>NC_069389.1:79626692-80857525 GCF_027475565.1 Acinonyx jubatus
GGCCAGAAAGGAGTGGCAGGAAATTTTCAATGTGATGAACAGGAAAAATATGCAGCCAAGAATCCTTTATTCAGTAAGACAGTCATTCAGAATAGAAGCAGAGATAAAGATTTCCCAGACAAAAACTGAAGGAATTCATCACCACTAAACTACCCCTACAATAGATCCTAAGGGGGGACTCTGTGAGTGTTGCAAAGACCACAAAGGGCCAGAGACATGACTATAAGCATGAAACCTACAGATAACACAATGACTCTAAACCCATTATCTTTCAATAATAGCACTGAATGTAAATGGATTAAAGGCTCCAACCAAAAGACATAGGGTGTCAGAATGAATAAAAAAAAAAAAAACAAGACCCATCTATTTGCTGTCTACAAGAGACCCATTTTAGACCTGAGGACACCTTCAGATTGAGAGTGAGGGGATGGAGAACCATATATTGTGCTACTGGAAGTCAAAAGAAAGCTAGAGTAGCCATACTTACATCAGACAAACTAGACTTTAAATTAAAGGCTGTAACAAGAAATGAAGATGGGCATTATATAATAATTACAGGGTCTATCCATCAAATAGAGCTAACAATTATAAATGTTTATGCACCAGATACAAAAACACCCAAATATATAAAACAATTAATCACAAACATAAGCAACCTTATTGGTAAGAATGTGGTAATTGCTGGTGACTTTAATACTCCACTTATAACAATGGACAGATCATCTAGACAGAGAATCAATAAAGAAACAATGATACACTGGACCAGATGGACTTGACAGATATATTCAGAAATTTTCATCCTAAAGAAGCAGAATACGCATTCTTCTCAAGTGCATATGGAATGTTCTCCAAGATAGATCACATGCTGAGTCACAAAACAGCCCTTAACAAATATAAAAGAATTGAGATCATACCATGCACATTTTCAGATCACAGTGCTATGGAAGTTGAAATCAACCACAGGAAAAAGTTTGGAAAACCTCCAAAGGCCTGGAGGTTAAAGAACATCCTACTAAAGAATGAATGGGTCAATCAGGCAATTAGGGAAGAAATTAAAAAAAAAAAACATATGGAAACAAATGAAATTGAAAACACAACAATCCAAACTTTTTGGGATGCAGCAAAGGCAGTCTCAAGAGGAAAATGCATTGCAATCCAGGCCTATCTCAAGAAACAAGAAAAATTCCAAATACAAAATCCAGCAGCACACCTAAAAGAACTAGAAGCAGAAATAATAAAGATCAGAGCAGAAATAAACACTATAGAACAACAAACAAAAAAAACAAACAAACAAACCCAAAACAGTAGAACAGGTCAATGAAACCAGGAGCTGGTTTTTTGAAAAAAATCAACAAAATGGATAAACCCCTAGCCAGACTTCTCAAAAAGAAAAGAGAGAGGACCCAAGTAGGTAAAATCATGAATGAAAATTGATTTATCACAACCAATCCCTCAGGAATACAAGTAATTATCAGAGAATATGATGAAAAATTATTTGCCAACAAACTGGACAACCTGGAAGAAATGAACAAATTCCTAGACACACACACTATCAAAACTCAAACAGGAAGAAATAAAAAATGTGAGCAGACCCATAACTAGTGAACAAATTGAATCAGTTATCAAAAATCTCCCAACAAAAAAGAGTCCTGAGCCAGATGGCTTCCCTGCGAAATTCTACCAGACATTTAAAGCAGAGCTAATACCTATTCTTCTCAAATTGTTCCAAAAAATAGAAATGGCAGTAAAACTTATGGACTTATACAATGAAGCCAGCATTACCTTCATTCCCAAGCTAGACAGACACCCCACAAAAAAGTCAATATCCCTGATGAACATGGATGCAAAACTCTGCAATGAGATACTAGTAAATCGAATTCAACAGCATATAAAAAGAATTATTCACCATGATCAAATGGGACTCATTCCTGTGTTGCATTGCTGGTTCAGTGATTGCAAATCAATCAATGTGATACATCATATTAATAAAAGAAAAGATAAGAACCATAAGATCCTGTCAATAGATGCAGAAAAAGCATTTGACAAATATAGCAGCATTTCTTAACAAAAACCCTCTAGAAAGTCGGGATAGAAGGAACGTACTTAAACATCATAAAAGCCATATATGAAAACCCCACAGCTAACGTCACCATCAATGGGGAAAAACTGAGAGCTTTCCTTCTGAGATCAGGGATACAAAAGGGATATTCACTCTCACCACTGTTGTTTAACATAGTGTTGGAAGTCCTAGAATCAGTAATAAGACAAGAAAATAAAATAAAGGCATTAACATTGGCAAAGAAGAAGTCAAACTTTCATTTTTTCACAGACGATGTGATACTCTATATGGAAAACCCAGAAGACTCCACCAAAAGGCTGCTAGAACTGATACATGAATTCAGCAAAGTCAAAGGGGAGAAAATCAATATACAGAAGTCTGTTGCATTTTTATACACCATTAAGTAAGGAACAGAAAGAGAAATAAAGAAACTGATCCCATTTACAACTGCACCAAGACCATAAAATACTTAGGAATAAACCTAACCCAAGATATAAAAGATCTGTATACTGAAAACTATAGAAAATTTATGAAGGAAATTGAAGAAGACACAAAGAAATGGAAAAACATTCCATGCTCATGGTTTGGAAGAATAAATATTGTCAAAACGTCAATACTACCCAAGGCAATCTACACATTCATTGCAATATCAATCAAAATTGCACTGACATTCTTCTCAAAGCTAGAACAAACAATCCTAAAATTTGTATGAAACCACAAAAGACTCTGAATAGCCAAAGTAATATTGAAGAAGAAAACCAAAACTGGAGGCATCACAATCCTAGAATTTAGCCTCTACTACAAAGCTGTAATCATCAAGACAGCATGGTATTGGCACAAAAACAGACACATAGACCAATGGGATAGAATAGAGACCCCAGAATTGGACCCACAAATATATGGCCAACGAATCTCTGATAAAGCAGGAAAGAGTATCCAATGGAAAAAAAAAAACAGTCTCTTTAACAAATGGTGCTTGGAGAACTGGACAGCAACATGCAGAAGATTTAAACTAGATCAATGTCTTATACCATACACAAAAATAAACTCAAAATGGATGAAAGACCTAAATGTGAGACAGGAAACCATCAAAACCCTAGAGGAGAAAGCAGGCAACAACATCTTTGACCTCAGCTCCAGCAATTTCTTGCGTGACACATCTCCAAAGGCAAGGGAATTAAAAGCAAAAATGAACTATTGGGACCTCATCAAGATAAAAAGCTTCTGCACGCCAAAAGAAACAATCAACAAAACTAAAAGGCAACTGACGGAATGGGAAAAGATATTTGCAAATGACATATTGAATAAAGGGTTAGTATCCAAAATCTATAAAGAACTTACCAAACTCAGCACCCAAAAAACAAATAATCCAGTGAAGAAATGGGCAGAAGACATGAATAGCCATCTTTCCAAAGAAGACATCCAGGTGGCAAATAGACACATGAAAAGATGCTCAGCGTCACTCCTCATCAGGGAAATATAAATCAAAAACACACTGAGATACCACCTCACACTGGTTAGGGACTAAAATGGACAACTCAGTAAATTACAGATGCTGGCCAGGATGTGGAGAAATGGGAACCCTCTTGCACTGTTGGTAGAAATGTAAATGGTGCAGCAGCTCTGGAAAACAGTGTGGAGGTTCCTCAAAAAATTAAAAATAGAAGTACCCTATGACCCAGCAGTAGCACTACTAGGAATTTACCCAAGGGATACAGGAGTGCTGATTCATAGGGGCACATATACCCCAATGTTTATAGCAGTGCTTTCAACAATAGCCCAATTATGGAAAGGGCCTGAATGTCTATCAACTGATGAATGGATAAAGAAGATGTGGTTTATATATACAATGGAATACTACTTGGCAATGTGAAAGAATGAAATCATCCCACTTGCAGCAATGTGGATTGAACTGGAAGGTATTATGCTGAGTGAAATAAGTCAGTCAGAGAAGGAAAGATACCATATGTTTTCATTTATATGTGGATCTTGAGAAACTTAACAGAAGACCATGGGGAAAGGGAAGGGGAAAAAATAGTTTCAAACAGAAAGGGAGGGAGGCAAACCATAATAGACTCTTAAATACAGAGAGAAAACTGAGGGTTGATGGGGAGTTGGGGGAGAAGGGGAAATTGGTGATGGGCATTGAGGAGGGCATTTGTTGGGATGAGCACTGGGTGTTGTATGTAAGCTATGAACCATGGGAATCTATCCCAAAAACTAAGAACACACTTTACACACTGTATGTTAGCCAATTTGACAATAAAGTATATTTTAAAAAATTAAACATAGTTACCATATGATCCAGCAATTCTGTTTCTATGTATATGTCCCAAAGAATTGAAAGCACAGACTCAAACAGATATTTATACAACAATGTTCACTGCAGCTTTATTCACAATAGTGAAAAGGAGGAAACAACCCAAATGCACATTCACAGATAAATGGATAAACAAAACATGGTATATACCTGCAGTGGAATATTATTTAGCCATGCAAAATGAAGTATTGGTACATGCTACAACATGAATGAACTGTGAAAAAGTTACTCTAAATGAAGTAAGTCACAAAGGACCACATATTGTATGATTCCATTTATATAAAATATCCAGAATAATCCATAGATATAGAAAGTATATTTAGTGTTTTCCAGGGGCTAGGAAAAGGAGGAAATGGGGACATGACTACTTAATAGATATGGGGTCTGCTTTTGGAGTGATGAAAACGTTCTGGAACTAGATAGTGGTGATGATTGTACAAAACTTTATTGTACTATATGCAACTAATTGTACACTTTAAAATTGTTAAAAAGGTGAATTTTATGTTATAGGACATTCTCCACAATAAAAAATAGCTAAAACATGGATTAACCTTGAAAACATTTTGGAAAATGAAAAAAAGTCATTTATATGAAATATCCAGAATAGGTGAGCCACAGCAACAGAAAGCAGATTAGTGGTTGCCAGAAGCTGGGTGGGGGAGGAATGGTAGTGAGTGATTAGTGGCATGAGGTTTCTGAATAATTTCTGAAACTAGATAATGATGATGGTTGTACAACATTTTGGATGTACTTAATGCCACTGAATTGTATACTTTAAAATGATTAAAATGTTAAATGTTATGTTGTCTGTATTTTTCCACAATTTAAAAAAAATCCACTGTGGGGTCCTTTAAAAAAATAATACTGACTTTTTCATGAATATAACATACTTATTGCAGAAATGTGGGAAATACAGAAGGATATAAAATTATGGTGAGAAATCTCACATAATCCAAACCATAAATACAATCACTACTGCTGATTTTTGCTTTTCTTTGCACATATTATTTCTTTTTATAATTTATATTCTGGATGAAATTGTTTTAGAGAATATATATATATATTTTCACTTGGCATCATTTCACAAGAATTTTCCTTATGTCATTAAAATTTTCCTAAACATAATTTCAAGAAAGAAAATTGAAATAATACTATAAATAAACAAGTAGAAAAATCTTTGAAGCAAGAAATAGTGGAGGCACAAGTGTTGGGGAAAGAGAGGTCTCAAGATAGTATGTTTTTAAAATGGGAGAAATAACAGAATGTTTTATGTTGCTGGAAAGATAATTTATTACAATGAAATAAGTATAATGAAATCTTTTTTTTTGAAGATGTGTGTGTGTTGGGGGGGCGGTGTGTAAATATATATACACATATTTGCATTTCTAAAAGTCTGGAAGGATATATACTAAAATGTTAGGAGTATTTATCAGTGTTAGGAAATGCAATATCTTTTTCTTTTAATTTTCATATAATTACTAGGTTTTCAACTGTCAACATATATAACTTAGGTAATAAAAAATAAGTTAAAGCATGTGTAAAACAGACATTCCTGGAAATTTCAATAGAAAATGATGCAATAGAAAAGAAACTAAATCATTTTCAGAATATGGGACATTTCTAAAGCAACGTATGAATTCAATTAAAAGTATGATCATGAGAACTATTATCTCACTGTTCTCTGTTTCCTCCAATGAATGGGCCCAAATCTGGAACCTCTCCAAAACAATAAAGATGCCTATGAAATATAAAGCATAGCTCCCATAATCATTATTTTCAATAGCTACCCTTTCTACTCCTTGGGTGTTTTATGAGTATCAAGAGTGCTGTTTCACATCACATTTCTGTAAGGATTCAAACACAATCTTCTAAATGGAAAGCATTATCTTTAGTAGTAGTATTAGTACTAGAACATCATTTATTAGGGACTTACTTAGTAAACTAGATTGTGAATTGCACAGGAGAAGTGTGTAGATAAAGGATTCTTGGAACAAACTTGTCCTTCAAATCTGGAGGGTAAGCCATTTACCCTCATTAATGCTATTACAGAATTGGAAACATTCCTAAACAAACAAAAAGGACTCTCTTATTGTCTTTTACCGACATGGTGGCCGAGCTTAGAGTCCAGGTATGTAGGCCTGAGGAGTTTAGCATTTCTAAGAACATGTGGTTTAAGTTTTTAAATATCCTCAGATGCTAAGGAATATTTTATTTAAATTACAATTTTTAATAGTTAATACATACATGAGGTTCAAAATTCAAAAAGCACAGAAGTTCATACACATAAGTCATCAAGTGTACTTCACATCTTTGTCTGCCAATAGGTTATCCTCCAAAAAACCAAAAAAAAAAAAAAAACCAAAACCAAAAACAAAAACCAAACAAAACAAAAAACAAGCCCTATTACCAGTTACTTGTTGATATTAACAGAGATATTCATTATATGCATATATATAATAAAATAAAATATTATTAAACAAATGATGGCACACTAAACATTGTTATGCATCTTGCTTTCTTCACTTAAAAATGTGTTTTGGACATCATTCCTGTATCAGTATATGTAGATAGAGCTGCTCGTTCTTTTTAACAGCTGCATGTTGCATGGAGATACACTAAAATTTATTTAACCTTCCCTTATTTATGATTATTTCAAAAATTCCCAATCTTTTACTATTAAAGACAATTCTGCAATGAATATCCTTATACATATAGCATTTTTCAATGTACAAATAATACTTTAGGATAGTTTATTAAAGTATAATCGCTGGTCAATTGTTATGTACATTAGTATTTTGATAAACATTGCCAAATAACCTTCACAGAGGGTGTAACAATTTATACTCCAACTAATAATGTATAGGAATGCCAGTTTTCTCACCTCTTCTCCAATACAGTTTGTTTCCAAATCTTTTGTTCTTTGCCAATATGATAGATGAAAAACAATATATCACTGTAATTATAATTTGCACTTAGATTACCAGTGAGATGAAATATTTTCTCATATACTTAAGAAACATAGACTTGTCTTTTTAATGAACAGTCTGTTCATTTATTTGCCTATTTTTCTATCGGGATGTTGGTCATTATATTTTCTTTATAAATTCATTGGGGTTTGCTATATACTAGGGAGCTTAGTAAGGCATAATTCTAAACATGAATAGAAGACAAAAAAAGAATAACAAACCACTAATACCAAATCCAAATTATATGTATCTTCCAAATGTAATTACAATATAAGATATGAAGATACCCAGGTTTCTTTCTAAAATATATTTTGGTAAACCCTTGCTTTCTTCCTCCATAGAAAAATTACATACAAAGCATCTCCTGTGTGGCAAACTCTGGGCTAAGCCCTGGAGTTACAGACATCAAAGACAAAGACACTTATAGACAGCCATTGATCTACAAGCAACAGAAGATACCATGGAATTCTCATGATTCAATGGCCTTCAACCCCTTCAACTATTAACTGACTACTTTGTCTTCCATGTATGGCACTGAGGATACAGTGGTGAACAAGCCTGAGAACAGGGGAAACAAAGACTGAGAAAGGGGATTTGAATTCATGTAATTTGAATTACAGTCTAATTCAAATTCCCTCCTGATACTGCTCAGAATGGAAATTCAAAGAAATATATATAGTCAGGGAGAAAGAGCATATGGATTCATTAGGCAGAATGTAGTGGTAAAAGAAAAGGAGTCATGAAAGCAGCTAGGATCTACCTTGGGAAGTGCATGAGTAGTGTCCCTTTTCCTCAGAGAGGAGCATGTAAGAGAATCCAGAACTGGCTCTACCTAGTGCCTGACACCTGGCTGTGAGGTGACAGATAGGGAGGAGCACATGACCCGGTCTGGATCCTTACAGGGACAAGTCTTTTTTCTTGGGCAACTGTGGGGACCTGGAAATGGCACAGTGTGCTACCATTTCGAATGAGAACAAAAAAACAACAGTGTGGTAGAAAGAATGACTCTGGGCACAGACTAGTGGTTCATTTCTTTAAGTTAGAGGTCAAGATCTGCTTTCCTTTAGAAGACAGTGATGAGGCCTCCGTGGGGGCCCCCTCCCACTTTCTTCCTTTCCATGGCCCAATGAACAATGAAAAAACTTAGGAAGGCCACCCTAGAACCTCCAGTACGGGTAATTTATGGGTACAAAGTTACTTGAATATTAATCCTCTTTCATGAGAACAGAGTTGTTTTCCTCTTGCCCATGCTCAGGCCCATGCATATTTAGATATAGGAAATATCGTGAACATGAGGAGGGGAGGCAGAGCTTGAGAATGGGACAGGTACACACAGGGGTAGTTTGGTATTAATATGCTTCTCTCCGTCCATCACTGTTTTCCCTATATCTTTACCCCACCTTACATTCGACTATTTCAGTGCAAGAAACATAATAAGTAATAAAGATGAGAGACTTAGGGGAGAGAAGCAATGAAAGCCTAAGGTGTTTGATATTGATCACAGGTTAGACCACAGCAGTTTTCTAAAAGCCAATCCCACAGTAGCCCAATTCGTGCACAGAATTAAATGCTTGGAACGGCAGTTTGGAGGGACTTCTCTCATAGGGGACACAGCTTTAGAACAGATTAGGATGCGTTCCCTTTTCTCAGTCTTGAACTTCTTTCCAGACTCTTTTATCTTGGTCCCCTCCCCCAACCCACCTATTTAGGTGGGCCCAGGACTTTGGAAAGGTGAAATGTGTAAACACAACACTCCGGTATCCTTCCGCAAGATCGGGCCAGAGCAAAGTGACCCCCGAAAGTCGCATGCGTTTCAGTTCAAGAAAAAAAAAAAATGTAGGCCTGGTGGGGGAGATCTTGAAAGAGGGGAAGTAATGCCGAGACCCTTTGATATTGGCTTCCTTCTCTCCGTCCAGCGCTGCTTCCTCTATAACCAGATGCTGCCCCTGCACTTCCCAGGAGAAATAGCCAGGGTGGAGCTCACAGACAGAGGGCGAAGTGGCGCCATGCAAAGCTTGGTATCATTCCGCCTACATAAAGCCGGATCCACTTACACTACGCTCTAGCTCCTTCCGCTGCCGCTTTTGGTACTGGGGACGTGGCCAAAGTCTGCAGAGGAAAAGGTAGCTGTTAATAAGTCGCTACGCGTGCGTCCCAGAGGAGGGTTGGGGACGGGAGGAAGGGATATACCGAAAAGTAACAATCATTTGCCAATTACAGCTTTTACTCTGACGAAGCAGGTGTCGCGCGTCCTAAATCCCAGGTGCCGGGCCAGTCCCCAAACATAGTCGCCGCCATTGTCTCGTGTCCTGGTATCCATCTGACTGTCCGTCCCTCTTTCTGTAGATCACGGCACACCCTTGAGGCAAGGAAATAAGAAAACTCCCTCTGATCCGAGCAAAGCAGGTCAGTGAGAAGGCGGGAATCACTTGGGAGTGTGGAGATGGGTATCAGAGGAACATGGGATATGTGACCTGGTCTAGGGCGCCAGCGGTGAGAGGGAGGGGTCAGGGGTAATTTGAGTGGCACACAACTATAAATTTAAAATGATCTGCTTCTTGCTAGCTTGATTTCCAAACCCTAATCCCGTGTTTGGGAAGGTAAAGGAGTATAGTAGCGGCTTCTAGGAGAGAAATGGCGATTTATATGATAGCAGGAGGGGCGGCTGCTGCCGGTTGTTCGGGGAACCCTGGGAGGGAGAGAGTGAAAAGAAGTTGTAACTGTTTGATAATCATGACCCTGGATTAGATTAGAATATCGTTTCATGTACTGGTTACTAGTCTGATTATTAATAAAGTCTCTCCGACTGTCTTTTCATTTGGTCTTTGGGTGTAACCTGTGTTTATATGTGTAGGCCTGTTCTTAAGTTTTTGGTACAGCATGTTTGTGTAAAGATCTGTAGAGGCCCGCGGACCACAAAGGAAGGGGATAAGAAAAGGAAACTTGGCCTGATTTCTCCTGGGTGGGCAGTGCTTGGAGTTGGTAGATGGCTAAGACTAGAATAGGTAGGAGTCTAGGGGACACTCCAGATCTCCTTTCTGCATGCTTTCTAGACAGTCCTCCCTTGCTCCTGTTGTGTTGCAGAAAATGATAGGCTTTAGGAAAAGGAAGGAAACATAAGAGCTTACCTGAAATTTGGAAATCATACTTTTCATTGACTTCCAAACAACTGCCATGGCTTGTCTGAGCCTTCCATCTCTACTATCACCACCACTATCTTGCAGGGATATTTGAGTTGTCTGTGCATGGGAATTGTCAGACTTTTGCAATGGAGCAGAGGAACTTGGAGGGAGGGAGAAGAAGGAGAGGTGCAGAAAATTTTGGCAAACAGGTACCTGTATCCAGAAAGGATACAGATCTCAGGTGCTGATATCTACCAAGGACCCAGTCTCCATTGTCTCCTGTGTTTCCTTTTATTTATCTCTGCATTTGTGAATCTCTGTGTACAGAACCATCACCAGGTCTGTGGAACTCTCAGTTGTGGAGATTTGCAAGTCACAGCCCAACTTGAACTTAGAAAATAATGAAGAGAAACATGCCCTGTGTCTGTTACGATTGGTGTGAGGGTAGAGGGACAGAAGATGATTGAGACTAGATAATTCTATTCTCTTTTGTTCTCCAGTTTAGTAATCACTGTTTGGTCCTCTGCTGATGTAGTTGGGAGTCTTTGAAAGCTTTGGGGGTATAGGAAGTTGCTTGTTTTTCTTATTTCCCACTTTCTTTTCCTATTCTTAAGATTCACCCAGGCCAATTTTGAATGAGAGAAATGGAAGGGCAGTCACTGATCAAGAAAATGGTGGGCAACAGGGAGGAGGAGGGTCAGTCCTGAATTAGGGCAATGGGATTATGGGACCAGAAGGAGGCAAATACTAGACAAACTACAAATACAGGGACCAGGGACCAAGATCTTTTAAGCAAGAGATCAGTTTCCATATCCTCTTGTTTGTTTATTTGTCCATCAATCTGCCTATAGGTCTGCTGTAAGTCTTGTCAACATTGGAAGCAAGGAAAGGAGGAGAAAATTTCTCCAGATCAGTGAAGTTTGGTATGAGTATGGAGACTTCCCCAGTAGACCTGTAGGATGAAGTAGTAGAGATCTGCTTGGGTCCAGCAGGGATAAAGAGCCAGTCTAGGGATTCCTTAGCCTCTCTCACTCCCATTCAGCTTTCTCACCCATTCTCCATACTTCTGTTTTGTTTCTGCAAACAAGATTAGTAGCACCTTCAGTTTTGTAGAGAGTGTGAAATGAGGACAGAGTGTGCTAAGTATCTACCTCTCCCACTTAGCACTGAATGTCCATAACTCTCCTGTCTCTCTGTGCTAATCAACATAAGAAATAAATTGGAAGAGACTCAAAGCCCCATTTCCTTCCTCCACCCCTAGGTCCAACTTCAATGGCAGATCTGGTGGCCTTGGAGTGGCTGAAGACACCCACCCTCCACAGGGCTGTGCTCAGGCACACAGCCATTCTTCCTTTCCCAGAGTGAGCTTCTTCTGCACGTTGTTTATATCATTGACAGAGCCTGTAGTTGGAAAGAGGGCCGAGTGACGACTGGACTTTGTATGAAAACACCAACCTGGGACAGACCTTCAGTCAATGCTGAGACAGGGTTGGAGGTATAGAACGTGGCCTTATCTTTAACTTGGATCATGACTGGCTCTGAGGGTAAGGCAGGGGCAGAGGAGGGGCTGAGGTTTGCCTAAAAGCTGGAATCAGTGGCCCTGCCAACCCTAGAGCCAAGGCTAAGATCCAGGCCAAGTCTGGGGATGGAGCAGTGGCCAGGACACAGACAGTGACCTACACTGAGGCCGTGGCTATGACAGGGATGTGAGCAAGATGGAAGCTATGGCTAAGACGAGAGTCATGACTGAGACTAAGGCAAAATCCCTGGCAGAACCTGGTATAGTGCCCCAAATCAAGTCAAAGCTGATGCCTATGGCCAGGGTCAGTGCTGTGACCAAGTACGAAGTCAAGGCTGGTGCTGGAAGTGAAACCAATATCAGGTCCTTTGCCAAGGCTGATGATAAGGTCGATATTGAGTCCAGGTCCCAGAGAAGGAGAGAGGACAGCATCAAATTCAGGGCTGGGGCTGGGGACAGAGCTGGTATTGTAATCGAGTCCAGTGATGAGGATGAAGAAAATGTCTGCTCCTGGTTCTGGACAGGAGAAGAGCCTAGTGTAGGATCCTGGTTCTGGCCTGAAGAGGAGACTCCTTCTCAAGTTTATAAGCCTCTACCTAAGATCCAGGAAAAGCCCAAGCCCATACCCAAACCTGAACTCACTATAAAACAAAAAGCAGCAGCATGGTCAAGGGCCAGGTATAGTGTCCTAGTCCCAATAGAGGGAGGGAAGCCATCCTTGCCTCCAGAAGGGAATTGGACTCTCGTTGAGACCTTGATTGAAACTCCTCTGGGGATTCGGCCTCTGACCAAGATCCCACCCTATAATGGACCTTACTTCCAAACCTTAGCTGAGATCAAAAGCCAGGTTAGGTATAGAGAAAAGTATGGGCCCAATCCAAGAGCCTGCCGCTGTAAATCACGTGACTTTAGTTTAGAGCCTAAAGAGTTTGATAAACTCGTTGCCCTACTTAAGTTAACTGAGGATCCTTTTATTCATGAAATAGCAACAATGATAATGGGCATTAGTCCTGCTTATCCATTTACCCAAGATATAATTCATGATGTAGGTATTACTGTTATGATTGAAAACTTGGTCAATAATCCCAATGTTATAGAACACCCTAGAGCTTTAAATATAGTAGATGACAACTCTGAGTCTTCTGAAGAACCAAAACCAGGAGAGTCATACGTATATCAAGTTTGTAAGGACATATTCTCTTATCCCTTGAACTCCCCTGTGCAACTGGCTGGACTAAAATTATTAGTGCACCTGAGTGTGAAATTTGAGGATCACCATATAATTATTAATTACATTCCAGATTTCCTCACCTTGTTAAGCAAAGGAAGTGTCAAAACCAAGTTTTATGTTTTAAAAGTGTTTTTGCGCTTGTCTAAAAATCAAGCCAATACAAGAGAACTGATTAGTGCCAAAGTACTGTCATCATTGGTTGCACCCTTTAACAAGAATGAGTCGAAGGCTAATATTCTTAATATCATTGAAATATTTGAGAATATAAATTTCCAATTCAAAAAGAAGGTGAAGCTATTTACCAAAGAAGAGTTCACTAAATCTGAGCTTATTTCCATATTCCAGGAAGCAAAAGAGTTTGGTCAGAAACTCCAAGACTTAGTAGAGCACAGTGATCCTGAGGTGAGAGATAAAGTTATACGATTAATACTTAAACTCTAAATAGCTGTATGTTCTCACAGAGCCATGAACATTTTTTTGTGTTATAATATGAAGCTATGCATATAATAATTGTAAGTTCAATATTTGTTATTTGTGTTGGTTGATGGAGGCAACTTTATGCATACCAAATGATCTTGAGAGCTTGAATGTTTGTTGATTTTTACTGTGCTATTTAAATTGAGATATTTTTAATCTTTCTGCAACGTGACCTGATAATGAACCTATTCATGCTGAGCAAGCTTTATTTCTGTGCTTTATATTGACATAGTGTATTCGTTTGAGGCTTCATTTACATGTTAATAAAGTTGCATGCTAAAACTGGTGAAAACATTGTTGTAGTTCTTTAGTTGAAGTCTAGTCAGAAAGATAAAGCACAAATAACACAAAGATGATAAAGAGCACTGTCGGTGTTTGTAGGAGGGTACAGACCAAACAAGCTCACATTGATAGATCCTTTACTTTCAACATGTTCAAGGAATAGAATCGCACTACACAAGAAGACAGGACTGTTACCAGATGTAACTAGTGTTACTAGATGTGTTACTACTACATGACATCTGGGCAGATCTGGGGAAAGGGGTAAGGACACTGACCTAGGAGAAAGGGAACACAGATACTTTGATTCCAGTCTGAATCCCAGAACTTCTGTTCACCATTTAACATAGGACATCTCATTAGGATATCTTGAAGCTTTTAAGCTCCCAAGAGGATTCCTGGTTCTCATCCCCATTCAGAAAAGCCATGGAAGTATGTTTCTGAAAGGACCCAGCCCCACTGTGCCCTCAACCTCCAGGTATGCCCATCCAGGGGTACCAGGTTTACTGTTTCATCTGAGAGTCCCTTCCCCTGTAGTCCTGGGCCTCAGAGGAGGGTCTTCCTGGAGACCAACTACTGAAACTGCTTCATGGATAGTCTCATTTGCCCTGCCTTGGTGATGGTTTACTCTCATCCTTATTTTTGTTTGCTGGCCAATGGTTTGAACTTGGTAATTTGCACCTGTCCTTGGTGGCAGCAATGTGTTTGTTCTGATCCCTTTTGGTCAGAGCTCAGAATGTTGAGCTCAGTGAGATAGCTACAAGATTCCAAAGTCCTTTAGGGATGTGTAGTTAGGAAGGAATTAATTCCCTAATTCCATTATCCTATCTTATTTGTACAGTTTATAGAGCTGAAGCCATGTTCTCTATACTGCTTCAGCTCCTCCTGAGTATACTTAATGAAAACTAGGTTCTGGCTGGCATAGAATGCCAGAGTATAGATTTGGATCAGGGGTCACCTCTGCTTCCTTTTGCTGTTCTTGTTCTGTTTCCTTTACTGCCCAGAATTGGGAAATACAGATATTAGGTTCAGTGTACAAATACTAGTCTTTCTTTTGAACTTCCTCTCTCTCCTAATTTATGTATTTTGGGGAAGGCCTAAACTGAAAGAATCTCAACAGAGTGTCTGTCATGTACTCCTGGTTTTAGAAGCTATCCCTAGTTTAATTTCTATTAAGGTCAGTTCTGAACTTATCTGTTATACATCTAGGAATTAAAATGAAGGGCAACTGGCCACATATGTTCATTAAGGGTGAAAAAAAGTAGGGATTTTGCAATGTGCAGCTGTAACTTAGATGATTTTTGAAGTTCTTTATAATTTGTTTTTTAATCCTTTGTAATTCTAGCTGTGTGTACTAATTTGAGAATTGGGGTCTTCACAATACAATTGGAGCAGACCCTTTGGAAATATTCCGGGTCTTAAATGGCCTATGGAGCACAAGATCAATTGATAGCTATAGAATTTCCAATCAGCTAAAGAGAAAAATGAGTGTGAGGTATGCAGGTATTTGTGTCAAGGCAACAAGCTGATGGGCTCTCCTTAGGTGGGAGTTATGGGAGACAGTCATTTCCCAAAGTTTTCCTGGGATGTACTTGAAGTCAAAACCCTGTTGCTCATCTCATCTTTTCTAGAAAAATAATTCAGGCAACACCATGTAGTATCAGGGCTGATCTGGATGTTACTTTTCTTAAAATGTTGCCTCTGTAGGTAAAAATCAGAATGGATTTCTCATCTTTCCTGCCATGAAGTAAAGTAATTAATCTTCCTACAGCACACCATACCGTCAAATTTAAAAGAGGAATTTTCAATGGGAATTCATCTATACAATATCACCAAATTCCCTAGCAAGGCTTTCAAAGCTCTGTATCCTTTGGCATTTTCCATTTTTCCCATTATATCCCACCATGTGACCTACATTCAAGCCTCACTGGGCTATTGTTTCCTGACTATTTTATGCAGTTTCCTGCTTTTATGTCTCAAATGCCAGGTCATTTTGAAGTCTTCATGACACATTTATCCCCCCTCTCCATGTTGGAATTAATAGCTCCTTCTGCATTTCCAAAATTTTTTATTTACTACTGTATTTTAGCATTTGTGTCTTTATACTATACCCTGGAATCTTAGTAAGTTGGAGCTTGTGTTTAGAGACAGCTTAGAGGGGGGAAGCTTGGACTTTGAGAATGTCTCAACTCCAAAGTGTGAACTTTTTGTTGTGTATACTAATAATAATGATTAATATTTATACATTTATTAAGTGCTACTATGCGCCAGATACCATACTATGTGCTTTATTTGTATTAACTCATTTAGTTCCTAAAACATGTGAGAAAGTGGAGATACTGATGGGTTAAATAATTTGGCCAACTTCATTGAGTTGGTTAGTAGCAGAGCTGATATTCAAACCTTTGCAGTCTGAATCTGGAGCCAGCATGTATACCTACTTTGTAACTCTGTAACCCCACACAGCCCTTAGTAAAGTACATGGCCCATCCTAAACTTAAATTTGACTGTGGTCAGACACACCTGTCCCTTATCTATTCTGCTTTTTCCATTTGTGTAGGCCTCCTCCTGCCTTACCTTCATTCCTTGCCCAACTAAGCTTTCATGGTCCATCACTTTCAACATGTTTCACATTTTTTCTTGTGGTAAAATATATATGTAACATGAAAGTTGCCATTTAGTGCACATGAAAGTGCACAATTTAGTGACATTAATTGCATTCACAGTGTGCCATCAATACTATTTCCAAACTTTTTCATCTCCCAAAAGAGAAACTGAGTAACCATTAAGCAATAACTCTCAATTCCCCACTCCTTTCAGCCCCTGGTAATTCCCAATCTACATTCTGTCTCCATAAATACGCCTATTCTAAATATTTCTTATAAATGGGTACATTTTTCATACAATATGTGTTCTTTTGTGTCTGGTTTATTTCACTTAACATGTTTTCAAAGTTTATCCATGTTGTAGCATGTATCAGAACTTTATCCCTTTTTAATAGCCAGGTATTGTTCCACTGTGTGTGTGTGCACCACATTTTGCTTACCCATTCACTTGATGGGCATTTAAGTTGTTTCCACCTATTGGCTATTATAAATAATACTTCATTGAACATTGGCGAACAAGTATCTATTAGACTCTCTGCTTTGAAATTTTTTAAATATATACCTAGAACTAGAATTGCTGAGCCATATGGTAATTCTATGTTTAGCTTTTTGACAAACTGCCAAACTGTTTTCCATAGCAGCTACATCATTTTACATTTCCAACAGTAACATACAGGGGTTCCAGTTTGTCCACATCCTTAGCAACACTTGTTATTTTCCATTTTTTAATAGTTATCCTAGTAGGTGTGAAGTGGTATTTCATGGTGGTTTTCACTTGCATTTCCCTAATGACTAATGGTGTTGGGCATTTTTTCATGTACCTATTGGTTGTTTGCATATCTTCTTTGGAGTAATGTCTACCCAAGTTTTATTGTTGTTATATTGTAGTAGTTCTTTATATTCAAGGTACAAGTCCCTTATTGGCTATATGACTTGCAAATATTTTCTTTTATTCTGTAAGATTTTTTAATGTTAATGATGTCCCTTGATGCATAAAAGTTTTTAATTTTTATGATATCCATTTTATCTATTTTTTGTGCTTTTGATGTCATATCTAAGAATCCATTGCCAAATCCAAAAGCTAGGAAGATTTATTCTTGTTTTCTTCTAAGAGTTTTATAGTTTTAACTTATGTTTAAGTCATTGATCCGTTTTGAGTTGATTTTTGCATATGGAGTTAGGAAAGGGTCCAACTTCATTTTCTACATGTGGGAATCCACTTGTTTTAGCATCATTTGTTGAATAGACCAGTCTTTCTCCATTGAAGGTACTTGGCACTCTTCTCAAAATTAATTTGCTGTAGACATTATTGGTTTATTTCTGGACTCTTAATTCTGTTCCATTCATCTCTAGGTCTATCTTTATGCATGTACTACAAGATTTTGATTACTGTAGCTTTGTAGTAAGTTAAGAAATCAAAAAGTGTAAGTGTAAGTGCTCCAACTTTTCTTTTTCAAAAAAAATTTTAATCTGAATCCCTTTCCATTCCATATGAATTTTAGGATCAGCTTTTCCATTTACATCAAATAAGCCATTGGAATTTTGACAGAGATTGTATTGAATCTGTAGATTCCTTTGGGGGTATTGTCATGTCAACAATATTAAGTCTTCTGGGGTGTCTGTGTGTCTCAGTTGCTTATGTGTACCACTCTTGCTTTTAGCTCAGGTCATGATCTTGTGGTTTCATGATTTCAAGCCCTGTGTCAGGCTCTGTGCTGGCAGCACAGTGCCTGCTTGGGATTCTATCTCTCCCCCTCTCTCTGCCCCTCCCCCACTCGTGCTGTCTCTGTCTTTCAAAATAAATAAACTTAAAAAAATATTACCTTCCAATATATAATAACGGGATACCTTTTTATTCATGTAAATCTTTAATTCCTTTTAGCAATATTTTGTAGTTTGTGTACAAGGATTTCATCTCCTTGGTTACAATTATTCCTAGAGGATTTATTCTTTTATTTTTTTTAAATGTTTATTTATTATTTTTGAGAGAGAGAGTGCAACTGGGGGAGGGGCAGAGAGAGAGGGAGACACAGAATCTGAAGCAGGTTCCAGGCTCCATGCTGTCAGCACAAAGCCCGACGCAGGGCTAGAACTCACAAATTGTGAGATCATGACCTGAACTGAAGTCAGACGCTTAACCGTCTGAGCCACCCAGGCGCCCCCAGTTTATTCTTTTAGATACTATCATAAGTGAAATTGCTTTCTTAATTCCATTTGCAGATTATTCATTGCTGGTATATATATAGACTCATAACTGATTTTTGTGTGTTGATCTTTTGTGATTTTTGTGTGTTGTAACATGTAGCTTTGCTGAATTTGTTTATTAACTTTAGTAGCTTTTTTGTGCATTCTTTGGGAATTTCTGTATAAAGGATTATGTCATCTACAAATAACAATACTTTTCTTTCTTATTTGGATACATTTTATTTCTTTTTTCTGTCTAACTATTCTGGCTAGAACTTCTAGAACAATGTTAAATAACATTGGTGACAATGGACTTGCTTGTCTTTTTCCTGAACTTAGGGGGAAAGTTTTTAGTCTTTCATTGTTGAGCATAATGTTAACTGTGGGTTTTTCATAAATGCTCTTTATCACGTTAAGGAAGTTCCCTTCTCTGCTTTATTTTCTGAATGTTTTTTACCATGAAAGAGTATCAGATTTACACAAAGGTCTTTTTTTTTGCATCAAATGAGGTTATCATGTGGCTTTTATTGTTGTTGTTCTATTAAGGTAATGTATTACACTATTCTAGTACAGTGATGTATTACATTCATTGACTTTCAAATGTTTACCACTCTTGTATTCTTTTCTTTATGTTTTATTTATTTATTTTGAGAGAGAGAGTAAGCATACATGAGGGTGTGTGCACAAGTGGAAGAGGGGCTGAGAGAGGGAAAGAGAGAGAATCCCAAGCAGTCTCTGCACTGTCCTCACAGAGCCCGACGTAGGGTCAAACCCACGAATCATGAGATCATGACCTGAGCTGAAATCAAGAGTTGGTCACTTAACTGACTGAGCCACCTGGGTGCCCCACCATACTTGTATTCTTGGAGTAAATCCCACTTGGTCATGGTATATAATCCTTTTGACATGCTAGTGGATTCCGTGTGCTAGTATTTTGTTGAGAATTTTTGCATCTATATCTCAAATCTATATTCATAAGTCTCTAATGTTCTTTCCTTGTAACATCTTTATTTGGCTTTGGTATCAGGGTAATGGTGGCTTCATAAAATTAGTTAGGAAATGTTTACTTTTGGAAAGTAGAATATTGGTGTTAATTCCATTTTAAATATTTGGTTCCAGTGAAATCATCTGGTCCTAGACTTCTTTTTTGGGAGGTTTCTAAGTACTGATTCTATCTCTTTAATATTTATGGATCTGTTGAAATTTTCTATTTCTTTTTAAGTCAGTTCAGGTAATTTTTGTGCTTTTAGGAATTTGTCAATTTTACCTACATTATATAATTTGTTTTGTACAATTATTTATAGTGTTCTCATATTTTTCTTTAAATTTCTGTGTGGTTGGTAGTAGTGTCTCCACTTTCATTTCTGATTTTAGTTATTTGTGTCTTGTCTCTTATTTTCTTTGTCAATCTAGTTAAAGGTTTGTCATTCTTGTTGATCTTTTCAAAGAACCAACATTTGTTTTTATTGATTGTCTCTACTATTTTTCTATTCTCTATTTCGTTTATCTCCACTCTAATCTTTATTATTTCCTTCCTTCTGCTAGGTTTGAGTTTTGTCTTCTTTTCCTAGTTTCTCAAGATGTATAGCTAGGTAATTGATTTAAGAGTTTTCTTTTTTTAATACAGACATTTATAGTTATAAATTCCTGTGAACACTGTCTTGCTGCATCCCTTAAGATTTCCTATAATACTTTTTTCATTTTCATTCATCTCTAAGTATTTTATGATTTCCCTTGTGACTTCTTCTTTGACCAAATTGGCTGTTTAAGAGTCTGTGGTTTAATTTCCACATTGGTTAATTTTCCAATTTTCCACTGGAATTGGTTCTCAGCTTCATCTGTTGTGGTCGTGAAGATACTTCATATGATTTCAATCATCGTATGTTTATTAAGACATGTTTTGTGTCCTAACATGTCTGGAGAATGCTCCCTGTGCATTTGAGAAAAATGTGTATCCTGCTGTTGATTGGTGGATTATTCTACATAGGTCTAGTTGATTTATTTATTTATTTTTATTTTAAAAAAAATTAATGTTTATTTTTGAGAGTGAGAGAGACAGAATGTGAGCAGGGGAGTAGCAGAGAGAAAGGGAGACACAGAATGTGAAGCAGGCTCTAGGCTCTGAGTTGTCAGCACAGAGCCTGACGTGGGACTCAAACTCATGAACTATGAGATCATGACCTGAGCCAAAGTCACCCAACCGACTGAGCCACCCGGGTGCCCCAGGTATAGTTGATTTATGACACTGCTGAAATCCCCTGTTTTCTTTTTGACGTTCTGACCAAATGTTCTATCCATTGAGGGTGATGTTTGAACTCTCCAACTATTACTATAGAACTGTCTATTTCTCCTCTCAATTCTGTTAATGTTCGCTTCTTAGAGATTTTGCCTTCCTGATATCTCTGCTCATTTTTTTAAATGTTTATTTATTTTTGAGAGAGAGAGAGAGAGAGAGAGAGTGTGTGTGTGTGTGTGTGTGTGTGTGTGTGTGTTTGAATGGAGGAAGGACAAAGAGAGAGGAAGACAGAGGACCTGAAGTGGGCTCTGCACTGATAGCAGCAAACCCAATGTGGGGCTCAAACTCACAAGCCATGAGATCATGACCTGAACTGAAGTTGGATGCTCAACTGAATGAACCATCCACACATCTGCTCTATTTTTAATCCCATTCTATCTATAGGTTCCTCTGTATCTGCATGGGAAAATTTATCTTTTCTTCAACTCTTAACTCCACATACGTTTCCACTTACCACCCTATCTTTGTCTATCCTTTCACAACAGTTTTTTCTACATTTTTACATGATTTTTCTACTTTCTTATCTTCTACTCAGTCCTCACACAATTGCAATCTAGTTTCTTTCTCTAGTCTGTATTGAAACTGCAGTCAAAATCACCAAATCCCTCGTCTTCCCAAAAGAAAACAGACAATTTAATTTTAAAAATATTTTATTTAAACATACTGTTAGAGATTAATACTATTTTCCCACTTTTTATGTATCTTCCAAGTGGTGGAAACTTCATTAGAATGACAACTCTGACATTTCTCTGCCCTCGCCCTTACTCATTCTTTTCTTTGCATCTTCCCTTTCTCTTGAAATTTTACCTTCTCACAGAGGCCTGTGCTGTGTCCTACTTTGGTTTTACATAATAAAGGGTTTATGTCTAGATTGAAATAGGACTGCAGTTTCTAACTGGGTGGGATATTGTAGCAAATTCTAGGATTTATTTTTAGGAACACTATTGTCATATTTGTCTGTATCAGATTTGTCAGTAGCAAAGATTCTTTTATTCCCCAGTTTTACAGAGATATTATTGACATATCACATGTAAATTTAAGTTGTACAACATCATGATTTGATACACATATATATTGTAAGATGATTATCACAGTAAGGTTAGTTAACACCACCATTCCCTTACGTGATAACCAGTTTTTTTTTTCCTGTGGTGGTAACATTTAAGATTTACTGTCTTAATAACTTTCATGTATACAATACAGTATTGTTAAATATAGTCACAATGCTGTACATTAGATTACCAAGATTACCAGGACTTATTCATCTTATAGCTGGAAGTTTGTACCCTTTGACCAACATCTCCTCATCTCATCCACTCCCAGCCCCTGGCAACCACCATATTACTTTTTTTTTTATTAGTTGTTTTCTTATATTCCACATATAAGTGAGAACATAGAGTATTTGTCTTTGTCTGGCTCATTTCACATGATATAAAGCCTTCAAGGCCCATTGTTATTGTACCCCGAGGCAGGATTTCCATTTTTATGGATGAATTATATTCTGTTGTATATACACCACATTTTAATTATCCATTCATCTGTCAATAGACACTTAGGTTGTCTCCATGTCTTAGCTATTGTTAATAATGCTCCAATGAATATGGAGGTAATGATATCTCTTTTGGCATAGTGATTTCATTTCCTTCAGATATATATCTGGAAGTGGGATTACTAGGTCATATGGTAGCTATATTTTTAATTTTTTGAGGAACTTCCATACTGTTTTCCATAGTGACTGAATGTTTACCCTACCACTGTATGCACAGTGGTTTACTGTTACAAGTCTCCCTCTTAGACAGGCTTTTGTTGCATCCCACAAGTTTTGGTATATTGTGTGTCCACTTTCATTTGTTTGAAGATATTTTTAAATTTCCCTTTAGGTTTTACCTTTGATCCATTGGTTGTTCAAGAGTATGTTGCTTAATTTCCATTTATTTGTGAATTTTCAGGGTTTCCTCTTGTTGTCTTCAGCTTAAAGAACTCCTTTTGTCATTTCTTGTAAGGCAGGTCTAGTGGTGATGAATTGCCTCAGCTTTTGTTTTTTTGGAAAATTATTTATCTCTCATTTATGAAAGACAACTTTGCTGGGTAATGTATTCTTGGTTGGCAGTTTTTTTTTCTTTCAGCACTTTGAATATATCACCCCACTCTCTCTTGGTTTGTAAGATTTCCACTGAGAAATCCACTGGTAGCATTATGGAGGTTCCCTTGTAAGTTACAATCTTATCTTTGCTGCTTTTAAGATTCTGTCTTTGTCAGGGCAGCTGGATGGCTCAATTGGTTGAGTGTCTGACTCTTGATTTTGCCTCAGGTCATGATCCCAGAGTCATAGGATTGAGCCCCATGTTATGCTCCATGCTGAGCATGGAGCCTGTTTGGGATTTTCTCTCTCCTTCTGCCCCTCTCCCCTGCTCTATTTCTAAAAGAAAAAAAAAGTTTTTCTTTTTGTCTTTGACAATGACAAAGTGCTCTTGAATTTGAGACAATTTTATTATAACATATCTTAGAAAAGCTTGTTTTAGGTTGAAAATTGGGTTACCTATGACCTTCATGAAATTGTATGTCCAAATCTCTTCCCAAATTTGGCACCTTCTTAGCCATTGTTTCTTTATTTTTTAAATTTATTTACAAATATTTATTTATTTATTTATTTATTTACTTTTGAGAGAGAGAGAGACAGAGACAGAGCACAAGCAGGGGAGGGGCAGAGAGAGAGGGAGATACAGAATCCGAAGCAGGCTCCAGGCTCTGAGCTGTCAGCACAACACAGAGTGAGGCTAGAACTCACATACCAGGAGGTAATGACCTGAGCCAAAGTCAGATGCTTAACCAAGTGAGCCACCCAGGCACCCCAAAGCCATTGTTTCTTTCAATTAGATTTCTTCTCCTTTCTCCCTCTCTTTTCATGGGATTCCAATTATGCAGATATATTTTTTTTCTTTTAATGCTATCCCCTAATTCAGGTAGTATTTCTTCACTCTATTTCATTATACTTTTGTTTTGCTCTTTTTACTGAAAGATTTCAAATGACCTTCAAATGTCTTCTTGTTCACTAATTCTCCTTGGTTGAGTTTGCTGTTGAAGCCCTGTTTTGAATTCTTCAGTTCATTCAATGTTTTCTTCAACTCTAGGATTTCTATTTGGTTTTTAATGGTTTCTGTATCTTTATTTAACTTCTCATTTTTGTTTTTGCATTTTTCTCTAATTTCATTTACTTGTCTGTGTTTTCATATAACTCACTGAATTTAAGAGGATTATTCTGAATTCTTTGTCAGACAGTTCATAGATCTGTTTCTGTAGGATCATTGAAATTTTATTAGTTTCCTTTGAGGAAGTCATGTTTCCTTGACTATTCATGATCCTTGTGGCCTTGATTTAGTGCCTACACATTTGAGGAATTAGAATCTCTTCTAGTCTTTATAGACTGCTTCTACAGACAAAGCCTGTCACCAATCAACCCATCCAGAGATTCTGGATAGGCCATCTAGTGGTGTCCATGGTGGGCTTTCTGCTGGACTCTATGTGGGCAGGTCTGGTGCCTTGGTCAGGAAGTGGGCAGGCATCATGTTTGTGTACGTGGGGATTGGCCTGTTACCTGGATCCAAGGAGGCAGGCCTGGAGCCTAGGTTCACTGGGGCCTAATAGGCACCAGGGACCACTGGAGTGGGCCTGATGTCTCAGTACACAAGGACCAGTCCTATACTGGGAAAAGCTGTGAGCCTGGTTTCATAGGAGCCAGCCTGAAGGCTGGCGCCATTGTGGCTTATCTGGTGCTGGGGCAGGCTAGGCCCCTGGCACCTGGGTATGTGGGAGCTGTCCTTGAGGCTGCACCACAGAGGCTGGCCTGGCGCTAGGGCAGGCTGAGAGCCTGGGTCCATAAGAGCTTGCCTAGAGTTAAGTCTGCAGGGGCTGGTCTGGAACTGGGGTGGGTCAAAGACTGGGTCTGGAGTATCCAGCCTGGTGTTGGGCCCAGCTGAGAGCCTGAATTCATAGTACCTAATTGGTTTCCTTAGGTGACAGGAACTACCTGGGGCTGTGGGAGCTGGCAAGCACAAGGATGTGCTGGGTGCCTGGGCCACAAAGTCATTCCAGGCCTCAGGAGTCAGCCAGCATTGTGGTAAGCCAAGAACCTGGGTTTGCAGTAGCCTTCCATGAGTATGGGCCCACAGATGCCACGCTAGACCATTGGGGCTGATTATTGCCAGGGTGAGCCAGAAGTCTGAGTTCATGAGAACCCTCTGGGATCTAGGTTCCACAGAAGCCACCCGAAGCCACAGGAGTTGGCAAACACCAGGATGAGTCAGAGGCTTGGGCTTAGGGAAGCCCCCAGGAGCCTGATGCTCTAGGATCTGTCTGGGGCCATGGGAGCCACTTGGGCATGCTGGAGCCAATAGGTAGTGGGATGAGCCAGGAGCCTGTGTTTGCAGTAGCTAATGGGGAGCCTGGTATCATGGGAGATGCCTAAAGCTGTGGAGCTGGTAGGCACTGAAGTGAACTAAGGTACTGGATTTGAGGGAGCCTGTAGAGAGACACCTAGGGCCTTAAGAGTTGACCTTGTGCTGGGACAGTCTGACTTGGGAGTCTGTGGTGAAGTTGGAAACTCACTTCATTCTCCATTTCCTGTGGGAACACATTCTCTCTCTATCCTCGGATACTGCTTCTTGGGGGAGAGGTGATGGAATTAATGTGAATCTATCTTTCCTACCTTTCTCAACACATCTTTTCTTATTTCTGTGCTTCACCCAGGTGCTGTCATCTCTCAAGTGGAATCCTTGGCTCCTTTGAAGGTATTTTTGTGCATGGATAGTTATTCAAGTTGGTATTTCTGAGGTGGTTGAGCACTAGGAAGCCCTATGCATCTGTTTTGCTGACATCACTCCCTGCTTTATTAATTTTTACTCACGTTATCTAGAGCATGGGTAGGGGGAAAGGATAGGTATTTATTTCATTCCACAAACCCTTACATGTGCATTATCTTAATACATTCTGGTTTCAAAAAATGAACATCATAAAGACTTCTTTGAATGCAACTTCAATCCTTTTCCCCTTCCTAAAGGCAACACAAATTGTCAATTTCTAGAACTTTTCAATGCATTGCCTGCAAACAAAGATATGCAAGTATCCTGAGGATTTTTAAAGTATTAAATTTTATCATAGTTTATGTATTATTCTGAAACATTTTTTTCAGTAATATGTCTTAGAGATTTTTCCATGTAAGCATATATCTATCTCTTTCCTCTTAGTGCTGTATCATATTTCATGGTATTGCAGTATCATTTTTGCTTCTCTGGGTGATTCTGAGTAGTCTTCTGGGTCATAGGTACTTTTCATTTTAATAGACATTTGAAATCTCCTTAGAAAGGGATTATATCATTTGAGAGTCCTTGGTTCCCCACATATCCACCAACAATTCTGACTGTTTACATATTTAAACATATCTGCCAATCTGATAGATGAAAAATGGTATCACTTTGTTTTAATTTAAATTTTGCTAATATTGAAGAAAATATAAAAACTCCATTAACTCACAGAAAAGATTCAGATGAGGAAAATGAATTTTCTCTTTAACAAAATGCAACTTAATTTTTTAAGAAGCTAAATGCTTCTTAGCAGCTTTTGGGGGGCTGTGGAAAAGTCTGAAAAAAACATTTTTTTTTCACAAACTTAAGATTCTTAAGACATGCAAAGAAAAATAAGCATTCTTATAGTGCTAATAAATGTGAGAGTTTACTATTATGAGTTCTAAGATCTTTTAGTATTTTAATTGTTTCAATTATGTGGAGATTATGTTCAGATAATTATATAAGTCATTAATATAAGTCATCAAAAAGTAGTGTAATAAGTGATGATTTAGCAGTAAGATTACTAAACTTTTCTAAAGAGAAAGGACACAAGGGGAAATTATCAACTTATTTATATGTGAGGCAGAATAGAAGGAGAGGTGAAACTTAAAAGCTGACAGTAGTCAAAGATCAAAAAGTGGAGCCAGCTTTTTTGTTACACAGACTATAAAATATCTGTTTGTTTACCAGTCATAACTAGAAGCATATACACATAGGTTTCCATTGTGATTGAAGCAAAATGTCAATTTTGGTTGATCACATTTCTCTGAAATATATACTTTTGTTCTGGCATCTTTGTCCCGAAAACTAAATGTACAAGTATACCCTTGAGTTGCAAGGATTCAATAAATCAATGGCATGGATATCTTGAGTAATTCAAATATTGGCCCCATTACATCAATAACAAGGTTTGGCAATTAATATAATGAATACCATGTATTTTCCTTTAGAACTTTTTAGAGCAAAGCTATTAGGCTTACTCAATTTGGTTTTAAAAGTAGTGACATGTTTGAAATGATACCATCAATAAAGTAAAAAGATGACTCAACGCATAGGAGAAAGTATTTGCAAATTATATATAATATATATGATATGGGTCTAGTACCCGTAATATTTATTTATTTTGAAAGAGAGAAAGGGAGAGAGTGTGCATGCATGCATGAGGAGGGCAGAGGTGAGGGAGATAGAGTCCCAAGCAGGCTTCACACTCAGCTCAGTGTGGAGCCTGATGCAGAGCTTGATCTCACAACTGTGACTTCATGACCTGAGCCCAAATCAAGAGTCAGGATGCTCAACCGACTGAGCCCACCCAGATGCTCCTATATTTGGTCTTTATCCATGATTCCTGGCTCCCAGCTCCCAGAAACTCTTGGAATTTCCTGAATGATAACAGCAATGGGGGCATCTTTTGTCATAGTACTTGGTCTCTTGTCCTCAGTTCCTGAACTCCACTTAAGAGCCATTAACATGAAATGGGTGTCATGTTATTTATAACAAGCACTTTTTTTTATCACAATTGGGTTTATGTTAACGAAGTGACTTTTAGAAAGCACCTAAGGATGGTGGCTGGTTTCAGGGGAACCAGCCCTGTGGTAGAAAGTTGGAATTTTCAGTCCAACCCCCTACCCTCACATCCCACCCCTACCTCCTGGAAGAGGAGAGGGCCTGGAAGTTGAATCAGTCCCCAATGACAAATAATTTAATCAATCATGCCTACATAATAAACCATCCAGAAAGACAGCTCAGAGAGCTTCTGCATTGGCAAACACATGAAGATTCTGGGATACTGGAGCACTGGGAGAGCACATGGAAGCTCTACACCCATTCTCCATACTTTGCCCTATGCATTACTTCCATCTGGTTGTTAATGAGTTATATCCTTTTATGAAAAAATGGTAATCCAATAAATAAAATGTTTCTATGAGTTCTGTGAGCTGCTCTAGCAAATTAATCAAATTTAAGGAGGGAGTTGTTGGAACCTCCCATCTATATAGCCTGTCAGTTGGAAGCAGATATGGTAATCTGGACTTGAGACTGGCATTCAAAGGTGAGGGGCATACTGTCTTGTAGGACTGAGCCCATAACCTGTGGGGTCTGATGCTATTTCCACATAGATAGTGTCAGAATTGAGGTGAATTGTAGGGCACTCTGCTGGTGTCCAAGCATCTCTTACTGGTGTGGGAATCCCTCCCTCCACACACACATTGGAATTGCTGCCAGAATACCTTTATTTTGAAATTAGGAGGAATGAGTGCCAACTTACTTTTCTTTTTTAAGATTATTTTGTTTATTTGGGATCCCTTGAGATTCCATATGAATTTTAGGATAGATTTTTCTATTTTTGCAGAATATGTCATTGGGACTTTGATAGAGATAGCTGTGGATCTAATAGATCATTCTGGGTAGTGTTGAAATCTTAGCAATGTTAAATCTTACAGTTGATGAACATGAGATGTGTTTCCATATATTTATATCTTTAAATTTGTTTCAGCAATGTTTTGTAGTTTTCAGTGTATGGTCTTTGGTCTAATTCATTGTATTCTTATGTATTGTGTTCTTTTGATGCTATTGTAAATGAAATGGCTTTTGTAATTTATTTTTTATTTTATTTCATTTTATTTTTTAATGTTTATTTTTGAGAGAGAGAGAGAGAGAGAGCACATGGAGGTGGAGGGGGGGCTGGGGCAGAGGGAGGGATGGGCAGAGGATCCAAGCGGCTCTTGCTGACAGCAGAGAGCCAGATGCAAGGCTTGAACTCACAATCAGAAGTCAGACTCTTAACCGACTGAGCCATCCAGGCGCCCCTCTTAATTTTTTAGATTGTTCATTGTTATTGTATAGAAAGGCAACCAATTTTTGTGTTTTGATATTGAATCTTGCAACTTTGCTGAATTTGTATATTAGCTTTAAGATATTTTTGCAGAATCTTTGGGGTTTTCTACATATATGCCATCCATGTGAGCACAGATCATTTTATTTCTTCCATTACAATTTAGGTCCCTTTTATTTCTTTGTCTTTACTTGTTACAGCTGAAACCTCTAATACTACAATAAATATAATTGGAGAATGTGGACATCCTTGACTTGTCATTCATAAAGAAAAAGGTTTTAGTCTTTGACTATTGAATATGATGTTTAGATGTGGGCTTTTCATATATGGCCTTTATTCTCTTGAGGATGTTTCCTTCTATTCCTGGATTCTCAAGTGTTTTGATGAAAGGGTGTTGAATTTTGTTAAGTGCTATTTCTACATGAATTGAGATGATATGTTTTTTGCCTTCATTTTGTTAATGTGGTGTGTTGCAGTAAATGATTTTTGTATGTTGAATCACCCTTAAATTCCAGAAGTAAACACCAATTGGCCATGATACAGAATTCATTAAATTATGCTGCTGAATTTGGTTTTTTTAGCATTTTGTTGGAGAATCAACATCAATTTGCATCAATATTATAAAACATACTTGACAATAATTTTCTTTCCTTCCATTGTCTTTCTCTGACTTTGGTACCAGGGTAATGCTGGCTTATTGGAATTTTAGGAAGTGTTCCCTTCTCCATTTTTTGGGAAAAATTTGAGAAGATTTGCTGTAATTCTTTTACTGTTAATTCAGTAGTAGTGAAGCCATCTGGTTCAGGGTGATTTTTTTTTTTTGGAGGGAGGAGGTATTTGATTACTTATTCAATATTTATTTATTTATTTATTTATTTATTTATTTATTTATTTTTAGAGAAAGAGAGAGAGCAAGCCTGAGTCAGGGAGAGGGGCAGAGGGAGGGAAGGGGGGGGAGAGAGAGAGAGAGAGAGAGAGAAAGAATCTTAAGCAGGTTCCATACTCAGCATGGAACCCTATTTGGGGCTTGATCCCATGACCCTGGGATCATGACCTGAGCTGAAATCAGGAGTCAGACACTCAACGAACTGAACCACCTATGTGCCCCAATTCAATAATAGGTCTATGAACATTTTATATTTTTTCATGATTCAGTCTTGGTAAGTTGTGTGTTTGTATGAGTGTTTTCATTTCTCCTAGGTTATGCTATTTGTTTAGTTTACAATTGTTCATTGTATCCCTGTATAATGCTTTTTATTTCTGTGAAATTGGCAAGGTTTCCATTTTCATTTTTGATTTTAGTAATTTGAGTCTTCTCTCTTTTTTTCTTAGTTAATCTAGCCACAAGTTTGTCAAGTTTTTTGATCTTTTGAAGAACTAAGTTTTGGTTTCATTGATTTTCTTTATTATTCTCCTATCCTCTATGTTTATTACTTTCTTCCATCTTTTGACTCTGGGTTTCATTTGCTATTCTTTTTCTAATTCCTTTGAGGTATATGGTTTAGTTGTTGGTTTGAGATCTTTTTTTAATGTAAGTAATTAGTAGTATATTACTGCTTTTGCTGCATCCCATAGGTATAGTATGTTTTAACTTCCACTTTCTGTTATTTTCTAATTTCCTTTGTGATTTCTTCTTTGGCCTGTTGGTTGTTGAAGAGTGTATTATTTAATTTTCACATATTTACGAAGTTTACAATTTTCCTTCCATTATTGGTCTTTAGTTTCATTCCAGTGTGATCAGAAATGGTACTTTATGGGAGTGTCTGGGTGGTTCAGTCAGTTAAGCATCCAACTTCAGCTCAGGTCATGATCTCGTGGTTCATGGGTTCAAGCCCTGCATCAGGCTCTGTGCTGACAGCTCAGAGCCTGGAGCCTGCTTTGGATTCTGTGTCTCCCCCCAACTCTCTCCCTCTGCCCCTCCACGCCCATGCTCTGTCTCTCTTGGTCTCTCAAAAATGAATAAACATTGAAAATTGCTTTTTAATTAAAAAAAGCGGTACTTTGTATGATTTCATCCTTTTTAAAAATTTTAAGATTCTTTTGTGATATAACATATGGTCTATTCTGGAGAATATTCCATGTGTACTTGTGAAAAATGTGTATTCTGCTGTTACTGGATGGCATGTTTTGTATATTTCTATTAGATCCAATTGGTCAATAGTATTACTTAAGTCCTCTATTTCTTTATTGATCCTCTGTCTGGTTTTCTATCCATTACTGAATGTGGGGTTACTGATGTCTTTAACCATTAGTTTTAAACTGTCCATTTCTCCTGTCAATTTTGTAATTTGTTAATATATTTGGAAATCTGATGTTTTGTGCATATGTTCATAATTGTCACATCTTCTTAGTGAATTGGCCCTTCATTTTCAATATAAAATGTACTTTGTCCCTTCTAAGTCTTTGACTGAGTTTCTTAGTTTTTTATTGCTCCTGTAACAAGTTACTACAAATATTGTTGCTGAAAACAACATGAATTTATTATGTCAGTGTTCTGTGAGTCAAAATTCCAAAATTAGTCTTACTAGGCTAAAGTGAAGGTATCAACAGGGCTGAGGTTGTGAGAGGAGAATCTGTTTCCTTGCCTTTTTAAAAATGTTTATTTTGAGAGAGAGAGAGAGAGCATGAGGTGAGATAAACACATAGAGAGTGAGAGAGAGAATCCCAAGTATTCTCTGTGCTCTCAGTGCAGAGCCTGGCACAGGGCTTGATTCCATGAACTGTGAGATCATGACCTGAGCCAAAATCAAGAGTCAGATGCTTAACTGGCTGAGCCACCCAGGCACCTCTTCCTTGCGTTTTTTGAACATTATAGTCTGCCTGCATTCCTTGACTCATGGCTCTTTCCTTGCACCAGTTTAACCTTTGATGCCATTGCCCTATCTCTGTCTTCTGTCTTTCACCTTCTTGTCTCTGTTTTAAGGATCCTGCAATTACATTGGGTCTATCTGCATAATCCAGGATGATCTTCCCATCTCAAGAGCCTTAACTTAATTACATTAGCAAAGTAGCTTTTTGCCCTGTAAAATAACATACTGATAGGTTTCAGGCATCAGAACATTGACATATTTGGGGGGGGGGCCATTATTCAGCCTGCCACACCACTTACAGTAAAGGCAGTAGTCACAGAAACAGTAAAGCAAGTTCCAGATGGGAAATAAATGCTGTGGTAAAACAGGCTACTCATATACTTTGAGTTTGGGGCATTTTATGGACATCTTTTGTAGACTTCCAACCAATCATCACCATGCCACCATCCATGAATTCGTAAAGGGTATTTTATAATAAGTAAAACATAAATGAGTGTCAGACTCCCCAGATTTCCATAACAAAGTGAAATTTGGCCACTGTAAGTTTCACCTCACCATGAATGATAGGACAACTTGGAAACATGTCCTGTGATAGAGTTCCTAAAATATGATAGGGGTTCATTTTAACACTCTTTTTCCCATGAGCTGTCCCCAAATTCATATGTTGAAGCCTTAAACTCTGGTATCTTAGAATGTGATTATATTTGGATACAGGGCATTCAAATAGGTGATTAAATTAAAATGAGGCTATTGGACTGGGGCCTAACCCATTCTGACTGGTGTCCTTATAAAAAGTAGATTTGAACACACAGAGAGACACCAGACATGCATGCACACAGAGGAAAGACCATGTGAGGACATAGCAATAAGGTATTTATTGAAAGCCAAGAAAGAGCCCTCAGGAGAACTAAAACGTGCTGACACCTTGATCTTGGACTTCTAGCATCCATAACTGTGAGAAAATAAACTTCTGTTGTTTAAGCCACCCAGTCTGTAGTATTTTATTATGGTAGCCCCACCAAACTAATACATACTCAAACTTCTATTTATTGGCTCAATATCTTACATCAGCTTAAGAAAAAAGAAGCTTCATCCTTATGGTAAATGTATTGAATTTTGTGAAAGCTTTATTAAAATTCTAAACTAAAATTAAATTCTAAATTCTAAACTAAAACTAAAATTAAAATTCTACAACTTTTTTTTAGTATTATTTTCCAGTTTGGAAGTATACACATGACCTTTCCACCTGTTTTAGTTGGTAGAATAGTGGAAAAAAAACACTGGGTGTGACACTTTCACCTTAACTTACACAAAATATTATCTCCCAACAAAATAGTCTAAAGATTTTTAGTGGGGTGCTTCTTAGTCTATTTGGTCAATAATAGAAGCATAAAGCATAATAACTCTCCTCAGATTTTAAATTATGGTGTAAACTGATCTGATTTACATAATCACCAACAAAAAAGCACCTCAGAGATCCAGAGACATTTATATACTCAGCAAATATTTATTGAGCAATCTATTGTGTGCCAGGCCCTGTTTCTAGGGAATATAGCATAGAATAAGATAAAGTGCCATACTCATGGAGCTTACATATAAGAATGGAGGGAAACAGATAATAAGAAAGTCAATATATAAAATATACATTATAATATTGAGTAGTGATAAATGCTATGCATAAAAATAAAACAAAGTATGAGGATAAAGGATATTTGAAGGGGGAATACTATTTTAGATCAGATAATCAGAGAAATTCTCTCCAAGCAACTACCTGAATGAAATGAGAGAATGGACCATGAAACTGTTATCTTAGGGGAAAGTATTATAAGCACTGGGAAACAATAAATGCAGAGCCCCTTGGGTAGGGATATGCTTGGTTTGTTCAGGAAACAGCAAGGAGACTAGTGTAGCTCAAATGGAGCAAGCAATGGAAGAATGGTTGAATATGAGTTTAGAGTGGAGCCAGGGACCAGATCTTGTGAGATATTGTAAGCCATGGAAAGAAGGTTGGATATTATTCTAAGGGTTATGGAGACACATTAGAGGATTTTGACAAGGGGCTCAGCATGATATGACTTATGTTGTTTTTTTTTTTTAAGTTTTAATGTTTATTTTTGAGAGAGAGAAAGAGTGATTCGGGGAGGGACAGAGAGAGGGAGACACAGAATCTGAAACAGGCTGCAGGCTCTGAGCTGTCAGTACAGAGCCTCACACAGGGCTCAACCGTGAGATAATGACCTGAGCCGAAGTTGGACGCACAACCGACTGAGCCACCCAGGTGCCCCAATATGACATGTTTTTTAAGGATAAGCCTGGCTACTGTGAAGAGAATGAACCCTATGAAAATAAGAATGAAAATGGTGAAAATTTTGGAGTTAGGAAGCAATTGCAGTGGTCTAGGTAATATATGGAAGTGGTTTGGACTAAGTTGTTAGCTGTGGATATGGTGATAAATATCCATCTTTGGCATATATTTGGAGGTAGAGCCAATGGATGTTGTGGATGGATTGAATATAAAGTAAGAGAAAATGAGGAATTGGTGATTCTGAAGCTGAACAACTGAGTGAATAAAGATATCATTTATTGAGATGGGTGAAGACTGGGAGGAGAAGGTTTTGGGGGAAGGTCAGGAGCTCAGGTTATGATACATTGAATTTGAGATGCCTTTTATATATACACATGGAGATGAAAAGTTTTTGAGAGAGATCAGATTAGAGAGAGAAATTTGAGAGTCATCAAGGTACAGATGGTCTTTCTTTCTTTCTTTTTCTTTAACTTTGTTTATTTTGAGAGAGATAAGAGTCAGAGACAGAGCAGGGAAGGGGCATAAAGAATCAGAGAGAGAGAGAATCCCAAACAGGCTCCACGCTGACAGCACAGAGCCCGATGTAGGGCTTCATCTCATGAATCATGAAATCATGAGCTGAGCAGAAATCAAGAGTCAGACACTTAACCGACTGAGCCACCCAGGCGCCCCCAGATGGTATTTAAAGCCATGAGACTTAATGAGATCACTAAGGAATATAGATAGTGTATGTAGTAAGGGAATAGGTCTAAGGATTGAGCTCTGGGACATTACAATATTGAGATACAGAAGATGACAATGAACTAGCAAAAGCAACAACAACAACAAAAGAAAGCTAAAAATATGCAGTCAGGAGTAGCCACTAAAGTAGGAGAAAAACCAGGAGAATATAATATCCTGGAAGCTAAGTAAAGATATTTCAAAAAGGGAGTTTTTAACCTTGCCCAACATAGCTGATAGGTAAGGTGACCAAATATCCCTATTTTCCCAAGACAATCCCAGTTTATGGCTTTTGTATTTGTTAACAACACCCTTTTTACTCTCAGAAATGTTTATTTGAATAATAAATTATATGCTCACTTGTATGATAGATCAAGATGAGGATTGAGGATTGATTATTGGATTTACCAACATAGAGATCATTAGCATTCTTGATGAGCAGTTTCAATGGAGCAATAAATAAAAGTTCATTGGATGTTGGAAATGAAAGAATGGAGTCATATCAAAAAAAAGGAGGAGACAGTGTCAATATGCTAACTACAAACCACTATTCTGATGAATTTTGCAGCAAAAAAAAAAGGGGTAGTGGCTATAGAATGATGTGAGGTAAAGGAAAAATTTTGCTTTTAAGGTAGGAGATAGTACAGTATGTTTGTTGATGGGGACATTTCACTTTCTAGAAAGGGAAATGTTTATGATAAAGGAGAGAGAGAAGAAAATTTTGGAACAATGACCTTGAATAGAAGATGGGCCATCATCCAGTGGATACATTTAGACGCTGGCTTTAGATAGGAGCATGGCCAGTTCATTAACAAAACATTAGAAGAGGCAGAATTTATGGGCACAGATGCAAGTGGTGAGTAGGCATGGTGGTAGGAGTTTGTGGAAGTTCTCTTCGATTTGCTTTCATTTGTTCAATTGAATAAAGAAGGTCACCAGCTGAGATAGGAAAGTAACTGGGGTCTGAGGAGAGAAGACAAGGTGTGATATCTTTTTTTTTATTAAGGTAAAATATACGTGGCATAAAATTTTACATTTTTAAGTGAACAATTAAGTGGCATTAATTACATGCACAGTTATACATCCATTACTACTATTTCAAAAGTTTTTATCATTTGTTATGGGTTGAATTGTGTCCTCAAAAAAGATGTGTTAGAGTCCTAACATACACAAACATCAACTCAAGTTGGATTAAAGACTTAAACATGTGACCTGAAACTGTAAAAGTCCTATACAAAAACATAGGGGGAAGTCTTCTTGATATTGGTCTTGGAAGTGCTCTCTTGGATATAGCACTGAAGCCACAGGCAACAAAAGCAAGAATAGACAAATGAGATTACACAAACTAAAAAAAAAAAAAACTTACGCATCTAAAAGAAACTTATGTACCTTAAAGGAAATCATCAACAGAATGAAAATGCAAACTACAGAATGAGAGAAAATGGGCGGCCAATACCCAAAATATATAAAGAATTCCCACAACTCATTAGCAAATAAATGAAGTATGAAAAATAGGCAAAGGGCTTGAATGGACATTTCTCTAAAGAATACATACAAATGGCCAGCAGGTATATGAATAGGTGCCCAACATCGCTAACCAGTACAGAAATGCAAATCAAAACCAAAATGAGATATTACCTCATACCTATTAGGATGGCTGTTATCAAAAAAAAAAAATCACAAGTGTTAGCAAGGATTTGAAGGAATTGGAATACTTATGCATTGTTGGTGGGAATGTAAAATGGTGTATATAACATGGTGCAGCCACTATAGAATACACCAGCAATTCCATGTCTGGGTATACATATATCCAAGAAAATTGAAATCAGGATCTCAAAGGGATTTATGCTCTCTCATATTTATTTCAGCACTATTCACAATATCCAAGATAAGGAAACAACCCAAATATCCATTGACAAATGGAGAAAGGAAATGTGGTATATATAGAATTGAATATTATTTAGCCTTAAAAAAGAAGGAAATCCTGCTATTTGTGACAGCATGGATGAACCTGTAGGACATTATGCTAAGTTAAATAAGGCAGTAACAGAAGGACAAATACTACATGATTCCACATCATGATTGTGATATAGTCCATATATGTGTGGTATCTAAAATTGCCCACTCTATTTGAGTGGTGGTTGCCAAGGGTTGGGGGGAGGAAGAAATGAGGAATTGTTGGACAGGTATAAAGCTTCAGTTATGCACAATGAATACATCCTAGAGATCTGTACATCATAATGCCCATACTTAACAATACAGTATTATGCACTTAAAATTTAGTTAAGAAGGTAGATCTTGTGTTATGTGTTCTTACAACTACAGCAGCAGCAGCAACAACAACAACAACAACAACGGGACACAAGTAAACTTTTAGAAGTGGTAAATATGTTGTGATGATGGTTTCATGAGAGTATGCATATGTTCAAACTTACCAAATTGTATATGTTAAATATATGCAGTTTTTAATAGGTCAGTTATATCTCAATAAAGCTATTTTAAAAAGTCATCATTACACTTAAGGTCATCAAGTTTTCTCCTATGTTATCTTCTAGGAGTTTTATAGTTTTGCTTTTAATATTTAGCTCTGTGATGTTTTGAGTTAATTGTTGAAGGGTGTAAGGTCTGTGTTTAAATTAGGTTTCTTGCAGTTGGATGCTCATTTCTTCCAGCACCATTTGTTGAATACACCATCTTTGCTCCATTATATTGCCTTTGCTCCTTTGTCAAAGATTAATTGACTGTATTTATGTCAGTATATTTCTGGACTCTCTATTCCATTGATCTATTTGTCTATTCTTTTTTTAAAAAATTCTATTACTTTTTTAATGTTTATTTATTTTGAGAAAGAGAGAGAAAGCATGAGCAGGGGAGGGGCAGAGAGAGAGAGGGAGAAAGAGAATCCCAAGCAGGCTCGCCACTGTCCGTGCAGAGCCCAACGTGGGGCTCAAACTCACGAACTGTGAGATCATGACCTGAGCCAAGATCAAGAGTCAGATGCATAACTGACTGAGCCACCCAGGTGCCTATGTCTACTATTTTGTCAGTATCATACCATTTTGGTTACTGTAACTTCATAGTAACTATAGAAGTCAGATAATATCAGTCCTCTGATTCTCTTCTCCTTCAATATTGAATTGTCTATTCTGGGTCTTTTGCCTCTTCATATAAACTTCAGTAACAGTTTGTGAATATCCACAAAATAACCTGTTGGGGTTTTGATTGGGATTGCATTGAATCTATAGACCAGGTTGGGAAGGACTGACATCTTGATAATGAGTCTTCCTATCTTTGAACATGGAATATCTCTCCATTTATTTGGTTGGGATCTTTCTTTAAGAGGCAAAAAACAAACAAACAAACAGCTCTATGACTCTAATGATAAGAGAGAAGAGGAAATAATTTGAGCTGCACAATCAAGGGATATGCTAGTTTGAAAGTTTACATGCATGTGTATGTGGGAGATACGGGTGGGACTGGGGGCACAGCTTCTTCTGTATCCCTGGCTTTATGCTTGGGAAATTATTTTGTTCTAAGTTGTGGCATAGGTCCCAAGCATATGGTGGGTATAGGAGACAGAACAGAACTAGGACTCTTCCTTTATTAGGCTCAGAGGGTGGGGAGCCTAGGTTCCACAAGTTCACTACTTATTGGCTAACTTAAAGCATAAAAGTGGGACTTAGGGCAGGGGAAGAAAAAAGGAGGATCAGTTAAGAGTTCAGTTACTTAGGTTAACCAGGATGTTCTGAAAAGTAATTTCATGGATGGGGTGTCCCAGTTCATTATATGGTTGTTTTGCTAGTAGGTGAGTCATACATCTAGCCATATGTTTATTCAAGATGGATGTCTTTTCATGAATAGACAATTTTCCATTGAAGACATCCAGATAGCCAACAGGCACATGAAAAGATGCTCAACATCACTTATCAGCAGGGAAATACAAATCAAAACCACATTGAGATGCCACCTCACACCAGTCAGAGTGGCTAAAATTAATAACTCAGGAAACAACAGATGTTGACGAGGATGCAGAGAAACGGGAACCCTCGTGCACTGTTGGTGGGAATGCAAACTGGTGCAACAGCTCTGGAAAACAGTGTGGAGGTTCCTCAAAAAATTAAAAATAGAACTACCCTACAACCCAGCAATAGTGCTACTAGCAATTTATCCAAAGGATATGGAAGTGCTGATTCATAAGGGCACATAAACCCCAATGTTTATAGCAGTGCTTTCAACAATAGCCAAGAGCCCAAATGTCCATCAACTGATGAATGGATAAAGAAATTGTGGTTTATATATACAATGGAATACTACTTGGCAATGAGAAAGTATGAAATCCTGCCATTTGCAACAATGTGGATAGAACTGGAGGGTATTATGCTAAGTGAAATAAGTCAATCAGAGAAAGACAGATATCATATGTTTTCACTCATATGTGGAACTTGAGAAACTTAACAGAAGACCATGGGGGGAAGGGAAGGGGAAAAATAGTTTCAAACAGAGAGGGACGCAAACCATAAGAGACTGAAATACAGAGAACAAACTGAGGGTTGATGGGGGAGTGGGAGAGAGGGAAAAATGGGTGATGGGCATTGAGGAGGGCACTTGTTGGGATAAGCACTGGGTGTTGTATGTAAGCAATAAATCATGGGAATCTAGCCCCAAAACTAAGAGCACACTGTATACACTGTATGTCAGCCAACTTGACAATAAATTATGTGTGTGTGTGTGTGTGTGTGTGTGTGTGTGTGTGTGTTTGTGTGTGGTCTTTTTTTAACTTTTAATTCCAGTTAGTTAACATACAGTGTAATATTAGTTTCAGGTGTAAAATTTAGTGATTCAGGAATTCCATACATCACACAATGCTCATCACAAGTGTATTCCTTAATCCCTATCACCTATTCAACTTATCTCCCCACCTACCTCCTTCCTGGTAGCCATCACTTTGTTTTCTATAATTAAGAATCTGTTTCTTGGTTTGTCCTTCTCTGTCTCTTTTTTTCCCCTTTGCTCATTTGTTTTGTTTCTTAAATTCCCCATATGAGTAAATCATATGGTATTTATCTTTCTCTGATTGACTTATTTCACTTAGCATTGTGCTCTTTAGCCCCATCCATGTCATTGCAAATGTCAAGATTCCAATCTTTTTATGGCTGAATAATATTCCATTGTATATATACCACATCTTCTTGATCCATTCATAAATTGATGGACACTGGGCTGCTTCTGTAATTTGGCTATTATAAATAATGCTTCCATAAACATAGGAGTGCGTGTATCTCTACAAATGAGTGTTTTTGTATTATTTGGGTAAATACCTAGTAATGCAATTGCCAGATTATAGGGTAGTTCTATTTTTATTTTTAATTTTTTTTAATGTTTATTTATTTTTGAGAGAGAGACAGAGCGTGAGGGGAAGAGGGCAGATAGAGAGGGAGACACAGAATCTGAAGCAGGCTCCAGACTCTGAGCTGACAGCACAGAGCCCGATGCAGATCAACCTTGAGATCATGACCTGAGCTGAAGTCAGATGCTTAACTGACTGAGCCACCCAGGCACCCTGCATAGTTCTATTTTTAACTTTTTGAGGAAACTCCATGCTGTTTTTCACAGTGGCTGCACCAGTTTGCATTCCCACCAATAGTACAAGAAGGTTTCTTTTTCTCCACATTCTCGCCAACACTTGTTGTTTCCTGTGTTATTGATTTTAGCCATTCTGACAGGTGTGAGGTAACATGTCATTATAGTTTTGATTTGCATTTCCCTGATGATGAGTGATGGTGAGCATTTTTCATGTGTGTGTTGTCCGTCTGGATGTCTTCTTTGGAAAATGTCTCTTCATGTATTCTGCCCATTTTTAATTGGATTATTTATGTTTTGGATTTTGAGTTGTATCTGTTCTTTATATATGGCATACTAACCCATTATTGGATATGTCATTTGCAAATGTCTTCTCCCATTCCATAGGTTGTCTTTTAGTTTTGTTGATTGTTTCCTTTGCTGTGCAGAAGCTTTTATGTTGCTGTAGTCCCAATAGTTTATTTTTACTTTTGTTTCCCTTGCCTCAGGAGAGGTATCTAGAAAAAAGTGGTTATACCCAATGTCATAAAAGTTACTATGTGTTTCCTCTAGAATTTTAGTGGTTTCAGGTCTCCAATTTAGCTCCTTAATCCATTTTGAATTTATTTTTACATATGATGCAAGAAAGTTGTCCAGTTTCTGTCTTTTGCATGTTGCTGTCCAGTTTTCCCAACACCATTTGTTGAGACTTTTTCCCACTGGATATTCTTGCCTCCTTTGTCAGAGATTAATTGACCATATACTTGTGGGTTCATTTCTGGGTTTTCTATTCTGTTCTATTGCTCTACATGTCTGTTTTTGTGCCAGTGCCTTATTGTTTTGATCACTACAGCTTTGTAATATAAGTTGAAGTCTGGAATTGTGATTCCTTCAGCTTTGCTTTTCTTGTTCAAGGCTGCTTTGGCTATTTGGAGTTTTTTGTGGTCCCATACAAACCTTTGGATTGTTTGTTCCAATTCTGTGAAAAATGCTGTTGATTTTGATAAGGATTGCATTAAATGTGTAGATTGCTTTGGGCGGTACAGACATTTTAACAATATTTGTTCTTCCAATCCACGAGCATGAAATGTCTTTGAATTTCTTTGTGTCATCTTCAATTTCTTTCACCAGTGTTTTATAGTTCTCAGAGTACACATCCTTTACTTTGTTGGTTAGGTTTATTCCTAGGTATTTTGTTATTCTTGGTGCAGTTTTAAATGGGGCTGTTTTCTTAATGTCTCTGCTGCTTCATTATTGCTGTATAGAAATGCAAGATTTCTGTACATTGATCTTGTATCCTGAGCCTTTACTGAATTTGTTTATCAGTTCAACCAGTTTTTGGTGGAATCTTTCAAGTTTTCTATATATAGTATAATGGATGTCTTTTGAACCAGATACCTTGGCAATTAAAGCTCAATGTCAACCACTTACACTACAGACATTTAGATTTCAAGGCTAGTCAGTGTTGCACAGGTGCTAGTTGGAGATACTGGGGAGTGAAACTGGCTGTTGTAATCTACTTTAAAAGGAAGTAAATAGAATATTACTTTAGCAACCAGAAGGACATAGCTCAGCATCCTGTTTCAATCTTTTATAGGCTCTCTGATATTAAAGATGACACTTAACTTACCTGATACATACACATAAAGTGCTAACACGTAAAGAGTTTAAAGTAGGACTTTTCTCAGTTTGATAAGTATTAAACAGCAATAGGGCCTGTTCTGTAAGTGAATTGAGAATAAATTGTCCAACAAATTTTCAAAGTCTCACAGTATAATCAGTCGACTTGTGGTAGATCCACTCTATTGTCAATAAATATCCACTCAGAATCAATATTGAATCACCTTGAGAATTACCAGACAACTTTATGCTGGTATGACCATAAAATTTTAGGATAAAAATGGAATAAGAAAGAAACTACAAGTAAATATAACTTCCACAAGAACAGAGATATTTTTCATTTTTGTTTCTACTGTATCTCTAGTGCCTAGGAAAAGTAAGTAGTTACATATACATATTTATTGAATGAATGGAAGACACCAGAGACTTTAAGAAAGTGAAAGAAGACTTCTTCGGGAAGGCAAAGAGATTCACACACCCACAGATCCCAGCAGAGTTCATTCCCTTCTTCAAGCCTGGCATTCCGCCAAGACAGTATGCTATGGAGCAAAGAAAAAAGTGATCCACAATTCAGCTAAAGCCATTAAACAGCACAGTAAAAGCAGCACTCCTCTGATAATTGACATCCATTGTCAGTCCAGATACTGTATAGAATCATCTACAGATGTTTTTTTATCACCAAAATATTGCAGAATTATAATAAATAGTTAAAAACAAGTAAAAGCTGAAGTGAAAATATATGAAAATTCGTGGTAAGAATATGGCTCTCTTTTCATTCTCAAAAACATCAGTGATTTTCAATATATAGGGACTTTCTCCAAGATGAATCTCAAAGCCGATGCAAACATTTTTCTTTAGTAAATAGAGATGGGGAATGCTGGAGAGGGTGGTTATAGTGGTAAGAAAAGAGCCCCCAAAGTGATCCTCCCAAGGGTTGAGGTCCAAATAAACATAGTCGAGTAGAATGGACTATCATGATGGTGAGTAAATTTGGTTCCTACTGCCTCTGTAACACATTACCACCATCTTGGCAGCTTAAAATAACACAAATGCATTATCTTACAGTCCTGGATGTTGGGAATACAAAAAGGATCCCACTGGTCTAAACTAAAGGTGATGACAGGACTTCATTTTTCTGAGGAACCCTTGGGAAAATCTGTTTCTTTAGCCTTTTCTGGCTTCTGGGAGCTGCCTGCATTCCTTGGGCCTTGGCTTTGTTTCATCTTCAAAGCCAGCAATGCCCTGTCTAAACCTTTATCAGGCTACTTCACTATGACACTGACTCTTCTGCCTACATCTTGCACATCTGAAGTACCCTTGCAATTACAATGGCCAGGAAGCCCCAGCATATTCTTATTTTTGAAGTCGGCTGATTAGCAATCTTAATTGCATCAGCAACCTTAATTCTTTTTCCCCTGTAACATCACATATTTACAGGTTCTGGAGAATAGGATGTGGATATCACTGAGGGACCTTTATTCAGCCTACCACAGTGAAAGTGCCATTTAATTTAATTTAAAGGGTTTAAAATGGGCACCAACAGGTCTGTGCTCAACCACATTTGTGCTTAAGTTCAGTTGCTCTGTTTGCCCCATGGAGCACAGAAAGGAAGAGCTCAAGACTAGAGGAAGGATGTAGGAGTAAGGGACTCAGGATTTAAGAACCACCAGGCTTCTGTCTTGGAGAAGTAGGTACATGATGGGGCCCTCTCCAAAGAGTGTTTGGGGGAACTAGATAGGTGTGCATTGCCAGTGGCTGAGATCCAAGCTGGTTCTAATCCCTGCCACATTTCCACATTGCCAAAGATAATGAGAGCTTGGATGTGACTGCAAGAGAAGACTTGATAGACAAGACAGTGGAAGAAGTAGCCAGGACTATCCTGACACCTGGCCATGGGGCAACAGACCTGAAAGATCCTATGACCTAGTGCGGGTCCTTACAAGGGAAGGCCCTCCTTCTTGGGCAACTCTGGGGACTGCAAAATGGCAAAACATGTGACCAGTCTGAATAAGAGGGGGAAAATAACTGTGTGGTAGAAATAATGGGCACAAAGCAGTGGTTGGTTTTCTCAGGCTAGAGGTGTGGGTCTGCCTTCCTTTAGAAAAGGCACAGTGGTGAGGCCTCCATGGGAGCCCCCTCCCACCTTAGCTCATCAGCCTCCAGGAAAGAGGGCAGGCCAAATGGGGAAGCGCATGGTGGGCAGACCAAGCAGCCTGGGGGTTCTCATACACATAGGGGCTGTTGATATATATCTGCTGCTGCCTGCAGAGCACTGCCACCATCACCACCACCACCACCCCTGACCTCACGATTCTAGCCCCCACCACCAATGGTCCCCAGGTCCCTTGTATTGCTGTGCTAGCAGTGAGGGGGTGGTCGCCTCAGAGGTCTGCAGAGGTCCGCCCCTTAGGCTGGCGCACCTCCTGCCCCCTCCCCCCCCCCGGTAGGAACTAGGGTGGGCCAGGGAGGGGGCGTCTAGCCCATTCGTGCTGTATCCCTCCGCCCCCTTCCTGACACCCTTGCTGAGAGCGTTTCTTGCCGCATCTTGCGCAGTCCCTGCTCAGTTTGGTGCGGCACCGCGGGGGGTGGGACGCCTTTTTGCGATTCTGACCGCCCTCTAGGTGGTGGGAATCCGAGTGAGGAGCTCCGAGAAGAGGGGGAGGAAAACGACCTGCACCTTGAGCCTGTGAAGGCAAGTGGGTTGTCGTGGGGAGGGGTGGGGGGACCCCCACTGTCGCCCGGCTTACAGCCTGCCCGGACCCCAGCCTCTGGCAGCCTGGCAAGGGAGAGGCGACCCGGTCGTACCCTGTCCGTGACAGAGGTGCGCAGCGCCGCGGGATCCCTGGCGAGGAGAGGCAGTGACCGGTGCGGGCCGGACCCAGGGCATGGGGGCTAGCGGGAAATGCTCCCTCGGATCCTCTGGAGCGAACTGCGCCAGCCACTCCGCAGCGAGCTTTCCAGGCGCCCATGACCCGCCCTGGACAGTGCTGTGCCCAGAAAGAGCTGTCGGGGTGGGGGAGGGGGAGAACCTGCTATAACAGAAATGGCGGAGCTGGAGCTGGGAGGGGGTGCAGCATCAGAGTTGTGTGTCCATCTGGCTGGGGGGAAAGGGGGCGGTGGTGTCTGCTACTCCCGGGCCCTAATTCTGGAAAGGGGCCTGTTGGACCTCGTGCTCTGGATGCTGCCTCTTCCCACAGGTGCCCGGTTGATACGCAGTTTTCAGTCTTCGTGGTAGGTCTGGCGGTTTCATCCCACAGGTTGCATTTGTAGAGAGGCTTGAAAAAAAAGGAAGAGCAGGACAAGATGCCTGACACTGGTAGTGTATGGGGGAGGGGCATGAGCAGCAGCCATTGAATGGAAACACAAATATGAATGGAGTTAACTGTGACCAGAACAGGTCAGGCATCCAGGAATACCTTCTAAAATTCCCCTTTGTACTAGCTTTCTAAGCCCTTCCCTTGCCTTTCTTCCTCACCTTCACTCAAAATTGGTAGCAGTAAAAGATGGACTAGGAGGTGAGGGTGAGACAGAAGTCATAATTACAAGTGCCACTGCACAATCTGTTTTCTGTAACATGATGGGTACTTTACCCCACTTCTGTAGTACCAGTACAAGGTACTGTGAACACCTACTGGTGAATCCTCATAACTGGAGAAGGGAGTAATGTAATGGTCAGAGTGTAATGTGAAAAGCGGCTGTTATCCAGAACCCTGAAACAGAGGGCCTAAATTAAATGAGAATATTCTCTCAACAGGTCCTCTAACTCTTGTTTTCAACAAGATAGAAGATAATATGGATACTTTTTGGTGTTGGTCTGTCCACTAAGCATTCAGTTGCTGCCATTATTTCCTGAATGTTTTGCCTTTGTGTCTGTCCATAGACTTCCTTTAAGGCTGCTCACTTCTATAAGGAAGGAGAGGAGGAGACTGGTTCAAATCTCTGGAGGTTGGCGTGAAGGTGGGTAAATCAGGGGAACACTATAGAGTAAGATCATGGCAAGTGTCTTTGATCTAAGTGGGTATGGGAACTCCTCCATCTCTCCTGCTTGCTGCTATATTTGCAACTGCCACAGCATCCCTTTTCCATTTCCTTCAATAGATATTAGGAATATTGGTGTATGTGTGGATTGGTTGTGATAGGGAAGAGAAAACCTGAGAACATGGACATTGAGATAGGAAACAACAAATTGAACTCTTGTGGTAAGAGATACTTCCATCAGGGTCAGCGTGCCCTCTTATTTATCCACAGTCAGGCTCCACTCTTTCCTTTATTTTTACTTATTCCAAGGCTGCTTTAGGGCTTGACGACCCTGGAATCAAGGAAAGGAGGGGAAAATTGCACCACATCCTTGCAGGTTGGTGTCAAGTAGGTACAACTTTGGGTGGGGAAGTGGAAATCAACACTGGCCCAAGAGTGATTAGGGTAATCTGGGGCCTCCTAAGCCTCTCCCATTGCCAACACTCACCAGTTTCACACCTGTTTTATAGCAGGCAAAGTAATGTGGCAAAATCTGGGGTAAAACATGTGGGTCCAACTGTTCCACTAAGTATTCAAGGTCCAGTCTCTCCATGTGAATCTCTGCATGGAGTGATGCAATTAGAAGAGATTCAAAGCCCCGTGTCATTCTTTTTCCTTAGATCCATCTCTAGTGGCAGCTCTGGTGGTGTTGGATTGCTGCTGACCACCACCGTCAACAGGTCTGCTCCTACCTGGGAACATCCATCGTCCCGCAGCTTGCTTATACCTATGCACTTTGTGGTATTGACTGAGGCTAGGCTTTGGAAGGAGATCGATTGATTGATGGACTGGTGATTGACTCTAACTCTTGTTTTCAACTATATCACCTGAACTGAAGATCATAGTGTGAAGATATAAAACTGTGAGAGATCTGTGGTAGAGGCTGAGACATGTAGGGGTACTTAACTGGGCCTCCTCTGTAACTTATACCATGACTGGGGCTGAGATTGAACATGCTGCTTAGGAGAAGCCTGAAAAGAAGGCTGAAGAAGAGATTGGGGGTGGGGCTGAAAGAAAGAATAAAGTCCCACTGGTGGTCAGACCCAAGGTTAGAACCCAGGCACAGGTAATGCCTGGGGTAAGGCCTAAATCTGATGTCATGGTAGTAAGTGGGGCAAAGCCCAAAGCAGAAACCATGGCAGTAGGTGTGGTACATACTAAGAATGAGGCCAAGGTAATCCCTGGGGTGAGGCCTACAGATAAAACCCCTTCATGGACCATGACTGAATATGATGGTGAGGAGATGTTGAAGAGAGAGGGAGTGTCCCAGACCAATTCCATAGCCTGGCCACTGGTCAGTACTGAGTTTGAGTCAGTTGCTAAAATGAAGACCTTATCTATGGATAAGGAACTGATCAGTGTGGACACTGATTCCTTTCCTGTCACCAAGGTCAAGTCCCAATTAGGAATACAGCCTTTGTTTGGGTCAGAGGAGAAGTCCAATGTGGGATCCTGGTGGTGCCCCACGCCTACATTCAAACAAGAGATCTCTCACAATTGTGATTTCAGATGGGTGGACAGATCTTGTCTGAATTCCTGGTTCTGGAGTGGAGAAGAGGTCAGTACAAAGTTTCGTCCTAGAGACAGGGTAAAGGCCAATGCCAGATCCAGGCACAAGGCCAAAGAAGAGGACATGTCTAGGCCCAATACCAACTGGGAGTTTTATGTGTCTAGTGCCGGCTCTGAGGATGAATCTATTAAGACATCCTGGCTCTGGGCCAGAGAAAAGGCTAATATCTGGTCCATGCCCAAGGAAGAGACCAATAACAGGTCCAGGCTTAGGTCTAAGAAAGAAGTCTTTGAGTCCATTTCTGGATCTGAATGTGAGGACAATGTGAATTCCTGGCTCTGGGCTAGAGAGGAGGGCAAATGCAGGTCTAAACCCAGAGTCAGGAAAGGGGCCAATGTCAGGGCCAGGCACAGGACCAAGCAAGAAGCTTCCATTGATTTTGTATCTGGATCTTTAGATGTAGTCCAAAAAGAGTCCTGGTTCTGGCCTGGAGAAAAGGCTAATAACTTGTCAAGGCCCAAGTTCAAGAAAGAGGCCAAGGCCAGAATAATGGCAAAGGAAAAGGTCAAAAATAAGTCCAGAGCCAGGGCCAAGCCAGAAACCAGGTCCAAAGAGGAGTTCCTCATTGGGACCTGGTTCTGGGCTGCAGAAGAATCCAGCATAGTAGGTGGGGCCAGTGTCAAGTACAGCTCTCAAGTGGAGGATGATTCCATTTTTGGCAGTTGGTTCTGGACTGAAGAAGAAGCCAGTATAGAGACTGATGCTAGCAGTAAATCCAGACCAAGCACTGAGGAGGAATCTACTGGCAATTTCATCCTTGGGTCTGGGGAAAAGGCCAGTATGGAAACTGGGGCTGAGGCCACCTCCAAATCTATGCTAGAAGATTATAAAGAAAACGTCATTGTTGGTTCCTGCTTCTGGATTAGTGAAGAGACCAACCTAGAAGCTGAGGAAGAGACCATTTTTGGGTCTTGGTTTTGGGTCAGTGATGGGGCCAGTATGGAAGTTGATATTAGAGCCAGCTGTGCATCCAGGCTAAGGTCTGAGGAAGAAGGGGTCATTGGTCCCTGGTTCTGGGATGGAAAAGAGGTTGATACAGAGGCTGAGTTTGGAGAAGCCAGGCCAGGAGATGAAGAAGAGTCAATATTTGGGTCCTGGTTTTGGGCTGGAAACCAGGCCAAGATGGATTCTGGGGCTAAAGTCAGTTGTGATACCATGCCAGGGGCTGAGGAGGAACCCATTATTGGGTCATGGTTCTGGAATGGAATAGAAGCTTGTGTGGGGACTGAGGTCACCAACAAGTCTACCCTGAAGGACAAGGAGGAGGTTATTATATCATCTTGGTTTGGGACCACAGAAGAGGTCAGTATAAAGTATGGAACTGGTGCCAGATGCAAATTTATGGCAGAGGCTGAAGAGATCAATAATGAGTCTTGCTTCTGGGATGAAGAAGACCCCTGCATATATACTGCCAATGGAAGCAGGTGGAAGTCTAGGCCAGAGGAGGAACAGGACACTGTTAATTCATCGTTCTGGTCCAGGAAACACACAAGGCCAGAGACCATTATAGGGCCCTGGTTACAAGCTACAGAAGAGGTCAGTACAGATGATGAGACTGGAGAAGAGACCAACCCACTGATCGAGGAGGAGACCATGATCACATCCTGGTTCTGGAAAGGAGATGAAACCATTAGAGTGGCTACAGACAAAGAAGAATCCAGGCCAGATGCTGAGGAGGAGGACATTATTGGTTCTTGGTTCTGGGCTGGGGAGGAGGACAGGCTCAAGACAGCAGCTGAAGCTAGAGAAGAGGACAGGCTGGCAGCTGAGGAGGAAGCTATTGTTGGGTCTTGGTTCTGGGCCAGGAAAAAGATCATTAGGAAAGAGGCTGGCTTTTGCAACAAATGCAGTCCAGAGGCTAAAGAGGAGGAAGCCATTGTTGGGTCCTCATTATGGGCTGAAAAAGAGGCCAGTATGGAGGCAGGAGCCAGTTTCGAGTCCATGCCAGTGACTGAGGAAGAGGAAATCACTTCCTCAGTTCTGGTTGGGTCCTGGTTTGGGGCTGAAAAAGACAACAGTATAGAGGTTGGGCCTCAGGCAATAGAAGAGAGCAGGTCAAGGACTGAAGAAGAAATCATTTTTGGGTCCTGGTCCTGTGCTGCAAAAGAAGTCAGTGTAGAAGCAGAGACATTCTGTGCATTCAATCCAGAGGATGATGAGATAATTGTTGAGTCCTGGTTCTGGTCTGAAGAGAAGGCTATTAACGAGACTGGAACTGTTGTAACTTGTGAGAACAGGCCAGACAATGAGGAAAAGGCAGTTTTTGGGTCCTGGTTTGGAGCTAAAGATGAGGCCAATAACAGGACTGACAATGGGACCAACTGTGAGACCAGGACAGTAGATGAGGAGGATGATCCCATAGTGGGATCCTGGTTCTGGGCAGGAGATGAGGCCCATTTTGAATCAAACCCTAACCCTGTGTTCAGGGCCATTTGCAGGTCTAGGTGTTCATTTGAGCAAGAACCTGATGCTTCACACAGGCCCCAGAGCTGGGAAGAGGTCACTGTTCAGTTCAAGCCTGGTCCATGGGGTAGCGTTGGCTTCCCATCTCCAATACCCTTTAGATTTCCAAAAGAAGCAGCATCTATGTTCTTTGAAATGTTTGGAGGAAAGCCAAAGCACATGGAACTTAACCCAGAAGGGGAAGAGCAGGAATCTTTGCTTCAGCCTGGTCAGCCTGATCCTGAGTTCCCATTTCAATATGATCCATCCTACAGGTCAGTCAGGGAAATTCGGGAACATCTTAGGGCCAGAGAGAGTGCAGAACCTGAGAGTTGGTCCTGCAGCTGCATACAGTGTGAGCTTAATATTGGTTCTGAAGAGTTTGAAGAACTCCTTTTATTAATGGACAAAATCCGAGATCCTTTTATTCATGAAATATCTAAAATCGCAATGGGTATGAGAAGTGCTTCTCAATTTACCCGAGATTTCATTCGGGATTCAGGTGTTGTCTCACTTATTGAAACCTTGCTCAATTATTCCTCCTCCCAAGTTAGGACAAGTTTTTTGGAAAACATGATTCGCTTGGCTTCACCATATCCAAATCTAAACATGATTCAGACATATATATGTCAAATGTGTGAAGAAACCCTTTCTTATAGCTTAGATTCCCCTGAGCAAATTTCTGGAATAAGGATGATTAGACACCTCACTACAACTACTATCACACACTGGTTGCCAAGTATATGTCAGGATTTCTCTCCTTACTAGCCATGGGCAATACCAGAACAAGGTTTCATGTTCTGAAAATACTACTGAATTTGTCTGAAAATCCTGTCATGACAAAAGAACTACTCAGTGCTGAAGCAATGTCAGAATTTATGGGCCTTTTTAACAGGAAAGAGACAAATGACAATACTCAAGTTGTTCTAGCAATGTTTGAGAATATTGGTAACAATATCAAAAAGGAGATGGTGTTGTTCACTGATGATGATTTCAGTCTTGAGCCACTTATTTCTGCATTCCATGAAGTTGAGGAGTTTGCTAGGGAACTGCAAAGCAAAACAAATGATCAATATGACCCTGAAGCAGGCCAGTAAAATTAGTATGATTAATCACTTGCCTTTGTCCTAATGTTCCTGAGTTAACAATTCCTTGAATAATGTTTTGGTTTACATGGTCAGTTGTGTTGTAAAGATGTGTGTACATCTTTATTGCTAGCACTGACTTTGCCCAACTCTGTATGAGCAGAATCATTCTTCTGATGCCAAATGAATATTAGAACTGACAGAGCATTTGTTGATATTTGTGTTTTTGTCTAAATTGTGACACTTAGTATTTCAGCTAGAGTGAACTGAGCCATCATAAGTAAGCCAGCTACCCTTCTGATTGTTGTTCTAGTGTGTTGATGTCTATTTGAGTCTTGTGTTTTCAATAAAGTTCTGTTTTAAAGTTGTCAGAAGTCACCCTTCTCCTTGAACTTAAAATATAGATGCAAAGATAACACAGGAACACACATAGATAATTAATCTATAAATAATATGCTCATTGAAAAAGTTTATTCTGATGACATTAAATGCAAAGGTTACCATGGGCTGCTACTCAGGGCATACCTCAGGAGAAAAAGAACTCAATTAAGCTGGGCTCTGGAATATATGAAAGACTGGGTGGTGTGAATAAAAACATGGAGTTGAGAAAAGTTCTTCTATGTGAGTGAGTTACCCAGTCAGACTGGAGTGGCTGGGAAGGGTGTATTAAGGGATAGAGAGGATGAGATAAGTTTTGAAAAAATAAGAAGTTGAATTTTGCATCTCAAAATATGGGTGTTTCATTGATACGCTTAAAAGTTAAAAGAATTAAGAAAGTACAGAAAATTAACTGAAACAGGAAAACCATTTCTTCATAGTGGTGCCCATGGAAAATGTTATGGTAGTAATACCATACAGCCTCTAAAAAGTGATGAGGTATAGATTTTTCAATTGAATAAGAAAATAATAAAGCAAAATGCTTTATTTGGTGGAATAGAAAAGACTGGTATTATACATAGAAAGTATAATTCCATTGTAAAAATAAATGTGGTAAATAGACCAAATGTATGCAGTTTTGACTGTAAAACATAACAAAGGAGTACACAAATGTGAGAGACTACAACTTCAAAATGACTGGCTTGCCAAGTAAAAATACATATTAAATTAAAGGGAATAAACTTTAACATTTCCAAAGTTCCTGAATTCACGCTACATGTTTTTCACATTCAAAAATGTAATACATATTCAGACAGAAGCGAAAGTCAGGCATACAGTTGTTTTGGTTTGGGATAGGGGATTTTGGGCAGTCCAGGTTAAGAGTAAATCTGCAAAGTTTTATTATTTTCAGGAAAACAACCAAACATGGTGACCCTGTCATTTTTTTATTTGTCAGGATGGAAAGTGGTGTTTTTTCCTACCTGATTCTGGTATGCAAGGTTTATGGGCATAGAGCAAAGTGGTAGTTTTGCCTGCCCTCACAGTGTTTGGTTTGCTTATCAATATTTTTCAAGACATACTGTGTGTGTGTGTGTGTTAATATGTCTCCAGAGTATCATACAGATTAATAAAAATAACTTCCTTTCCAAACCCCTTCCTCATCAAGTATTCCTTGCCAGCCCTGTGCTGCTAAAGAGCAAGGCCCAGGCATAGCACTAGCACTGGAAGTTTCAGCTCTAAATCCAGCCTTCCTTCAGCTCTCTATCTTCACCAGGGTCAGGAGGTTCAAATTCTTCTAGCAAGCATCTCAACCTCAGGGGCAAAATATTCTACCATCCATGCTGCAGGGCTGCGGCAGACAGGTTGACTACGTGGTCACGTGAAGCTGGTGGTGGGTCACGTGACCACGCTCTCACTTGCAGAAGCACAGAGGTGTGTCGCACTGAAAGGGGACAGGAAGGACATACACCTGACAACTGACAGATGGCCATGGGAGGAGTGGTAGAATGTTGGGCTGGGTGGGCAGGTGTCTCCATCCTGAAAACGGATCTCTCAGGCGACTGGAATTACAGCATTTGTTTTTAGAGGGCATAACCCCTCAGCCAGCGTCTGAGCCAGGATCAGTCTTTTGCCCAGGAGCTCAAGAGGCAGGAAGTCATCCTGCAGGAGGCAAATATGGAGAAGCAGTGGTTGCTGTTGGAGGAGGTGGGTGCGAGGCTGGGAATGGCATCCATGGGACATGGTGGCTGAGAATAGGTCCGGTGCAGGATGTCCCTAGGACCATCCTGGGTCTCTGCTTCTCTCACCTTCTGAACACCCCTCCCCCACTCCCAGGCTCCCCGCCCAGCCCAGCTGTGTGTGACTCCATTATTATGTGTCCGGTAAGGGAGGTGGACTCACGGAGGGAGTTGGCTTTAGGGGAGACCAGAGAGAGGAAATGATGAAGTGACAATTCCTGAACACCCGTGGTGTTTTCTTTGAAAAGGCAGGGGTGGGGACTAATGGGATCTATGATTTACATTACCACACCCATCCTCTCACCTAGTTGGCACTCTTTCTATGCTTTCAAATGGTCAGGATGGCTAAGCTCAATATTGGGGGCGAGTTGGGGTGGGGGATGAGAGGGGAACAAGATTGACTTTTACTCCAAGGCTCCAACTGACTGGAGATGTAAGAGCGGAATTAACCTCAATCCTGCCAGCTCTAAGGAAGGTGAGAGGCAACACACTTAAGAGGAAAGAACCTGGGGGCTCCTGGGTGGCTCAGTAGGTTAAGCAACTGACTTCGGCTCAGGCCATTATTTTGGGTTCATGGGTTCAAGCCCCACATCAGGCTCTCTGCTGTCCTCCCCAAGCCCACTTCAGATCCTTTGTCTCCCTCTCTCTGCCCTCCCCAGCTCGTGCTCTCTCTGTCTCTCAAAAATACATTAAAAATTATATATATATGTATATGTATATATATATATGTATATGCATATATATATGTATATGTATATATGTATATATATGTGTGTGTGTGTATATAATTTTTACACACACACACACACACACACACATATATATATATGAATTGGTAGCTTCAGTATGGACTAAATGTAAAAAAAAAAAAAAAAAAAGAGGAAGGAACCTAGATGCTTTGGGGTCTTCACATAGGATTTCTTATTGGTAATCCAGCAAGCTTCTCAACTCCCAAGAAGATCCCTGTATCTCATCCGGGGCAGCAGTGTTCTTGAGGTCTGCCCTGGATATAAGGTTCTGAAAGGGCCTAGATCCATTGTACTCCCAACAGCTCCCTCCCATCTAGGGATGCAAAGGTAAGTGCTCTGTCTGCTCTATCCTAGGTCCGTCCCTTTCCCATCCTGAGACTTAGAGGAATGTTTCTAGGAACCACCTATAGAAACCATTTTATGGATGGTCCCACAGGTTCCCCTCTGTCAACCTTCACTTTTTTCCTTGTTTTTGTTTTCTGGGCAAAGCTTTAGACTTGGTGATTTACAGCTCTCCTTTGTGGCACTTCCTTATTTTTCCTTATCTCTTTTGGTCAGAGCTCAGAACTGTGAAAGAGCCACAGGATACCAAAGTTTTTTTAAGGAAAATACAGTTAGGAAAAAATAAATTTTATTAATTCCATTAATTTCTCTATTTGCACATTTTCCAGACTTGAAGCCAGTTGATACATAGAGATCATTCTCATTCTTTACAGCTGCATAACACTCTCTTGTACCACTACCATAATTTGTTCAATCACTCTGTATGTGGACATTTATTTCCAATATCATGCTGTTATAATTAATGGTAGTATAACTTTACGCAAATGTATTTTTGGATGGTTAGAGTTCTGTCTTCAGGACATATTTATAGAAATGGGGATAGTGGATCAAATGATAGTTATGTGCAGTGTAGTTTTATTAGGTAATCCCAAATATCCCTCCAAAGAGGTATTACACATTTTCACACCCACCAGCAATGTATGGGAGTGCCTGTTTTCCTTCAGCCTTGCCAGTTAACTTAATATCCTTTTAATATTTGTAGAATATCTACTGATGTCACCTCTCTTGTTCCTAATGTTAGTAATTGGGTCTTCTGTTTTGTTTTTTTTTTCATTATCATTGTGGCTAATATATTACCAGAATCCCACCAAGGGCCAACCTTGCAAACAGACCTTTTTAGGCTAGCAAATTCAGGTCTGCTGTGTTAACTCTTCTACACATTTGGTGAATGGTGTTAGAACAATTACCTAGTCATTTGGGAAAAACAAAGTTAGATGAGACTCCAATACATGTGAGCAAATTCCAGGAAAAATAGGTATCTTAAATATTTTAAAAGATATGGGAGGTTAAAGAGAAAGAAACACTCATTTACCTAGAATAAATATTCTCTTGTGTTATGTAGAGGAAAATGGACATAGATTCTTATGTAGAGGAAAGTGGACATGGATTCTTTCCATGTAATACCAGTATCTTTTATTAAATAGTCTGCCCTACTCCAATGGTTTCCAATGTCTCCTTTGTAGTGTATGGAGTTGGTTTCATATATGTTTCTCAGGTAAATGCTCTCTGGTGTTAGAAATATACAGGTTTGCTTATTGCAGTTTATAATAAGCATTGAGGGTTATCTGAAATGTTATATCCATAATTCACATATGTGATTGGATTCTCCAGTTAATTTTATCATTTTATCATATCTTTATTTTTTTATTATAAAATTTATTGTCAAATTGGTTTCCATACAACACCCAGTACTCATCCCAACAGGTGCCCTCCTCAATAACCATCACCCACCCACCCCTCCCTCCCACCTCCCATAAACCCTCAGTTTGTTCTCAGTTTTTAGGAGTCTCTTATGTTTTGGCTCCCTCCCTCTCTAACCACTTTTTTTCCTTCCCCTCCCCCATGGTCTTCTGTTAAGTTTCTCAGGATCCACATAGGAGTGAAAACATATGGAATCTCTCCTTCTCTGTATGATTTATTTCACTTAGCATAACACTCTCCAGTTCCATCCACGTTGCTACAAAAAGCCATATTTCATTCTTTCTCATTTCCACGTTAATTTTATTATATCTTTAATATGATATCATTATATTGACTTCTTTGAAACTCTTGGAATTTCAAAATAGGAAAGTGTGTTGGCCAGGCCAAAAAATATGTCTCTGTGTTGCCAAAGCCATTTTGTTGTCTTTCATGAAGACTTTCATGATGGTGCTTATTACCTATATGACTTTTTAAAGAATCAACAATTTCTGTACCTAAACCATACCAGATTAGAAGCTGAATTTCCTCACATAGAAAATTAACATCCATTTATATAGGGTAAGCTTATAATTAACAAAATCACAAGGCTTATATAGAATCCAGAGTATCAGTTTACTTATTTGTACAGAGAAATAGCAACATCAGAGGAAATAAAATAATATAATCCAGTGGATTTTCTCACTGTACAACTGTAGGAAATTAAAATCAAAATCAAAAGGTCAATTAACTTGAATTTAAAAGCACTTTTTTCATATATATAATTTTTTTGAGAGAGAGAGAGAGAGAGAGAGAGAGAGAGGGAGAGAGGGAGAGCATAAGTTGGGGAAGGGCAGAGAGAGGGAGGGAGAGAATCTTAAGTAGGCTCCACACTCAGCATGGTGCCTGATGTGGGCTAGATCCCAGGATCATGACCTGAGCCTAAACCAAGAGTCGGACGCTCAACCAAATGAGCCACCCCATTCATATTTAAAGTGTTTTAAAGTTTGTTTTAAGGCTAGAGGATAAGATTACTCTTGTTTTAAATTTTTTCAAAAATTTTTCCACCTTTATTTAAATGAATTGACAAAAAAACATTGTGTAAGTTTAAGGTGTACAATGTGATTATTTGATATACATATATATTGTGAAATTATTACCACAAATTTGTTAGTTAACATCCATCACCTCACTAGTTACCTTGTGTGTGGTGTGTGTGTGTGTGTGTGTGTGTGTGTGTGTGTGTGTGTGTTAATAACATTTAAGATCTACTGTCTTAGCAAATTTCAGTTTATAATACACTATTGTTAACTACAGTCATCAGGCTGTACGTTAGATCCCCAGGACTAACTCATCTGATAACTGCAAGTTTGTACCCTTTGAACTACATCTCCCCGTTTCCCGCACCTACTTGGCAACCACCAGTCTACTCTGTTTCTGAGTTTGACTTTTTTAGACTCCACATATGACAACATACAGTGTTCGTCTTTCTCTGACTTATTTCACTTAGCATAATGTCCCCAAGGTCCATCCATGTTGTCTCAAATGGCAGGATATCCTTTCTCATGGCTGAATATTATTCACATTTGTAATGTAAATATTATTTACATTTTCTTGATTCATTTATCCATCAGTGCATAATTAAGTGGTTTCCATGTCTTGGCTATTGTGAACAATACTTCAAAGAAACATGGGGGTGCAGATATCTTTTTGAGATAGTGACTTCATTTCCTTTGAATATATACCCAGAAGTTGGATTCTTGGGTCATATGGTAGTTCTATTTTTAAGTTTTTTGAAAAGCCTCCAGTTTTCCATAGTGGCTGTTCCAATTTACATTCCCACCAACAGTGCAGAACAATTCCGTTATCTTCACATTCTTGTCAACACACATATCTCTTGCTTTTTGATAATAGACATTCTAACAGATGTGAAGTGAGATCTCACTGTGGTTTTGATTTGCATTTCTCTAATGATCAGTGATGTTGAGCATATTTTCAAGGACCTGTTAGCCATTTATATATCTTCTGAGGAAAACAGTCTATGCAGATCTTAGGCCCATTTTAAAATCAGATGATGATGATGATGATGATGATGATGATGATTACTATTCAGTTGTATTGTTTCCTTATATATTTTGAATATATGGTTTGCAAATATTTTCTCCCATTCTATATGCTGTGTTTTCATTTTGTTTATCATTTATTTTGCTGTGCAGAAGTTTTTTAGTTTGATGTAGTCCTAATTGTTTATTTTTGCTATTGTTCCCTGTGACTATGGCATCATATCCAAATATATAGTTGCCAAGATCAATATCCTTTTGTTTTCTTGTAGGAGGAATTTCAGCTTTTAAATTTAAGTCTTTAGTCCATTTTGAGTCAATTTTTGTGAATGGTGTAAGATAGGGGTCAACCTTCATCCACTGTCATGTGAATATCCAGTTTCTCAGTACAATTTATTGAAGAGAATGTCTTTGCCCCATTGAGTATTCTTGGCATTCTTGCCAAATATTAGTTCACCATCTATATGTGAGTTTACTTCTGGGCTCTCAATTCTGTTCCATTTCTCTATTTGTATGATTTTATGACAGTACCTTGATGTTTTGATTATTTAGTTTTGTAATAAAGGTTGAAATCAAGAAATGTGATGTCTCCAGCTTTGTTCTTCTTTCTCAATATTTTTTTGGGTATGTGAAGTCTTCCGTGGTTTCATGCAAATTTTAGGATTTTTATTATATTTCTGATAAAATTCCACTGGAATTTTGATAGGGATTACATTTAATTTATATATCACATTGTGTAATGTGTGTAATCTGGACATTTGAACAATATTAATTATTCTGCTCAATAAACACAGAACAGTTTTCTATTTGTTTCTTCGTCAATTTCTCTTACCAATATATTCTAGTTTTCAATATACAGATCTTTCACCTTAAATTTATCGCTAAATATTTTGTTGTTTTGATGGTATTGTAATTTGAGATTATTTTCTTTGTTTAACAGTTTGTTGTTAGTGTATAGGAACACAACTAATTTTTCTTTATTGATTGTATATCCTAAAACTTTAACGAATTTGTTCCAACAGTTTTTTGGTTGAGTCTTTAGGATTTTTTTAATTTAGTTTTTTTTCTTTTTAATTTACATCCAAATTAGTTAGCATATAGTGCAACAATGATTTTGGGAAGAGATTCCTTAGTGCCACTTACCCATTTAGCCCATCCCCAATCCCAAAACCCCTGCAGTAGCCCTGTTTGTTCTCCATATTTATGAGTCTCTTCTGTTTTGTCCCCCTCCCTGTTTTTATATTATTTTTGTTTCCCTTCCCTTATATTCACATGTTTTGTCTTTTCAGGTCCTCATATGAGTGAAGTTATATGATTTTTGTCCTTCTCCGACTAATTTCACTTAGCATAATACCCTCCAGTTCCATCCACGTAGTTGCAAATGGCAAGATTTCATTCTTTTTAATTACCGAGTAATACTCCATTGTATATATATACAACACATCTTCTTTTTTTTTTTGAAGGTCTAAGAAATTTTATTTTATTTTATTTTTTTAATATATGAAATTTATTGTCAAATTGGTTTCCATACAACAGCCAGTGCTCATCCCAAAAGGTGCCCTCCTCAATATCCATCACCCACCCTCACCTCCCTCCCACCCCCCATCAACCCGCAGTTTGGTCTCAGTTTTTAACAGTCTCTTATGCTTTGGCTCTCTCCCACTCTAACCTCTTTTTTTTTTCCTTCCCCTCCCCCATGGGTTTCTGTTAAGTTTCTCAGGATCCACATAAGAGTGAAACCATATGGTATCTGTCTTTCTCTGTATGGCTTATTTCACTTAGCCTAACACTCCCCAGTTCCATCCACGTTGCTACAAAAGGCCATATTTCATTTTTTCTCATTGCCACGTAGTATTCCATTGTGTATATAAACCACAATTTCTTTATCCATTCATCAGTTGATGGACATTTAGGCTCTTTCCATAATTTGGCTATTGTTCAGAGTGCTGCTATAAACATTGGGGTACAAGTGGCCCTATGCATCAGTACTCCTGTATCCCTTGGATAAATTCCTAGCAGTGCTATTGCTGGGTCATAGGGTAGGTCTATTTTTAATTTTCTGAGGAACCTCCACACTGCTTTCCAGAGCGGCTGCACCAATTTGCATTCCCACCAACAGTGCAAGAGGGTTCCCGTTTCTCCACATCCTCTCCAGCATCTACAGTCTCCTGATTTGTTCATTTTGGCCACTCTGACTGGCGTGAGGTGATACCTGAGTGTGGTTTTGATTTGTATTTCCCTGATAAGGAGCGACACTGAACATCTTTTCATGTGCCTGTTGGCCATCCGGATGTCTTCTTTAGAGAAGTGTCTATTCATGTTTTCTGCCCATTTCTTCACTGGGTTATTTGTTTTTCGGGTGTGGAGTTTGGTGAGCTCTTTATAGATTTTGGATACTAGCCCTTTGTCCGATATGTCATTTGCAAATATCTTTTCCCATTCCGTTGGTTGCCTTTTAGTTTTGGTGGTTGTTTCCTTTGCTGTGCAGAAGCTTTTTATCTTCATAAGGTCCCAGTAATTCACTTTTGCTTTTAATTCCCTTGCCTTTGGGGATGTGTCGAGTAAGAGATTGCTACGGCTGAGGTCAGAGAGGTCTTTTCCTGCTTCCTCCTCTAAGGTTTTGATGGTTTCCTGTCTCACATTCAGGTCCTTTATCCATTTTGAGTTTATTTTTGTGAATGGTGTGAGAAAGTGGTCTAGTTTCAACCTTCTGCATGTTGCTGTCCAGTTCTCCCAGCACCATTTGTGAAAGAGACGGTCTTTTTTCCATTGGATGTTCTTTCCTGCTTTGTCAAAGATGAGTTGGCCATACGTTTGTGGGTCTAGTACTGGGGTTTCTGTTCTACTCCATTGGTCTATGTGTCTGTTTTTGTGCCAATACCATGCTGTCTTGATGATGACAGCTTTGTAGTAGAGGCTAAAGTCTGGGATTGTGATGCCTCCCACTTTGGTCTTCTTCTTCAAAATTACTTTGGCTATTCGGGGCCTTTTGTGGTTCCATATGAATTTTAGGATGGCTTGTTCTAGTTTCGAGAAGAATGCTGGTGCAATTTTGATTGGGATTGCATTGAATGGGTAGATAGCTTTGGGTAGTATTGACATTTTGACAATATTTATTCTTCCAATCCATGATCAGGGAATGTCTTTCCATTTCTTTAAATCTTCTTCAATTACCTTCATAAGCTTTCTATAGTTTTCAGCATACAGATCCTTTACATCTTTGGTTAGATTTATTCCTAGGTATTTTATGCTTCTTGGTGCAATTGTGAATGGGATCAGTTTCTTTATTTGTCTGTTGCTTCATTGTTAGTGTATAAGAATGCAACTGATTTCTGTACATTGACTTTGTATCCTGCAACTTTGCTGAATTCATGTATCAGTTCTAGCAGACTTTTGGTGGAGTCTATCGGATTTTCCATGCATAATATCATGTCATCTGCAAAAAGTGAAAGCTTGACTTTCTCTTTGCCAATCTTGATGTCTTTGATTTCCTTTTGTTGTCTGATTGCTGATGCTGGAACTTCCAGCACTATGTTAAACAACAGCGGTGAGAGTGGGCATCCCTGTCGTGTTCCTGACCTCAGGGAAAAAGCTCTCAGTTTTTCCCCATTGAGGATGATGTTAGCTGTGGGCTTTTCATAAATGGCTTTTATGATCTTTAAGTATGTTCCTTCTATCCCGACTTTCTCAAGGGTTTTTATTAAGAAAGGGTGCTGAATTTTGTCAAAGGCCTTGTCTGCATCGATTGACAGGATCATATGGTTCTTCTCTTTTTTTTTTTTTTGTTAATGTGATGTATCACGTTGATTGATTTGCGAATGTTGAACCAGCCCTGCATCCCAGGAATGAATCCCACTTAGTCATGGTGAATTATTCTTTTTATATGCCGTTGAATTCGATTTGCTAGTATCTTATTGAGAATTTTTGCATCCATATTCATCAGGGATATTGGCCTCTAGTTCTCTTTTTTTACTGGGTCTCTGTCTGGTTTAGGAATCAAAGTAATACTGGCTTCATAGAATGAGTCTGGAAGTTTTCCTTCCCTTTCTTTTTTTTGGAATAGCTTGAGAAGGATCGGTATTATCTCTGCTTTAAACATCTGGTAGAACTCCCCTGGGAAGCCATCTGGTCCTGGACTCTTATTTGTTGGGAGATTTTTGATAACCGATTCAATTTCTTCGCTGGTTATGGGTCTGTTCAAGCTTTCTATTTCCTCCTGATTGAGTTTTGGAAGCGTGTGGGTGTTTAGGAATTTGTCGATTTCTTCCAGGTTGTGCAATTTGTTGGCATATAATTTTTCATAGTATTCCCTGATAATTGTTTGTATCTCTGAGGGATTGGTTGTAATCATTCCATTTTCATTCATGATTTTATCTATTTGGGTCATCTCCCTTTTCTTTTTGAGAAGCCTGGCTAGAGGTTTTGTCAATTTTGTTTATTTTTTCAAAAAACCAACTCTTGGTTTCGTTGATCTGCTCTACAGTTTTTTTTAGATTCTATATTGTTTATTTCTGCTCTGATCTTTATTATTTCTCTTCTTCTGCTGGGTTTAGGCTGCCTTTGCTGTTCTGCTTCTATTTCCTTTAGGTGTTCTGTTAGATTTTGTATTTGGGATTTTTCTTGTTTCTTGAGATAGGCCTGTATTGCAATGTATTTTCCTCTCAGGACTGCCTTCGCTGCGTCCCAAAGCGTTCAGATTGTTGTATTTTCATTTTCGTTTGTTTCCATATATTTTTAAATTTCTTCTCTAATTGCCTGGTTGACCCACTCATTCGTTAGTAGGGTGTTCTTTAACCTCCATGCTTTTGGAGGTTTTCCAGACTTTTTTCTGTGGTTGATTTCAAGCTTCATAGCATTGTGGTCTGAACGTATGCATGGTATAATTTCAATTCTTGTAAACTTATGAAGGGCTGTTTTGTGACCCAGTATATGATCTATCTTGGAGAATGTTCCATGTGCACTCGAGTAGAAAGTCTATTCTGTTGCTTTGGGATGCAGAGTTCTAAATATATCTGTCAAGTCCATCTGATCCAATATCTCATTCAGGGCCCTTGTTTCTTTATTGACCATGTGTCTAGATGATCTATCCATTTCCGTAAGTGGGTGTTAAAGTCCCCTGCAATTACCACATTCTTATCAATAAGGTTGCTTATGTTTATGAGTAATTGTTTTATATATTTGGGGGCTCCGGTATTCAGCGCATAGACATTTATAATTGTTAGCTCTTCCTGATGGGTAGACCCTGTAATTATTATATAATGCCCTTCTTCATCTCTTGTTATAGCCTTTAATTTAAAGTCTAGTTTGTCTGATATAAGTATGGCTATTCCAGCTTTCTTTTGGCTTCCAGTAGCATGATACATAGTTCTCCATCCCCTCACTCTCAATCTAAAGGTGTCCTCAGGTCTAAAATGAGTCTTTTGTAGACAGCAAATAGATGGGTCTTGTTTTTTTGTCCATTCTGATACCCTATGTCTTTTGGTTGGCGCATTTAATTCATTTACATTCAGTGTTATTATAGAAAGATATGGGTTTAGAGTCATTGTGATGTCTGTATGTTTTATGCTTGTAGTGATGTCTCTGGTACTTTGTCTCACAGGGTCCCCCTTAGGATCTCTTGTAGGGCTGGTTTAGTGGTGACAAATTCCTTCAGTTTTTGTTTGTTTGGGAAGACCTTTATGTCTCCTTCTATTCTAAATGACAGACTTGCTGGATAAAGGATTCTCGGCTGCATATTTTTTCTGTTTAGCACATGGAAGATATCGTGCCAATTCTTTCTGGCCTGCCAAGTTTCAAAAGAGAGATCAGTCACGAGTCTTATAGGTCTCCCTTTATATGTGAGGGCATGTTTATCCCTTGCTGCTTTCAGAATTTTCTCTTTATCCTTGTATTTTGCCAGTTTCACTATGATATGTCGTGCAGAAGATCGATTCAAGTTACGTCTGACGGGAGTTCTCTGTGCCTCTTGGATTTCAATGCCTTTTTCCTTCCCCAGTTCAGGGAATTTCTCAGGTATAATTCTTCAAGTACCCCTTCAGCACCTTTCCCTCTCTCTTCCTCCTCTGGGATACCAATTATGCGTATATTATTTCTTTTTAGTGTATTACTTAGTTCTCTAATTTTCCCCTCATACTCCTGGATTTTTTTGTGTCTCTTTCTCTCAGCTTCCTCTTTTTCCATAACTTTATCTTCTAGTTCACCTATTCTCTCCTCTGCCTCTTCAATCCGAGCTGTCGTCGTTTCCATTTTGTTTGCATTTTGTTTAAAGCGCTTTTCAGCTCCTCGTGACTGTTCCTTAGTCCCTTGATCTCTGTAGGAAGAGATTCTCTGCTGTCCTCTATACTGTTTTCAAGCCCAGCGATTAATTTTATGACTATTATTCTAAATTCACTTTCTGTTATATTATTTAAATCCTTTTTGATCAGTTCATTAGCTGTTGTTATTTCCTGGAGATTCTTCTGAGGGGAATTCTTCAGCTTGGTCATTTTGGATAGTCCCTGGCATGGTAAGGACCTGCAGGGCACTTCCCCTGTGCTGTGGTATATAACTGGAGTTGGTGGGCGGGGCCGCAGTCATACCTGATGTCTGCTCCCAGCCCACCGCTGGGGCCACAGTCAGACTGGTGTGTGCCTTCTCTTCCCCTCTCCTAGGGGCAGGATTCACTGTGGGGTGGCGTGGCCCATCTGGGCTACTTGCACACTGCCAGGCTTGTGATGCTGGGGATCTGGCGTATTAGCTGGGGTGGGTAGGCAAGGTGCACGGGGGCAGGAGGGGCAGGCTTAGCTCGCTTCTCCTTAGGTGATCCACTTCAGGAGGGGCCCCTCTTCCGTGGGCCTCTCGTCTGCGCTTGGCTCCGGAGACTCCGTTCTGCTAATCCTCTGGCGGTTTTCTGGGTTATTTAGGCAGATGTAGGTGGAATCTAAGTGATCAGCAGGATGCGCGGTGAGCCCAGCATCCTCTTACGCCCCCATAGTCCCTCTCTCCTCGCCAAAATAATTTCATTGAAATGAGGATTATTTTCAGTTCTCCATATAGGGTGATCTGGAGAGGAGAGCTTGATCCAGCGAGACCAGATAGAATGTTCTAACAAAACCTCCAGAGTAATTAACAGACGTTATCTACCCAAGGAATGGAACAAATAGGAAGTTCAGGTTCTAAGGAGCTGCCTTGTTTGTGCCAGTGGCTCCACACTAGCTCTTTATTAATTGCACCACCTGGGATGCTGATAGCGAACTGAGCTTTGGAACATTTCAGGCCTGGCCTGGAATGCAGTTTTTACACAAGTGTCTTGTGGTTCAGAAATCCGATTTCACAGCTTATCTTCCATTAGATGAAAGTGTTTACGGTGTGTCTGGAGCTGGAGTAAGTTCCTGCGGGTGCCCAAGAGCAGGGGCCTCCTCTCTCCTCTCATTAATTTGCTGATGCCTAACTGCACTGACGCAGCGGTGAGATAAAGGGGAGAGAGCTATACCACATCTTCTTTATCCATTCATCCATCGATGGACATTTGGGCTCTTTCCATACTTTGGCTATTGTTGATAGTGCTGCTATAAACATTGGGGTGCATCTGTCCCTTCAAAACAGCACACCTGTATCCCTTGGATAAATGCCTAGTAGTGCAATTTCTGGGTGGTAGGGTAGTTCCATTTTTAATTTTTTGAGGAACCTCCATACTGTTTTCCAGAGTGGCTGCACCAGTTTGCATTCCCACCAACAATGCAAAAGAGATCCTCTTTCTCCACATCCTCGCCAACATCTGTTGTTGCCTGAGTTGTTAATGTTAGCCATTCTGACAGGTGTAAGGTGGAATCTCATTGTGGTTTTGATTTGTATTTTCCTGACGATGAGTGAAGTTGAGCATTTTTTTCTTGTGTCAGCCATATGGATGTATTCTTTGGAGAAGTGTCTATTCATGTCTTTTTCCCATTTCTTCACTGGATTATTTGATTTTTGGGCGTTGAGTTTGATAAGTTCTTTACAGATTTTGGATACTAACCCTTTATCTGATATGTTGTTTGTAAATATCTTCTCCCATTCTCTCAGTTGCCTTTTAGTTTTGCTAATTATTTCCTTTGTTGTGCAGAAGCTTTTTATTTTGATGAGGTCCCAGTAGTTCATTTTTGCTTTTGTTTGCCTTGCCTCTGGAGACGTGCTGAGTAAGAAGTTGCTGCGGTCAAGATCAAAGAGGTTTCTGCCTGCTTTCTCCTCGAGGATTCTGATGGCTTCCTGTCTTACATTGAGGACTTTCATCCATTTTGAGTTTATTTTTGTGTATGGTGTAAGAAAGTGGTCCAGGTTCATTCTTCTGCATGTCGCTGTCCAGTTTTCCTAGCACCATTTGCTGAAAAGACTGTCTTTATTCCATTGGATATTCTTTCTTGCTTTGTCAAAGATTAGTTGGCCATATGTTTGTGGGTCCATTTCTGGGTTCTCTATTCTGTTCCATTGATCTGAGTGTCTGTTCTTGTGCCAGTACCATACCGTCTTGATGATTACAGCTTTGTAGTATAGCTTGAAGTCGGGGATTGTGATGCCTCCTGCTTTGGTTTTCTTTTTCAAGATTGCTTTGGCTATTCGTGGTCTTTTCTGGTTCCATAAAATTTTAGGATTATTTATTCTAGCTCTGTGAAGAATGCTGGTGTTATTTTGATAGGGATTGCACTGAGTATGTAGATTCACTTGGGTATTATAGACATTTTAACAATATTTGTTCTTACTGTACAGGAACGTGGAATATTTTTTTCCATTTTTTTGTGTCTTCTTCAATTTCTTTCATAAGCTTTCTATAGTTTTCAGTGTATAGATTTTTCACCTCTTTGGTTAGGTTTATTCCTAGGTATTTTATGGGTTTTGGTGCAATTGTAAATGGGATTGATTCCTTGATTTCTCTTTCTGTCGCTTCATTGTTGGTGTATAGGAATGCAACTGATTTCTGTGCATTGATTTTATATCCTGCAACTTTGCTGAATTCATGAATCAGTTCTAGCAGTTTTTTGGTGGAATCTTTTGGGTTTTCCATGTAGAGTATCATGTCATCTGCGAAGAATGAATGTTTGACCTCCTCTTGGCTGATTTGGATGCCTTTTATTTTTTTGTGTGTGTTGTCCGATTGCAGAGTCTAAGACTTCCAATACTATGTTGAATAACAGTGGCGAGAGTAAACATCTCTGTCTTGTTCCTGACCTTACGAGGAAAGCTCTCAGTTATTCCCCATTGAGGATGATATTAGCGTTGGATCATTCTTATATGGCTTTTTATGATCTCCAGGTATGATCCTTCTATCCCTACGTTCTTAAGGGTTTTTATAAAGAAAGGATGCTGTATTTTGTCAAATGCTTTCTCTGCATCTATTGAGAGGATCATATGGTTCTTGTCCTTTCTCTTATTGACGTGATGAATCACGTTAATTGTTTTGCAGATATTGAACCAGTCCTGCATCCCAGGTATAAATCCCACTTGGTCATGGTGAAAATTTTTTTTTTAATGTATTGTTGGATCCACCTGGATAATATCTTGTTGAGGATTTTTGCATCCATATTCATCAGGGAAATTGATCTATAGTTCTCCTTGTTAGTGGGGTCTCTGGTTTTGGAATCAAGGTAATGCTGGCTTCATAAAATGAGTTCAGAAGTTTTCCTTCCATTTCTATTTTTTGGAACAGCTTCAAGATAATAGGTGTTAACTCTTACTTAAATGTTTGGTAGAATTCCCCTGTGAAGCCATCTGGCCCTGGACTCTTGTGTTTTGGGAGATTTTTGATTATTAATTCGAGTTCCTTACTGGTTATGGGTCTGTTCAAATTTCCTATCTCTTCCTGTTTCAGTTTGGGTAGTGTATATGTTTCTAGGAATTTGTCCATTTCTTCCAGATTGTGCATTTTATTGGCATATAATTGCTCATAATATTCTCTTATTGTTTTTCTTTCTGCTCTGTTGGTTGTGATCTCTCCTCTTTCATTCTTGATTTTATTTATTTGGGTCCTTCCCTTTTTCTTTTTGATCAAACTGGCTAGTGGTTTCTCAATTTTGTTAATTTTTCAGTGAACCAGCTTCTGGTTTCATTGATCTGTTCTACTGTTTTTCTGGTTTTGATAGCTTTAATTCCTGCTCTAGTCTTTATTATTTCCTGTCTTCTTCTGATTTGGGGTTTTATTTGCTGTTCTTTTCCAGATCTTTAAGGCATAATGTTAGGTTGTGTATCTGAGATCTTTCTTCCTTCTTTAGGAAGGCCTGGATTGCTATATACTTTCTTCTTACAACCACCTTTGCTGCATCCCAGAGGTTTTGGGTTGTGGTGTTACCATTTTCATTGGCTTCCATATACTCTATGATTTCCTCTTTAACTTCTTGGTTAGCCCATTAATTCTTTACTAGGATGTTCTTCAGTCTCCAAGTATTTTTTCCCTTTCCAAATTTTTTCTTGTGGTTGATTTCGAGTTTCATAGCATTGTGGTCTGAAAATATGCACGGTATGATCTCAATCTGTTTATACTTGCTGAGGACTGATTTGTGTCCCAGTGTGTGGTCTATTCTGGAGAACATTCCATGTGCACTGGAGGAGAATGTATATTCTTCTGCTTTAAGATGAAATATTCTGAATATATCTTACAAGTCCATGTGGTCCAGTGTGTCATTCAAAGTCACTGCTTCCTTGTTGATTTTTTGATTAGATGATCTGTCCATTGCTGTGAGTGGGGTGTTGAAGTCTCCTACTATTATGGTATTACTATCAATGAGTTTCTTGATGTTTGTGATTAATTCATTTTGTATTTGGGTGCACCCACATTTGGTGCATAAATGTTTACAATTGTTAGGTCTTGGTGGATAGACCCCTTGATTATGATATAATGCCCTTCTGCATCTCTTGATACAGTCTTTATTTTAAACTCTAGATTGTCTGATATAAGTATGGCTACTCTGGTTTTCTTTGTTGACCATTACCATGATAGATGGTTCTCCATCCCCTTACTTTCAATCTGAAGGTGTATTTAGGTCTAAAGCGGTTCTCTTGTAAACAGCATATAGATGGATCTTGTTTTCTTATCCATTCTGTTACCCTATGTCTTTTGATTGGAGCATTGAGTCCAATGACACTTAGAGTGAATACTGAAAGATATGAATTTATTGCCATTATGTTGCTTGTAGACTTGTGGTTTCTGGTGGTGTTCTCTGGTCCTTTCTAATCTTTGTTGCTTTTGGTATGTATGTATGTATGTATGTATGTATGTATTTATATTTTCATCTATTCTCCCTTAAAATTTCTTGCAGGGTTTTTTAATGTTCACAAACTCCTTTAATTTTTGTTTGTCTGGGAAACTTTTTATCTCTCCTATTTTGAATGACATCCTTGCTAGATAAAGAATTCTTGGCTGCATATTTTTCTGATTCAGCACATTGAATATATCCTGCCACTCTCTTCCGGCCTGTCAAGTTTCCGTGGATAGGTCTGCTGCAAACCTGATCTGTCTTCCCTTGTAGGTTAGGGACTTTTTTTCCCTTGCTGCTTTCATGATTCTCTCCTTGCCTGAGTATTTTGTGAATTTGACTATGATATGCCTTGTTGATGATTGGTTTTTGTTGAATCTAATGGGAGTCCTCTGTGCTTCCTGAATTTTGATGTCTGTGTCTTTCCCCATGTTAGGAAAGTTTTCTGCTATGATTTGCTCACATAACCCTTCTACACCTATTTCTCTCTCTTCCTCTTCTGGGACCACTATGATTCTGATATTGTTCCTTTTTAACGAGTCACTGATTTCTCTCATTCTTAAATCGTGCTGTTTTGCCTTAATCTCCCTCTTTTTTGTGTGTTTCATTATTTTCCATAAATTCGTCCTCTGTATCGCTCATTATCTGTTCTGCCTCATCCATCTTTGCCGCTGTGGCATCCATCCATAATTGCAACTCAGTTATCACATTTTTTATTTCATCCTGACTAGTTTTTACTTCTTTTATCTCCACAGAAAAAGATTCTAATCTATTTTCTACTCCAGCTAGTATTCTTATTATTGTGATTCTAAATTTTGCGTCAGACATCTTGCTTGTATCTGTGTTGTTTAAATCCCTGGCTGTCATTTCTTCCTGTTCTTTCTTTTGAGCTGAATTCCTTAATTTTGTCATTTTTTTTAATTTTTAATTTTTATTTTTTATAATGTTTTTCAAGTTTATTTATTTTTGACAGAGACAGAGTGTGAGCATGAGCTGGGGAGGGGCAGAGAGAAAGGGATACACAGAATCCGAAGCAGATTCCAGGCACCAAGCTGTCAGCTCAGAGCCTGACACAGGGCTCGAACTCATGAACTGCGAGATCATGACCTGGGCTGAAGTCCGATGCTTAACCGACTGAGCCATGCAGGCACCCCAGTCGTTTCCTCATTTTGAAGGGTGAAAAGGAATTAATGAGGTAGAAAAAAAATAAAATTAAATAAATTAAAATTAAAAAAATATTAAAATTAAAAAGTTAAACACACACAGACACAAATCGAATAAATGATGCTATATCCCAGCTGTGTTTTGGTCTGGGTGTTGAAAGTGGCTTCATAGATTAGAGAAAAAAAGGGGGGGGGGGAGAAAACCAAGAAAAAAACCCAAAACATAATAAAACAAAATGACAAAAAAAGAAATCATTTTGAAATTTGAAAAAATGCATACACTGAAGTAGACTAAAATGAAATGATGGGAATAAAATAGAATTTGAAAAATTTTACACAAAAGTAAAGAATACAGTAGAAAAAACTAAAGAAAAATATTTTTAATAAAAATTAAAAATGAAAATGAATTGTTTCCCTTTCTGTATTCAAGAAAAAAATCAAACGAAAAAAAGAATAGAGAAAAAGAAAAAAAGGAAATCGTATGAAAATTTGAAAAAGTGAATATACTGTAGTAGACTAAATTAAAGTGAAGGAAGTAAAATAGAATTTGAAAAAAATTACATAAAAATGAAAAATATAGTAAAAAAATTAAATAAAAATAGTTTTAATAAAAATTGAGCATAAAAGTGATTTTTTTCTCTTGCTCTATTCAAGAAAAAGAAAATAAATGAAAAAGAGAAAACAGTCAAAGAAAAAAAAGGAAATCATTTGAAAATTTCAAAAACTGAATACAATGAAGTAGACTAAAGTAAAATGATGGGAGTAAAATAGAATTTGAAAAATTTTACACAAAAGTAGGAAATATAGTAAAAAATTTAAAAAGTATTTTCAATAAAAATTGAAAAATTAATTTTTTCTCTTTCTGTATTCAAGAAAATAAGTGAAAAAGAGAAAAAAAAAGAAAATTGAATAGATGGACCTGCTAACAGATACGACTGAAATTACATCATTTTCCCATAGAAGTCAGACTATGAAGCGCTTTATAGTCCATAAACTAAGCAGGCAGTGAGTCTTGTGTTCCTGAAGAGTGAGGTTTGCCCAGTTAAGCGGGGCTTTGTGTAATGGCTTCGTTGTCCACTAGATGGCGCTACTAGCCTACTGAGGTGGAGTGTTGTCGCATTTGTAGTTGCATATGTACATGTGCAGGAGTGGTGAAAATGACATCACCCAGCTACCCAGTCTCTAGTATTGGAACTCTTTTCTTCCCGATCAGCAATCATGCACCTGTCCTTTGTCTTCAGCTTTCATCCATTCCCTGCTTTTACACACTCTGTGACCAAGCACCAGGTAGTACCTCTCTCCCGAGTTTTGTCTCAGATGCAGCTATTTTCCCTGGCCCCTTACTTTGAGGGACTGTGGCTTTGACCCATTCCGCCCCTCTGTGGAGGGTCTCACCAAGCAATGGCCAAATGCAGGCTGCACACAGGAATGCTTGCTGGACCCTGCTGCTGGTGGTGCCCCGCGACTGAGGCCAGGTGCCAGCCTGCCCCAGAAAAAGTTCGTGAAATAGTGTAGCAGCATTTCAGAGACGATGGAAAATCACAACACACATCTGGCACCAGGCTTCACCCTTAATGACCTTGTTCCAGCACCAGCGAATGTGGCCGTTATCTGGGATCTGCTGGGACCAGGTGGCCTCAATAGTCTCTACCAAATGACCTTTCAGGAGTGGAACCACTTTTCCCTGTGTGGCCCAAGAACCTCCCAGACCCCACTCTGCTCCTGGGGATTATCCTTTTCCACAAGAGCGCCACCAGGTATCGAGCTGCAGAGTTGCAGTCTCTGCGCTCCCCTTGTTTACAGTCTTAATGGAATTTAAAACCTTTCCTTTCGCCTTTCTCCTGTCTCCCTTTTTAGTTTAGTCCCTGTTGCTGTTTCCAATTTTCCACTTTCCCTCCAGCTGCTTTTGGGAAGGGATGCTTTTCCTGTATTCTCCCCCACCCCATCTCTGTTCTCTCCACCCGCAAAAGCAGCTCTGTGCCCTCCATGGCTTCTCTATCCCCAAGTTCACCTCTCTGCACTGCATACCTGCTGAATTCTGTGGTTCTTATTGTGCAAATTGTTGTGTTAATCCTCAGATCAGTTTTCTAGGTGTGCAGAATGGTTTAGTGTTGGTCTGGCTGTTTCATGGACACGAGACACACAACAAACCTCCATGCTGTTCTGCCATCTTGGCTTCCCCCACATCTTTACGATTTTTTAAATATAAAGTTATTTTATGTGCAAACACAGATAAGATGTGCACTTATTCCTTTCCAATTTAGATGCCTTTTCTTTCTTTTTTTTTTAAATTCTGACACAGTGTTACATTAGTTTTAGATGTACAACATAGTGATTGAACATCTGTATACATTATGCTATGCTCACAAGTATAGCTACCATTTGTCACTATACAATGCTATTAGAATACCACTGACCATATTCCCTATTCTATACATTTTATCCTTGTGAATGATTCATTCCATAACTGGAAGCCTGTATCTGGCACTCCCCTTTTCCCACTTTCCCCCTTCCCCTCTGGCAAATATCAGTTTGTTCTCTATACCTATGGGTCTGTTTCTGATTTTTGTTTGTTTATTCATTCATTTTTAGACTCCATACATAAGTGAAATCATATGGTATTTGTCTTTGATTTATTGTACTCAGTGTAATACCCTTCAGGTCCATCCATGTTGTTGCAAATGTCAAGATCTCATCTTTTTAATGTGTGACTAGATCCCATTATATATGTGCATACACACACACACACACACACACACACACACACACACACACACACTACATTTTCTTCATCCATTAATCTATTGATAGATACTTGGGTTGCTTCCAAATCTTGGCTATTGTAAACAATGCTGCAATACACATAGGGATGCATATATCTTTTCAAATTACTGTTTTTGTTTCTTTTGGGTAAATGCCCAGTAGTGGAATTACTGGATCACATGGTAATTATTTTTTATTTCTTTGAGGAACTTCCATACTGTTTTCCACAGTGGCTGCACCAATTTACATCCCACCAACAGTGAACAAGGGTTCCTTATTCTCCACATCCTCACCAACACTTATTATTTCTTATCTTTTTGATTCTAATCATTTTGGCAGGTGTGAGGTGATATCTCATTGTGGTTTTGATATGCTTTTCTCCTATGATTAGTGATGGTAAATGTCTTTTCATGTGTCTTCCATATGTATTTCTTCTTGGGAAAACATGTATTTGGGCCCTTTGTTCATTTCTTAAATAGATTATTTGGTGTTTTGGTGTTGAGTTATATAAATTCTTTATATATTGTGGATATTAACCCCTTATTGGATATGTTTGCAAATACCTTCTCCCATTCACTAGGTTGTGTTTTGTTTTGTTGATGGTTTCCTTCACTGTGCAAAATCTTTTTATTTTGGTAGTCCCAATAGTTTATTTTTGCCTTTGTTTCCCTTGCTTGAGGAGATATATCTTGAAAATGCTGGTAAGGCCAATATCAAAGGAATTACTGCTTATTTTTTCTTTTAGGAGTTTTATGTTTTCAATCTCACATTTAGGTCTTTAATCTATTTTGAGTTTATTTTTGTGAATGCTATAAGAAAGTGTTCCAATTTCATTTTTTGCATGTAGCTTTCCAGTTTTCCCACAAGCATTTATTAAAGAGACTATAGTTTCCCCATTGTATATTCTTGCCTTTTTTGATATAGATTAATTGACCGTATAAGCATGAGTTTATTTCTGAGCTCTCTATTGTGTTTTATTGATTTGCAGGTGTATTTTTATGCCAGTACCATACTGTTTTGATTACTACAGTTTGTAGTATATCTTGATTTCTGTGATTGTGATACCTCCAGTTTTTTTTCTTCTTTCTTTAAGATTGCTTTGGCTATTTGGGGTCTTATGTTCCATACAAATTTTAGTATTATTTTTTCTAGTTCTGTGAAAAGTGCAGTTGGTATTTTAATCGGAGTTGCATTGATTCTGTAGATTGCTTTGTGTAGTATATACATTTTAACAATATTAATTCTTCCAATCAATGAATATGGAATAATTTTCTATTTGTTTGTGTCATCTTTAATTTCATCAGTATTTTATCATTTTCAGATTATAGGTCTTTCATCTTCCAACTTAAGTTTATTCTTAGGTATTTTCTTCTTGGTGCAGTTGAGAAAATGGAATTGTTTTCTTAATTTCTTTTACTGCTACTTTGTTATCAGTGTATAGAAATGCAACCATTTTGTGTGTACTAATTTTGTATCCTATGACTTTACTGAATTCACTTATTACTTCTGATAGTATGGGGGGATCTTTAGAATTTTCTGTATATAGTATCATGTCATCTGCAAATAGTGACAGTTTTACTTCTTCTTTACCAATTTAGATGCCTTTTATTTTTTTTTCTTCTCTGCTTGCTGTGGCAAGGACTTTCAGTACTATGTTGAATAAAAGTAGTGAGAGTGCACACCCTTGTTTTTTTACCTGATGTTAAAGGAAAAGTTCTCAGTTTTTCACCATTGAATATGAAGTTAGCTGTGGTTTTGTCATATATGACCTTTATTATGTTGAGATATGTTCCCTCTAAACCCAGTTTGTTGAGAAATTTTACTATTAATGGGTATTAAATTTTGTGAAATGCTTTTTCTGCATCTACTGAGATGATCATATAATTTTTATCCTTCTTTTTTTAATGTGGTATATCACATTGATTTGCAAATATTGAAGCAAACTTACATCCCCAGAATAAATCCCACTTCATTGTGGTGAATGATTCTTTTAATATAATATTGAATGTGGTTTCCTAATATTTTGTTGATAAATTTTTATGGATGCCTTTTATTTCTTTTTCTTGCTTGCTTTCTCTGGTTAGGACTTACAGTGTTTTGTTGAATATGAGTAGTGAAATGGGCACCCTTATGTTTTTCCTGATTTTAGAAGAAAAGCTTTCAGTTTTTCACCATTTTGTATGATGTTAGGTATAAGCTGCTTATATATGGTGTTTACTGTACCCAGTTTGTTGAGAATTTATCATGAAAGGCTATTGAATTTTTTTTTCAAATGCTTTTCCTGCATCTATTGAGAAGATTATATGATTTTTATCCTTCATTCTGCTAAGGTGGTATATCTCATTATTTATTTGGATATGGCAAACCATCCTTTCACCTCAGGGTTAAAATTCCACTGGATCATGGTGTATGAGTTTTAAATGTGCTGTTAAATTCAATTTGCTAGTATTTTGTTGAGATGCATGCATGTATATTCATCAGGGATATTGGCCTGTTGTTTTGGTATGAAGGGGTTATTGGCCTCATAAAATGAGGTTGAGAGTATTCCCTCTCTAAGTTTTTGGGAAATGATGTTAATTCTTCTTTAAACATTTGGTAAATTCACCAGTGAATTCATCTGGTAGTGGCATCTTCTGAGAGGTGTTTGATTACTGATTCAATCTCCTTATTCATTATTTGTCTGTTTAAATTGTTCTATTTATTCATGATTCAGTCTTGGTAAGTTGTATGTTTGTAGGAGTTATGCATTTCTTTTAAGTAAGCCAATTTATTTGGTTTTAATGATTCATAGTAATATGCCACTTTGTATTTCTGTGGTAACATTTGTAATGTCTCTTCTTTCATTTATATATTTACTTATTGAGTCCTCTCTCTTTTTTTCTTGAATAGTCTAGCCAAAGTTTTGTCAATTTTTTTCATCCTTCAAAAGAACAGTTCTTAGATTTGTTGATATTTTCTATTGTTTTCCTTTTCTTTATTTCATTTATTACTTTTTTATTTTAAATTTTTTATTTAAATTCTAGTTAACATATACTATAATATTGTTTTCAAGTGTAGAATTTAGTGATTCATCACTTACATATAAGACAGCCTACACAAGTGCCCTCCTTAATACCCATCACCCATTGAGACCATCCCCCACCTACCTCCCTCTATTACTGCTGTTTTTTCTGTATTGTAAAAATCTTATGGTTTGTTTCCCTCTCTCTCTTTTTCCCTTTCCCATATGTTCATCTGCTTATTTCATCAATCACATATAATTGAAATTATATAGTATTTGTCTTTCTGTACACATTCTAGCTCCATCCATGCCATTGCAAATAGCAAGATTTCATTCCTTTTGATGGGTGAGTAATATTCAATTGAATATGTATATCACATCTTCTTTATGTGGCTGAGTAATATTCCATTGAATATATATATATATATATATATATATATATATATATCACATCTTCTTTATCCATATCAGTCTATGGACATTTGGGCTCATTCCATAGGTTGACTAATGTTGATAATACTGCTATAAACATCACGGTACATGTAACACTTTGAATCTGAATTTTTGTATCCTTTGGGTAAATACCTAGTACTGAAAATGCTGGTTTTGTTGAAGATACTGTCTTCTTTCCACTGGGTATTCTTGATTACTTTGTCGAAGATGAGTTAACCTTATAGTTGTGGGTCCATTTCTGTCTTTTCTATTTTGTTCCATTGATCTGTGTGTCTTTTTTTGTGCCAGGACCACACTGTCTTGATGACTACAGCTTTGTAATATAGCTTAAAGTCCAGAATTGTGATACCTCCAGCATTGCTTTTCTCTTTCAGGATTGTTTGGCTATTTGAGGTCTTTTGTGGCTCCTTACAAATTTTAGTATTGTTGGTTCTAGCTCTGTGCAAAATGCTGGTGGTGTTTCTATAGGGATTGTGTTAAACTTGCAGGTTTCTTTGGGTAGTAAAGTCATTTTAACAATGTTTGTTTTTCCAATCCATGAGCAGGGAATGCTTTTCCATTGTTTTGTGTCCTCTTCAATTTCTTTCATAAGTGTTCTATTTTTTTCAGATTACAGATATTTTACCTCTTTGGTTAGGTTATTCCTATATATCTTTTGGGTTTTTGTGCAATTGTAAATAGGATTGATTCCTTGATTCCTTTTTTTTTGATGCTTCATTATTGATGTATAGAAATGCAAGAGATTTCTGTACATTGATTTTATATCCTGCAACTTTGATGATTTCATGTATTAGTTCTAGCAATTATTTTTGGAGTCTTTCAAGTTTTCTTCATAGAGTATCATGTTGTCTGCATATAGTGAAAGTTTGACTTCTTCCTTGCCTATTTGGATGCCTTGTATTTCTTTTTATTGTCTGATTGTGGAGACTAAGACTTCCAGTACTATGTTAAATAGTTATGATGAGAGTGGATATCCCTGTCTTGTTCCTGAAAATAGAGGAAAGCCTCTCAGTTTTTCCCATTGAGGATAATATTACATGTGGGTCTTTTGTATATGGCTGTTATGATGTTGAGGTATGTTTCATCTATCCCTACTTTGTCGAGGGTTTTTGTCAAGAATGGGTTATATTTTGTTTAATGCCTTTTTTTCATCTATTGAGAGGATCATATGGTTCTTTTTTCTTTCTTGTATTAATATGGTGTATCATATTGATTGATATGCAAATACTGAACCAGCTTTGCATCCCAGGAATAAATCCCACTTGATAGTGGTGAATAATTCCTTTAATGTGATGTTAGATTTTATTTACTGGTATCTTGTTGAGAACTTTTACATCCAGGTTCATCACGAATATTGGCCTGTAATTCTCCTTTTTAGTGGGGTCTTTGGTTTTGGAGTCCAGGTAATGCTGGCCTCGTAGAATAAGTTTGGAAGTTTTCCTTCCATTTCTATTTTTTGGAACACTTTAAGAAGAATAGGTATTAACTCTTCTTTAAATGTCTGCTAGAATTACCCTGTGAAGCTATCCGGCCCAGGACTTTTATTGTTGGGAGATTTTTTATTACTGATTCAATTTCTTTGCTTGTTATGGGTCTTTTCAAATTATCTATTTCTTCCTTTTTCAGTTTTGGTAGTGTGTGAGTGTCTAGGAATTTGTCCATTCCTTCCATATTGCCCAGTATGTTGGCATATATTTTTTTATAATATTATCTTACAATTGTTTCTATTTCTGTGGTGTTGTTGTGATCTCTCCTCTTTTATTCATGGTTTTATTTATTTGGGTCCTTTGTCTTTTTGATAAAACAGGTTAGGGGTTTATAATTTCTATTGATTCTTTCAAAGAACCAGCTCTTAGTTTCATTGATCTATTCTACTGGGGTATTTTTGTTTCTATATCATTTATTTATGCTCTAATCTTTATTTTTTCCCTTCCTCTGCTGGATTTAGGCTTTTTGCTCTTACTTTTCTAGCTTCTTTAAGTGTCAGGTTAGGTTGTGTCTTTGAGACATTTCATGCCTCTTCGGGTAGACCTGTATTGCAATATACTTCCCACTTGGGACTGCCTTTGCTGCATCCCATATGTTTTGGATTGTCATGTTTTCATTTTCATTTGCTTACATGTACTTATTATTTCTTCTTTAATTTCCTGGTTAACCCATTCATTCTTTAGCAGGATATTAATTTTTTAATTTTTTTTAATGATTATTTCTTTTTGAGACAGAGACAGAGCATAAACAGGGGAGGGGCAGAGAGAGAGGGAGACACAGAATCTGAAACAGGCTCCAGGCTCTGAGCTGTCAGCACAGAGCCCAATGTGGGGCTTGAACCCACGAACTGTGAGATCATGACCTGAGCCAAAGCCGGATGCCCAACTGACTGAGGCACCCAGGCGCCCCTAGTAGGATATTTTTTAGCCTCCATATATTTATGGTCTTTCCAAAGTTTTTCTTGTGGTTTACTTCAAGTTTCATAGCATTGTGGCCTGTAAATATGCATGGTATGATGCTTGTTGAGCACTAACTTGTGACCCAATATGTGATCTATTCTGGCTAATGCTCCATGTGCACTAAAAAAAAATGTGTATTCTACTGCTTCAGGATGAAATTTTATGAAAATATTTTAAGTCCATCCAGTCCAGTGTGTCATTCAAACCGATTGTTTCCTTGTTGATTTTCTGCTTAATCTATCCATTGCTGTAAATGTGTGTTAAAGTCCCCTGCTATTACTGTATTATTATCAGTGAGTTTCTTAATGTTTGTTATTAATTGTTTGGCATATTTTTGTCCTGCCAATTAGGTGGCATATTTATTCACAATTGTTAGATTTTCTTAATTATGATGTAATGTCCTTCCTCATTTCGTGTTACTGTATTTGTTTTAAAATCTAGTTTGTCCGATATAAGTATGGCTACTACAGCTTTCTTTTGATGTCTACCAGCATGAAAGATGGTTCTCCATCCTCTCACTTTCAATCCACATGTGTCTTTCAGTCTAAAATTAGTCTCTTATAGGGAGCACAGAGATGTCTCTTGTTTTTTTGTTTTTTCCATTCTGATACCCTATGTCTTTTGATTAGAGCATTTAGTCCACTTACATTCAGTATGATTATTAGCAGGTATGAATTTAGTGCCATCGTGTTACCTTTATTTTTTTTTTCTGGTGACGTTCTCTGTTCCTTTCTAGTCTTTGTTACTTTTAGTCCTTTTTTCTCCCCACTCGAAGATTCCCCTTTAATATTTCTTGCAGGCCTGGCTTAGTGGTCACAAAATAGTTTAGTTTTTATTTGTCTGGGAAACTATCTCTATTTCTATTCTGAATGACAGTTTTCTGGATAAAGAATTCTGGAATGCATATTGTTCCCATTCAGCATGTTGAATATATCATGACACTCCCTTCTGCCCTGCGAAGTTTTGGGGGACAGATCTGCTGGGAACCTGATCTTTCTTCCCTTGTAGGTTAAGGATTTTTTTTCCCCTTGTTGCTTTCAGAATTCCTTCATTGTCTGTGTGTTTCTTTAATTTGACTGTGATATGTCTTGGTATTAGCTAGCTTTTGTTGAATTTAATGGGAGTTCTCTGTGCTTCTTGAATTTGATTATTTGTTTCCTTCCCTTGCTAGGGAAGTTTTCAGCTATACTTTTCTCAAATGAACCTTTTCCTCTCTCTTCATCTTCTGGGACTCCTCCTTATGCTTTAAGGAGTCGCTGATTTCTATAATCTACATTCATGATCCAATACTTTCCCTTCCCTCTTCTTTTCAGCTTCATTATTTTCCATATTTTTATCTTCTAAATCACTGATTCATTCATCTGCTTCATCCATCCTCATTGTCACGGCCTCCATTTTGCTTTGCATCTCAGTTATAGCATTTTTAATTTCAGATTAACTAGTTTTTACTTCTTTTATCTCTGAAGTAAGGGATTCAATATTATCTTCTATGCTTTTTTTCAAGCCCAGCTAGTATCCTTATAATTTTTGTTTTAAATTCTAGTTCAGACATCTTAATTATATCCGCATTAATTAAATCCTTAGCCATTACTTCTTCCTGTTCTTTCTTTTGGGGTGAATACTTCTGTCTTGTCATATTATCAAGGTCACTGTTTTTTTTTTTTGTATGATTGTTAGGAAAGCCTGTTATACTCCTGCTCTTAAGAGTAATGGCTATGGGGCGCCTGGGTGGCTCAGTTGGTTAAGTGGCCGACTTCGGCTCAGGTCATGATTTTGCGGTCCATGAGTTCAAGCCCCGCGTCGGGCTCTGTGCTGACAGCTCAGAGCCTAGAGCCTGTTTCAGATTCTGTGTCTCCCTCTCTCTGACCCTCCCCCATTCACGCTGTATCTCTCTCTGTCTCAAGAATAAATAAACATTAAAAAAATAAATAAAAATAAAAAAATTAAAAAAAGAGAGCAATGGCTATATTAAGAAGTGGTCACACCTCCATTAAAAGGAAGCTAGATCCTATATCTTTCCCCTAGAGCTGCAGCTTTGCAACACTCTGATCAGTAGACTTGGTGCATAAAAAAAGGTTTGTACTGGTCTTCTTGTGGTGTGGACTGCTGAACTAAATCTCAGGTTGACTTGCCCTTGCCCTAGTGGAGATACACCTGCAGGGCACAGGGGAGCAGGGTTTGGTGTAAGCAACTCTGAGATCCACTTTGGTTGTGTTGTGTTGCTCACTGAAGCTGGTCAGTGCTGATGGGTAGAGGAGGGAGGAGGGGAATGGCATCACCACACTCTCATCCTAGGAGCAGGGAGCTCTTGCCTACCACTCTTTAGGAAGCCCTCACAGAAAAGCAAACAATCATTTCTCACTTCCTCAGCTTCATCTAGATCCCTGTCTTCACCCTGTCTGTGTCTGAGCTTTGTGCCTGCCAAGCAGCACATCACTCTTGTGTCTTATCTCAAGCTCTGTGGCTGTTTTTCAAAACTCCCAATTTTAGAGATGTGTGGAGCACATATACACACATCCTCTCTGGGTGAGTGTTGCTGCACTGTGGCTGGTGCTGGCTTGTCCCAGAAACCAGTTGCATGACCACACAGCAGTTCATAATTTATGGTAAAGCACAGCAGAAAGCCAGCACCAAGGCTCACTGCCCTCACCTGACGTCCCCATTCCTATGTTAGTGAATGGGGCAGCTCATTGGAGCCTGCCCAGGTCTTTTGTCCCATGATTGGCCATGCCACCTCTCCCAAATGCATTCCAAACAGGGGAACTGCTTCTCTGCATGTGACTGAGAGTATCTTCAGACCATGTTGCCCTGGGTCCCACCCTCCTTCCCCATTGGAGTACAACCCCTAAGTACAACACTGGTGATGGCATAGACCTCCAAACCTTTAGACTGTGCACTCTGCTGTTTATAAAAATTTGTAGTATTCATCCCCTCTTTTTCCCAGTCAATAGTGTTGGGGAAGAGTTTTTCTTGTATAATTCCCTATATGCACTTTCACCCTTTCTCTCTCTCTCTCTTTCTTTCTCACTCACTTCTCTCTCTGTGATTAGATCTCCCTCTGCATCACAGCACTCGCAGCTCTTTTCTCCCCCATATCAACTCTCCACAGCTCCTACCTTCCATGATATGACATTTTTCTCAACTCTAGCTGTGCATTTTTGAACCCTCAATCCTCAGATCGATTTATTGTGTGTTCAAAATGATTTGCTATTTATCTAGCTGTGTTTGTTTGAGGGACAAGGTGAGCCTAGGGTCTCCCTACTCCTGTGCTATCTTAACTCTACTCCTATTTCATATACTTTTGCGTATTTTTATTTAGTTTTTTATTTTGAGAGACAGTGTGTGTGTGAGTGGGGGAAGGACAGGGAGGGAGAGAGAGAATCCCAAGCAGGCTCTGCACTGTCAGCATGGAGCTGGATGTGGGCTCGAACCCACAAACTGAGATTATGACATAAGCCAAAGTCAGATACTTAACCAACTGAACTACACAGGTACCCAGTTCTTCTGCTTGATTTTTATTATTTACTTCTTTAGGCTAATTTTGGTCTTAGTTTGTTCTTCTTTTTCTAGTTTTGTGAGATACGTTGGGTTGTTTATTTGAGATCTTTCTTTATTCTTGAATAGGCATTTATAGCTATAAACACTATTCTTAGAAATACTTCAGTTGCATCCCATAAGTTTTGGTATGTTGTGTTTCTATATTCATTGATGTCAATGTTTTTTAAGTTTCTTTTCAGATTTCTTCTTTGATTCATTGGTTGTTCAACATGTGCTTAATGTCCACATATTTGTTAGTTTTCCAATTATCTTTCTATTATTGATTTCTAGTTTTATGCCATTGTTGTAGAAAAATATTATTGGTATAATTTCATTTTGAATTTGTTAAGACTTGTTTTGTAATATAATATATGATCTATTCTGGAGAATGTTCCATATTCACTTGAGAAGAAAGTGTGTTTTGCTGCTGTTGAATAGAATGTTCTATATATGCCTGCTGTGCACATTTTGTCTATAGTGCTGCTCACATCTGCTTTTTGATTATTCATTTTCTTCTTCGATGATATATCCATAGTTAAGAGTGGAGTATTAATGTCATTTACTATTAATATATTGTTGTTTATTTCTCCTTTGAGTTCTGTTAGCATCTGCTATATATATTAAGGTGCTCCAATGTTTGGATCCTACACTGTTTACAACTGTTACATCTTTATAATTGATCCTTTTATCATTATATAATGATTGTATTTGTCTCTTGTGACTACTTTTAAGTTAAAGTCTATTTTGTCTTATATACATATACCCCCTGTCCAAAAGTTGTAATTATGCCACTTCGCTTTTACAAAAGACCTGCATTAGTACAGTAATAGATTTTTTTTCATGAAAGTGAAAATCCTCTTCGGATTTCTCTCCGTTAGTGAAAACAGGTAGTAATGTAGTTCTTTCATAAAAGCAAAGTTGTAGCACAAAATATACACAGATTAGTGGAACAAAATAGAAAACCCCGAAGTAAACCCATAATTATATAGTCAATCTTTGACAAAGGAGGAAAGACTATGCAATGGGTAAAAGACAATCTCTTCAACAAATTGTGTTGGGAAAAATGGACAGCAACATGCAAAAGAATAAAACTGGACTACTTTCTTATATCATACACAAAAATAAACTCAAAATGGATGAAAGACCTAAATATGAGACCTGAAACCATACAAATCCTGGAAGAGATTTCAGGCAATCCTTTCTCTGACATTGGCCATACCAACATTTTTTTCTAGCTATGTTTCCTGAGGCAACTGAAAGAAAAGTAAAAATAAACTATTGGGATTACATTAAAAAAAGAAAAAAACTTCTGCACAGTGAAGGAAACAATAAAAAATCTAATAAGCAACCTACTGAATGGTAGACAATATTTGCAAATAACATATCAGATAATGGTTTAGTATCCACAATATACAAAGAACTTATACAACTCAACACCCAAAAAACAAATAATACAGTTTACAAAGGGGCAGAAGACATGAACAGACAATTCTCCAAAGAAGACATCCAAATGGCTAGCAGATACGTGAAAAGGTGCTTAATATACTCATTATCATGGCAAAAGTTCTGAATAAGATTTCATCAGAGTGAAAAGATCTCTATATGGATGTTGGAAGTCTTGAAGTCTATCTAGTACTGGCTCTGCCATTAACTAGCTCTAAATGTGTATGTCTAATAAATAATAATAAAGTAGTAATAAAAATATCAGTCATTATCATAGAAATTCAAATCAAAGCTGCAATGAGATATCACCTCATACCACGTAGAAGGGCTAAAATCAAAAACACAAGAGACGACAGATGTTGGCAGGCAGGTGGAGAAAAAGAAAACCTCTTGCAGTTTTGGTAAGAATGCACACTGGTGCAGACACTGTGGAAAACAGTATGGAGTTTCCCCCCAAAAGTTACAGATAAAACTACCCTTTGATCCAGTAATTGCACTACTGGGTAATTACCCCCCAAATATAGAAACATTTATTCAAAGTGATACATGCACTCCTATGTTTATAGTAGAATTATTTACAAAAGCCAAATTATGGAAGCAGTCCAGGTGTCTATCAACAGATGAATGGATAACAAAGATGTGGCATATGTGTAGAGTAAAATCTTGGTTTGCGAGCATAATTTATTCCAGAAACATGCTTGTAATCCAAAGCACTTGTATATCAAGTGAATTTCCCCTTAAGAAATAATGGTAACTCATATGATTTGTTCCACAAACCAAAAATATTCCTATAAAAGCGATTATAATACTGTAATATAATACAAAATAATAAAAAAATACAAAATATAAAGAATAAGCTAACTAACCTGCACTTACCTTTGGAAACCTTTGTGGCTGGTGTGAAGGAGATAAGAGAGAAGAGTGTTATTGTGTAGGAAGAATTTCACTAATGGACTTACTGCTATCTATTCACTCAATGGAATCTCTATCTTTTCATGCAACTTTAGCAAGGGACCTATCCATGACACTTTCATTTGCCTCCTTTTGAGGATTTTGGGGAAATGTGACATTATATTGTTGTTTAACAGATTCATTTCTTGCACTGATACAGATTTATTTGGGTGGTGCTTTTCTACAAAATTTTGCAGTTTCCCACATTTTACACATCTCCCTAATCTCATTTGAAGAGTGGGATTCCTCTGCCTTTTTCTCCTCCTCCTCTGCAGATGAGATATCCTCAGTAACCTCTTGCTGTTGCTCATGATGCAGATCCACCAATTTGCCAGTGGTCAGCTCCTGGCCATGTTCTTCTACCAGCTCTTGACTATCATCCTCATTCACCTCCAGTCCCATGGTATTCCTCAAGGACACAATTTCATTCACAACTGGCAGTTCCTGTTCAAGAGCAAACCCCTCTACGTCATGTCCAAGAATGCAATCAGGCCACAGTCTTCTCCAAGCAGAATGGAAGGTTCTCTGGGTGACCTTATCCAAGAATTTATAGATGATCTTGAGGCCATTCACGATATGGAGCTGATTTTTCCAAAACTCTCAGAGGGCAAGTTTTTTTTCCCCCTTTGGTCACCTCAAAACATCGCTGAAATAGTGCTTTGATGTAAAGCTTTTTAATGTTTCAAATGACCTGTTGATCCATGGGTTGGAGGATTGGAGTGGTGTTGGGAGGAAGGAACTTGACCTTAATGAACTCGAATTCCTCCATAAGTTGTCCTCAGAGACTGGAGGATGAGCAGGAGCATTACCCATAACCGGCAAGGCTTTGAGTGGCAGATTCTTTTCTATAAGGTATTTCTTCACTGCAGGACTGAACCTTGTTAATCCACTCAATGAACAAGATACGAGTGACCCAAGCCTTGCTGTTGGACCTCCACGTAATTTTAACTGTCTCTTCTACACCTTGCATTTCTTGAAGGCTCATGGATTCTTGGAATAATACATGAGCAGGGGCTTGACTTTGAAATCCCCACTTGCATTAGCACAAAACAAGAGGGTAAGATGTTCTTTCATGGGCTTGTGACTGAGCGTTGCATTCTCTTCTTCTGTAATGTAGGTCTTATTTTGCATCTTTTTCCAAAATAGCCCCATATCATCGCAGTTAAAAGCTTTCTCCAGCAGGTAACACTCGGAAACCATGTTCACACAGGGCTGCTGTCAGGGCTCCCTGGTTTGGCATGCCTCGTGGCTGGGTTCCATGGTCAGGTGGGCCCAGAGTCTGGGCTTTGGGATTCATGATTAGAGAAGGTTTCAGGTTGTGCTCTACAAACAAGAAAAGGTACAGGTTTTGCCTTGTAGTTGGCCAGAGCCATAGAGTACCTCTCCAATTGGGCAGGCTGCTGGCTGTGCTCTACTTTTGGGTTAAGTAGCTGCCCAGGATCCCTAGTCTGATGTAGTTTATACTTTCTGATTGGGCAGAATTAGTGGTTAGGCTCCTCATCTGGGTGAGGCAGAAGGCTGTGTTCACCAATTAGGCAGTGTCATAGACTTGACATCATGGCTGAGCAGGTTTGCTACCCAAGCATCATGGTTGTGTGAAGCTACAAGCTCTGCTTCACAGTTAGTTGGGGTTACTACATGCACTACCTGCTGAAGTACCACTATAGGCTGAACACTGAGACTGTCCAGGATTTTTATTGAGGTCAGAGTAGGGAGGCAGGTGAAGGGAGTTACTTGCTTGGCTTCTCCCCAAGCAGGGCTGAATAATGTAGTCTACAGTTGCCCAGGATCTCTGGCCAGACTTCCTGATTGGGCAGAGCTGGAGGCTATGCCTAACAATTTAGGGGGAAAGTTGCCTTGGCTCTTGGCCTGAGAGAGGCTGTAGACTGTGTTCTATTGTTGTATGGCATCATACTTTGGGCTTTGGCATCTAGAAGAGCCAGATGCTATGCTATCCTATGCTATGCTATGCTACGCTTTGCTATGCTATGCTATGCTATGCTATGCTATGCTATGCTATTTATGTATTTATTTAATTTGTATGTATTGTATTTGCAGTTTTATAGGGATGTTGGCTTGTTTCCTGGAATGTTTGGGGTTGTGGACTGTGCTCTGAATTTGCCTGGAATTGCTGTTTGGGCTCCCATCTCAAGAAAAGCTGGAGTCTATGCTCCACATTTTGGCAGGGCTGCTTACTTGTTTTCCTGTCTGAATAGGCTATAGGATGGGCTCCACAATTGCCTGTGGTCTATAGCCAGGCTTCCTGGTTGGGCAGGGCTGTAGGATGTGATCAACAGTTGGGCAGGGTAGCTGGCTTGCCACCCTCTGCAGGCAAAGTCATAGGATGGACTTCATGGGACAGCTTGTTGGCTGAAGACCCAAACCAGGCAGAAATGCCAACTAAGCTCCATGGCCACTTGGGTCCACTGGCTCAGTTTTACAGATGCCTAGGCTCTCTGCATGGGAGCTACTGCCAATAGGAAAACAGTCTGCTTGCTCTGACCCTCACCCCCTTTTCATCTCTAGCAGATTCCCTTTAGTCTAGCCCCACTGGTTGTCTCAGTGATCTCCATGAAGTAAGATTGAATTGAAGAAGAAGAAGAAGAAGAAAAAAAGGATTTTGTGCCAAAATCAGATGTGCTACATCAAAGCACAACTTATTTTTGTAGCAAAATTTTCTTGATTAAAGTAGCTATGAGCACATTTACATTTTGATGAAAGCTCCTATGTCTTTGAATATTGGTAACATAATTTGCAACTTATGGAAAAACAGTCCATATATTTACTGTGTCAAGAGCATTGCCATGGAATATTTAATTATAGGATATTTGGACAAAGATCTGATTTCTTCAGAGGAAAGCAAGTAACTCCATTTAGAAGTCCACCGGCTCTGATATTCTTAATTTATTAATTAGAAAACTAATTATCAATATATGGAATAAAGAATTTAAATACATAAGTCACAAAAATACAGGCTTGTTGCTGAAACAGTAAATAAAGGTAGCATTTTGTTTTGTTTATTCAAGTTTTACTTAAATTCTACTTAGTTAAAATAGAGTATAATATTAGTGTCAGGTGTAGAATTTAGTGATTCATCATTTATGTACAACATCCAGTGCTCATCACAAGTGCCCTCCTTAGTACCCATATCTATTTAACCCATCGCCCTTGTCCATCTCCCCTCTATTAACCCTCAGTTTGTTCTATATAGTTAAGGATCTATTTCCCGATTTGCCTTTTTTTTTAATTTCCCTGTGTTCATCTGTTTTGTTTCTTAAATTCTACGTATGAGTGAAATCATACCATATTTTTCTTTCTATAACTGACTTATTTCACTCAACATAATACACTCTAGCTCCATCCAAGTCGTTGCAAATAGCAAGATTCTATTCTTTTTTATGGGTGAGTAATATTCCAACGTGTGTGTGTGTGTGTGTGTGTGTGTGACATCTTTTTTTACCTATTCATCAGCCGATGGACATTTACACTCTTTCTATAACTTGACTATTTTAGATAATGCTGCTATAAATGTCAGGATGCATGTATCCCTTTGAATTAGTATTTTTGTATCCTTTGGGTAAATACCTAGTAGTGTATTTGCTGTGTTATAGGGCAGTTCTATTTTTAACTTTCTGAGGAATCTCCATACTATTTTCCAGAGTGGCTGCACCAGTTTGCATTCCCACCAACAGTGTAAGAGTGTTCCTCTTTTTCTGTATCCTTGCCAATACCTTTTGTTTCCTGTGTTGTTAATTGTAGCCATTCTGACTGGTGTGAGGTGGTATCATGGTTTTGATGTGTATTTCCTTGATGATAAGTGATGTTGATCATGTTTTCATGTGTCTGTTAGCCATATGTATGTCTTCTTTAAAAAATGTCTATACACGTCTTCTGCCAATTTTTTAATTGGATTATTTGGGTATTGGGTGTTGAGTTTGATAAGTTATTTTTACATTTTGGATACTAACACTTTATCAGATCTGTCATTTGCAAGTATCTTCTCTCATACCAAAGGTTACCTTTTAGTTTTGTTGATTGCTTCCTTTGCTGTGCAGCTTTTAATCTTGATGAAGTCCAAATAGCTTATTTTTGCTTTTGTTTCTCTTGCCTCAAGAAACATATTTAGTAAGAAGTTGCTCTGGCCCATATCAAAGAGGTTACTGCCTGTATTATTCTCCAGATTTTTATGGTTACCTGTCTCACATTTAGGTCTTTCATCCATTTTGAATTTATTTTTGTGTATCATATAATAACATGGTCCATTTTCATTCTTCATGTTGCTGTCCAGTTTTCCCAACATTTGTTGAAGAGATTGTCTTTTCCATTGGATATTCTTTCCTGCTTTGTCCAAGGTAAGTTGACCACATAGGTAACATTTGTAATGAGAGGAGAATGGAATAAAATATCCTAGACATATTGTGACAATTGATTAACTGTTTAAAGTAAATAAACTCAGGTTTCCATTCAAAGCATACACCTAGAAAAATCAGAGAAATTTTTTTCAAACCCTTTCTCCTTTGCTACAAAAAAAAACCATGATCTGTGTACAAAAAGTTATATATCATGGCCAAGTGGGATTTTACTCAGGTATAAAGGGCTGGTTCAATATTCAAAAATCAATTAATGTAGTCCATCACATCAACAGGCTAAAAAAGAAACACCACATAATCATACCAATAGATACAGAAAAAGCATTTGGTAAAAATACAACACCCATTTTTGATAAAAACTTTCAAACTAAGAAGAGGGGAAACTTCTCAACATGATAAAGAAAATCTACAAAAGCCTACATCTAGCATCATACATAATGGTGAGAAGTCAGAACCTTTCCCACAATGATCAGCAACAAGACAAGAAGTCTTTTCTCACTATTACTTTTCAACTTTGTATTGGAAGTTCTTGTTAATGCATTAATGCAAGATAAAGAAATAAAAGGGATGTAGATTTAGAACAAAAAGCAATAATAAAACTTTGTTCAAAGGTGACATCATTGCCTATGTAGAAAATCTGAAATAGTTGACAAAAAACAAACAAACAAAAAACCCTCTGGAGCTAAATGAATATAACAAAGTTGTAGGATATAAGGTTAATATAATGTAAAATGGCCAGGGGTGCCTGTGTGGCTCATTAAGTGTCTGACTTTGGCTTAGGTCATGATCTCACAGCTTATATGTTCGAGCCCCACATCGGGCTCTGTGCTGACAGCTCAGAGCCTGGAGCCTGCTTCGGATTCTGTGTCTCCCTATCTCTCTCTGCTCCTCCCCCACTCACACTCTGTCTTTCTTGCTCAAAAAATAAATACATTAATTTTTTTTAATGGCCATTGCTTTCCTGTATACCAACAATGAGTAACTGGAATTTGAAATTAAAAACACAATGCCATTTACGTTTGCCACCATTTACATAAGTCACCCCCAAAATGAAATACTTGTGTAAAATCTACAAAATGTGTATAAGATCCATATAAGGAAAATTACAAAACTCTGGTGAAAGAATTCAAACGAGATAAATAAATGGAGAGGTGTTCCATGTTTGTGGATAGGAAGAATCAGTATTGTGTAAATGCCAGTTCTTCCCAACTTTATCTATAGATTCAATGCAGTCCCAATCAAAATCCCAGCAAGACATGTAGACATTGACACGCTGATTCTCAAGTTTATGTGGCAAGGAAAAAGACACAAAATATCCAACCATATTTAAAGAGAAGAACAGGGGCACCTGGGTGGCTCAGTTGGTTAAGCGTCCAATTTTGGCTCAGGTCATGATCTCAGGGTTTGTGAGTTCAAGCCCTGTGTTGGGTTCTGTGCTGACAGCTCAGAGCCTGGAGCCTGCATTGGATTCTCTCCCACTCTCTCTGCTCCTCACTTGTTCTCTCTCTCTCTCTCTCTCTGTTCCTCCCCTGTTCTCTCTGTCTCTCTCTCTTTTTCTCAAAAATAAATATTTAAAAAATATATTAAAAAAATAAACAGAAGAACAAAGCTGGAGAATTTTCACTATTTGACCTTAAGACTTATTATAAAGCTACAATAATCTAGACATTATGATACTGGTGAAAGAATGACAAATAGATCTATGGAATAGAATTGAGAGTCTGGAAATAGACCCATATAAAAATAGTGAACCGATCTTTGATAAAGGAGTAAAGGCAATAAAATGGAGACAAGTTAGTCTTTTCAGTAAATAGTGTTGGAATAACTGGACATCCATAGGCAAAAAAAAAATGGGCACAGACTTTATATTCTTCACAAAAATTAACTCAAAATGCATCACAGAGCTAACTGTAAAATGCAAAACTATAAAACACCTAGAACCTGACATAAAAGAAAATCTTGATGACCTTGGGATTGGTGATGACATTTCAGTACAACACCAAAGGCACAGTCTATGAAGACAAAAAAAAACTTGGTAGGCTGGACTTCATTAAACTGAAAAATTCTGCTTTGAGGGGCACCTGGGTGGCTCTGTCAGTTAAGCATCCAACTCCAACTCAGGTCATGATCTCATGGTTTGTGAGTTCCAGCCCTGCATCAGGCTCTGTGCTGACAACTCAGAGCCTGGAGCCTGCTTTGGATTCTGTGTCTCCCTCTCTCTCTTCCCCTACCCCATTCACGTTCTCTCCATCTCTCTCTCAAAAATAAATAAACATTAAAAAAACTAAGGCTGTAACGAGAGAAAGAAGGACATTACATCATAATTAATGGATCTATCCAAGAAGATCCAACAATTGTAAATATTTGCATCCAAATTGGGAGCACACAAATATATCATTCAATTAATAATAAACATAAAGAAACCCATTGATAATAATACCATAATAGTAAACTTTAACACCCCACTTTACAGCATGGGCAGATCGTCTGAGCAGAAAATCAACAAGGAAACAGTGGGTTTGAATGACACACTTGACCAGGTGTACTTAAGAGATAAATTCAGACCATTTCATCCTAAAGCAGAAAAATACACATTCTTCCTAAGTTCATATAGATCGTTTTCCAAAACAGAACACATACTAGATCACAAATCAGCCCTCAACTGGTACAGAAAGATTGAAATCATACCATGCATATTTTCAGATCACAACACTATGAAGCCTGAAATTAACTACAGGAAAAATGTGGAAAGCCCTCAAATACATGGAAGTTAAAACTCATCCTACTAAAGAATGGATGGGTTAACCAGGAAATTAAAGAAGAAATGAAAAAAATACGTGCAAACCAATGAAAATACACAAGAGTCCAAACCCTTTGTGGTGCAGCAAAAGCAATCCTAAGAGGAAATTACATTGCAATTCCAGCCTATCTAAAGAAGCAAGAAAGGTCCCAAATACACAACCTCACCTTAAACCTAAAGAAGCTACAAAAGGAGCAGCAAATAAAGCCTAAAGCCAGCAGATGAAGGGTAATAATAGAGGTTACAGTAGAAATAAAAGATATAGAAACAAACAAACAAAACCCAGTAGAACAGATCAATGAAACTGACAGCTGGTACTTTGAAAAAAATAAATGAATTGATAACCCCAAAGCCAGATTTATCAAAAAGAAAAGAGAAAGGATCCAAATACATAAAACAATACATAAGAAAGGAGAGATCACAAACACCAGAGAAATACAAACAATTATAAGAATACTATGAAAATTATATGCTAAAAAATTGGGCAATATGGAAGGAATGGACAAATTCCTAGAAACACACTACCAAAACTGAAAAAGAAGAAATAGATAATTTGAACATACCCATAACAAGCAAAGAAATTGAATTGGCTATAAAAAAAAATCTCCAACCAAACCAGAGTCTTGGGCGAGTTGGCTTCCCAGAGAAATTCTACCAGACATTTAAAGAAGAATTAATGCCAATTCTCAAACTGTTCCAAAAAATAGAAATGGAAGGAAAACTTCCAAACTCATTCTACGAGGCCAGCATTACCTTGATTCCAAAACAAAAGACCCCACTAAAAAGGAAAATTACAGGACAATACCCCTGATGAAACTGGATGCAAAAATTCTCAACAAGATACTAGCAATTTGAATTCAACAGTGCATTAAGAGAATTATTCACCTGTATCAAATGGGATATATTCCTGGGATGCAGGGGTGGTTGGATATTCACAAATCAATCAATGTGATACCCCACATTAATGAAAGAAATGATATGATCCTGTAAATAGAAATGCAGAAAAAGCATTAGACAAAATACAGCATCCGCTCTTGGTAAAAATCCTGAAGAAAATGGCAATAGAAGGAACATATCTCAACATCATCAAAACATCCACAGCTGATATCATCCTCAATGGGTAAAAACTGAAAGCTTTCCCCCTAAGATCAGGAACATGACAGGGATATCCACTCTCACCACTTTTGTTCAACATAGTACTGTAAGTCCTAGCCTCAGCAATCAGACAACAAAACAAAATAAAAGGCATCCTAAATGGCAAGGAAGAACTCAAACTTTTGCTCTTCACAGATGACATAATACTCCACATGGAAAGCCCAAAAGACTCCACCAAAAAACTTCTAGAGCTGATACATGAAGTCAGTGAAGTCACAGGATATAAAATCAATGTACAGAAATTGGTTGCATTTCTATATGCCAGTAATGAAGCAGCAGAAAGAGATATCAAGGAATCAATCCCATTTGCAATGTCACCAAAAACCATAAGATACCTGGGAATAGACCTAACCAAAGTGGTAAAATATCTGTATGCTGAAAACTATAGAGCTTATGAAAGAAGTTGAAGAAGACACAAAGAAATAGAAAAGCATCTCATGCTCATGGATTGGAAGAATATTATTAACATATCAATATGACCCAAAGCAATCTACACATTCAATGCAATCTCTATCAAAGTAACACCAATATTCTTCACAGAGCTAGGACAAACAATCCTAAAATTTGTATGGAACCATGTAAAATCCCAATTAGCCAAAGTAATGCTGAAAAAGAAAACCGAAGTTGGAGGCATCACAATCCCAGACTCTAATCTGTATTACAAAGCTGTAATCATCAAGACACTATGGAACGGGCACAAAAACACAGACACATAGATAAATGGAATAGAATACAGAGCCCAGATATGGACACACATATGCATAGCCAACTAATCTTAGAGCAGAAAAGAGTATCCAAAGGAAAAAAACTCTATTCAACAAATGGTGATGGGAAAACTGGACAGCAACATGCAGAAGAATGAAACTGGACCATTTCTTAAACCATACACAAAAATAAACTCACAATGGATGATAGACCTACATATGAGACAAGAAACCATCAAAATCCTACAGGAGAAAACAGGCAGCAAACTCTTTGACCTTGGCCACAGCAACTTCTTGACATGTCTCCAAAGGCAAGGTAATAAAAGCAAAAATAAACTATTGGAACATCATAAAGATAAAAAGATTATTCACAGTGAAGGAAACAATCAACAAAACTTAAAGGCAACTGATGGAATGGTAGACAATATTTGCAAATGACATTCGGATAAAGGGTTAGTATCAAAAATCTATGAAGACTTACCAAACTCAACATCCAAAAAAATAGACAACCCAGTGAATAAGTGGGCAGAAGATATGAACAGACACGTTTGCAAAGACATCAGATGGCTGACACATGAAAAGATGCTGAACATCGCTCATCATCAGACAAAATACAAATCAAAACCACAATGAGATACCACCTCACACCTGTCAGAATGACTAAAATTAATAACACCAGAAACAACACATAATGGTGAGGATGTGGAGAAAGGGGAGCCCTATTGCACTTTTGGTGGGAATTCAAATTGGTGCAGCCACCCTGGTAAACAGTATGGAGGTTCCTCAAAAAAATTAAAAATAGAACTATGCTATGACCCAGAAATTGTACTACTAGGTATTTATCCAAAGGACACAAAAATGCTGATTAGAAGGGGCACCTTCACTGCAATGTTTGTATCAGCGTTAATAATAATAGCCAAATTATGGAAAGAGCCCAAATGTTCATTGACTGATGAATGGATAAAGATGTGGGACACACACACACACACACAGTGGAATACTATTCGGCAATGAAAAAAAATGATATCTTGTCAACAACATGGATGGAACTTGAGGGTATTATGCTAAGCAAAATAAGTTAGAGAAGGACAGATATTATATGATTTCACTCATGTGGAATTCGAGAAACACAACAGATTAACATAGGGGAAGGGAAGAAAAAATAAGATAAAATAGGGAGGCAAACCATAAGAGACTCTTAAATACAGAGAACAAACTGAGCGTTGCTAGAGGGGAGGTGGGTGGGGGGATGGATTAAAGGGTGATGAGTATTAAGGAGGGTACTTTTTGGGGTGAGAACACAGTGTCATGTGTGATAGAGGAATCTCTGGATTCTACTCCTGAAACCAAGACTACATTGTGTTTTAACTAACTTGAATGTGTGTGTGTGTGTGTGTGTGTGTTTATGTGTGTGTTAATTATGAAACTACAATAATTAGATAATTTGGTGATGAGTTAAAAGTAGAACTATAGAACAGACTAGAAGTCAGAAACTGGCCAAAATAGATACAGAGAGTTTATATATAATAAAGATGGCAAGACAACTCTGTGGGAAAAAGATGGATTGTTCAAAAACAGTATTTGGGGAGTAGTGTCAGGAAAGATTGTGTTGTAGAAAGGGCCATGAAACCATCTCTCCACTTAGAAAATAGCTTTACTGGTAAAAATTATCTGAAGTGACTAGATTAGAACCATGGATTCTATTTGAACTTTTGCTACTTTCAGGGGAAAGCTTAGCTGACAAATGATGGATATTATCAGTCAATTTCAGCTACTAATTCTCCAATCTCCAGGCCCATGGCAGGAAGCTATGGGACAGCAACATGCATTTGAAGCATGACTCGCTGGAGCCAGGGTGGACAATAAGGACATTGTCCCTCTAAGGATTGGGGCTTGTGTTCTGATTTTTGATAATTTCTGCTCACTGAGGTGTAGGCACCAAGGCTGGTAATTGTTTCACACCTACCAGCTAAGGTGGGTTCCAAAGTATGTAGAGGAGATGGACTTGCAGCTTTTTTTGGTGGGGGGGAGGCATTAAAAAACAAATGCATGTACAGGATAATTTAGAAAGCCATAGTGCATGCCCAAGGAAAGACATAGTCTCAGAAAAGCCCCAAGAAGATCTCAAATTTCACCTCAGCCTGATTTCCAGCAAAGAGACACCCTGCAATAATAACATAAAAACCAGTAAAATCCTGGATATCGGAAAGAGATTGTGATTTGAAGAGTTACCACATCATAAGATTCAAGTGTTCGGCTTTCAGCAAAAGATCATAAGGCATACAAAGAAACATGAGAATGTGACTCTTTCAACAGAACAAAATAAATCTACAGGAAACATACCTGAGGAAGCACAAGTGTCACACATAATAGACAAAGACTTTAAAGCTAACAGAAGACATAGACAAAGAAAGAGAAATAATGGATGAATGAAATGAGGATATCAGTTAAGGGAAATAATACAAAGGAACCAAAAGGGAATTTTGGACTTGAAAGTTAAAATGACTGAAGTGAAAAATACTCTTGAGAGGTTCAGCAGATTTGAGCAAGCAGTAAAATGAATCAGTTAATTTGAAGTAAGGTCAATGGAAGTTATTGAGTCTGATAAATAGGAAGAAAAAATGAAAAGTGAACACAGCCTGAGAGACCTGTGGGGCACCACAAAGCTGAACAATAGACCAACATAGACAATTGTGGGAATTCCATGAGAAGAGAGATAGAAAGGAGCAGAAATTTGTTTTTTTTTTTGGGGGGGGTGTTGAGTTTAATAAGTTCTTTATATATTTGGGGCACTAGTCATTCATCAGATATGTCATTTGCAAACATCTTCTCCCATTCCAATGGTTGCCTTTTAGGTTTTTTTTTTTTTAATTTACTTTGCGACTAAGTGAAATAAGTGTTGTCAGAGAAAGACAAATACCGTATGATTTTACTTATATGTGGAATTTAAGAAACAAAATAGATGAATATAGGGGGAAAGAAGAGAGAGACAAACCAGAAAACAAACTGTATACTATAGAGAAAAAACTGAGGGTTGCTGGAGAAGAGATGGGTCAGGGAATGGGTTAAATGGGTGATAAGTATTAAGGAGGGCAGTAGTTGTGATGAGCATTGGGTGTTGTATGCAAATGATGAATTACTAACTTCTGCACCTGAAACTAATATTACATATTAACCAACTTGAACTTAAATACAAGAGTATAGACAAAAAGGGAAGATGGCGGCGTAGGAGGACGCTGGGCTCACCGCGCGTCCTGCTGATCACTTAGATTCCACCTACACCTGCCTAAATAACCCAGAAAACCGCCAGAGGATTAGCAGAACGGAGTCTCCGGAGCCAAGCGCAGACGAGAGGCCCACGGAAGAGGGTAGGAAGGGCGGCGAGGCGGTGCACGCTCCACGGACTGGCGGGAGGGAGCTGGGGCGGAGGGGCGGCCTACCGGCCAAGCAGAGCCCCCGAGTCTGGCTTGCAAAAGCGGAGGGGCCTGACGGACTGTGTTCCGACAGCAAGCATGACTTAGCCTCTGGGAGGTCATAAGTGAACAGCTCTGCTCAGAAAGCGGGAAGGCTGGAGGACAAACGGAGGGAGAGCTGCTGAGCCCCCAGACTACAGAGCTCAGTTTGGTGGGGAACAAAGGCGCTCACCAGCTCCATCTCCCCCGCCCATCCCACAGCCAAAATCCCAAAGAGAACCAGTTACTGCCAGGGAACTTGCTCACTCCGCTCAAACACGCAACTCTGCGCTTCTGCGGAGCCAAACCTCCTGCAGTGGATCTGACTCCCTCCTGCTGCCACAGGGCCTCTCCTGAAGTGGATCACCTAAGGAGAAGTGAGCTAAGCCTGCCCCACCTGCCCCCGTGCACCTTGCCTACCTACCCCAGCTAATACGCCAGATCCCCAGCATCACAAGCCTGGCAGTGTGCAAGTAGCCCAGACAGGCCACACCACCCCACAGTGAATCCCGCCCCTAGGAGAGGGGAAGAGAAGGCACACACCAGTCTGACTGTGGCCACAGCGGTGGGCTGGGAGCAGACATCAGGTCTGACTGCGGCCCCGCCCACCAACTCCAATTATACACCACAGCACAGGGGAATTGCCCTGCAGGTCCTCACCACGCCAGTGACTATCCAAAATGACCAAGCCGAAGAATTCCCCTCAGAAAAATATCCAGGAAATAACAACAGCTAATGAGCTGATCACAAAGGAATTAAATAATATAACAGAAAGTGGATTTAGAATAATAGTCATAAAATTAATCGCTGGGCTTGAAAACAGTATAGACGACAGCAGAGAATCTCTTGCTACAGAGATCAAGGGACTAAGGAGCAGTCACGAGGAGCTGAAAAATGCTTTAAACGAAATGCATAACAAAATGGAAACCACCACGGCTCAGATTGAAGAGGCAGAGGAGAGAATAGGTGAACTAGAAGATAAAGTTATGGAAAAAGAGGAAGCTGAGAAAAAGAGAGATAAAAAAATCCAGGAGTATGAGGGGAAAATTAGAGAACTAAGTGATGCACTAAAAAGAAATAATATACGCATAATTGGTATCCCAGAGGAGGAAGAGAGAGGGAAAGGTGCTGAAGGGGTACTTGAAGAAATAATAGCTGAGAACTTCCCTGAACTGGGGAAGGAAAAAGGCATTGAAATCCAAGAGGCACAGAGAACTCCCTTCAGACGTAACTTGAATCGATCTTCTGCACGACATATCACAGTGAAACTGGCAAAATACAAGGATAAAGAGAAAATTCTGAAAGCAGCAAGGGGTAAACGTGCCGTCACATATACAGGGAGACCTATAAGACTCGTGACTGATCTCTCTTTTGAAACTTGGCAGGCCAGAAAGAATTGGCACGAGATTTTCAGTGTGCTAGACAGAAAAAATATGCAGCCGAGAATCCTTTATCCAGCAAGTCTGTCATTTAGAATAGAAGGAGAGATAAGGGTTTTCCCAAACAAACAAAAACTGAAGGTATTTGTCACCACTAAACCAGCCCTACAAGAGATCCTAAGGGGGACCCTGTGAGACAAAGTACCAGACACATCGCTACAGGCATAAAACATGCAGACATCACAATGACTCTAAACCCGTATCTTTCTATAATAACACTGAATGTAAATGGATTAAATGCGCCAACCAAAAGACATAGGGTATCAGAATGGATTAAAAAACAAGACCCATCTATTTGCTGTCTACAAGAGACTCATTTTAGACCTGAGGACACCTTTAGATTGAGAGTGAGGGGATGGAGAACTATTTATCATGCTACTGGAAGCCAAAAGAGAGCTGGAGTAGCCATACTTATATCAGACAAACTAGACTTTAAATTAAAGGCTGTAACAAGAGATGAAGAAGGACATTATATAATAGTTATAGGGTCTATCCATCAGGAAGAGCTAACAATTATAAATGTCTATGCGCCGAATACTGGAGCCCCCAAATATATAAAACAATTACTCATAAACATAAGCAATCTTATTGATAAGAATGTGGTAATTGCAGGGGACTTTAACACCCACTTACGGAAATGGATAGATCATCTAGACACACGGTCAATAAAGAAACAAGGGCCCTGAATGAGACATTGGATCAGATGGACTTGACAGATATATTTAGAATTCTGCATCCCAAAGCAACAGAATACACTTTCTTCTCAAGTGCACATGGAACATTCTCCAAGATAGATCATATACTGGGTCACAAAACAGCCCTTCATAAGTTTACAAGAATTGAAATTATACCATGCATACGTTCAGACCACAATGCTATGAAGCTTGAAATCAACCACAGAAAAAAGTCTGGAAAACCTCCAAAAGCATGGATGTTAAAGAACACCCTACTAACGAATGAGTGGGTCAACCAGGCAATTAGAGAAGAAATAAAAAAATATATGGAAACAAATGAAAATGAAAATACAACAATCCAAACACTTTGGGATGCAGCGAAGGCAGTCCTGAGAGGAAAATACATTGCAATCCAGGCCTATCTCAAGAAACAAGAAAAATCGCAAATACAATTCTAACAGCACACCTAAAGGAAATAGAAGCAGAACAGCAAAGACAGCCTAAACCCAGCAGAAGAAGAGAAATAATAAAGATCAGAGCAGAAATAAACAATATAGAATCTAAAAAAACTGTAGAGCAGATCAACGAAACCAAGAGTTGGTTTTTTGAAAAAATAAACAAAATTGACAAACCTCTAGCCAGGCTTCTCAAAAAGAAAAGGGAGATGACCCAAATAGATAAAATCATGAATGAAAATGGAATGATTACAAACAATCCCTCAGAGATACAAACAATTATCAAGGAATACTATGAAAAATTATATGCCAACAAATTGGACAACCTGGAAGAAATGGACAAATTCCTGAACACCCACACTCTTCCAAAACTCAATCAGGACGAAATAGAAAGCTTGAACAGACCCATAACCAGCGAAGAAATTGAATCGGTTATCAAAAATCTCCCAACAAATAAGAGTCCAGGACCAGATGGCTTCCCAGGAGAGTTCTACCAGACGTTTAAAGCGGAGATAATACCTATCCTTCTCAAGCTATTCCAAGAAATACAAAGGGAAGGAAAACTTCCAGACTCATTCTATGAAGCCAGTATTACTTTGATTCCTAAACCAGACAAAGACCCAGTAAAAAAAGAGAACTACAGGCCAATATCCCTGATGAATATGGATGCAAAAATTCTCAATAAGATACTAGCAAATCGAATTCAACGGCATATAAAAAGAATAATTCACCATGACTAAGTGGGATTCATTCCTGGGATGCAGGGCTGGTTCAACATTCGCAAATCAATCAACGTGATACATCACATTAACAAAAAAAAAGAGAAGAACCATATGATCCTGTCAATCGATGCAGAAAAGGCCTTTGACAAAATCCAGCACCCTTTCATAATAAAAACCCTTGAGAAAGTCGGGATAGAAGGAACATACTTAAAGATCATAAAAGCCATTTATGAAAAGCCCACAGCTAACATCATCCTCAACGGGGAAAAACTGAGAGCTTTCTCCCTGAGATCAGGAACACGACAGGGATGCCCACTCTCACCGCTGTTGTTTAACATAGTGCTGGAAGTTCTAGCATCAGCAATCAGACAACAAAAGGAAATCAAAGGCATCAAAATTGGCAAAGATGAAGTCAAGCTTCTGCTTTTTGCAGATGACATGATATTATACATGGAAAATCCAATAGACTCCACCAAAAGTCTGCTAGAACTGATACATGAATTCAGCAAAGTTGCAGGATACAAAATCAATGTACAGAAATCAGTTGCATTCTTATACACTAACAATGAAGCAACAGACAGACAAATAAAGAAACTGATCCCATTCACAATAGCACCAAGAAGCATAAAGTACCTAGGAATAAATCTAACCAAAGATGTAAAGGATCTGTATGCTGAAAACTGTAGAAAGCTTATGAAGGTAATTGAAGAAGATTTAAAGAAATGGAAAGACATTCCCTGATCATGGATTGGAAGAATAAATATTGTCAAAATGTCAATACTACCCAAAGCTATCTACACATTCAATGCAATCCCAATCAAAATTGCACCAGCATTCTTCTCAATGCTAGAACAAGCAATCCTAAAATTCATATGGAACCACAAAAGGCCCCGAATAGCCAAAGTAATTTTGAAGAAGAAGACCAAAGCAAGAGGCATCACAATCCCAGACTTTAGCCTCTACTACAAAGCTGTAATCATCAAGACAGCATGGTATTGGCATAAAAACAGACACATAGACCAATGGAATAGAATAGAAACCCCAGAACTAGACCCACAAACGTATGGCCAACTCATCTTTGACAAAGCAGGAAAGAACATCCAATGGAAAAAAGACAGCCTCTTTCACAAATGGTGCTGGGAGAACCGGACAGCAACATGCAGAAGGTTGAAACTAGACCACTTTCTCACACCATTCACAAAAATAAACTCAAAATGGATAAAGGACCTGAATGTGAGACAGGAAACCATCAAAACCTTAGAGGAGAAAGCAGGAAAAGACCTCTCTGACCTCAGCCGTAGCAATCTCTTACTCGACACATCCCCAAAGGCAAGGGAATTAAAAGCAAAAGTGAATTACTGGGACCTTATGAAGATAAAAAGCTTCTGCACAGCAAAGGAAACAACCAACAAAACTAAAAGGCAACCAACGGAATGGGAAAAGATATTTGCAAATGACATATCAGACAAAGGGCTAGTATCCAAAATCTATAAAGAGCTCACCAAACTCCACACCCGAAAAACAAATAACCCAGTGAAGAAATGGGCAGAAAACATGAATAGACACTTCTCTAAAGAAGACATCCGGATGGCCAACAGGCACATGAAAAGATGTTCAGCGTCGCTCCTTATCAGGGAAATACAAATCAAAACCACACTCAGGTATCACCTCATGCCAGTCAGAGTGGCCAAAATGAACAAATCAGGAGACTGTAGATGCTGGAGAGGATGTGGAGAAACGGGAACCCTCTTGCACTGTTGGTGGGAATGCAAATTGGTGCAGCCGCTCTGGAAAGCAGTGTGGAGGTTCCTCAGAAAATTAAAAATAGACCTACCCTATGACCCAGCAATAGCACTGCTAGGAATTTATCCAAGGGATACAGGAGTACTGATGCATAGGGGCACTTGTACCCCAATGTTCATAGCAGCACTCTCAACAATAGCCAAATGATGGAAAGAGACTAAATGTCCATCAACTGATGAATGGATAAAGAAATTGTGGTTTATATACACAATGGAATACTACGTGGCAATGAGAAAAAATGAAATATGGCCTTTTGTAGCAACGTGGATGGAACTGGAGAGTGTGATGCTAAGTGAAATAAGCCATACAGAGAAAGACAGATACCATATGGTTTCACTCTTATGTGGATCCTGAGAAACTTAAAAGGAACCCATGGGGGAGGGGAAGGAAAAAAAAAAGAGGTTAGAGTGGGAGAGAGCCAAAGCATAAAAGACTGTTAAAAACTGAGAACAAACTGAGGGTTGATGGGGGGCGGGAGGGAGGAGAGGGTGGGTGATGGGTATTGAAGAGGGCACCTTTTGGGATGAGCACTGGGTGTTGTATGGAAACCAATTTGACAATAAATTTCATATATAAAATAAAAAAATAAATAAATAAAAAATAAATAAATAAAAATGAAAAAATAAATAAATAAATAAATAAATACAAGAGTATAAAAAAAGCAATCATTGATCTATGCTTTTGGGTACAGAATGTATAAAGATATGATCTGTGATAACAATAGCAGAAAGAGGGGCAATGGAAGTGTATGGAAGTAACTTTTGTAGACTACTAGAGTTCAGTTGGGATGAATTCAGATATTGTTACGACTTTACAATATTAAATGTAATTCCAATAGTCATAAAGAAAATATCTATACAATATATCTAGAGGAAAATGAGAAGGTAATTAATTATTTTTAAAAAATTAATTAAATAGAAAAGAAGGCAATAATGAAGGAAATGAGGGATGCAAAAGCTATAAGGCTTATAATAAATAACATAACGGCAAAAGTAAGTCTATCCTATCAATAATTACTTTAAGTGTAAATGGATAAAATATTTCAATCAAAATAAATAGATTTGCAGAAGAGATTTAAAAAACATGATGCAACTATATACTCTACGCAAGAGACTCATTTTAGCTCCAAAGAGAAGATTAAAAAGTAAAGGATGGAAAAAAAATTCTATATAAATAGTAAACAATAGAAAACTGTGTTGGCTATACCAGTACCAGAAACAATAGACTGAGATTTTAAAAGGTTATAGACAACAGAGAAGGACATTTTATATTAATAAAGTGTCAATACAGAAAGAGGACATAACACGTATAAACATTTACATACCTAGTAGACACTTTATGAAGCAAACATTGACAGAATTGTAGGGAGAAATAGTTGTACAATAACAGTTGAAGACTTTAATACATCATTTTCCATAATGTGTGGATAAAGTAGGCAGAAGATGAGTAAGGAAATAAAAAAAACTTGAACAACATAAAAAACCAACTAGACCTAATCAACGTTTACAGAACACTCAACCCAACAAAAAATAATACACATTATTCTCAAGTACACATAGGACATTCTCCAAGAAAGACCACATGTTAAGACATAAAACAAGTCTTTGTAGATTTAAAAAGATACATATACAAAATAACTTCAACAATATGGCATGAATTTAGAAATCAGATAAAGAAAACTGGAAAATTCACAAATTGCAGAAATTAGACAACATCAAACAAATCGGTCAAAAAAGAAATTACAAAGAAAATTAGAAAATATTTAAATATGAATGAAAACAAAAACACTGGACCACTTTCTCATGCCATACACAAGAATAAATTCAAAACGGTTTAAAGACCTAAGTGTGAAACTTGAAACCATAAAAATCCTAGAGGAGGACACAGGCAGTAACCTCTTTGACATCTCCCATAGCAACTTCTTTCTGGATATGTCTCCTGATGCAAGGGAAACAAAACCAAAAATAAACTACTGGGACTTATTCAAAACAAAAAGCTTATGCACAGCAAACAGTCAACAAAAGTAAAAGACAACCTACTGAATGGGAGAATACATTTGGAAAGGACATACCTAATAAAGGGTTAGTATCCAAAATATATAAACAATATATAAAACTCAACACTGAAAAATGAATAATCCAAGTTAAAAAATGGGTAGAAGACATAAATAGACATTTTTCCAAAGATTACATACAGATGGCCAATAGGCACATGAAAAGATGCTGAACATCACTGATCATAAGGGATACAAATCAAAACTACAATGAGATATCACCTCATATTTTTAAAATGGCTAAAATCAACAACACAAGAACAACAGGTTTTGATGAGTATGTGAAGAAAGGGAAACCCTCCTGCACTGTTGGTGGGAATACAAACTAGTGTAGCCAGTGTAGAAGACAGTATAGAAGTTCCTCAAAAAGTTAAAAATAGAACTACCCTAAGATCCAGCAATTGTATTATGAGGTATTTACCCAAAAAACGAAAACACTAATTCCAAGGGATACATGAACCCCTATGTTTATAGCAGCATTATATTCTCTACAATAGCCAAATTATTGAAAGAGCCCAAATGCCCATCAACTGATGAATGGATAAGAAAATGTGATATATGTATACACTAGAATATTATTCAGCCATAAAAAGAATGAAATCTTGCCATTTGTAAAGACATGGATGGGGCTAGTGAGCCAAATGAGCAAAGGGAAAAAAAGGGAGAGAGAGGCAAACCAAGAAACAATCTTAGCTATAGAGAACAAACTGATGGTTACCAGAGGGGAGGTGGGGGGAGATGAGTTAAATAGGTAATGGGGATTAAGGAGTACACTTATGATGAGCACTGGGTGTTGTATCGAAGTGTTGAATCACTATGTTGCCCACCTTAAACTAATATTACACTGTATGTTAACTAACTGGAATTTAAATAAAAACTTTAAGAAATAAGTAAAATTGTCTGTTTGCAAATGATTTGATTTTATATGTAGAAAATGCTAAAGATTTTGTGTACACACACACACACACACACACTGATAGAACCAAAGAATGAATTCAGGAAAGTTGAAGGATGCAAAATCAAAAATTAAATATCAGTTGTGTTCCTGTAAATGAACTGTGGACAATCCAAAAAGGAAATTAAGAAAACAATTTCATTTACAATAGCATCAAAGCCATACAATACTTAGAAATAAACCTAACTATGGAAGTGAAAGACTTGTACACTGAAAACAAGAAAATATTGCTGAAAGAAGTTTTGTGGGGTTTTTTTGCTGAAAAAAAGTTTTAGAAGACACAAATAAAGGGAAAGACATCCTATGTTTATGGATTTGAAGGTTTAATATTATTAAGATGACCATACTACCCAAAGTGCTCTCTCTACTGATTCAACACAATCCCTATCACAGTCCCAACATACCTTTTTCAGAAATGAAGAAAACATCCCAAAATTCATATAGAATCTTAATGGACCTCAGATAGCCAAAACAATTTTGAAAAAGAACCAGTTTGGAGGCCTGACTTTAAAATATTACAAAGTTACAGTTATCCAAAGAGTGTACTGTCATAAACACAGACAAATAGATCAGTGGAATAGAATAAAGATCCTAGCAATATATCTTTGTATATATGGTTAAATTATATTTAACAAAGGTGCCAAGACCATTTAATGGGGAAAGGGCTGTCTTGTAAACAAATGGTGATGGGAGCTTTTCCACCTGCTCCCCCTCCCACTAGTGCCACTCCTGCTATACCACCAGCTCAGAGCTCCCAGTTCCTGTAAAGCTAGCGCCAACCTCATCTTTCTCCAGCCAGAGTCGTAATCATCTACTGGAACCTCATTAGCCATGACGAGATGTTCTCTGACATCTATATGATCTGCAGATCATAGATGGGCTGTACCTGGAGGTGGAGGGGAGGATGGTCAGTAGGACAGAGGGTAACATTGGTGACTTGCTCATCAGTGGAAATGCCTCTGATAACGGCACCAAATGCAAATGTACCAAAAGCACAGTGAGAGATAACTTTCAGGAAAACAGCTTCACAAAAGAAGCCTACAAGAAGTAGATTGAAGATTACATGAAATCAACAAAGGCAAACTTGAAGAACAGAGGCCAGAAAGAATAAAACCTTTTATAACAAGGGCCGCAGAACAAATCAAGCACATCCTTGCTAATTTCTTTTTTTTAAGTTTTTTTTAATTTTTAATTTATTTATTTTTAAAATATGAAATTTATTGTCAAATTGGTTTCCATACAACACCCAGTGATCATCCCAACAGGTGCCCTCCTCAATACCCATCACCCATCCTTATCCTTGCTAATTTCAAAAACTACCAGTTCTTTATTGGTGAAAATACGAATCCAGATGGCATGGTTGCTCTGCTGGACTATTTTGAGGATGGTGTAACCACAAATATGATTTTCTTTAAGGATGGTTTAGAAATGGAAAAATTTTAAGGAATTTGGCTATTGCTTTGGATGTATCGCCTGTTGTCATAACTGGCTGCTGCTCTTCATCCACACAACGCTGGGATTTAAACAAATAGGATTGATGTCATCTTGAGCTCTTCATTTATTTTGACCTTGATTTACTTAGAGAAGAATTGTTTTTAAGAAAAAAGAAAGTCATGTAGGTTTATAATAATGAAATGCATTTAAACTCATTTGAAAGAATTCCTCTTAGTTTAATACATATTTAAATCCATCCTGTGTAGTGTCTTGGAGAAGCTAGAGCCTGGTTGTAGACTATTGCTAGAAAGCACAAGACTGCCTGCAGATAATTTCTACAGTGAAAACTACTTCTGGGACTGGAATATAAAAAACAAGAACAAAAAGTCTTACTTCTGAGTTCAAGTAAAGGGAAAGGCCATAAGTATAGCTGTGCCAACATTTGAAGTGGATTCCTTACACATTTCATCACCTACAAATGGAAGTATTTAATTATGGAAGCGATTACCAAAAGAAATAAAAAGAGACCAATACAAATGGAAGAAAATACAAAAAAGAAATACAAAACAAAACAAACAAACATAAAACCAGATATGATGATGGGAAAGCTGGGTATCTATATCCAAAAGAAATTGGGGCCCTTCTCTTGTACCATATACAAAAAATAACTCAAAATAGATTAAAGACCTAAATGCAAGAACCCAAATTATAGAACTCTTACATAAAACAGAAGGAAAAATCTTTATAAATTGGACTTGGCAATTATTTCTTCAATATAACACCAAAAGTACAAGGAACAAAAGGTAAAGTAGACAAATGGGACTACATCAAACATTAAAAAACTTTTGTGAATCAAAGAGCATGATCAGCAGAATGAAAGGTACCCTATGAAGGGGAGAAGATAATTGAAAATTATTATGTGCCTAATAATGGATAAATATTTAGAACTTTTTTATTTTAATTTTTAAAAATGTACATCCAAATTAGCATGTAGTGAAACAATGATTTCAGGAGTAGATTCCTTAATGCCCCTTACCCATTTAGCCCATCCCCCCTCCCACAACCCCTACAGTAACCCTCAGTTTATTCTCCGTATTTATGAGTCTCTTCTGTTTTGTCCCCCTCCCTGTTTTTACATTATTTTTGTTTCCCTCCCCTTATGTTCATCTGTTTTGTCTCTGAAAGTCCTCATATTATTGAAGTCATATGATTTTTGTCTTTCTCTGACTGACTAACTTCACTTAGCATAATACCCTCCAGTTCCATCCGTGTAGTTGCAAATGGCAAGATTTCATTATTTTTGATTGCCGAGTATACTCCATAGTATGTATATATATATATATATATATATATATATATATATATATATATATATACCACACCTTCTTTATCCATTCATCCATCGATGGACATTTGGGCTCTTTCCATACTTTGGTTGTTGTTGATAGTGCTGCTATAAACATGGGGGTTCATGTGTCCCTTCAAAACAGCACACCCGTATCCCTTGGATAAATGCCTAGTAGTGCAATTGCTGGGTCATAGGGTAGTTCTATTTTTAGTTTTTTGAGGAATTCCATACTGCTTTCCAAAGTGGCTGCACCAGCTTGCATTCCCAGATAAATGTTTAGAATTTATAAAGAACTGTAACTCAATAACAAAAAGTCAAACAACTTGATTTAAAAATGGGCAGTGAACTTGAATATACTTTTCACCAAAGAAGATATACAAATGACCAACAAGCACATGCAAAGATGGTCCACATTACTAATCATCAGAAAAATGTAAATCAAAACCACAATGTGATACTACCTTACACCTATTAGGATGGCTATTATAAAATAAAAATCAGATAACAACAAGTTTTGGCAAGGATATGGAAAATTTGGAGCACTTAAGATCTGTTAGTGGTATTGAAATAGTGAAACCATTGTGGAAAACAGTAGGGAGGGTCCTCAAAAATTTTAAAATAGAATGACCATATTATCTAACAATCTTACTGCTGGGTATATATCTGAAATAATTGACAGCAAAGTTTTGAAGAGCTATCTGCATGCTCATGTTCATGGCAGCACTAGTCACAATAACCAAGAGGTAGCAGCAATTAAAATGTCTACTGAAGGATGAATGGATAAACAAAATGTGTGTGTGCATACAATGGAATATTATTCAACATTAAATAGGAGAGAAATCCTGTCATATGCTTCAACATAAAAGTAACATTGATGACATTATGCTAAGTAAAATTAGCCAGTTACATTAAAAATAAATATGTATGATTCTGCCCACATAATGTATCTAAAGTAGTCAAGTCATAGCTACAGAAAGTAGAATGGTGGTTTCCATGGGCTGGGGAGAGGGGGAGAGGGGAATTATTTAATCAGTATAGAGTTTCAGATTTGCAAGATGAAAATTTTCTGGAGATCTCTTCACAATAATGTGAATATATTTAACCCTACTGAACTGTACACTTGAAAATAGTTAAGATGCTAAATTTTATGTTATGTATTTTTACCATAATAAAAAATTCTCAAAAGACCTAAAACAAAGATTGAATCAGTAATCAAAAGTCTCCCAAAAAGAAAGTCCTGGAGCAAATACTTTCACCAGTGAATTCTATTAAGTATTCGATGAAATATTAACACCAAGAATTCTCAAATTCTTCCAAGAAATTGGAGAAGTGCTTTCTAAAACTCTTTCTGTGAGGCCAGCACTACCCTGATATCAAATTCAGATAAAGATATTACAAGAAAAAATAAAAACTAATACATTTTATAAATATAACACAAATATCCTCAACACAAAAGCAAATAAAATCCAACAACATATTAAACAGATTTTTCAGCATAACTATATGGGATTTGTCCTGGGAATTTAAGGATGTTTCAACATAAGAAAATCAATTTAATACATTACATTCATAGAAATAATAGAAGAAAACATTATTATCTCAGTTGACAAAGAAAAATCATTTGACAAAATCCAGTACCCTTTAATAATAAAAACTCAGAAACCTAGAAATAGAAAATTCCTGATAACAGGTAGTTGTGAAAATTCCACAGCTAACATGGTACTTGGTGGTGAAAGACTTAGGTTTCCTCTAAGATCAAGAACAAGATAAGACTGCCAAATTTTATTGCTGCTATTCGCCATTGTAATAGAAGTTCTATCCAGAGCTATTCTATAAGAAAAAATAAAAATAAAAATAAACATACTAATTGGAAAGAAAAAAGTAGTATTATCTGTATTTACTGCTGGTATGATTTTTTTTTAATACATATAGACACAAATAATCCAAAAGACAGCCATTAGAGCTAATAATCCAATTTAGCAAAGTTGCAGGGCACAAGGACAACACTAAAAATTCATTTGTGTTTCTATACAACAGGAATAAACTATCCAAAAGGAAATAAGAAAGCAATTACATTTACAATAGCATCTAAAATAATTAAATATTTTACAGTATATCTAACCAGAGAGGTGAAAGATTTGTATGCTGAAAGCTATAAAATATTTCTGAAAGAAATTTTAGAAGGCTTAAATAAATGGAAAGACACTGTATGTCCGTGGTTACAAAGACTTAGCATTGTTAAGATGTCAACAGTATCCAAAATGATCTACAAATTCAATGCAACAAAAATTCAGCCTTCTTCACAGAAATGGAAAACCTGATCCTCAAATTTATACAGAATTGGAATGGGTTCTTAATAATCATAAAAGTCTTGAAAAAGAAAAAAAGTTAAGTTGGAGGATTCACACTTCTCAACTTCAAAACTTAATACAAAGCTACAGCAATTAAAACAGTATTGTACTTGCATAAGAATACATAGGCCAGTGGAATAAAGTAGAGAGACCCCAGAAGTAAACAAAAAATCAGTAGTCAGTTGGTTTTCAACAAGGGTGCCAGACCTGTCAATGGAGAAAAGACAGTCTTCAATAAATGATGCAGGGAAACTGAATATCCATATGCAAAAGACAGAAGTTGGACCCTTATCTTACACCATATACAAAAAATAACTCAAGATGAATTCATGACCTAATTTAAGAGATAAAACTAGGGGCGCCTGGGTGGTTCAGTCGGTTAAGCGGCTGACTTCAGCTCAGGTCATGATCTCGCAGTCCGTGAGGTCGAGCCCCACGTCAGGCTCTGTGCTGACAGCTCAGAGCCTGGAGCCTGTTTCAGATTCTGTGTCTCCCTCTCTCTGACCCTCCCCCATTCATGCTCTGTCTCTCTCTGTCTCAAAGATAAATAAACGTTAAAAAAAAAAAGAGATAAAACTATAAGGTAAAACTCTCTTAAAAAAAAAAACTATAAAACTCTCATAAAACATTTGAGGAAAACTTCATGGCATTGAATTTGATGATGATTTCATGGACATGACATCAAACTGCACAGACAACAACAAAAATAGATAAATTGGACTTCATCAAAATTAACAACCTTTGTACATCAGAATATACTATCAAAGAAGTGAACAGATAACATGAATGGGAGAAAATATTTGGAATTGATATATTTGAAAAGTGATTAATATCCAGAACATGTAAAGAATGCCTAAAACTAAATAACAAGAAATTAAATAACCCAATTAAGAACGGGTAAAGGACTTAAGTAGACATTTCTCCCAAGAAGGTATACAAATGGTTAATAAGCACATGAAAAGATGTTTAACATTTTCAGGCATTAGTAAAATGCAAATCAAAACCACAATGAAAAACCATTTTATACCTACTAGGAAAACTATAATGTTTTAAAGAAAGGAAAATACTGGTGATATTTTGATAGAGATTGCATTAAACATGTTGATTGCTTTGGGTACTACAGACATTTTAACAGTGTTTGTTCTTCCAATAAATGAACATGGAACATAGCAAGTGTTAGCAAGGATGTGGAGAAACTAGAGCCCTTGTACATTGCTGGTGGGAATGTAAAATAGTGTGGTCAGTGTGGAAAACAGATTGGCAGCTTCTTACATGGTTACAGATAGAACTACCATATGACCCAGCAATTTCACACCTAGCTATATACCCAAAGTAATTGGAAGGACTTACTTAAATAGATATGTCTATATCAGTGTTTTTGCACTATTATTCACAATAGCTAAAAGATGTAAACAACCTAAGTGTTCATTGGCAGATGAATGGGTACACAATATTTGATAAATACATTCAATGAGAATTTTAATTAGCCACAAGAAGGAATGAAATTCTGATATATACTACACCATAGATTGACGTTAAGAAATTATGCTTATTGGTAAGGCAGGCACAAAAGTGCAAATACATATTTCCACTTGTGTGAGGTACCTAGAATGGGCAAATTTATGGAGACATAAAGTAAAATAGTAGTTAGTAGTAGTAGTAGGGGCTTAGGGGAGGAGGAAAAGGGGAATTATTGTTTATTGGGCATAGTGTTTTTGTTGTGAATGATGAGAATGCTTTGGTATAAATAGTAGTGATGGTTATAAACCATTGTGAATGTATTTAATGCAACTGAAATATACACCTAATAATGGTTAACGTGATAAATATTATGTATGTATATTTTACCATAATAAGTTAATGGCATTTGGTCAAGTGTGACCTATTTGGGAAAAAATAACAAAATGTATTCCCCCAAAATAAACTGTAATTGGTTCAAAGATTTAAATGCAAATTTTGAAATATAAAAGTACTAGGAGAATATATTAGAGAATTTTCTTAACCTATATTCTTGGTGAGAGAAAATTGCATTGCAGGTTAGATAGAAATCAGTGGGTACATTTGAAAAAAAGTTTGATAAAGCTGAATGATAATGTTAACATGATTCAGGGGTGCCTAGTGGCTCAGTTGGTTAAGCATCTGACTCTTGATTTCAGCTCAGATAATGATCTCATGGTTTGTGGGATCGAGCCCCACATCAGGCTCTCACTGCAGAGTTGGTTTGGGATTCTTTCTCTCTCTCTCTCTCTCTCTCTCTCTCTCTCTCTCTCTCTCTCCCTCTGTCTCTCTGTCTCTCTGTCTCTCTCTCAAAATAAACATTAAAAAATAATGTTTAAAAAATAAATCAATATCAAACATGATTCATAATACCATTAACATTTGCCGGTGAATTAATCTTATATATAGAAAATTCTAAGAAATCTACTAAAAAAATCTATTAAAACTAGTAAGTTCAGCAAATTTTCATGATAAAATACAAATATGCAAAAATCATTTGTATTTCTATACAGTAGTAATGAGCAAATCAACAAAAAATTTTAAAAACAACTATATAAAAGCATCAGAAAAAAATTTTTAAGCCAAAAATAAGTGTAAAATTTATACACTGAAAATACAAAATATTGAAAGGAATTTAAAAAGACCTAAACACATGGAAAGATACCCTATGTTCATGGATGGGAAAACTCAAAATTTTTAAGGTAACAGTACTAACCAGGGATGCCTGGGTAGCTCAGTTCATTGAGCATCCAACTCTTGATTTTGACTCAGGTCATGATCTTATGGTTCATGGGATTGAGCCCTGCATCAGGCTCCATATGGAGCATCCCTGCTTGGGATTCTCTCTCTCTCTCTCTCTCTCTCTCTCTGCCCCTCCCCCCACTCACATGCGCTCATTCTTTCTCTCAAAATAAATAAACGTTAAAAAATACTAGCCAAATTGATCTACAGAGTCAATGAAATCCTTACCAAATTACAGCCTCCTTTTTTTTCCCCCAGGAACTCACAAGTTGCTTCAAAGTTCATATGAAAATTCAAGGGATCCAGAATTTCCAAAACAAACCTTAAATAGAACAAAGTTGGAAGACTCACACTATTGGATTTTGGTACTTACTACAAAGCTACAGCAATCAAGACTGCCTGTGACACACACACACACACACACACACACACACACACATCAAATAGAATTGAAACTTCAGAAAAAAGTCTTCACATTTACTGAGTTTTGACAATGGTGAGAGGACCATACAGTGGGGTGAGAATTGTCTTTTCAACAAATGGTGTTGGGAAAACTGGTTAGACACATGAAAAAGAGTTAATTTGTATCCTTATGTCACACAATATTTAAAAACTTGAAATTGATCAAAAACTTAAATATAAGACCTAAAACTATAAAACTCTTAGAGGAAAAAATAGGTACAATTATATGTTACCTTGGGTTAGGCAATAGTTTCTCACATATAATATCACAAACACAACAAAAGAAAGAATAGGCAAACTGGACATAATCAAAATTAAAACATTTTGTGCTTCAAAAGATACGATCAAGTAAGTGAAAAGTGAACCCACAGAATGAGTAAACATTTTGCAAATCATATATTTGGTAAGGGGCTTGAATCTAGAATACATAAAAAAATGTCCCAACATAATAATATAAGGACAACTAAAAAATAAAAAGATAATTAACCTAATGATAAAATGGTCAAAGGATGCAGATAGATGTTTCTCCAAGGAGGATATTGCATTAAAAGAGGCTCAATATCATCAGCCACCAGGAAAAAGCAAATAAAAAAAACATAAGTAGATGCTGCTTCACATCCACTAGGATGTGAAGACATAATAGTAAGTACTGGCAAGGATATAGAGATATTGGAATCCTCATACATTACTAGTGGAAATGTAAAATGGTGCAGTTGTTTTGGTAAGCAGTCTGATATTTCTTCAAATGGTGACCATATGTTCCAGCAATTCTACTCTTAGATATACATCCAAAAGAAATGGAAATGGATGCATATATCCATGCAAACTGTGCACAGATGTTTGTAGCAGCATTGGTCATAGTAGACAATAAGTGGAAACAACCAAAATGCCCATCAATTAAAATTAAATAAAATGTGGCATATTCCTACAGTGGAATAATTTTTAGCAGCAAAACAATGAAGTACTGATCATGTTACAACATGATAAGTGAGAGAAGCCAGCAGCAAATAACTATTATATGATTCCATTTATATGAACCATCCAGAACACAAAGTAGACTAGTTGTGGACTCTGGTTTGGGAGTAGGGGCAATGGAGTCTGACAGCTAAGAGCTGAAGGATATATTCTTGGGGTAATGAAAATGTTACAAAGTTGATTTTGATGATGAATTCACTACTCTTAATATATTAAAAGTTTTTGAGTTTACACCTTAAACTGGTGAATTGTGTGGCGTAAGAATTGTATCTCAATAAAGCTGTTGCAAAATACTATAAACAAGTGAAAATACAGCATATAATGGAAACACTAGTTAGAAGATAGATGCAATTTATAGACTAGTTTTCAGAATTTGCAAAGAAATGTTACAAACCAATGGAGTGAAAAACCCAATGGATAAGTAAGTAAGCAAATAGTAAGTAGTTCAGTTCATAGGAAATGAACTGAATTTGAAGTACTCAATGGCAAGATTTGAGACCCTTTTTAGTTATCAGTGTTGTTCACCAAGATTTCCTGCTGTTTAATTTTCCAAACACAGGCTTGCACTTCCCACTCCTTTTAAATACAGCTATGGCCACATACCTTGCTTTAACCAGTAAAGTGGAACAGAAAGATTTTTGTCAATTCTGGGGGGGAAACTTTTAATAGCCACTGTATGATTTCTCATGATCTGTCTGCCTATTCCATGGTAATAAGTAATGTTATATATAGTGACTATTTCATCAGTTTATTTTTTAAAGTTTTTTATTTAAATAGAGTTAGTTAACATATAATAATAATAGTTTCAGGTGCATAATATGGTGATTCAACACTTCCATACAACACCCGGTGCTCATCAGAAGTGTACTCCTTTACCCTCATCACCTATTTAACCCATCCACCCAGCCACCTCCCCTCTGGTAACCATCAGTTTGTTCTCTACAGTTATGGGTCTATTTCTTCATTTGCCTCTCTCTTTTTCCCCCCTATGATCATTTGCCTTTGTTCTTTTTATTATTATTTTTAGAGAGAAAGGCTATGAGCGGGAGAGAGGGGCAGAGAGAGAGAGTCTTAAGCAGACTCCACACTCAGTACTGAGCCTGACATGGGGCTCAATCTCACGACCCTGGGATCATGACCTGAGCCAAAATCAAAGAGTCAGGCACTCAACCAATGAAGCCACCCAAGGTGCCCCTGCTTTGTTTCCTAAATTCCACATATGAGTGAAATCATGTGGTATTTGTCTTTCTCTGACTGACTTATTTTGCTTAGTATATACTTAGTATAATATATACTTAGTATATACTTAGTATAATACTAGCTCCATCCATGTCCTTTCAAGTGGCAAGATTTCATTCTTCTTTATAGCTAAGTAATTTTATATATATATATATATATATATATATATATATATATATATATATATATATATATCACATCTTTATCCATTCATCAGTTGATGGATATCTGGGCTCTTTCCATAATTTGGCTATTGTAGATAATGCTGCTGTAAACATTAGGGTGCATTTATTCCTTCGAATTAGTATTTTTGTATTCTTTGGGTAAATACCTAGTAGTTTAGTTGCTAGGTCTTAGGATAGTCCTATTGTTAACTTTTTGAGGAAACTCCATACTGTTTTCCAGGTGTTGGCAAGGATGTGGAGAAAGGGGAATCTCACACTTTGGTCTTTCTAAGCCTAGCAGAGCCCCCAACCAACATGTGTTGGATATGTAGTGTGAACAAGAAATCTATTTTTTGGGTAAGGGGCACTAAGAAATCTATTCCTGAAATCATTGTTGCACTATATGGTAACTAATTTGGATGTAAATTTTTAAAAATAAAAAATAAAATAAAAAGAAATCTATTTTTGTTGTTTTAAGTTACTGAGATTTGGGAGTTATTTGTTACTGCTACATAATGTAGGATGATCTGACTGATATGTTCATGCACAATTGTAGAAATCCAAATCAAAATAATAGGATTCCAGTTTTTACCTGGAATATTGACAAAAATAAAAGTGGGATAACAGCCAATGCTGACAAGATGTTTCTGAAACAGACACTTCCATTTATTGTTGGCATAGCATTCTATCTTCTGAGCTTGTCATAATTAAGAAATTTCTTATACCCATGTGTTTAGGTTATATCTATTTACCTATTATAAACAGTTCTTTTTTTAAAAAAATTTTTTCTTTATTTTGAGAGAGTGAGAGAGAGTGAATGAGAGGGAGAGAGACGGAGAGAAAGGGGGAAATAGGATCTGAAGTGGGTTCTGTGCTGATGGCAGTGAGCCTGATGTGGTGCTCAAAATCACAAACTGTGAAATCATGACCTGAGCACTTAAGTAACTGATCCACCCAGGTGCCCCAACAATTCTGTGATAAACATCCTTGTGGCAAATTTCTGTTGCTAAATGGCACATTTCACTTATATACTTTTATTTGTTTCAGTCCAGTTATAGTTTTTGCTCTCTTTCACTAAGCATGGTCACCTGAGTGAATTCTAGAATATTTGGTACAGACCTTGAAAACCTGTGGATACTTAAGAAAATATAACACTCACTTTATCTTCAAATAGCATAAATTTAAAAATACTGTATCTGGAATTTTTGTTTCAGTTGCAATATATAAAGAGCTTGGAAGTCATCACTCCCAAACTTATAACAAGTAAAGCTGAACAAACTAAAACTACATGGATTTTCTGGGACTCATCAAAACACCAAGTTCATAGGTTAAACCATCACCACCACAATATCTGGAAAAACAGACAAATTCAAAATCACAGTTGAGATTTGCTCCCCTGAAGTAGAATCCACAGGAGCCATAAACTGGTAGGAATGCTTAAAATGGTAATTTTGATAAATTACTAAAAGCTGAGTGTGGACCAGCAGAAGGGTGAGATATTCTGTGTGTCATAGTGTTAGTTAGGCTTTTGTTGATTTCACCTTCAGAGAAACCATTCAATTCTCATGGTGAAGAGCCAAGAAGCACTCCCTCACAGATACAGCAGAAGGAAAGGAAGAGTAACCATTCTGAAATGTACTCACAGCATTCTCCATAACTACCTACTATGAATGGTAAAAGTCTAGAAGAGCATTACTTCACGTGGGGAACGGCATTTTTTTCAATTCCAGCCCCATCTAACATTCCTGTCTTACCTTGGGAGGAAAAAAGGTACAAAATGCTTGTGAGGTCACAGACGAGAGGAAAATACACAAATCTTGCCCACTGTAAACTTCCTGTCTCACCTAAAATGTAAAAACAAAATCTGAGAAGCACTTATAAAGATCACAACCAGGCTCACTAAAACACTTAAACCTAATAATAGAACCATAGAACGCTTCCCATTTCCCCCACACCTTTCAATAGGGCTCATGTATAGTAACAGCAGATTAAAACTAAAGAAAGTGTATATCCCAGGCCTTATTTAAGAAAAAAAAATATCTAAAGTCATCCTTGGATCCACAGTCCTAGCTTCATGGAATTCTGGAGTGAGAAAGAAATTCAAAGGGTCACATGCCTCACAGCTCTAAGAAGCAAGACACATAAAGCATCTTTAAATGGTTTTCTGTTTTTCCTATATTGTGTCCAAAGTTGAATATTAGATGCTCTCAAAATAATAATTTAATATTTTCCTCTCACACCCTCATCAGGAAGTCCATTTCTAATCCATCTTTCTTTTTTTTTATTATGAAACTTATTGTCAAATTGGTTTCCATACAACACCCAGTGCTCATCCCAACAGGTGCTCTCTTCAGTGTCCATCACCCACTTTCCCCTCCCTCCCTCCCCTCATAAACCCTCAGTTTATTCTCAGTTTTTAAGAGTCTCTTATGGTTTGGCTCCCTTCCTCTCTAACTTTTATTTTTCCTTCCCCTCCCCCAAGGTCTTCTGTTAAGTTTCTCAGGATCCACATAAGAGTGAAAACATATGGTATCTTTCTCTGTATAACTTATTTCACTTAGCATAACACTCCCCAGTTCCATCCACGTTGCTATAAAAGGCCATATTTCATTCCTTCTCATTGCCAAGTAGTATTCCATTGTGTATATAAGCCACAATTTCTTTATCCATTCATCAGTTGATAATCCATCTTTCTTTTGATGCAATTTCTTTTTTTTTTAAGTTTTTATTTATTTTTGAGACAGAGAGAGACAGAGCATGAGCAGGGGAGGGGCAGAGAGAGAGGGAGACACAGAATCTGAATCCAGCTCCAGGCTCTGAGCTGTCAGCACAGAGCCTGACGCGGGGCTTGAACTCACAGACTGTGAGATCATGACCTGAGCTGCAGTCGGACGCTTAACTGACTGAGCCACCCAGGCGCCCCCTTTTGATGCAATTTCTGACTTTATGGAGGTAAAGCAGCTGTAGTATATTCAAATTATAATAACCCTCCTACTTACAGCTACTTGTTCTCCCATCAATTTTGTTTTAGTCCTGAAAAAAAAAATTCCCTTCCCCTTTAATTTCTATTCATAAGTCCTTTGCATCACTTCAATCAAAATATTTCAGGGCCTTCTATAACAACATTTCCCAGTTTCATTAGATGATGTTAAAAGTGGAACACCCATTAACATCTGGCTGACCTATTGTTCCATGGAATAAAATTTTAGAAACATGGACAATCATGTTTGCATATTTCTCTTTAAATATTAAGATAAAAAGGATGCCTGGCTGGCTCAGTCAGTAGAGCATGGGACTCTTGATCTTGGAGTAGTGAGTTCAAGACCCATATTGGGCATAGAACTTACATTAAAATATTTAAAAAATTAAGATAAAAACTAAATGTTATATCCTTGTAAGTGCATCATTTGTATCACATACAGTACAAACATGCCTTCCCAACCTCATATTTGTTAAAAAAAAGTCTCTAAGGAAACACAAAGGTAACAGGGGAGATAAAAACAAGGACATCAGAAGAAAATTTAGCCTCTGACATACACAGCAACTGCAAACAGTATACACAGTCTAACTTCTATCCATATAAACATAAAACCTCACACCAAAGGCCTATTTATGTCAGTTTCCTTAGCCCATATTGTCTGTCAGTTTCAAGGCATACCAAAAGCCAAAAAACAAAAAACAAAACAAAACAAAAACAAAAACAAAAATCCACTGCATCAAAAGACAGAGCAAGTATCAGAACCAGATTTAGATACGGTAGAAATTTTGGACTTATCAGATCAGGAATTTTTTTTAATTTAAATTTTAGTTATCCAACATACAGTGAAATATTGGTTTCAGGAGTAGAATTCAGTGATTCATCACTTACATACAACACCCAGTGCTCATTACATGTGCTTTCTTAATCCCATCACCCATCTAGCCCATCCCCCACCCACCTTCCTCCATCAACCCTCAGTGTATTCTCTATCATTAAGAGTCTCCTGTGGTTTGTTTCCCTGTCTCCTCCTCCCCTCCTTCACATATGTTCAGCTGTTTGTTTCTCAAATTCCACATATGAGTGAAACCATATGGTATTTGTCTTTCTCTATTTGACTTATCTTGCTTAGCATAATACCTTCTGGCTCCATCCACGACATTGCAAATGGCCAAGTTTCAAGCTATAGAACAAAGCTGTCACCATCAAGACATTATGGTACTGACACAAAAACAGACACATAGATCAATGGAACAAAATAGAAAACCCAGAAATGGACCCACAACTATATGGTCAACTTATCTTCAGCAAAGCAGGAAAGAATATCCAATGGAAGAAAAATAGTCTCTTCAGCAAATGGTGTTGGGAAAACTGGGCAGCAACATGCAGAAGAATGAAACTGAACCACTTTCCTACACCATCCAGAAAAATAAATTCAAAATGGATGAAAGACCTAAATTTAAGACAGGAAACCATCAAAATCCTTGAGGAGAAAACAGGCAGCAACCTCTTTGACCTCAGCAGAGCAACTTCTTACTAGACACATCACTGAAAGCAAGGAAAACAAAAACAAACATGAAATATTGAATATATCAAGATAAAAAGCTCCTGCACAGCAAAAGAAACAATCAAAAAAAAAATTAAAAGGCAACCGATGGAATGGGAAAAGATATTTGCAAAAGACATATCTGAAAAACGTTTAGTATCCAAAAGCTGTAAAGAACTTATCAAACTCAACACCCAGAAAACAAACAATGGAGTTAAGAAATGAGAAGACAGATGCTTTTCCAAAGACATCCAGATGGCTAACATACATATGAAAAGATGCTCAACATCGCTTATCATCAGGGAAATACAAATAAAAACCACATTGAGATACCATCTCACACCTGTCAGAATAGCTAAAATTAACAACACAAGAAACAACAGGTATTAGGATGAGGAAAAAGGGGAACCGTCTTGCACTGTTGGTGGGAATGCAAACTCGTGCAGCCACACTGGAAAACAGTACGGAGTTTCCTTAAAAAACTAAAAGTAGAACTACCCTAGTATCCAGCAATTGCACTATTAGGTATTTAGCCAAAGGGTACAAAAAAGCAGATTCAAAGAGGTACATGCACCCCAATGTTTATAGCAGCATTATCAACAATAGCCAAACTATGGAAAGTGCCCAAATGTACACTGTTGAATGGATAAAGAAAATGTGATATATATATATACATACATACACACATACACAATGCAATATTACTTAATCATCAAAAAAGTGAAATCTTGCTGTTTTCAATGATGTGGGTGGAGCTAGAATGTATTACACTAAGTGAAATATGTCAATTAGATTAAGACAAATACCATATGATTTCACTCATACATGGAATTTAAGAAACAAGTCAGATGAACATATGGGAAGAGGGGGGAGAGAAGAAAGGGAAACAAACCACAAGAGACTCTTAATGATAGAGAACAAACTGAAGGTTGCTGGAGGGAGGTGGTGCTGGGAGGAGATGGGCTACGTAGGTGATGGGTATGAAGAAGCGCACCAGTTATGATGAGCACCGGGTGTTTTATGCAAGTGATGAATCACTGAATTCTACTTCTGAAGCCAATATTTCTCTGTATATTATCTAATTGAAATATATATAATTTAAAAAGTATTATTAGAAAAGGAATAAACTAAGGTAAAGTGAACTATTCTTTTTATTCTTAATTGATTTAACAGATAGCAGACTGTTCAAAATAATATCAATAGTGTGTGTGGTTATTACAGCCTATGGACAAGTGAAATGAATGACAGCAATGTTATAGGGGTAAGAGGGAGGAATTGAAAATACATGCACTACCTGTGAAGTAGTTGTATTATTTGAAAGTGAAATTGGATACACTGTAAATGTATATTGCAAACACTAGGGCAACCACTAAAAGTAAAAACAGAACTATCATTGATATACTAAGCGAAGAGAGAAAATGATATAAAATGTACAATTTAAAGCGGGAGGCAGATGGGGCACCTGGGTGGTTCAATCAGTTAAGTGTCTGAATTTGGCTCAGGTCATGATCTCATGGTTAATGGCTTCAAGCCCTGCATTGGGCTCTGTGCTGACAGCTCAGAGCCTGGAGCCTGCTTCGGATTCTGTGTCTCCCTCTCTCTCTGCCTCTCCCCCACTCGCGCTCTGTCTGTCTGTCTCTCTCAAAAATAAACATTAAAACAAATTTAAAGCAGAAGGCAGAAAAAGAGAAAAACAAAGAAAAAGACAACATAGAAAACAGTAACAAATATGTAGATATTAATCCAATGATATCAATGATCACTTTAGATGTTAGTGGTCTAAATAAACCAATTGGAAGAAACTTCCAGGATCAGTTAGAAAAAATAAGATTCAATTACATGTAGTCTAAAACACACTTTAAATATAAAGACATGGATAGAATAAAAATAGAATATAATTGAATAATAAAAAATTTAAAAAATAGAATTAAACAAATGATAGCTGGAGTTACTATATTAATTTCAGACAAAGCAGAATTCAGAGCATGAAACATTAACAGAATAAAGGGGGGTGGGTATTACATAATGATAAGAGGCTCACTTTTTCAAGGAAGACATAACAATACCTACTCTACGTGCACATAACAACAGAGTGAAGAAATACATGAGGCAAAAACTGATAAAATTTCAAGGAAAAAGAGACAAATCCACTATTATAGTTGGAGACTTGATACCCCTATAAGTAATTGACAGGTTCAGTAGGTATAAAATCCATAAAAAAACAACTTGAACTGAACAGCACTATCAATAAAAAGCACTTAATTAACATTTTAAAAATACTTCATCCCAAACAGCAGAATACACATTCTTTTCAAGCTCACATGGAACATTCACCAAAATAGAACACATCCTGGGACATAAAGCACACCTTAAAATTAAAAAAAAAAATAGACACGATTCAAACTGTGCTCTCAGATCATAATGGAATTAAACTAGAAATGAATTACAGAAAAATAACTGCAAAACCCTAAAATACTTGGAGATTTTTTTTATTCACAACTTAGTTAACATACAGTATACTCTTGGCTTCAGGAGTAGAATACAGTGATTCATCACTTACATATAACACCTAGTGCTTATCTCAGCAAGTGCACACCTTCACCCATCACTGATTTTCCCCACCCCTATCAGCCCTTGGTTTGTTCTCTGTATTTAAGAGTCTCTTATGGTTTGCCTCCCTCTCTGTAACTATTTTTTTCCTTCCATTCTCCCATGGTCTTCTGTTAAGTTTCTCAAATTCCACATAAGAGTGAAATCATGTGATATCTGTCTTTCTCTGCCTGACTTATTTCATTTAATATAATACCCTCTAGTTACATCCACATTGTTGCAAATGGCAGATTTCATTCTTTTTCATCGCTGAATAGTATTCCATTACATATATATATATATATATATATATATATATATATACACACACACACACACACACACACACACACACACACACACACTACATCTTCTTTATCCATTCATCAGTCGATGGACATTTGGGCTCTTCTCATAATTTGGCTATTGTTGATAGCACTGCTATAAACATTGGGTTGCATGTGCCCCTACGATTCAGCACTCTTATATTCTTTGGATAAATTCCTAGTAGTGTAGTAGTGCAATTGTGGGTCATAGGATAATTCTATTTTTAATGTTTTGATTAACCTCCATACTGTATTCTAGAGTGGCAGCGCCAGTTTTCATTCCCACCAACAGTGCAAATGGGTTCCCCTTTCTCCACATTCTCACAAACTTCTGTTATTTCCTGGGTTGTTAATTTTGGCCATTCTGACAGGTATGAGGTGGTATCTCATTGTGGTTTTGATTTGTATTTCCCTGATGATAAGCGATTTTCAGCATCTTTTCATGTGTCTGTTTGCTATCTGGTTGTCTTCTTTGAAAAACTGTCTGTCTATTCATGTCTTCTGCCCGTTTCGTCACTGGATGATTTGTTTTTTGGGTGTTGAGTTTGGTAAGTTCTTTATAGATTTTTGATACTAATATTTTATCCTATATGACATTTGCAAATATCTTCTCTCATTCTGTCAGTTGCCTCTTTTATTAATTGCTTCCTTTGCTATGCAGTTTTTTTTTATCTTTATGATGTCCAAATACTTCATTTTTGCTTTTATTTCCCTTGCCTCTGGAGACATGCCAAGTAAGAAGTTGCTGCAGGTGAGGTCAAGGAGGTTGCTGCCTGTTTTCTCCTGTAGGATTTTGATGGTTTCCTGTCTCACAGGTAGGTCTTTCATCCATTGTGAGTTTATTTTTGTGGATGGTTTAAGAAAGTGGTCCAGTTTCATTCTTCTGCAAGTTGCTGTCCAGTCCTCCCAGCATAATTTGCTAAAAAGACTGTCTTTTTTCCATTGGATCCTCTTTCCTGCTTTGTCAAAGATTAGTTGGCCATATATTTGTGAGTCCATTTCTGAGTTCTGTATTCTATACCATTGATCTATGTGTCTGTTTTTGTGCCAATACCATACTGTCTTGATGATTGCTGCTTTGTAATACAGGCTAACATCTGGGATTGTGATGCCTGAGCTTTTGTTTTCTTTTTGAACATTGCTTTGGCTATTCAGGGTCTTTTGCATTTCCATACAAATTTTAGGATTGTTTATTCTAGCTCTGTGAAGAATGCTGGTGCTATTTTGATTTGGATTGCATTGAATGTGTAGATTACTATGGGTAGTATTAACATGTGAACAGTATTTGTTCTTCCAATCCATGAGCATGTAATGTTTTTTTTGCATTTCTTTGTGTCTTTTTTCAATTTCTTTCATAAGCTTTGTATAGTTTTCAGCGTACACATCTTTGACCTGTTTGTTTAGGTTTATTCCTAGGTATTTTATGGCTTTTCATGCAATTGTAAATGGGATTGATTCCCTGTTATCTTTTTCTATTGCTTCATTATTGGTGTATACAAATATGATCAATTTCTGTACATTGTTTTTATATCCTGCAACTTTACTGAAATCCTGTGTCAGCTCTAGCAGTGTTGTGGTGGAGTCTTTCAGGTTTTCCATGTAGAGCATCATGTCATCTGTGAAGAGTGAAAGTTTAACTTCTTGGCCGATTTGGATGTCTTTTATTTTGTTTTGTTGTCTGATTGCTAAGTCTAGGATTTCCAACACTATGGTAAACAACAGTGGTGAGCGTGGACATTCCTGTCATGTTCCTGATCTCAGGGGGAAAGCTCTGTTTTTCCCCATGGAGGATATTAGCTGTGGGCCTTTCCAATATGGCTTTTATGATATTAAGATATGTCCCTTATGTCCTAACTTTCTTGAAGAATTAAGAAAGGATGCTGTATGGGTGCCTGGGTGGCTGAGTTGGTTAAGCGTCTGACTTTGGCTCAGGTCATGATCTGATGGTTCGTGAGTCCAAGCACCGAGTCATGCTCTGTGCTGACAACTCAGAGCCTGGAGCCTGCTTCAGATTCTGTGTCTCCCTCTCTCTCTGACCCTCCCCCACTCATGTTCTCTCTCTCTCTCTCAAAAATAAAAACATTTAAATTTTTCTACTTATTTTTTAAAAATAAATTTTTTATTTATTTTTGAGAGTGAAAGAGTCAGAGACAGAGTGCAATCAGGAGAGGGTCAGAGAGAGGGGGAGACATAGAATCTGAAGCAAGCTCCAGGCTCTGAGCTGTCAGCACAGAGCCTGATGTGGGGCTGGGACTCACAGACAGGGAAATCATGACCTGAGCCCAAGTTGGACACTTAACCAACTGAGCCACTCAGGTGCCCCTAAAAAAATTTTTTTAAGACAGGATATTGTATTTTGTCAAATGCTTTTCCTGCATCTATTAACAGGATCATATGGTTCTTATCCTACCTTCTATTAATGTGATGTATCACGTTCATTGATTTATGAATACTGAACCAGTTCTGCAGCCCATGAATGAATCCCACTTGACCATGGTGAATAATTCTTTTAATGTACTGTTGAATTCAATTTGTTTGTATCATGTTGAGAATTTTTGCATCCATGTTCCTCAGGGATTTTGGACTGTAATTCTCCTTTTTAAAAAAAATAATTTTATTGTTTATTTTTAAAAATTTACATCCAAATTAGTTAGCATATAGTGAAACAATGATTTCAGGAGTAGATTCCTTAATGCCTCTTACCCATGTAGCCCATCCCCCCCTCCCACAACCCCTCCAGTAACCCTCAGTTTGTTCTCCATGTTTATGAGTCTCTTATACTTTGTCCTCCTCCCTCTTTCTATATTATTTTTGTTTCCCTTCCATTATGTTCATCTCTTTTGTCTCTTAAAGTCCTCATATGAGTGAAGTCATATGATTTTTGTCTTTCTCTGACTGACTAATTTCACTTAGCATAATACCCTCCAGCTCCATCCATGTAGTTGCAAATGGCAAGATTTCATTCTTTTTGATTGCCAAGTAATACTCCATTGTATATGTATACCACATATTTTTATCTAGTCATCCATCGATGGACATTTGGGCAACCTACAGAATGGGAGAAGATATTTGCAAATGTAATTCTCCTTTTTATTGGAGTCTTTGGTTTTGCAATCAAGGTAATGCTGGCTTCATAGAATGAGTCTAGGAGCTCCCCTTCTGTTTCTACTTTTTGGAGCAGTTTGAGAAGAATAGGTATTTATTCTGCTTTGAAGTTCAGGTAGAATTCCCCTGTGAATCCATCTGGCTCAGGACTCTTATTTTTTGGGAGATTTTTGATAACTGATTCAATTTCTTCACTAGTTATGCACCTGTTCAAATTTTTTATTTCTTCCTCTTTGAGTTTTGGTAATGTGTGCATTTGTAGGGATTTGTCTATTTTTTCCAGATTGTCCAGTTTGTTGTCATATAATTTTTCATAGTATTGTCTAATGATTGTTTGTATTTCTGTGGTGTTGGTTGTGATCTCGCCTCTTTCATTTGTGATTTTAGCTATCTGGGTCCTCTCTCTCTCTTTTCTTTTGGATAGGCGTTTATCAATTTTGCTTATTCTTTCAAAAAACCAGCTCTTAGACTCGATCTATTCTACTCTTTTTTTTATTCTATATTGTTTATTTCTGCTCCAATCGTTACTATTTCTATTCTTCTTCTCGCTTTGGGATTTCTTTGCTGCTGCCTTTCTAGGTCCTTTAGGTGTAAGGTTGGGTTGTGCATTTGGGACCTTTATTGCTTCTTTATATATGTCTGAATCGCAATGTATTTTCCTTTTAGGACTGTCTTTGCTGCACCCCAAATGGTTTGGACTGTTGTGTTTTCATTTTCATTTGCTTCCATATATTTTTTTAATTTCTTCTTTAATTTTCTGGTTGACCCATTTGTTCTTTGGTAGAGTATTCTTTAACCTCCATGTATTTTGGGGCTTTGAAAATTTTTTCTTGTGGTTTATTTCAAGTTTCATAGTGCTGTGATCTGAAAATATGCATGGTATAATCTAAATCTTTTTTATACTTGTTGAGGGCTGTTACCCAGTATGTGATTTATTTTTGAGAATGTTCCATGTGCACTTGAGAAGAATGCATATTCTTCTGCTTAAGATGAAAAGTTCTGAATATATCTGTTAGTCTATCTGGTCCAATGTGTCATTTAGAGCTGTTGTTTCTTTATTGATTTTCTGCCCAGATGATCTGTCCATTGTTGTAGATGGAGTAACAAAGTCCCCTAAAATTACAGTATTATTATCTACACATTTTGTTTATATTTGTCATTAATTGATTTATATATTTGGGTTCTTCATGATGGGTGCATAAACATTTACAATTGTTAGCTCTTCTTGATTGATAGAGTCCTTAATTATGATATAATGCATTCTTCATCTCTTGTTACAGTATTTGTTTTAAAATCTAGTTTTTCTGACATAAGTTTGACTACTACAGCTTTCTTTTGGTGTCCGTTAGCATGATAGATGGTTCTCCATCCCCTCTCTTTCAATTTGCTAGTGTCCTCAGGTCTAAAACGAGTCTCTTTTAGTCAGCATATAGATGGATCTTAGTTTTTTGTCCATTTTTACACCCTATGTCTTTTGATTGGAGCATTTAGTCCATTTACATTCAGAGTGATTATGGAAAGGTATGGATTTAGGGCCATTGTGTTATCTGTAGGTTTCCTGTTTCTGGTGATGCCTCTAGTCCTTTGTAGTCTTTGCTGCTTTCCACTCACAGAGTCCCCCTTAGGATCTCCTGCAGGACTGGTTTAATTTCATGAACTTTTTAAGTTTTTGTTTGTCTGGGAAAGCCTTTATCTTTCCTTCTATTCTGAATGACAGCCTTGCTGGAAAAAGGATTCTTGGCTGCATATTTTTCCTATTCAGCACATTGAATATTTCCTACCACTCCCTTCTGGCCTGTAAAATTTCAGTGGACAAGTGTGCCACTACCCTTATATGCATACCCTTGTAGGTCAAGGACCATTTGTCCCTAGCTGCTTTCAAAATTATCTTTATCTTTTATTTTGACAGTTTCACTATGATATGCATGGTGTTGACCTGTTTTTGTTGATTTTGAAGGGAGTTCTCTGTGCCTCTTGGACTTGGATGCCTGAGTCCTTTCCCAGATTAGAGCAGTTCTCAGCTATAATTTGTTCAAATAAACCTTCTGCCCCTTTCTCTTGCTCTTCTTCTTCTGAACTCCTATGATATGGATATTTTTTTCATTTCATTGAATAACTTAATTCTCAAATTCTCCCCTTGTAATCTAGTAATTCCCTTTCCCTTTTTTCAGCTCCTTAATTCATCATGACTATTTCTTAGGCCTTTGATCTCTGCAGCAATAGATTCTCTGCTGTCCTCTATGTTTTTTTCAAGCCCAGGTATTAGTATTATGACTGTTTTTCTAAATTCTTATTCAGATATATTGTTTATATCTGTTTTGAACAATTGTCTTGCTATCATTTCTTCCTGAATTTTTATTTTTGAGGAGAGCTCTTCCATTTCATCATTTTTGCTAGGTATCTGTCTTTTACATGTTTTAATATCTTGTTATGTGTCCTGCACCTGCAAGTACTACTGTATGAAAAAGGGGTCATACACTGTCCAAGGTCTGGCACTTAAGGAAGTGTTTCTGGAGTGTGTTGCATGCACTCTGTTGTTGCATTTTGATTATTCTATCCCACTGGTCAGTCTTATGCAAAGCTTCTCCTTTTTTGTAGTGGTGTAGTGTTTGGACCTTCACCCAGGTGTGCTTTGATTTGTTTGTTGAAGTAATCCTGGAAAAAAAAATGAAACAAGGTTGGGGGGAAGTGTGATCCCACGCAAAGAGAAAAATGAAAGGGGAGAAAAGAAGACAAAACAGAGAGCTAAAAGAACTATAAGGCTAAATCCAGAGAAACGAATCAGAAACTATGAGCCTGATTCCAAAAGGAAAAAAAAAAAAAAAAGAAGAAGAAGGGGGTAGAAAGAAAAAGTAAAGAAAAGAAGAAAAAACAGACAGATAAAAACAAAAAAATAGTTGCCTGTTGGTGTCTGGGACCTGTGGCTGTGCTGGTTTGGAGGCGAGGCAAGCTGTGTTGGCTCAGTCTTCCTGCAGTAAATAAGCAGTTGCCAGGCATGGAGGGGCGGGGTTTGGTATAAGTGGGTCCCGCCTCCACTGGGGGTCACTGTGCTGCTCCCTGAAGCCCCACTGTATTGGTGTTGGAGAGAAAAATGGTGACACCCCAATCTCTCCTTCCCTGGACTGGGTATCTCAAACCACGCTGTTCAGGCAGCCCTCACAGAATAGCACAGACAGTTGGTTTGCCTTGGTCCAGGGCCAAGGCCTTCTCCTGCGCCTTCTTGGCACTCGGCTCAGATTAAAACCCAATGTCTTAGGGCACCTGGGTGGCTCAGTCAGTTAAGCATCCAACTTCGGCTCAGGTCATAATTTTGCGGTTTGTGGGTTCAAGCCCCACATCAGGCTCTGCACTGAAAGTTCAGAGCCTGGAGCCTGCTTCGGATTCTGTGTCTCCCTCTCTCTCTGTCCCTCCTCTGCTCACACTCTCTCTCTGTCTCAAATATAAATAAACATTAAAAAAAAAACAGTGTCTTAAAGTGCCCTGCGACATGCGGACCCTTTTCTGATGTAGCGCCACTCAGCCCTACCAATTAAGGCCTTTGGCTGGCACCTGCAGGGTCTTTTTTCCTTGGGGAGGCAATTAATCCTCTTCCCACATTACTCAAGGAAGGCGACTATTCTCTCCCAGTGTGCCCCTGAGATCACTACAGTGCCCCAAGGTTGGTTCTTTCCCCCAATGGTGTGCACACATGGTATGCTCTGGTCCAGAGAAAGTCACACACTTTTGAAACCTCTGAGCTTAAGTTCCTAAAGCTGTTTGCAAAATAGAACCTGGCACTTTCTGTATTTCTCATTCCTCAGTCCGTGGTCTGGAGAGGTTTTCCTCTTGTGTTAACTCAGTACTGCAATTTCACAGCCCCATTGTCTTTCTCTCCCTTTTGTCTCTCCACAGAAGGGGTTACCTCCCCTCCATGCCTACGCTGTTTTATCTCCCCCAATTCACATACATGCATCTCAATCCCACCAAGCTGTCTCTCTCCACCTGTGGAGATCCTTCTACCACTCTGCAGATTGATTTCCTGGGTGTTCCAAGTGATCTGACCTCTATATAGCTGTGTTTGAGGGAAGAGGGAAATTCCAGTCCCCCTACTTCTCTGCCATCTTAACTCCTCCCAAATACTTGGATATTAATCAACACACTTCTGAATAACACATGGGTCAAAGACCTCTCAAGGGAAACTAAAATATTTTGAAAAAAATTATGAAAATATATTTTATCAAAACTGTAGGATGCAGCAAACAATGCCTAGAGAGAAATTCATAGCATTGAATATATTAAAAAATAAAAAGGATCTTAAAATCAATAATTGAAGCTTCCACTTAGGCAACTAAAGAAATAAGAGCAAACTAAAGCTAAAATAAGCAGAAGAAAATGATAATAAAAATTAGACCAGAAATCATTGATATGAAAACAGGAAATCAAGAGAGAAACTCAATAAAACCAAAAGTTGGTTCTTTAAAGATTAATAACATTTATAAGTCACTAGGCGGCTTACGAAAAAAGAGAGAAAGATAAATTATTACCACAAATGTTTCTATGGACATTAAAAGGATAATGAAGGAATAGTATGAACAACTTTGTCCAAAACATTGATAACATAGAAGAATTGTAACAATTCATTAAAAGACATAATCTACCAAAAATAACACAAGGATAAATAGATAATCTGCATAATCCTTTAACTATCAAAGAAGTTGAATCAATGCCTAACAACCTTCCAAAAGATAAAGAACCAGGGTCAGGTTTACTGGTGAATTCTACCAAATATTTAAGGAAGTAATTATACCAATTTTATCTAATCTTTCAAAGAAAATAGAAGTTGAGGGAATAATTCCCCCCCCCCCAAATTCTGAGACCAGCATTATCCTAATACCAAAACCAGGCAAATACATTACAAAAAGGGAAAACTATAGACCAATATATTTCAGGCAGATAGGTGTAAAAATCCTTACAAAATATTAGCCAGTAAAACCTAGCAATGTATAAAAAGAATATACACCACAGCCTAGTAGAATTTATTCCAAGTATGCAAGACTGATTCAACTTTTGAAAATAAATTAATGTGATCAATGACATCAAAGGCTAAAGAACAGAAATTATATGATCATATCAATAGAACAGAATAAAACATTTGGCAAAATTCAATACCCATTTATGATAAAAACTCAGAAAACTAGGAATAGAGGAAAATTCTTTAAGCTTAATAAGGAGTATCTACAAGAAATTTACAGCTAACATAAGGGTGAGATGCTTTCTCCTAAGAACAGGAACAAGGAAAGGATATCCCTACTCACCATTCTTCTTTAATATCACACTGGAAGTCCCAGCTAATGCAATAAGAGAAAAAAAGGAAATAAAAGTATACAAATGTGGAAGGAAGCATTAAAACTGTACTTCCCAGATGACATGATTGTCTCTATAGAAAATCTCAAATAATCAAGAAAAAAGCTGTGGAACTAGTGAGCAATTGAAGCCATGTTGCAGGATACAGGGTTAATTTACAAACCTCAATTTTTTTTCTTATATACCAGCAATGAACAATGGAATTTGAAATTAAAAACATAATACCATTTATATTAACACCAAAAATGAAATATTTACATATAAATATTTAAAAATATATACAAAATTTATTTGGGGAAAAATACAAAATACTGATGAAAGAAATCAAAGAAGATCTAAATAAATGGGAAAATATTCCATAAGCATGAATAAAAAGGCTCAATATTTTCAAGATGTCAATTCTTCCCAACATAATCTATAGATTCAATACAATGCCAATCAAAATTCCTACCAGTCATTTTGTGGATATCAGAAAACTGATTCTAAAGTTTATATGGAAAGGCAAAAGATCAAGAAGCAAACAAAATACTGAAAGAGAACAAAGGCAGAGGACAGACATTACCCAATTTCAGTACAGTCCATAAAACTACAGTAATCCAGACAATGTGGTATTGCCAAAAGAAAAGACAAGTAGATCTGTGCAACAGAAGACAGAGGCCAGAAATAGATCCACACAAATATAGTTAACTGGTTGTTGACAAAGGAGTAAAAGTAACTCATTGGAGAAAGTATACTATTTTCTACAAATGGCGCTGAAACAACTGGTATCTACAAGCAAAAAAAAAGTGAATCTAGACACAAATCTTACATCTTTCAAAAATATTAACTCAAATTATATCACAGAGCTAAAGGTAAAATGAAAAACTCTAAAACTCTTAGAAGCTGAAGTGAAAGTCTAGATGACTCTGTTTAGATACAACAAAAAAAGTGTGATCCATGAAAGAATATATCGCTAATTTGGACTTCCATTAAAAATAAATCTTCTCTGCAAAACATTCTGTTTATATAATGAAAAGACAAGCCGAAGATTGAGAGGAAAAGCTTTGTAAGACAGACATCTACTAGAAACCTGGTATCCAAAATATACAAAGAACTCTTAAAATTACAATAAGAAAACTATCAACCACATTAAAAATGGGCAATGATCTGAACAGACAACTGACCCAGAAAGCTATAAAGATGGCAAATAAGCATATGAAAAGATGCTCAACATTGTATGTCATTATAAAATTGCAAATTAAAACAACAAAAAGAGCCAAGTTAAGCTAAATGGACAAAAAAAAAAAAAAAGTCATTGTCCATAATGATTGAGATGGACAAGGAATAGACCAAGCCTGGTGAACATGTGAAAGTTTACCTGTATGTTTGTAGGAAGTGGGGGTGGGGCTGGGGACAGAGCTGTAGTTATAATGAATCAGCACAGTTGCTTCTATATCTCGGGCTTAACAATTGGTGGTTATTTGATTCTGAAATTTATATTTCAGGGGCAAGTTGGGTAAACACAGGTGTTAGTGCAGTCACTGGGTAGTAGAACCATGGCTGTTGAAATGTGTTAGACGGTAATCCATTGTAGGGTAAACTAAATATTGTTTGGCAATTAGACATAGGTCAGTATCCTTTAATCTTTTAATCTTTTTTTTCTTGTTTTCTGACGTTACAGATGAAATTTAACCAATTTCAGCTGGTTTCCTCACCTGTTATATGAAGGTAGTAATAGTATATTTTGATTGTAGTCCCTATTGTCCACTATTGTTGTAAGTTAATATGCATAAATACCTTAAAATAAAGCCTCTCTCAGTTCAATAAGTGTTAATGAGTAATAGTGGCTGTTCTATAAATGAATTTACAATATATTGTTCAACGGGCATTAAATGTCTTACAGCAAAATCTCTCAGCTATTGGTAGATCCACCCCTCTGTCACAAAGATCTTGGAATCAAGATTCCACCGCATCCACACTTATCAGAGAAGCTTATGCTTGTATGATTTTGAATATACCTGTAAACTTTTAGGATAAGAAACTGCATAAGACATACACTACAAGTAAATGTGGCTTCCACAAAACAGAGATTTCTTTCACTTTTGTTTCTACTGTATCTCCAGTCCTTAGGATAAAAAAGATATTCATATGTATTTCTTGAATGAATGAAAGGCACCAGAGACTTTAACAAAGTGAAAGAATAGTTCAGGGAGGCAGGAAGATTCACACACACCCACAGATCCCAGCAGAGCTCAGACACTTCTTCAAGCCTGGCATTCACCCAAGATAGTATACTGTGGAATAAGGAAAATGATCCACAATTCAGCTTAAAGCCATTTAAACAGTACAGCAAAACTGGCCCTCCTCTGGGGGACCTCGGTGGCTTAGTTGGTTAAGCATCCAGCTTCTTCTCAGGTCATGATCTCAAGGTTCATGAGTTCAGGCCCCACATCACACTCTGCTATCAGCACAGAGCCCACTTCAGATTCTCCATCTCCCTCTCTCTCTGCACCCCACCCCCACACTATCTCTTTCTTTCTCAAAAATAAATATTTTTTTAAAGTGGAACCAACTTGACAATAAATTATATTAAAAACATACATACATACATACATACTTACATAAAGTGGCCCTCCTCTGATAATTGACATCTGTTGTCAGTCCAGATGCTGTATATAATCATCTCCAGATTTTTTTCCTGTCACCTAATATTGAAGTTATAATACATATAATACATATTTATCTAAAATAAAAGCTGAAATAAAAATACATGAAAAGTCATAGTAAGAATATGGTTCCCTTTTCATCCTCAAAAATGAAAGTGATTTTCAGCAAATGGGGATTTGTTCCAAGATGAACCTCAAAGGCCCTTGCATAAATCTTATATGGAAAACAGAGACAGGAGATTGCTAGAAAGGGTGGTTATAGTGGTAAGAAATGAGCCCCCAAAGTGATCCTCCCAGGGGTTGAGGCACAAATAAAGAAGGATAAGGAGAATGGACCATCATGATGGTAAGTAAATTCAGTTCCTACCGCTACTATAACACATTACCACAATCTTGGCAGCTTAAAATAACACAAATATATAATCTTACAGTCCTGTATGTTGGGAATACAAAAAAGGTCTCACTCGTCTACAATGACGGCAGGGCTTCATTTTTCTGAGGAACCCTGGGAAGAATCTGTCTCCTTGCCTATTCCAGCTTCTGGGAGCTGCCTGCCTTCCTCGGACCATGGCTTTCTTTAATCTTCAAAGCCAGCAAAGGCCTGTCCTGTCTTTCTCATGCTATTTCACTGTCACACTGACTCTCTGCTTACCTCTTCCACATAAGATGTACCCTTGCAATTACAAAGGCCAGGAATACCCAGCATATTCTTATTATTAAAGTCAGCTGGTTAGCAATCTTAATTGCATCAGCAATCTTAATTCTTTTTGCCCTTAACATCACATGTTTACAGGTTCTGGAGAATAGGATGCAAATATCACTGAGGGAACTTTATTCAACTTACCACAGTGAAAGTGCCATTTAATTGAGTTTAAAAGTTTTACAATGGGCACCAACAGGTCTGTGCTTAACCACAATTATGCTTAAACACTGTTTCTCTGTTTGCCCTATGGAGCACAGAAAGGAAGGGCTCAAGACTAGAGGAAGGATGTAGGGTTAAGGGAGTCAGAGGATTCAAGAACCACCAGGCTTCTGTCTTGTACAAGTGGGTACATGATGGGGCCTTCTCCAAAGAATGTCTGGGGAAACTAGATAGATGTGCAGGCAGATGTGCATGGCATCCAAGCTGGTTCTAATCCCTGCCACATATCCACATTGCCAAAGATCATGAGAGCTTGGACATGACTACAAGCGAAGACTTGATAGATAGGATAGTGGAAAAGGAGCCAGGACTATCCTGACACCGGACCATGGGGCAACAGACAGGAAAGATCCTATGACCCAGTGCAAGTCCTGACAGGGAAAGGCCCTCCTTCTTGGGCAACTGTGGGGACTGCGAAATGGCAAAGCATATTACCAGTTTGAATGAGGGGTGGGGGTGGGAAGCAGTGTGGCAGAAAGGGTGGGCACAGAGCAGTGGTTGGTTTTCTCAGGTTAGAGGTGCAGGTCTGCTTCTCTTTAGAAAAGGCTCAGTGGTGAGGCCTCCATGAGAGCCCCCTCCCACTTCCTCCTCTCCGGGCTCCGTGAAACAATGAAAGAAGGACTCCAGGAGGGCCAGGTGGTCTGGCCTTAAGTCGCCTCTCCCCTCTCATCCTGCTGTTCTCACAGCCCCTAGCCCATCAGCTTCCAGGAAGGAGGGCGGGCTGGATTGGGTGGGGGTGGGGGGTTGGAGGCGGGCAGACACTGAACAGGCTAGGGATTCTCACAAACCGAAGGACGGTTGATATCCATCCGCTGCTGCCTGCAGCACACTACCACCACCACCACCCTGAACTAGGGATCCTAGCCCCCACTGCCAGTCGTCCCCAGGTCCCTTTTATTGCGGTGCCAGCAATGAGAGGGTGGTCGCCTCGGAGGTCTGCAGAGGCGGGCTGCTGTGAGCCCGCCCCTTAGGCTGGCGCACCTCCTGGCCCCGCCCCCCGTGGGTCGGAACTAGGGTGGGCCAGGGAGGGGGCGTCTAGCCCATTCGTGCTGTATCCCTCCGCCCCCCTTCCCGACACCCTTGCTGAGAGCGGTTCGTGCCGCATCCTGCGCAGCCCCTGCCCAGTTTGGTGCTGCAGCGCGGGGGGGCGGGACGCCTTTTTGCGATTCTGACAGCACGCTAGGTGGTGGGAGTCCGAGTGAGGAGCTCCGAGAAGAGGGGGAGGACAACGACCTGCACCTTGAGCCTGTGAAGGCAAGTGGGTTGCCGTGGGGAGGGGTGGGGGGACCCCCACTGTCGCCCGGCTTACAGCCTGCCCGGACCCCAGCCTCTGGCAGCCTGGCAAGGGGGAGGCGACCGGGTCGTACCCTGTCCGTGACAGAGGTGCGCAGCGCCGCGGGACGCCTGGTGAGGAGAGGCAGTGACCGGTGCGGGCCGGGCCCAGGACATGGGGGCTGGCGGGAGAGGCTCCCTCGGATCCTGTGGAGGCGAACTGCGCCAGCCACTCCGCAGCCAGCTTTCCAGGCACCCATGACCCGCCCTCGACGGTGCTGTGCCGGGAGAGAGCTGTGGGGGGAGCCTGCTGCGGAAGAAATGGCGGAGCGGGAGCTGGGGTGGGGGGCACCTGGAGAGGCCGCCGGGGCGAGAGCGGGTGGGGGGTGGCGTTCGAGTTATTTGCCCAACTGGCAGGAGCCTGGGTTCGGTGGCGTCGGCTGTTCCGGGCCCTAATTCTGTAAAGGGGCCTATTGGCCCCCGGACCCTGGGTGCTGTCCCTTAGCACAGGCTCCTGGTTGATTCGAAAGTCTTCTCTCTGCGAGGTAGGTCTGGTGGTTTCATCCCGCAGGGTGCATCTGTAGAGGAGAGGCTTGAGAAAAAGGAAGAGCAGGACAATGGCCTGGATTTCTGGAGGTATGTGGGGCTGGGGGTGCAGGGGGGAAATGAGCAGCAACCATTGAGTGGAGACCCAAATCGGGGTGGGGTGACTGCGATCAGAACAGGTCAGGCCCATCCAAGAGTACCTTCCAAATTTCCCCTTTTTACTAGCCTTCTAAGTCCTTCCTTTGCCTTTCTCCTTCACCTCCACCCGAAATTGGTGGCAGGAAAAGATGAGCTAGGAGGTGAGGGTGAGACAAAAGTCATAATTACAAGTGTCACTGCACAACCTGTTTTCTAGAATATACGTAGGGGCACCCTTCCCCCAATTTATGCTGCGCAAGGCGGTGGGATGTGGTGCACCTAGTGGTGAATCCTCAGAATTGGAGAAGGGAGGCATGTGAAAGTGTGACGTCAAGAGAAGATGTCGTTGTATGCAACCCTGAAACTGAGAGCTTAATTAATAGAGAACATTCTACCAAGAGGACTTTAAATGTTGAAAGACAAATAATATGTGGACTCCTATCCTTGGTGTTTGTGGGTCCACCCAGAACTCAGTTGCTGCCATGGTCTCCTGACTGTCATGCCTTTTCATCTGTTTGTCCATAGGCCTGCTTTAAAGCTGCTCACTTCCGTAAGGAAGGGAAGGAGGAATATACTGGCCCAAATCTCTGGAGGTTGGTATAAAGGACAGCAATGCAGGGGATAGTGGCAGAGTAAGATCAATAGCAGGTGTCTTTGATCCACTTGGGTGTGTTTGATCCACCTCTCCTACCCTCTGCCATATTTGCACACTGTCACAGCATCTTTTCCTCATTTCCTGCAGGAGGTATTAGGCATATTAGTGTAGTTACGGATTGGGCCATGAATGGGAGGAGACAACCAGAAAGCAGGGACCATTAGATAGGAAAAAATTAGACAAATTAAACAGATGTTTACATCAGGGGTCAGTGTGTCAGTCTGTCAACAAGGCACTCAGACTTCATTGTCTCCTGTATGTTTACTTCTCTGTAGGACTGCCTACTCTCTGATGTAGAGCTTAATACCACTGAAACAAAGCAAGGAGGGGGAAATTGCACCATATCCTTGCAGGTTGGTATGAGATTGGGTGCAAACTTGAGTGGGGAAGTGGAGATCAACACTGGCCCAAGAATGACTAGGGTAGTCTGGGGGCTCCTAAGCCTCTCCCATTGCCAACACTCACCAATTTCACACCTGTTTTGTAGCAGGAAAAGTAATGTGGCAAAATCTGGGGTAAAATGTGGGTGAAATGAGGGTGATGGAGAGACTTTCCATCTGTTCGCTAAGCATTCAAGGTCCAGTCTCTGTGTGAATCTCTGCATGGAGTGATGCAATTTGAAGAGATTCAAAGCCCTATATCATTCTCTTTCCTTAGATCTACCTCCAGTGGCATCTCTGGTGGTGTTGGAATTGCTGCTGACCACCACCCTCAACAGGTCTGCACCCACCTGGGAGCATCCATCATCCCCCAGCTTGGTTGTGCCTCTTCTGCGCTTTGTGATATTGACTGAGGCTGGGCTTTGGAAGCAGATCAATTGACTGCTGGACTGGTGATTGACTCTAACTCTTGTTTCCAACTATATCACGTGAATCACTGAAAGATCACAGTGTGAAGATACAAAACTGTGAGAGATCTGTGGTAGAGGCTGAGACTGGGGTAGGGGTACTTAACTGGGCCTCCTCTGTAACTTACACCATGACTGGGGCTGAGATTGAACCTGCTGCCCGGGCAAAGCCTGAAAAGAAGGCTGGAGAAGAGGTTGGGGGTGGGGCTGAAAGAGAGAATGAAGTCCCAATGGTGGTCAGACCCAAGGTTAGGACCCAGGCACAGGTAATGCCTGGAGCAAGGCCCAAAACTGAGTCAAAGTCTATGCCTGGGGCAAGGCCCAAAACTGAATCCCAGGCAATGGCTGGGGCAAGGCCCAAAACTGAGTCCCAGGCAATGGCTGGGTCAAGGCCTAAAACTGAGTCCCAGGGAATGGCTGGGACAAGGGCCAAAATTGAGTCCCAGTCAGTGGTTGGGGCAAGGCCCAAAGCTGAAGCCAGGACAGTAGGGGGAGCACGTCCTAAGACCGAGGCCAAGGCAATCCCTGGGGCAAAGCCCAAAGATGAAGCCCAAGCTTGGCCCCAGACTGAGTTTGGGGCTGAGGCAATGTCGCAAACAGAGGGGTTGGCCCAGACCAGTGCTGTAGCCTGGCCACTCGTCAGTACTGAGTCTGGGCCAGTTGCTAAACCTATGGCCCTATCTGTGGATAGGGAACTGGTCGGTGTAGACACTGAGACGTTTCCTGGCTCCCAGGTTCAGACAGGAATTCAACCCTGGTTTGGATCAGGGGAGGAAGTTAATATGGGGTCTTGGTGCTATCCTAGGCACCGGGCCAGAGAGGAAGCCTCTAACGAGTCTGGATTCTGGTCAGCAGATGAGACCTCTACAATGTCCTCTTTCTGGGCTGGAGAAGAGGCCAGTATCAGATCGTGGCCCAGGGAAGAGGCCAATACCAGATCCAGGCATAGGGCTAAACATCAGCCTAACCCCAGGTCCAGGCCCAGATCCAAGCAAGATCCCTATGTTGATTCTTGGTCTGGGTCTGAGGAGGAGTCTGGCAATCCATTTTGCTTGTGGGCTGGAGAAAATACCAATAACTTGTTCAAGCCCAGAGTCAGGGATGAGGAAACTATGAGGTCCAAGCTTAGGACAAAGAGAGAGGACTTTTTTGAGTCTGAGTCTGAAGATGAGTACTCTAAGGAGTCCTGGTTTTTGCCTGGAGAAGAGGCCAATGGTAGATTCAGGACCAGAGACCAGGAAGAGCCTAATACTGTCTTGAAGCCCAAGGGCCAGAAAGATGTTAATAACAGTGGTAGGGTCAAACAAGAGCCCAGGTTTGAAGAGGAAGTCATTATTGGGTCCTGGTTCTGGGCAGAAAAAGAGGCCAGTATGGAGGCTGGGGCTTTGGCCATCTGTGAATCTACACCAAGGTCTGAGGAGGGGGCCATTGGTGGATCCTTGCTCTGGACTGAGGAAAAGTCCAATTTGGGGGCTGTGGCCAGAGAAGAGGCCAGGCCAGAGTCTGAAGAAGAGGCCATATTTGGGTCCTGGTTCTGGGATAGGGATGAGGCCTGCTTTGATCTAAATCCCAGTCCTGTGTATAAGGCTAGTTCCAGGTTCAGAGATTCAGCTGAAGAGGAACTTAAAGCATCATCCAGGCCCCAAACCTGGGAAGAGGTCACTGTTGAATTCAAACCTGGTCCTTGTCATGGGGTTGGCTTCCCATCCCCAAGCTCCTTTAGAATTCCTGAAGAAGCAGCATCTGTATTCTCTGACATGTTTGAGGGAAAGCCCAAGAATTTGGAATTTTCCCCAGAAGGGGAAGGACAGGAATCTTTTCTTCAGTCTGATCAGCCTGAACCTGAGTTCCCATTTCATTATGATCCATCCTACAGGTCAGTCAGGGAAATTCGGGAGCATCTTAAGGCCAGGGAGAGTGTAGCACCTGAGAGTTGGTCCTGCAGCTGCATACAATGTGAGCTTAAAATTGGTACTGGAGAATTTGAAGAACTCCTTCTATTAATGGACAAAATCCGAGATCCTTTTATTCATGAAATATCTAAAATCGCAATGGGTATGAGAAGTGCTTCTCAATTTACCCGAGATTTCATTCGGGATTCAGGTGTTGTCTCACTTATTGAAACCTTGCTCAATTATCCCTCCTCCCGAGTTAGGACAAGTTTTTTGGAAAATATGATTCACATGGCTCCACCTTACCCAAATCTAAACATGATTGAGACATTCATATGTCAAGTGTGTGAAGAAACCCTTGCTCATAGTGTGAGTTCTCCTGAGCAGCTGCTTGGATTAAGGATGCTTAGACACCTCACTACAACTACTGACTATCACACACTGGTTGCCAATTATATGTCTGGGTTTTTCTCTTTATTAACCACAGGCAATGCAAGAACAAAGTTTCATGTTCTAAAAATGCTATTGAATTTGTCCGAAAATCCTGTTGTGGCAAAAAAACTATTCAGTGCCAAAGCTCTATCAATATTTGTGGGTCTCTTTAACATAGAAGAGACAAATGATAATATTCAAATTGTTATTAAGATGTTTCAGAATATCAGTAATATTATAAAAAATGGAACTATGTCTTTAATTGATGATGATTTCAATCTTGAGCCACTTATTTCTGCATTCCATGAATTTGAGAAGTTAGCTAAGGAACTACAAGTCCAAATAGACAATCAAAATGATCCTGAGATGGGACGACAAAGCTAGTGTGAATAACCACCTGCCTTTGATCAGCCTTATGTTCCCAAAGAGCCCTGAGTAGTGCTTTGGTTTTCACAGTCTGGTTTTATGTTGTAACTTATATTTTAATGCTGATGTTAACTTTGTCCAATCCTTGGTTTGAGCTGGATCATTTTGTGGATGCCAAATGAATATTAGAACTGAAAACATATTTGTTGATATTTGTCTTGCTGTCCAGATTGCAATATCTTTTTTGGTATTGAGCTTCCAGTGAACTGAGTCGCCTATGTAAGCTACCCTGCTATTTGTTGTTTAAACATATGGTTCTCTATTCAAGTCTGTGTTTTCAATAAAGGTCTATGTGAAAATTGGCAAAAGTGATCCTTCAGTTTGAAATCCAGGTACAGATACATTGTGCACACTTACAAATACAGATAACTGGTAGTATGACAAACACCCTCATTGGAAAATCCCATTCCTAGAGTTTGAGAAAGGAGAGATTACTGTGTGCTGGTGGTATTTGAGAAATGCTTCAACAAAGAGGGACCCACTTAAACTAGTGTAGGATAAGACAAACCATTAGGTCATTCTCTGAAGTGAGGAGTGGGAAGAAAAGTGTGAATAAATGTGCATGATTGGGAAACCTGTCCTAGTAGCATGGATTTAGCCTATCTGCCTGGAATAGGTTAAGACAAATTTAGTGAGGGATGCAGTTGGAATGAGGCCAGCTTGGAGAACTAAGTCAGCCAAATCTGCACATTTTACAAATCCTAGTACTGTTGTTGCTTCATTGCCACCTAAAGAGTGAAAGAGTACAATGGCACACAAATTGAGTCAGGAATAATATTTCCTTTGTGTTCCTAGTCCAAGGAAGGTATTAAGGAAATTATGCAGCTTTAAAAAAAGTATTTATTGGCATGAAATTATACTGATGCTTTAATGTCAAGTGAAACAGAAGATTGTGATATCTGGAAAATTGGATCCCATTTTAAAATCTTGTGTGTAAATACACATAGTTTCTATGTAACTTCAATATGCCTAAGAAACTTCATACATTCAATAGTCTGGAATAAAATACCATAGTAAAAGAATTTTCAGAGACAATCATTGGGGAGATACAAAAATTACTAAGGGTTTTTCCTTTTAATATGCTTGTATCTAGTGCCTCAAGTTATATGTGGACATATTGGAACAGACACAGTTACATGAAAAGATTGAGCTATCAGTGTTAAAAAATGTTTAGAGATAATAACATTTAGAAAAGTTGGAAAGTAATGAGACTTCTGAAAGACTAATGAAATGCTTCAAAAAATTATCAAGGTTACTAAGTTTATAGTAGTCTTTTGAGTGTACAAAGATGGTAATGTTTTCACATGATAGTTACACTCAAAAGATCATGTTTCCTTTTAGAATAACAATAACATTCAAAATAGTGATGCTTGCACAGCATTGTGAATATACTTAACACCACACTGAATTGTACACTTTAAAATGGTTAAAAGGATTAAGTTTTACTTTGTGTGTATTTTCCATAATAATAAGTAAATAGATTATGCCATACCATCAGACAGAAGAATTGTATAAGTCAGGGACAGAGTTGGTCCCAGACTTGCAGGAAACATCATATTTTATTATTTTTAGACATGGTGAAATGTTTTGTCTGAGGATGCTAATTTTTGAAAAAGTAATATGACTTGTGAATTAGAAATGTTTATGTGATTTTTTCAACACAAGGAACTGCTAAGAATATGAAAATGGTTAAAGGAGATACGTATATATCACATACACAATATAATAATATAAACAAAATATATGTATATTAAGTTTAATACACAGAAAAATAGTAAATGTTAGGATAAAATTTCTAGGTTAAATACAAAACTAGTTAGTATTCTAAGGGCAATACGTTGTAACCATTGATGTTATCTGTCCACTGAACGTAAATCATTTCCATATCCGTTAGACAAAATATCTACAAGTTAACATTGGCCTCTCAGGGTTGAAAACTTGCTCAATAGAGAATGAAGCCCAGCACTACTGGAATAATATCCAGCACCCATGTTGTCTTTACTCAAGTTTTGTATAATTTTTCTGACCATGCAACATGTTTTTTCCCCACTTGATTCTGATATGCACGGTTTATGGAAGTAGGACAAAGTGGCAGTTTTGCCTACCTTCACAAACCACAAGTGTTAACAGAAATCATCCTGGTAGTGGACATGGTAATTTGAATGTTTGTTTTACTTATCAATATTTTTTAAGACAGGTTCTGTGTGTGTGTGTGTGTGTGTGTGTGTGTGTGTGTGTTAATATGTCGCCCGAGTATCACACAGATTAATAAAAATCACTTCCTCTTCAAACTCCTTTCTCATCGAGTATTCCTCACCAGCCCTGTGCTCCTAAAGAGCAAGGCCCAGGCCTAGCGCTAGCGCTGGAAGCTCCGGCTCTAAATCCAGCCTTCCTTAAGCTCTCTATCTTCACCTGGAGCGTCAGATTCTTCTAGTAAGCATCTCAACCTCAGGGGCAGAAGATTCTTCCATCCATGATGCAGGGATGCGGCAGACCGACCGACTACACGGTCACGTGAAGCTAGTGGTGGGTCACGTGACCATGCTCTCTCTTGCGCAAGCACAGAGGCGTGTCGTACTGAAAGCGGACAGGAAGGATATACACCTGACAACTGACACACGGCCGTGGGAGGAGTGGTAGAATATTGGGCTGAGTGGGTGGGTGTCTCTCCATGCTGCACTAACCTGAAAACGGATCTCTCAGGCGAGTGCAATTACAGCATTTGTTGGTAGAGGGCACAACCCCTCAGCCTATTGCCAGCGTCTTAGCCGGGGTCAGTCTTTTGCCCAGGAACTCAAGAGGCAGGAAGTCATCCTGCAGGAGGCAAACGCGGAGAGAAGCAGCGGTTGCTGTTGGAGGAGGTGGGTGCGAGGCTGGGAAATGTCATCCATGGGATGTGGTGGCTGAGAATAAGTCCTGGTGCAAGAAGTGCCTCGGACCTTACTGGGTCTCTGCTTCTGCCTTCTGAAAACCCCTCCCTCACTCCCAGGCTCCCCGCCCAGCCCAGCTGTGTGTGGCTTTGTTACTGTGTGTCCAGTAAGGGAGGTGGACACAAGGAGGGAGTTGGTTTCAGGGGAGACCAGAGAAAGGAAACGGTGAGGTGACAATTCCTGAACTCCTGAGGCGCTGGATTGTGACAATGGTATTGGGAACTAGGGCAGGCTGCCCCAAAATATGCCATTTTGGCATGCAGATTATTTGGAACTGAAAACAATTGCCCAAAAGGCTCAGGAGGAAACTTTGACCTCCTCCACTAATTGCCTGAGGAAAATTTAGGTTGAGGACCTGCTGCAGGAAGACAACTACTTCCATAGATAACCACAGTATATGAGCTAGGGGTGGTTGACAGGGAGGAATTTAGCAAAGTATCTGTTAAAATTCCTTTGTATGTCCTATTGTTTGTGTATGTACTCCCATATTTGGTTACCAAATATTCATTCTTTTTGAATTGCTTTCCTTCCCTTTGAAGTCCCAAATCCCTACCTTTCTTAGTTGGGTATGGCAAATTACCTCATTTTACCTGTCTTTGGAATCTCCTGTCTGTGTGAGTTCCCTATATGTATGAATTTAAATCTTATTTCATTTTATTTTTATTTATTTGATCTGTCTCATCAATTTAATTCTTACTCCAACTAGAAAAATCTTGAAGGTTAGAAGGAAAAAAAAAATTCCTCAACAATGGGAACCATGAGCTGCACTCCTTTCCTCTCACCTAGTTGGCATTCACTCTGTCTGTCTTCCAAATGTTGGGGATGACTGAGACCAGACCAAATTTGGGGGGATGGTGGGGGAAAAGGAGGCAGGGATATATCTGCCTTATATTCCAAGGTTCCAGCTTCCAACAGATGCAAGAGTAGAATAAACCCCAATCTGAGAAGCTCTAAGGAATGGGGAAGGGAACAGACTCAGGAGGAGGGAACCTGGGGGCTTTGTGCCCTTCACATGGGATTTCTCATTAGGAAACCATCAAGTTTCTCCTCTCCCAAGAGGATCCTTGGATCTTAGCCCCAGGCAGCAGCTCCTTCCCTCTAGGAACACAAAAGTTTCTTATTGATCTGAGCCTCCCTCCCACTGTTGTCCTGGGCCTCAGAAGAGGTTCTTTCTGGGAATCACTGACAGAAACTCTTGATCTCACATGATTCCCTCTGTAGACACTTTGCTTTCTTCCTTGCACTGTGTTCTCTGCTCCCTTCTTAGGGCTTGTTTCTTTGGTCTCATCCTAGGTACCAGCCCTTGGTAAATACTTAACCTCTTTCTATTTGAATGCCCCCCCCACCCATGCCTCCACTGGATAGTTTAGGAAGTGTCACCAGGAAGTAATGAGTTTTCCTAACTAAGCCTTCTCATATCCTTATTTTTGTACTCAGTATAGAGTTGAAATCATGTCATAATAATATTTCAGGCCCACCTTTTTACATTTAAAAGCTAGGATTGAGCAGAAGGCATGTGAGATAAAATTACAGAGATTGAGACCTAGGACTACCTCTTCCTCTCTTACTTCTTGCCTGCTTTGTTATTATCCCCTTCCCTCCACTCTCCAGAATTCTGGTAATACATGTATTGGGTTCAATATTCAGGTTATAGTCTTTCCCCTCAAGCTCTGTTTTCTATTATCTGTGTGTTTTTAGAATTTGACAAACGAGAATACCTCAAACATAGTGTGGCATAAGAAAGAATATATTTAAACTTTGTCCCTGGTTTCTGGCACAGAGCTTCAAAAAACAAATTTAGTGAGTGACAGGAGTGTCTTTGTTATAATAACAAAGTGACTTTTGGCTTCAGATTGTGGTCTGGTCACCAGTAGGACCAACCATGTGACTAGATTTGGAACTTTAGGCCAGCTGGAACTCTCAAAGAGGGGAGGTCTGAATTTTGGGTTCAGTCACATGGCCAGTGATTTAATGGATCATGTCTACATAAGGAAACCCCAATGAAAACTCAGGGATCAGTGGGGCTTCCTGACTGGTAAATGCACTGATATCCAGGGAGGTTGATATGGCCTAAATCCATGGGAAGAGGGCATAGAAGCTGTGTGTCTAAGAACCTTCCACACCTTGTCCTGTGTGTATTCTTTATAATAAAACTATAATCCTAGGTATAGAACTTTTAGTGAGTTCTGTGAGTTGTTCTGCTAAATTATCAAACCTGAGGAGATCATGGGAAATCCTGAATTTATAACTGGTCACTCAGAAGTATGAGTGGTTCCCATGACTCGTAACTGGCATCTGATCTGAAATGGGGCAGTATGTTGAGGACTGCACCTTTAAACCTGTGGAGTCTGGTGCTAACTCCAGGTAATTGGTGTCAAATAACTGATGTTGGAACAATGATGTTACACGTCTCTATTTTTAGCAGCCACCGGTAGATTAATATCTGTCTCTGATCCTATTTATCATATATAAACAAGTTAAAAATGAAGAAGGCAGAACCTACCAGTGTATTATGGGTGAAAAAATCAGCATGTGTTTTTGTGGCAAGTGCATGCAATTTAAACTATTTTTAAAGTTCTCTATAATTTCTGTATATTTTTTCTCATTAGAGCTCCCTCAGCCTAGAATTCCTGTTGGGAGTACCACATTTATATTTGGGGAACTTCATACTGTGGCCTCACTGGATACCGCCTAAGTCCCATGTGCAACCTGAAGCAGATACTTACCAGTTAACACCTGTGGATTTTTTCAATCTCAGGAAAGAGGCAGGGTAAGTGTGGTGTGTGTGTGTGTGTGTGTGTGTGTGTGTGTGTGTGTGTCCCTAAGTATAAGGATGATTATCTCTGTTCTGATCACCCCTTGGGTATGACTTGTAGGGGCCAGGATCATCCATCAATGTTTTTACTCACATGGCCCTTTTGTTTATGCTCCTTTTCTGGATAAATATTATGGGCTATCTCAAGTAATGAATATCAGGGCCCATTCAAGTATCACTTGACTTAAAATGTTGCTGCCTGAGGATAAAATTAGAGTAGATTTGTCATCAATCCAGTCATGAATGAAAGAAAGGTATCTTCTTATAGTACAGCTGAACTGTTATCACTCACTGACCATCTACTGTGCGCCCAGTTTCAAAAGAGCAACTTTCAATGGGATCTCATCTTTAAAATGTTCCCAGGTTCTCTGGAGAGTTTCAAGGCCCTAACTTTCTATCTCCATCTCTCAACACATTCTTCCAAGTCAGGGCCAGCACTAGAATGAGATAAGGACACAGTTTTAGGAAGCACTCACTTTCAGGCGCTTCACCCTAGTCCAAGCCCTTCTCCACTTTCCCTGCACTCAGGCCACATTGGTGCCGAGGTCCAGCCCCAGCAGGTCCAGGGGTTCCCAAAGGATGAACAGCATCGGCGAAAAAATAAATAAATAAATGGACACAGACAACAGCAGTGTGTTAGACTGGCCACTTTATTGTAACAAGCGTAGCATTATATTTTTTAGCAAATTCCTTGTAGTGTGCATTATCTATGTTTCTGGGCATTACCTAATTCTAAAAATGTTCCTTTGTGTAGTCACCCATTAGGGAACAACATAGTTATTTTCTTGTAACATTCCCTCCTGCCCTTTCAAGGTCATCTAGCTGTCAACACCTCAAGTGGAATGTTTTACAAGGACAGGACTTCTTAATTGTTCCTTTGTGCCATTTGCAGTACAAGGGACAAAAGTATTCGCTTTGGTCTGAGGTGCTGGGAGGGAACCAAGAGGGCCCTGAGAACCCAGGGTTAAGGAGACTGTTTCCTGATGGCCTTTTCTTATGAGTGAGGACACTTTGCTCAGAAGTCCTTTTGCAATCTTCTAATGCCTCAATGAGTACCGTTATATCGCCACCCCTTCCTGAACCAGAGAGTACCAAGGGGATGGATTACCCCTGGAGCAAGTTGACTTACCCCTGGAACAGGGATCAGCCTCCCTGTGCTATATGACTACAAGGAGAGGGGGGACATACCTTATGCAAAAATGACATTATTTTTGTAAAGGGCCATGGTAAGCAACACAGTATACGAAGTACTGACGTTACAGAGACAAAGAGCACAGTGGCAATTTCTTATCATTTATGACCACGAAAAGCCACCATGGAGTTCTCATCTACTCTTTTCTACTTTCCCCAGCCCACCTCATAATATGGCTAGATCACAATTTTAAAAGGAACTAGAAAGACCTGATAACCTACAGGTATTTCAGAATATCAGATACTTCCTAATTTAGTGTGCACAAGAATCCTGTGAAGTAGATTTAACCAGCCTCTTCTGAGACATGAATTAACACAGATAAAAACATTAAGTACCTTTTCCAAAGTGACACAAATAATTAATAGTAAAAAACTCTCTATTCAATTTCTGGACTGCCTGGCTCTGAAGTCTGGCCATGTTCCAAAGGAGAGACTCCGTTTTTTAAATTTTTAAAAAATTTTTATTAAAAAATAAAATTATAATTTAATTTACTTTTTGAGAGAGAGTGTGTGTGTAAGCAGGCAAGGGGCAGAGAGAGGGAGACACAGAATCTGAAGCAGGCTTCAGGCTCTGAGCTGTCAGCACCCACCCTGACACAGGACTTGAACTCATGAACTGCGAGATCATAACTTGAGCCGAAGTCAGACGCTTAACTGACTGAGCCACCCAGGTGCTCCAGTAGAGCCTCCTTTTGGAACCTGCTTCCAGGACTCAGAAACTGGCCATTCTAGTCTAAGCAAGCACCTAGTAGTATAGTAATCTGTTTCTTGGTGGTGATGGTAACAGAGATGACTTTTTTCTCCCAGGGTTGAGTCACAGTTGCTCAGAGCTCACCACCAGGAACTTTGAATCTGGAAGTATGAACTCTAATCTGCACTCCCAAGTTATGAATTTGGGGGCTGAGATGCCAGATTCAGGGAGCCACATAAATATTCTATACCTGGGAGGGAAAAGAGCCAATATTTATGGAGCAGCTTGGTTTTCAAGGGCAACTTAATTCCCAGATCTAATATATAGCTGAAAGGAAGAGAACAAACATTGTGTTCACTGGTCTTTAGCTACCCTATTAAAATCCATAAGCCATATTTCCAGATTCAGTTAGGACATGTAAAGAGTTTAGAAGTCATTCTTCCTGTATTTCTAAACAGAAAAAAAAAAGCTGAACAAACTGAGAAGCAATGATTTATCTTAGACCCATCAAAGAACTGAGGTCACAGGGCAAATAATCACCCCAAATTCTGGAGAAAAGACAAATCTGGAGAGTCACAGCCTCTCTCTCTACTTACACAGAGCAGAAACTGCTAGAAACATAAACATAAAAATAGTAGTTTTGACAAATTTCTAGGTAATGAGTGTGGAATAGTTTGAGAGTAAGAAACCCCATGGGGACGTGCTGGCTTAGAAATTTAGTGGGCTTTACCTCTAGGAAGTCCAGCAGGTTCTCACAAGTAAACATTTCAGAAAGATCACCACATGGCTCTAGGAGGGGGAAATAGACCCAGAACCTTCTCCAAGATAAAGGTCTACTTTCCAGTGGAAAAGCCTTTCCCTGAACTTTATCCCAGCTGAGGAAAAGGCATTCCACCTATTGAGTCCATTCTAGACTTCCATTCTCACATAAGGAAGACAAAGACACTAAGAAACACTTGTGAAGGTCATAGCTTAGGGACACAGGTCCACAAAACACTGGAATTTAATCATAAGATTATAGAACACTTGCTCTCCTCCACACATTGTCACATTGCTAACAAGCCTCCATTGTCATAACAGTAGAGTATAGTTAAAAGAGCTGCAAGATGTAGACTCTCTGCAAGGAGTAATTAGGGAAGCCCAGAGTTTAGAGGGGAGGTAAAAATAAAGACACTAGACGAATTTGAAGACCATAGCACTGAAAGCTACAGCAAACTACCCACAGCCCAACTGCTAACCAGCTTAACTTTAAAACTTCTCACTAAAGGACTGTTCACTTCAGTTCCTATCACCTAATGCATAATATCCAGCTTTCAACACAAAATTATAAGCCATGCTAAAAGGCAAGAAAAAGCACAGTTTGAGAATACAAAGCAAGCATCAGAACGAGACTCAGATATGATGCAGAATTTGTAAGTATTGGGGAATAAAAATAAGTAAGCTTAATATGTTAACAGCTCTAATGGATAAACTAGGCAAGTGTGTATGGCAAGTGGCTGAGATCCAAGCTGGTTCTAATCCCTGCCACATATCCACATTGCCAAAGATCATGAGAGCTTGGACATGACTACAAGCGAAGACTTGATAGATAGGATAGTGGAAAAGGAGCCAGGACTATCCTGACACCGGACCATGGGGCAACAGACAGGAAAGATCCTATGACCCAGTGCAAGTCCTGACAGGGAAAGGCCCTCCTTCTTGGGCAACTGTGGGGACTGCGAAATGGCAAAGCATATTACCAGTTTGAATGAGGGGTGGGGGTGGGAAGCAGTGTGGCAGAAAGGGTGGGCACAGAGCAGTGGTTGGTTTTCTCAGGTTAGAGGTGCAGGTCTGCTTCTCTTTAGAAAAGGCTCAGTGGTGAGGCCTCCATGAGAGCCCCCTCCCACTTCCTCCTCTCCGGGCTCCGTGAAACAATGAAAGAAGGACTCCAGGAGGGCCAGGTGGTCTGGCCTTAAGTCGCCTCTCCCCTCTCATCCTGCTGTTCTCACAGCCCCTAGCCCATCAGCTTCCAGGAAGGAGGGCGGGCTGGATTGGGTGGGGGTGGGGGGTTGGAGGCGGGCAGACACTGAACAGGCTAGGGATTCTCACAAACCGAAGGACGGTTGATATCCATCCGCTGCTGCCTGCAGCACACTACCACCACCACCACCCTGAACTAGGGATCCTAGCCCCCACTGCCAGTCGTCCCCAGGTCCCTTTTATTGCGGTGCCAGCAATGAGAGGGTGGTCGCCTCGGAGGTCTGCAGAGGCGGGCTGCTGTGAGCCCGCCCCTTAGGCTGGCGCACCTCCTGGCCCCGCCCCCCGTGGGTCGGAACTAGGGTGGGCCAGGGAGGGGGCGTCTAGCCCATTCGTGCTGTATCCCTCCGCCCCCCTTCCCGACACCCTTGCTGAGAGCGGTTCGTGCCGCATCCTGCGCAGCCCCTGCCCAGTTTGGTGCTGCAGCGCGGGGGGGCGGGACGCCTTTTTGCGATTCTGACAGCACGCTAGGTGGTGGGAGTCCGAGTGAGGAGCTCCGAGAAGAGGGGGAGGACAACGACCTGCACCTTGAGCCTGTGAAGGCAAGTGGGTTGCCGTGGGGAGGGGTGGGGGGACCCCCACTGTCGCCCGGCTTACAGCCTGCCCGGACCCCAGCCTCTGGCAGCCTGGCAAGGGGGAGGCGACCGGGTCGTACCCTGTCCGTGACAGAGGTGCGCAGCGCCGCGGGACGCCTGGTGAGGAGAGGCAGTGACCGGTGCGGGCCGGGCCCAGGACATGGGGGCTGGCGGGAGAGGCTCCCTCGGATCCTGTGGAGGCGAACTGCGCCAGCCACTCCGCAGCCAGCTTTCCAGGCACCCATGACCCGCCCTCGACGGTGCTGTGCCGGGAGAGAGCTGTGGGGGGAGCCTGCTGCGGAAGAAATGGCGGAGCGGGAGCTGGGGTGGGGGGCACCTGGAGAGGCCGCCGGGGCGAGAGCGGGGATGGGGCTTAGGAGCTCTGTGCCCAATTGGTGGATGTGGTGGGCCGGTGGCGTCTGCTATTCCAGGTCTTGATTCTGTAAAGGGGTCTGTTGGGCCCCTCGCCCTGGGTGCTGTCCCTTCTCATAGGCGCTTGGTTGATGCCAAAATCTTTGCAGGGTAGATCTGGCACATTTAGCAAGAGGACATTTGAGTGGGTAGATTATGAAGACATCAAAATGAAATGTTTACCCACCTCTTAATACAGCAGCTTTATTGCCTTCCATGTTTATATCTTGCAGTCAATTAAATGCAAGGAAATGACAGAGTAAGGAGTAGATCACCTTTAACAGGAAGGGTCCTTCTAAAGAAATAGTGTGGTATAAAGAAATAGTGTGGTATTAATCCACCTTTCTCCTTCAGGATCATTTTTCTCAACATCCCAGCCCACTTAATATGTTGAGGTGTGGGAATGGTGGGTCAGAATAGAGGGGAGTATTTTCTGAAGGGTCATTTTAGAGCCTATGTCATTTATTTACTTGTTTCCTGATTCTTCAAAAGGTAGTGTCAGGACCTGAATTCTGGGTATCTGTCTTATTAACCTGATATTTTCCTACGATTGTCAACATATTCTCTTGGTGTTTTGCTGAATGTTCCTCTTTGTTTTTGCAGGGTGTGACTCTTCTCCAGCTAAAGAACTGTTCTTTGGTGTAAAGGATAGAATTTCCTGAGGACCTCTGCTGTGTGGGCTGGCTGAAATAGGTGGCAGTGAGGTAGGATATATGTTTGCATGGGGAAAGTGGAAGGGTAGGGGCATGCAAAGATGGTATTAAAATAATAGTCCTGTTATCTTCACTGACTGCTTTCAAAATACAGTTGCTCACTATCTACTGTTGCATCTCATATTTTGTTCAGGAAAAGAGGTGTAGTCTCTGCTGGGAAAATAACCAAATTCAAAATTGGAAGGAAGTATAATTAGACAAGTTGCAGGTCTTGGGGGGAATTGATGTGGAATCATTTGGTAGGATCAGACAGGTGGGAGACATTTAACATGGCCTTAAATAAACAAAAGTCTGTATTATAATGCTTGTGATGGCTGTTGGGCTAGCTCAATCTCTTCTGGTTTCTCTTTTGTCTTTTTATCTATTCTTAAGTTTGTTCCTTTATAGGTTCCTGTAGAAATATGTAGATAGTTGTTCACTTTGAATTAAGAAAAAAAGACGCAAACTATTCATTTGGATTCAAGGTGAGTGTGAGCATGAGCATGTGTAATGATTGGGGATGTAAATAGGCTATTGGCAAGCCTAAAACATATCTTGGAGCCATTGTCTTCCAACTTTACAGATAACCTCTGTCCTCACATTTGGGTATAGAAAATGAGGATAAATGAAGCCAGTATTGTGCCTACAGGGTAATTGATAGATACCCAGGAAATGGGGTAGGAAGCCATGAGGAGGACCAAAGAGACCAGAAATGTTATATAATCAAAGTTCTAGATTTGGAAAGACAGACACTTGGTTTACAATCCAGAGTAAATGTCTGTCTACCAAATGCTCAATTCCAACTCTCCTGTATTTTTGTCCAAAAGTCTGCCTGTGAATTGGCTGTAGGGCTTTTGATCCTAGAAGTAAGGAAGCAGGAGGAAATCGCACCAGATCAGTACAGGTTGGTGTGAGACCTACCTGGATAGACCTGTAGCATATAGCATACCAAAGAGCCTGGATGTTTCTTAGCCTCTTTCACTTTCAGCAAACTTTTCCATCATTCCTGCTCCTATGTGTTGTAGAGAAAAGAGTGCGTTAGTGCCTGGGTAGGATATTGTTGGGCATGAGTGTGGGAGTGTGGAAGGGATAAAATGAGGGAATAGAGTTTTCTACTATTCTACCTCACAATCCATTTCTATTCTCTCATATCATGTGTGGCTCTCTGCATAGTGAAGCACAGTTGGAAGAGACTTAAAGCTTGTTTTCTTCTTCCACCTCAGGTCCATCTCCAGTGATGGCTGTAGTGGCCTTGTAGTGGCAGATCATCACCTTCAACAGGTCTGCACTCAGGAACTATCATCTTCGCTCAGACTAAGTGCCTCTGTCTTTTCTCTGTATTGTTGACAGAGGTTCTGTGTTTGGAAAGGGGACTGTGTGACTGCTGAGCTGACGACTGACTATTGCCACAAAGTTTATGTCTGATCCAGTGAAAGAGTGTTAAGACATTGACCTGGGACACATTGAAAACCAAGGCCAAGACTGTATAGAGCTATCTATATAACTGATCTTTAACCATGACTGGGGCTAAGAATGAGACTAGAAACAAAGGCAAAGCTCAAAAAAGGGCTGGTGTGCAAGCTGAAGCAAAGAGGGAGACTACTGGCATAGTCAGACCTGTAGCTAAGACCCAGGACAAATCAGTAGCCAAGGCAGAGTCTCAAGCTGATGCAACAGCAGCAATGAAGGCAAGGTCTAAGAACAGGAGTGTTCCTGAGATAAAGGAAAGAGGCCTGGCATATTTTAGTCCCAAAGCTGAAGATGAGGCCACTAAAGTATCTGGGATTTGTTCTGTGGCTGAGGCTAATGCTGAGTCTGGGTCCACCTGTAAACATAAGGCTGGTATTGATACCTGGTTTTGGAGTGGAGAAGAAGCCAATGTTGGTTCCTGGTTTTGGAGTGGAGAAGAGGCCAATAATCATTCTAATGCTAAGGATGAAGGTAAAGCTGGTATTGATCCTCTGTCCTATGCTGAAAAGTTGGAATCTGTGGCCGGGGCCAGCTGCAAAGCTAGGCCAGGGGCTGAGGAGGAAGAGGAAGAAAATGTTATTGGGAACTGGTTTTGGGATGGAGATGAAACTAGTTATGACCCTAATCCTAGACCTGTGAGCAGGATAGTTAGGCCCCAGCCTGTGGATGAAATTAATGAAAAAAATAGGCCCAAGGACTGGTCTGAGGTAACTATCTGGCCCAAAGCCCCTGCTGTAACTCCAGCAGTGTTAGGATTTAGATCCCAAGTCCCATTTGAGACAAAGCCTCCTTCATATATTGTCCTGGCCTCAGCTGAGGAAAATACCCATTCTTTACCTGTGGCAACAACATGCCCTTCTAGGAGCACTACTTCATGCTCACAGCCTGTCCCTGAGTATCCGTTCGGTTCTAGCCCTTGCATCCAGACCATAGAGGAGATTAGATGCCAAATCAGGATTAGGGAAGTGAATGGGATTAAGCCATTTGCTTGCCCTTGCAAAATGGAATGCTATATGGATTCTGAGGAATTTGAAAAACTTGTTACTTTACTTAAGTCAACTACTGATCCTCTCATTCATAAAATAGCTCAAATTGCAATGGGGATCATTAAGGTTCATCCCTTTGCCCAAGAGTTTATTAATGAGGTGGGTGTAGTGACGCTTATTGAAAGCTTGCTCAGTTTTCCTTCCTCTGAAATCAGAAAAAAGGCTGTAATTACTCTGAATCCTCCTTCTGGGGATGAGAGACAACGCAAGGTTGAATTACATGTTAAGCATATGTGTAAGGAAACCATGTCTTTTCCCTTGAATTCACCTGGACAGCAATCTGGATTAAAGATACTAGGACAACTGACTACTGATTCTGACCATCACCACATTGTTGCCAATTACTTTTCACAACTTTTCCACTTGCTGTCCCTGGGAAATCGTAAAACCAGAAATCTTGTTTTAAAAGTACTTTTGAATATGTCTGAAAATCCAATTGCAGCCAGAGACATGATCAATACAAAGACATTAGCAGCATTAAAACTCATCTTTAACCAGAAGGAGGCAAAAGCCAATCTCGTTAGTGCTGTGGCCATATTTATTAACATAAAGGAGCATATCAGAAAGGGCTCAATTGTAGTTGTTGATCACATGAATTATAATACACTGATGGCCATTTTCCGTGAGGTTAAAGGAATTATTGAAACAATGTAAAATGAGCCAGAAATAAAAGTGAACACTGAACAATCTTCAGACTCTAAAAGGCTGTCCCTATAGGCCCTTGCATAATGTTTTGATTATTACAGTGTGTACATTATAAATTACATCTTTAACATGATATTACCTGTGACAGTCTCAAGTTTTGAGCTATACCATTTTTGAGATACCAAATGAATATTGTATCATATGCTGAAAACATCTGTTGATTTTTGTCTTGTGTAGATGGGGAACTTTTTAACATTTTACTGAAGATAGTGAACCAATTCATCATAAGTATACTAAGTTCTTCATTAGTATTTGTTTAAATATGTTTGTGGCTTCAAATGGCAAAAAAAAAATCATTGAATTTGTAATCTAGTTTGCAAAAATAAGGCATATATACACAAAAAGATAACTAACAGCACTCACATATATCTGTACACATACACATTCATTGCTGAATGTGCACTCAACATGTAAAGAAGGCAGGAGTTGCTATAGGCTGTTTAATGTAAGAGGAGTTACCGTTTTTCCCTTATTCTACCTGCATCAGATAACTTATGGTAGGCATATAACAACCACTGGTGTAAGCTGAAGAAAATGTCTCAGCATGTGAAAATTTTAGATTATATGCTTTTAGATTTTTAAATAGTTAAGAAACTAAAACAAGATCATACTGTAAAGGCTGTTATTTTTTCTCTCACTAACTGTAAATTGTGATCATCTTTCCATATCAATAAATATGCTTCTATGACATTTTTGAATCACTTAATGTTTCTTCTGTGTTAACATTTAGTGCATAGTGCCCTAATATTTCATCGCATATCCTCTTTTTTCTAAAGTTTATTTATTTTGAGAGAGACAGAGTGTGAGCAGAGGAGGGGCAGAGAGAGAGGGATAATCCCTAGCAGGCTCTGCATGGTCAGCATGAAGGGCCCAAAGTGGGGCTTGAACTCACAAAACCAAGAAATCATCACCTGAGCTGAAATCAAGAGTTGGATACTTAACCATCTGAGCCACCCAGGCACCCCCATTGTATATTGTCTTTAATAACATGCACACATGTTTTTTGCAGAAGCAAGAGTATAGTACTCTGCAGCTTGCCTCATTGTCTTTATAATTATCTTTCCAATTTAGTATTATGCAGATCTGCCACAAGCTTTTTATTTATAGCTTTATTGAGGTACATAATCCATTACATTAATCCATACATATTTAAAGTATACAATTTAATATATTTTGATATACATATACACATGTGAAACTATCACCACAGTCAAGATAGTGAACATATCCATCATCCACCCCCCCAGAGTTTCTTTATGCCACTTTAGTCCCTCCCAACTTTCCCTATATCTCCCTGCCTCCAGGCAACCAGTGATCCTTCTTTTGACAATATAGAATTGTTTTCATTTTCTGTAATTTTATGTAAATGAAACCATACAGCATGTTTTTTTTGGGGGGGGGAGCAGGGGTGTGTGGCTTCTTTCAGCACAATGACTTGAGACCCATGCATGTTACTATGTGTATCAGTAGTTCATTGCTTTTTTATTGCCAAGAGTCTACTATATGGCTATATCACCATTTATCCATTTACCTGTTGATGGAGATTTAGGTGGTTTCCAGATTTGGGCTATTACAAGTAAAGCTGCTGTGAGCATTTGTACACACTGTTTTTATGAACATGTGTTTTGCTTTTCTCTTGGGTAAATAAATACCTAGGAATGGAGTGGCTAGATCATATAGTAGGTATACACTTAAGTTTTACATTTTTCCAAAGTGGTTGTTCTGTTTTATTTTACACTCCTGCAGCAGTGTTTGAGGGTTCTGATTCCTCCACATAGTTTTTAACACTTGGTATGGTTGGTCTTTCTAATTTTACCTGTATCTCATTGTAGTTTTCTTTATTTTTTTTTAAATTTATTTATTGTGAGAGAGAAACAGTGCAAGCAGGGGAGGGGCAGACTGAGAGAGAATCACAACCAGGCTCCACAGTGTCAGCACAGAGCCTGACATGGGGCTCAAACTCAACAAAACTGTGAGATCATGACTTGAGCCAAAATCAAGAATCAGATGCTTAACCAAGTGAGCCACTCAGGTGCCCCTCATTGTAGTTTTTTTTTCTTAATTTAAGCATAGTTGGCATACAATATTATACTAGTTGTAGGTATATGATATAGTGATTCAACATTTATATATGTTACAAAGTGATCACCATAGTAAATCCAGCTATCATCTGTCACCATATAAGTTGTTACATATTATTAGCTATATTCTCTATGCTGTGCTTTATATCCTTGTGCCTTATTTTATAACTGGAAGTTTGTACCTTTTAATCCCCTTCCCGTTTTCCCCACTCTCTTCTATCCCCCTCTCCTCTGGCAACTACCAGATTATTCTCTGTATCTATTTGTCTGTTTCTGTTTTGTTTGTTCATTTGTTTTTTACGTACCACATATAAGTGCAATCGTACAGTACTTGACTTTCTCTGACTTATTTCACTTAACAAAATACTCTCTAGGTCCATCTATGCATGGTGTCATGATTGGAAAGCTTTCATTCTTTTGTATGACTGAGTAATATTCTATTGTATATATATCACATTTTTATTCATCTATTGATGGACGCTTAGATTACTTTCATATCATGGTTATTTTAAAGAATGCTGCAATGAACATAGATGTGCATATATCCTTTTGAATTAGTGTTGTCATTTTCCTCAGATAAATACCCAGAAGTGGAATTGCTGGATTGTATGATAGTTCTATTTTCAATTTTTTGAGAAACCTCCATACTGTTTTCTTTAGTGACTGTACCATTTTGCATTCCCATCAACAGTGCAAGAGCGTTTCCTTTTATCCATATCCTCAACATGTTATTACTCCTTTTTGATACTAGCCATTCTGACCAGTGTGAGCTGATACTGTGGTTTTGATTTGCATTTCCCCAGTGATCAGTATTGTTGAGCAACTTTTCATGTTGGCCATCTGTATGTCTTCTTTGGAGAAATGTCTATTCAGGTCCTCTATTTTTTAACTAGATTGTGTTTTGGGTTTTTTAAATATTGAATTGTATGAGTTCTTTATATATTTGGGATATTAACCCCTTATTGGTTATATCATTTGCAAACGTCTTTTCCCATTCAGTAGGTTGCCTTTTTGTTTTGTTGATGGTCTCCTGTGCTGTGCAAAAGCTTTTGTTTGATATAGTCCCATTATTTTATTTTTGCTTTCCTTGCAAAAATAAGGAGAAAGACCCCTAAAAATATTGCTCAGACTGATACCCAAGACTTTCCCGCCTGTGTTTTCTTTCTTATTTGTAGTCCTAATTTGCATTTCTCTATTGACGGTGGTGTGGAACATCTTTTCATATGCATGTTTGTCATCTATATGTATTAGGTGAAGTTTATGTAAATCTTTTGCTTTTTTTTTTTTTAACTGGGTGGTTCATTTTTATTGGTGTTGATTTGTAAGAGTTGTTTTTATATATACTGAATACAAGTCTATTAACAGATATATGTTTAACAAATAGTTTTTCCCAGCCTATGGATTGTTTTTTCACTGTTAAAAATGTCTTTTGATATTAACCCTTGGGGTCTCAGTCTATTAAAGTGTACTACTTCAGCTCAGGTCATGATCTCCTGGTTCGTGAGTTTGAGCCCCACATCAGACTCTGCGCTGATGGTGCAGAACCTGCTTGGGATTCTCTCTCTCTCTCTGTCTCTCTGCCCCTTCCCCACTTGTGCTTTCTCTCTCAAAATAAATAAATTTTTTGAGTGTCTTTTGAGGAGTAGAAGTTTTAACTTTTGATAAAGAACATTTTTTTACCAGTTGTATTTTGCTGTTATATAGGAGAAACCATTGCCTAACCGAGATCACAAAGATTTTATCCTATATTCTAAAAGCTTCACAGTTTAGGTTTCACATTTAGGTCTGATCCATTTTGAGATTTTGTGTATGGTCCAAGTTATAGGATAAAGTTCTTTATTTTGGCATAGTGATACCCAATTGTTGCAGCATCACTTGCCTAAAAGACTTCTTTCTCTTTTGAGTTGTCTTTGCATCTTTGTCAAAAAATCAGTTGTCCTTGAATGTATGGATCTGTTTCTGGACTCTTTATTCTGTTTCATTGATCTACTTGTATATCTTGATTGCAGTGCCACACTGTCTTGATTACTGTAGCTTTATAATGTCTTGAAATCAGGCAGTGTTAATCCTTAAACTTTGTTATTTTTCAGTTATTTTGGTTATTTTTATTTTTGCTTTTCCATATAAACTTTAGAATCAGCTTATCCATTTCTATAAAAACTACTATAAAAAAAAATCTTCCAAGGTGTTGGGAGGCTAACGGGAATATATACATTCACAAAACAGCCAGAACTCAAGAAACCTGATCGACACAAACGCTATAAGTATATATTGGGAAGAGAAAAGCTTCTTTGTTCTCTGAGGGAGTTGGTCAAGGGAAGTGGAAGTTCGTAGATGGTTGTTGAATATATTAGGCAATGCAAAGAATCATTCCACATTCAGACGTCAGACTTTCTACAAAAGTGACCATATCAAATCTTGTCAGAAGCAAAGGATAATAAAATCATTATGTGTTATCTTTATTTTACCAGCCACAGAAACAACTGATCGGTGAATGTCTTATGACTTTTTGTTAAGTTGTACCTCCCTAGACATTTGTGATTATTCTGTGATTGGGATAAAAAGTAACTAATGAAGACATCTCTTCTTTCCCCTGAAACTGACATTCTTTATGTTCTTTGATTAAGGCAATAATATGGTTTCAGCATCAAGGGGCATTATTGATTAATACTATTAATACTTGCCATAACATCCTCATTTACTATCTAAAATTCTACAGTGTAAAAAAACTGAGCACTTAGTCAACTGAATGTTCCTTTACTGAATGGATGAATGAGGTGCAAGGCCGTAGATACTGAAAAAACACTTCTTCATCTTTTTTTTTTCACTTCTTCATGTTTACAATGTAAGTTGAGAACTAAACATTAGTTTCTTGGACAGCCATTGCCACCAAGAAATGCAAATATCTCTTGAGTGAAATGTATGGTCTTTGATATATTTCAAACTGTGATAGGAACAATGCATTGAATTTGAGTGGCTCCCTTCTTCAGTAATCATTCACACATCACATTACTGATCAGGCAAATTTCATGTATTAAACAAACCAACTCAAACTACAATTGTGAATTTCTTCCCAAATGTTTTGTATGTATAGGTACAATAGAGGTTTTGTTTGCTTTTTTTAAATTAGATATTGGCATCTTTTTAAAAAAATACATTTATTTTTGAGAGAGAGAATGAGTGGAGGAAGAGCAGAGAGAGAAGGGGACAGAGGATCCAAAGTGGGCTCTGCACTGATAGCAGGGAGCCCGATGCAGGGCTCAAACTCATGAACCAAGAGATCATGACCTGAGCCTAAGTCCAATGCTCAACCAACTGAGCCATCCAGGTGCCCCTTAAATTAAATATTGGGATCTTAATTAATATTTTGTTTTAAATAATACTTTTATCATTTGACATATCCTACATAATATGCTGTAAGGAATTAAATCTAACTACTTTCTTTTGAATATTTAATAAAACAATTAAAAATTATTTTCTTTACCCAATGATTTTAAAATGCCACTTTTGGAACTGCCATCTTCCAGCCATATGCCAAATGACCAACACAAATGGAAAGAGGAGAGATACCCACTGTAAGTTCTCTAGGCCTTTTATTTAATTTAATTTTATTTTTTGTTAATATTTATTTGTTTTTGTGAGAAAGGGGAGAGAGAGAGAGAAAGAGTGGGGAGGGGCAGAGAGAGGACAGAATCCAAAGCAGATTCCAGGCTCTAAGCTGTCAGCACAGAGGCCAACAGGGGGCTCGAACTCATGGACCTTGAGTCATGGACCTGAGCCCAAGTTGGGCTCTTAACTGACTGAGCCACCCAGATGCTCCTGTTCTCTAGGCCTTTTAGAAAACATGGAGTTGTCAGGGCACCTGGGTGGATCAGTTGGTTAAGTGACTGACTCTTGGTTTTGGCTCAGGTCATGATCTCATGGTTCATGGGATTGAGCCCCATGTGGGGCTATGTGCTGACAGCACGGAGCCTGCTTGGGATTCTCCCTGTCCCCCTTACTTCACCTCTCTCTCTCTCTCTCTCAAAATAAATAAAATAAATAAACTTAAAGAAAACATGAAGTTGTTCCTTTGGCCACATACATATGAATCTGTGATACGATATTGTGGACATTAAGGGAATGGGCACTATTCAAAATGGAATGCCCCACAAATGTCACCCAGGCAAAACTGGAAGAGTCTACAGTGTTATCCAGCATGCTATTGGCATTGTCATAAACAAAGAAGTTAAAAGCAAGATTCTTGACAAGAGAATTAATGTGCATAGGGTGCCTATTAAGCACTCAAAGAGCTGAAATAACTTCCTGAACCGAATGAAGGAAAATGATCAGAAAAAGAAGGAAGCCAAAGAGAAAGGTATTTGAGTTCAACTGAAGTGCCAGCCTGCCCCACCTAGAAAAGCACACTTTGTGAGCACCAATGGAAAGGAGCCTGAACTGCTGGAACCCATTCCCTATGAATTCATGCCATGATAAATGTAAAAAAAATAAAATAAAATATCTCAAGACTGTAAAAGAAATGCCACGTTCATCATAATAAGAACTTATATATAATTTGGTCTCTTTCTGGGCTTTCTATTCTATTTTATTAAATTATATATACTTGCATAAATCTTAATTATTCTAACCTTGTAATTACTTTAGAATAAAGCAGAGCAAGTTTCCCTTCATTATGCTTTTTCTCGATGACCTTCAGGGCTAGCTGGTAGTATTAGTGTTTCTGATGGAAGTAAGGAGTGGTGGAGTGACTTACTTATCATAAAGTGAAATTGTGGTGAATACAGCCCTGGGACCCAGGTTTCCTGCCTTTCATCATGGTGTTTTGTTTAGTAAAATCATTATTTTGCTTTTTTCTTTTGTAGGATTCTATCTTTCTGTAACTTGAAGGATAGAACCAACATTCAATTCTCTTGCTTCTCTGCTGCTGACCAAGAGGGTACAAAAACAGGAAACAGGAATATACACACACCTTTTACATGGAAATGGGTGATTTTTTCATCCCTGCCCCACTTATATCACCCTAATCATCCTACAACACAAAAATGGTGCTGAAGTTTATATATAATGTAAATGTGTGCTTATTTCCCTTCCTGACTACAAAATCTCTAATATATTTATTATCTTTATTTGATAGATGGAGAAACTAAGGCTGAACAAAGTTAAGGAAACTTTCAGAGGTTATTGCTAATTAGTGACAGCCAGAACTCCCATATAGTTTTGTTTGATTTCAATGACTGTGCTCTTAACACTCAATGAATTCTCCCTATATATACGTAGAGTTTTTCTGTGGTCCAGGTACTGGCTGGTTTAAACCTTAGCTGATACTGCCTATGCTGCATCATTAACATAGATATTCAAACAACCTAGGAGAATGACAATTCTGGTAATGTGCTTAACTCAATCTGGGAGACATACTTTATATTCCCCAAATACCAGGAGATGTAGCAATGAGATCACAAAAAACAAGGTTGAGGGCAGAGCAGATTTCTTGATTATCTTCCACATGCCAGGTACTATGCTAAGCACTATATGTATGGCATCTCATTTTACCATTTTCATCTATATTCCCTAAGGGAAACTATTTTAGAAACAAAGTTGTTTGCCCAAGGTTATGTAGCTATAAGTGGAGGCCTAACTGATACATCATTATTTTTTATGACCCTGAAACATTTTGTATTACATTTATCACGTTATCTTTCACTGCTCTTTTGTCACTGGTGGATGCTCAGTAGATATCTACTGGCTAGTGAGTCACAAAATTGGGGAAATTCACTTATTGTGCAAAGAATGGGCTACAAATTAGATGCTACTGAACAACAAAATATGAAGGTGTCCAGAAGATGGTGGGGTAAGAGGACCGTAAGCTCACCTCATCCCATGCTTACAACTAGATATCACTCACATCCCAGTAAATAAACTGCAGAGCAATCTGAAGACTCCACAACTTCACAACTAAATGTAGAAAAGAAGCCACATCAAAGGGTTTAGGAAGGGCAGAAACTGGCCAGGAGCTGCATGCTGGAGGGAGGGAGCTGTGGGGCATGGAAAGCTGAAAGCCCCAGGAAGCCCACAGGGGAAAAACAAGTCCCCAAGATGTCTGGCTTTGAAAACCACAGGGGATGAATTCTGTGAGTTTGTATAACCAGCAGGATTTGGAGCTTGGAGCTTTAAAAGTCAGCTGACTCAGCACTGAACTAGCCTGGAAAGCCAGTGATACCTGGGTCCCCACCCTTAAAGAGACCACAGCCCAAAAGAGGTAACATAGAATCTATAGCACAACGACTGGGGCAAACTGGAGGGTGATCTGTTTATAAGTGTTTCAGAGCATGCTGGGGGACTTTACCTGGAACAATGGTGCTGGCAGTCACCATTTTCCTCCCCAGCTCCCCAGCATAAACACAGAGCCACCTGCAGGAGGCACAGACACTTGTTACCAAACCTGCTAACAGTGTGCCTGAGCACTCACCCACTCCAAGCCTGCTGGCCTTGGCCTTGGGCTCAGCACAAGTCTTTTTAACACTGGGTGCCCTGCACAACACCTGCCTCTGCATGCCAAGGTGTCAGCAACCATCATGATTTGGGGGATCCTGGCTAGGACTAGTGACTCAGCACAAATTTTGCTAATGCTATGTATGCTTTGCTCAGGCATTGCACACCCATGTCTGCCACCACTCCCACTAACTAACGTGCACCATGCCCCTGACTGTAGCAGTGCTCAAAGGATTAAGCCTAGGTCTAGCAGCTCAGTGAAAATTTTGTTAAAACCTCTGTCCTGCTCTCCAGCCCTCCTGTGGTCAAAACCCCTCAGAGCTGGCCTGCCTGGGTCTCACTAACAACACAGAGAGCAAGCACAGCCCATAACAGGCAGGGAGTCAGTACAGAAGTCTGGACTGAAAGGAAAAGTGACTCAGATGCAATATCAGGACACAAAACACACAGGAGACTCCCCTGAAGTGCCAGGTTATGGTGAATAAGGGACACTGCACTGCAAGGCCCTACAGGGCCTCTTCTCCATAAAGCCACTACTTTCTAGAGCAGAAGACATAGCTGACTTTCCTAACACAGGGAAACAGACAGAGAGGTAGATAAAATGAGACAGAGAAATGTGTCCCAAATGAAAGAACACCACAAAATCACAGGAAGAGATCTAAGTGAACCAGGAATAAGTGGTATGCCTGATAGAGAATTTAAAGTAATGATTATAAAGATACTGGACTTCAGAAAAAGGTGAATGACATCAGAGATAAGACATAACATATCAGAGATGAAGAACTCAATAAGTAAAATTAAAAATAAAATATATGGAATAAGTAGTAACACACAAGAACAAAGGAATATAACAGTGACCTGGAAGATAGAGTAATGAAAAGCAATCAAGCTAAACAAATGAGAGACATATAATGCATAATGAGAACAGGCTCAGAGAAATTAGTGACTCCATCAAGAATAATAACATTCTCATCATAAGGATCCCAGAAGGAGAAGAAAAAGAAAGGGGGCAGAATATGTATTTGAAGAAATAATAGCTGACAATTTCCAAATCTGGGGAAGGAAACAGAGATTCAGATTCAGATAGAGATTTCCCAACAAATCCAACCTAAGGAGGTCCATACCAAGACACATAGTAATTAAAATGGCAAAAAATAGTGATAAAGAATTTTAAAGGTTGCAAGAGAAAATATGACAGTTACATACAAAGAAAAACTCCATAAACCTATCAGCTGATTTTTCAGCAAAAACTTTGCAGGCCAAAAAGGAGTAGCATGATATATTCAAGGTACTGAAAGAGAAATCTACAGCCAAGAATACTGTATCCAGCAAGGCTGTCATTCAAATAGAAAGAGAGATAGAGTTTCTCAAACAAACAAAAACCAAAGGAGTTCATGATGAGCAAACTAGCACTGTAAGAAATATTAAAGGGGACTCTGTTTTTTTTTCTATTTTTTTTAATATTTATTTATTTTTGAAAGAGAGCAGGGGAGGGGCAGAGAGAGAGGGAGAGACAGACTCTGAAGGTAGCTCCAGGCTCTGAGCTGTCAGAACAGAGCCTGACACGGGCCTTGAACCCAGAAACCACAAGATCATGACCTGAGCTCAAGTCTTATGTTTAACTGAGTGAGCTACCTAGGTGCCCCTTAAAGGGGACTCTTTGAATGTGGTACAGTAGACATTGAATGGAAAGGAAATACCATAATTGAGAGTGTGAAAATTAAAACAACACAAAATCAGTAAAAGTATTTCTGTAAAAATCATGCATGAGATTCATAAGATAAAAGGATGCAAAATATTCCAAACATCTGAGACATGGAGGGGAGAGGAATAAAGAATGAGTTCAGATTAAGTGACCATCAGCTTAATGGTCTGATTACTATTTGCACAAGATGTTATGTATAAAACAAATGGTAACCAGAAATCAAAGTAGTAATAGACACACACAAGATAAAGAATCCAAGTATATCGCTAAAGAAAGCCAAAAAATCATTAGCAGAAATAAATGATATAGAAACTACAAAAATAAAAGAACAGATCAATGAAACCAGGAGCTGGTTCTTTGAAAAGATCAACAAAATTGATAAACCTATAGCCAGACTCATCAGAGAGAGAGAGAGAGAGAGAGAGAGAGAGAGAGAGAGAGAAGAGAGAGGACTCAGATAAACAAAATCACAAATGGAAGAGTAGAAACAACAGCCAACACCACAGAAATTACAAACAATTGTAAGAGAATATTATGAAGAACCATATGCCAGCAAATTAGACAATGTAAAAAAATGGATAAATTCCTAGAAACACATAACCTACAAAAACCAAAGCAGGAAGAAATAGAAAATTTGAACAGACCAATTACCAGCAAGGAGATCGAGTTAGTAATAAAAAAATTTCCCAGCAAACAGAAGTCCAAGACTAGAGGGCTTCACAGGTGAATTATACTAAACATTTAATGAAGAGTTAATACCTATTCATCTCAAACAATTCCCTAAAATAGAAGGGAATTTTTTAAATTCATTCTATGGGGCCAGTATCACTCTGGTATCAAAACCAGATAAAGATACGACAATAAAAGGGAACTATAGTCCAATATCTCTGATGAACATAGATGCAAAAATCCTCAACAAAATACTGGCAAACAGAATCCAACAATGCATTTAAAAAATCATTCACCAAGATTGAGTGGGATTTATTCCTGGGATGCAAGTTTGATTCAATATTTGCAAATTAATCAGCATGATACATCACATCAATAAAAGAAAGGATAAAACCCATATGAGGGGTGCCTGGGTGGCTCAGTCGGTAAAGCATCCAACTCTTAATTTTGGCTCAGGTCATGATCCCAGGGTCATGGGATTGAGCCCCACGCTGACTGTGGCCCTATTTGAGATTCTCTCTCTTGTTCCCTCTATCCCTTTCTCCCATTCTCTCTCCCTAAAAATAAATAAAAAATAAAAATAAAAACCATGTGATCATGTCAATAGACAGAAAAAGCATTTGACAAAGTAAACGACCATTCATGGTAAGAGCCCTCAACAAAGTAGATTTAAAGGGAACATACCTCAACATAATAAAAACCATATATGAAAAACCCATGGTGAACGACATCCTCAATGGGGAAAAACTGAGAGCTTTCCTCCTAAGGTCAGGAACAAGACAAAGATGTCCATCTTCACTACTTTTATTCAGCATACTATTGGAAGTCCTAGCCACAGCAATTAGAAAACAACAACAACTAACTAACTAACTAACTAACTAAATAAATAAATAAATAACATACCCAAATTGGTAATGAAGAAGTAAAACCTTCACCATTTGCAGGTGACATGATACCTCATAGAAAACCCTGAAGACTCCAGCAAAAAAAAAAACTACCAGAACTGATGAATGAATTCAGTGCAGTCATAGGATACAAAATCAGTGTGCAGAAATCTTTTGCATCTCCATACATTAATAATGAAGCAGCAGAAAGAGAAATTAAAACAATCTCATTTATAATTACACCAAAATAATAAGATACCTAAGAATAAACCTAAAAAGACATGAAAAGACCTGTACTCTGAAAACTAAAACATTGATGAAAGAAATTGAAGATACCACAAAGAAATGGGAAGACATTCCATGATCATGGATTGGAAGAACAAATACTATCAAAATGTCTGTACTACACAAAGAAATCTACACATTTAATGCATTCCCTATCAAAATACCAATATAATTTTTCACAGAACTACAACAAACAATCCCAAAATTTACATGGAACCACAAAAGACCCTGAATAGCCAAAGCAATTTTGAAAATGAAAAGCAAAGCTGGAATTCCAGATTTCACAATTCCAGATTTCAAGTTATATTACAAAGCTGTAGTAATCAAAACAGTATGGTACTGGCACAAAGATAAACACATAGATTAATAGAACAGAATAGAAAACCCAGAAATAAACCCACAATTATTTGGTCAACTAATCTTTGACAAAGCAGAAAAGACTATCCAATGGTAAAAACTCAGTCTCTACAACAAATGATGCTGGGGAAACTGATTAGGTACATGGAAAAGAATGAAACTGGTCCAATTTCTTACACTATACACAAAAATAAACTCAAAATGGATTAAACACCTAAATGTGAGACCTGAAACCATAAACATTCTACAAGAGAACACAGAAAATAATTTCTCTGACATGGGCCATAACAAATCTCTCTATATATGTCTTTTGAGGCAAGGAAAACAAAAACAAAAATGATTGTTGGGACTATGACAAAATAAAAATCTTCTGTACAGTGAAAGAAACAATCAACAAAAGAAAACGGCAACCTCCTGAAGGGAAACGATATTTGCAAATGACATAACTAATAAAGGGTTAGTATCCAAAATATAAAAGGAACTTACACAACTTAATACCCCTAAAGTATTCCAATTTAAAAATGAGCAGAAGACATGAACATTTATCCAGAGAAGACATCCAGATAACCAACAGACACATAAAAAGATGCTCAACATCACCCATCATCAGGGAAATGCAAATCAAAACTACAATGAGATATCACCTCACATCTGTCGGAATGACTAAAATCAAAAACACAAGAAACAACAAGTGTTGACAAAGACGTGGAGAAAAGGAACCCTCCTGCACTGTTGGCAGGAATGCAAACTGAGGCAGCCACTGTAAAAAATAGTATAGAGATTATAGGGATTCCTCAGAAAGTTAAAAATAGAATGGACATATGATCCAGTAATCATACTACTGGATATCTACCACCAAGATAATAAAAGCACTAATTTGTAGGCATACATGCACCACTGTGTTTATAGCAGCATTATTTACCATAGCCACATTATGGAATCAGTCCATGGGTAGATGAATGGGTAAAGAAGATGTGGTATATATGTAATGCTAAATGAAATAAGTCAATCAGAGAAAGACAGATACCATATGATTTCACTTATGTGTCAAATTTAAGAAACAAAACAAATGAGCAAAGGAAAAAGAGAGAGAGGTTGAGAGAGACAAACCAAGAAACAAAAAAATCATGGATATCTGAGGGGGGTTGGGTGGATGGATGGGTGAAATAAGTGATGGAGATTAGGAGTGTGCATGTGGTGATGAGCACTGGGTGGTGTATGGAAGTGTTGAATCACTATATTCTAAACCTGAAATGAATATAACAGTGTATATTAACTATACAGCAATAATAATAATAATAATAATAATAATAATAACTAAAACACTTATACCTTATAAATACATAAATAAACAAATAAATAAATAAATAGCAAAATAACCTAAGATTTTTTTCTCCTTTTCCCACAGTTTCCCAAAATAGGCAAAAAATCCAAATGTGGATTTTTTTTCTTGCCAATTATACTCGTATTAACTCTCCCGTCTAACTTTAAAACAACTGCTTCAAGAGGAGTGACTTGAAAATAACGTGAGACAAAGGAAAAGATTAAAAAAAACAAATTACCTCTGAGAAAAGAAGAATGGTCAGAACGTAATTTCCTCTCAAAACCTGGTGATAATAAAGTGGAAAACTCACAGAAAGCATGCAGCATTCCCTGGTTAATGGTGATTTTCCCTAATTCCCTAGAAGAAAGGGGATTCTTATTTTAGGTGACCTTTGTATTCTACTTGCATTAATGGAGCTCAATAAATAACATTAGTAATAAGAGCTAATAGGGACGTTGCACTCCTCAATGCTCCTTCCTTTCTTTCTATCAATATATCAGAGTAAAAGTTGAATGTAACTTTCCTTTTGTTTTGTTAAACTGTTTCATCCATAATTAAAATAATTCTTTGGCTTTAACAGAGCTCCTTCTTTCCTTCCTTCCTACCCTGCTGAGAAAGCAAAAGTGCTTGCCTAGCTGGGATCTTGTGGGTCTTCACAACACTCCAGGACCACTGGGAAGGCCACCTGATCTCATCCTACTTTGGACCTGTAAAAGGGAATTGACTCACTCAGTGTCTTGTCATTGGCAATGCCTCTGGCTATAGGACCTAGGAAACTCTTCTGACCCTTAACCCAGCATCTTTCCCAGCAGATTTATCATTGTGTTTCTTGTAATAATATATTGTCTTTATGGGGCTTAGAATACCAGACAACAAACTTATGTGCACACTATAATGGCAATGGCACAGACATTTGCACTCATAGATCTTCTGATCCTTACTCCAGTTGCTGTCCCTGCAACCTCATGGCATGGATCTTGTGTAGGATCTTGTTTCTCTAGGGCTTAGAGAATGTCACAGATACCCAACTCATGTGCATGCTTCAGATTCACCTGGAGAAGCAGTTCTCAAACTTTTGGTCTCAGGAGACTTTTGCATTTTAAAAAATTATTCAGGACCCCAAAGAGTTTATATGTAAGTTTTATATATACACCATATTATTAACTAAAAGTGAGAAAAAATATAAATGTTTAAAATAACCTTGGGAAACATCTGCAAATAAAACTCACCATCTATTCTAACAGTATTTTCCTATGCATATATATATTCCGTTTCTCAGAAATAATTGGATTAACCTGTTTTACAAGAAACGCTAAAGTGAGCTATTCAAGTAGAAATAAAAGAATGCTAATTAACATCATAAAATGTATGAATGTAGATGTAAAACTCACCAGTAAGTGTAAATATATAGTCAGTCAATTCTCTAATAATTTAATAGTGATGTGTAATACTTTTTTTTACTTTATATATTTATTTTATATAATTTACATCTAAGTTAGTTAGTACATGGTGCAACAAAGATTTCAGGTGTATATTCCTTAAGGCCCCTTGCCCATTTAGCCCATCCCCTCCACCCATAACCCCTCCAGTACCCTCTGTCTCTTCTCCATATTTAAGAGTCTCTTATGTTTTTTCCCCCTCCCTGTTTTTATATTATTTTTGTTTCCCTTCCCTTATGGCCATCTGTTCTCTGTCTTAAAGTACTCATATGACTGAAGTCATATAATATTTGTCTTTCTAATGTTGCTTAGCATAATACCCTCCAGTTCCATACACGTAGCTGCAAATGGCAAGATTTCATTCTTTTTGATTGCCAAGTAATACTCCATTGTATATATGTACCACATCGTTTTTACCCATTCATCCATTGATGGACATTTGGGCTCCTTCCATCTTTGGCTATTGTTGATAGTGCTGCTATAAACATTGGTGTGCATGTGTCCCTTTGTAACAGCATACCTGTATCCCTTGGATAAATACCTAGTAGTGCAATTGCTGGATCGTAAGGTAGTTCTATTTTTAATTTTTTGAGGAACCTCCATACTGTTTTCCAGAGGGGAGGTATCAGTCTGCATTCCCACCAGCAATGCAAAAGAGATCCTCTTTCTCTTCCTCTTCGCCAACATCTATTGTTGCCTGGGTTGTTAATGTTAGCTATTCTTACAGGTGTGAGGTGGTATCTCATGGTGGTTTTGATTTGCATTTCCCAGACGATGAGTGATGTTGAGCATTTTTTCATGTGTTGGTTGGCAATCTGGATGTCTTGTTTGGAGAAGTGTCTATTCATGTCTTTTGCCCATTTGTTCATTGTATTGTTTTTAGGGTATTGAGTTTGATAAGTTCTCTATAGGTTTTGGATACTAACCCTTTATCTGATATGTCATTTGCAAATATCTTCTCTCATTCCGTCGGTTGCCTCTTAGTTTTGCTGATTGTTTCCTTCGCTGTGCAGGAGTTTTTTTATTTTGATGAGGTCCCAATAGTTCATTTTTGCTTTTGTTTCCCTTGCCTCCGGAGACGTGTTGAGTAAGAAGTTGCTGCGGCTGAGTTCAAGGAGGTTTTTACCTTCTTCCTTCTCTAGGATATTGATGGCTTTCTGTCTTTTAGGTATTTCATCCATTTTGAGTTTATTTTTGTGTATGATGTCAGAAAGTGGTCCAGGTTCATTTTTCTGCATGTCACTGTACAGTTTTCCCAGAACCATTTGCTGAAGGACTGTCTTTATTCCATTGAATATTCTTTCATGCTTTGTCCAAGGTTAGTTGGCCATATGTTTGTGGGTCCATTTCTGGGTTCTCTATTCTGTTCCATTGATCTGAGTGTCTGTTCTTGTGCCAGTACCATATTGTCTTGATGATTACAACCTTATAATACAGCTTGAAGTCCAGGATTGTGATGCGTCCAGCTTTGGTTTCCTTTTTCAAGATTGATTTTGCTATTTGGGGTCTTTTCTGGTTCCATACAAATTTTAAGATTGTTTTTTTCTAGCTCTGTGAAGAATGCTGGTGTTATTTTGATAGGTATTGCATTGAATATGTAGACTGCTCTGGGTAGTATTGACATTTTGACAATATTTGTTCTTCTTATCCAGAAGCATGGAATATTTTTCCCTTTTTTCTGTGTGTGTGTATCTTCTTCAATTTCTTTCATAACCTTTCTACAGTTTTCAGTGTATAATTTTTCACCTCTTTGGTTAGATTTATTCCCAGGTATTTTATGTCCTAGGAATTTTGTGTCTTTTGGTGCAATTGTAAATGGGATTGACTTACTGATTTCTCTTTCTGTTGCTTTATTATTAGTATGTAGGAATGAAATGGATTTCTGTGCATTGATTTATATCCTGTGACTTTGCTGAATTCATGGATCAATTCTAGCAGTTTTTCGGTGGAATCTTTTGGATTTTCCATATAGAGTATCACGTCATCTGTGAAGAGTGAAAGTTTGACCTCCTCCTGGCCAATTTGGATGTGTTTTATTTCTTTGTGTTGTCTGATTGCTGAGGCTAAGACTTCCAATACTATGTTGAATAACAGTGGCGAGAGTGGACATCCCTGTTTTCTTCTTGAACTTAGGGAGAAAGCTCTGTTTTTCCCCATTGAGGATGATATTAGCAGTGGGTCTTTCATATATGGCTTTTATCTTCAGGTATGATCCTTCTATCCCTCCTTTCTTGAGGGTTTTATCAAGAAAGGATGCTGTATTTTGTCAAATGCTTTCTCTGCATCTATTGAGAGGATCATGTGGTTCTTGCCCTTTTATTGATGTGATGAATCACGTTGTTTTGCTGATATTGGACCAACCCTGTATCCCAGGTATAAATCCAGCTTGGTTGTTGTGAATAATTTTTTAATGCATTGTTGGATCCGGCTGGCTAGTATCTTGTTGAGGATTTTTGCATCCATGTTCATCAGGGAAATTGGTCTGTAGTTCTCCTTTTTAGTGGGGTCTGTGTCTGGTTTTGGAATCAAGGTACTGCTGGCTTCATAGAAAGAGTTTGGAAGTTTTCCTTCCATTTCTATTTTTTGGAACACCTTCAAGAGAATAGGTGTTAACTCTTCTTTAAATGTTTGGTAGAATGCCCCTGGAAAGCCATCTGGCCCTGGACTTGGGTTTTTTGGGAGACTGTTGATTACTAATTTGATTTCTTTACTGGTTAAGGGACTGCCCAAATTTTCTATTTCTTCTTGTTTCAGTTTTGGTAGTGTATATGTTTCTAGGAATTTGTCCATTTCTTACAGATTGCCCATTTTTTGGCATATAATTGATTATAATATTTTCTTATTATTGTTTCTATTTCTGCTGTGTTGGTTGTGATCTCTCCTCTTTCATTCTTGATTTTATTTGTTTGGGTCCTTTCTTTTTTCTTTTTGGTCAAACTGGCTAGGGGGTTATCAATTTTGTTAATTCCTTCAAAGAACCAGCTTCTGGTTTTATTGGTCTGTTCTAGTGTTTTTTTTTGTTTTGATAGCATTGATTTATGCTGTAATCTTTATTATTTCTTGTCTTCTGCTGGTTTTGAGTTTTATTTGCTGTTCTTTTTCCAGCTCTTTAAGGTATAAGGTTAGGTTGTGTATCTGAGATCTTTCTTCCTTCTTTAGGAAGGCCTGGATTGGTGTATACTTCCCTCTTATGACCACCTTTGCTGCCTCCCAGAGGTTTTGGACTGTGGTGTTATCATTTTCATTGGCTTATATGTACTTTTAAATTTCCTCTTTAACTTCTTGGTTAACCCATTCATTCTTTAGTAGGATGTTTTTTAGTCTCCAAGTATTTGTTATCTTTCCACATTTTTTTCTTGTGGTTGACTTCAAGTTTCATAGAGTTATGGTCTGAAAATATGCACGGTATGATCTTGAACTTTTTGTACTTATTGAGGGCTGATTTGTGTCACAGTATGTGGTCTATTCTGGAGAACGTTCCATGTGCACTGGAGAAACATGTATGTTTTGCTGCTTCAGGATGAAATGTTCTGAATATATCTGTTAAGTCCATTTGGTCCAGTGTGTCATTCAAAGCCATTGTTTCTTTGTTTATTTTCTATTTAGATGATCTGTCCATTGTTGTAAGTGGGGTGTTGAAGTCCCCTACTATTATGGTATTATTTTCAGTGAGTTTATTTATGTTTGTGATTAATTGATTCATATATTTGGGTGCATTCACATTTGGCGCATAAATGTTTACAAATGTTAGATCTTCTTGGTAGATAGACCCCTTAATTACAATGTAATGCCCTTCTTCATCTCTTGTTACTGTCTTTATTTTAAAGTCTATATTGTCTGATGTAAGTATGGCTACTCTGGCTTTCTTTTGTTCACCATTAGCATGATAGATTGTTCTCCATCCCCTTAATTTCAATCTGAAAGCATCTAGGTCTAAAGTGGTTCTCTTGTAAACAGCATATAGATGGATTTTGTTTTCTTACCCATTCTGTTACCCTATGTTTTGATTGGAGCAGTGAGTCCATTGATGTTTAGAGTGAGTACTGAGTACTTTTAAAGCTGAATAATATTTCATTGTATGTATATACCACATTTTATTTATTCATCTGTCAATTGATACTTGGGTTGCTTCCACCTCTTGGCTACTGTGAATAATTGTCCTATAAATATGGTTGTACAAAAACCTGAATGAATCACTGTTTTCAGTTCTTGAGGGTATGTACCCAGAATGAAATCACTGGATCATATGGTAATTCTATGTTTAACTTTTTGAGGAGCTGCCATACTATTTCTCACAGCCACTGCACACTTTTAAATTCCCACCAGCAAAGCACAAGTTTTCCAATTTCTCCACATAGTCATCAAAACTTATTTCCTATTTTTTTTCCTTAATAATGGCTGTCCTAATGGGTTTGAAGCGATGTCTCATTATGGTTTCAATTTCCATTTTCCTAAGGATTAGTGATGTTGAGTATCTTTTGTTGAGTGTTTGGAGCAATGTGTATTCAAGTCCTTTCCTCATTTTTTAATTAAGTTGTTTATTTTTGCTGTTGTTGTTGAATTGTAGGAGCTATTTATATATTCTGGATATTAATATTTTACCAGATATATGATTTGCAAATACTTTCTCCCATTCCATAGGTTGCTTTTTCTCTCTCTGTTCATAGTATTCTTTCATGCACAAAAATTTTAATTTTGATGAAGTACAATTGATCTGTTTTCTTTTGTTTCCTCTGCTCTTGTTGTCATGTATAAGAAATCATTGCCAAATCCAATACCATGATGCTTTCCCCTTATGTTTTTTTTCTCTGTTTAGTTTCATAATTTTAGCTCTTACATTTAAGTCTAATGTATTGTGAGTTAATTTTTGTATATGGTGTAAGGTAGAGACAGAACTTTATTCTTTTGTATATGAACATCCAGTTTTCAAAAACCATTTGAAGAAAAGACTATCTGTTATTCATTGAATGATATTGGCACTATTGTTGAAACTCAATTAACCATATATGTAAGGGTTTATTTCTGGACTCTGTACTCATTTCCATTGGTCTGTATGTCTGTCTTTATGCTGGTGCCACACGGTTCTGATTACTATAGCTTTGTAGTAACTTTTGAAATCAGGAAGTCTGAGTCTTCCAACTTTCCTCTATTCTTTCAGGATTACTTTGGCTATTCCGGGTCCTTTGATATTCCATATGAATTTTAAGATGGATTTTTCTTTGTTTGAAAGGTTATTTATTTATTTGAGAGGGAGAGAGAGAATGCAACAGAAGGGCAGAGGGAAAGAGGGAAAGAATCCCAAGTAGGCTCCATGCCATCAACACCGAGCCAAATGTGGAGCTCAAACCCAGGAATCATGAGATCATGACCTGAACCGAAATGAAGAGTCAGATGCTCAACTGGCTGAACCACCCAGGGGCCCCTCAGATGGATTTTTCTATTTCTGTAAAAATGTTAAGATTTTGACAAGGATTCCATTGACTCTGTAGATCACCTTGGATAGATGGTATTGATATCTTAACAATTTTACATCTTCCAATCCATGAACATAGGATGTCTTTCCAATTTATTTGTGTCTTCTTAAAAAAATATTTAGCAATGTTTTGTAGTTTTCAGTGTATGTTTTTCACCTCCTGGGTTAATTTTATTCCTAAACATTTTATTATTTTTCATGATATTGTAAATGGAATTGTTTTCTTAATTTCCTTTTGGAATTGTTAATTTTTATTATATTTTTTAAATATATTTTTAAATTTTTCATTTATTTTTGAGAGAAAAAGTAAAACAGAGTGTGAGTGGGGAAGGGGAGAGAGAGAGAGGTAGACAGAGGATCTGAAGCAGGCTCAAGGCTCTGAGCTGTCAGCACAAAGCCTGACATGGGACTCGAACTCATGAGCCATGAGATCATGACCTGAGCTGAAGTCAGATGCTTAAACTATTGAGCCACCCAGGCTCCCCATTGAATTGTCCATTTTTAATGTATAGAAATGAAACAGATTTTTGCATGATCTATTTGTACACCACAATTTTGCTGAATTCATTTATTACTTCTAACAATTTTTTTTAATCTTACTGTTCTCTACATATAAGATTATGTCATCTATGAACAGAGATACTTTTACTTTTTACTTTTCCCATTTGGTGCCTTTAGTTTACGTTCCTTTCTTAATTTCTTTGCCCAAACTTTCCAGCACTATGTTCTGTTTTTGTTTTTGTTTATTTTTATTTAAATCCAAGTTAGTTAACATATGGTGTAGTATTGGTTTCAGGAGTAGAATTTAGTGATTCATAACTTACATATAACACCAAGTGCTCATCTAAACAAGTGCCCTCCTTAATGCCCATCACCTATTTAACCCCATTCACTGCCCCTCCAGCAATCCTCAGTTTGTTCTCTGTATTTAAGAGTCTCTTACCATTTGCCTTCCTTTATGTTTTTATCTTATTTTATTTTCCTTCCCTTCCCCTATGTTCATATTCTATTTCTTAAATTCCACATATGAATAACATCATATGATATTTGTCTTTCTCTGACTGACTTATTTGGCTTAGCATAATACACTCTAGTTCCATCCACTCTATTGCAAATGGCAAGATTTCATTTTTTGATTGCCAAGTAATATCCATAGTATATACCACATCTACTTTATCAATTCATCAGTTGGTGGACATTTGTGTTGCAGGGAATATGGCTGGAGTCGCAAAAGATGAGTCTGCAAACAAAGTGCAGTTAAATGAAGGTCCTCATACTGGAGTTGGAATGAGGTCCCAACTCCAGAAGGAATCTCCTTTTTATTATGATAATTGCTAAAGACTACGTGCATAAAGTCAGCTAAGCATGTGTTAATTAATCTAATGGTTTAGATTTTCAAGGTTGAGTTTTGAGTTAATTGGTTTCTATAACACTAGGAAGGGTCAGGTGTGAATGAGGATCCAGCCCTGGACAATGTTAATGGCTCTAGGCTTCCTTATGAGTCACAGCTGGTTCAGCTATGTAACCATGTCTTAAGGCCTTGCACCTTCTCTAGGCCTTCCCTTTTGAAGTCTTTTCCTTTGATGCTTCTATCCTGCATTTCCCACACATTTGGTCTCTTTCCATAGTTTGGTTATTGTTGATCGTGCTGCTGTAGACATTGTGGTGCATATGCCCCCTTCAAATGAGCATTTTTATATCCTTTGGTTAAATACCTAGTTGTGCAATTTCTGGGTCAGAGGGTAGTTCTATTTTTAATTTTTTGAGGAACTTTCACACTGTTTTCCAGAGTGGCTGCACCAGTTTGCATTCCCACTAAAAGTGCAAAAGTGTCCCCCTTTATCTGCATCCTCACCAACATGTGTTGTTTCCTGAGTTGTTAATTTTAGCCATTCTGAGAGATGTGAGCATCTCTTCACTTTCAAGTGTTAGCAGAAAAGCTTGTTTTCACAATGGAGTACGCTTTTAACTGGGTTTTCTATACATGGCCATTATTATATTAGATATATTCTGTCTATTCCTAGTTTGTTGAATTTTTTATGATGTAAAGGTGTTGAATTTTGCAAATCCTTTTTCTACATCAATTGAGATAATCAAGTGGGATTGTCCCCTTACACTGTGTTAATGTGATGTACTGTATTGACTTTCTATATGTGTTAAATCATTGTTGCATTATACAAATAAATCCCATTGTTTATGGTATATAATCTAATTAATATGCTAATGAGTTCAGTTTGCTAGTACTTATTTGAAGTTTTTGCACTGATATTCATTATAAATATTGATCTGTAATTTCTTTTCTTGTAATGCCTTTTTCTGGCTTTGGTATTAGGGTAATGCTAGCATCACTGAGTAAGTTAGGAAGTATTCTATCCTTTTCAATTTTAGGGGAAGTATTTGAAAAAGATTGATGTTAAGTCTTTTTTAAAAGTTTGGTAGAATTTGCCTGTGAAGAAATCTGGTCTTGGGCTTTTCTTTGTTGGGAAATTTTGTGTTGTTTTGTTTTGTGTTTTTTTTTTTTTCCTTGATTGAATCTGCTTACTACTTACAGATTCTTCACACATTTTATTTCTTCATATTCAGTTTTGATAGCTTGTATGTTTCTAGGAATTTTCCATTTCAATTAGGTTATCCAATTTGTTGACATATAATTGTTCATAATTCTCTGTTATCCCTTTTATTTCTGTGAATTGGCAGTAACATCTACATTTTAATTTCTGATTTTGTTGAGTCTTCTTTCTTTATTAGTCTACATAGCTAAAGATTTGTCCATTTTGTTGATCATTTTGAAGAAATTGACTCATCATATCAATTAATTTGGTACCTATTATTTTTCCATTCTCTATTTTATTTATCTCAGATCCAATTTTTATTATTTCTTTTTTTCTAACTTTGAATTTAGTTTGTTCTTATTTTTTCTAGTTCTTTAAGGTATAAAGTTAGGTTGTTGATTTAGTATCTTTCTTCCTTTTTTAATGTAAGCCATAAGTATCCCTCTTAACACTGTTTTATTGTGTCCTAATAGTTTTGTGATGTTGTCTTTTAATTTTCATTTGTCTCAAGGTATTTTCTCTTTTCCCTTCTGACTTCTTCTTTGATCCACTAGTTTTTAAGGGTGTGTGATTCTATTTCCACATATTTATAAATCTTCATTTTTCCTCTGTTACTTTAGTTTCGTTCCATTGTGGTTGCAGAACATACTTTGTATCTTTGCCTTTTCAAATCCATTGAGACTTGTTTTGAGGACTAACATATGGTCTATCCTGAAGAATGTTCCATTTATACTTTAAAAATTGTATTCTGTTGTTGTTTGATGATGTTCTGTGTATGTATGTTGGTCCAGTTGGTTTGTAGTGTTGCTTGGGCCTTCTATTTTCTTTTTATTTTAACTTTATTTAATTACTTTGAGGGAGAGGGAGAGAACCCCAAGCAGGCTCCATGCTGCCAGCACAGAACTGGATGTGAGGCTCAGACTCACAAACCACAAGATCATGACCTGAGCCAAAATCAAGAGATGAAATTTTAACCTAATGAACCATAAAGGAGCCCCTGGGCCCTCTATTTTCTTATTGATCTTCTCTCTGGTTGTTCTATCCATTATTGAAAGTGAAATGCTGAAGTTTTCTACTGTTATTGTAGAGCTGTCCATATCTCTTTTCCATTTATGTCAATATTTGCTTCATATATTTTTGTCATTTGGTGTTTAATGCATCTATGTTTAAAATTGTTTTATCTTCTTGACACATTGACACTTTGTCATTAAATAGTGTCTTTCTTTGCTCCCTATCACTTTTTGTTTTAACGTCTATTTTCTCTGATATTGGAATAACCACCCCGGCTCTCCTTTGGTTACTATTTGCCTGGAATATCTTTCTCCATTAATTTTACTTTTGACTTATGCATGTCATTAGATCTAAAATGAGTCTCTTGTTAAAGGTGGATACTGTTTTTTAATCCATTCTGATGATCTATGATTTGAGTGTTTAATCCATTTATATTTAAAGTAATTTACTGTTAGGGAAGGGCTTACTTTGTTATTTTATGCTTTTCTGTATGTTTTATAGCTTTTTTGTCCCTCATTTCCTCCATCACTGTCTTCATTGGTGTTTAGATGATTTTTTTTGTTGTTACATATTTTGATTCCCTTCTCATTTCCTTTTGTGTATATTGTATAGATATTTTCTTTGTGCCTATTATGGGGAATACATATAGCATTCTGAGGTTATAACAATGTCATATAAGCTGAAAATAAATTTCAATCACATATAAAAACTCCACTCTTGCACATGGAGCATTCTTCAAGATAGATCACATACTGGGTCACAAAACAGCCCTTCATAAGTATACAAGAATTGAAATCATACCATGCATGCTCTCAGACCACAATGCTATGAAGCTTGAAATCAACCACAGGAAAAAGTCTGGAAAACCTCCAAAAGCATGGAGGTTAAAGAATACCCTACTAAAGAATGAGTGGGTCAACCAGGCAATTAGAGAAGAAATTAAAAAATATATGGAAACAAATGAAAATGAAAATACAACAATCCAAATGCTTTGGGATGCAGCGAAGGCAGTCCTGAGAGGAAAATACATTGCAATCCAGGCCTATCTCAAGAAACAAGAAAAATCCCCAATACAAAATCTAACAGCACACCTAAAGGAAATAGAAGCAGAACAGCAAAGACAGCCTAAACCCAGCAGAAGAAGAGAAATAATAAAGATCAGAGCAGAAATAAACAATATAGAATCTAAAAAAAACTGTAGAGCAGATGAACAAAACCAAGAGTTGTTTTTTTGAAAAAAATAAACAAAACTGATAAACCTCTAGCCAGGCTTCTCAAAAAGAAAAGGGAGATGACCCAAATAGATAAAATCATGAATGAAATGGAATTATTACAACCAATCCCTCAGAGATACAAGCAATTATCAGGGAATACTGTGAAAAATTATATGCCAACAAACTGGACAACCTGGAAGAAATGGACAAATTCCTAAACACCCACACGCCTCCAAAACTCAATCAGGAGGAAACAGAAAGCTTGAACAGACCCATAACCAGCGAAGAAATTGAATCAGTCATCAAAAATCTCCCAACAAATAAGAGTCCAGGACCAGATGGCTTCCCAGGGGAGTTCTACCAGACGTTTAAAGCAGAGATAATACCGATCCTTCTCAAGCTATTCCAAAAAAAAGAAAGGGAAGGAAAACTTCCAGACTGATTCTATGAAGCCAGTATTACTTTGATTCCTAAACCAGACAGAGACCCAGTAAAAAAAGAGAACTACAGGCCAATATCCCTGATGAATATGGATGCAAAAATTCTCAATAAGATACTAGCAAATCGAATTCAACAGCATATAAAAAGAATGATTCACCATGACCAAGTGGGATTCATTCCTGGGATGCAGGGCTGGTTCAACATTCGCAAATCAATCAACATGATACATCACATTAATAAAAGAAAAGGTAAGAACCATATGATCCTGTCAATCGATGCAGAAAAGGCATTTGACAAAATCCAGCACCCTTTCTTAATAAAAACCCTCAAGAAAGTCGGGATAGAAGGAACATACTTAAACATCATCAAAGCCATTTATGAAAAGCCCACAGCTAACATCATCCTCAATATGGAAAAACTGAGAGCTTTCTCCCTGAGATCAGGAACACGACAGGGATGCCCACTCTCACCGCTGTTGTTTAACATAGTGTTGGAAGTTCGAGCATCAGCCGTCAGGCAACAAAAGGAAATCATAAGGCATCAAAATTGGCAAAGATGAAGTCAAGCTGTCACTTTTTGCAGATTACATGATATTATACATGGAAAATCCGATAGACTCCACCAAAAGTCTGCTAGAACTGACACATGAATTCAGCAATGTTGCAAGATACAAAATCAGTGTACAGAAATCAGTTGCATTCTTATACACTAATAATGAAGCAGCAGAAAGACAAAAAAGAAACTGATCCCATTCACAATTGCACCAAGAAGCATAAAATACCTAGGGATAAATCTCACCAAAGATGTAAAAGATCTGTATGCTGAAAACTATAGAAAGCTTATGAAGGAAATTGAAGAAGACATAAAGACATGGTAAAGCATTCCGTGCTCATGGATTGGAAGAATAAATATTGTCAAAATGTCAAAACTACCCAAAGCTATCTACACATTCAATGCAATCCCAATCAACATTGCACCAGCATTCTTCTCAAAATGAGAACAAGAAATCCTAAAATTCATATGGAACCACAAAAAGCCCCGAATAGCCAAAGTAATTTTGAAGAAGACCAAAGCAGGAGGCATCACAATCCCAGACTTTAGCCTCTACTACAAAGCTGTCATCATCAAGACAGCATGGTATTGGCACAAAAACAGACACATAGACCAATGGAGTAGAATAGAATAGAAACCCCAGAACTAGACCCACAAATGTATGGCCAACTAATCTTTGACAAAGCAGGAACGAACATCCAATGGAAAAAAGACAGTCTCTTTAACAAATGGTGCCGAGAGAACTGGGCAGCAACATGCAGAAGATTGAAACTAGACCACTTTCTTACACTATTCACAAAAATAAACTCAAAATGGATAAAGGACCTGAATGTGAGACAGGAAACCATCAAAACCCTAGAGGAGAAAGCAGGAAAAGACCTCTCTGACCTCAACCGTAGCAATTTCTTACTTGACACATCCCCAAAGGCAAGGGAATTAGAAGCAAAAATGAACTATTGGGACCTTATGAAGATAAAAAGCTTCTGCACAGCAAAGGAAACAACCAACAAAACTAAAAGGCAACCAACGGAATGGGAAAAGATAGTTGCAAATGACATATCGGACAAAGGGCTAGTATCCAAAATGTATAAAGAGCTCACCAAACTCCACACCCGGAAAACAAATAACCCAGTAAAGAAATGAGCAGAAAACATGAATAGACACTTCTCTAAAGAAGACATGCGGATGGCCCACAGGCACATGAAAAGATGCTCAACGTCGCTCCTCATCAGGGAAATACAAATCAAAAGCACACTCAGATACCACCTCACGCCAGTCAGAGTGGCCAAAATGAACAAATCAGGAGACTTTAGATGCTGGAGAGGATGTGGAGAAACGGGAACCCTCTTGCACTGTTGGTGGGAATGCAAATTGGTGAAGCCACTCTGGAAAACAGTGTGGAGGTTCCTCAAAAATTTAAAAATAGACCTACCCTATGACCCAGCAATAGCACTGCTAGGAGTTTACCCAAGGGATACAGGAGTACTGATGCATAGGGGCACTTGTACCCCAATGTTTATAGCAGCACTCTTAACCATAGCCAAATCATGGAAAGAGCCTAAATGTTCATCAACTGATGAGTGGATAAAGAAATTGTGGTTTATATACACAATGGAGTACTACGTGGCAACGAGAAAGAATGAAATATGGCCCTTTGTAGCAACGTGGATGGAACTGGAGAGTGTGATGCTAAGTGAAATAAGCCATACAGAGAAAGAAAGATACCATCTGTTTTCACTCTTATGTGGATCCTGAGAAACTTAACAGAAACCCATGGGGGAGGGGAAGAAAAAAAAAAGTTAGAGTGGGAGAGAGAGCCAAAGCATGAGACTCTTAAAAACTGAGAACAAACTGAGGGTTGATGGGGGGTGGGAGGGAGGGGAGGGTGGATGATGGGTATTGAGGAGGGCACCTTTTGGGATGAGCACTGGGTGTTGTATGGAAACCAATTTGACAATAAATTTCATATATTGAAAAAAATAAAATAAAATAAAAACTCTACTCTTTACAGGTCTACCCCGCAACTTTCTGTTACTGATGACACAAATTACATTTTTATATATTGTGTACCCATTAAAATATATTTATAATGAATTTTTGTGCATTCATCTTTTAATTCCTGTCAAAAATAAAGAATGGAGTTACACATCAAAATTATAATCATACTTGTTTTTATATTTGCTCATGTAGTTACCTTTACTGGAGATCTTTATATTTTCACATGGCTTCAAATAACTCCTAACATCTTTTCTTTCCAACTTGAAGGAATCTCTTTAGCATTTCTTGTGAGAAGACTTAGTGGTAATAACCCACTCAGGTTTTGTTTGTTTGGGAATGTCTTAATTTCACCCTCACTTTAAAAAAAAGTTTTACTAGATGTAGAATTCTCAGTTGAGCATGTTTTATTTTTCCTTTTCTTATTTATTTCATTTTATTATATTGTAAGCACTGAACATGACATTTATCTTCTTAACAAATTTTGAAGTGTTCAGTACAGTGTTGATCACTATTTGTACAATGTTGTGCAGCAGATTCCTAGAATTTATATATCTTTGCTTAACTGTAATTTTATGCCCATTAATTAGTAACTCCATTTCCACATCCCCCCAAATCCTGGCAAATATCATTCAGCCCTTTGATTCTATCAATTTGACTATTTAAATACCTCATATAAGTAGAATTATGAAGTCCCTGCCTTTCTATGTCTGACGTATTTCACTTGATATAATGTCTTCCAGGTTTATGCATGCTGGTTCCATATTGTGAAATTTCCTTCTTAGTTTTTAAGGCTGACTAATAAGCCATTTATGTATATGCCACATTTTCTTTTTCCATTTATCTGTTCATGAACATTTAAGTTGTTTCCACATTTTGGCTATTGTAAATAGTGCTGCAATGAGCATGACAATGCAGATATCATTTTGAGTTCCTGATTTCAATTTTTTTTGGATAAATACCCAGAAGTGGGATTGCTGGATCATATGGTAATTATATTTTTAAGTTTTTGAGGAACGTCCATACTGCTTTTGTTGAGCAGTTTACCATGCACTGGTTATCAATACCAAAGTTGTAGGGTACACTGCACTGGTTGCAAATCCCAGAGGAGGACTATAAACACTTCTTCCATTGCATCATTGGTATCAGAGTTGCCAAGAAAAACACAACACAGTCAAGCACTGGATGAAACAATGCTCTACTTACATAGAAAAGAGAGCAAAAAGAGCATCAATAGTGGTCATTAGTCAGTCCCCCATGGCCAACAGGTGTCTTCTAGAGGCCAATGCAGGGTAATTTGCCTACACATACCTCTTCTGTGCCCCAGTAAAAATACCTGTCACCTCTCCATGGAGGAGAGATATAATAGCGGGATTGTCCAGGTGTCACATGATGTACACATTTTAAGCAAAGACAAAACAGAATTCATTGAGCATAAAACGGGGAAAGGTAGTCCCACACAAGATGATAAGCTTCGTGCAGGCTTTGAGGGCATGTTATCTCTTGGTAAGGAGGTGTTCCAAGGCCAAATCAGTTTGCATTTCCCTGACAATTAGTAATATTAAGCACTTTTTAACATATTTTCTGGCCATTTGTATGGCCATTTTTCTTGATTAATGTCTATTCAAATCCTTAGTCCATTTTTAAAGTTTATTTATTGTGTGTGTGTGTGTGTGTGTGTGTGTGTGTGTGTGTGTGTGAGAGAGAGAGAGAGAGAGAGAGAGAGAGAGAGAGAGAGAGAGAGCAGGGGAGGGACAGAAAGACAGGGAGAGAGAGAATCTCAAGTAAGTTCCATGCGTCAGCAAAGAGCCCAATGTGGGGCTCAATCTCACAAACTGGAGATCATGACCTGAATAGAGATAAAGAGTTGGACACTTAATAGACTGAGCCACCCAGGAACCCCATCCTTAGTCCATTTTAATATGGTTATTAGTTTTTTGGCTTATAGAGTGTAGGAGTTACTTATAATTCTGGATACTAACTCCTGATCAGATACATGGTTTGCAAATATTTTCTCCCATTTCATAGGTTACCTTTTCACTCTTTGATTGTTTTTGTTGCTGTGCTGAAGCTTTTTAGTTTAATGCAAGTTAAAATTTGTTAATGTTTGGTTTTGTTCCATGTGATTTTCATGTTTTATGCAAGAAATCATTGCCATGACCAATGTATTGAAATATTTCCCTTATGTATGCTAGGAATCTTACAGTTTGCAGTCTTATGTTTAAGTTTTTAAGCGATTTTTAGTTGATTTTTGTGTATGGTGTAAGATAAAGGTCCAACTTTATTCTTTTGAATGCAGATATTTAGTTTTTGCAGCACCAGTTTTTTTTGTAATTTTTTAATGTTTTTATTTATTTTTGAGAGAGACAGAGAGAAAGACACTGTGAGCTGGGGAGGGTCAGAGAGGGAGGGAGACACAGAATCTGAAGCAGGCTCTAGGCTCTGAGCTGTCAGCACAGAGCCCAACGCGGGGCTTGAACTCATGAGCTGTGAGATAATGACTCGAGCTGAAGTTGGATACTTAACCAACTGAGCCACCCAGGCGCCCCTACAGCACCAGGTTTTAAAGAAATTCCCTTTTACCCATTGTGTATTCTTTGTACCATTGTTGAAGATCAGTAGACTGTGTAGGTGTAGATTTATTTCTAGACTCTATTATGTTCCATTGTAAACAACATGATCTTATATATGAAAAACCCCAAAGACTCCATAAAAAACGTTTTAGAATAATAAATGAATTCAATAAAGTTTCAGTACACAAAATCAACAAAAAATATCAGTTGTATTCCTATAGACTAACAATAAACTATCTGAAAGGGAAATTATATAACAATTTTATTTACAATAGCACTAGAAAGAATAAAATACTTAGGGATAAACTTAAGTAAGGAGGTGAAAGACCTGTATACTGAAAACTATAAAACATTGAAGAAAGAAACTAAAGCAGACACAAATAAATGAAAAAAGACATCCCATGTTCATAAATTTAAATTGTTATAATATCGTTATAATGTCCCTACTACCCAAAGTTATGTATAGTTTCAATGCAATCCCTATTAAAATCCCAATGATACAGTTTACAAAATAGAATAAAAAACGATTCTACAATTCATATGGAACCATAAAAGGCCACAAAAATCCAAGTTAATGTTGAAAAATAACTAAGCTGGAGGCATCACACTTACTAATTTAAAATACATTACAAAGCTATGGTAGTTTTTTTTTTTCTTTCAACAATTTAAATATATCCTCCAACTGTCTTCTTGTCTGTTAGGTTTCTGATGAGACTCTATTGGTAATCTCATTGAGCATCTCTTGTACATGGTGAGTCACCCTTCTCTTGGTGCTTTCAAGATTCTCTCTTTGGCTTTGGCTTTCAAAGTTTGACTATAATGCATATGGTGTGCATTTCCTTCAAGTTCATTCAGCTTTTTGGATTTGTACATCTATATTTTTCCTCAAATTTGGGAAGTTTTCAGCTATTATTTCTTTGAAAAATCTCTGTGCTACTTTATCTTCTGCAACTCCTATGATGTGCATATTGGTCTGCTGGATGGTTTCTCATAAGTCTCTTAGGCTTTGTTCACTTTTTATTTATTTATTTACTTTTGTTCCTCAAACTCAATAATTTCAAATGATGTGTTTTTAACCTCATTCATTCTTTTTTTCTGTCTGCTCAAATGTTTTGTTCAACTCCTATAGTGAATTTTTCAATTCACTTATTGTATTTTTTAGCTCCAGTTTCTACTTGGATTATTTTTGTTATTCTATTTTTTATTTTTTTATTTTGTTTATATTGTTTTCATGTGCTCCATTAGTTCTTTATGCATTTTTAGAAGCTCTTTGAGCATTTACAGCAGTTGTTTTAATTTTTTTTCATTTGTAATTTAGTGTCTGCCACTATATTTTCTTCCTTTAAGTGGGCCGTGTTTTCCTGTTTCTTTTTGTGCCTTGTGATTTGTATTGGATATTGGTTCTTTGAATGAACATCCTATACTCCCAGTCTTTACAGACTGTTTTTGTGCTGAGTAAGACCTTCACTAATTAGCAGATCATATTCTTTTTTCCTTCTTATATTTGTTTAATGCTTTATTGTGGCCTAACATATGATCTATCTTGATGAATATTCCACATGTACTTGAGAAAAATGTGTATTTTGCTATTGTTGAATGGAGTAATCTATAAATGTCTGTTACATTAATTTGGTCTATAGTATTGTTCAAGTCTCCTATTTTCTTAGCAGGTTGTATTCAGAACCTTGGATTCAGCCTGAGGTGAAGGCCTAAAGATTTCTCAGTTTTTCTGGCTATGCATTTTGTCTGGGCCTGTGCATGTGATTTCTTTTAATTTTAATTTTTTTTTTGGTGTAGTTGACACACAATGTTACATTAGTTTTAGGTATACAACATGGTGATTCAACTTCTCTATATGTTATGCTATGCTTATCACAAGTATAGCTACCATCTGTCACCATACAACACTATTACAAAATCATTGACTATATTCCCTGTGCTGTGCATGTGCTTTTTGAAATTCTCCCATATACATGACTGCTTTTAAATGTCTTAATTTCCCAGACTCTCATCCCAGCCACTTCTTGGGGACTTAGATATTCTAATTTCTCTGTCTGTAATATCTTGCCTCAAATATCTGCATGTCTATACTCCTTCTGCAGGTTTCATGAACAGCACCTGCTGCCTCCCATGGCTTTTTTCAACCTGAAATCTGAGCTATGCCACTTCCCCACATCTGAGCTCAGAACTAGGTGAAATGCAGACCAGTCCTTAGTCAGCCCCCAGACAGGTTAGGATTTGCAAATAAAATTTGTTCTTTTCTTTGTGATTCAAGGGAGGGAATTGATATTTGTGCTTCTACTCTGACTGTGTGCTATTGTTTCAGGAAAGAGGTGGAGAAAGAATGAGTGAAAATGCCATGAAATTTCCTATGATTTGAATTGTGGATTTTTCTTAAGTGGACATTCACTTGATTGTTGTAGACCTTTGACTGTTTTTTAGAAGTACTATAAAGTAATTATAATCATTCTATAGTTGTTATTTTAAATGTGTCCATAAGTGATCAAAGGCCTTGAGCTTCCTAATCTGTCATCCTCTTGATGTGACACCAAGTTTTTTATAGCTCATTCCTTTTTATTGCCAAGTAATATTTCATTATATAGCTGTACCACTATTTGTTTATCCATTCACCTGATAATAGACATTTGGGTTATTTCCAGTTTTGGACTATTACAAATAAAGCTGTCATGATGATTTATATACAAATGTTTTTTATACACATATGCTTTTATTTCCCTTGCATAAATACCTTGAAGTGGAATGACTAGATTATATGAAAGGTATATGTTTAACATTTTAAGAAACTGTTAAAAATTGTTTTTCAACAGTGGATTTATCATTTTACATTCCCAGAAGCAATGTATGAGAGTTCTAGTTTCTTAATCTCCTCACCATTTGGTCATTTAAAAAAAAAATTAGCCATTCAAATAACTCCGTACTAGTGTCTCATTGTGGCTTTGATTTATATTTCCCTAATGAACAATTATGTTAAGCATTGTTTCCTGTGCTTTTTGGTTATCTGTATTTCTTCTTGGTGGTGTGTGTATTTAAATATTTACCCCATTTCCAGGGAAAGAGGGTATTTTCTTATTATTGAGGTTTTTTTTTTTAATTTTCTTTTTTTCTTTCTTTCTTTCTTTCTTTCTTTCTTTCTTTCTTTCTTTCTTTCTTTCTTTCTTTCTTTCTCTTTCTTTCTTTCTTTCTTTCTTTCTTTCTTTCTTTCTTTCTTTCTTTCTTTCTTTCTTTCTTTCATCTTATTTATTCTCAAGTTAGTTAACACACAGTGTAGTCTTGGCTTCAGGAGTCGAATACAATGATTCATCACTTACATATAACACCCAGTGCTCATCCCAATAAGTGACCACCTCAATGCCCATCACCCATTTTCCTCAGTGCCCAACCCCCATCAACCTTCAGTTTGTTCTCTATATTTAAGAGTCTCTTATGGTTTGCCTCCCTCTCTTTTTTTATCTTATTTTTCCTACCCTTCCCTATGATCATCTGCTGAGTTTCTCAAATTCCACATATGAGTGAAATCATGTGATATCTTTTTCTGACTGACTTATTTCACCAGTTCTACATACGTTGTTGCAAATGGCAAGATTTCATTCTTTTTCTTTGCTGAGTTCCATTATATACATACATACATACATACATACATACATACATACATACATACCACCTCTTCTTAATCCATTCATCAGTTGATGGGCATTTGGGCTCTTTCCATAATTTGGCTATTGTTGCAATTGCTGGGTAATAGGGTAATTCTATTTTTAATTTTTTGAGGAACCTCCGCACTGTTTTCCAGAGTGGCTGCACCAGTGTGCATTCCCACCAACAGTGCAAGAGGGTTCCTCTTCTCCACATCCTCACAAATATCTGTTGTTTTCTGAGTTGTTCATTTTAGCCACTCTGACTGGTGCAAGGTGGTATCTCAATGTGGTTTTGATTTGTATTTTCCTGATGATGAGCGATGTTGAGCATCTTTTCATGTGTCTGTTTGCCATCTGGATGTCTTCTTTGGAAAAGTGTCTATTTCATGTCTTCTGCCCATTTCTTCACTGGATTATTTGTTTTTTGAGTGTTGAGTTTGATAAATTCTTAATAGGTTATTGATACTATCTTATTATCTGATATATCATTTGCAAATATCTTTTCCCATTCTGTCAGTTGCCTTTTAGTTTTGTTGGTTGTTTTCTTTGCTGTTCAGAATATTTTATCTTGATGAGATCCCAATAGTTCATTTTTGCTTTTATTTCCCTTGCTTTCAGACATATATCAAGTAAGAAGTTGCTGCGGCTGAGGTCAAAGAGGTTGCTTCCTGTTTTCTTCTTTAGAATTTTGATGGTTTCCTGTTTTGCATTTAGATCTTTCATCCATTTTGAATTTATTTTTGTGGAAGGTGTAAGAAAGCATCCAGTTTCATTCTTCTGCATGTTGCTGTCCAGTCCTCCCAGCACCATTTGTTAAAAAAGTTTTTAGCAAAACTTTTTTCCACTGGATTCTCTTTCCTGGTTTGTTGAAGATTAGTTGTCCATATATTTGTGGATCCATTTCTGGGTTCTCTATTCTATTCCATTGATCTATGTGTCTGTGTTTGTGCCAATACTATACTTTATTGATTATTGTAATACAGGCTAAAGTCTGGGATTGTGATGCTTCCAGCTTTGATTTTCTTTTTCAACATTACTTTGGCTCTCTGGGGTTTTTTGCAGTTCCATACAAATTTTAGGATTGTTTGTTCTAGCTCTGTAAAGAATTATTGTGTTCTTTTGATAGAGATTGCATTGAATGTTTAGAGTGCTTTCGGTAGTATTGACATTTTAACAATATTTGTTCTTCCAATCCATGAACATGGAATGTTTTTACATTTCTTTGTTTCTTCTTTAACTTCTTTCATAAGCTTTCTATAGTTTTCAGCATATAGATCTCTTACCTCTTTGGTTAGGTTTATTCCTAGGTATTTTATGTTTTTTGATGCAATTATAAATCTTATTATTGAGTTTTAAGAGTTCTTTCTTAAATATTCTGAATATAAGTGCTGTATTATATATATATGTATTATGGGGCTTTTATTTCAGTTTATGGTATGTCTTTTTATTTTCTTAACAATGACTTTCACAGAGAAAAAAAATTACATTTGATGAGGTCTAATTTATCAATTTCTTTTTCTATAGATTGTTCTTTTGGTGTCATATCTAACAAAATATTTTTCTAACACAAGGCCACAAAGATAGTCTCCCTGTGTTTCTCCTGGAAGTTTTAGATATTTAGATTTGATCCACTTTGTGTTAATTTTTGTGTATCATGTGAAGTAAAAATTGAATTTATTTTCTTTCTTTTCTTTTTAAAAATTTCCAGCATCATTTGTTGAAACACTATCATTTCTGCAATGAATAATACTTACACACTTGTCGAAAATCAGTTGTCCTTATACATATGGGTCATACCTGCTCTTTTTTTAAGATAACAGAGAATGTGTGATTCTCATTTTTGGCTCCTGCATAATTTTTGTATTCATATAAATATTCATGAGTCTGGTTCTGGGATGCATTAAATTACTTGGGAACAGGTTTATCCTTTTTAAGTCTTGCTTTTAAGTTTTACTCAGTGGAACCCTACATTTATTTAGTCTAGGACTAATTATTACCTTCTACTGATGTAAACCCTTCTGATAACTCTCCATGAGTTTTGAGGTTTTGACTGGGGGATTGGGACTATTTGTGGCCCTGTGTGAGTGCCAAGCACTCTAATACTTTCAGGTTGTTCTTCCTTAAACTTGAGGATTTCTTTCACACACAGGAGTTTATCAGTGCTCTGATGAATTCCCATGGGGGACCTTCTTTGGCTCTCTGGAGTTCTCAATGTATCTCTCCTTTCTGTCTTCGAATTCTAGATACCTTGGTTTCCCAACACTTCCAGCTCCATCTCCCCAACTCTGGGAGTCTGCTTAGCTTTGTCTGGATTACCCCTCTCTATATGTGGACCACACTTTGAATAGCAAGAGAGTAAAGTAAATTTTAAAAATACTGATCTGTGGGGAAATACGTTCAAGAATTCCTTATACTTACGTAAATGGGTTAAGAAAACATAGGGAGGAAAGCTGCCACCATGGGGCAAAAGTGCCCAAGGTTGGTTAGCGAGATATTATAATGGAATCATGAGTAACTTTTTATATCACCTGCAGAAAATTACTTTCCATCTGTCAATCACAAACTCCACTTCACCCTGGACACGTTGCTTCCTACACACAAGTTAATGATTACTATCTGATTGTTTTCTTCACATTCACCACGTGTGTAAGATTTTGAGTGCTTAATAAATATGGAGATGAAACCCCTGTTTGGGGCTTTTGTCTTCTCCCAGACATCCTCTCTCATATTCAATTCTGCATCTGCTCTCTTGCTGGACAAGAGAGAACTCCAGATTCATAGTCTGTGACACAGATCAATGCCAGTTTTTGACCCACAGCTAGAAATTCTGTTTGGAATGTTTTAGAAATGAAGGAATAAGAGTGTGGCCTCTGACATGACTCACACTGGACATAGGAACTTCTTTAAAGTCATCCTATAAGAGGAAACATTGCCTGATTTGCTATTCACCTCCACTACACAAACCTCCTGACAAAAAAAGGCTTAGCCCAGCCCTCAGCTCAACCTAGGCACATATATATTCATATGTATTACATGTTCATAAATAATTCTGCAACTTTATTTTTTTACTTCATAATTTGTCTTTGATAGCTTTCTATTTCATTACTTATAAATATTCCTTTTTTTACTGTTTTAGTATTCCATTGTATGAACATTTTATAGTCTATTTAACAAGATCCCAGGTGATAGACATTTATTTCTCATTCTTCTGCTACTAAATTCAAGTTCAGTTAATATATGTGATGGTTAATTTTATGTGTCAACTCGACTGAGCTAAGGGATGCCCAAATAGCTGGTTAAATGTTAGTTCTGGGTCCATTTGTGAAGGTGTTTCTGGAGAAGATTGAATCATAAGACAGAATATACCAGCCCTCACCAGTGTGAGAGGGCATCGCCCTGGAGGGTCCAAGTAGAACAAAAAGGTGAAGGAAGAGAAGAGTAAATTTCTTCTCTTCTTGAGTTGGGACATCCATCTTCTCCTGCCCTTGGACATTGACGCTCCTGCTTCTTGAGCCTTTGGACTCCAGGATTTCAAGCACCCTGTTCTCAGGCCTTCATCCTCCAACTAAAAGTTACACCATTGTCCCGCCTGGTTCTCAGACCTTCAGATTAGGACTGAATTTTACCACCATCTTTCCTGGTTCTGCAGCTTGGAGATGGCAGATTGTGGAAATTCTCAGCCTCAGTAACTGCAATAAGCCAGTTCCTATAATAAATCTTCTCACATATATATCTCTATGTATCCTATTGCTTTTGTTCCTCTGCAGAAACTTGAATAATACAAAGTTTGACTACATGTATCTTTGAACACATAGGAATAGTTCTGTATGACAATTTCTTAGAAGTGTAGCTGCATTTGCAAATAGATACATCATTCGATTTTCATAATTGCTGCTCATTTGATCTCCAAATTATTGCATTTATCTGTATTCCCACCAACAATATGTAAAAGTACCTGTTTTTATACATCCTTAGCAACACTGGATGTCATCAATCTTTAAAAAATTTTTGGCAATCTTTCAAATTTAATTTATTTTTAATGGTGTCATAGCACTCTATTATTTATACAAATATGCCTTAGTTAATTTACCAATGCTCTATTATGGATATTTAGTTTTTTCTGTAACTTCTCTGATATACCCAATACTCTGTTGTACATTCTTATATTACTTTTTCTTTTGCAAAAGAATAATTTATATGTGTAAGTCGAATGCAATCATGTAGGAGTTTGTCCCCCATCAGAATCTTCTGGATGAATTCTAGAGTTACAAGAATAGAATTGACCATTCATCAGCTGGTGAATATATAAACAACATGTGGTGTATACACAGCCATAAAAATAAAGTACTGATATATGGTACAATATGGATAAACCTCAAAAACATTATGCCAAGTGAAAGAAGCAAGATGAAAAAGGTCATATATTGTATGATTCTATTTATACAGTATATGTTGAATAGGTAAATCCATAAAAACAAAAAATAGATTAGTGATTGTCAAGGACTAGAGAAGTAGGGAAGGGGGATGAGTTGGAACACAGAGTTTTCTTTCTGGATAATAAAAATATTTTGGATATAGATGATTGAATAACATTGTGAATATAATAAATACCACTGAATTGTACACCTTAAATGGGTAGTTTTAATATAAGCAAATTTTATATCAATTAAAGAAATTAAGAAAGGACTTAAAGAAATGCTTCTTCAAAGAAGATAAATAAGTGGCCAAAAATCATGTGAAAAGATACTCAGTATCATTTGTCATTAGGGAAATGCAAATAAAAACCACAAAGAAATACCTCTTCATACTCAATAGGATGGCCAATTTTTTTTTTAAAGGTAAAATAACGTGTTGGTGATGATGTGGATAAATTGGAGCCTGCCTCATTGCTGATGGGAATGTTAAATGATGCAGCCACTGTGTACAAAAGAGTTTGGCAGTTACTCAACAAGTTAAACAGAAATACATAGAACTCAGCAATTCTATCACTAGATATATATCCAAAAGAATTGAAAGCATGCGTTCAAAAACTTGTACATGAAAGTTCATAGCAACACTATTCAAAATAGCCACAAGGTAGAAACCACAAAAATGTTATCAACAGCTGAATATGTAAACAAAATGTGGTATCTTCATCCAATAGAATGTTGTTCAGCTATACAAAGGAATGAAGTATTGATATATGCTATAACGTGGTGAGAGACTGAATATGCAGATGGACAATGGCCAGATCATACATAAATAAAGAGCTCTGGCCCATAATGTGCAGCAAAGATTTCAGAAAGCCAAACTTCAACCTCTGTAGCAATTTGCCCCAAATATTCAGGGCATAGTAGCTACTAGCTTCCTTAGTTTTTGCCCTGCTTCTAATTTAGGTCTGACCAGAGAAAGCCAAATATGCTTCCCTAAACAATCACATAGGATGCCCTCTTCCAGTTACCTTACCTCCAACACTCTCTTGCCAACAACCTCCAATTGGGACATTTGTGAAACCTTCTCTTTTTTCCACTGTAAAGTTTTTACATTCCTCTGCTTGCCTTTGAGTTTCTGCTAAATGCAAATAATAATATTTATATATTATTAAATACTAAATAACTAGATAAAAATATATAATAATAAATACTAAATACAAAAGTAATAGTGAATGACTTCCTTGCTATAGCATAGCATGCTCTGGAAAAAAAAAATAGCCTTTACTTGTTCTCATTTGGGTGGTCTTCATTATTTCCACAATGGATGAACCCAAAAACATACTAAGTGAAAGAACCTAGGCACAAAAGGCCATTCGTATGATTCCATTTATTTGAAATATTCAGAATAAGCAAGTCCATAGAGACAGGAAGCAGAAGTTTTATTGTCGGAGGCTGGGGGGAGGGAAAAATGGGGAGTGACTACTTAATTGATATGGGGTTTCTTGTAGGATGAAGGAATGTTCTGAAATTAGTGTTAATACACAGCATTATGAATGTACTTAATACTACTGAATTATACACTTTACAATTGTTAAAATGATAAAATTTTATAGTATGTGTATTTTGCCAAAATATGAAATATAGGGAAAAATGACATGATTAATTTCTGCTAGCACATCAACGGGGAAGAGAAATGCTACAGCTTTCATCAAAAGCATCCAACCACCACTTTGTTACAAGCAGTTATCTCTTCTGAACATTACCACAAAACCTTACTCTTGCTTCGGGTGAATTATGCTGATGATTATTCTCTCGCCTTAGGGCCCTCAAGGAGAGACTTCACCCAATGGCTGTTTTTCCATCCTCTTCCTCAGTTGATCCCAGGGAGAAGGGGTGGTTTCTCAGAAGCCTTTTGCCCAGCCCTCAATAAAAACAACTCCCCTCACTTTTCTAGGAAGCCTGAAATTAATTCTTTAAGAAATACAATCTACCCTGTCGTAGACTCTAAGTCTAAAGTTCTCTTTTCATCAGCAAAAGAGTGGGACGCAGGATTGAAGCGAGAGATGGCTAATGTTCGGGAAAAGACAAGAGCCCTGAATAAGGGTCCTTGCCCTGTATTTATTAAGATCAGAAGGCTTACAAACGTGATGGGCATGCACAAAGAGACAAAGAAACTGTGAACATTAACTTGGGGATGTGATGAAAAAGGGGGTTTTTGAAGATATACAGTGTTTGGGGTTAGGATCAATATAAAACAAAATCCTGGCCACTGGGCAGATGGGCAGATGGTTGTTAATGGCAGACTGGAGGCACCAGGTCCCTTTATCTTAGCTAGCCTAGGGGATAAGACAAATAAAGCATGCTACCTCAGGGTCAACAAGGCACCTTTCTTTTGCTAATTAGCTCCTCTCTGGGCAACCTCACCCAGTAGTGGCCTAGAGCCCTATTTACTTGTTTACCTAATTTGGCCCTTTCTTCCTGTGAAAGCAGCTTTCTGCTATAATACTAAATTGGGGGATGTATCCACCCTGAATACCTGATCTTATTTACCTCATATACCTTTGTATTGGGGTCTTTGCCCCGCCCTCTCTATACCTGTTTACCTAATCTTGTTTACCCAAAGTTGGGTGACAACATCTTATGGTTTTTTAATTCTTCATGCCTTGTTGACCCATCAGTGCAGGCTCAGGTATTTCCTAAGCTTATTCCCCACAGTTCCCCCTTTTTGTTTTTCTTGGTTCTTCTAGTTTCGTGTTCGAGGACCCTCATGACAAGCTCCTTGTCCTTCTTTTGCTTTTGGATGATTTGGACGGTGATTCTGCAATAAATAGAGACATAGTAAAAAGAGACATAAAAAGAGAAATAGTAAAAGTATTCTGCTTCCCAGAGTTATCCAAAATTTGAATGGGTGCTAGTTTAAGTGAGAAAGAATTTAGGTCACGCGACATTTCCCAGGAACCAGCCCATTCATTTTTAAGCTGATCTTCTGCATATTGTAGCTGTTGGCACAATGTCATATCTAAATTTTCTATATTGTTAGAGAGGTAGGAAGAAAACAAACAAACCAACAAACAAAAAACACTGTGATGGTATGTCTGGACAGCATCTGAAGCTTGGGAGTGATTATAAGGAATGCCAGTCATGCAAATACGCTGGTAGTTAGGGTTGCAGGGCAGTTTAGAGTGGAGCAACAAGACCTCCTGTCTTTTTCCAATAAATTTCACTGCAGCTTCAAGAGCTTCGAGGCAGGCCAAAATTTGTCTATCAGTGGAAGTTTGGCTTATAAATTCTTTGGTAGTGTTGACCATAAATTTATTAAGGACATGGGCTGTTTGGATAGTATGATACAAACTGATTCCAGCTATGGTGGCAGAGGCAATAACACCTACTGCTGCTAGGATGCCCATGATTACAAGGCCAACAAATATTTTTTGCCTTACAGCAGAGTGCCAGTGTTGAATAAGCTTGGATAGTGCACCTAGTCCTGATGGATGCATATAGGGTTCAGAGCTATTAACAGGAACACAGGCTGAGATGCACTAAGTACTAATAAAGAGGAGATATCTAATGATGTTAGCATTACTTACACAGGACATAAAACAGCCCTAGGAGGTAGAGATATTATAATTATTTTCTAGTTGTTGGATCCGTAAAGTGGAGGTAGCAAAGAAAACATAGGGAGAAGGGACACAAATAGTGGTAGATGCAAATTGATCTTTGTGCAGGGAGGCCGAAGTTAGGTTAATATGTCGTTTTACATAAATTTCATTGTGGCTAATAGTACGAGTGAAGAAGGGAAGACCCAGCTTCCAAAGATTAACAAGCCAAGGTCCTTTTAATTTCACTTTATATGCAGAAATTATAGGGCCAGACAAGCCTCCATCTTTCCAAAAAACATTCTCCCTACTAAACTGGTCAAAGGATATGGTCTTATTTGAATATTTTGTTTCAAGATGTCCTCTAGGACCCCTGTCAATAATAGTCCAATTTCCCCAGTGAAGATTATGCTCAGTCTCTCCATAACAGGTTGTCCAAGGAATGTTATTCCAGGGGTGGTCTGAATATTTGAGACAAGAGCAAGCCATAACAGGAGTGTGAGATATGTTTGTTTTTTGAGGTATATCAAAGCTTGTGGCTGAGAAAAAGGTAAAGTTGTCTGGCCTTGTAGAGGTTTTGGGCTGTACATGCAAAAGCCAATTGATTTTTAGTTTGAGACAAGGAGATAAGTTGCTAAGTTTAGTAACACACATAAGAGGTGTTGAAGTAAGCCACCATTGAGGTCTTGGCATATAAAGCCAATGCTCTTATTCAGTTTGGAAAGGTGGGTTAAGATTGGCTCCTTCCATGAACTCTGTCATTATTGCTAATAGGAATATCCCAGGCTGGGAGTGTTAAGCTATCAAACATGTGGGTTAAGGAGATGAACCCAATATGAATATTGAACTTGGCCTGGACAAATGAGGGAAAGGAGAAAAATCAGAGTTACATGTATCAAATTTTTGTTAATGACAAAAATCATGGCCATCAGAAGTGAATTAGGGGTATAAGCAATGTCATTGTGTTGTAAGAGGATGCCAGCCTGGTTAGGCAGGCATTCAAGGCTTCCCCATGTTATATCAGGGGCAAGGACTGCGTTTGTGGAGTGGCTTCAGGATGAGAAGTCCATGAAGAGGCTTCTTTCATCTTGAAAAAGGTGGGGGGAGGGGTGTAGTGTCTGTTCATTCAGAATCATCTTGAAAAAGGTGTGTGTGGGGGGGGGGTAGTGACTGTTCATTCAGAATCATTCTCTGGATGTCCTGATTCATTGGATGCTATCCTGGATGTCTCCACCATGCCATGGTATGGCTTTGCCAAATGAGAGGGAATCCACAGAGGTCCAGAATCTCAAAGAATGCAAGCATATCCTCAACTCCAGGTGAGAAGTTTACTGGGCTCAGTCCGTGTAGCACCGCCCCACCTTGAGGGTTTTGTTTAGCACCATAGGGTGAGAGGATTTATCTGATTTTGAAGAAGGTCACTCAGCTGCAGTTAGTCCTTGAGGATTCAGATTTAAAAAGTTAAGAGTAATTATAGCAGCATCAAGAAGGAGCTGAGTTTGTAATGCAGAAAGCCAGGGATATCTCCCTGTTTTTGTTTTTCAACATGTTTTTGAGCATATCATGTGCTCATTTTACAATTGCTTGGCCTTGTGGATTATAAGGAATGGGTAATTCCAATGAAGGCTTAAGTAAAACTTAAAAGGGTGTGTTGTCCTGTTGTTTTACCCTTTTTGTTAAAATTATATTTATGTATTTATTATAAATAAATATATTTATGTATTTATTATAAATAAATATATTTATGTATTTATTTATTACATTTAACAAAAATGTATTTTCATTTTTATATCTTTTTTACATATCTCTCACTTTTTTGTATACGAAGTTACTTATTTCCATTAGCCTTAATTACATTTAGCAGAATTTTAACTCTTAGAAACCTTTAGTCTCCATTGAAAATGAAGCAGTAACCAATTGTGAACTGTCTGTTACATCAGAAAATGTTTTAGGTGGTAGACTTATAAATCCATTAAGCATAAAGCATGGATTTAAATATTATTAATTTTTGTTGCCATAAGAAGTCAGAAGCATAAACCTGTGTTTAGTAAGCAATGCTTCAGCATTCCATTTGATTTGGAAGAGGCCTAAATGTCTGAAGAACTTAACTCAATTTAGCATTTAAGCAAAAGGCTCAAGTTTTAGGTTACCAAAGTCCCTGAAAGCTATCCTAACAATTACCCATAAAAACTATGAGGCAGACAAAGTTAACCATCACTTTAAGTCATCCTTTTGGTAACAAATTGGAACAGAGATAACATGAGCTTACTTGGCCTTCAGTAAACCTTAGTAGAATAAAGTTCTATAGCTTAAAAGACATGCCTATCTTAATAATACTTCATTTGTGTTCCCTTAAAAATTTACCATTGTCAATTTTTTTCCATTGAACCAATGAGGAAATCTGAAGTCTAAGGGGGTGTTTTTTGCTTTTTGACAGTGTGGGAAGGAGGACCTGATGCTACCTGAGGCATTGAAGAGCCAGATATGCAGGCTGAACCCCAGGTGGTGCAAAAGCTGGAGGAGGTGGAAGGAAAGACAGAAAAGGTGAGGTGCTGCCATGAGACCTGAAGGCAGATAAAGGCACAGAGGGCAGAGAAAGAGTTCACCTGGTCCTAAAGCCTGGCAGCTCAGATACATGAGCAGATACGGATTTTTGTTCTGTTTTGTATTTCTTTTGTTTTTGTTTTTGTTTTGTTTTGTTTTGTTTTCCACTAGTGGAATTAGGCAGTCTATGTCAGACCAGAGAAAACAGGGAAGTTCCCCGAAACAAAAGGAGTTTCGGCAGCTGCTTGGGAACATTCCTTAAAATCATCCCGAGGTAGACTAGCCAGATACAATTGGCTCTAATCATAGTTATTATTCTAGGAAGTGAATGAGGGAAAAGCCCCACATATAGTTAGAGTAACCAGAGTGTATTGGGAGAAACCATGAGAGAGAGAGAGAGTTAGAGTCCCCTATATCAGGGATAGTCTGTGTAAAATATGTCACACTATTTTAGTGCATTGCTTTACTGACAATGATTGGAAGCGGGCTTGCTGCCTTGATTGGGAATATTGCCCTGTGCCAGACACTTGTTCAAAAGAATCCTGAATAGCAGCGCCAAAGTTTTGCACAGCACGAGTCACTCAAGCATCATGAAACTCTTGGGCACAGACAGCATACTGGGCTGGTGTCAGAATGATATTAGTAAGAGAGCCCCAGTCCCAGGCACACATGGAATAAGTACCATATAAATTTTCTAAAATGCCAATTGTAAAGGGCTGTGATGGACACACAGTTGAATTGATTTTTGCAATTATTTTACCATTGGAAAGAGCAGGCTTTCATGGACATGTAGTCCGTTCTGCCTGACAATGGGAAACAGGTGGAATTTACCAGCCTTGTGGACCTCTTTAATGTACTCTTGCATTGACCTCTTTAATGTACTCTTGCATTAGGACAAGGACCTTATCAGAGCCAGTTGATGAGGTTTCTAGAGGTTTGATATTTTCCCACCTTTTTGAGGGAGGAGGAGTATTTTTTGGCTGTAAGGACACTGAAGGCACAGTCTGACTATAAAAAAGCTCAGGTTTTTCCTCTATTTTGGGTAATTTTACATCTTTATATACATCGTCTGAACTCAAGGGGAGAAGGACAGTATGGACAATGGACCAAATGAGGATTACCTCAGGGGGGATGTTAGTCCCCTCAGAATGCCAAGCTTTAAATGTTTTCCCTACTTGTTCCCAAATATCAAGACCACAATTGTTTTGTTTTGGGAACCAAGGGCAATTTTGTTGGACAGCCAGCAATAATCCAAGGACAGACTTATAATTTAGAGTAGTCCCTGCTGTCTCTCCTAGTGACTGAAGAATTGGAATATAGCACTTTTGTTCAGGGGCTAGGGAATTTCCCATGATAGATCTCTCAAAAATTTCTGCGACAGAAAATCCTAATATTGTTTCTCTTTACCCCTTACCTCCTCAGGAAGAGACTATACCTGGTGCCTTTTCTCTCTTTTATTTTTTTCTTGGAGCTCCTTAATCGTTCCGTGGCGTCCTGCAGTCCTTGTGTCACACCGCCTCCTGGCCATGTCCTCTCCTTGTCCACGTCAGCCTGTAGTCCCCTTTCCTTCTATCACGTAGGGGTCACCATCTGTCATAGACTCTGGGTCTAGAGTTCTTTCTTGTCTAGCAGGAAAGCAGGAAGCAGGATTAAAATGCAAGAGATGGCTAATGTTTGGGAGAAGACAAGAACCCTAATTAAGGGTACTTGCTCAATTTTTATTAGGATCAGAAGGCTTACAAACTTGGTGATGGATGTGCACAAAGAGACAATAAATCTGTGAATATTAACTCATGGGCATGAGGGAAAGGGGGTTTTGAAGATATAGGGTGTTAGGGGTTTGAGTCAATATAAAAAAAATCTTGGTGCCAGGCAGATGGTTGTTAATGGCAGACAGGAGGCACCATGTCTGTTTATCTTAGCTAGCCTAGGGGATAAGACAGATAAAGCATGCTACCTCAGGGTTAACAAGGCACCTTTCTTTTGCTAATTAGCTTCTCTCTGGGCAACTCTATTTCTGTGTATTTTGGACAGGAGCCTGCAGTTCCAGCTGATATGCCCCGATTCGAGAGACCCCCCCCCCCCCCCCCCCCCCGAAAACAAACCATCAGAGTCCAGAGCCAAACCCAAGCGGCAAGGGTCGTTTATTGCAGGTTCGAACCCGGTCCTCTGCGCACTCATCGCCGGTGACGCAAGAGGCCCCGAGCAAGGATCTTACAGCTTCTTTTATAGACAGGCACAGACAAGTTAGGGATTTTTTTTTTTTTTGAGGTTACAGAGTTGTTATAGGCTGACATTTAAATTTGAACGCTTAGCAGAACTTGATTGGTTCCCGCCTTTATTTCAAACCATTCAGCAGAACTTGATTGGTTCCCGCCTTTATGTCAGACTACGACCGGCACGCCCTGGCTGGTTTCGGGAACAGCGGGGGAAGGGAAAGATTTTTCTTTGCAGTTGTGAGTACACCTGGTAACTTTTCTCTTAGCCTCTCACAGCCAGATCTTCTTGGGTCCTGGTGGCAGACTGCACTTGATTACTCTGGGATGACTATGCATTAGTGACCTCATTTTAAATGGCCTTACCTGTCAAAGAGGATCAGCCTTTTCTCCCAGCCAGCTAGGTTGGGGCCAGAAAACAAAGTTATCTCCATCCAGAAAAACACTGAGTTTTTAGAAGGGAAATACTTTTCCATGTAAGTCCAAGAAGTATTTTAAGAGTCATGCTGCACGCTGACTGGAATTCTTCCTTAAATCACCTTATTAAGTTCAATTCAGTTAAACAAAAATTCAGTGTTTCAGGCCCTGGGTGAGGATCTAGAGATATTTCTTGTTACATGATAGGATACCTTTATGGTTAGTACCAGCGGCCTTTGATACCACATAGTCCTGGGGAGGGCCCTGATCTGCCACCTACTAGCCATGTAAACCGAGACAAATTTCTTAATCTCTCTGCACCTTGAATTTATGATCCATAAATGGTGATAAAATCTTAAAGGGCTATTGTGAAGATCGAATATGCCAACATAATTAAAGTAGTCAGCATGGTGTCTGGCATAGAAATGTAGGCTACAAGGGGGCTCCTGGGTGGCTCAATCAGTCAAGCATCCAACTTTAGCTCAAGTCATGATCTCACAGTCTGTGAGTTCAAGCCCCAGGTCGGGCTCTGTGTTGACCACTCAGAGCCTGGAGCCAGCTTCAGATTCTGTGTCTCCCTCTCTCTCTGCTCCTCCCCTGTTTACATTTGGTCTCTATTTTTCTCAAAAATAAACATTTTTAAAAAGAAATGTAGACTACAGGGGCATCTGGGTGGCTCATTTGGTTGAGCATCTGACTCTTGACTTTGCCTCAGGTCATGATCCCAAGATCGTGGGATTGAGCCCAACATTGGGCTTTGTGCTGAGCTTGGAGCCTGCTTAAGATTCTCTAGGGCACCTGGGTGGCACAGTCAGTTATGTGTCTGGCTTTGGCTCAGGTCATGATCTTGAAGTTCATGAGTTTGAGCCCTACATCGGGCTCTCTGCTGAGAGCTCAGAGCCTGGAGTCTGCTTCAGATTCTGTGTCTCCTTCTCTCTCTGCCCCTCTCCTGCTCACACTCTGTTTCTCTCTCTCAAAAATAAATAAACATTAAAAATTTAAAAGAAAAGATTCTCTCCATCCCCCTCTGACCCTCCATCCCTGCTCTCTCTCTCTAAAAAAAAAGAAAAAGAAAAAGAGAAAAAAAGAAAGAAAGAAAGAGAAAGAAAGAAAGAAAGAAAGAGAAAGAAAGAAAGAAAGAAAGAAAGAAAGAAAGAAAGAAAGAAAGAAAGAAAGAAAGAAAGAAATGTAGACTGCAATGGACCTTCACTCTTTTGTTCAGCTACCTTGATGTCAAAACTACTGACTCTGGCTTCATCTGGTGGTAGTGGAACTAGTTTCTACATGTTCTACCATTAGAAAAATACTACTTTTACAAAGGTAAGCAAGAAGTAAGCAATAAATCTTGATTTAAAAATGATTTTGATATAGTTTATAAGAATGGTTCTACTTCAATTTGAAGAACTGACATAAAGATGGAAAAAGGACTTGATGACTCTCAATTCTATCAGTCTTTTGCATTTATTTAACAAATATTTATGGGACATATATTACATGCCAGGCCCCACAAGCCCACAAACCGTATCTTCCCTTCAGAACTTTTTCTAGACTCCTGACCTGTGTATTCAGCTACCAACTGGAAATATATATCTAAAGCAGTGGCTCTTAAATGGTTATGAACTTGTTCTCCACTTCTGGGGGACATGTGGCAATATCTGGAGACATTTTTGATAATATAACATTTTGATAGCATTTTGATAACTGGGAGTGCTACTGGAATCTTGTGGGTAGAAGCCAAGGATGCTGCTGAATATCCTACAGTGCACAGGACCATCCCCAAAACAAAATTTTCCCAGCCGAAAATGCCATTAGTGCTGAGGTTGAGAAAACCTACTCCAGAGCAAGGTAAATGCTACTACCTACCCCTATATGCACAGATTCAAGTAGTACCCATCTTTGAAGTTTGACAACCCTGGATTAGAATAATAATGCTGCCTCTTACCAACCATATATCCTTGGAAAATGTATTTGACCTCTAGGATTGTCCTTTTGCCCTTGGGATACTATAACAAAAATACCACATGGTGTTCCTGGATGGTTCAGTCATTAAGCATCAGACTCTTGATTTCTGCTCAGCTCATGATCTCATGGTTTGAGCCCCGTGCCAGACTCCACACTGACAGTGTAGAGCCTACTCAGGATTCTCTCTCTCCCTCTCTCTCTACCGCTCCCCTGCTCTCTCTCTCTCTGTCTCTCTCAAAACAAATAAATTAACTGAAAAAACACCACAGAACGGTAACTTATAAACAATAGAAATTTATTTATCACAGTACTGGAGACTAGAAGTCCAAGATTAGGATTCTAGCATAGTTCTGGTAAAGGCCCACTTCCTAAATGGCCATTTTTTCACTGTAACCTTACATGGTGGAAAAGGCAAGGGATCTCTATAAGGCCTCTTTTATGTTCGTACTATTCCAGTTCATGAGAGCTCGCCTTCAATGACCTAATCACCTCTGAAAGTCCTCATGTCCTAACACCATCACATTGGACATCAGGATTTTGATGTATGAATTTGGGGGCCCCAAACATTCAGACAATAGCAGTGAGCCTTAGTAGAGAATTCCTGGAGGAAAGAAATTATAGTAGGGAATACTCATACTTAACTTATAGAACAGTTAGAAGGAGTTAGAAAAACAGGAGTTAAGGCCTTATCAGTGTTTGGCCAGAAGTAAGATCTTAAGTATTAGTATCTTTTCTACCATACCTCCTAAATTCTGCTTCTAAGATGACTTTAACCTAAACTACATGGCTCTAAATAGCCTAACTGTGTCCTAAAAAGCATGACAACAGGAAAGAAAATGGAATTATGGCAAAAGGAAGAAAAATAAAACTCATACAAATCCACATTATGTATGAGTTGTCACTTTTGTGTTTTAGAGTTATCTCATGTAGGTGGGACAGGGGCTAAGTTGTCACCCCATTTCTATGGAATCAGTGTACCTTTGCTGACCTCTTTGGAGTCTTCTTAGAGAATTAATATCAGAATTTCCCATTAAATGGATATCTGGGTTATTCTTGTGGCTCCATCATGACACATTCCCAGAGGAGTGCAAAACATGATGAAAGGTCTTCTTCTGAAGAGAGAAATGGAGTAAGAGGAATATGTTGCTTCTAGTGCTTGACAAAAACTTTTTTTCTGTATGGTCTTAGGTACAATGTGTACCTTCTCCTGGCTACTGACTCATATTTAGGATATGTGATTCAAATTGATCTTCTGGCAGGCCAAACTTGTATAGAAACAATTTAGTGTCCTTTTTCCTAAGCATTCTTATTATCATTTAAATTCTCATATTCTAGTGTTACTGGAGGATTAGCAAGTTAAACTACCTTACAAGAAATCTGGGATATTTCTCAGGCAGAGAGAAAAAGAGTACGGGTGGAATCTTTCAATAATTCTTAACACTTCTGCTTGAAAAGGGCACACTCCATTTCCTCTCATATTTCATTGGCCCAATATAGTCACATGGCCAAATATAATGTCAGCGAGGTGGAATCATTGGGCCTAGGAGGGACTTCAGGGATCCCCCCCACATGTAACCCCACAGCTAGACTTCTTGACTTAATGTTATGGAACCAGGCTGGAACACTGGCAGAAAAAACAAGTGGCACTCGGAGATCTTGGTGGATTGGAGATTTAACACCGGCGGGCTCAGAGACCTTGTCTCCAAAGTTCTGAGCGCCAAATGCAAGTGGGGAGGGTAATTTATAATTGTCAGCTTCCATATCTGTGGGGGTTTTTGTGCACGCAGCAAACAAAGGCAGAAGAACACAGAAGAGGGGTCTCTAAGCTAGAGACCAGAGTTTGTTTTAGCCCCATCGGCCATCTTTGGCATACTTTATTCACTTCTCCAACATTTCCCCCTTTGATGCCTTCGAAAAAAACTTTCAGTAGGCATCACCTTTCAGTTTTACATATTGGTACTCTCAGAAGGCTAAGATATGTGCTGTAGTTTGGCGAGCAACAGTTTTCAATAAAAGGTACCATGGCATTCAGTATACAGGGGCCAATGGATACAAGTAAAATTATGGAGAGGTGGGGCCCTGCCAGGGCAGGAAGCCAGGATGCCCAATCTGTGAGATTCCATCCTTTCCACTGATTGATACTTTCCTGTTGTCTACATTGAATTCTTTCCTTGAGTTCCTTAACGTTAGTTGTAACTATTCCTGACTGGTTTACAAAATAGCAACATTCTTACCCCAGAAAGATGCAAGTGCCTCCTTTTTCTGAAGTGAGGAGGTCAAGGGCTCGCTTATTTTGGAGGGTCACTGCTGCCAGAGAGTTTATTTGGCTTTGTAAGTTTACCAGAGAATCTGCCACCTGTTCCATGTCTTCATTTAGCTCTTGTGATAGTCTATGGTATAGTCTTACGGATTAACCTATGCCCCCTATTCTGGTTCCTATTCCTGTCACAATTCCTGCTCCTATCAGAACAGGTAGTAGGATTGCCTGTTTAGCCTATGACTTGGGGCTAAAGGCTGTTAGGAACTGATCTTCAGTGTATACAGATATCTCTGGGGTTAGGACGGTGGAAAAACATGTATGAGTCCATTTGGCTTCTAAGCATCAGTAGGCCTAATTAGAACACAGATAGAACAATCTAGGGGTTGAACATAGGGTTGAATTCCTCTTTAAGGTTATATTTCTTCCTCATAGACAGGTACTGTTTATACCTTCAGGGGCTGTACAGATTAGATTTGTGAGACAGATCCCAGTGGCCAGGGATCCAATTAAGACAGAGGTGTTGGTTTTGAGATTTTCAGGAGCTTCCCAGGTCAAAGGGATGGGAGTGGCTAAGTAAGCCCTCCCAAGGGCTTGTGCTGAGGCACAAGCACATCCAGCAGGTTTGGGTGTGATTATCTATTTTATGGAGGACTTGTAGAGTAGTATTGGCCCAATGCTGGAGTGGGGAATTGGTAAGCATCTGATTGAGGGCTGAAAGGTTCAAACCCTGGTAGGCTGCTGGGGGAGGGATCGCCTTTATGGCTTGTATTACCCTATTCTGGGTATCCTTTATAACCTTCTGAAGGACCCTATCTTACACCCCTCCCTGTCCAAGATCCCCCATTGAGGAAGGTAAGTGTAACAAACTCGCTTCCCTCTCTGGAGGCCCTTGTTGTGACATGGGTTCCTGACATTTTGGGTTATCTCTGTGGTCCAATACTTAGTCTTTGGGGCACCAGGTAACTGACAGGGAGTGGGTGTTTTTCCCTTGTAGCAATCTTTGTGGAGGGAGGTGAAGGTGCTAAACGCCCTTGACCCCCTTATTGTCATATAACAATCCTGGGGGCAAAATGGGTAAGCGGCAGTTGTGAGCGTGAGAGAGGTTATCATAATATACAGGCAATACTTAATAATCCTCCCATCCAGAGGAGGTATGTGAGACCCAGCATCCATCTTTTATCAAATGTCCAGCTTGTTGGTGCAGTCTCTGTCAGCCCAACAGTAAGAAGTAAGATCAGGGTATGACACCAATAAGGGGCAAGGACTGGCAGAGTTGCATCCAAACACCTGGGCTAGGTTCATGCGTTGATTCCTCAACCTTCTGCTGTGCGCAGGCCAGCCAGCTTCTGGAGTGTGTCTGGAGCAGGGCTGGAGGTCTCAGGGGCCGGTTTCCCTTTTGAGGGTCAGTTTAAACAGGTTGACTGGATCTGGATCACTTTGCCAAGTTGTGGGTTCTTCTGAGTTGGCCTTCTTAACTCTGGAGTGATGGACCCATGGGGTGATACCTGAAACTTTAAGGGCTGTAGGAGTTGTTAGAATAATATTATGAGGCCCAGTCCACCATGGTTTAAGAGGTTTCCTCTTCCAGTCTTTGACCCACACAGAGTCTCCTGGCTGAAAGGGGTGAGTGGGGGTCCCTAAGGAAATTGGGGCCCTCTCTGTGGTATATCTCTGTAACTTGTTTAGGACTGCCCCCAAGGTCTGGAGCTGTTCTCTCATTCCCTTGTCTCCAACCTGGTGTAGGTCTCCTGGGAGCTTTCCTAAACATGGTGGGGGGGTCGCCCATAGAATAACTCAAAGGGGGAGAATCCTAGTGCCCCAGGCATGCATCGGGCATGCAGGAGGACCAGTGGTAGTAAATCTGGCCATGGGAAATTAGTCTCTCTCTTGGTGGAACTTTGCCAGGTTTTTCTTGAGGGTGCGATTCATCCACTCTACTTTCCCTGAGCTCTGGGGTCAGTAAGCAGTGTGCAGTTTTCAGGTAATGTTGAGGGACTTTGTCAGGGTTTGTATAATGTCTGCCACAAATGTAGGTCCGTTATCACTGTGTATGGTTAACGTTAGACCAAACTGAGGCACAATCTCCCATAGAAGAGCTTTGGCCACCTCGCGACTTCATTCTGTTCTGGTTGGGAATGCTTTGACCCATCCCAAGTATGTGCAGATTATTACAAACCCTTTATTTGGTTTTATGTTAGTAAAATCCACCTCTAAGCCCTAGAAAGGGGTGGCCCCCTTCCTTTGCGTGCCAGGCGGGGGCTGTGAGGCAGACCAAGCACTGTTTTTGACACATGTTACACATTGTTCACTGACAGCTCGGCATAATGCCAGCACCTGGCTGATATAGTAGTTCTTTTTGAGTAGGGCCTCTAATGCAGTTTTCCCTAGGTGTGTGAGTTGGTGAGTGATATTCCTTCACTGGGTGCTTTCCCATAGACGACGGGACAAAGATGTGCCCATTTGGCATGACCCACCATCCCTCTTTGCTTAGTGTGCCTCCTTCTGTTGAGGCCCAGCTTCTTTTTTCATTTGTGTACAGGGAGGGGAGGCTTTCCTCTGGGGTGCAAGAGTCGTAGTGTAGGTAGGAGCTTCGCCTGGGTCACCACATGTGGCCGCTCTGGCTGTTTTGTCAGCCAGGTGATTTCCTCAAGTTATGGAGTCATCTCCTTTCTGATGTCCCTTACAGTGTAGGATAGATACCTTGTCTGGCAGCCATACAGCCTCAAGAAGCTTTAGTATTTCTTCCTTGTTTTTGTTAGTTTTCCCTGCAACAGTAAAGAGGCCTCTTTCTTTATAGATGGCCCCGTGTACGTGCACAGTAGCGAAGGCATACTGGGAATCAGTGTAGATGTTAACTCATTTACCTTTTCTAAGGATGAGGGCTCAGGTTAAGGTGTACAGATCAGCTTGTTGTGCCGACCATCCTTCCAGCAAGGCCTTGGCTTCCAGAACTTCGGTGGTTGTGGTTACCATATATCCTGCTCTTCGGCTGCCCTCTTGTAAATAGCTGCTCCCATCACTGAACAGGGTGATCTCCAGACTTGCTATAGCCTGGTCTTGGAGGTACGGACAACTGGAGTAGACTTCATCCACTACTTTGGAACAGTCATGGTCGGGTTCTCCCTCGTCCGTGGGAAGGAAGGTGGCTGGGTTTAGTGTTCTTACTGTTTTGAGAGTGACCCTTGGGTTTTCATAGAGAAGGCCTTGGTATTGTGTCAGCTGGGAATTGGAGAGGAAATGATATCCTTGGGTGCTCATGAGGGACATGACTGCGTGTGGGACCTTAACATTAAGTGTTTGTCCCAGTGTAAGTTTGTCTGCCTTCTTGATGAGCAGGACTGTGGCTGCCAGCACTCTGAGGCACAGTGACCATCCTGCAGCCACAGGATAAAGTTTTTTTTTTTTTTTTGACAGGTAGGCTACTGGCTTTTGCAAAGGTCCCATGCTCTGAGTGAGCACTCCAAGGGCTATTTTGTCTTTTTCATGTATGAAGAGGTTAAAGGGCCTTTCTATGTCAGGCAAAGCCAGGGCTGGGGCTCATCTTAGAGCCAATTTTATTTCTGTGAAAGCGGCCCTTGCTTCCTCAGTCCATGTGAGGGGCTCCTGGTCTGGCCCTCCCAACAGGTCATAGAGGGGCCTCGCTATGATTGAGAATCCAGCAATGCAAATGCGACAGAACCTTGCAGCCCCTAAAAATTCACGCAAGCCTCATTTTGTTCGGGGCTGTGGCAGTGTGGTGATAACTTTCTTCCTTTCAAGTCCTAGTTATCTTTTTCCTTTTGTGAGGAGGAAGCCTAAGTATGAGACCTGCTGCTGACAAACCAGTGCCTTTTTCCAAGAGACCCGTTACCCCAAGTAGGATAGGAGCTGCAGGAGGGCCTTGGTACCTTTCACACAGTTTCCTTGGGTGTCACTGGCAAGCAGGAGGTCGTCTACATATTGAAGGAGGACACACCCTGTGATTTCCCTAAGAAAGTCAGCAAGGTCTGAAGCTGGTGCTTCCCCAAAAAGAGTGAGAGAGTTCTTGAAACCTTGGGGATGTTGTGTCCAGGTCAGCTGCATCTGGCTCCCTGGAACAGGCTCAGTCCATTCAAAGGCAAACAATCGTTGACTTTGTGGAGCCAGGTGGAAGCAGAAGAAAGCATCCTTTAGGTCGGGGCATTAACCCATCTGGTTGACCCCGGAATTTGGCTGAGGAGAGAATACAGGTTCGGAACCACGGGGTGTAAGGAAACAGTCACTTTGTCAATGGCCTTCAAATCCTGTACTGGTTGGTATCCTCCTCCTGGCTTCTTGACTGGCAAGAGCAGAGTATTCCAAGTTGATTGGCACTCAATTAGAATACCTGCTTCTCTGAGTTTTGTCAGGTGCTCTTGTATACCCGTTCTAGCTGTGAGTGGAAGAGGGTACTGGCTTTGTCTCTGAGGTTGGGCTCCAGGGATCAGGTCAACAATGATGGGGGCCCGATTCCAAACTAGTCCAGGTGGCTTGTCTTCAGCCCATACAGAGGGGAATGTAAGCCTGAATTCTGAGGGGCTACAGGGTAGGGCCTGGGCACAGAATAGTCTCCATTCTTCTTCCCTTGGCAGGGTAATCGCCAAGACCAGGGTTTCCTTCTGCCTTGGGTTGAATTGGAGACTAGTGTGTCCAAGTGGGTTCAAAAGTGATCTGAGCCCCAAGTTTGGAGAGCAGATCCTGGCCCAGGAGACGAATAGGGCAGTCAGGTAAGTAGAGGAACTCGTGCCATACCTTGTGACCCCCAAGTTCACATTGTCAAGGTTGACAGAAGGGCTGCTGCATTGCCTGTGTCCCAGTAACCCCAAGTATGGTTGTCGTCTTTTGGTTTAAAGGCACCACTAGGGAAGTAACACCAGAGTATTCAGCCCCAGCATCAATCATGAAAGTTATTGTTCAGCCTCCTACCTTCATTTCGACCATGGGGTCATGGGGGCCAAGAGAGAAAGAGCCCAGTCCCCCTCAGTCTGATTCTATCCCAGCCAGACCAACGAGGTTCTCACCTCGAGGTTCCTCCTGATGTTGGCTGGGTTTTGAAGGCCCCTTCCCATTCGGACATTCATTCTTCCAGTGTCCCTTCTCTTTGCAGTATGCACGTTGGTCCTTTGCTAAGGAGGCTCTGGGATTTCCCCCTTTTGGTGGTTGGGTTCTTCCCGTCTTTTCAGTGTCTGTTTCTTTTAGTGCTGCTGCGAGAAGGGTGGCCTTCTTTTTTAATCTTCTCTCCTCTTCTCTTTCGGCTGTGACTTCTCTGTTCATGAAAACTTTATTGGCAACCTCTATCAGCTGGGTGATATTCATCCCGGCAAAGCCCTCCAACTTCTAGATTTTTCTTCTGGTATCTGGGGCAGCCTGTGCCACAAAAGAAGTATTTACCATTTGTTGACTTTCAGGTGCCTCGGGGTCAAACATGGTGTATACACGGTATGCTTCACATAATCTTTCATAGTAGTCTCTGGGAGACTCCCCAGGGTGCTGTGTGACTGACGATATTTTAGTCATGTTCATGGGCTTTTTGGCTCCAGCTTGGATTCCCTGAAGGAGGGCTTCCTGGTATCATCGGATGTGGGCTTGTCCTTCTTCTGTGGTGAAATCCCATGTTGGGTGTTCTTTAGGCATGGCAGCTTGAGCCCAGACAGCAGGGTCATTAATCCCCGGAGGTGCATGATCTTCTAGGTACTGTCATGTTTCTCTCATTCTTCTTCTTCTTTCTTCTGTGTTAAACAGAGTATGGAGTAACTGTTGACAATCTTCCCAAGTAGTTCGGTGGGTCTGGAAGAGGGACTCCATCAAGTCAACCATTGCTTGTGGCTTTTCAGAGTATGATGGAGTGTTCTGTTTCCAATTGAGGAGGTCGGTTGTAGAGAAAGGTTGATAATACATCATGGAACGGCTGGGCTTGACTGTTTTGTCTTCATTCTGTCTTTCAGGCTCTCTTGTCTCCCTTACAGGCATTTGGAAAGTGTTTGGTCTGTGTCTGGGGCACAGTCTGGCTGCTAGCCCCTGTAGGGGAAGGTACTCTGGGTCCAAAAGGGGCAGGGAGATGGGCGGCAGCAACTGCTGCAGTGGAGGTGGTGGAGAGACAGACTGAGGAGGAGTTTCAAACTCAGAGGGAGGGGGAGGGAGCTTGATGAGTCATAAGGAGGCAGAAAGACAATATCCTCTTCCGTGTCTCCTTTAAATATTAGAGAAGCGGTGGGTTGCTTCTTTGGCTCCCTGTGTGAGCCTCCAGATAAAGTTGCTAAAACCTTTGCCTGGCTCTGTTTGCTAAGGATGAATGGCATCCAAAGCGGGGGATTTTGGACAATTTCAAGCCAGGAGTCGATGTATGGAAATTGATCAGGGTGGCCTGAGTTCCCAGTGACTATTAAGCAAACCCACTGCATTATTTGAGCATCTAATGTCCCTTCTGGGGGCCATCCTAGATTGAATATGGGCCATAATAGTTCACAAAAGGTCCTTATCTTCCTGGGTGCCATTTTCACCCATAATTGCCTGAAAATCCGTTTTTAAAAGTTTTGAGCATGACCTCTAAAATCGTAAGCTTACTTTGTTTTGATCCCATTGTTAATTTCCTTCTCGTGTTCAGTGTCACAAAGACGGACAAAGGGAGGGTATCCCCTCAGATGAGAGGACAAATCAGATACTCCACTGGTCACATTCCCGAGGGAAACTGTAGGTGAGGTTTGGCCGTAGCGGACTCGGCTATGTGACTTGTGATCAGAGTCTGATCCGATACTGCCCTAGACGTTATACTCTCACCATAACATAGGGGAGCCCATTCAGACTCTGTAAACTTTTGGGGACCTTAAGGGTGCCTGTCCATGGAGCCACAAACTCGAACTCGACTGGCAAACCTGGCCAAGCCACACATTCACACACACACACACACACACACACACACACACACACACACACCAGAGTCTGTTACATTCCCTCCCACAAAATTTTCTACCTGTGAGACCATTAAGGCCTCCAGGAATTGATAAGGTCCCCCATCCCCCCTTTTGGGTGGGCTTGACTACTTTGGGGCCCCGGACCTTACCGGTTCCAAAATCGGGTCCAGATCACCTACTAGGTCTCTTTGAGTCTGGTGGGAACAATGGAGTGGGACCGGCCCCAGGAGACCGAGTAGGAGACTGCTGAAATTCAGTCAGGGTGTGCCTTCTCCCTTGTGATCCCTCGATCCATCACCACTTCACCGTTCTTCCAAACTGGTGGCAACAATGGGCCAGCGAAGTTTGGTTTCCCGGTCAGGGAACCAAATATGTTATGGAACCAGGCTGGAATGCTGGTGGAAAAACCAAACAGCACTCGGAGATCTTGGTGGATCAGAGATTTATTTAACACAGGCAGGCTCAGAGACCATTTCTTCAAAGTTCTGAGCGCTGAATACAAGTGGGGAGGGTAATTTATAGTTGTCAGCTTCCATATCTGTGGGAGTTTTCGCACGTGCAGCAAACAAAGGAAGAAGAACACGTAGGAAGGGCCTTTAAGCTAGAGACCAGAGTCCATTTTAGCCCCATTGGCCATCTTTGGCATACTTTATTCACCTCTCCAACACTAAGAGGAAGTATTTGATCACAATCATCTCCCTTAACAAAAGGAGTTCTTGAGTATGTACCTATGAGGGCACAAAGCCAGGCAAGTGTAAAACTATTACCTTCCAAATGGGAAGCTATTAGTTGGTTGTGGGGATGGCAAGAGATAGAACCCCATTTCAATCCTGACACTTATCTGGAGAGGGTCTTAATCTCTGTGAGCCTGAGCTTGGTCTTCTCTGACATGAAACTCATGTTACTTTTCTCACAATGCTGTCCCAAGGAGCAAATGAGAAAATCTGTAAACTACACATGGACATAGTAGGGTTTCAACATTTATCAGTCCTGGCACACCTGCCTCCTTCGTCCTAAAGAGGAGATAATATTGACTTAAACCAGGGAGGATTACTGGCATAGAGAGCATCTGGAAAGGTAGTAGCAAGAGCTTAAATATATCCCCATAATGTATTTAATGTATTTGCTTTGATGTCAGTTCTGAGTTATGGGATGAGTTACATGTGGAAGTTGGAAAAAGAGAAAAACATCACCACACTATTTCCTGTTAAAACATTTGCTTTTCTGTACCCTTAGTTTATTATCTAGTTTGACACTGGAAGAAGAGCAGTTTCCCATTGATTATGAGGTAAAGAGATAGTACAGAGTAAAATGGAGTCAAGAGATAAGATACATCCCTGACTATAGAACCTTGAGTTAGTCACCCTCCTATGCTTACCTCAGCCCTCACTCAATGATGCTTTATAGAGATGGACTGATATTTGAGTCAGAAAAGTCAGTTTAACTTTAACTTTAACACCATTGGTTTATGGCTGTATGACTTCTTTTTTATCTGAAACTCCAAGTGGTAGGCAGAATTCTAAGATGACCTCCATTAATCCTCACCCTTGTGTAATACCCTCTATGCTCCCTCTGAGTGTGGGTTAAACCAGTAAATATGAAGAAATACCACTTTTGTGATTGTATGTTACATGGCAAAATGGAGATTATCTTGGTGGACCTGAGCTTATCAGATGAGCCCTTAAGCAGACCATTTTCTCTGGCTGTTCACAAGAGAAGGCATCAGAGATTCAAATCACAAGACAGATTCAACACACCATTGCTGGCTGGAAGTTAATGGAAGCCATGTGGCACAGACTTGGAGTACCTTCTAGGAACAAAGAGCACCCCTAACTGACAGCCATCAAAGAATCAGGGACTGTGTTGCAGGGAGTGTGCCCAGAGTCACAAAAGATTAGTCTGTAAACAAAATGCAGTTAAATGAAGGTCCTCATACTCAAGTAGGAATGAGGCCCCGAATCCAAAATGAAGCCTCTTTTTATTAGAATGATTGCTAAAGACTACGTGCATAAAGTCAGCTAAGCAAGTGTAGTAATCAACTTAATAGTTTTGCTTTTCAAGGTTGAATTTACAGATAATTGTTTTTTATGATACTGGGAAGGGTCAGATATGAAGGAATCGGGCCCTGGAATGTTAATGGCTCTAGGCGTTCCTTAAGAGCTGCAGCTGTGTTCAGCTGTGTAAACATGTCCTAAGGCCTTGTACCTTCTCCAGCCTTCCACTTTTGAAGTCTTTCTCTTTGATGCTTCTCTCCTGCATCTCCCACAGGACTGCAGTTCAACAGCCACTAGAAAATGACTCCTACCAGCAACAAGAATGATATTGGAAGTTCAATTTTCCCTAGAGCTTCCGGAAGTAGTTCAGGGGAGCTGACACTGATACTTTGATTCCAGTCATGTGAGACCCTGAGCAGAGAACACATCTCATGCTGCACCAGACATTTGACCTACAGACTTGTAAGCAAATAATTAGATGTAGCTTTCAGTCATAAAATTTATGGTTACACATCAACAGAAAATTAATACATTTCAGTTAAGTAAAATCTATATTCAATGCATATACAATATATATGTGTGGATGCACGCAAGAGCACATGTATGTAGATGATTGGAGGAAACAAACCACTTTGATAATCTTACTACTGCAAGATAGATTTGAAGGTTACAAGTATATTTATATTGGTATTTGAATGCATTTTCCACATTTTCTAAATGGATGATAGATTATTGTTAACCAGAGACAAAGTCCATTAGTGGTTTATTCCTGTCAAACATGTTAGATTTCAGACATTTAAAAAGGTATAGGTGATAGTTAATTTTATGTGTCAACTTGACTGGGTGCACAGTTATTTCTGGGTGTGTATGTGAGAGTGTTTTGGGATAATATTAGCATTTGAATTGGTGGACTGAGGAAAGCAAATCGCTCTCCCTAATGTGGGTGAGCATTATCCAAGCCATTGAGGGCCTGAGTAAAATAAAAAGTCAGAGAAAAGAAAAATTTGCTCTTTTCCTGCCTGACAGCTTGAGATAAGAAATCAGTCTTCTTGCCCTTGAATTCAGATTTACACCACTGACTTTCCTGAGTCTCCAGCTTGCAGACAGCAGATTATTGGACTTCCCAGCAACTGTAATTGCATGAGCCAATAACTTATAATAAATGTCATCTAGATATCTATATATCTGACTCTGTATGTCTATATCAGCATCATCTAAATCTTTCCTATTTGTTTGTTTCCCAGAAGAACCTTGTCTAATCCTTATCGTAAATACTATAATAGGGAAACATGTCATAAACAGATTAAAAGTAAATGTATACAAAGAGTGGACATGACTGTGTAAATTTTCTGATTACATCACCCCTGGAGAGAACCACTATCCAAAATTTGTTCTTTGTCATCCTTGTGCTTTGTTATATTTTATTACTTATGAATCCATCCCTAAACAAACATATAATTGCTTTGCATATTTTAAACTCTAAGTGTGTATAATTAATATATTTATATATCTCATTGAAATTTTTTTCATTGAAAATAGTGTTTCTGAGATTTCTGTAATAAGGTGACTTTGGAACTTTTTGATATTTTTAACCATGGTTGTGCTTCTACATCTGCTCAAGACTCTGAAGTCTAGACTTAAGAGTGCAACGGATGACAGGGCCTCACTTTCTTCTCTCACGGATGTTATCAAATGTCTCGGTAAAGAGATTGTACTAATCTGTACTCTCTAAGCAGTGTATGGAGATCTCATGGCTCCACAGTTTCAGGTTAAACTGGGTTCAGCATAAATACAAAGTCACTGGTCAGTTTTTCTTGTCAAACTTTAGAATTATTCCAGGCCATATTCTGAGATATAAAGTGGAACCATTATTTTTACACATAGAAAAACACGTGTGAAATATGTTATTTGTATTGAAAAAAGGGAAAAATGAAAAGTAATCTAATTTTCCAACAAGATTTGATATTAGTAAATATTAATAATGTTGTGAAACCTATTATTGTACAAATCTAGATAAACAAGTGCTCTTATCTTATAGTTGGTTGGGATATATACTAGTAAAGAGATTTTAAATTTCAACTAGGCAGTGATTATTTAAAGTGTTAAATATTCATGCTCTTTGACAAAGCAGTCCCACTTGTGAGAACTTATCCTCCAAATACACCCTGGGGAGGCCCCTGACATCAATACACATATGTTCACACTGCTTAGGGCTGAGCTGACCATTGCTTTAGTTGACTCTGTGCCTCCAGACCACTAACCCTGCAAACATCCAACCATGATACAAACAGGACAATCTGTCACATGGCTGGATGCACAGCCTCAATGGAGCAACCCCAATATTCATATGGAGCAGTGCTCACATCTGTTCTCCAGGAAGAATCTATAGACCTCTTAATTCCCCTGTCTGGGACAAATATCCCTTTATAGCTTTCTCTGTGTCTTCAGAGACCCTCCTTTCCCTACCAGTAACAAGAAGCATAATTTTTGCCATAAGGTTAAGTTTTTATGAAGCATAGAATAAACATGGGCTTCAGACAGGTCTTCTTCCAAACTCCTCAAAACCTCCCCTGAAGCAGGGGAAGGTGCATCAAGCCTGGGTCCCTGCTGCGGGAAGGGTAAACCAGAAAGACAGAGATTAACCACTTCATCAGTATGTGACCTGATGCCCTTGCTAAAGGTGTGCCACCAGCAAGTGAAGGTGCCCAGGCTTCCAGGTTCTATCTCTGGCTCTGGCAGTGGGCCTGGGGAGCAACTTCTTTGCCATCTGTATCTGTGCTCAGGAGCATGTGCTCTGAGATCACATACATCCTTGAAGAGGGGATAGTGGTACTTCACCACCAGTGTAATCATGGGATTTTAAACATTTTAAATCTAGTCACTAACTTAAATGATGTAGTGTAGAGCCCCTTTAAACCATTTACTTAATTGTATCCAGAGTGCAAGGGGGTTAGAGCCCCGGACTCTGGGGGCCCCAAACAGACTAGGTTTTGCTATATGCTGCTGACAAAATCCAAAGGCAGAGACGAGTGGTGGTAAAACAAGGAAGGAAATTATTTTGGTGAGGCCAACACTGGAAAGATAGTAGACTAATGTCTCAAAGGCTGTCTCCAAAGTGCTGAAAATAATTCTAGGTTTATATAAGTGAAACTGCTTAAAAGTATAAAGCTGAACAACAACAACAAAAAAAATGGCTGCACTAATGCTTCAGAGAAACTGGATTTTAAAATAACCTTTTCTTATCTTCTGCAAACCTCCCCTTGTCTCTTCTTAACCTTTTGTTTCAGGAAACTGGTACCCTGAAGACATGACAAATGAGGCTGGCAGCATGTACACAATTCCTGTCAAAACTGGCTAGATCCTGCATTTCCCTATAAAACCCCCAACCCCTTCCTTTGAGTGGGCTTGCAGTTCTGAAGGCCTTAGCCTGCTGCAGCCTCCTTTGCCTGGCAAAACAATAAAGCTATCATTCCTCTTTATACCCAAATTCTGTGTTCCCATTACATATTTCAGTTTTGGAGCACAGTGGTCAGTTTTCAACAACTTGAGGAAAATGTGGGACAAAGGTTGGCAGGTACATGCAGGTGGGCAGCAAATGTCAGCTTGATCCTTGTCTTGGGGTCAATCACTGGTGGGATCTTGCTGGCTCAGGGAAGTCCTTATTGCTCAAGCATGTAGTTTCTGTTCCCATTAGGGGATACTTTGCCCAAAGAGTCTTTGGCCTGAGTTAAGAGATAAGCTGAAAGGAAAAACTTAATCAATTAGAAAGTACAGACTGAGGTCAAAATGGAGGTAATGGAAGTTTTCCTTCATCATAAATAGTAGCTGCCTTTCCTCTCTGGATTAGGGTACTTATGTGGCATTTTGATCTACCTCCTCAGCCAGGGCATCTTAACCAGGAGATATATTAGAATCATTGTGATGAACTTTTTATTCTAAAGCTTCGTTTGAAACTCCCTTGTTGGTGGAAACCATACTCCTGTGTCAAAGGCCATTCAAATTATTAAGCCATAATAAAATGTACAAATACCATGTGCTGCAGAATTTCTTCTTGCTTGTGAGAGGTCAGTATTTTGTTCTATTTAGGCCTTCATCTACTTTACTCAAGTCTACCTATTTAAAATGTTAATCTCATTTAAAAACACCCTCATGGAGGTGGGCCAACATGGCAGAAAAGTGGGGGGGATCTATATTCCCGAGTCTCTCAAACAAAGAATTGCTGAAGCTAAAGGACTTTGAACCCCAAGAGTCTGGGAGTAAAAGAGACTAAGTCTAAAAGGGATACACCGGGACATCCTTGATGGGCTATGGGTGGGTGATTGCGAACTGAGAGAGATAAAACAGGCCATGTAGGCATGGAAGGGAGGGATCTCCTTTTGCGGAGAGAAAAAAGGAAGAGAAAGAGCAGCTGGGGAAGCAATGGACTGTATCTGGACAAGAGATAAACCTCAGACTGGGACTGAGAGAGATCCCATCTCTAACTGTGGGGCTTTCTTCAGACTGGGACCAGCTGCCCCATTCACACATCTGGGGAGAAGGGGAGCCAGCCCTGGGTTTGGTGGTAGTTCAGGGGCACAGTCTGAAGTAGGACAAAACAGCCCCCTCCATGGAGTATTGTGGGGAAGGACAAAGCCTGCCTGAGTCCGCCACCCACGGGGGTTGGCAGCGAGGCCAGAGGCAGTCTGCAGCAGGAAAAGGAAGTCCTCCCTGGAGTTCTGTGGCACAAAGCCAGCTGGGACCACATATTGGGCTGCCCTGAGAGGTGCTTCCCCAGTGCCAGAGTGCACAGAGTGAGACTTTGAATCCTAGCCAAGAGCAGGGTCAGGGGAGTTGGTGGAGCGAGAAGGACTGCCCCATCTGTGCCCATGGCACAGTGAGGACAACTCGAACAGAGTCCACTGGGTGGTGGAGAAAAGACTGGAGGATCACCATTCACCCCACCCCCCCACCAAGGCGGGGCCCCAGGGATTGGTCCCAGGGCCCAAAGTGGAGGTGGGAGCAGCCTATACCAAACCATGCCCCTCCATGCCAGATAACTGTGTATCTGCTGGAGCAGGATAGATGCTGTGCAACCAGATGGCTCCAACATTGAGACCAGTGATGCTGCATAGCCTGGATTAATTCCAGGACAATTGTTCTTGTTTAGATACATTCTCCCTTCTTATCTCTTCCTTCCTCTAGGCTGGTTACTCTGGTTGTTGGTTTCTTTAAGCAGACATATTTAATCAATTCTCTTCATATAGGTTCTACACCACCTTCTGTACTTTCCTTTCTCTCTCACTGGAATAATCAGGCCATATAATTTCTCTGTCTGGGTAACTTTATCTTCATTTTTTTTTTTACCCCGGCCTTCTTCTTTATTTTTCTTTCTCTCTCTCTGGATTAAGCCATTTAGTCTCTCTGCCCGGTCAATGTTTATTTTCTCTTTGTCCCTGCCACTGTCATTTCTCTCTTTGTATGTGCTGTTCCATCAGCACCACTAGCACCCTGTTCTTTACTTGTAGCTGGTGTTTCTGGGTTTTTGCTTTTGGAGTGTGTGTGTGTGTGTGTGTGTGTGCGCGCGTGTGTGTTTTGTCTGTTTTTTTTTTTTCTGTGTGTTTACTGGCCTTGTTTTCTGTTTCTTTTCCTTTCTAGGGCTACTTCAAGGAACAAATCAAAGCACACCACGGGGAGGGTCCAAAATATCACTGCAAGTAGAGAAATAAAGTAACCAAAGACACAACAACAGAGAGTAAGTAACACTCTCCAAAAAACACCTCCTGAAGGGCCAGGCCCTGGACAGAGTATAACCCCCCTTTTATATAGAAGTGCTGGCATGTGCACAGCACATAAAGAGCTTTTAAAACTCATGAGGGACACAAAACTGGCCAAAATGATGAAATGGAAGAATTCCTCTAAAAAAAATTCCAGGAAGAAGTGACAGCTAAGAATTGATCTAAACAGATATAAGCAATATAACTGAACAAGAATTCAGAATAATAGTCATAAGGATAATTGGTGGGCTTGAAAAAGGCATAGAAGACAGCAGAGAATCTATTCCTACAGAGATAAAGGAAGTAAAAAATAGTCATGATGAATTAAAAACTGCTATAAATGAGGTGCAAAATAAAATGGAGGTGGGCACAGCACTCATTGAAGAGACAAAGGGGAGAGTAGGTGATTAGAATATAAAATTATGGAAAAAGAGAAAGCTTAGAAAAAGAGAGATAGAAAAATGCAGGATCCAGAGGTGAGAATTAGAGAAATAAGTGATGCAACCAAATGGAACAACATCCGTATCGTAAGAATTCCAGAAGAAGAGGGAGAGAAAGGGGCTGAAGGTGTACTTGAACAACACATAGCTGAGAACTTCCCCCATCTGGGAAAGGAAACAGGCATTGAAATCCAAGAGGCACAGAGAACTCCCTTCAGAGGTAACTTGAATCCACCTTCTGCACAACATATCATAGTGAAACTGGCAGAATACAAGTATAAAGAGAGAATTCTGAAAGCAGCTAGGAATAAACGGGCCTTAACCTACAATGGTAGAAGCATAAGGGTAGTAACAGACCTATCTACTGAAACTTGGCAGGCCAGAAAGGAATGGCAGGAAATCTTCAATGTGATGAACAAGAAAAATATGCAGCCAAGAATCCTTTACCCAGCAAGCTTGTCATTCAGAACAGAAAGAGAGATAAAAGTTTTCCCAAACAAACAAAAAACTGAATGAATTCATCACCACTAAACCAGCCATATAAGAGATCCTAAGGGGGATTCTGTGAGTGAAATGTTGCAATGGCCACAAAGTAGCAGAGACATCACAAGTATGAAACCTACAGATAACACAATGACTCTAAACCCATATCTGTCTAAAATAACACTGAATGTAAATGGACTAAATGTCCAATCAAAAGACATAGAGTATAATGATGGATTAAAAAAATAAGACCCATCTATTTGCTGTCTACAAGAGACTCATTTCAGACCTGAGGACACCTTCAGATTGAAAATGAGGGGATGGAGAACTATATATCATGTTACTGGAAGTCAAAAGAAAGCTGGAGTAGCTACACTTATATCAGACAAGCTAGACTTTAAATTAAAGGCTGTAACAAGAGAGGAAGAAGGTATTATATAATAATTACAGGGTCTATCCATCAGGAAGAGCCAACAATTATAAATGTCCATGCATAGAATTCAGAGGCACCCAATATTTAAAACAATTAATCACAAACATAAAAAATCTTATTGATAAGAATGTGGTAATTGAAGGGGACTTTAATATTTCCCTTACAACAATGGACAGATCATCTAGACACAGAACGAGTAAAGAAACAAAGGCCCTGAATGATACATTAGACTAGATAGACTTGGCAGATATATTTAGAACTCTACATCCCAAAGCATCAAAATACACTTCCTTCTTGAGTGCACGTGGAACATTCTCCAAGACAGATCACATACTGAGTCACAAAACCGTGCTCAATAAGTATAAAAGACTGAGATCATACCATGCGCACTTTCAGATCACAATGCTATGAAACTTGAAATAAACTACAGGAAAAAGTCTAGAAAAGCTCCAAAAGCATGGAGGCTAAAGAACATCCTACTAAAGAACGAATGGATTAACCAGGCAATTAGAGAAGAAATTAAAAGATATATGGAAACAAAAGAAAATGAAAATACAACAAACCAAACATTTTTGGAGGCTGCAAATACAGTCATAAGAGGAAAATACATTGCAATCCAGGCCTATCTCAGGAAACAAGAAAAATCCCAAATGCAAAATATAACAGTACACCTATAGGAACTAGAAGCATAAGAGCAAAGACACCCCAAACCCATCAGAAGAAGAGAAATAATAAAGATCAGAGAAGGAATAAACAATATAGAATCCCCCCCAAAAGAAAAAAACAGTAGAACAAATCAATGAAACCAAGAGTTGTTTGGTTTTTTTTGGAAAAAAAGTAAACAAAATCGATGAACCTCTAGCCTGACTTCTCAAAAAGAAAAGAGAGAGGACCCAAACAGATAAAACCACGAATTAAAATTGACTTATTACAACCAATACCTCAGAAATGCAGACCATTATCAGGGAATACTATGAAAAATTATTATGCCAACAAACTGGACAACCTGGAAGAAATGGACAAATTCCTAAACTCCCACTCGCTACCATAAATCAATTGGGAGGAAATAGAAAATTTGAATAGACCCATAACTAGTGAAGAAATTGAATCAGTCATCAAAAATCTCCCAAAAAATAAGAGTCCTTGACCAGATGCCTTCCCGGAGGAATTATACCTGACATTTAAAGCAGAGCTAATACCTATCCTACTCAAGCTGTTTCAAAAAATAGAAATGGAAGGACAACTTCCAGACTCATTCTATGAAGCTGACATTACTTTAGTTCTTAAACCAGAGACCCAGCAAAAAAAAAAAAAAAAAAAAAAGAGAGAGAACTACAGGCCAATATCCCTGATGAACATGGATGCAAAAATTCTCAACAAGATACTAGCATATCAAATTCAACAGCATATAAAAAGAATTATTCATGATCAAGTGGGATTCATTCCTGGGCTGCAGGGCTGGTTCAACATACACAAATGAGTCAATGTGATACATCACATTAATAAATAAAAAGATACGAACCATATGGTTCTGTCAATGGATGCAGAAAAAGCATTTGACAAAATAGAGCATCGTTTCTTGATGAAAACCCTCAAGAAAGTCGGGATAGAAGGAACATACTTAAACATCATAGAAGTCATTTATGAAAAGCCCACAGCTACTATCATCCTCAATGGGGAAAAACTGAGACCTTTCCCCGTGAGATCAGGAACAGATAGGGATGTTCACTCTCACCACTATTGTTTAACACAGTGTTGGAAGTCCTAGCATCAGCAATCAGACAACAAAATGAAATAAAAGGCATGAAAACTTGCAAGATGAAGTCAAACTTTCACTTTTCACAGACGACATGATACTCTACGTGGAAAACCCAACAGACTCCACCTAAAGTCTGTTAGAACTGATACATGAATTCAGCAAAGTCTCAGGTTACAAAATTAATGTACAGAAATCAGTTGCATTTTTATACACCAATAATGAAGCAACAGAAAGAGAAATAAAGAAACTGATCGCATTCACAATTGCACCGAGAACCATAAAGTACTTAGGAATAAACCTAACCAAAGATGTAAAAGACCCGTATGCTGAAAAGTATAGAAAGCTCTTGAAGGAAATTGAAGAAGATACAAAGTAATGGAAACACATTCCATGCTCATGGATTGGAAGAATAAATATTGTCAAAATGTCAATACTACTTAAAGCAATCTACACATTCACTGCAATAGCAACCAAAATTTCACCAGCATTCTTCTCAAAGCTAGAACAAACAATCCTAAAATTTGGAACCACAAAAGACCTCGAATAGCCAAAGTAATACTGAGGAAGAAAGCCAAAACTGCAGGGATCACAATCGCAGACTTTAACCTGGGTACAATGCTGTAATCATCAAGACAGTATGGTATTGGCACAAAAACAGACACATAGACCAACAGGATAGAATAGAGACCCCAGAATTGGACCCACCAATTTATGGCCAATGAATCTTAGACAAAGCAGGAAAGAGTATCCAATGGAAGAAAGGCAGTCTCTTTAACAAATGGTGCTGGGAGAACTGGACAACAACATGCAGAAGAATGAAACTAGACCACTGTCTTACACCATACACAAAAATAAACTCAAAGTGGATGAAGGACCTGAATGTGAGACAGGAAACCATCAAAACCCTACAGGAGAAAGCAGGAAACAACCTCTTTGACCTCAGCCGGAGCAATTTCATACTTGACATATCTCCAAAGGCAAGGGAAAGTAAAAATGAACTATTGGGACCTCATCAAGATAAAAACTTCTGCACTGCAAAGGAAACAATCAACAAAACTGAAAGGCAACTGACCGAATGGGAAAATATATTTGCAAATGACATATCGGATAAAGGGCTAGTATCTAAAATCTATAAATAACTCACCAACCTGACACCCGAAAAGAAATAATCCATTGAAGAAATTGGCAGAAGTCATGAATAGACCCTTTTCCAAAGAAGATATCCAGATGGCCAACAGACCCATGAGAAGATGCTCAATGTCACTCATCATTAGGGAAATACAAATCATAACTACAATGAGATATCACCTTACACCAGTCAGAGTGGCTAAATTAAACAAATCAGGAGACTATGGATGTGGAGAAATGGGAACCCTCTTGCACTGCTGGTGGGAATGCAAACTGGTGCAGCCGCTCTGGAAAACAGTGTGGAGGTTCCTCAAGAAATTAAAAATAGAACCACCCTATCACCTAGAAATAGCACTGCTAGGAATCTACCCAAAGGATACAAGAGTGCTAATGCATAGGGGCACATGTACCCCAATGTTTATAGCAGCACTTTCAACAATAGCCAAATTATGGAAAGAGCCTAAATGTCCATCAACTGACGAATGGATAAAGAAGATGTGGTTTATATATACAATGGAATAATACTTGGTAATGAGAAAGAATGAAACCATGCCACTTGCAGCAATGTTGATGTAAATAGAAGGTATTATGCTAAGTGAAATAAGCCAGGCAGAGAAAGACAGATACCACGTTTTCACTCCTATGTGGATCTTGTGAAACTTAACAGAAGACCATGGGGGAGAGGAAGGGGAAAAAAAAGTTACAGAGAGGGAGGGAGGCAAACCATAAGAGACTCTTAAGGACTGAGAACAAACTAAGAGTAGATGGAGGGTGGGGGAGAGGGGAAAGTGGGTGAGGGGCAGGGAGGAGGGCAGTTGTTGGGATGAGCACTGGGTGTTGTATGGATACCAATTTGACAATAAATTATTTGTTTAAAAAGAAGAAAATATCAGGAATGGTGGATAAGAATTTCCTAGGGTAGAGCAATGTATGGTCAATTGACTAGGTTGTTGCCTAATAAATGACTATATAATTCTAGTCCTGTTTCCTTGAAATACCTCTGAGACTTCTCAAATGACATTTTTTCTATATCATTAGTTCATATTATAGATAGTCTTAGTTTTCTGCCACACGTGACTAACTGCTTATCATGGCTTTTATTTTACATTTTCACCTTCCAAGGACAAGCTCATCTCCAAGAACCCTACCTAGGTCAGTACCCTTGGGCTCTGTGTACTGATAATACTCCCCTCTTGCCTCTAAAACAAAGAAAAATCCTCACATCAGGGACATTCCTTGTTCCATTAACATGGGCAGAGTTCCACCATTTGCCCTGGTCTCACTCTAGTTTCTGTAATTATTATGCTTTGCCACGTGGTGGCCTGAAATGCCAGTGTGTTCCTCTTTCAGCGAGAGTCCAGAGGGTGAATGAGTGTGCAGAGGCATTTCCAGTGTGGAAGACAAGTCTATGCATCACTGTTTCCACAGAAACTTGATGCCAATGTGGTGATTGTGATGACTTTTTTTTTTTTATTGAGACAGATGTGTCCGGGTGGGGATTTCAGGGTCTAGCCTTCAGGTATTTGTAATTAAGCTGAGAGTGTGGGTCTCCGTGGTGGGGGCTGGTTCACTCTGGTGTGTTGGAAGGCAAAAGTATCCAGATCCAAGTCCCTTCTTTACCCTTTTGGGGCTTGGTGCCTTGGCTGTGTCATAGGTAAAGCCACTGGGGTCTTGCCAAGCCCCAGTGAATGTGGGTCCTGCTCCAGGGTTGCCCTGGAGCTGCTTTTCTCAAAAGTCAGGGGTGAGAGGGAAGACAGGTAAGGACTATCTCTGAGTCCCAGCTACTCCCTTTGTACAGTAGTGATGAGAATGCTTAACCCACAGGATCACTGAAAACATTTAGTGATATACATGAGCAAACCAATGGCTCAGTGGTTACTGATGGATGATGAATGCTTGTATGAATTCAGGTCACTTGTTATTCCTTTTCAACTTTGCCTAAGAGATAGAGGAGGAAGGTGGTTTAAAAAGCCCTGGTGAGAAGATCATTAAAACATGTGGTTGTTATGATCATGACCCAATTGTATCAATGTCATTGTCATTAATCCAGTGCCTAGCGTGGTGTTGGGCACATAATTGCATCAGTAAATCATAGTGATCCCTGAATCGGTCTCTGTGCAGCTCTTCTTGCCAGCAACCCATCTAATATCAGGTGCCTGAAGGAGACAGGTTCTGAGGATCTGTGTCTTGATGACTGCTATAATTTCTACTCCATATTTAAGGGCAGTAATCCTCAAGACACCCCAACACTTCACATTCTTGTTAGGATCTGATTCCTGGCTCAAGTAAGTTCATGGATAAGATAAAATCATGTTGTGAAATAGCTCCTGTGAAGTTCACAAACTAGCCTAAAAGTAAGGAAGCTATTTTGATCTCATGAGAAAGAGGATTAGTAGGTGGAATTTCATTTCATCAGCAGCTACAAGCTGTGTGGTAGCCCCAAGTCCCATTTTAGTGTTGACTTCTTTCTCTGAAAGCAATGAATTATCTACACTGAGGAAGGATCTTTATATTTAACATGCACATGTAATACATTTACATATATTTTTCTGACTGTAAAAATCAGATTGATGTTGCAACAGGTAGTAATGATTATTTCTATTTAATTATATGTAGTGTGGACCAAATTGATAAGACATAGTGTAGATTCATTAATATACAAAGAGCATATTAGGGGGACATATTCTCCCGATTGAGGTATAATTGCCATCCAATATACTGTGCACATTTAAAGTATTTGTTTTAGTTAGTTTTTACATATGTATACATTATGAAACCAACATTACACTCAAGGTAATTAACATAACCATCACCTAAAAAACTCTTTCCCACCTCTTTGTAATCTTCCTATCTACCTATATCCAGCCTCCCTGTCCTTCCTATTCTTCCATATTTCCAGGTGAGCACTGATCTCTGCCACAGTAGATTAATTTTCATTTCCTATAATTTCATATAGTGGAATCATGCAGAATATATTCATTTTATGTCTGGCTTCTTATTTTCTGCTATTTACTCTTAGATTTTTCCATGATGTTGCATGATTGATTTTTTTTTATTGCTAAGTAGTAGTCCATTATATGGATATACCACAATTTGTTTTATCCATCCAGATTTTGATGGGCACTTGAGTATTTTCAATTTAGGAATTTTTAAAATAAAGATGCTATAAGCATTTGTGTATTAGTCTTTCTATGGATGTATGCTTTCTTTCTCTCAAATTGTAAGAGTGCAATAGCTGTATCATGTGGTAGATTTAAGTTAACATTGTTAAGAAACTGCCAAACTGGTCTCAACATTTTTGATTCCCACCAGGAGTATATGAGAGTTCCATTTCTACAACTCTGCCAACATTCGGTATAGTCAGTCTTTAATTTCAGTCATTATCACTAGGATGTAGTGGTATCAATTGTAGTTTTCATTTACATTTCTTTTTTTTTTAATAACATGACCATATTTATTTTAAACATAGTTATGGATCTATTTTTTTTTCAGTTTGGATCCTGATGAGGTCCCAATTGTTAATTTCTGCTTTTATTTCCTTACCTCCAGAGACACATCTAGTAAGAAGTTGATGCAGCCGAGGTCAAAGAGGTTGTTGCCTGTTTATTCCTGCAGGATTTTTATGGTTTCCTATCTCACGTTTGGGTCTTTAATCCATTTTGAACTTCTTTCTGTGTACGGTGTAAGAAAGTGATCTAGTTTCATTCTTCTGCATGTCACTGTCCAGTTTCCCCAGAACCTTTAAAATTTTATTTTTTATTTGTTTTACATTTACATCCAAATTAGTTAGCATATAGTGCAACAATGATTTCAGGAGTAGGTTCCTTAGTGCCCCTTACCCATTTAGCCCATCTCCCCTCCCACAACCCCTCCTGTAAATCTCAGTTTGTTCTCCATATTTATGAGTCTCTTCTGTTTTGTCCCCCATCCTGTTTTTATATTATTTTTGTTTCCCTTCCCTTAGTTTATCTCTTTTGTCTCTTCAGGTCCTCATATGAGTGAAGTCATATGATTTTTGTCTTTCTCTGACTGACTAATTTTACTTAGCATAATACCCTCCAGTTCCATCCACGTAGTTGTAACTGGCAAGATTTCATTCTTTTTGATTGCCGAGTATACTCCATAGCATATATATACCACACCTTCTTTATCCATTCATCCATCGATGGACATTTGGGCTCTTTCCATACTTTGGTTATTGTTGATAGTGCTGCTATAAATATTCGGGTTCATGTGTCCCTTCGAAACAGCACACCTGTCTCTTTGGATAAATGTCTAGTAGTGCAATTGCTGGGTCGTAGGGTAGTTCTATTTTTAGTTTTTTGAGGAAGCTCCATACTGTTTTCCAGAGTGGCTGCATCAGCTTGCATTCCCACCAACAATGCAAAAGAGATCCTCTTTCTCCGCATCCTCACCAACATCTGTTGTTGCCTGAGTTGTTAATGTTAGCCATTCTGACAGGTATAAGGTGGAATCTCATTGTGGTTTTGATTTGTATTTTCCTGATGATGAGTGAAGTTGAGCATTTTTTCATGTGTCGGTTGGCCATCTGGATGTCTTCTTTGTAGAAGTGTCTATTCATATCTTTTGCCCATTTCTTCACTGGATCATTTGATTTTGGGTGTTGAGTTTGATAAGTTCTTTGTAGATTTTGAATAACCCTTTATCTGATATGTCATTTGCAAATATCTTCTCCCATTCTGTCGGTTCACTTTTAGTTTTGCTGATTGTTTTCCTTCACTGTGCAGAAGCTTTTTATTTTGATGAGGTCCCAATAGTTCATTTTTGCTTTTGTTTCCCTTGCCTCCAGAGACGTGTTGAGTAAGAAGTTGCTGTGGCCAAGATCAAAGAGGTTTTTGCCTGCTTTCTCCTCGAGGATTTTAATGGTTTCATCTCACATTCAGTTCCTTCATCCATTTTGAGTTTATTTTTGTGTGTGGTGTAAGAAAGTGGTCCAGGTTCATTCTTCTGCATGTCACTATCCAGCTTCCCCAGCCCCACTTGCTGAAGAGCCTGTATTTATTCCATTGGATATTCTTTCCTGCTTTGTCAAAGATTAGTTGGCCATACATTTGTGGGTCAATTTCTGGGCTCTCTATGTTCCATTGATCTGAGTGTTCTTGTGCCAGAACCATACTGTCTTGATGATTACAGCTTTGTAATAAAGCGTCAAGTCTGGGATTGTGATGCCTCCTGCTTTGGTTTTCTTTTTCAAGATGACTTTGGCTATTCGGGATCTTTTCTGGTTCTGTACAAATTTTGGAATAATTTGTTCTAGCTCTGTGAAGAATGCTGCTGTTATTTTGATAGGGATTGCATTGAATATGTAGATTTATTTGGGTAGTATTGACATTTTAACAATATTTGTTTTTCCTATCCAGGAGCATGGAATCTTTTTCCATTTCTTTGTGTCTTCCTCAATTTCTTTCATCAGCTTTCTATAGTTTCAGTGTATTGATTTTTCACCTCTTTGGTTAGGTTTATTCCTAGGTATTTTATGGTTTTTTATGCAACTATAAATGGGATAAATTCCTTGATTTCTCTTTCTGCCACTTCATTGTTGGTGTATAGGAATGCAACTGATTTCTGTGCATTGCTTTTATATCCTGCAACTTTGCTGAATTCATGAATCAATTCTAGCAGTTTTTTGGTGGAATCTTTTGGGTTTTCCATATAAAGTATCATGTCATCTGCAAAGAGTGAAAGTTTGACCTCCTCCTGGCTGATTTGCATGCTTTTTATTTCTTTGTGTTGTCTGATTGCAGAGGCTAAGACTGCCAATACTATGTTGAATAACAGTGGCAAGAGTGAACATCCCTGTCTTATTCCTGACTTTAGGGGGAAAGCTCTCAGTTTTTCCCCATTGAGGGTGATATTAGCGTTGGGTCATTCATATATGGCTTTTATGATCTTGAGGTATGCTCCTTCTATCCCTACTTTCTTGAGGGTTTTAATCAAGAAAGGATGCTGTATTTTGTCAAATGCTTTCTCTGCATCTATTGAGAGGATCATATGGTTCTTGTCCTTCCTTTTATTGATGTGATGAATCATATTAATTGTTTTGCGGATATTGACCCAGTCCTGCATCCCAGGTATAAATCCTGCTTGGTCGTGGTGAAAATTTTTTTTAATGTATTGTTGGATACGGTTGGCTAATATCTTGTTCAGGATTTTTGCATCCATGTTCATCAGGGAAATTGGTTTATAGTTCTCCTTGTTAGTGGAGTCTCTGTCTGGTTTTGGAATCAAGGTAATGCTGGCTTCATAGAAAGAGTTTGGAAGTTTTCCTTCCATTTCTATTTTTGGAACAGCTTCAAGAGAATAGGTGTTAACTCTTCCTTAAAAGTTGGGTAGAATTACCCTGGAAAGCCATCTGGCCCTGGACTCTTGTTTTTTTGGCAGATTTTTGATTACTAATTCGATTTCCTTACTGGTTATGGGTCTGTCCAAATTTTCTATTTCTTCCTGTTTCAGTTTTGGTAGTGTATATGTTCCTAGGAATTTGTCCATTTCTTCCAGGTTACCCATTTTATTGGCATATAATTGCTCATAACATTCTTTTATTGTTTTTATATCTGTTGTGTTGGTTGTGATCTTTCCTCTTTCATTCTTGATTTTATTTATTTGGGCCCTTTCCTTTTTCTTTTTTGATCAACCTGGCTAGTGGTTTATCAATTTTGTTAATTCTTTCAGAGAACCAGCTTCTGGTTTCTTTGATCTGTTCTACTGTTTTTGTTTTTGTTTTTGTTTTTTTGGTTTCAATAGCATTAATTTCTTCTTTAATCTTTATTATTTCCTGTCTTCTGCTGATTTTGCGTTTTATTTGCTGTTCTTTTTTCCAGGTCCTTAAGGCGTAAGGTTAGCTTGTGTATCTGAGATCTTTGTTCCTTCTTTAGGAAGGCCTGGATTGCTATATAGTTTCCTTTTATGACCGCCTTTGCTGCGTCCCAGAGGTTTAGGGCTGTGGTGTTATAATTTTCATTGACTTCCGTATACTTTTTAATTTCCTCTTTAACTGCTTCGTTAGCCCATTCATTCTTTAGTAGGATGTTCTTCAGTCTCCAAGTATTTGTTACCTTTCCAATTTTTTTCTTGTGGTTGACTTCGAGTTTCATAGTGTTGTGGTCTGAAAATACGGACGGTATGATCTCAATCTTTTTGTACTTATTTAGGTCTAATTTGTGTCCCAGTACATTGTCTATTCTGGAGAACATCCTATGTGCACTGGAGAAGAATGTATATTCTGATGCTTTAGGATGAAATGTTCTGAATATATCTATTAAGTCCATCTGGTCCAGTGTGTCATTCAAAGCCTTTGTTTCCTTGTTGATTTTTTGATTTGATGATTTGTCCATTGCTGTGAGTGGGGTGTTGAAATCTCCTACTATTATGGTAATACTATCAATGAGTTTCTTGATGTTTGTGATTAACTGATTTATATATTTGGATGTCTTCACATTTGGTGCATAAATGTTTATAATTGTTAGGTCTTCTTGGTGGATAGACCCCTTGATTATGATATAATGTCCTTCTTCATCTCTTGATACAGTCTTTATTTTAAAGTCTAGATCCTCTGATATAAGCATGGCTACTACGGCTTTCTTTTGTTGACCATTAGCATGATAGATTGTTCTCCATCCCCTTACTTTCAATCTGGAGGTGTATTTAGGTCTAAAGTGGGTCTATTGTAAACAGCATATAGATGGATCTTGTTTTCGTATCCATTCTGTTACCCTATGTATTTTGATTTGAGCATTGAGGCCATTGATGTTTAGAGTGAGTACTGAAAGATATGAATTTATTGCCATTATGATGCTTGTAGAGTTGGAGTTTCTGGTGGTGTTCTTTGGTCTTTTCTAATCTTTGTTGCTTTTGGTATTTATTTATTTATTTATTTATTTATTTATTTATATTTTCTTCTTTTCTCTCTTCAGAGAGTCCCCCTTAAAATTTCTTGCAGGGCTGGTTTAATGGTCACAAACTCCTTTAATTTTTGTTTGTCTGGGAAACTTTTTATCTCTCCTTCTATTTTGAATGACAGCCTTGCTGGATGGAGAATTCTTGGCTGCCTATTTTTCTGATTCAGCACATTGAATATATCCTGCCACTCCTTTCTGACCTGCCAAGCTTCTGTGGATAGGGCTGCTGCAAACCTGATCTGTCTTCCCTTGTAGGTTAGGGAATTTTTTTTCCCTCGATTCTTTCATGATTCTCTCCTTGCCTGAGTATTTTGTGAATTTGTCTATTTTATGCGTGGTTGATGGTCGGTTTTTGTTGAATCTAGTGGGGCTCCACTGTATTTCCTGGATTTTGATGTCTTTTTCTTTCCCCAGTTTACGAAAGTTTTCTGCTATGATTTGCTCGCATAACCCTTCTACCCCTATTTCTCTCTCTTCCTCTTCTTGGACCCTTATGATTCTGATGTTACTTTTTAATCAGTCAGTGATTTCTCTAATTCTTAAACCGTGCTCTTTTGCCTCAATCTCCCTCTTTTTATGCTTCATTATTCTCTATAAGTTTGTCCTCTATATCACTGATTCTCTGTTCTGCCTCATCCATCCTTGCCTCTGCTGCATCCATCCGTGATTGCAGCTCAGTTATAGCATTTTTATTTTCATTCTGACTAGTTTTTACTTCTTTTATCTCTGCAGAAAGGGATTCTAATAGATTTTTTACTCCAGCTAATATTCTTATTATCGTGATTCTAAATTCTGGTTCAGACATCTTGCTTGTATCTGTGTTGGTTAAATCCCTGGCAGTCGTTTCTTCATGCTCTTTCTTTTGGGGTGAGTTCCTTAGTTTCATCATTTTGAAGGGAGAAAAGAAATTAATGAGGTAGAAAAATTAAAATTAAAAAATATTAAAATTAAAATATATTAAAATTAAAAAATTAAAAACACACACAAATCGAATAAATGATGCTAGATTCTAGGTGTCTTTTGACTGGGTGTTGAAAGTGGTTTGACAGATTGGAAAAAAAAAGGGCGGGAAGAGAAAAAAAAGGAAATCATTTGAGAATTAAAAAAAATGAATACACTGAAGTAGACTAAAATGAGATGATGGGAGTAAAATATAATTTGAAAAAAATATACACAAGAGTAAAGAATAAAGTAGGAAAAAATGAAAGAAAATTAATAAAAATTAAAAATAAATATGAATCTTTTTGTTTTATGTTTTTCTGTTCAAGAAAAGAAACGAAAAAGAGAAAAAAGATTAAAGATAAAAAAAGAAAGAAAAAATGGAAATCTTTTGAAAATTTGAAAAGTGAATACACTGTAGTAGACTAAAATAAAATGATGGAAGTAAATAGAATTTGGAAAATTCCCATAAAAGGAAAAAATATGGTAAAAAAATTAAAGAAAAATGTTTTTAATAGTAATTGAAAGTAAAAATGAAGTTTTTGTCTTCCTGCATTCAAGAAATAGAAAAGAAACTAAAAAGAGAAAAAAAGAAAAAGAAAGAAAAAAAAGGAAATCGTTTGAAAATTTGAAAAGGTGAATACACCAAAGTAGACTCAAATAAAATAATGGAAGTAAAATAGAATTTGAAAAAAAAATGTACACAAAAGTAAAAAATTATAGTAATAAAAATTAAATAAAATATTTTAATAAAAATTGAAAATAAAAATGAGATTTTTCTCTTTCTGTATTCAAGAAAAAGAAAGGAAGTGTAAAAGAGAAAAAAAAAGATAGAAAATTGAATAGTTGGACCTGCTAACAGATTGAACTTAGACTGAAATTATTTCATTTTCCCCTAGAAGTCAGTGTATGTAGCGCTTTTTTGTCCATAAACTAAGCAGGCAGTGAGACTTGTGTTCTTGAAAAGCACAGTTGGCCCAAATGGGCGGGGCTCAGTGTAACTGCTCCATTCTCCACTAGATGGCACTGCTAACCTACTGGGGTGGATTGTTGCAGAGCTTGTAGGTGCGTATTTGAATGCGTGGGATCGGTGAAAATGGCGCCACCCAGCTACCCAGTCTGTTCTCCTGGATCAGCAATCATGCACCTGTCCTCTGTCTTCAGTTTTTGTCCACTTCCCTCTTTTTCACTCTCCTTGACCAGGCCCCAGGCAGTACCTCTCTCCTGGGTTTTGTCTCAGATGCGGCTGTTTTCCCTGGCCCCTTACTTCTGAAGGACTGCGGCTTTGACCCGTTCTGCCCCTCTGCAGTCTCACTGAGCAATGGCTGAATGAACAATGGCCAATTGCCAGCTGCACCCAGAAATGCTTGCTGGACCCTGCTGCTGCCTGTGCCCTGAGACTATGGCCAGGTGCCAGCCTGCTCCAGAAAAAGTTTGTGAGATAGTGTAGCAGCAGCTTTTCAGGGATCATGGAAAATTACAAAACACATCTGGCACCAGGCTTCACCCTTAACGATCTTGTTCCAGCACCAGCGAATGTGGCTATTTTGGGGTCTGCTGGGACCAGGTGGCTTCAACAGTCTTTCCCAAATATCCTTCCAGCAGTGGAACCGCTTTTCCCCATGTGGCCCGAGAACCTCCTGGACCCCACTCTGTTCCTGGGGATTCGCCCTTCCCACCAGAGCACTGCCAGGTATCGAGCTGCAGAGTTGCAGACTGTGCTCCCCTTGTTTACAGTCTTAATGGAATTTTAACCGTCTCCTTTCTCTTTTCTCCTTTCTCCCTTTTTAGTTTAGTCCCTGCAGTTATTTTCAATTTTCCACTTTCTCTCCAGCTGCTTTTGGGGAGGTATGCTTTTCCTGTATTCTACACCCCCCCAAGTCTCCATCCTCTTTCTGCTCACAAAAGCACCTTCCTGCACCTTCTCACTCTCCAAGTTCACTTCTCTGCACTGCGTACCTGCTGAATTCTGTGGTTCAGGTTGTGCAGATTGTTGTCTTAATCCTCCAGTTAGTGTTCTAGGTGTGTATGATGGTTTAGGGTTGGTCTGGCTGTATTTCACAGATGCGAGACACACAAAAACTTCCATGCTGTTCCGCCATCTTGGCTCCTCTTCATTTACATTTCTTTACTGACTAATAATGTTCAACAGTTCCGTATGTGATTTCCTATTATTGTATATAGTTTTTGGTGTAGTGTCTGTTCAAATCATTTGTCTATTTATTTAGTGGATTGTCTGATGGTTTCTTATTGAGTTCTTTAAAGATTTTAATTTTTATTCCAGTATACTTAACATACAGTGTTGTATTAGTTTCAGGTATACAATCTGGTGATTCAATAATTCTATACATTACTCAGTGCTCATTATGATAAGGGTACTTTTTAATCCCCATCATCTATTTCACCCATTCCACCCACCACCTCAATTCTGGTTGCCATCAGTTTCTTCTCTATAGTTAAGCATCTATTTCTTGTTTTGTCTCTCCTTTTTTTACCCTTCGTTAACTTATTTTGTTTTTTTTTTTAAATTCCACATATGAGTGAAATCATATGGTATTTATCTTAATATGACTGATTTATTTCACTTAGCACTATACTCTCTAGCTCCATCCATGTTGTTACACATGGCAAGATTCCATTCTTTTTCATGACTGAATAATATTCCATTTTATGTATATGCCACATCTTTTTTTATCCATTTATTTATTGATGGACCCTTGGGCTGCTTCCATAGTTTAGCTATTGTAAATAATGGTGTGATTAATATAGGGATGCATATATCATTTCAAATTAGTGTTCTTGTATTCTTTGGATAAACACCCAGTAGTGTAGTTACTGGATTGTAGGGTAGTTCAATTTTTAACTTTCTACAGAGTCTCCATACTGTCTTCCACACAGGCTGCACCAGTTTACATTCCCACCAGCAGTGCAAGAGGGTTCCCATTTCTCCACATCCTTGCCAGCATTGACAGTTGAGTTTTATGAATTCTTTATAGATTTTGTTTACTAACCCTTTTTGCACATGTCATTTGCAAATGTCTTCTCCTATTTAGTTTTCTTGATTGTTTCCTTACTTGTAGAGAAGCTTTTTATTTTGATATATTTCCAAGAGTTTGGTTTTTCTTTTGTTTCCCTTGACTCAGGAGAAAAATATTGCTATGGCCAATGTCAGAGAAATTACTCCCTGAGCTTTCTTCTAGGATCTTTATGGTTTCAGCTCTAACATTTAGGTCTTTAATCCATTTTGAGTTTATTTTTGGGGATATGTGATAAAGTTGTCCAGTTTCATTCTTTTGCATATGGCTGACCAATTTTCCCAGCACCATTTGGTGAAGAGACTGCTTTTTTCCTATTGCATATTCTTGCCTCTTTTGTTGAAGATTAATTGACCATATAGCTGTGGGTTTGTTTCAGGGCTTCTTATACTGTTCTATTGATCTGTCTATTTTTGTGCTAGTACCATACTGTTTTGATTGCTACAGCTTTGTAGTATAACTTGAAGTATAGAATTGTGATACCTCCAGCTTTGTTTTTCTTTTTAAGATTGCTTTGGCTATTTGGGGTCTTTTGTGGTTCCACACAAATTTTGGGATTGTTTGTTCTTGTTTTGTGAAAAATGCTGTTGGTATTCTGATAGGGATTACATTAAAATTATAGAATGCCTTGGGTAATATAGACATTTAATAATATTTGTTCTTCCCATCCATGAGCATGGAATATATTTCCATTTATATGTGCAATCTTCAATTTCTTTCATCAATGTTTTATAGTTTCAACTCCTTGGTTAAATTTATTCCTAAGTATTTTATTCTTTTTGGTGCAATTGTAAATGGGACTGCCTTCTTTGTTTCTCTTTCTGTTGCTTCATTATTAGTGTATAGAAATGCAACGGATTCCTCTATATTGATTTTGTACCCTGTGGCTTTACTGAGTTCATTTATCAGTTCTAGTAGTTTTTTGGAGTCTTTAGGGTTTTCTATATATAGTATCATCACATCTGCAAATAGTGAAAGTTTTAATTCTTCCTTACAAATTTAGATGCCTCTTATTTTATTCCCCTTTCTTGTCTGATTTATGTAGCTAGGACTTCCAGTGCTAGAATAGAAGTGATGAAAATGGAAATCCTTGTCTTGTTCCTGACCTTAGGAGGAAAGCTGTCAGTTTTTCCCCATTGGGAATGATGCTTGCTATGGGTTTTTCATATGTGGCCTTTGTTATGTTGATGTATATTCCCTCTGAACCTACTTTGTTGAGGGTTTTTATCATGAATGGATGTTGTACTTTGTCAAATGCTTTTTCTGCACCGATTGAAAGGATCATATGTTTTTTTTTTCTTTCTCTTATTGATGTAATGTATCACACTGCTTTGTGAGTATTGAACTGCCCTCCCATCCCAGGAATAAATCCTACTTTATTGGTTTCTTATTGACTTTTGAGAGATTTTATATATTCTGTTTTATTAGTAGTAGTAGTAGTAGCATCATTATTATTTTAGAGATAGAGAGCATGAACAGTGGAGAAGGGCAGAGGTGGAATGAAGGTGGATTGTCCAAATGCTGCAGTAGTGTACAGGAGTCTGGGGTGGCCCTAGACAGGGTGTGTTGTAGATAGCACAGGCAGGGCCTGCAGTGGCTATGGTTGGAGGTATGTAAAGATAAGACATGATCCTGCATGAGCCCTTGGCTTTTTGTTTGACCACATGTAGAAATGGTGGTGCCGTTTCCTGAGATCAGTTGTTCCAAACACTTTTGCAACATTTTCATGGTAAGTTAGGTATCCTACAGTGATTATAGTGAAAGTTAGTGATTTAAAACCATCAGTTGATGAGTAGTATTCAGGCATAGGATTATTAATCTTTGAAACTTGAAAATTTCAACTTGTTAGTTTTTGTTAAAAACATCTCATTTTTGGGGTGCCTGGGTGGCTCAGTCGGTTAAGTGTCCGACTTCAGCTCAGGTCATGATCTTGTGGTCCGTGAGTTTGAGCCCCGCATCGGGCTCTGTGCTGACAGCTCAGAGCCTGGAGCCTGTTTCGGATTCTGTGTCTCCCTTTCTCTCTGACCCTCCCCCATTCATGCTGTCTCTCACTGTCTCAAAAATAAATAAATATTTAAAAAGATAAAAAAAAACACCTCATTTTTATTGAGCTCTTATTGTATGCCTAACACTGTTCTAAAGTGTTTTTGTAAATTAACTCAATAAATTCCTAAAAGAACAATCCATGAGGTAGGGATGATTTTTTGTCCAGTTTTACAGAAGAGGAAACTGAGGCATTGGCATATTCTTTCCTTCTCTCAAGGTAACAGATAAACAGCTATCTCAACATTTCTGCAGTTGAATTTTTAACATATTGTGATTCATGACCATTTATCTCTTAAAAAAAACAAAACACAAAGCAATATTTGTTAATGTTTTGTTTTCTGTGGTATCACATAATCCTGGTTTTACAGATAAGGCAATTGTGTGACTTTAAGGTGAAGTAAAAATATTCAAAGTCACACAGACAGTATGTGGCAGAACTCGATTTTGGCCCTTATCTGTATTCAGAGCCCACACTCCTAACCAGTACACTTAGGGAGAATAAAAAGACATGTTTGAGCTATGTTAGTACATATTGGGTAATTTTCAGACAGGGCCATATGTCTTTGGGAAAAACTATGCTTCAGTAGCGATTGTGCCTTATACAGAGAGTATTTAAGAAAAAAAGGCAATAATTATAAAAAGAAAAGACATGTGGCTATTTGCCAATATATGTATTTTTTGTAGAGCTTTGGTTTTTTTTCTAGTTTTTGATTTTCCATGAATGATGGGGCTGTGTATGCTCTTATGCATAGCTTTTGGATGTGCATTTATTTTCATTTATTTTTGGCATATACCTAAGAGATGCATTTCTGAGACTTATGTGTATGATAAGCTCAGTAGATACTACTAAGCAGTAGATACTGTTAAGAAGTGGTTGTTTCAGTCTATATTCCCATCAGTAGTGTGTGAAAGTTCTACTTGCTGTACATCCTTGCCAGCACTTGACATTTTCATCTTTCCAACTTTTTTTTTTCTGGTGGGCAAGTGGTGGTATCTCATTATGGTTTCAACTTCGATTTCTCTGAGGTGTTAAGTCTCTTGTAACTTAAAGATGGTCTATTCCTTCTTTTATAAAAAAAAAAAACTTCCAGTATATTTGCTTAATAGATCTTTTTACTGATGAAGTTGCATTTTTTAAAGTTTATTTATTTATTTTGACAGAGAGAGAAAGAGAGAGAGTGCAAGTGGGGGAGGGGCAAAAAGAGCGAGAGAGAGAATCCCAAGCAGACTCCATGCTCAGTGCGGAGTCTCACACAACATTCAATCACAGGCTTTGATCTCAGGACCATGAGATTGTGACCTGAGTCGAAAGTGAGAGTTGGATGCTTAAGTGACTGAGCCACCCAGTCGCCCCTTACCTCATGTTTTTTGCAGCCTCAGAAGATCTTTGCTGAGATCTGCATTTCATTAAATGTTGCAAAAGGTGATAATTTAATTTTATGATTACTTCTGTATTTATTTACTCAAATTCTACTATAAAAGAAACTTCCCCTCATCAACTACTAGATCCACTGAGGTATGGTATAACAGGAAAGGAAGGATGAATGTTTAATTCTTCTGCAGTATTTTCAATTTAAAACGTGTTGTTTCCTTAGTATCCTCCAAAGGTGAGCTGTGAGTTGGTTTTATTCACTGTTTATAGAGTATCATCATGTGTTTACAGATGTTTCTATCTTTGATGCATTTTAATCCATTGCACTCATTCATGTTTTTGATGCTCAAATTGTTCTAACTTCAGATGTGGGGGCCCCTTTAGGTTGGCTTCTGAGTCCTTTGATGTGCTTTCTGTTATGGGAGTTCAATCCAGTTTCATCTGGTACAATCCTTACCCAGACAGAAAAAAAAAAACAGTTCTGAAATCCACCATTATGACCTTGTGAAGAGCTAAAGAAAAAGTAAGACCTCCAGTTCTTGCCCAAGACAACCCAGACTGAAACCACACAATTTTTCCTTGCCCTTCCCTCTATGAATGAGGTCCTATCAGGAGGAGGTAGTATATCACTACTGCTATGCAAGAGGACAGAAGTATGGATTATGAGGTCTTTCAGTTTCCCAAGGTAGCACCTCCCCCTACTCAAGCACATAATTTCCTGTTTAGATCCTGTGTTTCCAGGACTCAACCAGAAGCTTGGACTAGAGATACATGGAATGAATTTGTTTGAATCATTTAACATGGGTGAGCACTAACATGCATATACCTTCCTTGTGAGCATTTCCGCTTAATGTAGGTCTAGAGATAAAGGGGTGGAAGATGTGGGATGCAGATATGGAATTGGACTGACAATGCCAACCATGTAGTAAACACCCAATACACAATAATAAATAAATGAGATATAGATGCAGGAGTAAGTGTGAAAGGAAACTACATATATCCTCTCAGTTGTTTTATAAATACAAAATTTTCAAAGAGAGTTGTGACCACTCAGTACTTAGTGTTTAATAATTAGCTTTGAGAAAGAGTTTTGTTCCTGTTTATAAAAATAGGACCTTTTCAATTGGGAGAAAACAACCTGTAGAAAATGGAGAAAGATGCCACCTAGTAATCAGAGTCAGAATTCCAGGTGTGAAAGTCCCAATTAGGGAACTTGTTTTAGTGTAGGAAGTTTCATGGAAGTGAGGGAAGGGGGTGGATTTGTTGTATAGGCCAAAGCTTTCAGGCATTTTCTAGTTACTTATAGTAATCCTTTTATATTGATGTCTATCCTCTGTGTATGTGTACTTTTATAGGGAGAAGTTTAGTTTCTCTTCCTCTTCTTATAAGAACACTAGTACTATTGGATTAGGTCCCCTATAACCTCAATTAACCTTAAATACCTCCTTTTAGGCCTTGTCTCCAAATACAGTCACATTAGAGGTTAGAGGTTCAAATTATGAATTATGATGTAGAGAGCACTAAAACAATCAGTAGATACTATTTTCAAATACTTTTTACCCCATATTTATTCAGTCTTGAAGTTCCCAGCTACCAACTAGCCCAAAACAATGTCTCCTGTTTCCTGAACATGAAACATCTTCCCTTTGTCCAGGCCTAATTTTCTGTCTTTCGTTCACACTGTTAGTCATCTAGGCTTATACATCCAGAACCTAATCTGTGCCATCCTGATGAGAGACAACAGTGACTGCAAGGAGTTCTTTTTTCTGTGTCCAGACTAGCACCCAAATCTCTAGATTGGTTTAGGAGTTCATCCCATTTTGATCTTGGATTTTATTTGTATTACAAATACTGGGCATGTGTATATTTTCCTTCACTTTCACTATTTTAGTTGCACAAGGAAGGTACTTCAGATGTGTTTTAATCCACATGTGTTGGTTGCCCTGGGCCCTAGGCTGAAGGAACCTGTGACTAAACTTCCCCCTGAATCCCACTGTTGAAACATCTCCCCTCTGGAAGCTGTGGGCTGAGCACTGGGCAACATCATGCACTCTGCCCTTTTCCATCCCCTGTGTGTTCCTTGCTTGGGTAACTGGGAGGTGAAATCCCTGAGCCTGCTTTCAGTTCAAGGAGCTTTATTTGGAGCAGGAATAAAGAAACATGTTATGAAAGTCCTTTCCTCTCATGACATTCACTAAATCCTAAGGAGTAGAGACATCCTAGGACTGTGGAATGTAAGGTTTATTTGAGTGACATGCTTGCCCTTTCCCTAGGCATCTTTAGTGTCTGTAAAGCTGCCCACTCGGGACTGTCATGTGGTAGATTTATTACTTCTGGGACCATCGTTTTACCTATTTCCTTTGACTTAGGGATGCTCCCCATTCTGACATTGAACCCATTTTCTATGAAAATATTTGAAGATATTTGTTTATTCATATCACTTTCTTTGCTGCCAAAACCAAGACAACTTTATTGTAGATAAAAATCTTAAAATGTAGGATAAGGAAAAAAAAAATTAGAAACCTTAAAGTTTGGATAAGCACTTTTACTGTCAAACATATATTTGTTTTCAGAAATTTTCCTGTGCAAGTATAACCGTACATATTTAAGAATAGCAATGAGATGATAACCTACTTACAGTTTTATAAAATACCTGTTTTCAATGAATATAATATGATGAAGGTCAATATAAACCCAAGTAATAGTAAAAATGGTCATACAAACACTAAGGTCCATTCTGATATGATAATAATGATAAAAAAAGTTGATTTTATTGCTTACTCCTTCTGTGCCCCACGGTGTTGTATGTGCTACATGTACACTTACTCATTTCATCTTCAACATAGCCTATGAGGAGGAGCTAATGTCCCACTTTAAACATCAGGGAACTGAGGCATAACAATGGCAATGCTAGCTAGTCACAAGACAGAGATTTGAACAGATTCAGTTTAGCTGTTAAGCCCCACATCTATCCAGTGTACACTACTTCTCTTCTGATAAAACCCTCAACCCTACTGTTACATCAGGGTATAGCAAAACAAATCAAACTGAGGTGCAACTTTTTCCTTCAGTTTAATAAGCAACAATTTAAAATATTATAATTATTTTGGTTTGGGATTGGGTGAGATGTGTTTTATTATAATCTAGAAGTGTTTTCCAACATTTTGTCTCCTTTCCTGTTCATTGAGCACAATCCCATTATAAAAGGTCTCCTGTGGGTAGGCTAGAAATGCTCTTGCTTCCCTACTACTTTTTTATATAGTTGCAAGAGGTAAGCCTGAGATGGAACATAGCGGCGTAGGAGGATGTTGGGCTCACCTCGTCTTGCTGATTGCTTAGATTCCACCCACATCAATGAAAATAACCCAGGAAGCCACCAGGAGACTAGCAGAATGAACTCTCTGGAGCCAAGCATAGACAAGAGGCCCACAGAACAGGGTAGGAAGGGCAGAGAGGTGGTGCATGCTACACGGACTGGTGGGGGGGAGCAGGGGCAGTGGAGGGTCAGCCCTCCAGGCAAGGGAGAGCCCCCAAAGTCTGGCTTACAAAAGCAGAGGGGCTGGACTGCATGAGTTTTGACAGCCAGCAGGACTTAACATCTGAAATGTTAAAGGTCAACAGCTCTGCTCTTGGAGAGCGGGGAGAGCGAGAGGACACCAAGAGGGAGAGTTGTTGAGGCTCAGAAGGACAGAGCTTGTCAGGGGAACAAAGGCACTGGAAAGCGCCATTTCTCTCTCCCATCTCCCAGCCAAAATTCCAAAGGGAACCAATTCCTGTCACCAAAGTTGCTTGCACTGTGGAAACGCCCAGCACTATGCTTCTGTGGTTCCATCCTTCTGACAGGCCTGCCTCCCTTCCAGTTCTGCAAGGCCCTCCCAAAGGGGAACACTGATGGCAAAGCTAGCTAAGGCTGTCCCTCCCACCCCTGCGCACCTTGCAGATCCACCACTCTAATACCCTTGGCCAGATCCCATTGAAGCAGCACCACAAGCCAGGCAGTGTGCAAGTAGCCCAGACAGGGGCCACACCACTCCACAGTGAGTTCTGCCCTGGGAGAAGGGAAGATAAGGTACACACCAGTCTGACTGTGGCCCCAGCTGTGGGCTGGCGGCAGAAATCGGGTCTCACTGTGGCCCTGCCCACCAACTCATGTTACTCTGGACAACATGGGGGAAGTGTCCTGCAGTTTGGAGCTACTGCAGGGACTACCCAAAATGAAAAAATGGAAGAACTCTCCTCAAAAGAAACTCCAGAAAGTAGTGACAGCTAATGAATTGATCAAAAATGATTTAAACAATATAAGGGAGCAAGAATTTAGAATAATAGTCATAAAATTAATCGCTGGACTTGGAAAAAAAGCAAACAGAACAGCAGAGAATATATTGTTACAGAGATCAAGGGACTAAGAAATAGTCATGAGGAACTAAAAAAATGATATAAATGAGGTGCAAAATAAAACGGAGGAAGCCATAGTACGGATTGAAGATGCATAGGAGACTTTAGATGAATTAGAAAATAAAACTATGGAAAAAGAGGAAGCTGAGAGAAAAGGAGATAAAAAATCCAGGAATATGAGGGGAAAATTAGAGAACTAAGTGATACAATCAAACGGAACAATATCCATATCATAGGAATTCCAAAAGGAGAAGAGAGAAAGGGGCTGAAGGTGTACTTAAACAAATCATAGCTGAGAATTTCCTTGATCTGGGTAAGGAAACAAGCATTGAAAACCAAGAGGCAAAGATAACTTCATTCAGATGTAACTTGAATCGATCTTCAATTCGATCTATGATATCGATCTATGATATGCATGACATATCATAGGGAAACTGGAAAAATACAAGGATAAAGAGAGAATTCTGAAAGCAGCTAGGGATGAACAGGACCTAACTTACAAAGGTAGACACATTAGAGTAGTAACAGACCTATCTACTGAAACTTGGCAGTCCAGAAAAGAATGACAGGAAATCTTCAATGTGATGAACAGAAAAAATATGCAGCTGAGAATACTATATCCAGCACATCTGTCATTAAGAATAGAAGGAGAGATAAAGGTTTTCCCAAACAAACAAAAACTGAAGGAATTAATCACCACCAAACCATCCCTACAAGAGACCCTAAAGGGGATTCTGTGAGTGAAATGTTGCAAGGATCACAAAGTACCAGAGACATCACTACACGCATGAAACCTACAGACATCATCATGGCTCTAAACCCATACCTTTCCATAATAACACTGAATGTAAATGGATTAAATGCTCCAACCAAAAGACACAGGGTATCAGAATGGAAAAAACAAAAAAACAAAAAAACAAGACCCATCTATTTGCTGTCTACAAGAGACTCATTTTAGACCTGAGGACACCTTCAAATTGAAAGTGAGGAGATGGAGAAGTATCTATCATGCTACTGGAAGTCAAAAGAAAGTTGAATGGGCACACGTAGACAAACTAGACTTTAAATTAAAGGCTGTAACAAGAGATGAAGAAGGGCATTATATAATAATTACAGGGTCTATCCATCAGGAAGAGCTAACAATTATAAATGTCTATGTGTCAAATACAGAAGCCGCCAAATATATAAAACTATTAATCACAAACATAAGCAACCTTATTGATAACAATGTGGTAATTGCAGGGGACTTTAACACCCTACTTTCAACAATGGACTCATCAAGTAGACACAGGATCAATAAAAAAACAAGGGCCCTGAATGATACATTGGATCAGATGGACTTGACAGATATATTTAGAACTCTGCATTCCAAAGCAACAGAATATACTTTCTTCTCGAGTGCACATGGAACATTCTCTAAGATAGATCACATACTGGGTCACAAAACAGCCCTTCATAAGTATACAAGAATTGAGATCATACCATGCATACTTTCAGACCACAATGCTATTAAGCTTGAAATCAAGCACAGGAAAAAGTCTGGAAAACCTCCAAAAACATGGAGGTTAAAGAACACCCTACTGAAGAATGAATGGGTCAACAAGGCAATTAGAGAAGAAATTTAAAAATATATGGAAACAAATGAAATTCAATGAATAGGCAACAATCCAAACACTTTGGGATGCAGTGAAGGCAGTCCTGAGAGGAAAATACACTGCAATCCACGCCTGTATCAAGAAATAAGAAAAATCCCAAATACAAAATCTAACAGCACACCTAAAGGAAATAGAAGCAGAACAGCAAAGACACCCCAAACCCAGCAGAAGAAGAGAAATAATAAAGATCAGAGCATAAATAAACAATATAGAATCTAACAAAACTGTAGAGCAGATCAATGAAACCAAGAGTTGTTTTTTTGAAAAAATAAACAAACTTGACAAACCTCTAGCCAGGCTTCTCAAAAAGAAGAGGGAGATGACCCAAATAGATAAATTCCTTAATGAAAATAGAATTATTACAACCAATCACTCAGAAATAAGCAATTATTAGGGAATACTATAAAAAATTGTATGCCAAACAATTGGACAACTTGCAAGAAACAGACAAATTCCTAAGCACACACACACTTCCAAAACCCAAACGGGAGGAAATAGAAAGCTTGAACAGACCCATAACCAGCAAAGAAATTGAATCAGTTATCAAAAAAAATCTCCCAACACAGAAGAGTCCAGGACCAGATGGCTTCCCAGGGGAATTCTACCAGACATTTAAAGCAGAGATAATACCTATTCTTCTCAAGCTGTTCCAAAAAATAAGGGAAAGAAACCTTCCAGACTCATTCTATGAAGCCAGCATTACTTTGATTCCAAATCCAGACAGAGACCCAGCAAAAAAAGGGAACTACAGGCCAATATCCCTGATGAAAATGGATGCAAAAATTCTCAACAATATACTATCAAATTGAATGCAACAGCATATAAAAAGAATTATTCATCATGATCAAGTGGGATTCATTCCTCGGCTACAAGGCTGGTTCAACATACACAAATGAGTCAAGGTGATACATCACATTATAAATAAAAAGTTAAGAACCATATGGTCCTGTCAATAGATGCAGAAAAAGCATTTGAGAAAATTCAGCATCCTTTCTTAATAAAAACCTTCAAGAAAGTCAGGATAGAAGGAACATAAACATCATGAAGGCTGTTTATGAAAAGCCCACAGCTAATATCATCCTCAACGGGGAAAAACTGAGAGCTTTCCCCCTGAGATCAGGAACAAGACAGGGATGTCCACTCTCACTGCTGTTATTTAACATAGTGTTGGAAGTGCTAGCATCAGCAATCAGACAACAAAAGGAAATCAAAGGCATCAAAATTGGCAAAGATGAAGTCAAGCTTTCACTTTTTGCAGATGACATGATATTATACATGGAAAACCTGATAGACTCCACCAAAAGTCTACTAGAACTGACAAATGAATTCAGCAAAGTCACAGGATACAAAATTAATGTACAGAAATCAGTTGCGTTCTTATACACTAACAATGAAGAAACAGAAAGACAAATAAAGAAACTGATCCCATTCACAATTGCACCAAGAATCATAAAATACCTAGGAATAAACCTAATCAAAGATGTAAAAGATCTGTATGCTGAAAACTATAGAGAGCTTATGAAGAAAATTTAAGAAGACCCAAAGGAATGGAAAAACATTCCATTCTCATGTTTTGGAAGAATAAATATTGTTAAAATGTCAATACTACGCAAAGCTATCTACACATTCAATGCAATCCCAATCAAAATTGGACCAGCGTTCTTCTCGAAGCTACAACAAGCAGTCCTAAAAGTTGGAACCACAAAAGACCCTGAATAGCCAAAGTAATATTGAAGAAGAAGACCAAAGCGTGAGGCATCACACTCCCAGAGTTCAGCCTCTACTACAAAGCTGTAATCATCAAGACAGCATGGTATTGGCACAAAAACAGACACATAGACCAATGTAATAGAATAGAGACTCCAGAATCCGGCCCGCAAAAGTATGGCCAACTAATGTTTGACAAAGCAGGAAAGAATATCCAATGGAAAAAATACAGTCTCTTTAACAAATGGTGCTGAGAGAACTGGGCAGCAACATGCAGAAGGATGAAACTAGAACACTTTCTTACACAATTTACAAAAATAAACTCAAAATGGATAAAGGACCTCAATGTGAGACAAGAAACTGTCAAAACCCTGGAGGGAAAGCAGGAAAAAAAAACCTCTCTGACCTCAGCTGCAGTAATTTCTTACTTGACACATCCCCAAAGGCAATTAAGGGAACTAAAAGGGAACTAAAAGGGAATTAAAATCAGAAATGAACAATTGGGACCTCATGAAGATTAAAAGCTTCTGCACTGCCAAGGAAACAGTCAACAACACTAAAAGGCAACCAATGGAATGGGAAAAGATAGTTGCAAATGCCATATCAGACAAAGGGCTAGTATCCAAAATCTATAAAAAGCTCACCACAGTCCACACCCAAAAAACAAATAATCCAGTTAAGAAATGGGCAGAAAACATGAATAGACACTTCTCTAAAGAATACATCCCGATGGCCAACAGGCACATGAAAAGATGCTCAACCTCGCTCCTCATCAGGGAAAGACAAATCAAAACCACACTCAGATATCACCTCACGCCAGTCAGAGTGGCTAAAATGAACAAATCAAGAGACTATAGATGCTGGTGAGGATGTGGAGAAACGGGAACCCTCCTGCACTGTTGGTGGGAATGCAAACTGGTGTAGCCACTCTGGAAAACAGTGTGGAGGTTCCTCAGAAAATTAAAAATAGACCTACCCTATGACCCAGCAATAGCACTGCTAGGAGTTTACCCAAGGGATACAGGAGTACTGATGCATAGGGGCACTTGTACCCTAATGTTTATAGCAGCACTCTCAACAATATCCAAATTATGGAAAGAGCCTAAATGTCCATCAACTGATGAATGGATAAAGAAATTGTGGTTTATATACACAATGGAATACTACGTGGCAATGAGAAAGAATGAAATATGGCCTTTTGTAGCAACGTGGATGGAACTGGGGAGTGTTAGGCTAAGTGAAATAAGCCATACAGAGAAAGACAGATACCATATGTTTTCACTCTTATGTGGGTCCTGAGAAACTTGCCAGAGCACCATGGGGAGGGAAAGGGGAAAAAAAAGTTAGAGAGGGAGGGAGGCAAACCATAAGAGACTCTTAAAAACTGAGAATAAAGTGAGGGTTCATGGGGGTGGGAGGGAGGGAAGGTGGGTGATGGGCATTGAGGAAGGCACCTGTTGGGATGAGCAGTGGATGTTGTATGGAAACCAACTTGACAATAAATTTTATATTAAAAAATATATAGTTACAAGTGCAATAAGTATTTCATGTGGAAATAGATAACATATAAAAGAGGGAAAAAATCATTACCGTAAAACATATCACCCAAAGATAAGTCCTGAATGTTTTTATCTGTACAATTTTTCTTCCAGAAGTTTTCTTATGCAGATTTATATATACTTATGCATGCATGCATATATTTATATATTTGCCTATAAAAGATAAGATCTCATCTTACATGTAGTTAGGTAAACTGCTTGTCTCATTGTAGTGGATTAAATTGTGTCCCTTAAAAGGATATATCCAAGTTTTAAGCTCTTCATTATGTGAATATGATCTTAATAGGAAATATGGTTCTAGAAGATCTAATTCAGTTATAAGAATATGGAGATGAAACCACCTTGCATTTAAGATGAACCTTTATGAGAGAAGGGGAGGAATGTTTTACACACACAAGGAAGTCCATGTGAAGATGGGACAGAGGTTGGAGTTATGCTTCCAGAAACCAAGGAAAGCCAGGAGCTACCAGACACTAGAAGATGTAAGTATGGATTATCCACTAGGGCCTTTAGAGTGTAGCATTGCCAACACCACAATTTCAGATTTCTAGTCTCCAGAACTATGATTAAAAACATTTCTGAAACCACAAAGTTCATGGTAATCTGTTGTGGTGAGCCTAAGAAATGAATATACTCAGTAACAATATACCCCAAATGTCTGATTGTGAATAAGGATAAGTTTATACCTTATTTTTATGCATGTGGGGGTGGTAATGCCAATAAAGACATATAGAAAGAAAGAAATATTGTTAAAATTTATTATGTACCAAGTGATTTTTTATGTATAGTCCCTTTCAGTGCTCACAGCACTTCTATGAATTAGATACTGTTGCTAAACCCCATTTTACAGATAGGAAGCTGAAAGACAGAGTCATAAAGACTTGGTCCAGGACTGCACATAGAGGTGGACAAGTTGGATTTGTACCCAGCACTTCATGCTCCAGAGACTAGGTGACTGTCAAAATTTTTTGAAGTGACAGTAGCAATCTGCACAAACATGCATGTTTTAGGAGTTAATTAGAATGAATATTCATATATTTATACAAAATTGGTGGAACTAGTAACAGAAAGGTGGCTTGTAACCTTGGTTAGAACATGTTCATTGCAATCACAGGGACAGAAGCTATGGCTTCTGCTATAGTGCAGTGAGATAAAGTGTCAGTGCAAAGTGAAGAATGTTAACCAAAAAAATACAAAAAAATCTTTCTTGAACTTTGATTTTTAAGGAGAAGAGAGAGATTGAGAGACAGAAAAACAGACACATAGTCAGGCACAGGCTTGTGGCTGCATGGGGATGAGGGGTCCAAAGAGGGATTTTTAAAAAGTCTTTGATGCTTTGAAAGTTGAACAAGTTTGAAAGTTCATGTTAAGAAGTCTTCTCATTTTAAATTTAACCCTCAAATTTGCCTCAATATTCACTTTGCTTCTTACCCTCTTGTTTACACTGTAGAGTTAATGAGACACTTCTAATGCATTACTGTTTTAGCAGTATATATTTAATTATTAGTGAATGGAAGGATGCATTCTTGTGTGTCAAAGAAATGCTAATAATTCTTTAGCTATTTGCATCTCAGGGAGGCAGGAGATGACTGAAGTCCTGGTGTGATATAGCTGAACAATGCATGGTCTGGGAATGCCTGCACTGGTGATTAGGAGATGGGTGCAGAATTTCCCTATAAATATATTAAGATATCAAGCAGTCCAGGAGCAGTGATTAAGGAAACACCACAGCTTGCTGCCGTGGTGCCACCTTTCATTGAGCTCACCAGTTGAGTCCAAGACAAGCTTGTCTTCCCAATGTGGGGAACAACATTAGAGTCTGCTCAGAAGTATAATGTTGAACAGCTCTTATGAGCTGAAACACCCAAGAAAGTAGAGAATCTCCTGTCTCCACAACTTTGGAAACTCAAGTCATATCTGAGAGATATTTTCTTCCTTCATAAAGAAATCTATCTTTTCATTATGAAAAACAATCAGAAATTACTTTCCACAATGCCTGCCTTAGCCCCGAGGCTCAACCAACCCCTGCTGCCAAATCACAACATTTAAAGGGCCATTGAAGTCCTACTACATGCCATATACTGTGGAAAGGTTTTCTCATTTAACCTTTGGTGCAGCTCTTTGATGAAGGTATCAGATATCATGGATCTTATTTCACAGATGACCACGCTGACCGAGCCTGTCACTGCTACAGATAAGTGGCAGGATGGGAATGAGGTTCCATCCCTCCCCCTCCCTAGAAGACACAGAGGAGCCTCCCTTTTAGAAGATGGGCTTTCAGGGCTGGAGAAATGGTTGGATCTCGCTCCCCTGGTATTGTGGCCCCAATGATACTCATTCAGCAACCCTTCTGGGTGACGAAAATGGCAGAGATGAAATCCTACCCTTTGTGCCAGGAGACTTGGGTATTGGGTTACATAAGTTGACTGATCCATGAAGAGGTGAGCAAGTCTCAGGCAGAAGGTCAAGTGTTGCCCTTGGGATAGGTGATCCAGAGGGAAGGAAAGTGATATGTACAGAGCTACTTTACGAAATTGTACTTTATATTGTGTCTCTTTTAATCCTAACAACTATTCAAGTTACCCATGATTAGGACCATTATTTATTTCATGGTACTACTATTAAGAGGGTTTAAGTAAATCAGGAAGACAGTTTTGTTGTCTCCTGATCAGCAGCTAATTCTGGAATTACTCTAAAGTTTCCCCCATTTTGTCTTAATGTATCCTGTGGTCTGAATATTATTATATCTTTCTGGAGGCTGACAGTACATGCTCCCTGTAAGTTGTTCAATATCATCTTTAAACCATGACCTGTATAATTTTTAAGTTATAATATTATTGAAATTTAAAAACATATTCTAAATGGAAAAAAAACACACTAAGAATTTTGTGGTGACCAGATAGAAAATATTTTAAAACTTCACCTCAGATATTGGGTTATTATGCATGGTTTGTGAAGCATGCTTGCTAACAACAGAGATTGGCAAATAATTTCAACAAATAATTCATATAAAATATATAGGAACAATCAACATGTTAAAATATGCTAAAACAACAAGAACTGATAAGATGTAAAAACAAATCCTGAGAATTAATATTAAATGGAAAATATAAGATGCAAAAGAGGATAAGTGTGATTTCTCTTTTGGAAGTGTCATTGTGTTTGTGCAAATGTCTGTGTTCTTGTACCCCTCACCTACAGGGCCACATCTGGAGAGGAAGTACCATTCTATGACAATAGACCCCTGTGTGTGAGGGGTAAGAATCAGGCTAGTGAGATTTGCAGGAAAATTTCAGTTTATGAACATGTTTTTGTATATTTTTTGGAATTTTGTATTCAGGAAAAAAATAACTTAAAAATTAAAAACAAGTTGGGAAGATGGCAGCAGAGTAGCAGGACCTCAGGCTTGCTTTGTCCTATGATTACAACTAGGTAACTATCAAATCATCCTAAGTACCCCAGAAATCAACCTGAAGACTGGCAGAACAAACTCCACAATTTTAGGCAAAGAAGAAGCCACATCAAAGAAGGTGGAAAGTGCAGATATGCAATTTGAGACAGAAACAAATCATGGCTGCAACAGTGGGGAGGGAGCCAGAGTCCTGGAGAAAGGTGAGAGACAGATTAGAACACAGGGGAGCCCACACAAAGAAGACAAATCCCCATAACAATTGGCGTGGAAAGTGAGAGAGATTGAATTTCATGACTTCTTGCAACCAGTGGGGCTTAAAGCCTGGAGTTTTTAAGATCAACAGCCTTGGCTCAGAGAGAGCCCAGAGGGGATTGGGGCTGCTCTCAGAGAAAAGGCGGGGCAAACAGTCCACAGACATACAGTATGGAAACGGCATCTGAAGAACATCTGTGGCACACAGTGGGGGCGTTATTTGCTCATCTCTGAGCTTTCCCAGAGAGGCAGCATTCATGGAGAGACTCTTCAAGGAATAAAGGAAATGGCAGGTACCATTTCCTTCACCCACTCCTCAGCATAAGCATAGCTCCACCTGCAGGAACCAGTTGAGCCCTGATACTCTCTACATAACTTTCTTACACCAAGCACCCCCACCACCACCACCACCACACACAAACACACACACACTCCAGTGAAACTGCTCAACCAGTCACACTGGCTTCAGTCCCAACATGGCAGGCCCCCTCCCCAACACCAGATCAAATCCCTGCCAAAACCATGTCTACCAACCTGGGAGTTTTGCTGAGACTTGTTTCTGGCAGTGGTGGTAACAGGTCTCATTTCACAAGACTAGAACACACATAGTTAAACTTGCCACATTCAGGTCAGGGAGCAAACCTGCACATAAGAAGCTAAGAGAACTTCTGCAGATGACTGGCCTGATGGGTGAAGCAGTCTTGGGATATGCATCAGATGCATCACACATTGGAGACAATCCCTGAAACACTAAGTCCTGGGGAACAGAGGACACTACAATGCAGGGCACTATAGGACCTCTTCTTCATAAGGCCATTACTCTCAAAAACGAGATGTAGCTGACTTTTGTAACATAAAGAAACAGGCACAGAGGACTTAGAGAAGATGAGAACGCAGAAGAATTTATCCCAAGTGAAAGAAGAGGACAAGGCCACAACCATAGGTCTAAGTGAAACAGATATTAGTAACATGCCTGGTAGATAATTTAAAGCAATGATCAAAAGGATACTCACTGGACGTGAGAAAAAAATGTGTAAGACATCAGTGAGACCCTTAACACAGAATTAAGGAATAACATAGCAGAGACAAAGTGTTCAATAAATGAAATGAGAAACAAATTGATGAATGAACAACAGGCTGGAAGAAGCAGAGAAATGAATGGAAATACAGTAATGGAAAGTAATCTTAAGCTGAAAAAAGATAAAAGAAAAGAATTATGCAAAGTGCAAATAGACTTAGGGAACTCAGTGACTCTATCAAATGTAATAACATTCATATTTTTGGGATCCCAGAAGAAGAAGAAGAGAGAAAAGGGGGTAGAAAATTTATTAGAAGAAATAATAGCTGAAAATGTCCCTAATTTGGGGAAGGAAACAGATATCCAGATTTAGGAGGCAGAGAACCCCCAACAAAATCAAGAAAAACGAATCCACACTAAGACATATTGTGATTAAAATGGCAAAATGTAGTTATTAACAAAAATTTTAAAAGCAAGACAAAAAATGACAGTTACATGAGGGGAAATCCCATAAGTCTAACAGGGGATTTTTCAGCATAAACTTACAGACCATAACATTTTATGAAAATCCATATGCCAACAAATTGGACAACCTAGAAGAAATAGATAAATTCCTAGAAACATATAACTTACCTAAATTGAAGCAGGAATAAATGTAAAATTTGAATATAATAATTACATGCAAGGATATTGAATCAGTAATAATAATAATTTAAAAAACCTCCCAATGAACAAAAAAGTCCAGGACCAGTTTCACAGGAAAATTCTACCAAGCATTTAAAAAAGAGTTAATACCTATTCTTCTCAAACTATTCCAAAAAAATTGAATAGAAAGGAAAACTTCCAAATTCATTCTATGAGACTGCATTACCCTGATACCAAAACCAGATAAAGCATGAAAAAAGAGAACAAGAGGCCAATATCTTTAATGAACATAGTTGCAAAAAATTCTGACCAAAATACTAGCAAACTGAATCCAATGATACATTTTTTAAAAATCATTCACCACAATCAAGTGGGTTTCATTCCCGGTATGCAAGGGAGATTCGATATTCACAAATCAATAAGTGTGATACATCACATCAATAAGAGAAAGAATAAAAACCATATGATTCTTTAAATAAACTACAGGATCCACTCATGATAAAACCCCTCAACAAAGTAAGTTCAGAGGGAACATACCTCAACATAATAAAGTCCATATATGAAAAACCCATAACAAGCATCATTCTCAATGGGGAAAAACAGAGCATTTCTCCTAAGGTCAGGAACAAGATAAGGATATCCATTTTCACCACTTTTATTCAACATAGAACTGGAAGTCCTAGCCACATAAATCAGACAAGAAAAATGAATAAAAGGTATAAAAATGTGTGATGAAGAAGTAAAACTTACTATTTGCAGATGACATGATACTATATATAGAAAACTCTAAAGAAACCATCAAAAACTACTAGAACTGACAAATTATTTCAATAAGGTGTCAGGATACAAAATCAGTGTGCAGAAATCTGTTACATTTTTGTACACTAATAATGAAGCAGCAGAAACAGAAATTAAGAAACCAATACCATTTACCATTGCACCAAAAATAATAAGATACGTAAAAATTAACCTAAACAAAGAGGTGAAAGTCCTGTAGTCTGAAACTATAAACTGATGAAAGAAATTGAAGGTGGTACAAATGGGAAAGATATTCCATGTTCATGGATTCTAAGAACAAATGTTGTTAAGATGTTCATATTACCCAATGCGATCTACAGATTTAATGCAATCCCTATCAAAATACCAATAGCATTTTTCACAAAACTTGAACAAACAATCCTAAACTTTGTGTGGAACCACAAAAGATCCCAAATTACCAAAGCAATTTTGAAAAATAAAAGCAAAGTTTGAGGTATCATAATTCCATATTTCAACTTATATTACAAAGTTGTAGTAATCAAAGCAGTATGGTACTGGCACAAAATAGACACATAAATCAATGGAAAGGAATAGAAAATCCAGAAATAACCCCCCAATTATGTGGTCAATTAATTTTCAACAAAGCGGGAAAGAACGTGCAATGGGAAAAAGAATGTCTCTTCAACAAATGGTGTGGGGAAAACTGGACAGCAACTTGTGAAAGAATGAAACTGTACCTCTTTGTTTCACTACACACAACAATAAATTCAAAAACAATTAAAGACCTAAATGTGAGACCTGAAAGCATAAGAATCCTAGAAGAGAGTGCAGGCAATAATTTCTCCAACATTGGCCATAACAACATTTTTTCTTGATATGTTTTCTGTGGAAAAGGAAATAAAAACAAAAATAAACTATTGGGACTACATCAAAATAAAAGGCTTCTACACAGTGAAGGAAACAATCAACAAAACTAAAAGTCAACCTACTGAATGGGAGAATATATATACAAGTATCTTGTCCGATAAAGTGTTGGTATCCAAAATATGTAAAGAACTTATAGAACTCAACACCCAAAACCCAAATAATCTAATTAAAATGGACAGAAGACATCAACAAACATGAAGACATACAGATGGCTACCAGACACATGAAAAGATGCTCAACGTCACTTATCATCAGGAAAATGCAAATCAAAACTACAATGAGATACCACCTCACACCTTTCAGAATGGCTAAAATTAAAAAAAAAAACACAAGAAACAAGTGTTGGCGAGAATGTGGAGAAAAGAGAATCTTCTTGCATATTTTGTGAATACAAACTGGTGCAGACACTGTGGCAAACAGTATTGAATTTCCCTAAAAAGTTAAAAATGGAACTACCCTACAATCCAGCAATTGCACTACTGGGTATTTATTTACCCCTCAAAATACAAAAACACTAATTCACAAGGATGCATGCACTCTTTAGCTTTATTTGCAATAGCTAAGCTATAGAATCAGCCTGAGTGTCTGTTAATAGATGAATGGATAAAGAAGTGGTATATATATATATATATATATATATATATATACACACATACATACATATATGATATATATTAAGAAGAATATATATATATTCCATTAAATGTATATAATATACTCCATTATATTCCATTCATACATAATATATACATTATATTATATATATGTAATGGAATATATATAACATAATGGATATCATATGTCCATTATATATATATATATATAACCATATATAATATATATAATACATATATATTAATATATATATAGGAATATTACTCAATATTATTCAGCCATAAAAAAGGATTAAATCTTTCCATTTGCAATGACATGAATGGAGCTAAAGAGTATAATGCTAAGTAAGATAAGTCACACATAAAAACACAAATACCATATGATTTCACTCGTATGTGGCACTTAAAAGACAAAGAAAATGAACAAAGAAAAAAAAGGAGAGAGACAGAGAGTCAAACCAAGAAACAGACTCCAAACTACAGAGAACAAAGTGATGGTTACGAGAGGGGAGAGGGCTGGGCAGATGGGTGAAAGGTGATGGGCATTAAGGAGTTCACTTGTTGTGATGAGCACTGGGTCATGTATGGAACTGTTAAATCACCATGTTGTATGCCTGAAATTAGTATAACAATTTATGTTAATTATACTGGAGTTTAAAGTTAAAACAATTCAAAACAAAATACATTGAACAGGTCTATAAATAGTAATGTGCACAAATATTCATTACTTGGAAAAAATTACTTGTATCAGTTTCCCTGGGAAATGAAGTACATAAAAATTTGATTTGACAGTGGATCTCTGTCTGTGATCTTGTATTTCTAAGACTCTTCTACCTTTATCACCCACATACACACTCACAGATACAGCTCTTCTTTAGTTCACTTTAAATATCCCAGAAAATGATGGACATAGAGGGACTGATGCCAGCTGTGGGTTAAAATATTCCATAAATCTCTGAGTGGTGCCATGGAGCCAAGTTCCGAACCTCCAACTGTCTTGTCTCTTCCCCTTTCTGAGCCCCCAGGTCTGAGACACTCAGGGCTGACATACTGAATCTGGCTTATCTGGTGGCATGCATCTCCATTTTTCTTTTTAAGAAAAAGGAGTAAGTTTGGCAAAGAATAACAAATGTCTAAGAATGGTTTCTTTTCTTCTTTTTTTTTTTTTTTTTTTTTGCTATGATACAAGCTCTGTTTGGAAAACTCTTTATGTATTTAAAAGCAGTTGCATTTGCTGTTGCCCCAGATCTTCATCTTGTTCATTGATTTATCTTTTCATCAGTGTAGGTTGACGTGATTGTGGAGGTTCCCTCCTAGTGGACAGGGCATTTACTCTCCATTACCCCACCCCTCTTCTGGCCGTCCAGTCCTTCTCCCACCTTCTGTCTGTCATCCCCTGTCTATGACACAGATCACAGCTGCCCAGAACCTGTTCTGATGGCACAGCTTCTATGTCACCTGTCTGCCCCGTGATGCTTGCTGGTGGCCAGTCTTTGCTGACTGTCAAGGCACGCTACCTCCACCTGGTGTTTCATCCGATTTAAACACTTGCCTATATGGTTTTCCGGTTTTCTTGTAGACCTATGAGTTTTTTTTTTTTTAATATAATTAGACTCATTCTGTACATAGGTTCGTTAGTTGAAATTTCAGAAAGGGTATTGTATTTTTCTGTTTTTTGAATATTTTTGTTGTAGAGAAAGTTGAATGTAGTGGTATGTTGGTGCCACCTCGTGACAGAAGCCTGAACTGCGGTTTGGACATCAGGGAGCAAGAAGGTGTGAGGGAGGGACTGTGGCCCAAAACCTCCAGACAAGAGTTTGATGGAAGTCTAGGTGGAAAAGCAGCATATCCAAGATACAGGGGTACTGAAGACCTATTTCTATGCTGAAAGGAGAACTGTATGTGAGAAGAATAAAAAGATTATTTTCATTTTTTCTTTTGAGAAGTCTAGATAAATAGCTAGAGACCTGTATAAGCAAAAATGGACTGTTCCACTTATGATCTTTGTAACCCACCTTTGCTCTTATTATGGCCATCTTTCCATGGAAATACATTTCTAAGATGACATTTTAAATTACTTCAGAAAAAAATTTTATTTTATTATTATTACTTTTCCCATCTTCTGGGTATTTGATCTTATGGAAGTCACAAAATTTAATTGACCAGTATCCTACTGATAAATTTTTTGTTTTTATCTTTACCATTTTTCTATTATAAACAATACTATACTTAAAAACTTTTCTCATATATGTGCGAATATCTTTGGTACTTAAAAACTTTTCTCATATATGTGCAAATATCTTTGTAAGCATCTCTTTATTAAGTTCCTGAAACTATTCTTTCCGAACTATGAAATCTAGAAAATTGCATATTAACACAATATATTCAGAATACTATTAATAATGTATATTGCTAGCAATATAGTATGAAAGTTTCCATTTTCCCACACTTGGAAATAATGTGAATCAGTGCTAATCCAATAAGCAATGATTCATCTCTCATCATTGTTTACATTATAATTATTTTTTTAATATCTGACTACAGCTCTAGCCTATGAATGTGACATAACCAATTGTCACAAGGCATGTTTTTTGAATTCAGAGTGTTTCTTATATTCACTGTTATCTACAATGTGTGGATGGCATTTTTTTCAGTGTTTATACACTGCTAAAGGGCACAGTTCATGGCATAGTTCATATGGATAGTTACACTGGAGAGCTGAATGTGTCCTCTTTGAGCCCAGCAGTGTGTCATGGGAGAATTCTAGTACTGTAATAACAGAACTTGGTTGCTGTATGAGTGACGGTGTGTATGTGTGTGTATGTCTGTGTGTGTGTGTGTGTACGCACACATGCATGTGTGCTGAAAACAACATTTCTTTTTTTTTAATTTTTAATGTTATATTTATCCGAGAGAGAGAGAGAGAGACAGAGACAGAGACAGAGACAGAGCATGAGCAGGGGCGGGGCAGAGAGAGAGAAGGAGACATAGAATCCGAAGCAGGCTCCAGGCTCTGAGCTGTCAGCATAGAGCCCAATGTGGGTCTTGAACCCATGAACTGTGAGATCATGACCTGAGCTGAAGTCAGACACTCAACTGACTTGAGCCACACAGGCGCCCCTGAAAATTACATTTCTTTCTGCCTCCTTCTGCCCCTTCATGGTGTTGCTTCACATTTGGTCTTCCTTCCCAAATCCAGGCCCAGAGTAAAAAGAAGAAGTTATCAGGAGGGTAATCCATATAATCAATACTTTACTGCCATCTTTAACTATGTCCTGAAGATAAACTTCTAACAGGGAAATTGTTGGTGCAAATGATGTGCACCTATGTAGCCCTTTAAAAAGTCCTGCCATACTGACACACAGAAAGATAGTTCTAGTTTGGCTCCCTCAAAGTAGAGTCACGTGAGAAAGGCCGCAGAGCAGTGAAGAAAGCAGTAATGCTAAAGTCATGTCACACCGGACAGGCTCTGGACTGTCATGGACCTACTCTCAAGCCACTATCATGGTCAGAAGATGTGGAAGTAATAAATCACACCTTGCACACAAGAGCAACCTGAGGTGGCATATGTGTGTGGGGAAGGTCATTGCTTGAAGAAACACAGGACATAAAATCAGCAGGTCTGAGATACAGTGGCAGTTTTATTAGATTCATTTTTATATAAAACCCAAGCATGAAGACCTTTTTTATTAAGAGGCTGGTGTCCACTGTGGTACAACAGGAGACCAGGCCAACATCATGTTGTAAACAACTTTACTGAGATATAATTTAGACAATAGAGGTCATACATTTTAAGGGTACAATTTAATGATTTTAGTAAATGTATGGAGTTATGCAGTCATCCGCTTAAGTGAGCATCTGTTTCTAAGGATTTGTCTATTTTTGGTATTTTATATTAATGGAATTACAAAAAAATGTGGTCTTTTGCATATTTGGCTACTTCACATGTTTTTATGGTTCATACATATTGTATCATGTGCCAGTAGTTCATTACTTTTTATGAATGAATAATCTGTGAATATACTACATTTTGTTTTATCTATTCATCTACTGATAGTCATTTAGGTTACTTTTACTTTTTGGTTATTATGAATAATGATGATATGTGCATTTGTTTACAAGTTTTTATGTTGACATGTGTTTTCATTTCTCTTGGGTATATACTTTGGATTGGAATTTATTGGTCATATAGTAATTATGTTTAACTCTGAGGGACTGCCATACTATTTTCATGACCCTGACGGTCTTGGTGGGTACAGGCTTGGTTTGTTGCTTTTCTCATGATTAGACTAAGATTAAGGGTTTTCTGAAAGAATACCACAGAGTTGCAGGGCCTTTCTTGTCACAACCTACCTGGGAGGACATAATACCCACATGATGTCTCTGGAGATGTTCACATTCATTGCTAGTTTAAGGTGATGTTTGCTGAATTTCTCTATTGTACAGTAACTATTTTCCATTAGGGAAATTATTTCCATTTCCCTACTCTATTCTTTAGAAGTGAGGTATTAAGTTTTCCCTGCCCTATATATATGCATAGGGAATTAAGGAGGAAGGTGAGGAGGGAACGAGAGAAGGGTGGAGAGAAAGAGAGAGAGAGAGAGAGATTGAGATTGGTTGATTATGAGGAATTAGCTCATGCCATAATGGACAATAAGAAGTCCCATGATCTGGTGACTCTTTGCTTGTGACCCAGCAAAGCTGATTATGTAGTTACAGTCCAAATCCAAAAGCCTGAGAATCCAAGCACAGATGGTGTAAATCCAAGTCTGATGGCAAGAGAAAACCAATGTCCAGTTCAGTGATTAAGGCAGAGAGAACAAATCCTCCCTTCCTCCACGTTTTTGTTCTATTTAGGCCCTCAATGGATTGGATCATGCCCACCCACATTGGGAAAGGTGATCTGGTTTAATTAATTTACCAATTGCAATGCTAATTGCATCCAGAAACACCCTCACAGAATACCCAGAAATAATGTTTAACCAGATATCTGAGCATCCCAGGACCCAGTAAAGTTGGCACATAAAATAAAACATACACCTCATGGAGGGAGCATATCCACATATACTATTTGAAATTGTTAAATGAAGATAACTTGACACCTTTCAACCATCTTTTTATTAATTCAAGCATTTACTTAATTAGCATGGATATGTGTATATTTATTATATAGGCTGGGTTACTGAATGGACACATCCCCCGAAACGTCCAGCACTATGATTTATGTTGTGCAGTATAAGTATTTTGGCTTAAGATCCCAGAACATGCAAAAGAGTTCCCTATCACCACCATTATTTTTCAGCACTGTCTTAGTCCATTCAGGCTGCTAGAACAAAAATAGCAGCCTGGGTGGCTTATAATGATAGGAATTTATTCTCATAGTTCTGGAGGCTAGAAGTTCAAGTCCATGATGACATCATGATTGGGTTATAGTGAAGACCCTCTTCTGGGTTGCAGACTGCCAACTTATGCTGTATCCTCACATGATAGAAGGGACAAGCAAGCTTTCTGGAGCCTTTTTAATAAGGGAAGCAATCCCATTCATGAAGGCTCTGCCCTTGTGACCTGATCACCTTGTAAAGACTCCACTTCCTAATACCATCAGTTGGGGGTTATGGTATATGTATTTTGGGGGGATACAATCGTTCAGATCATACTAAGCACTATTACATTGTCTAATTATGGTATATTAAAGAATGTTTTTAGATGGTGCATTTAGCCATGATATAATATAAAAAAAAACATTATAAATTCACTTGATTTCATTGCATACTTGGAAATCCCTTGAAAAAAGGGAAAAAAAGACAAAGTTTATTGAAAGGATCATGGAAATTTATTGCTACCATTCAGTAAACCTATTAGCAAAATTCCTTATGATGGAGCCAAAGTATGTGAGGTAGAGAAAAATATTTCCTTTATTTGAAAGCCCATTGTCTTGGGCACAACCTTCCCCATTCTCCGACTCTGACTCTATGGAAAGTATTTTAAACTCTAGATATTAGGTAACTTATAGCATTGTAATATAATATTTGTTTATACACAAGCAAATGAATTCTGTCTTAGAAAGGAAATCTTTGTCTTCATTTGAGTCTTCATTTCAACACTCATGATGTACAAATGTGACAAAGGTGGTTGCTGACCTTGTTAAGATTAATTTCAGTAGAAACATGGAGGGACACAGCCCTATTGGTTGAAGGATGAAAGGTGAGGCAAAGTTTTGAGATGGTGTGTATTGTCAATGGGACAGACGCAGTGCTGTACTAGACAAAACCAGGTAGAGATGGATCCAATGAGGACAACCAGTCCAGTTGCAAAGGCCCTCCATAGTTTTGTTCATCTGAGCTGAGTGCATGGTGAGCAAACTTGGGCACTACTGTGCTAGTAAGTAATGGGACCAGAGCTCAAACCCAGATCTCCTTTACTCCAATGCACTTACCCCTAGCCACTACGATTTGGTGCTTTCCTTTGTAAGTGAGGTCAGCATAAGGGAAGGGACTTTACACATCCAGAGGAAGGGGCTTCTTGCGTGTGTGTAAGGAAGTGGGAAGAGAGGCAGATTCTAGATTACCACAGCAAGTTAAGGCTGAGGCTCTGGTTGGGCTAAGTGAAGTGTGGCTGTCTGTGCTCATACAGGGCACTATCTCACACACTTGGAATTTGTACAGGGAAACATTTGTCATAAACCAAGCTTTCAACCCTTTTTTACTCAAGCTTAGTTTAGTGCTCAGTCCATTACAGAATGAGTGCATCATAGTTTTGTCGGTAGAAAGTTAATTTCCTTTCCACTGTGGATATTCATCTCTGCACTATCGCTAGCTCCTGAAAATGGAGTGGCCCGCTGATAGGACAAGAACTGCTTTGTATCCAGCCACATTTGCTTTGAGAAAGTAATAGGTGGTACTTAAACTGGGTCTTGGTAGATCAATAATTTAGGCACGTTAAAGTTTTCTTTCAAGATTCCTTATGAATATGTCTGAAAGTCACTTAAGTTTTGGTTTAAATTTATATAGTCTGGCTTAAATTTAAATTTAAATTTTGGTTTAAATTTATATATATAGCATTGCCTATAAGCAAACATGTCATTATATAGACTTCAATTGTAATTTGCTTTAAGAGGAAGCTCTTTAACTTGAGAAACAAGGGATTATGTTCTTTGAATGTTTCTGTTCAGGTTTTGCCTATCATACTCTTGCAATGGTTAACTCATTTTCCAAGATGAATTCAAAGATAGCTTTCTTTCTTTGTTAGAAACATCTGTGTGATACGCTTTAAAAGAGGAGAAATGAAGACAAAAGAGTTGGTCCAAATAGTCACAGTAAATTGAAATTCGATTTTAAACAATGTTCAAGTGTCAGGAAGGGAACGCCAAGAGTTAACTGTTCATCAGTGGGCTGTGGAGTTGCTGGTTATTTATGTTTTTCCCTCCATACTTGAATGTATTTTCCACACTGTCTAAGCTGAGTGGGAATAGCTATGACAGTCAGAAACAAAGCCCATAATGATATACTCAATGGGAAGAGTAAGAGAAAGACATGGGTTCTAGTCTGGGCTCTGCCAATGGCAAATGGCAGGATGGGGCACTAAGCTCCCCAAGCCTCAGGCCCCCCATCCAGGGGCTGAGCAGAGGACCCTCCCTCACAGGGTCCTTGTGGGCAATTGATGAAATCACAAAAGCAGCATAGGTCACAGAGGTGTTTTGGTCTCAGCCATGCCTGGGAGGTGAGGCTCAGATTCTGCATCTGTAAAGAGGGGGAAACACCATGTGGACCCCTGCAGTTATGTCAAGAGATTCAACGCTATTATGTAGATTAAAAGATAAGTCAGTGTCATATTATGCACTGTTAATAAGAATGTAGAGAATGATTATATGTAATGATAATGTAATAGAGAATTTTGCTGGCTTCTTTAATTTTTCCTCTTTTCCAAATTCATTTATACACTTTGGAAATATATTTTCAACAGTATTCCACAAAGTAAATCGTTTAAAACTTGCAACTCTACCTCTAGAATATTCACGTGGTCTTTGCCATGGAAAACCGTGTGTGGTAAAAAGAAGAGTCACATCAGAGCTCTCATTGGATCTTTTAGAGGAGGAAGCATCAATCCGCAGCCTCCACAGGTTCTCTACAGTACGTGCCCCAGTTGTTCTCTATGGAACAGCTCTGCAGTTCCATTACTCAAATGGCCCATGTCCTGGGCATCCTTCTCAAAAGTGGAAGAGGTGAATCCTGGGGCAAAGCTCCAAATAAGCCATTTGAAAGCTCTAGGGTTCTCAGCGCATTGTGTGAAGCCACAGCCCATGAGAAATTTTGAACTCACTCCCATTGGATCCCTTGCAAATGAAAAAGTGTATCTGGCAATGGTGAGCTAGTGGAGTTACCAGATGACTAAGGATAATCAAACCACTAGGCTGAGGACACTTCCCACAGGAAGCAAGGCTTAAACTGAGACCTGAGGGGTAAGGGGGCACTAACCAGGGAAAGAGGGGAGCATGGAGCTAATCTGAGACCCTAACTAGGTATCACAGTCAGGAAATACTCTATGACTTGGTTTGTCCCTGAGGAAATCCCGTGTGGAGATCCACTACCGGGCTGTTGGGCATCTCTGGAAAACTGTGTGTATCACAGCGCAATGGTAGAGGTACCTGAACCCCTTCTCCCTTTGCCCTGACCCCAGGCCTGCAGTATCCACCAGTGTTCTCAGCAAGTGTGATACTAGTCCTGTGTTTTACACCTGTGGAACCATAGAGAAGAAAACTACTGAGAAAAGGGATTTGATTATGATTTTCGTTTTACATACACTTTGACCACTCGCAATGCGTTATTCCTCGCAATAACGTTTGATAGATATTTGTTTCATTTTCTCTGACAATTGTTTTGTTTGGAGGAAATTCAGAAATTGGTGGCCACTGCCATCTAGTGACCGGGTCGAGAATAGCGTCTTGGACATCATGTAGCAGGAGGCCTTGGAAGGAGGGAGAGGAGAGCCCCATCACAGGGAATTTTCTGGACGTTTATATGACAAACTCAGCATTAAAGGGTGACTCGGACAGAGCCCAAGGACAATAAACCCCATGTCAGGAAGTTTTCGTCAGTCCCTCTCACCAATGATTCCCAGAAATCTGCACCTATGTGTCTGTGAGAATGTGAACTATATAAATATGTGTACATACATACATATAGACATATAGACATACACACACACACACACATATGTAGTTGAGGTGCATTAAAACGTTATTTTTGTAAAGAAATTCCCAACAAAGAACATACTACAATCTTCTGGATTTTATCTGTTATTTTTCTGATTTCAAAATTAATATAAATGTCCTGAAAATAAATGCACTGCAGAATGTATATTTATTAGGGAATTTTTCTTGTATATTTGCCTATCCTTCATAATTAAATTTGTGTTTTCCAGCTATTATTTTCTGTGTAGAGTCACAGGAATGTATATATTTCTTCAAAATTTGGATTGCATACTATACTTCAATATGCTTTATACATACATACACAGACATATACATATACAATTTGTTTTTTTATTTTTATTTTTATTTGAGAGAGAGAGTGGGAGAGCACATGAGCATACACTCACCCATGCGAGCAGGGGAGGAGCAGAGGGAGAGAGCGAGAGAGAGAGCGAGAGTGAGAGATATTCTTAAGCAAGCTCAGCACAGAGCCTGATGCGGGGCTCCATCACATGTCCCTGGGATCATTACCTGAGCTGAAATCAAGAGTCGGAGGCTCTACCAACTGAGCCAGCCAGGCACTCCATGTTTTTATACTTTGATCTTTATATATGTGACTGTGATGGATAGTTTGAATTGCTTCACTATGGACTTTGAAAAACACTTTCCCAGGTGATCAGATTTATTTACATATGATAATAATAAACATTTGTTTCTAAAATATGTTCCAAATATTTTTCTAATAATTCACATTTCTTTATATGTAATGTTTTGTTTGGGATAGACAAGGTTTTTGTTTTTTTTTTTTAACTCCCCTTTAACTTGTCTAATTAAATTTGTAATGTAAAGTGTTTCCAGGGTTGCACATCTAGTTTTAAATTACTCTGGTGTGTATATCATGCCCACGGGGTTTTCAAACAACCCACCCTCTTGGTGCTGAAGATGACTGTGGAGGTGCAATGCTGGCCCTTCAGCCTAGAGGCCTGGATATAGGGCCCCTTTGATTGGTCTGTCTGAAGCCAGGCGTGTGGCCTAGGCAGAAGCACAGGAAAATCAAACCTCCATGGCAGGAATGAAATTATGATTTACAGAATCACTTTGATCCAGATGCACATTACATATCCCCCTTAAGCCACACAAGTGTTCAGATATCATCCCCATTTTCCGATATAAAGCTTTTTCCACTGTGCCCTGATGCCTTTATGGCTTTGAATGATTGAAGCCCGAGGGGACTGGTATTTGATGAAACCTTGTGTATTATTCACTTTTGCTATATTATTTTTAAAACACAAAATCAAAGAAACTGGAAAGCCAAGGTATGCACCGTCAAAGTAAAAAAAAAAAATAAATAAAGTGTGAAAAGCTGGAAATAAATATGTGCAAACATTATTACAGACCTTGTGCTAATACGCATTGACCTAAAGGACTGTTGGTAACCAGTCAATAGAGAAAAAGAGCCAAAAGATAGGAATAAATAATTCACCTAAAAAGGAAAATGTTTCTGTAATAAATATTGGACAGATGCCAAACCATATTAGCTGAAGAAGTGAAAATCTGGAGAAGTCAAAACAAGTGAAAAATGCAGTTTGCATAAAAGTACGTATGTGTTTGATAATTTAAAAATAATGTGTGTGCATATAAAATACTTATATTTTAAGGTGCATGATCACAGTACCTAAAGAGAATACATCTGGAAAATGAGCACCAATCTATTTATAGTGGGTATTTGTGGGTCACAGTGAAGGGATCATTTAGTTGGAGGGTGCAGAGTGATTTCATTGTCTAAATGTATATTTGTAGGGTTTAATATTTTGACATTAGGTAAGATTGTTTAAACTCTTAAAGTATACAATAAATAATAGAGGGAAAAGTTCACATATATTTTTACAGTTTATAAACATATTCACTTGACACTGTTTTATAAAATTCAAAAAACTTCCACTCTTCACTTGAACAGTTTATCTGTGTAGGTGTGTTCACAACGCTATCGTGTGCAAATTTCTTTTTAGCTCACTCAGGCTGGACTTGCCCTCTCAGGGCATAGAGACTTGGGAAAGAATTGCTGAAAGAAGGTGGGAAATTCCAGAGAGTTCTGGCTGATGCCCCAGAGCCCAGGCCCTCTCTTCCTCCTTTCCCTTTATGGTGCCCCTGATCCAAGACTTTCAGAGCTACGATTCTAGAGCTGACCACCAGAGGGCATTCGTCTACACTGACTATATTTTTATTTATTTATTTGTTGTTGCTGTTGCTTCATTTTTTTTTAAATTTATTTTTATTTTTTAATTTAAATTCAAGTTAGTTAACATACACTACAGTCTTGGCTTCAGGAGTAGAACTCAGTGATACATCCCTTACATATGACATCCAGTGCTCATCCCAAAAGGGCCCTCCTTAGTGCCCATCACCCATATAACCCATCACCCACACCCGCCCCTCTCCAGCAACCCTCAGTTTGTTCCTATGCATATGAGTCACTTATGGTTTGCTTCCTTCTGTTTTTATCTTATTTTTCTTTTCCTTCCCCATATTCATCTGTTGAGTTTCTCAAATTCCCATTATGAGTGAAATCATACAATATCTGTCTTTCTCTGACTGACTTATTTTGCTTCACATAATATCCTCTAGTTCCATCCACGTTGTTGCACCTGGCAAGATTTCAATCTTTTTCATAGCTGAGTAGTATTCCATTGAATATACATACCACATCTTCTCTATCCATTCATCAGACGATGGACATTTGGGCTCTTTTCATAATTTGGTTATTGTTGATAGCGCCGCTATAAACTTTGGGGTGCATGTGCTCCTTCGAATCAACATTTTTGTATCCTGTGAATAAATTCCTAGTAGTGCAATTGCTTGGTCATAGGGTAGTTCCATTTTTAATTTTTTGAGGAATCTCCACACTGTTTTCCAGAGTGGCTGCACCAGTTTGCAGTCCCACCAACAGTGCAAAAGAGTTCCCCTTTCTCCGCATCCTCGCCAACATCTGTTGTTTCCTGAGTTGTTAATTTTAACCATTCTGACAAGTGTGAGGTGGTGTCTTATTGTGTTTTGATTTGTACTTCCCTGATGATGAGTCATGTTCAGCATCTTTTCATGTGTCTGTTAGCCATCTGGATGTCTTCTGTGGAAAAGTTTCTATTCATGTCTTCTTCTCATTTCTTCACTGGATTATTTGTTTTTTGGGTGTTGACTTCAGTAAGTTCTTTATAGATTTTGGATACTAACTCTTTATCTGATATGTCATTTTCAAATATCTTCTCCCATTCCGTTGGTTGCCTTTTAGTTTTGTTGACTGTTTCCTTTGCTGCACAGAAGCTTTTTATCTTGACGAGGTGCCCATAGTACATCTTTGCTTTTATTTCCCTTGCCTCCAGGGAGACATGTCAAGTAAGAAGTTGCTGTGGCCGAGGTGAAAGAGGTTGCTGCCTGCTTTCTCCTGTAGGATTTTGATGGTTCCAATCTCACATGTAGGTCTTTCATCCATTTTGAATTTACATTTCTGGATGGTGTAGGAAAGTGGTCCAGTTTCATTCTTCTGTATATCACCATCCAGTTCTCACAGTACCATCTGCTAAAGAGACTGTCTTTTTTCCATTGGATACTTTTTGCTGCTCTGTCAAAGGTTAGTTGGCCATATATTTGTGTGTTCATTTCTGGGTTCTCTATAATATTCCATTGATCTATGTGTCTGTTTTTGTGCCAATACCATACTGTCTTCATGATTACAGCTTTGTAATACAGATTAAATCCTGGAATTGTGATTCCTCCGTCTTTGGTTTTCTTTTTCAACATTACTTTAGCTATTCAGAGTCTCTTCTGGATCCACGCAAATTTTAGGATGGTTTGTTCTAGCTCTGTGAAGAATACTGGTGCTATGTTGACAGGGATTGCATTGAATGTGTAGACCGCTTTGGGTAATATTGACATTTTAACAATATTTGTTCTTCCAATTCATGAGCATAGAATGTTTTTCCTTTTCTTTGTGTCTTTTTCAATTTCTTTCATAAGCTTTCTATACTTTTCAATGTACACATCCTTTACGTCTTTGGTTGGGTTTCTTCCTAGGTATTTTATGGGTTTTGGTGTAATTGTAAATGGGTTCGATTCCTTGATATCTCTTTCTGCTGCTTCTTTATTGGTGTATACAAATACGACTGACTTCTGTACTTGACTTTATGTCTGGCAACTTTACTGAATTCATGTATCAGCTCTAGCAGTTTTTTGGTGGAGTTTTTAGGGTTTTCCACGTAGACTATCATGTCATTTGTGAAGAGTAAAAGCTTGACTTCTTCCTTGGCAATTTGGATGCCTTTTATTCCTTTTTGTTGTCTGATTGCTGAGGCTAGGATGTCAAGTACTATGTGAAACAACAGTGGTGCGAGTGGATATCCTTGTCGTGTTCCTGATCTTAGGGGGAAAGCTCTCAGTTTTCCCCATTGAGGATGATATTAGCTGTGGACCTTTAATAAATGGCTTTTATGATGTTAAGGTATGTTCCTTCTATCCTTAATTTCTTGAGGGTTTTTATTAAGAAACGATGCTGTATTTTGTCAAATGCTTTTTCTGCGTCCATTGAAGGGATCATATGGTTCTTATCCTTTCTTTTATTAACATGGTGTAGCACGTTGGTTGATTTGCGAATATTGAACCAGCCCTTGAAGCCCAGGAATGATTCTGACTTGACCATGGTGAATAATTCTTTTAATGTACTGTTGAATTCAATTTCCTAGTATCTTGTTGAGAATTTTTGCATCCAGGTTCATCTCAGATATTGACCTGTATTCTCCTTTTTAGTGGGGTCTTTGTCTGGTGTTGGAATCATGGTAATGCTGGTTTCATAGAATTAGTTTGGAAGCTTTCTTTCTTTCTTTCTTTCTTTCTTTCTTTCTTTCTTTGTCTTTCTTTCTTTCTTTCTTTCTTTCTTTCTTTCTTTCTTTCTTTCCTTCTTCTTTCTTTCTTTTCTTTTCAGGAACAGTTTGAGAAGAATAGGTATTAACTCTGCTTTAAAGGTCTGGTAGAATTTCCCTGGGAAACCTTCCAGCCTAGGACTCTTATTTGTTGGGAGATTTTTGATAACTGATTCAGTTTCTTTGCTGGTTTTGGGCCTGTTCAAATTTTGTATTTCTTCCCATTTGAGTTTTGGTAGTAGGTGAGTTTCTAGGAATTTGTCCATTTCTTTAAGATTGTCCAGTTTGTTGGACAATACTTTTCATAGTATTCTCTTATGATCGATTGTATTTCTGTGGTGTTGGTTGTGATCTCTCCTCGTTCATTCGTGATTTTATCTATTTGGGTCCTCTTTTTTTTTTGAGAAGTCTGGCTAGATGTTTATCAATTTTGTTTATTCCTCCAAAAAAATCAGCTCTTAGTTTCATCGATCTGTTCTGTTGTTTTTGTTTTTATTTTTTTTTTATTCTGTCTTTATTTCTGCTGTAATCTTCATTATTACCATTCTTATGCTGGCTTTGGGCTTTATTTGCTGCAACTTTCCTAGCTCCTTTAGGTGTAAGGTTAGGTTGTGTATTTGGGACCTTTCTTGCTTCCTGAGATAGGCCTGAATTGCAATGCAATTTCCTTTTAGAACTGTCTTCACTGCATCCCAAACAGTTTGAACAGAAAACTGTTATGTTTTCTTTTTCATTTGCTTCCATGTATTTTTTAATTTCTTCTTTAATTTCGTGTTTAACCCATTAATTTTTTATTAAGATGTTCTTTAACCTCCATGTATTTAGGGATTTTCCAAATTTTTTCTTGTGGTTGATTTCAAGTTTTATAGTGTTGTGATCTGAAAAAATGCATGCTATGATCTCATTCTTTTTGTACCTGTTGAGGGCTGTTCTGTGACCCAATATGTGATCTATTCTGGAGAATTTTCCATGTGCACTTGAGAAGAATGTTTATTCTGATGCTTTAGGATGAAAAGTTCTGAATATATCTGTTAAGTCCATCTGGTCCAATGTGTCTTTCAGAGCCATTCTTTCCTTGTTGATTTTCTGCTTAGATGATTTGCCCATTGTTGTAAGTGGAGTATTAAAGTCTGCTACAATTATGGTATTATTATCAATGAGTTTGTGATTATTATGTTTGTGATTAATTTGATTTATGTTTGGGTATTTCCAAACTGGGGGCATACATGTTTCCAATTGTTAGATCTTCTTGACGGAGATACCCTTTAATTATGATTTAATGCTCTTCCTCATCTCTTGTTACATTATTTGTTTTATTTTATTTTCAAAAAAAATAATGTTTATTTATTCTTGAGAGAGAGAGAGAGAGAGAGAGAGAGAGAGAGCATGAGCAGGGGAGGGGCAGCGAGAGAGGGACACAGAATCCAAAGCAAGCTTCAGGCTCTGAGCTGTCAGCACAGAGCCTGATGTGGGGCTCGAACTCACAAGCTACGAGATCATGATCTGAGCTGAAGTCAGACGTTTAAACCGACTGAGCCACCCAGGTGCCCCACAGTCTTTGTTTTAAAATCTAGTTTGTCTGATGTAAGTATGGATATTCCAGCTTTCTTTTGACACTCATTAGCATAATAGATGGTTCTCCATTCCATCACTTTCAATCTGCAGGTGTCCTCAGGTCTAAAATGAGTCTCTTGTGGGCAGCATATAGATGGATCTTGGGTTTGTTTGTTTGTTTGTTTGTTTTCTTTTCTCCACTCTGATACCCTATGTCTTTTGATTGGAGCATTTAGTGCATTTACATTCAGAGTGATTATTGAAAGATAAGAATTTAGTGCCATTGTGTTATCTATAGATCTCATACTTGTAATGATATTCTCTCCTCCTTTGTAGTCTTTGTAGCTTTGCACTCACAGAGCTCCCCGTAAGATGTCTTTCATGGGTGGTTTAGTGGTCACAAATTCCTTTAGGTTTTGTTTGTCTAGGAAAGTCTTTATCTTTCCTTCTATTCTAAATGGCCGCCTTGCTGGGTAAAGGATTCTTGGCTGCATATTTGTCCTGTTCAGCACATGGAATATTTCCTGCCACTCCCTTCTAGACTGCAAGTTTCAGTGGAGAGGTCTGCTATTACCCTTATGTGTTCTACCCTTGTAGGTTAAGGCCTGTTGTCCCTAGCTGCTTTCAGAATTCTCTCTTTATCTTTGTATTTTGCCAGTTTTGTTATGATATGTTGTGGTGTTGAGCTATTTTTGTTGATTTTGAAAGGAGTTCTCTGTGCCTCTTTGACTTGGATGCCTGTGTCCTTCCCCAGATTAGGGAAGTTACCAGCTATAATTTGTTCAAATAAACCTTCTGTACCTCTTTCTTGCTTTTTCTTATGGAACTCCTGTGATATGAATATGGTTTTCTTTCCTGGAGTCACTTAATTCTCTAATTCTCCCCTTGTGATCTAGTAATTTCCTTTCCATCTTTTTTTTTAAACTTCATTTTTTATCATAATTTTATCTTCTATTTCACCTATTCTCTCCTCTGCTTCCTCAGTCTTCACTGTCACTGTATCTAGTTTATTTTGCATTTCAATTATAGTATTTTTTAATTCATCCTGACTAGTTCTTAGGTCTTTGATCTCTGAAGCAAAGGTTTCTCTGGTGTCTTCTATGCTTTTCTCAAGCCCATAAGATGTTAGTCTTATGACTGTTACTCTAAATTCTATATATATTGTTTATATCTGTTTTGAGCAATTCTCTGGCTGTGATTTTTTCGTGAACATTTTTTTTGGGAGAATCCCTCCATTTGTCATTTTGGCTAAGTTTCTGCCTTATGCGGGTTTTAAAACTTGTTATGTGTCTTGCACCTGAGGATGCTACTATATTATAAAAGGGTCATACCCTGTCCAGGGCATGGCACTTCAGGAAGTGTTTCCGGTGTATGTTGTGTGCACTCTGTTGTTGCATTTTGGCTGCTCTATTCCACTTGTCTGTCCTCTGCAGACCTCCTCTTTTCTTGTAGGGGTGAAGTTTTTGGACCTTTAACTAGGTGTGCTTTGATTTGTTTGTTGAAGTGATATTAAACAAACAAACAAAAGATAAAAAAAATGGGGGAAGCCTGATCCCATAAAAAGAGAAAAAAAAAGAGGAAGAAAAAACCCAGAGAATCAAAAACTTATAAAGCTAATTCCAGAGAAAGGGAAAGGAAAATAAAGAAGAAGAAAGAGATAAGATGAAAAAAAAAAAAAAAACCAGAATAAAAATGCCTGATGAAAAAAAAAAAAAAATATATATATATATATATATATATATATATATATATATATATATATATATTTGACCAAAAACAAATCAGAAACTATGAGCCTGGTTCCAAGAGAAAAAAAGAAGAGGGAGGAAAGAAAAACAAACAAACAAAAAAGAGTTCTCTGTTGGTGCCTAGGGCTGTTGGCTGTGCTGGTCTGGGAGAGAGACTGGCTGTATTGGGTCAGTCAGTCTTGCTCTAGTAAATAAGCTGTTGTCAGGTATGGAGGGGCAGGGTTTGATATCAGCGTCTCCCACCTCCACTGGACACAGCTGTGCTACTCTCTCAAGTCCAACTGTGTTGTTGTGGGGGAAAATGGTGACATCCCAATCTTTCCTCCCTTGACTGGGTGTCTCAAACCATGCAGCCTTTTCAGGCAGCCCTCACAGAAAAAAGAGGGCACTCAGCTTGTCCTGCTCTATAGTTCTGTGCCTTCTTGGCGCTTGGCTGGGATTCAAAACCAGTGTCTTAAAGGACCCAGCTCAGTGGCTCCTCTCCCTGCTCTGGATTAGCGCCTCTCCATCCTGCTGATAAAAGGCCTTTGGCTCCTGTAAGGTCTTTTGTCCTTGGAGAGGCAATAAACCCTCTTCCCAATGTTCTCCAGTAAGGGGACTATTCTCTCCCAGTGTGTCCCTGAGATCGCTACACCACAATATGCACTCTGGGGCTGGCTCCCTCTACCCCAGGAGCATGGCTCCTGGCTCCGTCCATGAGAAAGTCACACACTTAGGAAACCTCTGAGGTTTGGCTCCAAAGGCTGTTTGTAAACCAAACCAAACCAAACCAAACCAAACCAAACAAAAAAACAAACAAAAAACTGGCACTCTCCGTATTTCCCATTCCCTAGTCCGTGGTCCAGAGAGGTTTTCCTCTTGTGCTAACTAGATGCTGCACTTTCACAACACCTCTCTCTTTCTCTCCCCTTTGTCTCTCCACAGAAAGGGTTCCCTCCCTTCCATGGTTGTGCCATTTTATCTCCCCCAATTCACATACATGCACCTTGATCCGGCCAAACAGTCTTCCTTGAACAGTGGAGATCCTTCTGCCACTCTGCAGATCAATTTTCTGGGTGTCCCAAGTGATCTGACCTCAATATGGCTGTGTTTGAGGGATGAGGAAAATCTCCGTCCCCCCACTTCTCTGCCATTTTTAAAGGGAAAAACTACATTTTTAAAAGGAAAAACCAATCTTTTTTTCCTATTCTCCTCATAGTGACCCACCAAATGTTTGCTGTTTCCTTTAGACCCTCCAGCTGTTTTGTGTGTAACCTCTTTGGAATGTGCTGGAGTTATTTCCTGCCATGTGGCTATTTTGAAATGTTTCTGTTACTTTACACTTATTTCAGAAAACCTCATATACAGTAGTCCCTTGAACAATGTGGAAGTTAGGGGCGCTGACCCCCTTCCCCCCTAGAGTTGAAAATCTACGTATAACTTTTACTCCCCCCAAAACTTAACTGCTAATAGCCTACTGCTGACTGGAAGCCTTACTGATAACATAACTAGTCGATCAACACATATTTTGTATATGTATTATATACTTTATTTAAAAAAATATTTATGGGGAGCCTGGGTGGCTCAGTCTGTTGAGCGTCCGGCTTCGGCTCAGGTCATGATCTCACAGTTCGTGAGTTCGAGCCTCGCATTGGGCTCTGTGCTGACAGCTCAGAGCCTGGAGCGTGCTTTGGATTCTGTGTGTCTCTCTCTCTGCCCCTTTACCACTCATGCTCTGTCTCTCTCTGTCTTTCAAAAAATCAATAAGTGTTAAAAAATATTTAAAAAAAATATTTAATTATTTTCAGAGAGAGAGAGAGAGAGAGAGAGAGAGAGAGAGAGAGAGGCAGACAGAGCACTGGGGAGGGGAAGGAGAGAGAGAGGGAGAGAATCCCAAGTAGGCTCTGTGCTGTCAGAACAGAGCTCAACACAGGGCTTGATCCCATGAACTGTGAGATCATGACCTGAGCTGAAATCAGTTGATTTCAAGTGCCCCTATATACTGTATTCTTATAAGAAAGTAAGATGGAGAAAAGAAAATGTTATGAAGAAAATCGTAAAGAAGAGAAAATACATTTATAGGACTGAAGTGTAAAAAAGAAATATTCTTATAAATGGACCTGTGCAGTTGAACCCTGTGTTCAAGGGTCAACTGTATTGCAGAAAGAGTTAGTTGCAGCTATGCATGGCAGCGTCATCATATCTCATGGAGCTCAGTTCTGGTCTCGATTTCTCTGTAGTATCTGAATGGCCCCAGAGAAACTCCTGTAGCTAAAACTCAGCAACCTCAGCAAAGGCAAGGAGCTGGTGACTATGTGGTCAGAATCCCCTTTTGAGGAAAAATGAAGGAACATCATGTTATACAGTAGGCCACACAATCTCCTGTATTTGCAGTTACAAGTACTTGGGTCTTAGGCTTCCTGGACTCTGGTTGGCCTCCTGTGTAAGAGTGGTGCAGTTGGAAATAGCTCCTGGGGCATTAGGCTGGTCACAAAACTCAGGGGGAAGTAAGAACTGGAAGGTGTGTGTGTGTGTGTGTGTGTGTGTGTGTGTGTGTGTGTTTCTGGCTGCCAGCACTCTCTTCCTTATGCCCCTGGGGAAGGGTTTTCTTATCAGGACTCCATCTTGTTTGTGTGGCCTTGACAAAGTGGTTTGGGGTCTGCTCTTGCCTTCCTCAGCAGCCCTCCTGGATCTTCTCCAAACCTCCAGCCTCAGACCCTCATAAGTGCCCTGTGAATACATTGGTGATGGGTCACTGCCTGCAGGTCACTCCATGGGTGGGTTGGTCAGTGCTGGTCCTCAGTCTCAGGACCCCACAGGCCAGGAGGGTTCTGGGCCCCCTCTCCAACTCCATCCAACAGGAACCCAGTAATCCCCCTTTGGATGGGAGGTGGCAAGTGCCCAGGCTGAGTGTTTTACTTTCTTCTGAGGACATGACCCCAATGGGCCATGACACACCTATCTTAGTTCTACATGGAAAACCTCTCCTCCTATGGCTATGGTTATGACTGAGGTGAAATCTTACCCTCGGTGTATTCATCATGTTTTCTATTAACTATATTTTCTGATGGTTTGATACCACAAGAGCCTGTGGACCTGGTGAGGAACTGGGTCTCCTAGGGTGAGCTAATTCCTTGAGCTAGCAATCAACTTGCCTATGAGCATGGTTTTGATATGTAAACCAGCAAATCCAGAGCCCACACCCCCAGCCACCTCCTTTATCAAACTCTCACACCCCAGTCCAATATTCTCCTTTCCCTAAATCACCCCAAGTCCAGACACTGGACAACTAGGGGCCACCCTTATCACTCAGAGCCCACCAAAATTATTCCAACTTTTCAATCCAAAGTTTTACTCAGCATACTGATCCTGCTTCTCCCGTTCCTTTCCATAAAACCAGAATAAAGATTCTGGTTCATGTTTTCCCCTCATTCTGTCTGCCACCTGACAGCTCCACCAGGAGCTTCCTCGTGTGGCCCTGAGTGTTATTGTATGTCCCCTCCTCTTGGGACCTGTAGGTAATAAACTCTTCTTTCAAGGACATTGGCTCCATGTCTGCCATCTCACTGTGCCTGATTACAGCAAATCTCAGGTATATTTTAAGACATCTAGTTGAGGGTAAAGGCCAGAGTCATGTGCTCCTCTCAGGTCCGGGTTTGGAATGTGGAGAGGGTCTTTTGGAGCCAGGGGGTTGTTGGAGATTAATGTTCTTGCGATTGATGTAAAGGTAGGAGAGTGGCAGAGAACCCAACATTATCCTTGAATCTTCACACCAACCACTCAGGCTAGATTGCATTATGCTCTTGGAAGTTTCCCAAGGCTTCCTTTATGCCCCAGCATGTGACTTATTCTGCCATGTTTCATGTCAGTTAAGTAAATAAATTGGTTAATAACATTTTTAAAAAATATACAGAATGCTTCACAAATTTGAGTGTCATCCTTGTTCAGGGGCCATGCTAATCTTCTCTGTATCATTTCAATTTTAGTATATGTGCTGCTGAAGCAAGCACTTGTTACTAACATTGTTTAAATCTAATTCATCTAACTGAATTTTTGTTTCCCTCTTTTAGCTATCACTCAGTGAGATGTGTTAAAATTTCCAGTTGTGATAGTGGATTTGTCCATTTTTCCATTTACTTCTGTCAGTTTTAGGTGTTAATATACTGTACCCAATTCCAATGTGTGGGTTTCCCCCCACACATATTCAAGCAAGTCTCCTACACAAGCTGGGTGTCTTATAAGGTAACTCAATTCTGACACCATCTGCCTGGAGATGGCATCAGATTCCACAGGTTAAGGGCTCATTCCCACAAGGCTGCCCTGTACTTTAGATGCTAATCTCGAGTCCAAGTTGTTACCTGTGCTTCTGACACTCTGGCTATAAGTCAGAGGTTCCCACAACCCCTTCCTTGGGTTCGATTAATTAGCTAGAGTGGCTTACAGAACTCGGGAAACTTGTTTATTCACTACATCACTGGTTTATTACAAAGGATATTAAAGAATAGGAATTGACAGCCAGATGAAGGGATACATGGGGTGAGGCCCCAAACGCAGAAGCTTCTGTCCCCGTGAGGTTTGGGGCACGACACAGTGGCACATGGAGGCATTCCGGTTTACCAACCTGGAATCTCTGAACCCGGTCCTTTGGGGTGTTTCATGGAGGCTTAATTACATGGTCAGGATTAAATTATTGGCCATCGGTGATTGGACTCAGTCTCCAGCCCCTTGCCTTCCCTAGAGGTCAAGGAAGTAGGACTGAAAGTTCTAACCCTCTAATCTCATGGTGGGTTCTTCTGGCAACCAACCCCCAACCTTAGGTGTTTTCCAAAAGTCATCTCACTAACATAAAAAAGACAGATTTATCATTTTCAACATAGAATATTCCAAGAATTTTCGGAGCTTTGTAGCAGGAGGGGCAAAAAGGCCAATTAAGATGGGTATAGTAGCATACTCAATTAAGATGGGTATACTAGATTTCTGTTGGTTAATGTTTAAATTGCCATTTCCCCTAATTTTCTGTATCAATAAACTTTACATGTGTCTCTTTTAAGGTGCATTTGATGGAATTTTTATCTAGCCTGATGTTTGCCTTTCGATTTGGAATATTTCATCTGCTTACATGTAATGGCATTAACATACATAATTTGGCTTAAACATGTCATCCTAATATTTGCTTTATATTTATTTTTACCTGCTCTAATTTCCTTTTCCTTTCCTTTCTTTTGAGATAATCAATAAGGCCTAGGTTTGGTTTTCCTCATACCCCTGTAGGCTTGACAAACACAGAGCTTCGTGAATCTGTGACTTGATGTCTTTGGTCACTTTTTAAACTTCCCAACTATCATTTATTTAAATATATCTTCTGTACTGTTGCCTTTCCTTTTTATCTGGGACCAATTGAACATACGTTGTTATTATTTTCTACGACACCTTCAACTCTTGTCCTTTCTCTTTCAGGATCCTCCATCATTTTGTCTCACCAGGCTTAATGCTGGGTATTTCTTCAGACTAATTGTTTGTTTATAGAATTCTCCATCCAGGTGGGTAACTTGCCTTTGACTCTTGAAACATAGCACCACACAGTCAGGGTAGATTCTGTTATTGCTTTAGAGCTCAGGTTGGAGTAGGGGGTTATAGACAGTAATTAACTTGTGCCAAGTCACCCAGCCTGGAAATGTCAGAGCAGGAACTAAGATCTCAGAATGGAGCCTCTGCCCAACTCTTCTTTGTGTGCTTGTTCTCTCCCAGGCTGAGGATGCTCCCTACCTCTCATCTTCCAAGAAGCAGATCCACAGTGGAGGTTTCCAAACTTTAAGCATGTTTTTGTTATATTTCTTTTTAGATGAAAAAAGTCAACGATATTTCTTCATTACCCATAAAAGTTATCACAGGACTTTTCTCTGTTATTCAGGCCATTGATGTGTTTTCTACCTTGATTTGGTTTTAATTTTGCTGTTTTTATACCGTTCTTCCTGATTTCAGAGTACATTGATAGACATCATTCCTTTCAAAGAGGACCTAGATACCTGGGTGTTTCCCAAGGAAGTATGAAAGCTGATATAAACATGGCATTTCTGGCATTCATCTTCATGAATCCATGAACAAGAGGGAGAAGCAGCAATGGATGATACTTATGTACAACCCCAAATAAGATAGTGTTAAAAATAAATTCAAGTGAGTAAATTTTAAAGATATTATTGGATTTATTCAACAATCCATTAATTAGGCAGCATGCCATCTAGCAAATGGAAAGAAGTTCCTAAGAGCTGGTCAAAATGGAAGACCTTTATAGGCAGAAAGCAACAGGACAAGGAAATTACTGACAAATAGTGGATTGTTTCAGACAAGGTGACCTTCCTTTTGGGGGATGGCAGGGCCTATTAAGCAGATTACCTCACTAGTACTGACCAGGAGATGCCAGACTGACTAGTTAAGATTACATTCCTGAGAGAGGCTGAAACTGCAATTAGGTTAGGTATTAAGTCAATGAGGTGACCTGTATTAGGTGTAATCACCTGAAATTAGGTGACACAAGCTTAGCATTAGTGACTCCATTTGGGGCCTGTTGTCTCTTCTTTAACAATGTTAAGTGATCAGTCATCATGGTTGATTTGTACTAGGCAGTGGAATACGTAACCCTGTAGTTAACTATATCTTTTTTTTTCCTACAACATGACAGAGTGTAGGCATTAATTAATGGTTGAGCAACCTTAATGGTAGTCTTGGTATTCGTGGGGCAAAAGTGTAGAAATCATTTTTAGAACTCATGGATTTCTTCTTTCTCTCCACTTCCCCACAGCATCCACTAGGCCAACGAACTGTACCATAGGAGGGGCCAGGGGCATTATTAAAGTTTTTTCCATGCTAATGTGGACATAAGGAAAGAAAGAATTACTCCATGGAGATAAATGAGGGTGAATGGGCAAGATGGAACCATGGGAGTAGGTTCAAGATCACAGTTCTGGCAAGACATATGGAATGTGCAGGAGAGACAGGTCAGGGCAGCTGTGATGGTCTTGTGTAGAGATGCTAGATTATTTTGCTGGGAACAGGTGAGATTTGTAACGTGTCTCTTTCTTTCTTTCTTTCTTTCTTTCTTTCTTCTTTCTTTCTTTCCCTTTCTTTCTTTCTTTCTCTTTCTTTCTTTCTTTCTTTCCTCTTTATTTCTTTCTTTTTTTTCTTTCTTCTAGGAGTTATCTGCCTCGGTCACCTAAGGGTAGGTTCAGAGAAATGATGTAAAGGGATAAGAGTAGAGGATGGCTAAAAGCAAAGGTGAAAACTGCACCCAAGGCGATGGAGCAACTTTCCACTGGATGTCTCCGCTTGGCTCAAGATGAGTGTGGGAGATGGAGGTCGAGTCTCTGGAGACTTTATCTGAGGGGCAAGCAGGATCTTCATGAGGTAGAATCTCCTGGAAATTTATAAAAAGAAGATCACGTCTAATATCTTAAGTGTTTATTTGGAGGAGAGCTTTGAATGGAGAGAAAGGGAATTTAATAAATCCCTATTTGGGGGAGCACCTGGGTGGCTAATGTCAGTTGAGTGTCCAACTTTGGCTCAGGTCATGGCCTCACAGTTCACGAGTTCAAACCCTACATCGGGCTTACTACTGTCAGCACAGAGCTGGCTTTGCATCCTCTGTCCCCCTCTCTCTGCCCCTGATCCACTTGAGCATGCTTTCTCTCTCTCTCTCAAAAAAAAAATAAATAAAACAATAAAAATAAAGAAATCCATATTTGGTACAAAATATGAAATTATGTCAATGATCCTTTTTTTTAGCACTTTCTTTTCAAGTTCAGTAGGTGGTTGGAAAAGGATCTGTTCTCTAGTCTTAATTCCATGTTGCCACTCTTCTCTCCTATCCTCTCTTTTACCCCCTACATGCCCTATGGAAGAAAGTATGACAATACATGGCTACTGATTTCAATCCTGAGCCATTGCAGTGTACCCTTCACCCCTTTTGATGTATAAGAGAATGCTGAAGCCAGAGGAGTGGGCACAGGGAAGGGGGAGAGCTGGTTCTCCAGCACTTTTTCTGTTGCTTCTGCCACCTGTAGTTCCACTATGTGAAAACACAGGCCTAGAACTTTGTCCAGGATGCTGACACTGCCTCTGCATTGAAGGGTGTCAGCTCTAAGATGTGTAATGAGGAGAACCAGAAGGTTTGTGTCAAGGACATTACCTGTACCTAGTCCTGGGGAAGGAGGACAGGCCAGGGGTTAGCTGTCTTCTTTAGAATGAGAGTTCCTAGTGCTTACCCCACCCCTCCTTTCTGTAGATATCTCTTTGTCAGTCATTCTTCTGTACCCTACTCTGTGTGGTTTGAGTTGGAGCCAGAAGAAATGGAACATCTAAAGGTAATGCAGACTCAAGGCCCATTGTGTGTTCACACCCAGACCTACCTCTTCTTCCTCCAGCCCCCGATTTCCCTATCCCCACCAGAGCCTCACAGTGGCTTTCTCCATCTCTCTCTGCAGCTGACCATGAACAAACACTATGATGTCTCCCAGCAAACTCTTGACCTCCAGAGGCTCTGCTTTGACCCAGGTGCAGTTGACAGCAGTAATGCTAGGGCAGGGATCTGCCTGGGAGGGAGACTTAAAGGATGACAATGTGGGGAGGGGTTGGTACTGGCCCTGGACCCCTCTCAGCCTTCCTATTGCCTCTTCTCAGATTGTTGAAGACTTGGTGGGCCATGATATTGATATAATCCTGAATTGAAGAAAATGCATGGCTGCCACCCTGAAGATCATTGAAAAGAGTTCCCCCTGATGTGAGGCCTCATGCCCAGTGCTGTTTTTATGGTAGAGGATGGTACGAATGGTGTGGAAGGAGGACTTGTTTCTGAGGCCCTAGATAGTAACTGTCACTCTAACTCCTTCTCACAAAAAGCTGTTGTCCTTGAACTCGATCAACAACAAACTGTACAGGCTGGATGGCCTGTCTGACATTATACAGATGGTCCCCACAGTCAAGATCCTGAAGCTCTCCAAGAATGAGGTGGGAAGAGGGAGCCAGATCAAAGTTGGGGTTGACGGTGGGTGGTAGTGTTTATCAGTGATGACAGGAGGCAGGAGAAGGTACCTGTGTGGAAAAGTGGGGGCTGGGGGTGCAGGGGCCCACATGTCTCTCTTTCCCTGGGACTCGTTTCCAGCTTCCTCCCCATATTTCTCAGCAGACGTCAGCCTGAGAGCTGGACAAAGTGAGGGAGCTGTGGCTAGAAGGGAATCTGTGACACCTTTCCTGGGGACCTCTGCCCCTGGGAGCATGAGCTACCTGACAGTGCCCATCTGCAGGAGGCAGCAGCTATGAGGAGGACCATGTGCCCTGACTTCTCTACTCTCTCTCTCACCTGTGCTTAGAGGTCTCCTTTCCTTCCTGTGACCTGCTTACCTGTTTTCCTGGTCTGGGGTCTGTTTCTTACCCTTCTGCACGTAGCTTTCCCTAACATACTGCTATGTTCTGACTGTGTCCCCCACCTCACCGCATTCATTTGTTGAAATCCTGACACCCAAAGACGATAGTATCAAGAGGTGGTTTTTTGGGAGATGCTAAGGTCATGAGGGTGCAACCTTCCTGAATGGAATGAGTACCATTATATAAAAGGCTCCAGAGAGATCCCTAACACCTTGTACCATGTGAGGACACAGCAAAACGATGCCAGGAATGAACCAGGAAGAGGGCCCTCACAAGAAAGCGACCATGCTGGTGACTTGATCTAGACTTTCCAGCCTACAAAGTGGATAGCAGAAAATTACTGTGATTTATCAGATACCAACTTGGTAGTATTTTGTTATAGCAGCCTGAACAGACTAAGACACATGCCTTCCCATGAGTGTGTTCCAGGAAGCGGGGCTCCATCTCCTCTCCAGAACCAGAGTGACCACTTTGGGCCAGGTGATGGTGCCTGGGACTGAGAAGGGCCCTCAACCCCAGGGCTTCATGCTGAGACAGGCCTTCCTACTCCCTGCTGAGATGGTGTTCCCTCCCTTGTTCTGAGAGGGACCCTCTTTTCCTTGAACCAAATGTGTCCCCTCCTCCAATTCCAGGATGTCATAGTGGCTTTTTCCTGCCCATGCTGAGGGCTGAGGTCTTGGGGGGCTGCCATCATGACATCCGTTCCTCTGACCCAATGCCAGGAGCTGGGCCCTCCTTGAGACAAACCAGGGTTCCCTGAGTCAGGGGGCCAGAAGTGGGAGACTGCCAGGGAGCAGAGGACTTTCTGAGGCAGGAATGGAAGTCAGAGAGCAGAGGTGTTTGAGGAGACAGATGGAGAGGCTTCTCAGAGGCACTGTTCCCTCCCCACCCCCACACATGTCACATCATCCAAACCGGCCCTTCAGAGGATCCATGGGTAGCCCGACAACGAATATAATCCCTCAGGCAAGGAACCGACTGAGGCAGACACAGGTGCACTGGGACCATCAGGAGGGAAGGCGGTGATCATAAGGGGACCGCAGACCCTCAGCTTCATGCTGACCTGGGACTTGACCCTCTACTCCTTCTGGGGATGGTCGCCTGCCCCTGTGGCTGCCTCGTTCCCCATGCCCAGCTCAGACTGAGTTCACACAGGTGACAAACCTTCAACCAGCACCCATCCAGTGGGCCCCCAGCCCAACACCTGCATGTTTTTCATTCCTACCTTGGGTGCCAGGGTGTTAGGGAAACAGGCTGTGGGGTTTGATGGTTCTCACCCTAAATCCTTACCTTTCAAACTTGGGCCTATTACCTAACCTCTCATTTTCCTCATTTGCAGAAGGGGCCCAATAATATCCATCTCTTGGGCAGCTGTGAAAATTGAATCAAATGAACTTGTGGAGTGGCTGTCACAGAGTCTGCACATAGTAACATTCCTGTCTCTGAGAGCAGATCGCTCCTATTGTTGCTCTCCCAATTCCTGACACCTCGATTCCCAGGAACTTTTGTCCCCTTCAGCATGAGTATCATGTAAGATCCTGACTGGGGAATGCTGTGTGAGTGTGTCAAGCATGTGCAACTCTAAGGGGGTATTGTTTGTTGTTGAAGTGGAAAGAAATTCTCAGGGTTCTGTTCATAACCTATTTTCCCTCTCCCCCCACCAAGTGTCATTGACATATAAGTGACATTCAACCACATTCACTTATTGTACCTTGTATCTGTACCTTCACCCAGACTTTCACTGCTACCCCTGTCAGCAATTCCAAGTGAGTGCTGTGTTTTGGGTGGCACTCCCAGCCCAGCCTTGGTTCAGGGGTGTGGGAATGTGGTTGTGTAGCCCTTGGGATTTTATCAATATTGCTGAAAGCCATCAGGTAGATCCAAGGAGTCTAGCCTAGTGGTAAGGGCATGGGCTCTGGAATCGGAATATGGGTTCTCTCCCAGACCCCAACACCCACTAGCTGTGCGACCTTGGTCAAGTCATAGGACCCCTCTGTGACCCAGTGTCTTCCTCTGAAAATGAGGATTATACAGTCCACTCCTTGGGCTGTTTTACAGACGAAATGAGAGTATAAAACCATCTCTGAGGTACGGTTAAGCCTCCTAATCTAGCGAAACTGGTAGATAATCTCTCCAAAAGTGGTCTCTGTGGCAGGGGTAGAGGTATCAGCCAAGCAATCTGGGGGGGGGGGTGGAGCAGGCACAGTAGGGGTATGAAAGGAATGTAGTTGCTGAGTGGCAGTGGAAGCAGGACGTTGTTGAGGGAGTGGGGCTGCCTATGTGTCCAGCTGTCCCAGGGCTCATGTTGGCCTAGTGTGTGCATCGTGAATGATAACTCTGCTTGTGAGGGACGTCAGCCCTACGGAGACCCAGAACACATTCTCTATCCAGTTCCCACACCTTCCTGAAGCTTCTTTTGACCACCTTCTCTCAGGAGCAGCAGGAATGATGCACTTTTTCACCACCCAGTCTGGGATGAACCTCCAGTGGTCTAAGAAGTGAGTGGTCAGGCGGCATGCAGATAGAAGCTGGCAGGAGCCAAGAAGGGAATAACGGGAACTTGCAGGTAATTGTTTTGCTTGGTTATTTCACTCATTGTCACCCTGAACATTCCTGTCTCCATACACATTAAATTACCTAGTTGTTTTGAACAGGTTTACAATTCTGTTGGCCTCATTCCTTTATTGACAGATGTTTTGGTTTCAGGAGTTTTCCCAGTACACACTGACACAGGGCTCATTCTACTGCATATGTTGCAGTAAATGTGGAGCCATATTTTCCTTGCATAGATTGGGAAATGGCAGCCCTAATGGATGACATCTGACTTTTCTCTACCCCAGGGGACTTTGTTGACAACCACTGGGACCACACTGGTTCTCACTTGGCCCAAGGTGAGGTCCAGGTATTCAGGCCAAGTGAGTGGAGACTGGGTGACCTGGGGATGAGACTCAGGGCTCATGGCTCTGCTGATCTCCCACCTTCCTCCCTTTACTTCCTCCAGGCCAAGCACACGATTCCAGAGGAGGCCCTCACCTAAGCTGATTCAGGATGCTGAGAACACAGCCCTGACAAGAAACTCTTGGATGTGGTCATCTTTGTTGTGTTTCTCCTCCGGTCTTAGTATAACCCTGTGAAAGAGCAGGAGGTCTGCTTGGGGTTGGAAAGCCAACAGTTAACTGACACTAATCCACCCAAAGGGCTAGTTGTTGTGCATATTTGTCTCACTCAGAATTCCTGATTCTTTTGATAATAAAGAATGATGTTGCCTGTTATGTCAAATCCCTGCAAAATCCATTTTGAGGCAGGCATTTTTTGTACTACAGGCAAAGGTAAAGTCAGAGAGGGTCGGAGACTCCTTGAGAACAGCGGGGTAGGGTCTCAAATCCTGGACCCCCTAAATCCCAGGCTGTGTGTGTGCTCCCTAGTGCCACGTAGCTGTCGAGGTGGGGAATGTTACCCTGGTAAACCTGGAGATGGTGTTTCTGTGCCCCTAGCATATGACTAAAATGTTTTTATACAGAGAACAGTATAATTGCTTTAGCCATACAAATGAACTTAGATACCTTTTGTGGGGCGGGAGGGAAATGGCATTAAAGAGCACATGAAAACCTGGGAACTAAAAATTACCCACATACATGGATGACATAGGATAAATGTCCTTGATATCGAAAGAAATCAATAAAGAGATCATAAATTGATATTAACCTAGAATTGTTATTAAAAGCAATAAGAGTGTCCAACCAATCTATGAAAAGCTATACAACCACGATAACTATAAAAATGTAACTGCAAACATTAGATGAGATACTAAATTGAGAAAAGAAAGCTGAAGATTGTTATTTTCAGTAAAATACACATACACACACACACACACACAGAGAGAGAGAGAGGAGTCTATATCGATAGGTTGTGTATAGGAAATGTATAAAAGTCATTACTTATAAAAGTCAGGTCAGGTATACACAATGTGGAGATGACCTATCTCTGAGAGGTAGGCATTTCCGTCTTTACCTCAGAGTCCCTTCCACTCCTTTGCTGGTGTAGCATGGACAACTTGTCAAAAGACTGCAGGGTTTGTAGAACTCATTTGTATGAGTGGAAAACTCTTGCAGGGGGTTGAGTTAACTGGGAGGTTCCCACAGGTAGAGCCTTTCGTTGATAACCCAGGAGAAAAGAGGAAAAGAGGTGGGAGGTTATAAGTGATGGGAGCAGGTGGTGAATGTTAGGTGGCCCTTAATGCTGGGTAGGGGAGCTGTGATGAGGACTTAGCTCTTTAGCCCCATGAGCTCCAGGGCAGTTCCTCAGGTGTGGCTGTCTTCAGTTGGAGAGAAACCAAGGAGGTGCATCTTATGGGGTCAGAACCTTGTCCCAGTGTCATAGAGAGGATGTGTCACATGTGGAAATGGGTCATCCTCAGTGGAGCCTTGTGCTGTTCTCGTCATCTGTCACTTTTTATTCTCGTGTCCGTTTGACTTTTTGTATTCCCCACCCTGGCTAGCTTGAGTTCTATCTGTGTAACTTATGTCCTAGTCTGGCAGTTAATCCCCACATTCTAATCATTCACTAGTTGTCGGGTTCACTTTGGCTTTGCTGGTTGAGTAGGAATAATTAAAGCAATGTATGACTAACATACAATAATAAAAGATACCAACAATTTATAGCACATATTAGTAGATAAATTACTTGGTCAAGATCCATGGTAAGTACTGGTTCCCAGCGATCAAATGCATGTCTTTCTGAACCAAAATAGCCCCTGCCTATCCCCTGTGTATAGCATTGGAGTAGTGTTCTTCTGTTTTAGGCTGGAGGCCAGTCACAGGGAGGTGAAGTTCACCCAAGGTCCTGTGAGGTCAGTGATGGGTATCTGGCAACAGGGACACATTGGTGGGGGGTATGCTTGAAGACTCTCCCATCTTCTATAGTTGACCTTTTTTACTATTATTATTGTCATCTTCGCCATAATAATTTCGTTCTTGCCTGAGGGCTCAGTAAAGATAATTGTTTCATCCATTCAAAGTAGAAGGCAACTAAGGGATACAGGAAAGCATGAAGGAATAGGAAATGATGAAAAGGGACCAAAGTTTCACTTCTTGCTCTACATTTCCAGTATAAATGTTTACAAATCTTCTACTTATGTGCAGAGGAGCAGTGGGGTCCAGAAATAATACACCTCAAGTCCTGCTACATGACCAGACATTCTTTGAGGTTTTCTCCCATTCTTCTACACGTCTGGAAGTAGGCACCCTTAGTCCCCATTTTACAGATGACCAACCTCGAGACGTCAACACGCAAGCCTGTGTAAATGTTCCAGAATCAAACATCTACGTAGCACACTAATGCTCATCAGCACAGGCCAACCAGAAGTCTCTCCATTCTGGGTGATGGATTATTGATGGGCTTAAGGACTGATTCGTGGGAAACCTCTCTGATATCAGACACTGGGGCGGTGTCACGTCCTCCTTTGGTCATGAAGACCTGATGGTGGCGAGAAGGCACACTCTTGCACCATGAGTCATGAGCCAAGAGGCATGGCTTATGGGGTGCCACATAGACTGCTGATTCTTGGGGTGTTGAGTTGGAACCCAGGACGATCTGCACATCCGCGTGCGTCGCACCGCTTCGCGAACGCTCGGGCAAACCTGATACAATATGGCGTATTAACATGGTGAGCGTGAGCGAGTGTGAGTAGGTGTCGTGTTTTACAGGTTCATCCTCATTGAAATCCCAACTACTCTTAAGCCGAGCGACCAATCACCTTACCAATGATCTGGAACAGACAGTTAAAAGTTACGTAACAAAAATCCACAGGATACGGTATTGGTAAATTAAATTCTTTCTATACAGCAACAGCTTTAGGTTTCTTCCCTGTTTGTCCTATTGCAGCCATCACTCCACATCTCGGAAGGCAATTATTTATTCACTTGTTCTTGTGTTCAATACAGTGCACGGAGAAATTATACTTTAAAATACGAAACGAAAACTCATTAATAAATAATCAAATGTTGTCTGCACAGCAAACATTTAAAAGGGCATGTTAGAAAGCGTGGGGAGATCATTTATCGAACCTCCATTCAGGACGACTTGTTGGACGTATTCAATGTACTAAAAATAATACTTTAAGACAATAGACGATAGGCGTCAATGATAAATCACGAGAGGATGCACATAAGAAGGAACATAAAATTACGTATCGATGATCGAGCGTGATATAGACACGCAACTGCGCTAAATAAGTCACTAACAGTAGAAATAAACCATATCAAGTGAAACAGGATATCACATGTATAAATCGAAAAGTTATGACCCCACTTCCTGGCAAAAAGTATATATCAACATAGGTTGTCTAGGTATGAGTGTGATAATATAGATTACGTGCAATACATTCAGAGAAAATTTCGGGAAATCAGGCACCGACTCACGCTTAACATGAGACTATCTTTGTGTTACGGTGGGCACAAGGTACGGGACGACGGGTCCGAGCAGAATGACAATTTCAGCTTTTAAATATGCATTTATATAATGTTTCTCGTATGTGTCAGACAAAGAGAAGTATTAACTGGCACATCCGCCATGGCACAGTAGTGGGGATATAGTTTGTGACTCTCACACGCGCACTATCAGCAACTGAGTCACAAGAATAATATGTAGCTATATGTTAATTTAGTCAACTTAGAAACCTGTTCATAGCCTGTAGAATGCCAAATAGAATGCTTAATACAGGATGTGTCGATGATACTTCACTGTGTATGTATTGTTGGGGAGATGAGATAATGTTTATTTTATAAATTTGCATTTTATTTTTTTTATAAGTGTCTGAAATATGAAGAATTGACAAGAATTATCACAAAAACATAAAATAATTGCGTAAGGTGATTTACAAATATGATACATATTCTGGCCTTGGAAGCAGAACAAAACAATTTTATTTGGAGTTTTCTGAGTATGCATATTGTTTTGAGTATGTTTTCTATCTTTGTTTCAAACTTTCCTCAACCCCAATTATTCATAGCACTAAGTCATGCAACTTTCTACCTAGTTCCACTTCTGAGGTCTGGGATTTCCCGACCAGAGCTTAAGGATCCCAGGAAGGGAATGAAAGTGTAGAAGGAAGTTGGTGCCAGTGAGTAGAAAAGTCTAGAAAACTTGGCCTATATTATGTATCTATTCACCCTTCCTCCCTCACCGACCAATACCACAGCCCTTTCCATCCCCTATCCATTGCCAATCTCCATAGTTGAGACTTTCACAACCTCATATGTGCTTGGCTCCGGTCATCAAGGTAGCACTGTGTTCTCGGCATTTTCCTAAAGCTCCCCCCTCCCCTGCCACCCTGGGCCCTTTTTATAAACAGGAAAGCAAAATAATTTCTTCAACGCACATTAACAGAAAGACAAGTACAGATATGATACAAATGCTTTATGAAAACCTTTATATTGCATAAAAAGACCAAAAGGACACATGCATGGTTTTGGCTTCCTGTTTATTTGCTACATCTACATCTAATTAGATTAACTAACCAATTAATGTTAATTAATTCTATAGATGGGTGTCTACTATGTCCAGACAACTAACAGTCTAAGACTAAATCTGCAATCGTAACCTAACCTCTCTTCATCTCCAGACGCTGCATTGTTGGAAATTGCCCACAGGACAGCATGGATGTTTTGTGTGCCCACCCCTATAAGTATGATCTCCATTCCAAGCAAGATCAGTACAAGCTTGACCCCCCGAGTCCTAGAAACTCCACCATCCAAATGGGAAATATAAGGGTGATGGGAGAGTTTTACCTGACAAAAGGGTGCCACCTTACAACTCACTGACAACTGTACACCTTGAGCAATAGGACTAGCAAGACTATAAACCTTCTCCTGATTAATCTTCACTCATAGAGAGTATAGGATGATTGGAGGCTTTACTCCCATTAGTCCCCTTTGCTCGGTTTAGAATGAGTACATTTTGTGAATTGGCTTATGTCTGTCATAATAATCCCGAGGAGGGTGTTCCACCACATTTATTCATACTTAACAGGTCGATATGATATGACATGGAGTTTCTGCTTCATGTAAGACCTTCACTGTCGAGTTTATGGTGGGGTCTGGATCCATATCCACGGAACACCGAAAAGTATGATAAGGTACCAAGTTCTCCTAAGACAAGCACTAGGACAAGAGATTCTGGTCTGAACATCTAAACTCTCTCACCTGTTTTAGTAAAATGGTTTTTAACAGATTTCTCACATGATGGATCCTCAGCGTTCCTCTTACAAGCCTGACCACTGCATGTGACCCTTTTCCATCTCCTTCTTCCCTCCTGTCCCTACAAAAGCACACACAGTAAATTCCTCTATACGCAAGCAGTGAAGAAAAATTTTTAAAATATGATTTCAAATGCGCAGAAGCAATAAGGAGAAGAACAGTGATACACTTGATTTCAGTAAAAATTGCACAGCAAAAAAAAAAAAAAAAAAAAGAAAAAAAAAAGTTTGGAGAGGGAGGGGAGGCCAAACCATAAGAGTAATCTTAATAAACTGAGAATAGGGGAAAGGCGGGTGCGTAGGGGAGGAATACTGGCTCACCACGTCCGCAGTATCACTAGATTCCAACACCCACACTCTGCCTAAAATAACCCAGAACACTGCTGAAGTACTAGCATAAAGACACACCAGAGCCAACGTACACAAGATGCCCACGGAAGAGGGTATGAAGGGCAGAGAGGGGGTGTGGCCCAGTTAACACAGAACTGGCGGGAGGGAGCCAGGCAGTGGAGGGGCAAGCCCGCCAGGCAAAGGCAGTGAGCCCCCAAAGTCGGGCTTGCAAAAGTGGAGGGCCAGACTCTGTGGAGTTCTGAACGGGCAGCAGGAGCTTTAACATCAGGGATGTTAAAAAGTCAACGAGCTCTGCTCGGAGAGCGGGAAGGGTGAGAGGATAACCGGGAGGGGATAGGTGTTTAGGCCCCAGAAGACAGAGCTCAGCTGGTGCCGTGGGAAACAAAGGCATTGGCCAGCACCATCTCCCTCTCCTATCCCCCAACTGAATCCCAAGGGAACCCAGTTCCCGTCACTGTAACTTTCTTGCACCATGCAAACTCCCAACACAATGCCTCTGTGGGATCCATCCCTCTGACGGGTCGCCTCCATCCTGGTGCTGCCGGGCCCCTCCCACGGGGACCACTGATGGCAAAGTGAGCTAAGCCCCTGTGCACCTTTCGGATCCACCCTGGCTAATACGCCAGACTTTCCACCAAAGCAGCACCACAAGCCTGCAGTGTGCAAGTAGCCCAGACCATGGGCCACATCACTACACATGATTCCTGCCCCTAGGAGAGGGGGGAAGATAAGGTACAACATCATCTGTGCCCCAGCAGTGGGCTGGGGATAGACATCTGGTGTGACTGCGGCCACACCCACCAACATAAGTTACTCCAGAACAGCACAAGGAAGTGCCCCGCAGTTCTGAGCCACTCCCAAGGACTGTCCCAAATGATGAAACGAAGAATTCTCCTCAAAAGGAACTCCAGAAGTAGTGACAGCTAACAAATTGATAAAAAATGATTTAAGTCCTATAATGGACCAGGAATTTAGAAAAAATAGTCATAAAATTAATCGCTGGATTGCAATAAATATATAGGGCAGCAGAGTATCTATTACCACAGATAATCAAGGACTAGGAACAGTCATGAGGAGCTGAAAAATGCTATAAATGAGGGTGCAGAATGAAATGGAGGCGAGGGGGAAGATGGCGGCGTAGGAGGACGCTGAGCTCACCGCGTCCTGCGGATCACTTAGATTCCACCCACACCTGCCTAAATAACCCAGAAAATCACCAGAAGACTAGCAGAATGGATTCTCCGGAGCAAGCGTAGATGAGATGTCCAAGAAGAAGGTAGGAAGGGCGGAGAGGCAGTGCGCGCTACACGGACTGGCGGGAGGGAGCCGAGGCAGAGGGGCAGCCCACCGCCAAGCAGAGACCCCAGCTCTGGCTTGCAAAAGCAGAGGGGCAGACGAGTGTGTTCTGACAGCAAGCAGGACTTAACATCTGGAAGGTTATAAGTTAACAGCTCTGCTCGGAGAGCGGGAAGGCCGGAGGACAACGGGAGGGAGAGTTGTTGAGCCCGGGACGACAGAACGCAGCTTGGTGGGGAACAAAGGCGCTCGCCAGTGCCATCTCCCTCCCCTATCCCCCAGCCAAAATCCCAAAGGGAACCAGTTCCTGCGAAGGAACTTGCTTGCACCACGCAAACACCAAACGCTGTGGCTTCTGTGGATCCATCCCTCGGGGGGTCTGACTGCCTCCAGGTGCTCAGGGCCCCTCCCAAAGCGATTTCCCAAGGAAAAGTGAGCTGAGCCTGTCCCTCCTGCCCCCTGTGCACGTTGCCGATCCACCCCAGCTAATACGCCAGATCCCCAGCACCACAAGCCTGGCAGTGTGCAAGTAGCCCAGACTGGGCCACGCCACCCCACAGTGAATCCTGCCCCTAGGAGAGGGAAAGAGAAGGCACACACCAGTCTGACTGTGGCCCCAGCGATGGGCTGGGGCAGACATCAGGTATGACTGTGGCCCCGCCCCACCAACGCAAGTTATTCAAGAGAGCACAGGGGAAGTGCCTCGCAGTCCCGCACCACTCCAGGGACTATCCAAAATGACGAAACAGGAAGAATTCTCCTCAAAAAAAATGTCCAGGAAATAACGACAGCTAATGAACTGATCAAAAACGATTTAACCAATATAACAGAAAGTGAATTTAGAATAATAGTCATAAAATTAATCGCTGGGCTTGAAAACAGTATAAAGGACAGCAGAGAATCTCGTGCTACAGAGATCAAGGGACTAAGGAACAGCCAGGAGGAGCTAAATAATGCTATTAATGATCGTCAAAATAAAATGGAGACAACCACGGTTCAGATTGAAGAGGCAGAGGAGAGAATAGGTGAACTAGAAGATAAAATTATGGAAAAAGAAGAAGCTGAGAAAAAGAGAGATAAAAAAATCCAGGACTATAGAGGGGAAAATTAGAGAACTAAGTGATGCACTAAAGAGAAATAATACTACGCATAATTGGTATTCCAGAGGAGGAAGAGAGAGGGAAAGGTGCTGAAGGTATACTTGAAGAAATAATAGCTGAGAACTTCCCTGATCTGGGAAGGAAAAAGGCATTGAAATCCAAGAGGCACAGAGAACTCCCTTCAGACGTAACTTGAATTGATCTCTGCATGACATATCATAGTGAAACTGGCAAAATACAAGGATAAGGAGCAAATTCTGAAAGCAGCTAGGGATAAACGTGCTCGAACATATAAAGGGAGACCGATAAGACTCGTGACCGATCTCTCTACTGAAACTTAGCAGGCCAGAAAGGAATGGCAGGAGATCTTCAATGTGATGAACAGAAAAAATATGCAGCCGAGATATCCTTTATCCAGCAAGTCTGTCATTTAGAATAGAAGGAGAGATTAAAGGTCTTCCACAAACAAAAACTGAAGGAATTCGTCACCACTAAACCAGCCCTACAAGAGATCCTAAGGGGATCCTGTGAGACAAAGTAGCAGAGACATCGCTACAAGCATGAAACCTATGGACATCACATCGACTCTAAACCCATATCTTTCTATAATGAACACTGAATGTAAATGGACTAAATGCCCAACGAAAAGACATAGGGTAGTCAGAATGGATAAAAAAACAAGACCCATCTATTTGCTCTCTACAAGAGACTAAGTTTTAGACCTGAGGACACCTTCAGATTGAGAGTGAGGGGATGGAGAACTATTTATCATGCCACTGGAAGTCACAAGAAAGCTGGAGTAGCCTACTTAGAGCAGACAAACTAGACTTTCAGTCAAAGGCTGTAACAAGAGATGAAGAAGGGCATTATATAATAATCACAGGGTCTATCCATCAGGAAGAGCTAACAATTATAAATGTCTATGCGCCGAATATGGGAGCCCCCAAATGTATAAAACAATTACTCACAAACATAAGCAACCTTATTGATAAGAATGTGGTAATTGCAAGGGACTTTAATACTCCACTTACAGACAATGGATAGATCATCTAGACACACGGTCAATAAGGAAACATGGGCCCTGAATGATACATTGGATCAGATGGACTTGACAGATATATTTAGAACTCTGCATCCCAAAGCAACAGAATATACTTTCTTCTCGAGTGTACATGGAACATTCTCCAAGATAGATCACATACTGGGTCACAAAACAGCCCTTCATAAGTATACAAGAATTGAGATCAGACCATGCATACTTTCAGACCACAATGCTATGAAGCTTGAAATCAACCACAGGAAAAAGTCTGGAAAACCTCCAAAAGCATGGAGGTTAAAGAACACCCTACTAAAGAATGAATGGGTCAACCAGGCAATTAGAGAAGAAATTAAAAAATATATGGAAACAAACGAAAATGAAAATACAACAATCCAAACACTTTGGGATGCAGCGAAGGCAGTCCTGAGAGGAAAATACATTGCAATCCAGGCCTATCTCAAGAAACAAGAAAAATCCCAAATACAAAATCCAACAGCACACCTAAAGGAAATAGAAGCAGAACAGCAAAGACAGCCTAAACCCAGCAGAAGAAGAGAAATAATAAAGATCAGAGCAGAAATAAACAATATAGAGTCTAAAAAAACTGTAGAGCAGATCAACGAAACCAAGAGTTGGCTTTTTGAAAAAATAAACAAAATTGATAAACCTCTAGCCAGGCTTCTCAAAAAGAAAAGGGAGATGACCCAAATAGATAAAATCATGAATGAAAATGGAATTATTACAACCAATCCCTCAGAGATACAAGCAATTATCAGGGAATACTATGAAAAATTATATGCCAACAAACTGGACAACCTGGAAGAAATGGACAAATTCCTAAACACCCACACTCTTCCAAAACTCAATCAGGAGGAAATAGAAAGCTTGAACAGACCCATAACCAGCGAAGAAATTGAATCAGTCATCAAAAATCTCCCAACAAATAAGAGTCCAGGACCAGATGGCTTCCCAGGGGAGTTCTACCAGACGTTTAAAGCAGATATAATACCTATCCTTCTCAAGCTATTCCAAAAAATAGAAAGGGAAGGAAAACTTCCAGACTCATTCAATGAAGCCAGTATTACTTTGATTCCTAAACCAGACAGAGACCCAGTAAAAAAAGAGAACTACAGGCCAATATCCCTGATGAATATGGATGCAAAAATTCTCAATAAGATACTAGCAAATCGAATTCAACAGCATATAAAAAGAATTATTCACCATGATCAAGTGGGGCTCATTCCTGGGATGCAGGGCTGGTTCAACATTCGCAAATCAATCAACGTGATACATCACATTAATAAAAGAAAAGATAAGAACCATATGATCCTGTCAATCGATGCAGAAAAGTCCTTTGACAAAATTCAGCACCCTTTCTTAATAAAAACCCTTGAGAAAGTCGGGATAGAAGGAACATACTTAAACATCATCAAAGCCATTTATGAAAAGCCCACAGCTAACATCATGCTCAATGGGGAAAAACTGAGAGCTTTCTCCTTGAGATCAGGAACACGACAGAGATGCCCACTCTCACTGCTGTTGTTTAACATAGTGTTGGAAGTTCTAGCATCAGCAATCAGACAACAAAAGGAAATCAAAGGCATCAAAGTCGGCAAAGATGAAGTCAAGCTGTCACTTTTTGCAGATGACATGATAGTATACTTGGAAAATCCGATAGACTCCACCAAAAGTCTGCTAGAACTGATACATGAATTCAGCAATGTCGCAGGATACAAAATCAATGTACAGAAATCAGTTGCATTCTTATACACTAATAATGAAGCAACAGAAAGACAAATAAAGAAACTGATCCCATTCACAATTGCACCAAGAAGCATAAAATACCTAGGATAAATCTAACCAAGGATGTAAAAGATCTGTATGCTGAAAACTATAGAAAGCTTATGAAGGAAATTGAAGAAGATTATAAAGAAATGGAAAAACATTCCGTGCTCATGGATTGGAAGAATAAATATTGTCAAAATGTCAATACTACCCAAAGCTATCTACACATTCAATGCAATCCCAATCAAAATTGCACCAGCATTCTTCTCGAAGCTAGAACAAGCAATCCTAAAATTCATATGGAACCACAAAAGGCCCTGAATAGCCAAAGTAATTTTGAAGAAGAAGACCAAAGCAGGAGGCATCACAATCCCAGACTTTAGCCTCTACTACAAAGCTGTCATCATCAAGACAGCACGGTATTGGCACAAAAACAGACACAGAGACCAATGGAATAGAATAGACACCCCAGAACTATACCCACAAACGTATGGCCAACTAATCTTTGACAAAGCAGGTAAGAACATCCAATGGAAAAAAGACAGTCTCTTTAACAAATGGTGCTGGGAGAACTGGACAGCAACATGCAGAAGATTGAAACTAGACCACTTTCTCACACCATTCACAAAATAAACTCAAAATGGATAAAGGACCTGAATGTGAGACAGGAAACCATCAAAACCCTAGAGGAGAAAGCAGGAAAAAACCTCTCTGACCTCAGCTGCAGCAATTTCTTACTTGACACATCGCCAAAGGCAAGGGAATTAAAAGCAAAAATGAACTACTGGGACCTTATGAAGATAAAAAGCTTCTTCACAGCAAAGGAAACAACCAACAACACTAAAAGGCAACCGACGGAATGGGAAAAGATATTTGCAAATGACATATCGGACAAAGGGCTAATATCCAAAATCTATAAAGAGCTCACCAAACTCCACACCTGAAAAACAAATAACCCAGTGAAGAAATGGGCAGAAAACATGAATAGACACTTCTCTAAAGAAGACATTCGGATGGCCAACAGGCACATGAAAAGATGCTCAACGTCGCTCCTCATCAGGGAAATACAAATCAAAACCTCCTTCAGATATAGTGGCCAAAATGAACAAATCAGGAGACTATAGATGCTGGATAGGATTTGGAGAAAGGGAACCCTCTTGCACTGTTGGTGGGAATGCAAATTGGTGCAGCCACTCTGGAAAACAGTGTGGAGGTTCCTCAAAAAATTAAAAATAGACCTACCCTATGACCCAGGAATAGCACTGCTAGGAATTTACCCGAGGGATACAGGAGTGCTGATGCATAGGGGCACTTGTACCCCAATGTTCATAGCAGCACTCTCAACAATTGCCAAATTATGGAAAGAGCCTAAATGTCCATCAACTGATGAATGGATAAAGAAACTGTGGTTTAGATACACAATGGAGTACTAAGTGGCAATGAGAAAGAATGAAATATGGCCCTTTGTAGCAACATGGATGGAACTAGAGACTGTGATGCTAAGTGAAATAAGCCATACAGAGAAAGACAGATACCATATGGTTTCACTCTTTTGTGGATCCTGAGAAAGTTAACAGAAACCCATGGGGGAGGGGAAGGAAAAAAAAAGAGGTTAGAGTAGGAGAGAGCCAAACGATAAGAGACTCTTAAAATATGAGAACATACTGAGGGTTGATGGGGTGTGGGAGGGAGGGGAGGGTGGGTGATGGGTATTGAGGAGGGCACCTTTTGGGATGAGCACTGGGTGGTGTATGGAAACCAATTTGACAATAAATTTTATATATTGAAAAAAAAAGAAAAAAAATGGAGGCGACCCCAGCTCGGATTCAAGAGGCAGAGGAGAGAATAGGTGAATTCGAAGATAAAACTATGGAAAAAGAGGAAGCTGAGAAAAAGAAATATAAAAAATCCAGGAGTATGAGGAGAGAATTAGAGAACTGAGTGATGCAATCAAACGGAACAATATGTGTATCAGAGGAATTCCAGAAGAAGAAGAAGAAGAAGAAGAAGAAGAGAACGGGATGAAGGTGTACTTGAACAAATCATAGCTGAGAACTTCCCTGATCTGGGGAAGGAAATAGGCAATGAAATCCAAGAGGCACAGATAACTCCCTTCAGAGGTAACTTGAATTAATCTTCTGCGTGACATATCATAGAGAAACTGGCAAAATACAGGGACAAAGAGAAAATTCTGAAAGCAGCTAGGGATAAACACACTCTAACATATAAAGGGAGACTGATAAGACCAGTGACGGATCTATCTACTGAAACTAGGCAGGCCAGAAAGGAATGGCAGGAAATCTCCAATGTGATGAACAGAAAAAAAAAATGCAGCCTAAAATCCTTTATCCATCAAGTCTGTGTTTTAGAATAGAAGGAGAGATAAAGGTCTTCCAAAACATACAAAATCTGAAGGAATTAATCACCACTAAAACAGCCCTACAAGAGACCTTAAGGGGAATTCTGTGAGTGAAATGTTGCAAGGACCACAAAGTACCAGAGACATCACAACAATCATGAAAACTACAGACATCACAATGACTCTAAACCCACATCTGTCTAAAATAACATTGAATATAAATGGACTAAATGCTCCAATCAAAAGACATAGGGTATCATAATGGATAAAAAAAACAAGACCCATCTATTTGCTGTCTACAAGAGACTCATTTTAGACCTGAGGACACCTTCAGATTGAAAGTGAGGGGATGGAGAACTATCTATCATGCTACTGGAAGACAAAAGAAGGCTGGAGTAGCCATACTTAGAGCAGACAAAATAGACTTTAAATTAAAGGCTGTATGTAACAAGAGATGAAGAAGGGCATTATATAATAATCACAGGGTTTATCCATCAGGAAGAGCTAACAATTATAAATGTCTATGCACCAAATACAGGAGCCCCCAAATATATAAAACAATTAATCACCAGCATAAGCACCTTATTGATAAGAATGTGGTAACTGCAGGGGACTTTAATACTCCACTTAGAACAATGGATAGATCATCTAGACACAGGATCAATAAAGAAACAAGGGCCCTGAATGATACATTGGATCAGATGGACTTGACAGATATATTTAGAACTCTGCATCCCAAAGCAACAGAATATACTTTCTTCTCGAGTGCACATGGGACATTCTCTAGATAGATCACTTACTGGGTCACAAAAAAGCCCTTCATAAGTATACAAGAATTGAGATCAGACCATGCATACTTTCAGACCACAATGCTATGAAGCTTGAAATCAACCACAGGAAAAAGTCTGGAAAACCTCCAAAAGCATGGAGGTTAAAGAACACCCTACTAAAGAATGAGTGGGTCAACCTGGCAATTAGAGAAGAAATTAAAAAATATATGGAAATAAACGAAAATGAAAATACAACAATCCAAACACTTTGGGATGCAGCGAAGGCAGTCCTAAGAGGAAAAAACACTGCCATCCAGGCCTATCTCAAGAAACAAGAAAAATCCCAAATATGAAATCTAACAGCACACCTAAAGGAAATAGAAGCAGAACAGCAAAGACAGCCTAAACCCAGCAGAAGAAGAGAAATATTAAAGATCAGATCAGAAATAAACAATATAGAATCTAAAATAACTGTAGAGCAGATCAATGAAACCAAAAGTTGCTTTTTGAAAAAATAAACAAAATTGATAAACGTCTATCCATACTTCTCAAAAAGAAAAGGGAGATGACAGAAAGAGATAAAATCCTGAGTGAAAATGGAATTATTACAACCAATCCCTCAGAAATACAAGCAATTATCAGGGAATACTCTTAAAAATTATATGCCAACAAACTGGGCAACCTGGAAGAAATGAACAAATTCCTAAGAACCCATGGACTTCCAAAACTCAAAGAGGAAGAAATAGAAAACTTGAACAGTCCCATAACCAGCGAAGAAATTGAAGCAGTTATCAAAAATCTGCCAACAATTAAGAGTCCAGGACCATATGGCTTCCCTGGGGAATTCTACCAGACATTTAAAGCAGTGATAATACCTATCCTTCTCAAGCTTTTCCAAAAAATAGAAAGGGAAAGCAACCTTCCTGACTCATTCTATGAAGCCAGCATTACTTTGATTCCTAAACCAGACAGAGACCCAGCAAAAAAAGAGTACTACAGGCCAATATCCCTGATGAATATGGATGCAAAAATTCTCAATAAGATAATAGCAAATCGAATTCAACAGCATATAAAAAGAGTTAGACACCATGATCAAGTGGGATTCATTCCTGGACTGCAGTGCTGGTTCAACATTAGCAAATCAGTCAACGTGATACATCACAGTAGTAAAAGAAGAGAAGAATGATATGATCCTGTCTATCGATGCAGAGAAAGCATTTAACAAAATTCAGCATCCTTTCTTAATAAAAACCCTCGAGAAAGTCAGAAGAAGGAACATACGTAAACATCATGAAGGCCGTTTATGAAAAGCCCACAGCTAATATGATCCTCAATGGGGAAAAACTGAGAGCTTTCCCCCGAGATCAGGAACACGACAGGGATGTCCACTCTCATTGCTGTTGCTTCACATAGTGTTGGAAGTTCTAGCATCAGCAATCAGACAACAAAAGGAAATCAAAGGCATCAAAATTGGCAAAGATGAAGTCAAGCTGTTCACTTTTTGCAGATGACATGATATTATACATGGAAAATCCGATAGACTCCACAAGAGTCTGCTAGAACTGCGATACATGAATTCAGCAAAGTCGCAAGATACAAAATCAATGTGCAGAAATCAGTTGCATTCTTATACACTAAAAATGAAGCAACAGAAAGTCAAATAAAGAAACTGATCCCATTCACAATTGCACCAAGAAGCATAAAAACCTAGGAATAAATCTAACCAAAGATGTAAAAGATCTGTATGCTGAAAACTATAAGAAGCTTATGAAGGGAAATTGAAGAAGATATAAAGAAATGGAAAAACATTCCGTGCTCATGGATTGGAAGAATAAATATTGTTAAAATGTCAATACTACCCAAAGCTATCTACACATTCACTGCAATCCCAATCAAAATTGCACCAGCATTCTTCTCAAAGCTAGAACAAGACCATCCTCAAATTTGTATGGAACACAAAAGACCCGAATAGCCAAAGTAATTTTGAAGAAGACGACACAAAGCAGGAGGCATCACAATCCAGACTTTAGCCTCTACTACAAAGCTGTCATCATCAAGACAGCATGGTATTGCACAAAAACAGACACATAGACCAATGGAATAGAATAGACAACCCAGAACTAGACCCACAAAAGTATGGCCAAGTAATCTTTGACAAAGCAGGAAAGAACATCCAATGGAAAAAAGACAGTGTCTTTAACAAATGGTGCTGGGAGAACTGGACAGCAACATGCAGAAGAGATAAACTAGACCACTTTCTCACTACCATTCACAAAATAAACTCAAAATGGTTAAAGGACCTGAATGTGAGACAGGAAACCATCAAAAACCCTAGAGGAGAAAGCAGGAAAAAGACCTCTCTGACCTCAGCTCGCCAGCAATTTCTTACTTGACACATCGCCAAAGGCAAGGGAATTAAAAGCAAACATGAACTATTGGGACCTCATGAAGATAAAAAGCTTCTGCACATGCAAAGAAAACAACCAACAAAACTAAAGGCAACCAACGGAATGGGAAAAGATATTTGCAAATGACATATCGGACAAAGGGCTAGTATCCAAAATCTATAAAGAGCTCACCAAACTCACACACTGGAGAAACAAATAATCCCAGTGAAGAAATGGGCAGAAAACATGAATAGACACTACGTAACAAAGACATCCGATGGCCAACAGGCACATGAAAAGATGTTCAACGTCGCTCCTCATCAGGGAAATACAAATCAAAACCCACACTCAGATATCACCTCATGTCCAGTCAGAGTGGCCAAAAATGAACAAATCATGAGACTATAGATGCTGAGAGGATGTGGAGAAACGGGAACCCTCTTGCACTGTTGGTGGGAATGCAAACTGGTGCAGCCGCTCTGGAAACCAGTGTGGAGGTTCCTCAGAAAATTAAAAATAGACCTACCCTATGACCCAGCATATTGCACTGCTAGGAATTTACCCAAGGATACAGGAGTGCTGAGTGCATAGGGGCACTTGTACCCCAATGTTTATAGCAGCACTCTCAACAATCGCCAAATATGGAAAGAGCCTAAATGTCCCTCAACTGATGAATGGATAAAGAAATTGTGGTTTATATACACAATGGAATACTACGTGGCAATGAGAAAGAATGAAATATGGCCTTTTGTAGCAATGTGGATGGAACTGGAGAGTGTGATGCTAGGTGAAATAAGCCATACAGAGAAAGACAGATACCATATGGTTTCACATCTTATGTGGATCCTGAGAAACTTAACAGAAGACCATGGGGTGTGGGAAGAAAAAAAAAAAAAAGAGGTTAGAGTGGGAGTAGAGCCAAAGCATAAGAGACTGTTAAAAACTGAGAACAAACTGAGGGTTGATGGGGGGTGGGAGAGAGGGAGGGTGGGTGATGGGTATTGAGGAGGGCACCTTTGTGGGATGAGCACTGGGTGTTGTATGGAAACCAATTTGACAATAAATTTCATAGTTTAAAAAAAAATTGCACGGCAAAAAAAAAAATCACCATGAGCAATCTAAAGTGAAAAATTACAAAACAGGGCAACAATACTTACAAGTTAGGTCAGAACGGTTTGTCTACCTTGTAACCAGAGCATTGTGGCAAATGCAAGGGCAAATCACAACATGTGAGGCAGCAATGAGCACCTAGATAACAAAAACAGGTGTATTCAGCGAAGTTAAATGCTTCTTAAAACATATAAAAGAATGCTAAATCTTGCTCTTTTTTTAAGTTTCTATTTTAATCACCCAGTGTTTTTTTTACTCATCAGGACATGTATACATCCTAATCTCCATCACCTATTTTCAAAACCCATCCCCTCCACCTCCCCTCTGGTAGCCTTCAGTTTGTTCTCTCATTGTTAAGACGTGCCTGTTTCTTGGTTTATTCTCTCCTGTTCTCCCTTAGTTATATACCCTTTGCTTGTTCGTTTTGTGTCTTAAATTCCACATATGAATGAAATCACTGGTATTTGTCTTTCTACTGACTGACTTATTTTCACTAGCATTATAACTCTAGCTTCACATCCATGTTATTGCAAATGGGCAAGATTTCATTCTTGTTTTTATGGCTGAATAAATTCCATTGCTTATATATCCTAATCCACTTCTTTATTCCATTCATCAATCGATGAGGACTTGGGCGCTTCCATAACTTGGCGTATAGTAAGTAATGCTGCATTAAACATAGGGGTGCATAGTTATCACTTTGACTTGGTTTCTCGCATATATTCTCATTCGGGTAAAAAACCCAGTATATGCAATTTGACCTACGGATTGTAGGATAGTTTCAAATTTTTACTTTTTTGAGGAGCCTCCATACTGTCTTCCACAGTGATCTGCATTCATTTTGCATTCCCACCAACAGTGGCATGAGTGTTGCTTTTTCACTCACATTCGTCCCCAACACTTGTCATTTCTTCATGACTTTGCTTTTTAGCCATTCTGACAGGTGTGAGGTTGATTTCTCATTGTGGTTTTGATTTGAGCACTTCTCTGATGATAAGTGATGGCTGAGCACACTTTTCATGGGTCTGTTGGCCATCTCTCTCTGGATGGCTGTCTTTGGAGAATAGGTCCTGTTCATGGTCTTCTGCCTAATTTTTTTAAATTGGATTATTTGGTGTTTGGGTGCTGAGTTGTATTGAGTTTCTTTATAGTTTTTGGATACCAACCCCTTTCTTGGACTTGCCATTTGTAAATAATCCTTCTCCCTTCCAGTAGGTTGCCTTTTTGTTTCTGTTGTTTCCTTCAGTTTTTTTTTCGTTCTGTGCAGAAGCTTCTTAAGTTTCAGTTTGATGTAGTCCAAGCAGTTTATTTTGCTTTAGGTGTCCATCTGCACATCAGGCGAGCCTAGGTGTAAGCGTGTGGGAAAGAAAGCAGGGGGGGGGGGGGGGGGGAGTTGGCTATAGCTGACCTACAGAGAAATTAACTGACTTTCCATAGGAATTTTTTATGGTTTTCAGGTCTCACATTATTGTACTTTTAACTCCCCATTATATATGAATTTATTTTGTGTGTATGGTGACAGTTGAAAGTGGTTCCAGTTTCATTCTGGTTTTGCTTGTGAGTGATGACCTAGTTTCACCAACGACCATTTGCTTGATAACGACTTTCCGTCTATTACGTATCCCCTTGCATGTTCTTGTCCTCGCTTTCGTTGGGAGAGTTAATTGACCTTATAATTGGTGGGGTTAGTTCTGGGTTTTTCTAGTTACTGTTGCCACTGATCTTGGTGTGTCTATTTTTTGTCGCCAGTACCTATACATACTGATTTGATCAGCCACAGCTTTTGTTTCATAAGTATGAAAGTCCTGGATTTTCGATTCGCCTCCTAGGTTTGCATTTTCTTCGTTCAATGGTTGTTTTGTTTTTGGCTATTCAGGCGTCTTCTTGTGTGGTTTCATATAATTTTTAGGATTGTATTTTTTCCTTGTTCGCGTGAAAAATTTCTGTTGGTAATTGTTGATAAGGGTGATTTCATTAAAGGTGTAAATTTGCATTTGGGTAGTATAGACCATTTTAAACAAAATTAGTTTTTTTTTCAGACAATCCGTGAGGCGATGGAAGTTCATTTCCAATTCTTTGTGTTGTCTTCAATTTATTTTTTTATTTTGGTATATTTAGTTTATTTTTTGATAAAAGGAGAGAGAGCACACATAGACCCATTCGCTCAGCGCTCGCTGCGTGCTCCCCTCCGCCTGCCTACCGCGGCACAGAAGTCCTGCCTACCCTGCTCCACGTGAGTCGCCACGCGCCAGAGCCAGTAAGCACGACGTGCTCGAAACCCACAAATCGTGAGAACCATTACCTGAGCCAAAGTCAGATGCTTAAATGACGTGTGGCCACCCTGTGCCCACCAAACAAATTCTTTCATCAGTGTTATGTAAAGATTTCGCAGAGTAACCGGAGGTCTTTCCGATCCCTCTGTTGTGGGGAATCTTTCCTCATGATAGTCTCATCGCCTCCTCCCCCACTCCCTAGTATGTGCCTACCTTTTTCATAATTTACCTCTACTGAGCCGTAACTCGGGCCGACTCAAAGCCTTGTAAGCAGAAAAGAACATGGAACATTACCCCCTCGCTGGACCGGGGATTTGCACATAAACTAATAGGACATTAGTGAGGGTCCTGTACATCTTGGAACCAGCAATATTGTCATCAGAGAGAAATCTATCCCCGTGTCCAAAAAAATGCAAACAAAAAAAAAAAAAAAAAGCATAAGCAAAAAGCCATTCCTATGCATAACAATTCATAAAGAAGACAATGAAAAAGAGACATGATCCAACCAATATGGGGTTGGTTGAATAAACCATGGTATATAATAGATCCTGGAGTACTATGCGCCATTAAAAACCAACGACTCCTTAAGCCTATAGTGCCTGTTGAAGTAATATCACTACCGCACCACACTGTATAAGTGAAAAAATCCCCGGAGTCAAACAAGATTGCAGAAGTGCTGGCAATACATGGACCGCAGTAAGGTATTGCGCTCCCAGACTAGGCCCCATACGTATATCCAAACACCTACCTCAATAAAGATACACGGGTGAAAAACGAAAAACCGATCTCAGGGTTTCCTACAGTATAGCGCCCTATAAGGGTGCTAAAAGTTTGAATATCCCAAATACAGCACATGTCATTGTAGCTAGGATGCCACTGGTTGTAGGACCAGTTGCAGATACAGAATATATTTCTCTCTTGCGGGGCAATTTCTAGCTGCACCGCACACTGGTGTAGAATAAACATCATTTACCAACCATCCCTTAACACTGGCACCTAGCCACCCCCATCATATCAAAACCAACACAACTCCCCCCGCCCACCCCCAGAAATTAACCCCCCCCCTACTTCACCCCCCCCATCATGTCCACAAGACCGTCCTGGGGTTGCCCGTTCCCCCTGCTGACCTTAACTCATACACTTAACACACCCCAACACACCCCACCTCAACCCTTGGGCGGTACCCATCCCAGTGTCCCCGGCCCGCCCCCCAGCTCCCCCGGCCAGAAGCCAAGAGCCCATTCTACAGTCCCCACCGGAAATCCTTTAAGGCTACATTTACTCCACTGAAATTGTGACTGATTCCCTGGTCCAAGAGTATGGGGGTTTGTACCAGTGAAGTCAGGACTGAACGCGATGCCAAAGGCTGTCAAAAAGAGTAAGAAAGTCCAATTTGAAGGGGGCTCCCACCGGCCAAAGCTACTAAAGCACATCAGATACAGAAACATCCCTGAACTCAATGAATAAGAATCTTAAAAAAAAAAAAAGAAAAAAAAAAGACCCAACTCAATGCCTCACAATTGAGGATCCTAGTGAAAATAACTTCAAATCGTTTTTAGATTGTGGAAATAGTTGCAAAAGAACTAGAGCATTGTCGGGCCTTACTCCTCCTGTGCTTCCTATACTTAAGCTTAACCAAACAGTTGATGAGGGGAAGGTTTCTTTAAATTAAAATGGGATGTCAGCTAATAACACCAGAAGAGAATCAAAGAATTATACAATCGTGTCTTTTGTAGACCTTAACTGAAATGCAGTTTCTAAGGGGCCTATAATCATTAGAAACGGTGAAAAACATGAGTGAAAGAGCAGGGTGGAAGATTTATACTAGGCTGGATTCACAGTTGGCTGACAACTGTTGAGCCTAGTGAATCGATCTCATCATCGCAGGAGGGAATACCACCGAACACTACAAGGCTCCTGTGTGTAAAGGCGAAGGAAGTCCATCACCCACAAAATCTGAGTTACACTTTTGGTGCCAAAAGATCCAAATCTAAGCAAGGCTCTAATCTAAATTACTGATTTAAAGGAAAGAAGAAAGCCAAAGGAGCATAATAAACACAATAATGATACAACTGGCAAAAACCCAGAATAGCAAACTCCACAGGAAAAAGATCCAGTTTATCTTAAGTAAATAATCGGGAGGTTTAGAGAAAAAAAGAGGGTGGAATTTTCTTTAGAGTAAAAGAGACTAAAAACTTCAAGCGAGAGTTAAGTCAAGAGAAATTAAAACAGATAAATAAAAAAATTAACACCGCGAATGGGAATAGCCACCAAAACAACAAAAATGAATAAGATGGGAAAAAGTACCGAACTGCTTGAGAGGGTGCTGTTGACGATGCCGACTTTCTCACAACACGTGCAGCTGGTGGGCATTGCCGATAAGAACAAACCTTTTGAAAAACTGCTTGGAAGTAACTTCTGAGCTCAATGTGAACACACACTATGACTTGGAAATGGCCCACCGCTTTGAGACATAGCCTAACAAGAGAAAGAAATAAATGGTCCACTGCCGAAAGGACCTGTACAATTAGAAAGTCAGGGGAGCCTCATAATGATAATAAGTCATATATGGAAAATACCCAAAATCCCCCAAACAAGCATATAGTTGTGAAATAGCCACAGCAATGCAATACTCTACTGGTGTGTTAGTCCCCAGCCCTAATGATAGTGAAATAGCGTCACTATCCAATAATCACAGGAGGTCCAGCCTATTGATAGTGGCTAGGAATCCTGTTGGGGACTCAGCTAGCGACGCCATGATGGGTCGCTAGTGGGTCGACCCCACCGCACATTTCCCCCTGCCAGAGGGGGCCAATGTTGTGGCTGGGACTGCCCGCTTGTGGTTCTTCCTTGTGGAGTAAGATTATTGATTGCATTAATAATGCATGATATGTTGCTTTCATCAAAAAGTCCAACAAGGGAACAATTGAGGAACGAAATCTATTACCACTTAGAGTCCAGGGATGACACATGGAACACCTGAGGGCTACACAGCATGTTGTTGCGGGGAGGGCGAGGTAAAAGAGGGGTGGAAGTGTATCATGGGACCCTGGGATTTGGCCTTTATTAAGCATTGAAGACTGGCCTATCTAGGGTTTTTGTTGTGTTGCGATTCGTTATTTGGCAAATTTAAATCATGACAGCAGGAATGATTAAGACATCGGAAGGGAAAAGTGGTGGTCACACAAGGGGCTCAGTTATCTAGGGGTTTTACCCAGGGCTTTCTGAAAAAGGGATCTTCATGGGGGTAGGGAAGCCCATCTGCCTTACTGGATGGTTTTGGTGCTAGTAGTGTTGTGTCATAAGCAGCTGGAAACTGTTAATTCTAGATGTGTTGGAGAAAGAGAGGAAAAGAATGTACTTTGTTTCCTTTTTATATCAAGGAACTTTAGAACATCTATGATGGTTAGATTATCTTGTTCAGCTTGCCTTGGCCACACTATCCAGGTATTTGTGTCACACATTATTGTGGAATGTTTCTGTTCACTGTCAGTGTTATATGTGAATCCTGGGACAATTAACATGTAAATTTGGTTGACTTTGCATAAATCATTATGTTGTGAGGTAGGAGGCACTCATCCAATCTCAGGTCAGAAGGCCCTGAATAGACCAAAAGATTCACCTCCCCCAAGGCGAAAAAAAAAAAAAAAAAAAAAAAAAAAAAAAAAAAAAATAAAAAATAAAAGGGTGAACTACCCGTTAAGCGGTAGCAGACTGCAGATAGGCCTTGCAGCCTCCATAGAGAAACCGTCTTGTGAATACTCACTCTAAATTCCTTTCAAATCCTATGTCTACCCTATATTCCTATCTAATCACTTTCGATACTACGCTCATCTATTCTATCTATCTATTCTACCTATCATCTACCTATCTATCTATTACCTATCATCTATACTATTCGATATCTATCTATCCTATTATCTTATCATCTATCTATCTCTAACACACGTACATCACATCCTATGGGTTCATATGTTTCGCTGTGGGAATGATGACTGATACAGTGTCTTCCTTTATATTACCCTGCAGGGGTAATCTTCAAGATATTATCCATCTGAATCCTTTCAAAAGTGCGACTTACGTAAACATAGGAAACCAAAGTTAAGCTGATCCGTGAAGCAAGCAACTGTGGTGCAGATGACAGGAAAGACTAATACCTGGCCCCAGTTGGAGAGACCTAACCAACTTACCTCTAGATGACTCTCCATCTGAACCGTAATCAATTGCCAAAGAGGATCAGAGACCACCCTAGCCTGCCAAAAGCAAGGCATAGAGAAAAAACTGCGGAATCCTGCCATACTGGAAAAATTGGCACTCTGGAGTTAATAACAGGTAGGGGCAACAAAAAATTAGCCACTGGGGTGACCAAAGAATTTATCTTAATAGCCAAGTTTGTCTAATGTGAGTGGACTGTTGAGAATTATTAAACTTTTCTGATTTTAATGATTAGTTGACCTTGTCTGTTTTATTCAATAATTACCAGCCTCGAGCACAAGGGCAAAACTGTGCTTCCCAAATATAGTCACCACCCAACGGGCCGCCTGTGACCACCTCAAGAGTTGGTTTGTTTATTTATTTATTAGTTTGTGTTTGCATGGCAGTTTTAGAGTACCAAGAGACCGCCCCATCTTAATCATCGAGCCACCATGTGGGATGACATAGTTCAACACAAGTCTTTATTTTTTTTTTTCGCGTCCTTGCTAAGTGTACTTGTTTAGGAATGTTGGGACTCTTGAAGGTAGACTAGGTCTAGAACCCTAGTTTCTGCCACTTATAAATTGCGTGAATGTGAATAACTGTCATTTCATCTTACAGTCACTGTGATTGGCTCTTGTCCTTCCTATTTGACTTCAACACCTATCCTCATCTGTATTGTTGTCAGACAAGCTCCAGCCCATTGAAGTTTTTTTCATGTGTCTATTTGTTGTCTGCTCCTAGAAAACTTACTGGTACTCACAACACTTTTGCTTCATGCATACACAAAAAGAGGCCAGCCCAAGCCTGTATTTTTTTTTTTAATCCGTCCCTTGTTGTCAGGAGGTCGATTCAAATGAACTCCTGAGAAAGATGGCTGTCACTGACAGTCGCGCCATATATAGTCCCCTCGTCCCTGACCGGGGAATCATTTTCCTGCCTACTCGATTCATGTGTTGCATGTTTTCTTAAAAGCACAAATTCCCCCATATAGAATTCTCGATATCCACTTATAGATTTTTCTGCTTATTTCCAGTTACCGAAAAAACTAGAACAAGCCTGTTTTTTTTATCTTGTGTTCTCTTGTTCTTTTTATTCTTTTTTTATCTATGTTTTCTTTTTATAATCATTGTTTCTCTGTGCTGTGTCACCCTTTCCTGGTTCAAGGTGCCTCACAAATGTAATCACTGAATAAATAACTAACGAAGAAGGGGATTGATTCCTATGGGACACACTGGAGAAGACATCAGAGATTTAGAACTGAATGTCAGTGAACGTGAGCAAGGAGATTAAACCTCAGGGAATTTTCAAATTTTTAAATGAGTGTTTATTGCAAATCCTCAGCCGTGCATTTTTAAACTTGGATGGGTCCAGAAAGAGCTGTAGATATCACATCAAAATGTAGAGACTTTCCCATATCCACCTCTCTCTGGATTTGATTCAGGAGGACCTGAGGTGTGGCCCCAGGAAATTTGGAAATTTAATAAACAATCACTCCCTAGTAATTAAAGAAGTGCCTGAGAGAACCGCGACTTGGTGAGAAATACTGACGCTAGAACAGGTTGTTGAAAATGTTGTGTATCATTAATGTGTATGTCAACCATGCAGACTTCTGTATATCCAAGGGAGGGTTGACTGAGTGTATCTGCTAATATGATTACTCAGTTCTGATGGCACGTGTTCTTTCCGTTCTACGCTATTGACCAAGCTGATATCTTTTCCACGAAGGGCATCACACTTAACAGGTCTGCCATATTATCCTGAGAGTGTAATGGAGTAATTGTGGCGGTCTAGTATCTCCCGACGAACACTCTGCGTGTCTCGAGTACGGCACTATCTGAACAACAAAAGTGCACCTATAGAGTATGGGACCCCTGTCACTCTTCCCTCTTGCTCCAGAAAATTGTCTACGGGCCACTGGACATCACACACCTTTTACCTTCTCGATCACCTTCGACTGTATTCTTGGGGCTCGAGAGTTCACACACATATCTCTGATGTCCCACTAAAGGAGAGTCAGGAGATCAGAGTGAAGCACGATAGAATAGAGGGTCGGCAGGGAGAGGAAGAGGAGAAAGCATGAAAGGCAGAGGAAAGGGGTGTGAGGACGTGCTTGCCTGTCTCCCACTCAGGGTCACTGGAAGCTGTGCAATGACACTGTCCGTCCTTGTCACTCCATTCCGACATCCTCATCCTGCACCACGAGCAGTGGCACTGAAGTTCCTACTATCATGGAAATGTGGGCTCATCTCTGCTTGCCGCTCCGATATCCCAAGTATATCTCTAGGAAGTCATCTATGAAGTTCATGTTCAGAGGCATCACACTGAACAGATATAATGGAGACAAAGCTGGAATAGGGCAACTTAATCATATTGAGCTGAGTGGCTTATCCCAATATGCCACACATAGTCGGTTGTTATTTTCAGACTTTGTCAATTCAAGGTCCTCAAAGAGAGTTCTGCTGAGGGATTGGCATACAACTTTACTTTCCTTCTAACGCATGAGAAATAGGGACCCAAGAATCAAAGTACATATTCAAAGAAATGAAGGGAGGTGTCGAATGGATGCAGAGGCCAACTTGAAGAGCTAACACTGCGTCCCAGTTCTGGGACAAATTCCAGAATCAAAATAAATAGAGAAACAAATGCTAACGGACTCTTGTGGACAAATAAGCATCTAAGGGTCATTCTGACATAAATAAATACTGGCATGAACACATAACTAAATAAAACCTTAAGAGCAGAAGGATGGTGTCGTACCATACGTCAGATGCCAACTATATCCAGAAGGAATGACAGAAAACGAAAAAACAAACACTGACCAACTATCATAGTAACAAGTGATTCAGGTGCAAGAGCCCTGAATGGAAGCTCAGTAATCAAGACTAATTAACACATCCGTTCTTGCGTCACATGGTTACTTTTCTTTAATGAGAACTTTGAGGACCTAGGCTCTTAACAAAATTTCAAGTAGCGATATACAATATATTACTATGGGTCACCATGCTGTACACTAGATCTCCAGAACTAATTCAATTCATATATCCTGTCAGTTTGTATGTGTATTGTTTTATTGTGATTAATGTATTGATATCTTTGCCCACCTTTTATTTACAAATACGTGTCCATTCCATATCAAGAATATTAAGTAGGCTATTAAGGAGTAATGGAAGTAACTACTGGAAAAAAATAATAACCATTCTGAACACCAACAAAAAGGAGAGAGTGAAGTGGACAACCTAGTGAAAAGACCTACTGAGGTTTACATATATCAGTTTATATGTGTGTATGAACATTATAACCAGATCAGAGCCAATGACACAAAACATAGTGATCCTATCAAAAAGTGTAAATGGTAGAAATATTTCAAGATTGCCATGGGAGCAACATCAAAACCATTCTCTTTCAAGAGATACACTAAACAATGTCATTCACATGTTAAGCCATTTGCAAATAAAAAAGAAAGCAGTGTTTACAATCCTGACATTCAAAGAAGATGAATTGACATCAAAATGATTTAGTGAGGAAAAAAAAGAGCACCATTGATAAAGCTAAAGGATAAAATTTTAACAAGGAAGATGTGAGTTATGAATAATTATGTACCCAGTCACAAGCAAAGCTATTCATAGAGCAAAAACTGTAGGAAGTATAAGTAATAGGAAAGAAAGGACACTGATGCCAATGATTTGTAACACAAGTCCCTCATTCCAAAGACTTGACAGTTTGCCCAAAATCTAATAATCATACAGAAGATCTAAACTTCAGAATGCAAAAGACACACCTTATAGATAGGACATCTGAATTCTGAAGCTTTACATTAGGTATTACATCTACTCTTCAGACGGAGCATGGAACATTGTGATGAAAACTGACTCTTTTGAGGCTGTTAAACAAATCTTAGATATAAGTGGGAAAATTCAGGTTAAAACTACAGAATTTGATGGGAGGAATGATAATGAAATGACAATATATCTCAGAATTGAAGCGTAGAACAAATTTGTCAGAGTACCAATTTTATGGTGTAAGATATACATGTGTCAATAAAAATAAGCATAAATATTAAATAAACATTCAGTCAAAAGCCAGAATAAAGGACCCACAATGAACTAAAAGAATGTAGACAGAGGAATCATTAAAAGTAAAAGTAGAAATAAAAGGGTTAGAAAACAAAACTACAATAGAACTTATGCATAAAGATATTGGCGGCTTGTTCAGGAGGGACCATACAGATGCACAAATCAATGGTATAGTAATCAAGAAAACAGGCAGGAAAAGGGACAGACACGACATTTCAAGTAACAAGTGGGAATTGTCATCAAAACAAAGGAAGAATCTTAAGACCTCAAGTGAAGAACTGGCACAACTCTATTCAACTACACTTGAACACATAGATGAAATGGACGTATTTCTAGAAAATTACAACTTACCCCAGTTGACCCCAGGTTGAGACAGAAGGTCTAAACAAAACCCATTATTGGAAGAGAAATAGATGAATCTGGCTCAAGTTACCTCCCGTAGAAAAGCGACTGGATTCCCACCAACAGGGCAGGAGGGTTCCGTTTCTCCACATCCTTGCCAGCATCTGTAGTTTCCTGAGTTGTTCATTTTAGCCACTCTGACTGGTGTGAGGTGGTATCTCAGTGTGGTTTTGATTTGTATTTCCCTGATGATGAGTGATGTTGAGCATCTTTTCATGTGTCTGTTGGGGGGAGAGGGGAAAATGGGTGATGGGCATTGAGGAGGGCACTTGTTGGGATGAGCACTGGGTGTTGTATGTAAGCGATGAACCATGGGAATCTACCCCAAAACCAAGAGCACACTTTACACACTGTATGTTAGCCAATTTGACAATAAATTATATTAAAAAAAAGGAAAGAAAGAAAAGATGACTGGAGTGGTACTTTCCTCAGCAAAATTCTACCAAAAGTTTAATGAAAGATGATTGAGCCAAGTACATAATTGATCCATAAATCTAGCAAAATTTTCACCAAAAATGAAAATTACAGTCTGATTGTCCACAAGAAGAATATGACGAAGGAAGTTTTCTTAAATCTCAGCAAACACAATCTATGACCACAAGCATACACACTCACACTCACACACACCACAACACACACCAGTTCATGACACGGTGCAGTTTTATCCTAAGACTGCAAAGGTTTGTAATGTCATGAAATCTTTATAATTATGACTAGTTGTATTAATAGAGCTGAAGAGAAACATTACATGACCACCTCCACAGATGCAGAAAAGGCATTTGACAGATCAATACCCATTCACTGTCATCATTGATCCTTTCATGTTATAGACCCAGAAGGTTAGTAGGAAAGCAGAGGATTAATATGACATATATTTGTGTATTACATATATACATATGTTGCGACCGGCGCAACAAACACCGAGATCAGGGTCCTGAGGGTAGGGGAATGTAAGAAAAAAAAGAGAAGAGAAGCCAGTTTGGGAACAGGAGGGTCCCCTGGGCTGATGGCCCAAGTGACGGCTTTATTGTTGCTGTACACAATCTTTTATATCAAGACTCTTATGGGTCAGGTCATTCTAAGAATAAACAGGTTTCACATGATCGCTGCCAACCAAAACATTTAGTTCTGTGTACCTTGTGAACTTTCTAAACGGGTCACAACAAGACCTTGTTGATAGATTGCTAGCAAAACACAGTTCCCATGTTTGTTTCTATTTGACCCGGGGTAGAAAAGGGGAGGTAACATTACTGCCAACACCCACAGACCACAGGCTTCAGGAATTAGCTTTCTCAGCCTTGACAAGGCTTTCGTATGCCTTTGCAAGTGGGGGAATGGGAGGGGGAACCACCGGGTTGGCTGAGTCAACAGGGAGCCGTTGCTCAACCCGGTCTCAGCCTGGCACTCACTCCTACATTTCCCCCTATTGTTTGTAATTGCAACATGTGCATCCTGGCTTGGTATGTGGTAAAGGCAGTGAGACCCCATCTCCAGAAACAACACAGCAAGACAAGTATAACAGATATTACGGAAACAATTTCAAATAAAGATCAAAAGGAATGCTGAAGAATATTAAATGGATTAAACCCATTAAGTTGGTGCAGTATGGTTCCAGCGAGATCTCCAGGGTCAGGGAAACTGAGTGAGCTACTTGCAATAGCATTTATCTCTTCTTGTAGCTGTAAGAGGTCTAAGCTAGTGTTAGTGTCATGCCAAACCCCTTGTAAATGACGACGCACTTGTCCCCATGTCATATTAGTATACTCTAAAGGGGTAACACAGATATGCTTATATGCATCATGACAAATTATAGAAAGTCTGGTACGCAAAACAGCAAACTGATCACCAAGATATATCAATGCTTCTTGTAGTGCCTCCAATTGGGCTTCCAATTTACGGTCTATTCGCTCTTGAGTGGCAAACACCTTGGATACATTATGAGCCAATTCATTTACATGGGATGCTGTTTGGGCACTTTCATGTAAGGATATTACAGATACAGTTGCAGAGGCAATTACAGTCACTGCTGCTATGAGTCCAGCAATCAAGAGTCCAAGAAACCGTCTGGTCCTGCACAGCCGTTTACTGATTTCTAAGGCCAATTGCATCCCATAATTAGGATACCAAGGTCCTGTAACATTTACTGGCAACATCCAATAGGGAGGTTGTAAGACCAGATAAACCTTCATTTCACTTCTAGAGGGTCCATCTACTGGTAGACAATTGGTCAAAACACAAGCAGGACAAGTCAGCCGGTATAACTGATGACGATCTTCTTTCACTGGAGTAATGGTCCCATCTCCAACAATCAAATAGTAGGGAGGTGGAACACAGGCACGCAATTGTAGAACTGGAGAAAGATAATATTCTGGAAAACTAAAACTGTCATTAGTATATATTTTATCAAAGGCAGCATATAACTTCCAAAGATCAGAATGAATTCTTCCTTCAGGGGATTGCAAAAATGGTTGTTGGGATTAAGCACTACCATTGTCAGTTTTTATTTTACGAGGTTTGCCCATTGCTGCAAAGGCAGAAAATAGGTGATTTTGAACATCAACAAATGCTTCTCCTGAGTGGGCTGAAGCATGTATATAGCCTGAGCAAGTATCAACAGGCACATGTATATATTGCAATTTCCCAAAAGGTAAATATTGTGTGATGTCCATTTGCCACAAATCATTGGGCCGAAGACCTCGGGGATTAATGGCATAGACCGGCTGTGGGAAGAATTGTGGACAGATGTTGCGTTGTTTAACAATTTGTCTGACCACCTCATGAGATATTTTGAATTCTTGTCGAAGGGCTGCCGCATTCTGATGAAAATTATCATGACACCTTTTGGCTGTTTCCAAAGGAGTGGTAATGGGCAGAACTTGCAGTAAATGGGTTGCTGCATCGGCTATCCGATTCCCAGCAGCTAGGGGACCAGGTAGATCGGTGTGAGCTCGAATGTCGGAAATATAAATTGGACTGTGCCGTAAATTAAGAAGTTTTTGTATAGCATGAAATAGATGATAAAGTTCCTCATCTGCTGTCAGTATAAAGGCAGTGGGAAGCTGCAACACGGCTTTGACAATGTATTGACTGTCAGAATAGACATTTATAGATTCCGGGTAAGTTTTTAGGGCTACCTGTACAGCATAAAGCTCGGCCCTTTGGACAGATTTAGTCGTATAATTTAAAGTGATCAAATTTTTATGTTGGGAAGTGACATAATACACTGCAATTTTACCCTCTTTACTAGCATCCACAAAAATGGAAGCAGCATCTTCAATCGGCTGACAAACAATAGGATTATAGGGCAAAATATCTATAAGACTGAAACCTTGTATTAAAGATACAGAAGGTAAATGAAATTTAATTTGACCTGTAAAATTAGCCAAGGCAAATTGCCATTCGATGGACTGGGCAAAAGCAGCGTCCACCAGCTTCTGTGTCAGAAAGGCACATGCAATAAATTCTGGATCGTGTCCAAAGAGCTGAACAGCTCAGGATCTTCCTCTAATGATAGAAAGACAAAACATAGATAGCAAAGGATTAATGACATGCAGGGAGTGTAAGGCTAAATGTAGCCATCAAGTGGGCCATGAGATTGCCACAGAATTGCAAAGGGGATGACCTGAGGTTTTAATATTATTAGATACAAAGGCTGAGAAAGGTCAATTCTAGTGATTGGGCCTGCTGAATGGCCTGTTCTATATGTCTTATAGCTTCTTTAGCTTCTTGAGTGAGACTTCGCGGGGACGCTGGAGAACTATCTCCTTTTAGAATATTAAACAAAGGCAGTAATTGTTCTGTGGTGACCCCTAGTGTATTTCTAATCCAATTTATATCTCCTAATAATTTCTGAAAATCATTTAGAGTAGTCAAATGTCCGGTTCTAATTGATACTTTCTGAGGTCGGAACAGTTGATTTGGAGATGAGATACCCTAGGTATTCAAAAGGGTGCTTCCTTTTGAACTTTCTCAGGGGCAACAATCAAATTATATGCTTTAAGGCATCTTTGAAGAGAAATAAAAGCCTCCTGTAATAATTCCTCAGTTTCAGCAGCCAAAAGTAAGTCGTCCATATAATGGATGCAATATACATGGGGGAAACTCTGTCTAAAAGGGGTAATTGCTCTGGCCACGAACTCTTGACGTAAAGTTGGACTGTTAGCCATGCCTTGCGGTAAGACCTTCCACTGATACCGCTTAGCAGGTTCCTGTAAGTTAGTGGAAGGCAGGGAGAATGCAAAATGTTCTCCGTCGCCAGGGGCCAACGGAATGGTAAAAAAACAATCTTTTAAGTCCAAAACTAGTAATTGATATTGTAAAGGAATGGCCGATGGGGAAGGGAGGCCAGGTTGCAAAGCCCCCATGGGCTTCATGACAGCATTAATTGCTCTCAAATCCTGCAGCAACCTCCAGGATCAAGGACCTCTTTAATACAGGTCCAAGTAGACCACAAGGTCCCTGGAACCGCAGCCCCACAAATCTTCATTTGATTCTTAAGTTCCTGACCAACTCGCTGCCAATCCTTTAAATCAACTGTACCCCCGTCTGGAAACCATGGGCAATAATCATGCACTATGTCAAAAAATTCCCTAAGGGCTGACTGAGAAACCTTAATTCCCTTCTCCTTCATAAGAGCCTGCAAGGCAGTTACAAAATATCCCTGTTCCATAGACTGTTTCTGTCCCATAGTTTTACTCCCGTCGTCTGTGCTGCTGGCACAGTTCCCCTACCTGAATTAGATGCCGTGCGATCTGCTTTCGCTTTCCTCCTTGTTGTCTCAGGTCCCTGTTCGGGCTCCACTTGTTGCCACCGGCGCAACAAACACCAGATCAGGGGTCCTGAGGGTAGGGGAGAGTGTAAGAAAAAAAAGAGGAAGAGAAGCAGTTGGGAACAGGAGGGTTCCCGGGGCTGATGGCCCAAGTGACGGCTTTATTGTTGCTGTACACAATCTTTTATATCAAGACTCTTATGGATCAGGTCATTCTAAGAATAAACAGGTTTCACATGATCGCTGCCAGCCAAAACATTTAGTTCTGTGTACCTTGTGAACTTTCTAAACGGGTCACAACAAGACCTTGTTGATAGATTGCTAGCAAAACACAGTTCCCATGTTTGTTTACTATTTGACCGGGTAGAAAAGGCGGGCGCGGTATGGTAACATGTACTGCAACACACAAGACAACAGCTTCAGGAATTAGCTTTCTCGCCTTGACAAGGCTTTCGTAATGCCTTTGCAAGTGGGGGAATGGGAGGGGCACACGGTGGGCTGAGTCAACAGGGAAGCCGTTGCTCAACCCTGGTATCAGCCTGACTCTGGGGTCACAGGACCTCCCACATAATACTTACACATACACACATACTCACAACAGCCCGCACCCGGCATTAAATGGAGAACATCACTAGAGGCTTTCCTTATGAATCCAAAAGCAAGACACGATGCCTTACTTTTTTCTCCTCCAATATTCGCACCATGTGAGAGGTGTATGAATTTCAACTGACAAGGGCAAGCAATTTGAAGCAAAGGACGTGCTTAAAATTCTCTGTATTTGTTGATAGTATGTTAATGTGGCAACCACACCCACCCAACGCCTAGGGAAATGGACAACAAACATCAAAATGAGAATCTAGGGATAAGTAGCAGGTTTTGATGTTCAACATCAGAACTCAATAACCTTCTTATGTACAAACAAATCCACAAACAAACAATTTCAGTATACGGCTAATGGGCGAGAAGGAAATGATGGTCATAATCAGTAGCAATGGACAATGCATAACAGAAAACCCCACAATTTTATACTTGAGGCAAGTAGGAAAAGACATATCATATTTTAGTAAGAACCTCAAGATAATAATGGTCCCATCAATGACCCTAAGATTAATTTACTAAACTTAAGCAATCCCATTAACATGCCATTAGCTGTTTTGATAGGTTAGATAAGTTGAGGTCAGATTGGTTTGGTAGAATAAACAGCAATTGTGAAATAAATCTGGAAAATAAGTGTAATGGGAGGATGTGACAGTTGGTCTTATCAGATACTAAAGCACACAATACATAGTGTACAATACAAGAAGGATGATGTTGACTCGTGAATTGACAGCATGACTAATGAAACAGAAACCATGATACTAATACAACCTTATTTATATTTTCAAGATTAGGATGTGATTAAAGCAGCTTTTCAAATCATTGGAGATGTGACTGATGATTTAGAAGTTGGCTGTTGTGACTTCCAAAAGTCAAATAATCCAATTTAAAAATGGGTAGAGGACACGAACAGACATTTACCCACAGAAGACATACAGATTGGTGTCCACCCAGACGAGCCTGGGGCCTGCTTCGGATTCTGTGTCTCCCTCTCTCTCTGCACTCCCTGCTCTTCTCTGTCTCTTCCTCTCTCTGTCTCTCAAAAATAAATAAAACATTAAAATTAAAAAAAGAAAAGGTGCCCAACATCACTTATCATCAGGGAAATACAAATCAAAACCACAATGAGGTATCACCTCACCCCTATGAGAATGGGTACAATCCAAACCACAAGAAATGACAAGTGTTGCCGACAATGTGGAGAAAAAGGAAACTTCTTGCACTGTTGGTGGGAATGAAAACTGGTGCAGCCACTGTAAAAAACAGTATGGAGTTTCCTCAGAAAGTTAAAAATGGAACTACCCTACAATCCAGTAATCGCACTACTGGGTATTTATGCAAATGTACAAGAACACTAATTCAAAAGGATACATGCATCTTATGTTTATTGCAGCATTATTTACAATAGTCAAATTATGGAAGCAGCCCAAGTGTCCACCAGAAGATGAATAGATAAAGAAGAAGTGAACACACACACACACACACACACACACACACACACAGGAATATTATTCAGCCATAAAAAAGATGAAACCTTTGCCATTTGCAACAACATGAATGGAGCTAGAGAGCATAATGTTAAGTGAAATAAGTCAAGTCAGAGAAAGACAAATATTATATCACCTCACTCATATGTGGCATTTAAGAAACAAATGTGGGCTCACACAAGGCAGAGAGAAGTAGGGGATCTGTATTTCCATGTCTCCCCTAAACAAAGGAAGGACTGAAGTGGAAAGGACTTTGAACCCCAAGAGTCTGGGAGGAAAAGAGACTGAGTCTACCAGGGAGAAACTGGGACAACTTGAGAGGACCATAGGTGGGTGATTGCAAACTGGGGGAGATAAAATGGGCTGTGTAGGCACAGAGGGGAGGGATCCCCTTCTGCTGAGAGAAAAGAGTGGCTGGGGAAGTGTAGGACTGTATCTGGACAAAGGAAAAACCTCGGACCAGGATGGAGAGGGATCCCATCTCTAACTGCAGGTTAGAGGATCTCTAACTGCAGATCCCATCTTTGGACTGGGGCCAGCTGCCCTGTTCGCACACCTGGGGAGGAGGGGAGCCACCCCCGGGTTCACTGGTAGATCAGGGCGCTGTCCACATTAGGAGAAACCGGTCCCCTCCCCTGAAGGGCTGCGGCACAGGACAAAAGCAGCCGGGACCTCATATCGGGAAGTGCTTCCCCAGTACTGGGGCACACGGAGGCTGAGTTTAACTCCCAGCCAAGCCTCCAGGGCAAACCAGGCAAAGGCGTTGGAGGAGCAAGACAGACAGCCTTGTCTGCGCCTGCGCACAGTGAGGAGAGCTCCAAAGGAGTGATTTGGGACACTGGGTCATGGAGAAGAGACTGGGGGGTTCGCCATTTTTCTCCCCACCACCACCAAGGTGGGGCCTCAGGGATCAGTCCGCAGGGCCCACAGTGGAGGCGGGACCAGCCTACGCCAAACAGGTCCTTCCATGCTGGGTAACTGTGTATCTACTGGAGCTGGGATAGACACTGTAGGACCGACAGACCTCTCCTCCTGACCAGTGCTGCTGCATTGCCTGGATTAATTCTGGACACTTCTTGCTATAGATATATTCTCCCCCCCTCCATTTCTCCCTCTTATCTCTTCCCTCCTCTAGGCTGGTTACTCTGGTTATTGGTTTGTTTAAACAGACATATTTAATCCATTCTCTTGATACATGTTCTACACCTCCTTCTTTACATTCCTTTCTCTCTCTCTGGAATAATCAAGCCATATAGTTTCTCTGTCTGGGTAATTTTATTTTCATTTCTTTTCCCCGCCTCCTTCCTTATTTTCCTTGCTCTTTCTCTGGATTAAGTCTTTTAGTCTCTCTCTGGTGGGTAGTGTTTATTTTTTTCTTTTTCCCCGCCCCTGTCATTTCTCTCTTTGTATGTGCTCTTCCATCAGCACGCCTCCACCCTGTTCTTTACTTGTAGCTGGTGTTTCTGGTTTTTTGCTTTTGGATTGTTTTTGTTTGTTTGTTTGTTTGTTTGTTTTATTATGTTTGTGTGTTTGCATGTTTTGTCTCCTGTTTGTCTGTTGTTTGCTTTCCTTTACAGGGGTATGTCAAGGAAAAAATCAAAGCACACCTGGTGGAGGGTCCAAGACATGACTATGAGTAGGGAACTGAACTAACCAAAGTCACAACAGAGAGCAAGTAACACTTTCCAAAAAAAATACCTCCTGAGGGGCCAGGCCCTGGACAGTGTATGACCACCCTTTAATATAGCAGTGCTCACAGGTGCAGAGCACACAACAAATTTTTAAAACTCATAAGGGACAGAAAACTAGCCAAAATGATGAAACGGAAGAATTCACCTCGAAAGAAATTCCAGGAAGTAGCGACAGCTAAAGAATTGATCAAAACAGATTTAAGCAACATAACTGAACAAGAATTTAGAATAATAGTCATAAAATTAATTGCTGGGCTTGAAAAAAGCATAGAGGACAGCAGAGAATCTATTGCTACAGAGATCAAGGGACTAAAAAATAGTCATGATGAATTAAAAAATGCTATAAATGAGGTGCAAAATAAAATGGAGGCGGCCACAGTGCAGATTGAAGAGGCAGAGGGGAGAATAGGTAGATTAGAAGATAAAATTATGTAAAACAGGAAGCTGAGAAAAATAGAGATTAAAAAAATCCAGGATTACGAGGGGAGAATTAGAGAACTAAGTGATTCAATCAAACGGAACAATATCCGTATCATAGGAATTCCAGAAGAAGAAGGAGAGAGAGGAGAAAGGGGCTGAAGGTGTACTTGAACAAATCATAGCTGAGAACTTCCCCAATCTGGGGAAGGAAACAGGCATTGAAATCCAAGAGGCACAGAGAACTCCCTTCAGCATAACTTGAATCACCGGTCCTCTGCACAACACCATACGTTCTTAGTGAACTGGAAAGATACACAAGGATAAAGAGAAATTCTGACTAAGCATGCTGTCAGGGATTAATGGCGACTTAACATCAAGGCGTAGTAAATGAGAGGGTCAGTAGCAGACCTATATTCCGCCCCACAGCCTTACACTGGGCTGGCCAGAAAGAATGGCAGGAATCTTCAATGTGCATGAACAGGAGAAATATGCCCACAAGAATCTTTTATCAGCAAGCCTGCCATTGAGACTAGAAGGAGAGATAAAGCTGTTCTCGCAACACACATATTCCACTCCACTCGAAGGGAATTCAGACCACAGTTAAAACCAGCACCAACAAGAGATCCTGAGGGAGGACTCTGTGACTGAAAAAGTTGCAAGGACCAAAATGTTCCAGGACATCCACTACAAGATGAAACCTACAAGATAACACGAGTCTAAACTCGTATATTTCAATAATAACACTGAAATGTAACGGACTAAATGGCCCCATCAAAGACATAGGTATCAGAATGGCTAAAAAACAAGGACCTATATATTTGCAGTCCACAAGAGACTATTTTAGGACCACCAGGCACCTTCAGATTGAAAGTGAGGGGATGGAGAAACCATCGATCATGCTCCTGGAAGTCAAAAGAAAGCTGGAGTAGCCATACTTATATCGGACAAACTAGACTTTAAATTAAAGACTATCACAAGAGATGAAGGGGGTCATTATATAATAATTACATGGTCTATCCATCAGGAAGAGTTAACAATTATAAATGTCTATGCACCGAATACGGTAGCCCCCAAATATATAAAACACTTAATCACAAAAAATAAGTGCCCTTATGCTAATGAATTGGTAATTGCATGGGACTTTAATACTCCACTTGCAGCAATGGACAGATCATCTAGACAGAGAATCAGTAAAGAAACAATGGCCCTGAATGATACATTGGACCAGATGGACTTGACAGATATATTTAGAACTCTGCATCCCAAAGCAACAGAATACACTTTCTTCTTGAGTGAACACGGGACATTCTCCAAGATAGATCACATACTTGGTGTAACAAAACAGCCCTCAATAAATATAAAAGAATTGAGATCATACCATGCACACTTTCAGATCACAATGCTATGAAACTTGAAATCAACCACAGAAAAAGTCTGGGAAAACTCCAAAAGCATGGAGTTAAAGAACATCCTACTAAAGAGTGAATCTGTAAAACCACGGGCAATTAGAGAGAAAATTCTAAAAATATATTAAAATAAATGAAACGAAAAAGGCACGATCCCAAACCTTTGGGGTGCAGCAAAGGCACTCCTAAGAGGAAAATACATCGCATTCCAGGCCTATCTCAAGAAACAAGAAAAATTGCAAATACATAGTCTAACAGCCCACCAAAGAACAGAAAGCAGAACAGAAAACACACCCCAAACCCAGCAGATGAAGAGAAATAATAAAGATCAGAGTAGAAATCAACAATACAGAATTAAAAAAACACACAGTAGAACAGATCAATGAAATCAAGAGCTGTTTTGGTGAAAAAATAAACAAAATTGATAAACCTCTAGCCAGGCTTCTCAAAAAGAAAAGAGAGAAGACTCAGACAGATAAAATCCATGAATGAAATGATTCTTACAACAATCCCTTCAGAAATACAGGAAATTATCAGCAATAGTATGAAACAATTATATACAACAAATGGACAGCGAGGAAGAAATGAAAATACCTACACATCCACCAACACTTCCCAAAACTCAAAAGGTTTTAAAAATAAAAATTTTACAGGACACATAACTAGTGAAGAAATTTAATGAGTTATCAAAAAAAAAAAAAAAAACACAACAACACCAAATAACAGTACTGTGCCAGATGGCTTCCCAGGGGAATTCTATCAGACATTTAAAACAGAGTTAATACCTATCCTTCTCAAGCTGTTCCAAAAAACAGAAACGGAAGGAGGACTTTTGGACTCATTCTATGAAATCAGCATTACCTTTATTCCCAAAGCAGACAGAGAACCCACATATAAAGGAGAACTAAGGCCATTATCCACCAAAGAATATGGATTGCCAAATATTCTCAAGAAGATACCTAGCAATCAAAACCAACAGCATTAAATAGAATTATTCACCATGATCAGTGACTTTCATCCTGGATTGGCCCAGGGGGGGGGAAAAGGGGGGAAACATAAAAGGGGCGTTGGGTTTCAATATTCACAAATCAATCAATGTAGTATGTCACATTAATAAAATAAAGGATAAGAAGCATATGATCCTGTCAAAAGATGCAGAAAAAGCATTTGGAAAAACACAACATCATTTCTTAGAAAAAACCCTCGAGAAAGTCAGGATTAGTAGAACATACTTACATCACATAAAAGTCATTAGAAAAGCCCCACAGCTGATTTCTTCCTCAGTGGGGAAAAACTGAGAGCTTTTCCCCTGAGATCAGGAACATGACAGGAAGTCCACTGTCACCACTGTTGTTTAACATAGTGTTGGAAGCCCTAGCCTCAGCAATCAGACAACAAAAGTGAAATAAGGGCATCAAAATGGGCAAAGATGAAGTCAAACTTTCACTTTTCACAGATGACATGATACTCTACCTGGGAAACCAGACAGACTCTACCAAAACTCTGCTAGAACTAATACATGAATTCAGCAAAATCGCATGGTAGAAAATCAATGTACAGAAATCGGTTACATTTTTATACACCAATAATGAAGCAACAGAAAGAGAAATAAAGAAAATGATCCCATTTACAATTGCACAGAAAACCATAAAATACCTAGGAATAAATGTAACCAAGCATGTAAAAGATCTATATGCCAGAAAAATTAGAAAGCTTAGGAAGGAAATTGAAGAGGACACAAAGAAATGGAAAAACATTCCACGTTCATGGTTTGGAAGAATAAATATCGCCAAAAGGTCAATCAACCCAAAGCTATCTCCACATTCAATGCAATCCCAATCATAGTTGCACAGCATTCTTCTCAAAGCTATAGAACAAAGCAGTCCTAATTGTGTATGGAACTACAACAGACCCCAAATAGCCAAAGCAATATTGAAGAAGAAACCAAAGAGGGAGGCCTCACAATCCCAGACTTTAGCCTCTACTACAAAGCTGTGATCATCAAGACAGTATGGCATCGGCACAAAAACAGACACACAGACCAATGGAATAGAATGGAGAACCCAGAATTGGACCCACAAATGTATGGCCAACTAATCTTTGACAAAGCAGGAAAGAGTATCCAATGGAAAAAAGACAGTCTCTTTAACAAATGGTGCTGGGAGAAACTGGACAGCAGCATGCAGAAGAATGAAACTAGACCACTTTCTTACACCATTCACAAAAATAAACTCAAAATGGATAAAGGACCTGAATGTGAGATAGGAAACCATCAAAACCCTAGAGGAGAAATCAGGAAAAAACCTCCTCTGACCTCAGCTGCAGCAATTTCTTACTTCACACATCTCCAAAGGCAAGGGAATTCAAAGCAAAAATGAACTTTTGGGACCTCATGAAGATAAAAAGCTTCTGCACTGCGAAGGAAACAATCATTAAAACTAAAAGGCAACCGACAGAGTGGGAAAAGATATTTGGAAATGGCATATCGGATGAAGGGCTAGTATCCAAAACCTACAGAGAACTACCAAAACTCGACACCTGAAAAACAAATAATCCAGTGAAGAATTGGGCAGGAGACATGAATAGACATTTTTCCAAAGAAGACATCCAGATGGCCAGCAAACAAACGAAACGATGCTCAACGTCACTCCTCATGAGGGAACACAAATCAAACCGCACTGAGATACCACCTCATGCCAGTTAGAGTGGCTAAATGATCAAATCAGGGAAGACTATAGATATGGCCAGGATGTGGAGAAATGGGGAACACTCTTGTCTGTTGTGGGAATGCAACTGGTGCAGCTGCCATAGGAAAACTGTGGAGGGTCCTCAAAAAATTAAAAAATAGAGCTAACCCTATGACCCAGCAATAGCACTGCTAGGAATTTACCCAAGGGTTACAGGGTGCTCACGAATAGGGGTGCACATGTACCCCATGTTTATAACGACTTTCAACAATAGCGAATTGTGGAAAGAGCCTAAATGTCCATACAAACTGACGAATGGAATAAAGAAGATGTGGATTACTCTGGAAAGCAGTGTGGAGGTTCCTCAGAAAATTAAAAATAGACATTACCTATGACCCAGCAGTAGCACTGCTAGGAATTTACCCAAGGGATACAGGAGTACTGATGCATAAGGGCACTTGTACCCAATGTTTATAGACGCATCTCAACAATAGCCAAATTATGGAAAGAGACTAAATGTTCATCAATGATGAATGGATAAAGAAATTGTGGTTTATATACCAATGGAGTTACTAATGGCAATGAGAAAAGAAGAAATATGGCCCTTTGTAGCAACCGGGGATGGAATGGAGAGTGTGTTGCTAGTGAATAAGCCATACAGAGAAAGACAGATACCATATGTTTTCACTCTTATGTGGATCTTGAGAAATTACAGAAGACCATGGAGGAGGGGAAGAAAAAAAAAAAGAGGTAAGAGGTTAGAGTGGGAGAGAGCCAAAGCATAAGAGACTCTTAAAAACTGAGAACAAACTGAGGGTTGATGGGGGGTGGGAGGGAGGGGAGGGTGGTGATGGGTATTGAGGAGGGCACCTTTTGGGATGAGCACTGGGTGTTGTATGGAAACCAATTTGACAATAAATTTCATATATTGAAAAATAAAAAAAAAGATGTGGCTTATATATACAATGGAGTACTACTTGGCAATGAGAAAGAATGAAATCTGGCAGTTTTGCAGCAACGTGGATGGCACCAGAAGGTATTATGCTAAGTGAAATAAGTCAGTCAGAGAAAGACAGATACCATATGTTTTCACTCATATGTGTATCTTGAGAAACTTAACAGAAGGCCATGGTGGAGGGGAAGGGGAAAAATGTTACAGTGATGGAGGAGGCAAAAACATGAGAGACTCTTGGACACTGAGAACAAACTAAGCGTTGATGAGGGGTGGGGAGGAGGGAAAGTGGGTGAAGGGCATTGAGGAGGGCACTTGTTGGGATGAGCACTGGGTATTGTATGGAAACCAGTTTGTCAATAAATTATATTTAAAAAAAATAAAAAAAATAAGAAACAAAACAAAGTGAACAAGAAAAACGAGGAGGGAAGGAGGGAAAGAGAGTAGATACGAGAGAGACAGAGAGAGAGGAGAGAGAGCACTTAAACTCTAGATAGCAACCCGATGGTTACCAGAGGGAAGTTGTGTGTGGGGTAATGGTTGAAGTAGGTGATAGAGATTAAAGACTATACTTATCATGATGAGTACTGAGTAATATATAGAATTATTGAATCGTTATATTACAGCTGAAACAAATAGAACACTATATGTTAGCTATACTGGATTTAAATTTAAAAACAATTAAGACAAATGAAGTGGTGTGGTGATATCAAGATATCCATTCACTCAGGTAAATAGGTAAAATGGACCCATTTCTCTAGTCTTAATTCAGACAGAATTCAAATGCTTACAAATGTTGTAAGTTTAAAAATGAAATAATACAAGTATTCAAAGAAAGCAACTAGAAGCAAATAAGTGATAGGGTGCAGAATGAGCCCCAGTTTTGAGGGAATTTGGAGTTACTCCTCTTCTGGTGTCTGAGTCCATTATCTACCACTCAGTGACTCATATCCCTATTCTGTGGTTCAATTACCACAAGTAGGTGTTTACTCAATATCTAACATGATCCTCAACGCTGTGTCTTGTGCTGTGAAAAGAGCAAGGTAAGTGCCCATAAGGTCCATGCCAGCAATAGTGAGCTTTATAGACCATTCTGATACACATGAAAACAATTGCAAAGAAGGGTGTAAAGCAGGGCTCTTGGAATTAACTTAAACAGCTTTCTACATCAGTCTGCTCGTTCCTTGTTTAGAACATGGAATGTTCAGCGATTATTTATTTTTTTATTAATCTTTCAAATTTTTTTGACAAATTTCATTACCCAGATGCAAAATCAACAAAAAAATTTTTTTTGTTTGTTTTTAACTTGGAGCATACTTGGAGGATACTTCAGAATACATGGTTCTTTTTTCAATTTATTTTTTCAGAGAGAGGGAGAGAGAGAGAGAGTGAGAAGGAACATTCAGTGGAGGGGCAGAGGAAGAATGAGAGAATCTTAAGTAGGCACCACACCCAGTGTGGAGCCCAATTTCAAGGCTTGATCTCACGAACCATGAGATCATGACCTGAGTTGAAATCAAGATTGGACACTAACCAGCTGAGCCACCCAGGTGCCCCCAGAATACATGGTTCTAATTATTATATATTATATATATATATTATATATATATATTATATATATAAAACATTCCATCCAAGAAAAATAGAATACACATTTTCCTCAAGTACACACAGAAGAGTCCCCTGGTTAAATCATATAAAAAGAGACATAACAAATATTAACTGCTTGTCCTAAGAATTAACAAGGAGGGAAGACCTCAGAAACCAAGTGAGAATGAAGAGAAAACAATACAACAGATACTTCATAAATGCATAGTGTGATAGCAGATCAGTATAAACAATTATACACTAACAAATCAGATAACGTAGAAAAAAACCAGATAACTCCTAAAAATGCACAAGTTACCAAGATGGAATCATGAATCTTGAATCCAAGAAATAGGAAATCTTCTTAGACCAATGACAAGAATGCAAATCGAATTAGGAGTCAAAAATCTCCCAGAACAGAAAAGCCCAAGACTACATGGCTTCATTGGTGAATTCTACCAAACATTTAAAAATATATAATTAATGACAATCTTTGCCAAAATCTTACAAATAATGGAATAGAGGGAACACATTCAAAATCATTCTATGAGGCCATTTTATCGTGATACCAAAGCAGGATAAAAACAAGAACAAAAAAGTCTAGTTTGTCCAATGTAAGTACTGTACTTCTGGCTTTCTTTTGACATCCGTTTGTGTGTAAATGGTTACTCACCCCCTCACTTTTCAATCTGCAGGTGTCTTTAGGTCTAAAATGAGTCTCTCTTGCAGGCAGCATATAGATGGATGTTTGGTTTTTTTAAATCCATTCTGACACCCTATATCTTTTGATTGGACATTTAGTCCATTTACATTCAAAGTAATTATTGATAGATATGTATTTATTGCCATTTTATTACTTGTTTTGTCATTGTTTCTGGAGATTTTCTCTGATCCTTTCTTGTCTTTGTCACTTTTGGTCTCTCCTTTCCACTCAAAGAGTCCCCTTTAATATTTCTTGCAAGGCTGGTTTAGTGGTCATTAATTAAATCCTTTAGTTTATGTTTTTGTTTGTCTAGAAACTCTTTATCTCTCTTTCTATTCTGAATGATAGCCTTGCTGGATAGAGTATTCTTGGCTGCAGATTTTTCCCATTCAGCACTTTGAATATATCATGCCACTCCCTTCTGGCTTGCAAGTTTCTGTTGAGAAATCTGCAGCTAGCCTTATGGGTTTTCCCTTGTAAGTTAAGGTCTTCTTTTGTCTTGCTGCTTTTAAGACTTTTTCTTTATAATTACACTTTGCAAAATTAATTAATTGGTGTTTGGCCTGCTTTGCTGATTTTGATGGGAGTTCTCTGTGGCTCCTGGATCTGGATGTCCGTTTCCTTCCCCAGATTAGTAAAGTTTTCTGCCCTTATTTCCTGAAAAAGATTTTCTGCCCCTTTCTCTCCCTTTTCTTCTGGGACTCCTATAATATGAATGTTATTATGTTTGATGGAGTCACTGAGTTCCCTAAGTCTATTCTCATGTTGCATAATTCTTTCTCTCTTTTGTTCAGCTTCATTATTTTCCATTATTTTGTCTTCTAGGTCACTAATTCATTCCTCTGCTTCTTCCATCCTGCTGTTCATTGCATCAAGCCTGTTTCCAATCTCTCATTTATTGTATTCTTCATCTCTGATTGATCCCTTCTTTAACTCTTTTATCTCTGTGGTAAGGGTCTCACTGATGTCTTCTATTTTTTTCTCAAGCCTAGTGAGTATCCTTATGATTGGTACTTTAACAGAGATTTTTGCCTCTGCAAAAGAGAAGTAAAAAACACTGCTCAATAAAATTGTCTCTCTACTTCAGGACCTCGGGTTTAAATGAACACAGGAGCAATAGGCCCTCCCTGTCTCTTATGACTGCATGTGGCAAGGACTAGGACAAGGCTGACTAATAGGATTGCTGGCCTGGGACTCATTTGCTGCATAAGAATAGCGGGTGTCTCAGAGCCAAAGGACCTTGACATGCACTCAAATACACTTGGGGAGGACTACACTGAAAGCCTGGACCTGCTGACCTCAAGTCCTTGTGTGCTTCCCCTCACTCGGTCCCCCTCATACTGAGGACAAGATCTCGTCAAACTCCCCCTCCCTTCTTACACCAGAGTTAGTTCACTCACTTTGGGCCCCAATTCAGGAGGGCAGTGCTCCTCCCTGACTCAAAAAATTCAGGGCAGTCATTCAAACCAAGTTCATGGAATGTTTAACTGCAAACCTTTCACGTGTTTGCTTGGCAAGAAACATGGAAAATCTTTCAAAGATTTTACAAGTCCTTGGACCTGCCATCACCTGTCTGGTAATGCGGGGGGTCTCCTCAGGAAGCGGTTAAGCACATGCGTGTGTCCATAGACACAGAATGCCTATGCTTGCTGCTCACTCATTTCAATGCTCTGGCAAGGGCATGAGCTTAGGTAGAGGTGAGAGATCTCAGGGAAAAGAGTTAGGGAGGGGGAGCGAGGAAAGAGGTTTCACATAATCATACTCTGTATCACAGCCCTGGGATTCCACCTAAGGGTTTTGGTCATGGATGTAGAGGGAAATCCTCAGTTCCACCTGAATGTTTCTCATTCCTTAAGATACTGCCTTCTCACACAAGTTTAAGCCATTGAATATCCAACATCCTTCTTTCTTTCAGCAGAGACAATGGTTCTACTTCCTTGATCAAGCCTGGACAGGCTCCCTGCCAATAGCCAAGTACTAATGGTTTATATTAGTAAAGATGGTTGGAGCTGTTTCAGAACTGCCAGAGGGAGTGGTCTTCTAGAGCTGTGGGTCTACCAAACATTCCGGACACTTTCAAAGATGCATTCAGCATCTGGCCTGAGAGCCACCTACTTCCTGCAGCCCCAAGTTCCCAAATGGGGCACCAGGCACTAGTAATAATAAGAAATTGCCGATTCCAAGTGTTTACAAAATGTCAAAACATGATAATTTAAAAGTGATACAGGTTCACTAAAGTCACAGGAATAGACGTCACATCATAGGGAATATGGTCAATGGTATTTTAAGAGCGTTGTATGGTGACAGATGACAGCTACACTTGTGGTGACCATAGCATAACATATGGAGTTGTTGAATCACTATGTCTTACACCTGAAACTAATGTAACTTGTGTGTCAACTATATTCAAAGCAAAAACTAATAGAGTAAATACAAGGTCAGTATAAAAAAATTCACCATTGGCTTGGGAAGTGTCAATTGTCAGTGCCCAAATACACTTAGGTCAATTGGAGCCTTGGTGGCCTCAATGCCAGTGAAGAAACTTGAAGAATTCCAGTTTTCATGACTGAGCAGACATTCACATAGCAGTTTCTCCAAATTCCTTAGCCTTTTCTAGCTTTCAAAATACCTGACTTTGAACCATGAACTGGAATAATAGTTTACTTGAATAAGAGTTTGGATAAAAGGAGATTTACATTTTTTCTGTACTATTTGCTTATATTAGCTTTGCCAGTTGTTGTGATTTTTCCCACCTTCTAGATCTCTTTACCTGGAGGAATGCAGTGTTCCTCTGACATCCTCGTGTCTGTCTTACTGCACTGAAAAACAGTCAATTCGCATGGTTCCCATTCCAGGCCTCTCGGCCCAAGGGGCAAATTCTTCACTTGGACCACCATGATTCTCGTCGTCATTCGTCGTTCGTCGTCATCGTCTCGTTGTCAATCTGCAATCATCATTCACACCTCAAGAGTGGCTGTTGAGTGAGCACCATGGTGGATGTTAACAATGACCAATCATAAATACATTGGTGGCCTAATATCTAACATAACAGCGTTGCTGGATTATATGAAATATTCTGAATTTCTTTCATTTTGGGTCCCCTCTCAACCACAGAGGGCTTTTAGACGTTTTCCCCGTTATTCAATCCCTTTTTGCTTAGGACGTGAAGTTTTAATACCCACAGGTGAAATGCCAAGTGTTTATAGTACTGTGGTCCTTTGCAGTGTCACAAACTGTTGTAACATAGAAAGGATAGCAACTTCCTACCTTCAAAACCTCATTTTTAGGTCACTTTGGGGTTAAGATCTGTTAAGTATGGATTGATTATTGTGATGAGCACAAAAGCTGGAACCCATTATATGGTTTATGATATGTGGAAATCTTACTTAGGCTCTACTGGCTTACCCTTGGTCATCTGAAAAGGAGACCCACAATGCTTTCCTTACAGATCTGTAGGGGGGGAGGTAAATGGGAAACCTGGTACAGAGTAACATAGTCACAGAGCGAGGGGACTCAAGATATGTGCGTCCCGTCCTACCTTCCTCTCCTTCCCAGCGAGGTGATGGGACTATTACCTAAAACTGAACAAATAACTCCCACAGAGGACCCACCCGGAAATGTGGTAGTAAGTATCCACACTACATCAATTAATGAATGAACCTTTAGGGCCATTTCTGTGTTGCAGGATGGCTTTGCTGAGGGATTTGGGGGTGAGAAAGAAGATCATCATAGCTGTTGCCCTTTGATTCATTGTCATATCCCTTTTCTATGTTTATCGTCTACATTGATATTGGGAAAAGCACAGCTTTCCCGTGGAGCTCCAAATGAAGAGAGCGTGCAGATAAAGAGGAGGCAGGAATCTACAAGGCACTTGACCCGCGACACAGACCCATTACATCCCTCGGGACACCCATGCACCGGATTTCACATCAGTTCACCATCAGCTTCTTCAAAGAGAAGGGCTGGGAGTGTGTATTCCACATGGGGCACAATATGGAAATGTGTATAAATCTGCAAGTTTTCAAGCCTAGAAGGTATTCATCTATCAAGGAGACTGTTGGTTGTCTTTTGGGGAGTGTAAGAGGTAGAATCTCATTCCTGTCCTGCCTAGGTGACTCTGGAAGATGGACTTTCCTTTGTGATGAGTCTGAGTTTAGCATTCTGTAAATGGGTATAATGAATGCCATCCTCAGAGGGAATTTTTGTGAGAGAATACTGCACATATATTATTGTGTGCATGTTTCGCTACAAACATATAAGTGTTACGTGGTGTAAGTGCCTTTGGATTCCTCTTTTCTCTGAAAATAGTGTTCTAGATTTCTTCTAATAAGGTGACGGTGGGGCTGTTTTGAATCATGACGAGCCATGTTTCATGGCCTTCTTACACATGCTTCCTTGGGCACAGGTTCCCAAGTTCTCTGAGGTCAGAAATAAGAGTGGGGCTGATGCTGGGACCCCAGTTTCTCTCTGACAGAAGCTGCTACTGTCTCTGCAATAGAAGCTCAAGAACCAAATTGCTCTCCCAGCAGTATTTGAGTTCTCATCTTCCTGGTTCCAACCATTTCCATCTAAAAAGGATGCTGCATAAACAGAAACTCGTGAGCAGGTTTGCTTGTCAAATTTAGAATTATCTCGTTAGGAAATACTATGATGCATTAAATATGGGACATTAGCTAAACACTTAGAATGTGTATGAAAAATATGTCATTAAAAAGAAAGTGAGATAGGGAAAAATGAAAGCATTCTAATATCTAAGGGGTGATATTACATTGGGATTAATCTTAATAGGTGGTAATAAGACCCATTCTTTGCAGAGATCTGGAGGAAAGAGCATAACCTCCTCGCCATGTGTGTCTGTGCTTTGGAGTCACACACACCCATGAAGGAAGGATAGCTATACCTCACTACCAGGGTTATCCTGAGATTTAACCCAGCCATCTGAATTGGAAAAACAGGAGTCAGAGCTTGTAAGCGTTTCCTCTGTAAAGATTAGCTGTCTTTCCTTCCTGGATTGCCGGGGAAACTCCTGAGGGCAACTTGTCTCTGCCCTCTCAGCCAAGGGCCCCCTTAACATGGGTGCTTCAGAATTCACTTGCTATTCTTTCCTTAACCCATCTCTGAATCTCCCTAAAAGGTGGAAATCGGGCTCGTTTGTATCAAAGCCACTTAGGTTATTAAGCATGACCAAATGGGCCCCAGACAAAACAAATAAAGCATCATTTGGCACACCAACAACCTGTGGGAATGACTTTTCCACCTTCATTCCAGCAAGGCCAGGAATTAATAGCTTTTGTTTTTTTTTTTTGCTATCCATTTTCTCATATTCCCTAGACTGCTCTTGGTGAGAGTCTTTCTGAGAAGGTCGTCAAAATTACAGAATCACAGCTCTTGTCCCTCTGCCGTATCTCCAGGAGAGCTCAAAGAGAATACATGCTCTTTGATGTTTAACCCGCAGGTAACTGTGAGGACGACAAAATTCATTACTTAAGGTGGACATGGTGTGTTGATTTTAATCCCTGTCCCCAATTCACGGATCAAGAGAAGAGTGGCAAATGACTATGATGAGCTTACTTGTAAAAAGTACATTCAATTGGGGATGTGACCCAAGCTTGGTGCCAGAGGTCTGCCTCTACTTCTCTCATCCCTGAGTCTATTTTGTGTGACAAAAGATTGTGTTCCATGACGCTCTGAGGGCATGGTGCGTCTTGGGCATTAAGGAGGAGGGAGGAAATGCTAGGGAGGTGTTGCTGTTAAGGAAACCTTAGATAAAGGATGCTGATGAAGAAATAAGTGTAAATCAGGGGCCCTCGATCAGGTTGGACCAGTTATGATGTGATGCCTAATAAGGGGATCGGCACATGCTCTCTTTCTCTCAGAGGCATGTGAAATCCCTGTGTGGGGATGATACTTCCATGTTTGTGTGCCTTGGAACTAAGTCTGTTAGGCAGCATCTGGTAGGTGAGTGTAGGGCCTAACATGGTGTGGGAAGGGGTTGTTGTTGGGAGGTAGACTCTCTTGAAGATCATAGACCGGTCAGAGCACTTTTGAAACCCTGCTACCTGTGGCCAGGACTGCGTCCTCCAGCTGAGAGAGGACAGGACGGAGAAAGCTACATTCGGACAGACGTTTCTCCCTTTTCTCTGTCTCACTCTGTTTCCCCCCTATGGGCAAAACTAACATTGATTGCTCATCTCTTTCCAAATAGACTTGCCTATTCATTGTAGTAATACTCCTCAACAACATTAATCTAATTTGGAAATCTCCTATACACTAATAAAAGTAAAAGAAATCTAATATGTATTCTAGTAAGGAATAAAATCACACAATTAATTTCAGAGATAAGATAATGACAGGAATAAAATTCTATCCTATTTCTAGTTTATTAAAACAGAGCTTAGAGGCATAATAAAAAATACTGGTTTAGCAGGATGGTAGGAATGTTGTATTGTTTGGTAGGTGTCTCTCTCTCTCTTTTTAAAAATGTTTGTTTTTGATAAAGTGAGAGAGAGACAGAGAGAGACATGCAACATGCGAGTGGGGAAGGGGCAGAAAGAGAGGAGAGGGGAATCCCAAGCAGGCTCCCCACTGTCAGCCCAGAGCCTGACGTGGGACTCAGTCTCACGAACCATGGGATCATGGCCTGAGCCAAAACCAAGAATAGGGTGCTTAACTGACTGAGCCACCCTAGCGCCCCATGGTAGCTGTCTCCTAAAGAAAGAAGCACCCACTTCTTTGGTAAAATGGAATGAGAGATCAGCAATTTGCTGAGCGAGATGTTGGACTGAGGCATTTTGGAGCCCTTTTACTTGTTCATAAACGTGAACTAGAGCTTAGGTTTGCTGAATCCCAGCTCTGTGTTCTCCTCATGAAGCACTGCCAATCTTGCCTTCAAAGGACAGGCCAAGATTTCCTTTTATCTTAAGGTTGAATAGTATTCGACTGTGTGTGTTGTGTGTGTGTGTGTGTGTTACACATACACACAAACACCAAACAAACATATATTATATCTAACATATATATATATCACACAAATATTATATACACACTCACTTACTGTGGAAAACTTTTAAAAAAAAAAAGTCAAAGTCTTAGTAATAGAGAGTAGAATGGTGGTTACCAGGGTCTGGAAATGGGGAAAGGAAGAAGGGGAGATATTGACCAAAGGGTACAAACTTTCAGTTACAAGATGAATAAGTTCTAGATATCTGATGTACAGCATGGCGACTATAACTAACAATAATGTATTGTATACTTGACATTTGCTAAGAGAGTAGATCTCAAGCGTAATCACCAAACACGCAGAACGAGTGGTAAATATTGGGGGTAGATGGATAGGTTAACTAGTTTTATGTGGTAATCATTTCACTAATGCCACATATACCAAAACATCAGTTTGCACACTAATACATGTAGTTTTAATGTATATGTCAAATATAAAGAAATAAAATAAATAAAATAAAAAAAGCCACAAAGGCCAGTGTAGGTTGTACTGGTTTTGAAGACACGTTTCATCAACAAAAAAGGGGAGACTGACCAATACTCCCTTAAGGGGTGGTTCTGAAGATGTAACCCCACTGTGTGTGCATTAAAAAACAAGCCCATGCAATATAACCCCTAGTCACTGAGTGAATTGGATTATGGAGGATTGGTCATGGTGCAGTATTGCTCAGGGTACAGAGGGCCTTGGCACACAAGGGCTAGACATACAGGCTGGCCTGGGTCCATAGTGTGGATTGTGGGGCCTTGGACCAGGAGAGGAGGTGGGCTGCCTTTGAGGGTGTTTGTAAGAGCGATTGTCTATTATCACTTTCCTAATATCCCAGCATTAACGGGACTGCTGCTCCCTTCCACGGGTATATTTGACTCTCAGGCTCTTCTTCTATGCACAGTCTCCCTCTGAGACCAACAGCAGACTCAGTAGTACACTGCTACTGGTCAGCTGTTGTCCACAGCTTCTGGAGAAGCGGAGATGAGAAGGGGGGGAATAGGTCGGGAAGCTTCCGGGGTGGGGTCTGGGTTCTGGAGCAGCGGCTCTCCCATAGGGGCTGTTCCACAGTTGTGGACATGTTAGGTGACATGATGAGGGAAGACAGTGAGTAATATGGGATAGATTAATGAGCAAATACAGATATGGGGTCAAAACACTAAATTAAGGCTTGTGTTTAGTACTTTCCAACAGACACAGGACTTTTTCCAAACAGAATTGGATGGCATGCTCTCCCATACTGTTTTCATGAATTATTCTAATGAAATGACACATCTTTTTTTTCTCTTTCAAAAATTAGGAATATTAATATTAAAGAAAGCAAAAAGCACAATGGAGGACGGATGCCCCTTTGCTGGTCACATCGATGAATTGCTGTTCTAATAATCTTGCGATGGGGACTCAGCAGAGTGGTGGGAAGGGAAGCAGAAAGGACTGGGTTTGGTGGGACACAGAAAGAGCCTTCCAGGGGCCCCTGGGTGGCTCAGTCAGTTGAGGTATGTTGCTTTGGCTCAGGTTATGACTTCGTGGTTCGTGAGTTTGAGCCCCACATCGGGCTCTGTGCTGAGAGCTCAGAACCTGGAGCCTGTTTCGTATTCTGTGTTGCCCTCGCTCTCTACCCCTCCCCTGCTCCAACTCTGTCTCTCTCTCTCTCTCAAAATTAACAGTAAAACAAATTAAAAAGAGCCTTCTGAAGTTTCTACCCACTGCTGAAGTCCCTCTGCATACCATCACTTTTTGTTATCACTGTAAGTCTCAAAACAGAAAGCCCATCCCTGTCTGAGTTGGAGAGAAAGCTGCACTTTGAGTGTGAATGGGATGATAGGCTTGCGACATTAAAACACAGACTCGCAGAATATTGTGTTTCAGCCATAGAAACACACACACACACACACACACACACACACACACACAATCTACCATGTCTAAGTAATTAGGTTTTGAACTTGCTTTCCCTCCCACAAGCACTCTATTTTGTACATGTTTCAAAAATAGTAAGTACATATGTACTTTTTCCTTTGTCAATCCATTTCTAAATTCCTTGTCTCCACATTATTACCTTGATGATTTTCCTGATGTAACATTTCAAACAATATGTGAATGTGTATTTATAAATAACATTACTTTGGTATCTGTCATTTTCTAATTCCCCCATCTCTGACAGAAAGGGGGCCCTCTGTCTCAATAGATGGGTGCATACTCTCCTGAGTGGTTATTGGTAGGTAGTTATTTAACTTGATGTACAGTTATATATGTGTATATATATATTATATATATATAATATCATTCCTATTCACATCAGTTACACATATATATATGTATATATCAGGATATATATGTGTATATATATTATATATATTATATATATATATTTTCCTATTCACATGTTCTTCAAAATTATAGTATGTTACACCTACACGTCTTTAGATCCTTTCCCATCTATTGTTATTCATATTAATTATTCTATGAATTCATGGTGGTTGTGGCTTGGGAATTCAACAATGTTTTTTTGTGCATGTACATTTTTTCAGTGAGTTCTCTCTAGCGGTCCTATATCCATCTCTTTGTTGGTTATTACATGAGCTTCATATTGCAAGCCCTGGCCGCTTTCAGCTTTCCCCACTCATTAGTGGGGTGTTGCTTATGCCCCCCTGAGTGGCTGTACACTTCCACCAGGGCACCTGGTCAGTTCTCCTTGCCCATATCACACAATCTGAAGGAGGCAGGTTGTGTTCCTGATTCTAAAGATGGCCTTGGAGTCAGGCAAACAGGCTAGATGATACTGGCTCTATCTCTAAATGCTGTGTGAAACCTAGAACCATAAGTAACCTCATTGAGCCTCACCTTTATGGTGTGTGAATGGAAATCCTGGTTTCTACCTTAAGGGAGCATTGTGAGGAGTTCAAGGGGGAAACCTCCCTACAAAAGATGCCAGCATGAGCTTGGCATTCATCCACAATGCCATTGTTTGCTGTCTTCACCATACAACTGCTCCAATCTTTGATTGCGATGGGGTTTCTTACCTTAATAGCATCACCACATTTTGGCAAGTATTTGAGACTGTAAGAAGAAGGAAACCGCACATATCCATCCACTTGACATAGGTATTTCAGTGCCATCTCTGTGACATGCAGTGTAATGGAGATGTGCTGGCACAAAGTCCTTAATTCTCTCCATGAACAATTATGTTTTTCCTAGCCTCATTTGTTACTCTTTATGTTCGCATCAGGACTGCACATGACCTGGGTTGTCTGGGAAGTCTTTATACCCAGGAAGAGGTGACTGGGGATCTGCTGGGGAGGGATACTGGAATGTGGGTCAGCAGCTCTTCTTGGGTCTCAGTGCCTGAGCCATCCCAGGGTAAGTTCCTTCCCCTGCATGTCCTACATTGTCACATGGGTGTTCACTGAGCATCTGTCACTCCTCACACCTCCAGTGGCCCAGGGGTTGCAGAGATCATGGTAATGGTTTCACATGGTCCAGGTCTTTGTGGAGCATACCTCTGTAGAATCACTTCCTTAATGTATACAGAGGAGAAGAAGCTCACTGGAGTCGTCAGGCTTCCCCCCAAAGTTGATGCTGGGCCTGGGGGACCGTGAGCACGACTATTGGGGGCTGGGTGGAGGGGGGATGGGAGTCAGCTGACTTGGTGAAGGTGGGGGCTCAGGTGAGCAGGACGTTGGTCAGAGGTAACTGATTGGACACTCCAAATAGGGGTTGAGGCCATCCTGGTTAAGGAGCAATTGCCAGCATCATTATGTATTTGTTCCTTGTGATATTACATGAACTATCCAGGAAGTCTTGGTGAGATCCAAGCCTTGCATGACCTAGGAGATCTTGGTTAGAAGCATGCCCCCCTACCATTACCTCACACCACTTTTTGATGCAGGCTTGGGTGCTACGAACTGCAGGCATCACTTCTTCGTACTTTATTTTTGTTTTGAAGGGGTGGGGACAGTGTTCTACCCTTGTCTGCTCTAGGTATGAGGTTCCCACCTTTGGATATGGCTATTGAGGGGGTGAAGTGTTCACATCCAACCACTGTCTTTCTTCAGCACCATGGAGTTATAGGATGGTGGTATGACACGGAGCTGTGAATGGAGAGGGAATTTGAGGTCATTAAAAGCATGATACACTAAAGGCTTATGAGAAGCCTTGTGGGATCAATGGAATCCATGCTTTGGGAAGATAAGTAGCACAGATATGAACTGGGGTGGGGGTGGGGACCACAGGCAGGGCTCCCAGGGTTAAGGGTCTATCTGAAATCAGTCAGAGATCAACTTCTGGGTCATTAGTTATTGGGAGCAGCGAGAACACATTGGACACCAAGTTAGTTGGAGGATGAGGTATGGAAAAGGACACCATCAGGCACTCTCCCTGGAATTTCTGCACACTGCATTCTAGGCCCCCTCCTTCCTCACAGAGGCTCCTGGGCCTGATGGTTTATATATTTTTATTTTTTATTTAGGGGACAGGGAGGAGAAGTCCCACCACTCCATCCCCACCCAGAAGCCTTTGTGAGAAGTGCACTCATTGGAAGTGGTCCAGGTCACTTGATGTATTTGTAATTGATGGGCAGGAAGAGAAGTACATATGGGAAATACGCCCTCTCTTATGATTTCATTAAGCTGAGCCCACATGAATTCACCGACAGCCCCAGGCCCTCTGCCACCACTACTGTAAGCCGAGTTGTGCCTCAGCATAGGAAAAGGAGTAGAGCAGCTGCTGCTGGTACACTTTCTTGTCCAGACTCCCATCTGCTACCCTCTGCCATAAACAGTCTTCCCACCTCACACTCTATACCATATCATAGACAATCTACATACTCCTTGGTACAGGCATCTACAATGGACTCTGCTCTTCACAGATAGTTGACCAGCCTGGAGACCAGTACTGTGGAAAACAAAAGAGTGATAGGATCTTTAAAAAATCCGCATTGCCCCCCTTGGGGTGGCCAACCAATTCAAGACCACTCCCAGTCAATGTTCTCTAGCCAAAGACCACGGAAAACACATCTGTAACCAAACAAAGTTGGGCTGTTACTCATTGCAGTGAGGCAAGAAGGCACACCATGGACACCCATGGGGTGTCTCAATAAGAGAACACTAGGAATGAAATATTATAAGGAGAGAGGAAGGACCAACATGGCGGAGAAGTAGGGGGATTGGGAAGTCCCTTGTCTCTCAAAGAAAGCAGTGTTGAAGCTAAAGGACTTTGAACTCTGAGAGTCCGGGAGACAAAGAGACAGTCACATCCAGGGACCCACTGGGACAACCTGATGGGCCTTAGGTGCATGATTGAACTGGGAGAGATAAAATGAATGGAGGGGAGGGATCCCTTCTGTGGAGAGACAAAGAGAGAAGAAAGGCTGGGGAAGCATAGGACTGTATCTGGACAAGAGAAAAACCACGGACCGGGATGGAGAAAGATCCAATCTCTAACTGTGGGGCTTTCTCCGGACTGGGGCCGGCTGCTCCAATAGCACACCTGGGATGGAGGGAGGCACAGCCGCCCCCCTGGGCTCAGTGGCGAGGTCAAGGGTGTGCGGGTCCACAGGTAGGAAACAGCCATACCCTCCCTGGAGTGTGTGGGAACAGGACAAAGCCTGGCTTGCATCCTCCAGCCTGGAGACCACATATCGGGCATGTGCAGAGCAGCACTTCCCTGGTACCAGGGCAGGCAGAGTGAGAGTTTGGATCACAGCCAAGCGCCAGGGCACGGGACTCGGCAGAACTAGACAAACTGCTTCATTGGTGCCTGTGGCACAGTGAGGATGGCTCAAACAGAGTGGTTTGCGACACCTGGTCCATGGAGGAGAGACTGGGGTGTCGCCCATTTCCTCCCCACCACCACTAAGGTGGGGTCTCAGGGATTGGAGAGCAGGGCCCACAGTGGAGGTGGGACAGGTCTACACCAAACCTGACTCCTCGCCTGATAACTGCATATCTACTGGAGCGGGATTGATGCTGAGGAACCAGACAGCCCCTCCTCCAGACCAGCACTGTTGCATTGCCTGATTTAATTCTAGACAATTCTTATTATATAGATATATTCTTCCTTCCTTTTCTCCTTCTTATCTCTTCCCTCCTCTAGTCTGGTTACTCTGGTTGTTGGTTTGTTTAAGCAGACATATTTAATCCATTCTCTTGATACATGTTCCACACATCTCCTTTTCTCTCTCTCTGGATTAAGCCCTGTCATTTCTCTGTCTGGACAACGTTATTTTCTTTCTTTTTTCCCACGCCTCCTTTTTATTTTTCCTTCCTCTCTCTCTGGATTAAGCCGTATAGTTTCTCTGTCTGGTCAATTTTTATTTTTTTTCTTTTTCCCGCCCATGTCATTTCTCTCTTTGTATGGGATAAGGCCTCTTCCATCAGCACTGCCTCCACCCTGTTGTTTACTTGTAGCTGGTGTTTCTGGTTTTTGTTATGTTTGTTTTGTTTTGGATTTTGGCATAATGTGTGTGTGTGTGTGTGTGTGCATATTTCAGTTTTCTGTTTGTTTGTTTGTTTTCCTTTCCAGGGCTACTTCAATGAACAAATCAAAGCACACCTAGTGGAGGGTTCAAAACATCACTACGAGTAGGGAGATAAAGTAACCAAAGTCGCAACAACAGACAGCAAATAACACTCTCCACAAAACGCATCCTGAAGGCCAGGCATGGGCAGTGTATGACCCTCTTTAATATGATAGCGCTTGCAGGTGCAGGGCACATAAAAAACTTTTAAAACACATGAGGGACAGAAAACTAGCCAAAATGATGAAACAGAAGAATTCCCTCAAAAGAAATTCCAGGAAGAAATGACAGCTAAAGAATTGCTCAAAACAGATATAAACAATATAACTGAACAAGAATTTAGAATAATAGTCATAAGATTAATTGCTGGACTTGAAAAAAGCATAGAAGACAGCAGAGAATCTATTGCTGCAGAGATCAAGGAACTAAAGAATAGTCAGAGTGGGTTAAAAAGTGCTGTAAATGGGGTGCAAAATAAACTAGCGGTGGTGACAGGGAGAATTGAAGAGGCAGAGGAGAGAATAGGTGAAATAGGAGATAAAATTATGGAAAACAGAAAGTTGAGAAAGAGAGAGAGAGAAAACAATTCTGGATCATGAGGGGAGAATTAGAGAGTTAAGTGATTCAATTGGAAACAAAACAATATCGTTCATAGGAATTCAGAAAAAGGAGGAGGAGGAGGAGAGGAGGAGGAGAGGAGACGAACGACCACAGGTGTGCTTGAACAAATCATAGCTGAGAACTTCCCAATCTGGGGAAGGAAACAGACATTGAAATCCAGGAGGCACAGAGAACTCCCTTCAGATGTAACTTGAATCAATCTTCTGCATGACATATCATAGTGAAACTGGCAAAATACAAAGATAAAGAGAGAATTCTGAAAGCAGCTAGGGATAAACGGGCTTAACCTACAAGGGTAGACACATAGGGTTGTAGCAGACCCATCTACTGAAACTTGGCAGGCCATAAAGAAGTGGCCCGAAATTTTCAATGTGATGAAAAGAAGAAGAAAAAAAAAACTGCAGCCAAGACTCCTTTATCCATCAAGTCTGTCATTCAGAATAGAAGGAGAGGTAAAGGTATTACCAAACAAACAAAAACTGAAAGAATTCATCACCACTAAACCATCCCTACAAGACATCCTAAAGGGGACTCTGTGGAAGGGGTTTGTTTTGGCCCAAAAAAAAAAAAAAAAATATAGACCACAAAGTACCAGAGACATCACTACAAGCATGAAACCTAGAGACAACAAGACGACTCTAACTAAACTCATATCTTACAATAATAACACTGAATGTAAATGGACTCAATGCTTTAATCAAAAGACATAAGGTATCAGAATGTATAAAAAAAAACCCAAGACCCATCTATTTGCTGTCTCCGAGAAGAACCATTTTAGACGTCGAGAACACCTACAGATTGAAAGTGAGGGGATGGAGAACCATCTATCATGCTACTGGAAGTCAAAAGAAAGCTGGAGTAGCCATACTTACATCAGACAAACTAGATTTTAAACTAAAGACTGTAACAAGAGATGAAGAAGGGCATTATATCATAATTACAGGGTCTATCCATCAAGAAGAGCTAACAATTATAAATGTTTATGCCACCAGATACAAAAAAGCACCCAAATATATAAAACAATTAATCACAAACATAAGCAACCTTATTGGTAAGAATGTGGTAGTTGCAGGGGACTGTAACACTGCACTTACAACAATGGGCAGATCATCTAGACAGAAAATCAGTAAAGAAACAATGGCCCTGAATGATACACTGGACCGGATGGACTTGACAGATATATTCAGAACTTTTCATTCTAAAGCAGCAGAATATACATTCTTCTCGAGTGCACATGGAACATTCTCAAGAATGATCACATACTGGGTCACAAAACAACCCACAATAAATATAAGATAATTCAGATCATCATGCACACTTTCAGATCAATGGCTATGAATCTTGAAATCAAACACAAGAAAAAGTTTGGAAAATTCTCCAAATGCAAATGGGGTCCAATGAGGCAATTCCATAGCAGAATTAAAAAAAAAAAAATATTGGAAACAAATGAAAATGTAAAGACAACTCAACATCAAACCCTTTGGGGAACAGTGGAAGACCACTCCTAAGAGAAAAAATTTGCCATCCAGGATAATCTCAAGAAACAAGAATAATTCCAAATACAAAATTCTACAGCACACCTAAAGGAACTAGACGCAGAACAACAAGAAGCCCCAAACCCAGCAGAAGAAGAGAAATAATCAAGAGCAGAGCAAAAATAAACAATATAGAATTGAAAAAAAAAAAAAACACAGTAGAACAGAACAATGAAAGTAGAGCTAGTTTTTTGAAAAAAATTAAAAAAAAAGACAAACCCTTGGCCAGATTTCTCAAAAAAAAGATAAAGGGACCCAAATTAGATATAAATCACCAATGAAAATGTTATTTATCACAACCTTATTCCTCAGATGTAGAAGGTATCAGTCCAGAGAAACTAATGAAAAACTATACTGCCAACAAACAGGACAAACCTGGAAGGAAACGGACAATTTTCTTAGACACCCTCACACTAAGCAAAAACTCAAACAAGGAAGAAATAGTAAGTTTGAACGACCATAAGTAGTGAAGACATCGAAATCAGTTATCAAAAAATCTCCCAAACAAATAAGAGTCTTGAGCCAGATGGCTTCCCGGGGGAATTCTACCAGACATTTAAAGCAGAGTTAGTACCAATCCTTCTCAAGCTGCTCCAAAAAAATAGAAACAGAAGGAAAACTTGTGGACTCATTTTATGAAGCTAGCATTACCTTGATTCCCAAACCAGACAAAGACCCCACAAAAAAGGAGAAATACAGGCCAATATCCTTGATGAACATGGATGCAAAAATTCTCAACAAGATACTAGCAAATCGAATTCAACAGCATATAAAGGGATTATTCACCATGATCAAGTGGAATTCATTCCTGGGCTGCGGGGCTGGTTCAATATTCGCAAAAACAATCAGTGTGGTACATCACATTAATAAAAGAAAGGATACGAACTGTATGATGCTGTCAATAGATGCAGAAAAATCATTTGACAAAATACAACATCCTTTCTTAATAAAATCCTCGAGAAAGTCAGGATAGAAGGAACATACTTAAACTTCATAAAAGCCATTTATGAAAAGCCCACAGCTGGGGCGCCTGGGTGGCTCACTCGGTTGAGCATTCCGACTTTGGCTCAAGTCATGATCTCATGGTTCGTGAGTTCGAGCCCGTGTCAGGCTCTGTGCTGACAGCTGGGAGCCTGGAGCCTGCTTCGGATTCTGTGTCTCCCTCTCTCTCTGCCCCATCCCCAACTCATATGCTCTGTCTCTCTCTGTTTAAAAATAAATGAAACATTTAAAAAAATTAAAAAAGACAAAGAAAAAGAAGAGCCGCAGCATAATATCATCCTCAGTGGGAAAAAAACTTGAGAGCTTTTCCCCTGAGATCAGGATACACGACAGGGAGGTACACTCTCACTGCTGTTGGATAACATAGTGTTGGAAGGGGGTGTCCTTGCATCAGCAATCAGGGGACAACAAAATGAAATCAAGGACCAAAATGGGAAATAAAAAAAAACACAAAAAAATGAAGTCAAACTTTCACTTTTCGCAGATGACATGATACTCTACATGGAAAACCCAGACAGATTCCACCAAAATGCCTGCTAGAACTGATACATGAATTCAGCAAAGTCACAGCATACAAATCAATGTACAGAAAATGGTTGCATTTTTATACACCAATAATGAAGCAACAGAAAGAGAATTAAAGAAACTGATCCCATTTACAATTGCACCAAGAACCATAAAATACCTAGGAATAAACGTAAACAAAAACGTTGTAAAAGTGGTTCTGTACGTGGAAAACCTCTAGTAAGCTTATGAAGGGAAATTGAGAGTCACAAAGAATGGAAAAACATTCACATTGGTTCATGGATTGGAAGAATAATATTGTCAAAATGTCAATACTACCCAAAGCAATCTACACATTCAATGCAATTCCAATCAAAATTCCACTGGCATTCTTCTCAAAGCTAGAACAAGCAATCCCAAAATTTTTATGGAACCACAAAAGACCCCAAATAGCCAAAGTAATGTTGAAGAAGAAGACCAAAGTGGGAGGCATCACAATCCCAGACGTTAGCCTCTACTCCAAAGCTGAAATCATTCAGACAGTATGGTATTGGCACAAAAACAGACACATAGACCAATGGAACAGAATAAAGAACCCCAAATTGGATCCACAAGTGTTTGGCCAACTAATTTTTGACAAAGCAGGGAAGAGTATCCAATGGAAAAAAGACAGTCTCTTTAGCAAATGGTGCTGGCGGAACTGGACAGCAATATGCAGAGGAGTGAAACTTGAACACTTTCTTACACCATACACAAAAGTAAACTCAAAATGGATGAAAGACCTGAATGCGAGACAGGAAACCATCAAAACCCCAGAGGAGAAAGCTGGCAACAACCTCTTTGACCTCCACCACAGCAATTTCTTACTCGACGCATCTCCAAAGGCAAGGGAATTAAAAGCACAAATGAACTATTGGGACCTCATCAAGATATAAATCTTCTGCGTGCAAAGGAACAGCACAAAAACTGAAAGTCAACCGATTGGATTGGGAAAAGATATTTGAAATGACAATCAGATACAGGGCTAGTATACATAAATATGGAGACAAACCTGAGGGTTGCTGGAGGGGTTGTGGGAGGGGGATGGGCTAAATGGGTAAGGGGCATTAAGGAATCTACTCCTGAAATCATTGTTTCACTATATACTAACTAACTTGGATGTAAGTTTAAAAAAAATAATAATAATCAAATAAAATAAAAATGGGCTAGTATCCAAAATCTATAAAGAACTCATCCAAATCCACACCCGAAAAACAAATAATCCAGTGAAGAAATGGACAGAAGACATGAATAGACACTTTTCCAAAGAAGACATCCAGATGGCCAACAGACACATGAAAAGATGCTCAATGTCACTCATCATCAGGGAAATACAAATCAAAGCCACACTGAGATACCACCTCACACGGTCAGAGTGGCTAAAATGAACAAATCAGGAAACTACAGATGCTGGCGAGGATGTGGAGAAACGGGAACCCTCTTGCACTGTTGGTGGGAATGCAAACTGGTGCAGCCGCTCTGGGAAAAACAGTGACTTGTGGAGGTTCCTACAAAAACTTAAATATAGAACTACACTGTGACCATCAATTGTATACTAGGATTTGCCCAAGGGATACAGGAGTGCTGAATGCATGGGGGAATGTGTACAATGTCTATAGCAGTGCTCTCAACGATAGCACCAAATCATGGAAAAGGCCTAAGGTCCATCAACTGATGAATGGATAAAGATGTGGCTTATATATACAATGGAATACTACTTGGCAATGAGAAAGAATGAAATCATGCCATTTGCAGCAACGTGGATGGAACTGGAGAGGTATTATGCTGAGTGAAATAAGTCAGTCAGAGAAAGGACAGATATCATATGTTTTCACTCATATGTGGATCTTGAGAAACTTAACAGAAGACCATGGGGAGGGGAAAGGGAGAAAATAGTTACAAACAGAGAGGGAGGGAGGCAAACCACAAGAGACTCTTAAATACAGAGAACAAACTGAGGGTGGATGGGGGGGGCAAGGTTGGGGGAGAGGGAAAAATGGGTGATGGGCATTGAGGAGGGCACTTGTTGGGATGAGCACTGGGTGTTGTATGTAAGCCAATTTGACAATAAATTATATTCATTAAAAAAGGAATGAAGTATTATACGATTTGGACTTGTGTTCAGTGATTGTGGATGGAGGTTCAAGGAAGTGGGGAGCTGGTCCGCATATTGAAGATGTCAGAAGTGGACCGTGAATCTTTAAATTGGTACAAGTGGATAAAATTTTATCTAAAAGGAGAGAAGCATTAGAGCAACGATTAAAGCTGTATTCCCGGTAAAGAAGCATTAGGTTACTTATTTTAACCAGGAGAGAAGAGGTGCTTGTGTTAGTCATTTTTGTGGTTCGCATGGTGATTTTGTGTAGTTTTTACCACAGCTTTTTGAGATATAATCGAATAAGTTGTGCGAGTTTAAGGTGTACAAACGTGACATTTGATTATGTGCATATTACAAAATGATCACAATAGGTTAGTTGGCACACACGTCATCTCTCATAGTCATCATTTTGTTGTGTGCGTCTGTGGTGAGAAACATTGAAAATCGACTCTTTAGCAAATCTTCCAGTATACGGTACGGTATTTGGGTGAACCGTAGTCAGCAGGCTGTACATTAGGTCTCCAGAACCTATTAATCTTAAAACTGGAAGTTTGTACCCTTGGCTACCATCACCCATTCTCCCCACCTCCAGCCCCTGGCAACCACCATTCGCTCTCTGTTTCTACAGATTTGGACTTTTTTAGATTCCGTGTACAAGTGAGATCATACAGTAGTTGTCTTTGTCTTATTTCACTTGTCAGAATGCCTTAAAGTTTCGCCCATGCTGTTGCAAATGGCAGGAATTCCTTCTTTCTTATGAATTATATTCCATTGTGTATATATACATCACATTTTCTGTATCCATTCATCCATTGATGGACAATTGGTTTGATTCCATGTTGTGGCTGTTGTGAATAATGCTGCAGTGTGCATGCAGATACAGACATCTTTTCAAGATCGTGATATCACTTCCTTCAGATATATATCCAGAGGAGGAATTGCTGAATCTTATGGTAGTTCTATTTTAAACTTTTAGAGGAACTCCCATACTGTCTTCCACAGTGGACTTTTTACCAAGTTTCATTGCCTTCAACAGAGCACAGGATGTCCTTTTCTTCCAATTTCTTTGTCACCACGGTTATCTCTTGTGTTTTTAATAATAGCCAGCTTAACAGGCATGAGGGCGAAATCTCATCGGGTGTGTGTGTGTGAGTGTTTTGAAGGACAGTTTATACTCGTATATTTCTAAGTAGTTAATCACACAGCTTTTCCCAAATGCTCTACACCTATGTGAGAAATGAACTTCATATCTATACAGAAAGTTGTTGGGTTGACGCATTATATACGTATAGTTTCTATTCCCATATGCTCCTACACAGTATTTCCTATGCTCCTACACATAAGTTTAATTTGCTATCCTTAATAAGATAGATGTTGCTGGAGAGATAGGTTATACACAGTGTAGTTCCCTTTTTTTTATTAAGTTTTTATTCTAATTCCAGTATAGTTAACCTGGTGTTCTTCAGTTTAGATGCATGGAATAGTGATTCCAAACTCCATTACATCACTAGTGCTCACCACAACTAAGTGGCACCTTAATCCTTCTATCTCCTATTTTATCATCCTCCACTCTCCACCACTTCCCCTGGTAAACCTTCAGTTTTTTCTCTGGTTAAGTGTCTGATTCTCTCTCTCTCTCTCCTCTCTCTCTCTCTCTCTCTCTTCTCTCTCCTCACACACACACCACACACACACACACTCACACACACACTTGCTCTCTCTCCCTTTGCTCATTTATTTTGTTTTTTAAATTCCACATATGAGTGAGATGATTTGGTATCTGTATTTCTCTGACTGACTTATTTCACTTAGTATTATACTCACTAGCTCCATCCATGCCATTGCAAATAGAAAAACTTTGTTCTTTTTTTATGGATGAAAAATATATGCATACACACACACACCCCTTCTTTATCCATTCATCTATTGATGGACATTTGGGCTGCTTTCATAATTTGGCTATTGTAAATAATGCTGCATAAAACATAAGGGTGCATGTATCCCTTCAAATTCATGTTTTGGTATTTTAGGGTTGATACACTCCTGTGATGCTATTAACTGGACTTAGGACAGTTTTTTTTTTTACTTTTTAACTGTTTTCAGAGTGGCTGAGCCAGCTTGCATCCCTATCAACAGTGTGCAAGAGGGTTCCCTTTTCTGCACATCCTTGCCAACACTTTATGTTTCTCCTGTTTTCAATTGTAGCCATTCTGACAGGTGTGAGGTGATATCTTATTGTGGTTTTGATTTGCATTTCCTTGATGGTTAATGATGTTGAGCACCTTTTCATATACCTGTTGGCCCTTTATTATCTTCTTTTGAAAAAATGTCTATTCAGGTCCTTTGCCCATTTTTTGATCAGGTTATTACTTTTCGTTATTGAGTTGGTGTAAGTTCTTATGTTTTTTGATGAAGAGCCCCTTATTCAGATATATGGTTTGCAAATATTTTCTCCCACTCCACAGGTTGCCTTTTAATTGTTGATTGATGTGGAAATACTTGTGGATTTTTCCTTTTGCTGCTATTTGTGACTTTGTGTCTTTTGTCAAAAAATCATACCAAGGGAAACATGTCAAGGAGCTTTCCCCCTGTATTTTCTTCTGGGAGTTTTATGGTCCCAGGACTCTTATAGTTAAATCTTTGATCCATTTTCAGTGATTTTTGTGATTGTCATAGATAGGGGTCCAATTCCATTCTTTTGTATGTTGAGTGTCAGTTTCCCAGAGCACTGTTTCTTGAACTGCCTATCCTTTCATCCATTGATATTCTTGGCTTTCTTATGAGATATTAGTTGACCATTTATTCACGGGTTTATTTATGGGCTCTCTGTTCTGTTCCATTGGTCCATGTGTATATTTTATGCCAATATCATACCATTTGATTATGATGGCTTTGTAATACAGTTTCAAATCAGGAGGTGTGATGCCTCCAGCTTTGTTCTTCTTTCTCAAGATTGCTTTAGCTATTCGGGGTCTTTTGTGATTCCATATGAACTTAAGGCCTTTTTTGTTCTGTTTGTGTGAAAATGGCATCGGTATCTTGATAGAGATTGCATTGAGTCTGTAGATATTTTGGGGGTAGTATGGATATTTTAACAATATTAATTCTTTCCATTCATGAACGTGACGGTATCATTCCATTTATGTCTTCTTCAGTTTCTCTCATCAATGTCTTATAGTTTTTGGCATATAGATATTTCACTTTCTCGATTAAATTGATTCATAAGTACTTTAATGATTTTGATGCTATGGTAATTGGATTGTTTGGCTTGATGTCTTTTTCATATAGTTCACTGTCTAGTATATAGAGTGCAACTAATTGTGGGAATGTGCATCCTGCAACTTTACTATATTCACTGTGATCTTGTTTTTTTTTTTTTTTTATCTCATTTCATCATGGTTACAGAGTGGCCTAGTTGATATTGTTGTTCTTTTTGATGGGTGATGTTCAAACATGAGAACAATATAACCCAGCTGTAAGTGTCAGGTGATTCGTGATGGAGAATGGTTGGTGTAGGCACAGAAAAAAATTGAAAGGAGAATTATATTCATCACTGAGAGAGACAGAGATTTCTGGTGTGGACAAAACCAGGTGTAGACGGGAAGCCAGTGAGGATGACCACACCAGTTATACAGATATAAAGGCTCTTTCTCTTGCATCCTTCTCTTATAATATAGTATAATATAATATAATACAATACATATAATAAATGTTATATAATAAATTAAATTAAATATCTATGTATATATTATAAATAAATATATACACTATATATTAAATATTATATAATAAATCAAATATATAATATTTAATATATATTGTATTACTACATATTTTTCTTTTGAATGCATAGTGAGGCAAACTTGGGTGGTGCCACTGTGCTAAGAGGTATGGAAACAGGGCTCAAATCCAGACCTGCCTCACTCTGTGCACAGGTGTATAACAGTGAGATTGGCTCTACCTCTCTTACGATGAGGCCAGCACAGAAGGAAAGACTAATTTGTCGGGGGGTGGGGGAAGGCATTTTCCACACAAGGAAGTGAAGACAACAGGCAGATCACTAGACTGTGGTAGCAGTAAAAAAGGTGAGGCCACAGTTTGGAGTAAGTGAGGTGTGGCTGTCTATGCTCACAACAAATGCATTATCACACATACCTCCTCGGATTTCTACAGGGGGAGAGCTTGTCCATGTTTGAGGTTTTCAACATTTTCTTCCTCATGTTGATTTTAGCCCTCCATATACTGTATAATGGTACATGGTACTTTCACCCAAGTGTAAGTCAATTTTCCTTCCACTATGGACCTTCACCTCTGCAGTTTTTTAACAAACAGCTGTGTCTTGTGCAATTCTGCCAAATAGTTTACTTCTTTCCCGCTACTGAATAATGGATTGACTCGATTGGGAAGGTCAAGGTGAGCTGCTTTTGTATTGGCAATATTTGTTTTGAGAGAAAGTATGGATGGTACTTAAAACTGGATTTTTGGGTGTGCCGCCAAATTAGTCAAAGGTTCAAGGGTTTCACTCAAAGTACCAAGTATGTGGTTTCTATGAATGGCATCTTCATTTTAACATCAAACTCTGTAGTTTTGCGATACATATTAGCAAACATGTCATAATGACAGATTTTAATTGTAATTATTTAAAAATGAAACTCTTTAATTGGGAGAAAACAAATCCGTTTTTGTGAAACACATATTTCACTCCAGGATTGACATGGCATTATTACAATTGTTAAATTGTATTCGTTGAGAAATGATATACAGCTTTCCTTCTCTGGTAAAAGGCAACATCTGGGTGATAGATAATCCAGGTGATAAATAAACAGAAATAAAAACCCAAAGAATTGTCTCAAATAGTCACGCAAATGAAGTAGATTTTTAAATAGTTTTCAGGTATCCAAAAAGGAACTTAAAAGTTTATAGGTTTGTGAGTGTTCTATGTCGTTACTAATTATTTGATGTCCTCCTCCATCCTTTCATGATTTTCCACACTGTATAAACTGAGGGGAATTTCCATTTTGTTCAATAAACAAGCCTATAAGATTACATCCAATAATTAAGGCTAGGCAGGGGTGAAGCAGTAGGAAGAGTAAAGGCTTTTGCTTCAGAAGACTGTTTCCTGTCTGGGCTCATCAATGGAGTAGGAGCATGACATGTGCGCAGTGTGGGACGTTGACTCCAAGCCCAGATTCCCCATTCAAGGAGTGAGGATTCTCTTTCCTCATAGGGTCTTTGCAGGATTTATTGAAATCACAGGCAGTGAAGGTTAAACAGACGCTTCAGCCCTCAGCTGTGCCTGGAAGCGAGGCTCAGTTTCTCATCTGTAAGGAAGGAATCGCCATGTGGACTTTGTGGTTATGTCAAAGGATTAAATGTTATTATGTAGATTAGAATATCAGCAGTGTCATTATTAATACACACATTAATGAGAATATAAAGAAATGATGCATTCTCCCCAGGGGTTCAACTGGAAATTTTGCTCCTTCTTAATGCTTTTCTGATTTCTGAAATTCATTTTTAAATACTATGAAATATATTTTCAGGCAGTTCCACAAGCAAATTCTTAAAAAACTTTCCAAACTTGCTGGCAAAGGATGTAGAGGATAAAAGGTGCAACTTTGGTGGGAATGCAGATGGGTGTTAGCCATGTGGAAAACAGTATGGGAGCGTCTCAGAAATTTAATATGAATTGCCATGTGATCAATAATATACACACACACACACAACACACACACACCATACATACCACACACACATATATATGTATAATATGTATACTACATATACATGTATACTTATGTATATGTTATACATATATTATGTGTGTGTATATATGTATATGTATATTATTATGTTATATATATACATTATATGTATTGTATATATGTGTGTGTGTATATATGTAATATGTGTGTATACATATATGGGGTTTCTTATAAAAATTTATTTTAATAAACCGTGTATGCATGTTTATGTGTGTTGTAGGTGTGTGATGATAGACATAACTCAGCTGTTAAAAATAATGAAATCTTGCCATTTGCAACAATATGGATGGATCTAGAGGGTATAATGTTAAGTGAAATAAGTCAGTCAGGAAAGGACAAATACCATATGATTTCATCCATATGTGGAATTTAAGAAACAAACAAATGCATGAAGAAGAAAAAAAAAAGAAAGAATCAGACCACAAAAACAAACCAAACAAAACAAACACTCATAAATACAGAGAACAAATTGGTGGTTACCAGAGAGAGGGTGGGTGCAGAGGATGGGTGAAATAGCTAAAGAGCATTAAGACCTCACTTATTCAGAGGAAGATGGTGGCGTAGGAGGACGCTGGGCTCACTGCGTCCTGCAGATCACTTAGATTCACCTACACCTGCCTAATAACCAGAAACCGCCAGAGGATTAGCAGACCGAGTCTCCGGAGGCCAAGGCAGACAACGAGGCCCACGGAAGAGGGTAGGAAGGGCGGAGAGGCGGTGCACGCTGCACGGACTGGCGGGAGGGAGCCGGGGCAGAGGGCAGCCTGCCGGCCAAGCAGAGCCCGAGTCTGGCTTGCAAAAGCGGAGGGGCCAGGACGGAGTGTGTTCCCACAGCAAGCGCGACTTAGCATCTGGGAGGTCATAAGTTAACAGCTCTGCTTGGAGAGCGGGAAGGCTGGAGGACAACGGGAGGGAGAGTTGTTGAGCCCCGGATGACAGAGCTCAGCTTGGTGGGGAACAAAGGCGCTCGCCAGCGCCATCTCCCTCACCCATCCCCCAGCCAAAATCCCAAAGGGAACCAGTTCCTGCCAGGGAACTTGCTTGCTCCGCGCAAACACCCAACTCTGTGCTTCTGCAGAGCCATCCCTCCGGCAGCAGGTCTGACTCCCTCCCACTGCCACAGGGCCCCTCCTGAAGTGGATCACCTAAGGAGAAGCGAGCTAAGCCTGCCCCTCCTGCCCCTTGCACCTTGCGCTACCCACCCCAGCTCATATGCCCAGAGTCCCGAAGCACCACAAGCCTGGCACTGTGCAAGTAGCCAGACGGCCACGCCACCCACAGTGAATCACGCCCTAGGAGAGGGGAGCAGAGGCACACACCAGTCTGACTGTGGCCCCAGCGGTGGGCTGGGGGCAGACATCAGGTCTGACTGCGGCCCCGCCCACCAACTCCAGTTATACACCACAGCACAGGGGAAGTGCCCTGCAGGTCCTCACCACTCCAGGGACTATCCAAAATGACCAAACGGAAGAATTCCCCTCAGAAGAATCTCCAGGAAATAACAACAGCCAATGAACTGATCAAAAAGGATTTAAATAATATAACAGAAAGTGAATTTAGAATAATAGTCATAAAATTAATCGCTGGGCTTGAAAACAGTATAGAGGACAGCAGAGAATCTCTTGCTACAGAGATCACGGGACTAAGGAACAGTCAGGAGGAGCTGAAAAGCGTTTTAAACGACAATGCAAAACAAAATGGAAACGACGACGGCTCGGATTGAAGAGGCAGAGGAAGGAGAATTGCGTGAACTAGAGATTAAAAAGTTATGGAAAAAAGAGGGAAAGTGAGAGAAAGAGACACAAAAAATCAGGAGTCTGAAGGGGAAAATTAGAGAACTAAGTGATACACTAAAAAGGAATAATTTACGCATTAATTGTATTCCCAGAGGAGGGAGAGAGAGGGAAAGGTGCTGACGGGGGTACTTGAAGAAATAATAGATGTAGAACTTCCTGAACTGGGGAGGAAAAAAGGCATTGAAATCCAAGAAGGCCCACAGAGAACCTCCCTTCAGAGTGACTTGAATCGATCTTCTGCACGACATATCCTAGTGAAACCAAAAAAAAAAAATCCCAAAAACACAGGTAAACATACCAAGGATAAAGAGAAATTCTCGAAAGCAGGCAAGGGTATAAATGTGCCCTCACTTATAAAGGAGACCTATAAGACTCGTGACTGATCTCTCTTTTGAAACTTGGCAGGCCAGAAATAATTGGCACGATATTTCCTAGTGTGCTACTGAAAAAATATGCAGCCGAGAGTCCTTTATCTGCAAGTCTGTCCATTTAAGAAATAGAAGGAGAGGAGAGATAAAGGTCTTCCTCAAACAAACAAAAACTGAAGGAATTGTCACCACCCTAACCAGCCCTACAAAAGATACCTAAGGGGGAATCCTGTGAGCAAAGTACAGAGACATCACTACAAGCATAAAACATACAGACTTCACAATGACTCTAAAATCGTATCTTTCTATAATACACTGATAAATGGATAAATGCGCAACCAAAAGACCATAGGGTATCAGAACATGGATAAAAAACAAGACCCATCTATTTGTTGTCAACCGGAGACTCATTTTAGACCTGAGGACACCTTTAGATGAAGAGTGAGGGGATGGAGAACTATTTATCATGCTACTGGAAGTCAAAAGAAAGCTGGAGTAGCCATACTTATATCAGACAAACTAGACTTTTAAATTAAAGGCTGTAACAAGAGATGAAGGAAGGCATTATATAATAATTACAGGGTCTATCCATCCAGAAGAGCTAACAATTATAAATGTCTATGCACCGAATACGGGAGCCCCCAAATATATAAAACAATTACTCATAAACATAAACAACCTTATTGATAAGAATGTGGTAATTGCAGGGGACTTTAACACTCCACTTACAGAAATGGATAGATCATCTAGACACACGGTCAATAAAGAAACAACAATGGCCACTGAATGATGCAGTGGATCAGCTGGACTTGAAGATACATTTTGAACTCTGCATCCCAAAGCAACAGGAATTACACTTTCTGCTCGAGTGCACATGGACATTCTCCAGGAAATAGTTCATATACTGGATCACACAACAGCCTTCATAAGTTCACAAGAATTGAAATTATACCATGCATACTTTCAGACCACAATGCTATGAAGCTTGAAATCAACCACAGGAAAAAGGTGGAAAACCTCAAAAGCACATGGAGGATAAAGAACACCCTACTAACGAATGAGTGGGTCAACCAGGCAATTAGAGAAGAAATTAAAAAATATATGGAAAAAAACGAAAATGAAAATACAACAATCCAAATGCTTTGGGATGCAGCGAAGGCAGTCCTGAGAGGAAAATACATTGCAATCCAGGCCTATCTCAAGAAACAAGAAAAAATCCCAAATACAAATCTAACAGAACACACTAAGGAAATAGAAGCTGAACAGCAAAGCAGCCTAAACGCAGCAGAAGGATGAAGAAAAAATAATAAAAAATCCAGAGCAGAAAAACAATCTAGAATCTAAAATAACTTGTTAGAGCAGATCTGGAAACCAAGAGTGGTTTTTTGAAAAAATAAACGCAAATTGACAAACCTCTAGACCAGGCTTCTCCAAACAAGAAAAGGGAGATGACCCAAATAGATAAAATCATGAATGAAAATGGAATTATTACAACCAATCCCTCAGAGATACAAACAATTATCAGGGAATACTATGAAAAATTATATGCCAACAAACTGGACAACCTGGAAGAAATGGACAAATTCCTAAACACCCACATTCTTCCAAAACTCAATCAGGAGGAAATAGAAAGCTTGTACAAACCACTAAATCATCGAGAAAATTGAATCGGTTAGCATAAATCTCCAACAAATAAGAGTCCAGGACCAGATGGCTTCCCAGGGGAGTTCTACCAGACGTTTAAAGCGAGGGTAATACCTATCCTTCTCAAGCTATTCCAAGAAATAGAAAGGGAAGGAAAACTTCCAGACTCATTCTAGGAAGCCAGTTATTCCTTTGATTTCCTATAACAGACAGAGGACCAGTTAAAAATAGAGAACTACAGGCCAATATCACTGATGATTATGGATGCAAAAATTTCAGTAGATTACTCGCACAAATAGAATTCAACAGCATATAAAAAGATTATTCACCCATGATACAAGTGGGATTCATTCCGAGGGATGCAGGGTTGGTTCAACATTCGCAAATCAGCCAACCTGATACATCACATTAATAAAAGAAAAGATAAGAACCATATGATCCTGTCAATCGATGCAGAAAAGGCCTTTGACAAAATCCAGCACCCTTTCTTAATAAAAACCTTGAGAAAGTCGGGATAGAAGGAACATACTTAAAGATCATAAAAGCCATTTATGAAAAGCCCACAGCTAACATCATCCTCAATGGGGAAAAACTGAGAGCTTTTTCCCTGAGATCAGGAACACGACAGGGATGCCCACTCTCACCGCTGTTGTTTAATATAGTGTTGGAAGTGCTAGCATCAGCAATCCGACAACAAAAGGAAATCAAAGGCATCCAAATTGGCAAAGATGAAGTCAAGCTTTCGCTTTTTGCAGATGACATGATATTATACATGGAAAACTCCGATAGACTCCACCAAAAGTCTGCTAGAACTGAGACATGAATTCAGCAAAGGTGCAGGATTACAAAATCAATGTACAGAAATCAGTTGCATTCTTATACACTAACAAATGAGCAACGAAAGACAAATAAAGAAATGATCTCATTCACATGCACTCAAGAAGCATAAAATACCTCAGAATAAATCTAAACCAACATGTAGAGATCTTGTATGCTGAAAATATAGAAAGTTATGAAGGTAATTGAAGAACGATATAAGAAATGGGAAAGACATTCCGTGCTCATGGGGTTGGAAGATAAAATATTGTCAAAATGTCAATACTACCCAAAGCTATCTACCACATTCAATGCAATTCCCAATCCAAACTTGCCCAGCATTCTTCCGAAACTAGCAAAGCCATCCTAAAAATTCATATGGAACACACAAAAGGCCCCGAATAGCAAGTAATCTGAAGAAACAAGACCAAAGCAGGAGGGCATCACAATCCGACTTTTAGCCTTACTCCAAAGCTGATCAACAAGGACAGCTGTTATTGGCACACAAGCAGACACATAGACCAATGGAATAGAATAGGAAACCCCAGAACTAGACCCACAACGTATGTCCAACTTCATCTTGACTCAAAGCAGGAAAGAACTCCAATGGAAAAAGACAGTTCTCTTTAACAACAATGGTGTGGGTGACTGCGACAGCAAACATGCAGAAGGTTGAAACTAGGACCACTTTTCACACCATTCACAAAAATAACTCAAAATGGTAAAGGACCGAATGTAAGAGACAGGAAACCATCAAAACACCTAGAGAAGAAAGCAGGAAAAGGACCTCTCTGACTCAGCCGTAGCAAATCTCTACTCGACACTCCCAAGGCAGGGAATCAAAAACAAAAATCAATTACTGGGGACCTTATGAAGATAAAAAGCTTCTGCACAGCAAAGGAAACAACCAACAAAACTAAAAGGCAACCAACGGAATGGGAAAAGATATTTGCAAATGACATATCGGACAAAGGGCTAGTATCCAAAATCTATAAAGAGCTCACCAAACTCCACACCCAAAAAACAAATAACCCAGTGAAGAAATGGGCAGAAAACATGAAATCAGACACTTCTGTAAGAAGACATTCACGGATGGCCCAACGGCACATGAAAAGATGTTACAACATCGCTCCTTATCAGGAAATACAAATCAAACCCCACTCAGATAATCACCTCACAGCAGTCAGGTGCCAAAAGAGAAAGTCAGGAGACTAGATGCTGGAGGGATGTGGAAGAAAAGGACACCCTCTTGACACTGTTGGTGGGAATGCAAATTGGTGCAGCCACCGTGGAAAACAGTGTGGAGGTTCCTCAGAAAATTAAAAATAGAACTACCATATGACCAGCAATCGCATCTGTAGGAATTTACCCCAAGGGATACAGGAGACATTGCTGACGCATTAGGGCACTTGTACCCAAGGTTTATAGCTCAGCACTCTTCAACAATAGGCAAATTATGGAAAGAGCCCAAATGTCCATCAACTGAAGAATGGATAAAGAAATTGTGGTTAGATACACAATGGAAATATACGTGGCAATGGAGAAAGAATGAAATTATGGCCTATTGTAGAAACGTGGATGGAACTGGATTCGTGTGATGTCTAAGTGGAAATAAGCCATACAGAGAAAGACAGATACCATATAGGTTTACTTTTATGTGGGATCCTGAGAAACTTAACAGAAAACCCATGGGGCGGAGGGAGAGAAAAAAAATAAGAGGTTAGCGTGGGAGAGAAGCCAACAGCAGACGGAGACTCTGAAAAACTGAAAACTGAGAGTTGATGGGGGTGGGAGGGAGGGGAGGGTGGGTGATGGGTATTGAGGAGGGTACCTTTTGGGATGAGCACTGGGTGTTGTATGGAAACCAATTTGACAATAAATTTCATATAGTGAAAAAAAAAAGACCTCACTTATTGTGATGAGCACTGAGTACTGTACAGAACTGTGGAATCATTATATTATACACATGAATCTAATATAATGCTGTATGTTAATTATGTTTCATTTAAATATAAATAGATAGATATAGATATAGATATAGATATAGATATAGATATAGATATAGATAGATATAAATATTTATCACCACCACCATGAACAACTTTCTAACTTGGCAGTTCTACCTCTGGAAGTTTCATTTGTTCTGTGTCATGCAAATCCATGCCTCCTCAAAATTACAGATTGCCATTACAGTACTCTTATTGGATCTTTTAGAGAAGGAAGCATCAGTCTGCAGCCTCAACAGCTTCTCTGAAGTACATGCCCTAGTTGTTGTCTGTGGGATAACTCTACAGTTCAATTTCTGAACTGACTTGTGTCCTGGACATTCCCCTCAAAAGTAGAAGAGGCAAACTTGTGGCAAATCTTCAAGGTAAAATACTTGGAAAAACTTCAGAATCTTCAGTCCGCTGTGTGAAGCCACAGCCCATGGGAACGTTTGAGCTCACTGTCTTTTGTCCCCTTTCACATGAAAGGTGTATCTGAAGATGGTAAAGGTGATGGGGTTACTACATGACTAATGGTAATCAAACCAGAAGGGTGTGTCTGAGACTTCTCACAGGAAGCGAATGCTTAAGCTGAGATTGGAGGCTAAGGAAGCATTAGCCAGCAGGAGAGGAGAGGGTGGAGACTAACCAGATAGAGCAAGAAGGAAATACCTTATAACCTGGTTCATCGCTTTGGGGGGTCCAGTGTGGAAATCCTTTACACAGCAGTTTGGCATGCTGAGCAAAACTTTGTAATACTTAACAAGACAATTCTAGAAAGTTCTTGAACCCCCTCTGCCCTCTCTGCTCCCACCTAAGACCTATAACATCCACCAGCCCTCTAAGAGGTGTGTGATATTGTACTATGATTTTTTTCTGCAAAACCATGCAGAAGAAAAAGATGGTTAGGTAAAGCAGTTGGAGCATGATTTCATTTTACATACTGTTTCATCACTCGCCACACAAAATATAACTTTTAATATTTTTCACTGGAGAAAATTCAGAAATTGGAAGTCTGTGCCATCTGACCATCTGAACATATCTAGAGAGGCAGGTTGATCATCACTTAGCAGAGAGCCTTGGAAAGGGAAAGGGAGGAAGGTCCTGGTCAGAGGGAAACTTCTGGAAGATTCTGTGGAAAATGAAGCCATAAGGGTGACTCAGAGCCCATGTACATTAAACCCAGTAGCAAGAACTTTTCTCCAGCTCTCCCCTCTCAACTATGACAGGAAACCCATATGTGTGTGTGATTGAGAGACAAATGTAACGTGGGAAAAAATAATATAGATAGATAGATAGATAGATAGATAGATAGATAGTTAGATAGATAGATAGATGATAGATAGAGATATACACAGGTAGGCAACATACATACATATGATTTTTGTAATGAATTTTCCAACCAGCTATATACTACAATGACATAAAATCTTATATCAGTTATTTTTGGATTTCAAGTTAATGTGCTTATTTCAAAATCAAATGCAGTGCAGAAATGTGTATTTGAGTAAGTTTTTTTGTATATTCTCTTTATCTTGTTACATAACAAGATGTATATCCTTGGTAATTTAGTTTATATTCCCCAGATATACTTCCCTGTGCATAGTACTATGCAAGTACATTTACATGAACATATATATTCTCCCAAATTTTGCTCACAATATGTATATACTGTTCTCTCTCTCTCTCTCTCTCTCTCTCTGTCTATGTATATATATGTACACATATGTGTGTATATATGGAAATATATGTACACACAAACATACATGCATATATAATTGTTTTACACATGTTTAAATCTTATAAGTTTGTAATGTATAGTTCTTATTTGAATTATTTCAATAGACTTTAATAACACTCTTTTACTGATCAGATTTATTATATAACAGAATATTAAACATTTGCCTTTAAAACATATTCCATGTATTTTCCCAGTAATATGCATCTCTTTATACGTGACATTCTTGTTTGGGATAGAAGAGTTTGTTTGTTTGTTTGTTTGTTTGTTTGTTTCTTTAACATCCCTTTAATTTGTCCAATTAATTTTGTAACAGAGTTAAAAGCTTTCCTTGGGTCACATAGTTGGTTTCGAATTTCCCAGGTGTTCATGTTATGGTACCCAACAGGGTACTGGAACAACCCTCTGCCCAATGTCTTTGCCTTGAAGATGATGGTGGAGATGAAATCCCATTCCTCAGGCCTAGAGGCCTGGATAGGGGCGGCCACATGGATAGCACTGTCCTAGGGGTGGTGTGTGTGGCCCAACCAGAAGCAGAGGAAAAGTAACCTCCACCAAGGGAAGGAAATGATCATTTACAGAATTATTTTAAGCCAGAGGCACTTCACATGGTATCTCCTACAACCTAACAAGTACTCAGTTATTATCCCCATTATTTGCAGATGTAGAAGTCGGTCTGAAGCTTTATTCCACTGTGCCCTGAAGCCTTCAAGGCTTTGGATCAAGAATTCCCACTAGACTATTATTTGATGTAACCTTAAGTATTTCTTGTTTTGTTTTCTGTCATAGCTGTATTATTTTTAAGTGAAGAAACCCCATGAAAATTAAAGCAATTTCTGCACTATCGAAAGAAAAAAATTAAAAGTTTGAAAAGATGGGGTAAATATTTGCCAACAATATTGCAGAATTTGTGCTACCAGGCAAGAAAATAAAGGGCTTTTGTCTATTGGTGGAGAAAGGGACAAATGACAACAAATAATTTATGTAAAAAGCAAACTGTTTCTCCAGACATCTGGAAAGATGCCACACCACATTAACTGAAGAAATGGCAATCTGGAGATGGTATAGTAAGTAAGTGAAAAAATCAATTTGCAGAACATTATTTACGTGTTGGCAAATTTTAAAAAGTGTGTATCTATAACCACATAACTACACAGATATTTTAAGGTAGGTAAGCACATTACTTAAAGAGAAACACATCTGGATAATGTGTACCAATCTATTTACATAAGCCATCTTGGATATCAGTTATTTGGGGCCCGGGGATCATATATAGATGGAAGGTGCAGAATGATTTCCATTTTCTATGCATACATTTTTAATGTTTAACATTTTGCGATTAGGCAAATTTGTTGAGAGAAACACTTGAAAATATATAATAACCAATTCACAAGAAAAGTTCATATATATTTACCACGTTATGAAAATGTTCACATGATAGTGTTTAATAAGCAAATAACAAACTTCACCCTTTGACTTGACAGTTTATCTGTGTATGTATGTGTGTTTCTGTCTTACACTTCCCTAAACCCAAGTGTTCACACTCTCATATGTGGAGATTTTTCCTCACCTCTCTCAGGGACTGAAGTTTCTCTCTCAGGGCATGGAGATCTAGGAAGGGATTGTGGGCACAGAGTAGAAAATTCCAGAAAGAAGTAGAAATTCCAGAAATTCCTGGCTGATATACTGGAGCCCAGGTGCCTCCTTCCTTCCTTCCCCCTTGCAAAGCCCTCTGGTCTGAGACATTCAGAGCTACAATTCTCACTCTGACCACTAAAGGGGCATCTACCTACACTGACTATATATATATATATATATATATATATATATATATATATATATATATTTCATTCTACTCTCATTACAGTGACCCACGAAACTCTGTTGTTGTTTTTTTCCTTTATAGTTTCCAGATCTGGTGTGTGTGTGTGTGTGTGTGTGTGTGTGTGTGTGTGTGTTGGTTTTTGCTGTTGTTTTGGGGGGATGGGGGATTGGTGGTTTGTTTGCTTGTTTGTTATTATCTCTCTGGGATGCACGGGAGATAATGCCAGCCATGTGATTAGTTTCAGAACATTCTGTTACCTTGCTCCAACTTTAGCAAATCCCACATATTGCAGCAAGAATTTAGTTAGGCTACCTATGCATTTACATGTCACCCCCATTCCATGGAGCTCAGTTGCAGTCTCTGTTTCTCCAGGTAGCATCTGAATGACTCCAGGAAAACTCCAACACCTCATTAAGTCTCAGTAACCTTGCAAAGCCTGTAACTGTGATCTCAGAGTCCCGTTGTGAGGACTACATGAGAGATAAGATACAATGTAGCAAGTACAGAGGCTGGCCTACAGCTGGCACTCAGAGTTCTCTGGGTTTGCAGAATGAGGGAACAGGATGTATTGTAAGTGGATACAGAGCCTGGCATACAGAGTTCCCTGTGTTTGTAGCTGCAAGTGCCTGGGTCCCACGCCCCCTGACTCTAGTTGGCCTTTTCTGCAGGGCTGGTTCAGTTAGAAACAGTTCCCTGATAGGCTGATAGCAAACTCAGGGGGCAGTAATCACAGTAATCACCTCTGGTGCCCGGGGCTCTCTTCTCCATGGCTTTGAGGAGGGGACTTCCTGTAAGGACTCCATCTTGTTTGTGTGAGGCTGACAAAGTCATTTGGGGCCTGCTCTCTTTGTCCTCAGCAGCTTTCCTTGATCTTCTCTAAACCTCCAGCTCCAGATCCCACAGGTTCTCTTCATAAGCAGCCTGTGAGGACATTGGTGACAGGTCACTGCCTTCAGGCCACACCATGGGTGAGTTGGCCAGCATGAGGCCTTGGTCTCAGATCCCCAGAAGTTACAAGGGCTGCTGGGTCCCTTCCCCCACCCCACCCCACAGGACACCCAGCCAACCCCCTTTTAGAGAAGGGGTGATGAGGGCCCAGGCTCACTCTTCTCTAATCTCTTGAGGAAATGTGCCAGGTGGGCCCTGACATTCCCATCCCGGTTCCACATGGAAAAACTCCCCTCCTATGGAAGTGGTTATGGCTCAGGTGGATTTTTTTTTCACTGATTGAAGGGATAGATCTGATTTTATGTGGTCCCCACGGTTTGGAGAGTCCACAGTTTGGAGAGTGGGGAGGGGCTCCTAGGTTGGCCACGTGCGAGGCAAGGGAGTGGGGGGTTGCTGTAAATTAATATTCTTTGGATGCCTACTACAGGTGAAGGAGTGGCAGAGAACACACTATTACCCTTAACTCTTACATCAACTATTCAGGGTAGATTGTATTACCTCCATAGAAGTTTCTTGAGGCTTGCTTTATAGCCCAGCACATGACTTATTCTGGAACGTTCCACGTGTAATGGTTATGTGCACTGTTCTATGTCAATTAAGTACATTTATTAATTTGCTTTATTCTGATTTTAAAATATTCTCCACCTAGTGGAATTTATGTCTGCCATTTTATTTTTTTTATTTTTATTTTTTTTCAATATATGAAATTCATTATCAAATTGGTTTCCATACAACACCCAGTGCTCATCCCAAAAGGTGCCCTCCTCAATACCAATCACCCACCCTCCCCTCCCTCCCACCCCCCATCAACCCTCAGTTTGTTCTCAGTTTTTAAGAGTCTCTTATGGCTTTGTATGTCTGCCATTTTATGTGTTACTCAAGGAGGTGTGTTAATATTCCTGCTGTAATCGTGAATTTATCCATTTATCTTTTTTTTTTAATTTTTTTTTCAACGTTTATTTATTTTTGGGACAGAGAGAGACAGAGCATGAACGGGGGAGGGGCAGAGAGAGAGAGGGAGACACAGAATCGGAAACAGGCTCCAGGCTCTGAGCCATCAGCCCAGAGCCCGATGCGGGGCTCGAACTCACGGACCGCGAGATCGTGACCTGGCTGAAGTCGGACGCTTAACCAACTACGCCACCCAGGCGCCCCAATCCATTTATCTTTTTACTGTCACTGTTTGCTCTGCACATTTTTGCTCTGTGTTAAGACACGCACACAAATTTAGGATTTTGTATTGATGGCTTCTTATTGCATTGAACCTTTTATTATAATGAAACCTCCTCTTTAATCTAGTAATTTTTTTTTCTTGAAAAAAATACCTTTCTTTTTAGTAATATGGTTACACCAGCTTTTGGGAGGTCAGTAAGTAAATGCTATACATTTTGCCAAGTTTTTTTTTTTTTTTTTCCAAATTTTCTAGATCATTAAATTTTGCAGATGTTTCTTTTAAGGAGCATTTGATGGACTGTTTTCCTTCCAGTCTCATAATATCTGTGTTTCTGTTTGGAATATCCAGTCTGAAACTTTTTTTTTAAATTTTTTAACTTTTTTTATTTTATTTCTGAGACATAGAGAGACAGAGCATGAACAGGAGAGGGGCAGAGAGAGAGGGAGACACAGAATCTGAAACAGGCTCCAGGCTCTGAGCTGTCAGCACAGAGCCCGACGCGGGGCTCGAACTCACGGATCGTGAGATCATGACCTGAGCCGAAGTCGGATGCTTAACCGACCAAGCCACCCAGGCGCCCCTCCAGTCTGAAACTTTTAATGTAAATATATATATAACTTGGTTTCTGTATGCCATATTGACTGCACATGTATTTTTATGTCAATATTTTATTTAATTTATTTTAATTTTTTATATAATTTGTTGTCAAGTTGGTTTCCATACAACACCCAGTGTTCATCCCAACAGGTGCCCTCCTCAGTGCCCATCACCCACTTTCCCCTCTCCCTCACCCGCCATCAGTATTTAAGAGTATCTTATGGTTTGCCCGCCCTTTTCCTCTCCTTTCTTTGGAATGACTTAATACTGGGTTTTTTTTTGTTTGTTTGTTTGTTTGTTTGCTTGTTTGTTTTTAGTATTAGATTGTTACCTCATTTGGCCAGACAATTAAACATCCCTTAGCCATTCTTGTAGTGTTTACCTTTCTGACTATAATGTAATTTTTGTTTTCCTTTTCACAGTGTGATGTGAATTACTTCTTCAAAGCTCTTCAGACAATGAAGGAACTTTGGGATACTTTGATTCCTCTCACCCCCTCCCGATGTATTGCCATGAATTTTAATTCTATGTATATTTAAGCCCCTAGAAGAAATTAGTGTCATGGTGCCATATAGTCAATACTCATTTAGACTTGCCTACATATTCACAAATGCCATTAGTCTTTCTTTCCTGCAACTGTGTGCCTCCATCTGGGATCCTATTTCTTCTGCCTGAAGGAGAACCTTCAATATTTCTTTTAGTTTGATTCCTCCAGTCACAAATTTTCTCAGTTTGTGCTACATTAACATCACTGTGAAATGTACATCTTTTCTCTAGGAATGTTTTTTCTTAAACCAGACTTTGTCTCCTATTAGTATTGTTATACTGACTTGATTATCCTGTTACTTTGGGAAACTTCTCAAGCGAGATCCCATCAAATGCCACTTCTCCACATTTCCCTCTCCTTCATTCTGGGGACATCTCCTTTAATTCTCTCCCCCTCTCTTTTGGTATTCTCCATATTATGTCTCTCTAAGTTTTTCTGGATATTTTCATCAGATGTAACTTTCACTTCTCTAATTTTTTTTCAGGTGGGAACTCACCTTTGACCTGTGAACCATAACACCAAACTTCCAGCATGGATATTGTTATCCCCCTAGGGCAGAGAAGGGAATTGTGAGTTAGAGATGATAAGCAACTTGTCCCTGGTCGCCTAGCCTGCAAAGGGCAGAGCAAGGGCTAACATCACAGGTTAAACCCTAGGCCCAAACCCTTTCCTCTGTGCTTTTTTTTTTTCTTCTTGGCTGTGAATGCTCCCCACTTCTCATCTCCCGGGAAGTGGAGCCCCAGGGAAGTCTTTCAACCTTTTTAGCATTGTGCTGCATTTCATTTTAGACGATAAAGTCAGTGATATTTCTTCATTAGCCATGATGTTTCCCCGGAACCTTTTGTGATATTGGAACCAGTGATGTGCTATTCTCAATTTCAGGTCATAATAACACAGGTAACTCCTTACAAAGAAGAGCAAGATGCTCGGGTATTTACCGACGGAGGCATAACAATTGGTCTGGGCATGTCCGTTCTGGCATTGATTCTTCATCCCACCAGCAGCAAGATGGAGATCCAGCAACAAATGACAGTCGCATGAGCACCCGAGGAAGATAGTAAGTGACCAGTCACCATAGCTGAAATGTACCAGCCAGTGGAATACATAGCCCTGTAGCTGAATATGCCATTCTCTTCTTCAACCTGGAAGAGTGCAGGATGATGGAATCAGGTTAATGGTTGAGCAAACTTTATTGTACAGTGGGGCGAATGTGTAATAGAAGACTTTCCAAGCATGTGTGGATTACTTCCTTCTCTCCACTTCCCCACAGTGCTCCCTATGCCATTCCATCCTGTCATTGGAGAGGCAGTTTTCAGATACAAGACCAAACGCAAGCTAACATGGAGGGAGAGCAAAAGCGTCCAGAGACAAGAATGGAGGGGGAGAGGCAGGATGAGACCTCCAGGAGCTGGTTCAAGATCACAGTGAGTGTCCTGGCAAAATGAACCCAATGTGCAGAAGGAGGTGAACAGAGGGAATTATGTTGGACTCATATAGAGATGCTAGGTACTTTTCTGGGGGAGAGGAGTGGGTAATCCGTCTTTTTACTACTAGGAGTTAGCATCTTAGATCAGGTAAGGGCAGACTCAGAGAAGCAATGTAAAGGGAACAGATTTACTAAAGGGAGAATTGGGTAGGTTGTCTAAGAACAGAGGAAACTACAGCCAAGGAGAAGTAGCAGCTCCACCCTGGAAGTCTCAGTTTAGCTTAAGCTGAGTGTGGGAGGGGGTCGAGTCTCTGGGGTCTCTGTTGGAGAGACAGGCTAAGGCATCCTTCCTTGAGCAAGGATCGCTTGGAACTTTATATAAGGAAGTTCATGTTAAACATCTTAAGTTGATTATTTGAAGAAAGTGTTTGAATGGAAAGAAAGGTTATTTAGGAAATCCATGACTGGTACAAAAGTTCACAATAATGGATATTGTCCTATCATAAGAAATTATTTTGAAGAACCGCCCCCCCCACACACAAAAGGTGTGAAAGGAAGACATGCTTGAGTTTTATCTTAACCTTGGGTTCCATTGTGTCAATCTCTTCTCCCATCTCTTCTCCCATTTCTTACTCTTAGATTCCATTTGGCATCAGATATGATGAGAAGTGGCTGCTGAATCTGATTCAGAAGCAATGCAGTGTCCCCTTCACCCCAGTGGAAGCAAGAGAAGACAGTGAGGCAGATGAGAAGAAATAGGGCAAAGGAGCAGTGGCTTGGGTCTCATATTGTTTCTTTTGCCATTCACCCTACAGTTTCACTATGAGAAAATGCAGGCCCAGTTCTTTGTTGAGAATGCCGGCATTGCCTTCGCATTGAAGAGTGTCAACGGCAAGATCTGGAATGAGAATAATGAAATGGTGTGTGTCAAGGGCATGGCCAGGGCTAGTTAGGGGCAAGATGGCAGGACAGGGGCAAGGTCTTGCTTGATCCCAAGGATCAGATTTCCTGGTGCTTACTCAGCCCCTCTTGGGTTCCCTACAGATATCTATCTTTGTCCACCCCTCTGATGCACCCCAGTCTGTGCAGAAGGAGCTGAAGCCAGAAAATGTGGATCAGATAAAGGTAATGCAGACCCAAGACCAGCTGTGAATCTATATCCAGACCCATATCTTCTTCCCACACCTATTGCCTCCATCCCCCATCTCTACCTCAGACTCAGAGCCACTGACCCCATCTCTAACTCTGCAGTTGACCACAAACAAAAGATATGTAGTCTTCTAACAATCTCTTAACATCCAGAGAGTCCGCTTTGCCCCTGGTATGTCTACAGAAGTAGTTCTAGGGCAGGTAAGATCAGAGAAGCCTGTCTGGAAAGGAGACTTGGGGATGGTAATGTGGGGAGGGTAACCTGAAGCTGTAACCAGCCGGGTCTGTCTCAGCCTTGTGATTCCCTCCCCTCGGCTTCTCGGAGACATGGCCACCCGAGATATTGAAATGGTACCAAATCCTAGAAACAGCATGGCTGCCTCCCGGCAGATTCATGAAAAGAACATGTTCAAGGTGAGAACTCAGGCCCAGTGCTGGTATTGATGGCAAAGGTGGGAGATTAGGTAGAAGAGGCAGATTGGTCTCAGATAACCCCTGTTGGGGTCCTCACTCTAACACTTTCCTCATCATAGCTTTTGCCCTCGACCCTGAGCGACAAGAAACCCTACCAGATGGATGGTCTATCCAACACTATGCAGAATGCCTCCAGCATCAAGGCCTTGAACCTCTCCAACAGTGAGGTAAGGTGTGGTACCCAGATCTTTCTTTAAAAAGAAGGTGAGAGTGCTCATGGGGTGGTGGCGAGAGTCAGGGAAGTGGATTTGTTGGAAAAAGAAAGGGCCGGGGGTGCAGGGTCATCCTGGCCATCTTTCTCTGATCCTTGCGTTTCCTTCCAATAATTACTCCCCTGAAGTCTGCAGGGGAGTTGGACAAGGGCAAAAGACTGCAGCGAGAAGACATGAGTGCAAACAGAAGCCCCCTGTGCACCACCTTTCCCGATAAATCAACCAACATAAGGTCAGTTATACTCTCCGTCACCCTGTGGGACTCTGAACTATGCCTGACGGTGCCTGCTTGGAGGGGACAGCATCCCTGTTCCTCTGCGAGGAACAGAGGCCCTATGCTCTTCTCTCTCTGTCCCTCGCCTGTGCTTAGGGGTCTCCGTTCCTTCCTCTGATCCTCTCACCTGTTTGGTCTGAGGTCTGTTTGCTGGCTATCTACACCCAGCCTTCTCTGGCATGCCCTCCCCAAAGTGTGATCCATGAATAAGGGCCCCCCTTCCTCACTAGGACCAGAGTGACTACTGTGCGCCACATGCTGTGACCTGGACTCACAAGGGTCCTCCATCCAGGCCAGGGCCTCATGCTGAGACAGGCAGTCCTGCCTCCCTGCTGAGACAGGGATTCCTTCCCTTGTTCTGAGAGGGACCCTCCTTTCCTTGAACCAAATGTATCCCCCCTCCTCCCGTCAATTCCAGGCAGCCATGGTGGCTTTCCTGCCCACGCTGAGGGCTGAGGTCCTGGGGGGCTGCCATCATGACATCTGTTCCTCTGACCCAATGCCAGGAGCTGGGCCCTCCTTGAGAGAAACCAGGGTTCCCTGAGTCAGGGGGCCAGAAGTGGGAGACTGCCAGGGAGCAGAGGGCTTCCTCAGGCAGGAATGGAAGGCAGAGAGGAGAGGAGCTTGAGGAGATGAAGGACAGGCCTCTCAGAGGCACCACCCCCTTCCCACCCCACCCCCACATGTCACATCATCCAGACTGTTCCTTCAGTGGAGCCCTGGGTAGCCTGGCAACGGGTATAATGCCTCAGGGAAGGAACCGACTGGGTCAGACACAGGTGCACTGGGGCCCTCAGGAGAGAATGTGGTGATCATAAGAGGGGGGACCACAGACCTTCAGCCCCATGTTGACCTGGGGATTGATCCTCTACTCCTTCTGGGGAAGGTCTTCTGCCCCTGTGGCTGCCCCATTCCCCATGCCCAGCTCAGACTGAGCTCACACAGGTGACAAAGTTTCAACCAGCATCCAATGGGCCCCCAGCCCAACACCTGCATATTTTCCATTCCTACCTTGGATGCCAGGGCCAGCCAGGGCAAATGAAGGAATGCGCTGCAGCTGGGGAGACATTTCCCCCTTCTTTTCTCTTCCTCCTTGGCCCCACCACCATGGTAAAGCTTCTTTCTTTTCCTTTTGCTTTGCTTTCTCTTCCTCCTTTGTCTCTACTCCCCTGTCTCTCTCACCTCTCCCCTCCTTCCTTCACTCCTTCTGTCCTCATCCCCATTCCTCTCCCTCCCTGTCTCCTGGGTCATGCCTCACTCACCTCCGTGCCCCAGCATTCTGGGCCATCCCTGGGGGTGTCATGGTCCTGCAGAATGCTGGGCCCCTCGTGAGGCACCAGAACCCTGGGCTATCACCCCATTCCCTCTTCTCTCTGGAGTATTCAGTGGCGGCCTAGAGGAAAGAAGGGAGGCAGGGAGGGGAAGGCAGCCCTGGGCCCTGGGATCCAAATGTTGCTTCTGGTGAATCTGGAGATGGGAGTCAGGATGATCTAGGTGGGAGCCACCCAGGGGGAAAGGGAGGGAGGAGGGGGTCAGGCAGAAGAAAGGAATGAGAAGGGATGGGGAGAGAGAGTGTGTGCTTTTCCTCTAAGTCAGTCCACAAGGGAGGTGCCAAGGGCCCTGCAAGCCTGGGGCACTGCAGTGTAGGTGGGATGTACTGGCCATGTGTCAGGTGTAAGTGTGCTTGCTCCCATGATGAAGGACACCTGCAAACTTTCACTGACTTTTCTGTTTCATCTGGATTTCTGCAGCTCCATCCTGGAACTGTTTTCCAAGTTATTATGCCTGGTAGGTGTATTCTTTGATCATTGAGTCCTCTACTGGCACTGATGTCACCCCAAACCTGCCCAGAGGCCATTTAGGTCTTGAAGAAGTTACAATTTTCGTGACCCTTAAACCTCATGGATGTGCAGATATATGTGGAAACCCAACAAGGGCTCCGGATCTCCTTCAGCCACGTTCTCCACAGGCATCAAGCACCCCAAGACAGTGATCCCAAATGTAGCCTTGCCCATGTAATCTCCATGTCCCTTTCATATCTGACCTCTGAGCCTCACCCTCTCCTGGGCCCATCCTTTTCCTGATTGTCCATAATCCGCTCCTGGTCAGCAACACTCACTTCCTCTTCCTTTCCCCAGGATGGCCAGGAGTCACCTTCACCAACCAGCATTGGTATTGCAGACCACAAGAGGTTACCAACCTGCAAGGTGAGGAAGGCAGATCAAGCCAGGTTTTGGGTGGTGTGTGAGGAAGGGATATCAGCTGTGGTCCTGAGGGCTGTTGTGATTTCAGGGAAGCTTCTTTGGATCTGATGCACTGAAGAGTCTGGTCCTGCAATTCCTGCAGCAGTAAGTACTCCTGGGAACCTGGGAAAGTGGAGGGCTAGGATGGGTGAGGCCACTCAAGCTCAGGACTGCTGACTGTGTCTTGAAATCTCATTTGAGGTCCATACCCCAGATAGAGACTGTCCTCATTGTTTCCCCACAGGTACTACTTGATCTATGACTCTGGAGACCGTCAGGGTCTCCTCGGTGCTTACCACGATGAGGCCTGCTTCTCCTGGACCATTCCCTTCAACCCCAAGGAGCCAGCCCCGTGAGTGGCACAGCCCAGACTCTGTTCATGGGCTTTGTGGCTCCCAGCAGACACAGGGCAGCTCGGGAAGCATGCACACTGGCCAGACCACCACTCCCTGTTCCTCTTTCTCTCCCTAGAAGCAGCTTGTGCGAGTACCTCAAGGAAAGCAGGAACATGAAGAAGGTCCAGGACCCCTGTGCGTGTGTGATAGGGGAAGATTGGGCAGGGGAAGGAGATGTGAGGGGCTAATCATAGGACCCAGGGTGTGGCAACCCCTGACCTTCACTTGCTTCTCTGCCCCCCCCATAGACCTGCGTGTTCAGCTTCTGAAGCATACAAAACATGACATTGTGCACTCCCTCTGTGTGCTGCCCAAAACTCAGCATGACCTCAGCTCCTTTGTGGTGGACATATGGTTCCAGATGGTGAGCACCTGCTTCCTCCCAAGGGTAGCCCTCAGAAAGCCACAGGTGGGTAGGAAGTGTAGGTGACTTAGCACCTGGGCTCTTCCCTTTTAGGACTTGATGCTCTGCTTCTCTGTCAACGGAGTGTTCAAGGAAGGTGAGTGTGTGTAGAACCTCCTCCTCAGCTGCCCCACTGCCCCTTCCCTGGTGGTTGGGCTCCCTCTCAGAACTCTCCCAGCTTCCCCGATTCCTGTTGTGTTCTCCTGTCCTCACTCTGTCCTCAAACCACCCTGGTCTGAACCAGGTATATGCCTGTCTACCCCACACAGCTTGGGCATTAGGGACACAGTCTGTGGAATTTGATAGCTCTCACCCTAGATCCTTACTCTGTGAACCTGGGCTCTGAACCTGAAAGTTTTGAGGGGTATTCATTGGTCCCAGCACATAGTTGGATCCCTGTCATGGGGAACAGATTGCCTTCCCCATTCAGAACACTCTGACTCCCAGAGAAAAATTGTCCCCTCCAGCACGAATGAATATCAAGTCAGACCATGACTGGGAATGCTGTGTGAGTGTGTAGAGCATGTAGAATGCTAAGGGGTGGTGTTATTTGCTTTTGTTGTTGAAGTGGAAGGAGTGTCTCAGGATTCTGTTCCTGCCTTCACCCGGACCTTCATTGCTAACCCTGTCAACAATTACAGGTGAATGCTTTGTTGTGGGTGGATCACCCAGTTCAGTATGAGTTCAGTTCTGTGGAAATCAGGTGTTACAATCTTTGGCATATTCTGAATTTTGCGAAAAGGCAATAGGATCATCCAAGGAATCATCTCTCCTAGTGATTAAGAGTGTGAGTTCTGTAATCAGATTTTTTTTTCCTGTTCCCAACACTCACTATTTTTGTGACCTTTGCCAAATCACACATTATCTTTTTGTGACACACTTTCTTCCTCTGGAAATTGAGATTAGACTGTCAACTCTTTGTCATATGTGCCTGGTAAGTATTGATGTAAACTTGCCCGTGGTTTAGGGTCAAAAGGTTAAATGTCCTCATATTGTTTCAAGTATCTTGCCAAATATTGGCTCTGTGAGGGGTGAAGAAGTAGAGGTAGTATCTAAGAAACATGGATGGGAGATACAGCAGGGATATGGAGAGAATCTGATGGCTAAGTGGCAGTGGGAGCAAGATCATTGTTGGGATGTCAGTTTGTCAATCTGTCCAGTTGTCTAAGGTCCCATTTTTCCTCCAGTCTATGCATCTTGAATGATACTCTGCTTGTGAATATCATCAGCCCTAAGGATACCATGAGCACATTATCTATCCCAGTTCCCACTCCCTCCTGCAGCTACTCGAACACCTTTTCCCAGAAGCAGCAGGGAATGGTTCAGTCTTTCACCACACAGTCTGGGATGAACCTCCAACGGTCTCAGAAGTGAGTGCTGGGGGTGCATGCAGTTAGGAGGGTGATGGGAGAGGCTGAGGATTTAATAACGGGAACTTGCTGGTAATTAGTATTGCTTATGTATTTCACTCATTATCATCCTGAACATTTATGTGTTTTAACACAGAAGCTAGGCAGTTGTTTTGACCAGATGTGCATTACTTCTTGAATTTATTTGACCCTCTTCCTTTATCAACAGACATTTGAGTTTTAGGAGTTTTCCCAGCAAGCACTGTGCCACAGGTCTCATTGCATTGACCATGTTGTAATAAACGTAGGGACATGTTTCTTTTGCATAGATTCGGAAATAGTACTGTCTCCATTTTAGGTTTGATAGGTATCACCTGTGCTTTCTCCACACTAGGTAACTTCATGACCTCTATTAGGAATATGCCGGTTCTCGTTTAAGCCAAGGTAAGGTTCAGGAATTCAAGCCAAGTGAACAGAAATTGGGTGGCCTGGTGATGAGACTCAAGGTTCCTGGCTCTGCTGATCTCCCAACTCCCCTTTCTCACTTCCTCCAGGTCAAGCACAAGATCCCAGAGGAGGTCATCATACAGACTGATCCAGGATCCTGAAAACACAGCCTGGACAAGAAACCCTGTGTGGTCATGTTCATCTTCATTATCATTGTTGTGTTTATTTTCTAGTCTGAGTTAACTTCTGACTGAGTGGATGGCCTTCTTGGGGCTGAGAAGCCAACGTTAAACTGATACTTACCCACCTAAAGACCAACTGGTGTGTAGTTTCCTACTCAGGATTCCTGATTCTCTTCTTAATAAATAGTGACGTAGCATGTTATGTTGAAAGACTGCAAAATCTATTCGAGGAAGGTATTTTGATCACTGGTATACAGACAAAGAAAATGAGAGTCAGAGAAGGCCAGTGACTCCTGGAAAACAGTGGGGTAGACACTCAAATCCTAGACCTCTCTCTAAAGCCCAGGTTGTGTGTCTGCCCCAGTTCTGTGTGCCTATCCAGGTGAGGGATGTTCTCTTATTCTGTTATACCTAGGGATAGTGTTCTTTGCCTCTAAAATATTAGTCAAATATTTTTATGCAGAGAACAGCATTCATTCTTAGCCATACAAATCTATTCAAATTTAAAAACAATCCATTTAGGGAAAAACAGCATTATAGAGCACAAGAGAACCTGGCAAGCAAAAAATGCACTCATATATGACTCACATTGTATTGATATCCTTGATATATAGAAAAATCAATAGAGAGGGAAACATAACAATCAAAAATTGTTATTAAAATTAATAGCTATGCTAAGTGAAATTAGTCAGTCACAGAAAGACAAAAATCATATGACTTCACTCATATGAGGACTTTAAGAGAAAAAAAAGATGAACATAAAGGAAGGGAAACAAAAATAATATAAAAACAGGGAAGGGGACAAAACAGAAGAGACTTATAAATACGGAGAAAAAAAACTGAGGGTTGATGGAGGGGTTGTGGGAGGGGGGATGGGCTAAAGAGTAAGGGGCATTAAGGAATTTACTCCTGAAATCATTGTTTCACTATATGCTAACTAATTTGGATGTAAATTTTAAAAAATAAAAAATAAAATTAAAAAACATAAAGATAAAAATAAAAACATAATATCAATACTCAAGATATGTATGAGATCATCCATTCGACCATAATAACCTATAAAAATACAATTGCAGATGTTCAGATAAGGGATTAACTGGTAAAATAAAGTTGACCTAAATGCTGGTATTCTCTGTCCCCAGTGTTTCAGTCAGATATTTGTATACAGAAAATAGTATTACTTTTTTAACCATATAAATCTAGTGAAATTTAAATTCAATCTGTTTGAAGCAAAATAGAATTAAAAATCACATGAAAAGCTTGAAATAAAAAATCATCCTCATGTATAACTGATAAAATATAAATATCTTTGATATATAAAAAATCAGTAGAGAGATCAGAATCTAAGATCAACCTAAAATTCTTATTGAAAGCAATAGTAATGTCCAACAAATCTGTGAAAATCTATCCAAACATAACAACTATAAAAACACAATTGCAAACATTGAGATAAGATACTAAATGAGAAAGGGAATACAAAGACTTTTATTTTAGGGAAAATTGTGTGTGTGTGTGTGTGTGTGTGTGTGTGTGTGTGTGTGTTGTGTGTGTGTGTTGATATACTGTATGGGGTATGTTTAAAACTCATTAATTATAAAAATACACTATATTAGGTAAAAATATTTGGAGAAGACAACTTCTCTGAGGCAGGCATTTCTTTAAGTCAGAGATACCTCCTTGGTAAATAGGGCACCTATTGGGGTCTGGCAGAGTTGGAAAATTATTAATATGAGGAGCACAATTAAGATTCAGTTCTGGAAGGTGTTCACAGGAGGACCCTTCCTTGAGATGTAGGAAAGTAGTGGAAGGAAGGGGTTTACATGTAGGTACAGACCTTGTGTACCTTCATGAGCAGATAAATACACAGCCCTTCAGACCTTCATCTCTTGGGCAGCCCTTAGGTTGCTGCTGTCTGTGGCTGAGAACTAGGAATTCTTCCACAATTGCTTCCATGTCTATGACAATCCTTACTCTCCATCCTGTTTACAAAATCACATAATCAAAATTCGGCAGGTCTGAGGCCACAAGAAATTTCTCAGGATAAGAGAGGCGAGGGCAACCCATAGGACCCAGCCTGGTTTCTGCCATCCCTAGCTTTGATGTTTTTACCTTATGAAGATCATGCTCAGGTGTTTATCTTCTATGCACCCAATGAAGCTTTGGGTTAAGGATCAAGATCACAACTGTATTTCCTCTTTTATATTCTTTTGTGACCCCAGTTTTTAAACTATTTTGTTATCCGTTGTCTCTATATCAGGAGAAAGGTCTTAGTTTGAAAGACACTTTTTGCCCCACCCCCGCCAGGTCATCACTGGGTATCTTTTAAGCCAAAGTTCAATTTGGTAAGTAATGGGGACTGAGTGAAGATTTATGAATGGGGTTAGTGGAAAAATCATCTTCCTTTTGAATCACAGTGACATATATTAACAACATAAATATAAATATATATAGTTCCATACTGAATCTTACCACCAAGTTAATAACTATCCTTATTTTAAAATTACTAAGATAGAAATTACTGTAATAATTTTAATAAATGAGGGTGTTTGCTCAAATTGTTTTGAAAACACACTTGATTTTGAAAGTACAAATTTGTTCCAGTTCTACTGAGTTTATCTAAGAGAAACACTAGATAAAGAAAGTATGTTCAACTGAACCAAACCATGGGAGAATACACAAGCCCATCCCATAAACGTTAGATACCTACCAGCTCCTTCAGTTCACAGTATATGTTATCAACTACACCCAACCACATTTGATGTTTGAATTTTTTTCTGATCAATGAACATGGTATATCTCATAAGTTATTTAGATTTCCATCACTATTTTGTAGTTATCAGCATACATGTCCTCATAAAAGTTTCTTAAAATTACACCTAAATATTAGTTGAGTGATTGCAAATGACATTGTGCTTTTAGCTCCAAATTAGAATATCCATGTGTTCATTGCTAATTTATAGACATACAATTGATTTTTCTATTTATCTTGTATCCTGCTACCTCGTTGAACTCATATTAGCTTCAGAAAATGTGTGTGTGTGTGTGTGTGTGTGTGTGTGTGTGTGTGTGTGTATTTGTATTCTCCTGGGATTTTCTAAATAGACAATTATGTAATCTGCAAATAGAAGAGTTTTTTATTCCTTTCAAATCTGTATGCCATTTATTTCCATTTTTTTCTTTATATTTTTGTCGTATTGTCCCAGCCAGAACTTCCACACCATGTTCAATTAAAATGGTGAAAGTGTATAGTTTTCCTTTATTCCAAATATTATTAGGTAGGGAACCATTCAGTCTAGCATCATTAAGTATAATTTTCCTATAGGTTTTTTGTTGTTATTCTTTATTAAATTGAAGAAGTTTGCCTTTATTTCACAAAAGGAAAATGTATTAGGGTTTATAAGTGAATTTAGCAATGTTGCAGGATACAATATCAAAATACAAAAGAAATTGCATTTCAATGCATTACAACTGAACAATCTGAATATGAAATTAGGAAGATAATTTCAATTACAGTAGCATCAAGGAGAATAAAACACTTATGAATAAATTTAACTGGGAAAATGCAAAACTTATATTCTGAAAACTACAAAGCATCATTGAAAGAAATCAATGAAGACATACTTAAATAGAGAGACATCTGTGGGACACCTGGGTGGCTCAGTCAGTTTAGTACCCCACTCTTGATTTTGGCTCAGGTCATGATCTCATGGTTCATGAGTTCCAGTCCTGTGCTCTCAGGGCAGATTCTGCTTCAGATCCTCTGTCTCCTTGTCTCTGTCTCTGTTTCTCTCTCTCTCTCTCTCTCTCTCTCTCTCTCAAAAATGGACATTATTTTTTAAAGGAAAGAAATACATCTGTGTTCTTGGAGTACTTAATATTGTTAAGATATCAATACTATTCAAATGTATATACAGAATCAGCATAATCCCTGTTAAAATCCAAGGTGCTTTTTTACATGAATAAAATGATGATTTTCATTGTAAAACTTGGAGAAGGGCCAAGATGGCAGAGATGCATAGATATTCTGTTTCTCTCATCCCTGAAATGCAGCTAGATCGGCACCAAAACATTTTGCACACCTAGGAAGTTGATATGAGGATTAACACAACAATCTGCATAACTTGAGCCACAGAACTAGATAGGTACACAGTGCAGAAAGGTGAACTGGGGGAGCGAGAAGCTATAGAAGGTAGGGAGTTGTTTTTGTGGAGAGAGGACAGAGAAAGGAGGGGTAGAGTGCATTAAAAGCACTCCCCCTGAAAGTAGCTGGAGAGAAAGAGAAAGAGTGGAAACACTCACAAGGGACTGAACAAGAAATCTGTTCCCCAAAACCATTGACAGGGAGAAAGGAGAAGGTTTCAATACCATTAGGACTCTATAAACAGGGGAATGTGGAGTTGGAAATTCCAGAGCTAAATACCTGCTGGTTCTCTGTTGGGGAGGAAGGGAAAATCCTCAGGAGCAGGCAACAAGGACTGAGGGGTCCATGGGCCACATGGGGAGAAGCAGTTTTCCTGCTTGGAGGGCATTTGGTAGAGGCCATATGGCTTCCTTACAGGCAAAGATCCCAGTGGACCACAGAGAACAGCCAAGTTTGCAGATTTGTAACAAAGACGCCAGAGTGTGGTGAAACCTAGCACCGGTTGTGTATTATAATTTTCCATAATCTCTGAAAATCTGCTGCTGTGTGATCCCATTAAATATTTCTGGGGCAAGCTGGCACCTGACCATTGCTCAATGACACCCTCCCCCAGAGGGTCAGAGTGGGTCCAAGCAGCAGGATTGTCTGAAGTGAGGAGTTTGGAAATAGACACATCTCAGATAAAATTTGGAGAGAGGTGCTGCCTGGCAGGCCAATGGCTTAGACACAGATGTTATAGAAGCAGGAAATGGATGGAAGCCTGAGACAAAGGAAGGGTGCTTGATTGCGGGTCAGTGAGAGCACAGAGTTCCTGTGACAGAGATTAGGAAGCTGGGTAAAGCCAATTTCACATCTCTCGCACATGCCCATAGACACGCACATATGCCTCAGGGGTCCATTCCAGTAAGCTAAGTAGTGCCACCTAGTGGAAAACAGAGCCCCTACACCAAGCCCCATCCAACTGTGTTCTCCTAGCACATGCCCTAGAGGACCACCACAAGTCTCTCAGCCTGCTTAGTTTACAGACTATAAAGTGCTTCATAGTTTGAGTTCTAGGGGAAACTCGATGTAAATTTATTCAGGTTTCATTCTGTTTGCTGGTCCATCTATTAATTTTTATTTTTTACTTTTGTTTAAATTGTTTCTTTTTCCTTTCTCCTTTCTTTTATTTTTCTTGGATACAGAAAGAGAAAATTTTAGTTTTAATTTTTAGTAAAATATTTAAATTCTTTTTACAGTGTTTCTTATTTTTTGTAATTATTTTCTATTTCACTTTCCTCATTTCATTTTATTCTATTTTATTGTATACTTTTTTTTAATTTTTAAGCTTTTTCTGATAGAGGAGGGCCCACATGTTGAAGTAGGGGGATCCATACTTCCTGTGTCTCTCAAACAAAGAAGTGGTGAATCCAAAGGACTTTGAACCCCAAGAGTCTTGGAAGAAAAGAGATTGAATCTGCCAGGAAGTAAATGGGACAACTTGAGAAATTATTGTGAACAGGGGAAGATAAAACAGGCCGTGTAGATATGGAGGGGAGCCATCCCCTTCTGTAGAGAGGCAAAGGGAAGAGAAAGAGTGGCTGGGGAAGTGTAGGGCTGTATTTGGACAAGAGAAAAACCTTAGACTGGGACTGAGAGGGAAACTATTTCTAACTGGGGGGCTTTCTTTGGACTGGCACAAGCTCCCTGTTTGTGCACCTGGGGAGGAGGGGAACCAGCCCTGGGTTCTGTGGTAGATCAGGGGCACAGTCCACAATAGGAGAAAGTGGTCCCCTCCCTGGAGGGCTGCACGATACTACAAAGCCTGCCTGCGTCTGCCACCCCCAGGCTCAGCAGCTAGGTCGAGGGCACAGTCCACAGTAGGGGAAAGCGGCCCCCTCCCTGGAGGGCCGTGGGAAAAGAAAAAGCCTGCCTGTGTCCAGCTGCCATCCCCAGGTGAGGTCAGTGACAAAGTCCACAGTAGAAGGTGGCCTTCCCTGAAGTGTGGCGGCATATATAAAGCTAGTCAGGACAACATATCGTGCTGTACAGAGAGGCACTTCCCCAGTGCCAGAATGAACAGAGTGGGTCTTTGAATCCTAGCCAAGCACAGGGTCAGGGGAGTTGGCAGAGAGAGAAAGACAACCCCAACAGCACCTGTGGGACACTTAAGGATGACTGAAATGGAGTCCACTGGGTCTGTGGAGAACAGACTGGGGGATCACCATTACCCCCACCATCTCCAAGGCAGGGTTTCAGGGATCGTCCAAGGGACCCACAGTGGAGGTGGGACCAGCCTACACCAAACCGTGTCCCTCCATGCTGGGTAATTGTGTATCTACTGTAGTGGGATAGACCCTGTTGAACTAGACAGACCCCTCCTCCTGAACAGCACTGCTGCATTGCCTGGATTAATTCTGGGACAATTCTTGCTATATAGATATATCCCCCCCCCATTTCTCCCTCTTACCTCTTCCCTCCCTTAGACTGGTTACTCTGCTTATTGGTTGGTTTACACAGACATATTTAATCCATTCTCTTCATACATGTTTTACACCTCCTTCTTTACACTCCTGTCTCTCTTTCTGTAACAATCAAGCCATATAGTTTCTCTGTCTGGGTAACTTTATCTTTGTTTCTTTTTCCTCACTTCCTTTATTTTCCTTTTTCTCTGTCTGGATTAAGCCTTTAGTCTCTTTAGTTCATGTTTATTTTTTTTCTTTTTCCCCGTTCTTGTCATTTCTCTCTTTGTATGTGCTCTTCCATCAGCACTGCCTCCACCCTGTACTTTACTTGTAGTCAGTGTTTCTGGTTTTTTGCTTTTGGATTGTTTTTAGTTTTTTTCTTTTGTTTTGTTTATTTATTTGTTTGTTTTATTTGTTTGTGTGTTTGCGTGTTTTTGTCTCCTATTTGTCTGTCTGTTTTCCTTTACAGGGCTACTCAAAGGAACAAATAAAAGCACACTTGGTGGAGGGTTCAAAACATCACCACAAGCAGGGAAATAAAATAACCAAAGTCACAATAACAAAGAACAAGTAACACTCTCCAAAAAAAAAAACAACAAAACAAAACAAACAAACAAACAAACAAACAAAAACCACCTTCTGAAGGGCCAGGCCTTGGACAGTATATTATCCCCTTTTAATATACTAGTGTTCTCAGGTGCACAGCACACAACAAGCTTTTAAAACTCATAAGGGAAAAAAAAACTAGCCAAAATGACACTACAGAAGAATTCTCCTCAAAGGAAATTCCAGAGAAGTGACAGCTAGCAAATTGATAAAAACAGATTTAAGCAGTATAACTGATCAAGAATTTAGAATGATAGTCATAAAATTAATTGCTGGGCTTAAATAATCATAGAGGACAGCACAGAATCTATTGCTACAGAGACAAAGGACTAAAAAATGGCCATGATGAATTAAGAAATTCTATAAGTGAGGTGCAAAATAAAATAGAGGCAGCCGCAGCACGGATTGAAGAGGGAGAAGGGAGAATAGGTGAATCAGAAGATAAAATTATGGAAAAAGAGGAAGCTGAGTAAAAGATTAAAAAATCCAGGTGTACTAGGGGACAACTAGAGAACAAAGTGATTCAATCAAACGGAACAATATCTGTATCATAGGAATTCCAGAAGAAGAAGAAGAGAGAGAAAGGTACTAAAGGTGTACTTGAATAAATCATAGCTGAGAACGTCCCTAATCTGGGAAGGAAACAGGCATTGAAATCCAAGAAGCACAGAGAACTCCTTTCTGACGTAAGTTGAATCAATCTTCTGCATGACATATCAGAGTGAAACTGGCAAAATACAAGGATAAGAGAATACTGAAAGCAGCTAGGGATAAACAGGATTTAACATAAGAAGGTAGAAGCATAAGGGTAGTAGCAGACCTATCTATTAAACGTTGGAAGACCTGAAAGGAATGGCAGGAAATCTTCAATGTGATGAATAGGAAAATATGCAGTCAAGAATTCTTTATCCAGCAAGCCTATCATTCATAACAGAAGGAGCGATAAAGGTTTTCCCAAACAAAAACTGAAGGAATTCATCACCACTAAACAAGCCCTACAAGAGATCCTAAGGGGAATTTTGTGAGTGAAATGTTTCAAGGACCACAAAGTATCAGACACATCATCACTACAAGCATGAAACCTGCAGACATCACAATGACTCTAAACCCATATCTTTCAGTAATAATACTGAATGTAAATGGACTAAAAGCCCCAATCAAAAGACATAGGGTACCAGAATGGATGAAAAAAAAAAGACCCATCTATTTTCTGTCTACAAGAGACTCATTTTAGACGTGAGGACACTTTCAGATTGAAAGTGAGGGGATGGAAAACTATCTATCATGCTACTGGAAATCAAAAGAAAGCTGGAGTAACCATACTTAGACAAACTAGACTTTAAATTAAAGGCTGTAACAAGAGATGAAGAAGGGCATTATATAATAATTACAGGGTATATTCATCAGGAAGAGCTAACAATTATAAATGTCTATACACTGAATGTGTAGGCACCCAAATATTTAAAACAATTAATCACAAACATAAGCACCATTATTGATAAGAATGTAGTAACTACATGGGACTTTATTACTCCACTTACAACAATGGACAGGTCATCTAGACAAAGAATCAGTAAAGAATCAATAGCCCTAAAGGATACATTGGACCAGATAGACTTGACAGATATATTTAGAACTCTGTATCACAAAGCAACAGAATACATGTTCTACTTGAGTGAACATGGAACACTCTCCAAGATAGATCACATACTTGGACACAAAACAACCCTCAATAAATATAAAAGGATTCAGATCATACCATGAACACTTTCATATCACAATGCCATGAAACTTGAAATCAACCACAGGAAAAAGCCTGGAAAACATTCAAAAGCATGGAGGTTAATGAACAACCCACTGGAAATTAATGGGTCAATGAGGAAATTAGAGAATAAATTAAATATATATATACAAATGAAAATGAAAATACAACTATCCAAACCCTTTGGAATGCAGCAAAGTCAGACCTAAGAGGAAAATACATTACAATCAAGGCTATCTCAAGAAACAAGAAAAATTGCAAATACAAAATCTAATGGCATACCTAAAAGAAATAGAAGCAGAACAGCAAATGCACCCCAAACCCAGTAGGAGAAAAGAAATAATAAAGATCAGAGCAGAAATAAACAATATAGAATTAAAAAAAATAGTAGAGCAAATAAATGAAACCAAGAGTTGGATTTTTGGAAAAATAAACAAAATTGATAAACCTCTAGCCAGACTTCTCAAAAAGAAAAGAGGGAGGACCTAAATAGATAAAATCACCAATGAAAATGGAATTATAATAACCAATACCTTCAAAAACACAAGAAATTATCAGGGAATACAATGAAAAATTTTATGCCAACAAACTGGACAACCTGGAAGAAATGAACAAATTCTTAAAAACCCACACAGTACCAAAATCAAACGGGAAAAAATAGAGAATTTGAACAGATCTATAACCAGTGAAGAAATTGAATCAGTTATTCAAAAATCTCCCAACAATTAAGAGTTCTGGACAAGATGGCTTCCCGGGGGAATTCTACCAGACATTTAAGGCAGAGATAATATCTATCCTTCTCAAGATGTTCCAAAAAATAGAAAGGGAAAGAAAACTTCCAAACTCATGCTATGAACCCCGGTTTACATTGATTCCCAAGCCATACATTGACCCAGCAAGAAAAGAGAACTACAGACAAATATGTCTCATGAATATGGATGCAAAAATTCTCTCCAAGATACCAGAAAATCGAATTCAACAGCATATAGAAACAATTATTCAACATCATCAAGTGGGATTCATTCCTGGGATTCAGGGCTGGTTCAATATTTGAAAATCAATCAATGTGATACATCACATTAATAAAAGAAAAGATTAGAACCATATGATCCTGTCAATAGATGCAGAAAAAAAAAACACATTTGACAAAATACAGCATCCTTTCTCAATGAAAACCCTCGAGAAAGTCGGGATAGAAGGAACATAAACATCATAAAAGCCATATATGAAAATCCCACAACTAATATCATCCTCAATGGGGAAAAACTGAGATCTTTTCCCCTGAGATTAGAAACAAGACAGGGAGGTCTACTCTCACTGGTGTTGTTTTACATAGTGTTGGAAGTCCTAGCATCAGAAATCAGACAACAAAATGATATCAAAGGCATCAAAATGGGCAAAGATGAAGTCAAGCTTTCACTCTCTCTTCACAGATGACATGATACTGTACATGGAAAACCCGACACATTCCACCAAATGTCTGCTAGAACTGATACATGAATTCAGCAAAGTCGCAGAATACAAAATCAATGTACAGAAATCAGTTGCATTCTTATACACTAATAATGAAGCAACAGAAAGAGAAATAAACTGATCCCATTCACGCACAGAGAACCATAAATAACCTATGAATAAACCTAATCAAACATGTAAAAGATACGTATGCTGAAAACTATAAAAATATTATGAAGGAAATTGAAGAAGATACAAATAAACGGAAAACACTTCATTCTCATCAATTGGAAGAATAAATACTGTTAAAATGTCAATACAACCCAAAGCAATCTACACAGTCAATGCAATCCCAATCAAAATTGCACTGGCATTCTTCTCGAAGCTAGAACAAAGAATCATAAAATTTGTATGTAACCACACAAAAGACCCCAAATAGTCAAAGTAATATTGAAGAAGAATACCAAAGTGTGATGCATCACATTTTGAAACCTTAGCCTCTACTACAAAGTTGTCCTCATCAAGACGGTATGGTATTGGCACAAAAACAGACACATGGACCAATGGAATAGAACAGAGACCACAGAATTGGGCCCACAACTGTATAGGCAACTAATCTTTGACGAAGGAGAAAAAGAATATCCAATGGAAAAAAGGACAGTCTCTTTAACAAATGGTGCTGGGAGAACTGGACAGCAACATGCAGAAAAATGAAACTAGAACACATTCTTACACCATTCACAAAACTAAACTCAAAATGGATGAAGGACCTGAATGTGAGACAGGAAATCATCAAAATCCTAGAGGAGAGAATGCAGGAAACAACCTCTTTGACCTCAGCCACAGCAATTTCTTACTTGAAACATCTCCAAAAGCAAGGGAATTAAAAGCAAACATGACCTATTGGGACCTCGTGAAGATAAAAAGCTTCTGCACTGCAAAAGAAACAATCAACAAAACTAGAAGGCAACCAATGGAATGGTAAAAGATATTTGCAAATGACATATGGAAAAAGGGCGAGTATCCAAAATCTATAAAGAACTCCCCAAACTCCACACCCAAAAAACAAATGGCCTAGTGAATAAATGGGCAGAAAACATGAACAGACACTTCTCTAAAGAAGACATCCATATGGCCCACAGGCACATGAAAAGATGCTCAATGTCGCTTCTCGTCAGGGAAATACAAATCAAAACCACACTCAGATACTACCTCATGCAAATCAGAGTGGCTAACATGAACAAATCAAGAGAATATAATTGCTAGAGAGGATGTGGAGAAGCGGGAACCCTCTTGCACTGTTGGTGTGAATGAAAACTTGGCAGCCGCTCTGGAAAACAGTGTGGAGGTTCCTCAAAAAATTAAAAATAGATCTACTCTATGACCCAACAATAACATTGCTAGGAATTTACCCAAGGGATACATAGGAGTGCTCATGCACAGGGGCACTTGTGCCACAATGTTTATAGCAGCACTTTCAACAACAGCCAAATTATGGAAAGAGCCTAAATGTCCATCAACTGAGGAATGGATAAAGAAATTTTCATTTATATACACAATGGAATACTACTTGGCAATGAAAAAGAATGAAATCTGGCCTTTTGTGGCAACGTGGATGGAACTGGAGAGTGTTATGCTAAGTGAAATATGTCGTACAGAGAAAGACAGATACCATATGTTTTCACTCTTATGTGGATCCTGAGAAACTTAACAGAAGACCGTGGGGGGAGGAAGGAAAAAAAAAGTTAGAGAGGGAGGGAGCCAAACCATAAGAGACTCTTAAAACATGAGAAAAATCTGAGGGTTGATGGGGGGTTGGAGGGAGAGGAGGGTGGGTGATAGGTATTGAGGAGGGCACCTGTTGCGATGAGCACTGGGTGTTATATGGAAACCAATTTGACAATAAATTTCATATTTAAAAAAAAGTAAGAAAAAAGGTTTTTTTTAACATAATTTATTGTCAAATTTGTTTCCATACAATACCCAGTGTTCATTCCTACAAGTGCCTTTCCTCAATTCCCATCACCCACTTTCCCCTCTCCCCTACCCCCATCAACACTCAATTTGTCCTCAATATTTAAGAGTCTCAATTGGTTTGCCTCCCTCAGTCTCTGTAATTTTTCCCTCCATCCTCTCCCCCATGGTCTTCAGTTAAGTTTCTCAGGATCCACATATGAATGAAAACATACGGTATCAGTCTTTCTTGACTGACTTATTTCACTTAGCATAATACCCTCCAGTTTTATCCACGTTGCTGCAAATGGCCAGATGTCATTCTTTCTCATTGCCAAGTAGTATTCCATTGTACATATAAACCACATCTTCTTTATCCAGTCTTCACTTGATGGACAATTAGGCTCTTTCCATAATTTGGCTATTGTTGAAAGTGCTGCTATAAACATTGGGGTCCAAATGACCCTATGCATCATCAGGACTCCTGTATCCTTTGGGTAAACTCCTAGCAGTGCTATTAATGAGTCATAGGGTAGTACTATTTTTAATTTTTTGAGGAATCTCCAAAGTGTTTTCCAGAGCAGCTGCACCATTTTGTATTCTCGCCAAGAATGCAAGAGTGTTCTCATTTCTCCACATCCTCTCCAGCACTTATAGTCTCCTCATTTGTTCATTTTAGCCACTCTGACCAGTGTGAGGTGGTATCTAAGTGTGTTTTGATTTGAATTTCCCTGATGAGGAATGACGTTCAGCATCATTTCCTGTGTCTGTTGGCCACCTGGATGTCTTCTTTAGAAAAGGGTGTATTCGTGTCTTCTGCCTGTTTCTCCACTGGATTATTTGTTTTTTGGGGTGTGGAGTTTGGGTAGTTCTTTATACATTTTTGGAAACTCGCCATTTGTCTAATATGTCATTTGCAAACATCTTTTCCCATTCCGTTGGTTGCCTTTTAGTTTTGTTGATTGTTTCTTTTGCAGTGCAGAAGCTTTTTATCTTGATGAAGTCCCAATAGGTCATTTTTGCTTTTAATTCCCTTGCCTTTGGAGATGTTTCAAGTAAGAAATTGCTGTGGCTGAGGTCAAAGAGGTTGTTTCCTGCATTCTCCTCTAGGGTTTTGATGGTTTCCTATCTCACATTCAGGTCCTTCATCGATTTTGAGTTTAGTTTTGTGAATGGTGTAAGAATGTGTTCTAGTTTCATCTTTCTGCATGTTGCTGTCCAGTTCTCCCAGCACCATTTGTTAAAGAGACTGTCTTTTTTCCATTGGATATTCTTTCTTGCTTTTCAAAGATTAGTTGGCCATACTTTTGTGGGTCCAATTCTGGAGTCTCTATTCTATTCCATTGGTCTATGTGTCTGTTTTGTGCCAACGCCAAGCTGATGGTTACAGCTTTGTAGTAGAGGCTAAAGTCTGGGATTGTGATGCCTCCTGCTTTCCTCTTCTTCAAAATTACTTTGGCTATTCGGGGCCTTTTGTGGTTCCATACAAGTTTTAGGATTGCGTGTTCTAGCTCTGAGAAGAATGTTGGTGAAATTTTGATTGGGATTGCATGGAATGTGTAGATTGCTTTGAGTAGTATTGACATTCTAACAATATTTATTCTTCCAATCCATGAGCATAGAATATTTTTCCATTTCTTTGTATCTTCTTCAATTTCCTTCATAAGCTTTCTACAGTTTTCAGCATGCATATCTTTTACATCTTTGATTAGGTTTATTCATAGGTTATTTATGGTTCTCTGTGCGTGAATGGGATCAGTTTATTTCTCTTTCTGTTGCTTCATTATTAGTGTATAAGAATGCAACTGATTTCTGTACATTGATTTTGTATCCTGTGACTTTGCTAAATTCATGTATCAGTTCTAGTAGACTCTTGGTGGAGTCTATCGGATTTTCCATGTATAGTATCATGTCATCTGCAAAAAGTGAAAGCTTGACTTCATCTTTGCCAATTTTGACGCCTTTGCTTTCCTTTTGTTTTCTGATCGCTGATGCTAGAGCTTCAACCACTATGTTAAACAACAGTGGTGTGAGTGGACATCCCTGTCGTCTTCCTGATCTCAGGGGGAAAGCTCTCAGTATTTCCCCATTGAGGATGATATTAGCTGTGGGCTTTTCATAAATGGCTTTGATGATGTTTAAGTATTTTCTTTCTATCCTGACATTCTTGAGGGTTTTCATTAAGAAAGAATGCTGAATTTTGTGAAATGATTTTTCTGCATCGATTGACAGGATCATATGGTTCTTTTATTCTCTTTTCTTTTAATAATGTGATGTATCATACTGATTGATTTGCGGATGGTGAACCAGCCCTGCATCCCAGGAATGAATCCTACTTGATCATGGGGAATAGTTCATTTTATATGCTGTTGTATTCGATTTGCTAGTATCTAACTGAGAAATTTTGCATCCATATTCATCAGGGATATTGGCGTGTAGTTCTTTTTTTTTTTTGCTGGGTCTCTATCTGTTTAGGAATCAAAGCAATGCTGGCTTCATAGAGTAAGTCTGGAAGTTTTCCTTCCCTTTCTATTTTTTAGAAAAGCTTGAGAAGGATAGGTATTATCTCTGCTTTGAATGTCTGGTAGAATTCCCTAGGGAAGCCATCTGGTCCTGGACTCTTATTTGTTGGGAGATTTTTTATAACTGATTCAATTTCTTTGCTGGTTATGGACCCGTTCATGTTTTCTATTTCTTCCTGTTTGAGTTTTAGAAGTGTGTGGGTACTTATGAATTTGTCCATTTCTTCCAGGTTGTCCAGTTTGTTGGCATATATTTTTTCATAGTCTTCCCTGCTAATTGCTTGTATTTCTGAGGGATTCGTTGTAATAATTCCATTTTCATTCATGATTTTATCTATTTGGGTCATCTCCCTTTTCTTTTTGAGAAGCCTGGCTACAGGTTTATCGATTTTGTGTAATTTTTTTCAAAAAAAAAAAAATAACTCTTCATTTCATTGATCTCTACAAATTTTTGAGATTCTATATTGTTTATTTCTTCTCTGATCTTTATTATTTCTCTTCTTCTGCTGGGTTTGGGGTGTCTTTGCTGTTCTGCTTCTATTTCCCTTAGGTGTGCTGTTAGATTTTGTATTTGGGATTTTTCTTGTTTCTTGAGAAAGATCTGGATTGCAATGTGTTTTCCTCTCAGGACTGCCTTCGCTGCATCCCAAAGTGTTTGGATTGTTGTCTTTTCATTGAATTTCATTTGTTTCCATATATTTTTTAATGTCTTCTCTAATTGCCTGTTTGATGCATTCATTCTTTAGTAAGGTGTTCTTTAATCTCCATGGTTTTGGAGCTTTTACAGACTTTTTCCTCTGGTTGATTTCAAGTTTCATAATATTGTGGTCTGAAAGTGTGCATGGTAAGATCTCAATTCTTTATGCTTAGGAAAGGCTTTTTTGTGACCCAGTATGTGATCTATCTTGGAGAATTTTCTATGTGCACTCGAGAAGAAAATATATTCTGTTCCTTTGGGGTGCAGAGTTCTAAATGTATCTGTCAAGCCCATCTAATCCAATGTATCATTCAGGGCTCTTGTTTCTTTATTGATCCTGTTTCTAGATAATCTATCCATTGTTGTAAGTGGAGTATTAAAGTCCCCTGCAATTACCACATTCTTATCAATAAGGTTGCTTATGTTTGTAATTAATACTTTTATATATTTGGGGACTCCCATACTTGTCGCATATTTATAATTATTAGCTCTTCCTAATGGATAGACCCTGTAATTATATATAATGCACTTTTTCATCTCTTGTTATAGCCTTTAATTTAAAGTCCAGTTTTTCTGATATAAGTATGGGTACTCCAGCTTTCTTTTGACTTCCAGTAGCATGATAGATAATTCTCCATCCCCTCACTTTCAATCTGAAGGTGCTCTCAGGTCTAAAATGAGTTTCTTGTAGACATCAAATAGATGGGTCTTGTTGTTTTATCCATTATGATACCCTGTTTCTTTTGGTTGGAGCAGTTTGTCCATTTAAATTCAGTGTTATTGTTGAAAGATATGGATTTAGAGTCATTGTAATGTCTGTAGGTTTCATGCTTGTAGTGATGATCCTGGTACTTTGTGATCCTTGCACCACTTCTCTCACAGAATCCCCCTTAGGATCTCTTGTAGAGCTGGTTTAGTGGTGATGAATTCCTTCAGTTTTTCTTTGTTTGGTAATTCCTTTATCCCTACTTCTATTCTGAATGACAGACTTCCTGGATAAAGGATTCTCAGCTGCATATTTTTTCTGTTCATCACATTGAATATTCTTGCCATTCCTTTCTGGCCTGCCAAGTTTCAGTAGATAGGTCTGACACTAGTCTTATGGGTCTCCCCTTGTAATTTAGAGCCTGTTTATCCCTAGCTGCTTTCAGAATTTTCTCTTTATCCTTGTATTTTGCCAGTTTCATTATGATATGTCATTCAGAGGATCAATTTAAGTTACATCTGAAGCGAGTTCTCTGTGCCTCTAGGATTCCAATGCCTTTTTCCTTTCCCATATCCAGGAATTTCTCATCTATGATTTGTTCAAGTACACCTTCAGCCTCTTTCTCTCTCTCTTCTGCTTCTGGAATTCCTATAATATGGATATTGTTCCATTTGATTGCATCACGTAGTTCTCCAATTCTCCCCTCATACTCCTGGACATTTTTATCTCTCTTTTCCTCAGCTTCCTCTTTTTCCATAATTTTATCTTCTAATTCACCTATTGTCTCCTCTGCCTCTTCAATCCGTACTATGTTCCCCTCCATTTTATTTTGCACCTCATTTATAGCATTTTTTAGCTCCTCATGACTATTTCTTAGTCCCTTGATCTCTGTAGCAATAGGTTCTCTGCTGTCCTCTGTGCTTTTTTCAAGCCCAGCGATTAATTTTTTGACTATTACTCTAAATTATTTTTCCCTTATATTGCTTAAATCGGTTTTGATCAATTAGTTAGCTGTTGCTGCTTACTGGAGTTTCTTTTGAGGAGAATTCTTCCGTTTCATCTTTTTGGGTAGTCCCTGGGGTGGCTCCAAACTGCAGGGCACTTCCCCTGTGCTGTCTGTCCATCTTACTTTCCATCTTTTTTCTGCTTCATTATTCTCCATAATGAGTAATGATAATGAGTAAGTCAAAACAGCATGATACAAGACTTAGAGAATTCAGTGACTTATTAAAAAGGAATCAAATCCAAATCGTGGAGACCCAGAGGTAAAACAGAAAGAAAAATGGGTAGAAGTTTTATATGAGCAAATCATAGTCCAAAATTTTCCTAACCTGGGGAAAGACACAAACATCAACGTCCAATAAGCACAGAGAACTGTCATTAGATTCAAGAAAAACTGACCATCAACAAGGCGTATAATAGTCAAATTCATAAAATACACAGACAAGGAAACAATTCTGAAAGCATTAAGGAAAAATAGTCTATAACCTATAAGGGAAGACAGATCAGACACACAGCAGACCTATCAACAGAAATTTTGCAGACCAGAAAGAGTGGCAGGACATATTCATTGTGCTGAATTGGAAAAATATGCAGCCAAGAATTCGTTATCCAGAAAGTCAGTCATTAAAATTGAAGGAGAGATAAAGAGTTTCACTGACAAAGAAAAACTAATAGAGTTTGTGAACACTAAAGAAGCCATGCAAGAGATTTTAAGGGGGACTCTCTGAGGGGAGAAAAAATGAAACAAAACAAAACAAAACAAAAGACCTAAAGTAAAAAAGACTAGAAAGGCCCAGAGAACACTACCAAATATTCCACCTCTACAGGCAACACAATGGCAATAAATGCATATCCTTCTGTACTCTAAATTTCAATGGACTGAAGGCTCCAACCAAAAGACATAGGGTATCAGAATGGATAAGAAAACAAGATCCATGTATATGCTGTTTACAGTAAACCCATTTTAGAACTAAATACACCTGTGGATTAAAAGTAAGGGGATGAAGAAACATCTAACATGCTAATGGTCACCAGGCGAAAGCTGGAGTAGCCATACTTATGTCAGACAAAATAGATTTTAAAATAAAGACTGTAAGAAATGGGGCACCTGGGTGGCTCAGTTGGTTAAGCGTTCGACTTCAGCTCAGGTCATGATCTCACAGTCTGTGAGTTTGAGCCCTGCATCAGGCACTGTGCTGACAGCTCAGAGCCTGGACCCTGCTTTGGATTCTGTGCCCCCCTCTCTCTCTGCCCCTCCCCTCCTCATGCTCTGTCTCTGTCTCAAAAATAAATAAAAACATTAAAAAAATTAAAGACTGTAAAAAATGAAGAAGGGCATTAGATAATAATTAAGGAGTCTATCCACCAAGAATATCTAACAATTGTAAACATTTATGCCCCCATAGTGAGATACCCAAATATATACATCAATTAATCACAAACATAAAGAAATTAATTGGTAATAATACCAAAATAGTAGGAGACTTCAACACCCCATTTTCAGCAATGGACAAATCACCTAAACAGAAAATCAGCAAGGAAACAATGACTTTGAGTGACACACTGGACTGGATGGACTTAATAGATATATTCAAAACATTTCATCCTAAAGTAGCAGAATATACACTCTTCTTGAGTGCATATGGAACATTATCCAGAAAAGGTGACATACTGAGACACAAAACAGCCCCCAACAAGTACAAAAAGATTGAGATCATATCGTGCACATTTTCAGGCCACAACACTATGAAACTTGAAACCAACAACCAGAAAAAAAATTTAAGCCCACAAATACTTGCAGATTAAAGAACATCCTACTAAAGAATGAATGGGGCAATCAAGAAATTAAAGAGGAAATTAAAAAGTACATGGAAGCCAATTAAAGTGATAACACCACAGTCCAAAACCTCAAGGATGCAGCAATGGCAATGATAATAAGGAAGTATATAGCATTCCAGGCTTTCCTAAAGAAGGAGGAAAGATCTCAGATACATAACCTAACCTTACACCTTAAAGAGCTGGAAAAAGAAAAACAAATAAATCTGAAACCTGCAAAAGACTGGAAATAATAAAGACTGGAGCAGAAATTAATGATTTTGGGAAAAACAAAATAAAACAAAGCAAAACAGTAGAACATATCAATGAATCCAGGAGCTGGTTCTTTGAAAGAATTTTTAAAAAATGATAAAACCCAAGCAATATTGATCAAAAAGAAGAAGGAAAGGACACAAATAAATAAAATCAAGAATGAGAGATCACAACCAACACCGCAGAAATACAAACAATAATAAGAGAATATTATGAGCAATAACATGTCAATAAATTGGGCAATGTGGAAGAAATGGACAAATTCCTAGAAATATATAAACTACCAAAACTGAAACAGGAAGAAATAGAAAATTTGACCATACCAAAACAAGTAGAGAAATTGAAGTAGTAACCAAAAATTTCCCAAAAAGCAAGAATCCAGGGCTGATTGCTTTCCAGGAGAATTCTACCAATCATTTAAAGAGGATTTAACACCTATTCGTTTGACGATGTTCCAAAACATAGAAAAGTAAGGACAACTTCCAAACTCATTCTATGAGGCCATCATTACCTTGATTCCAAAATCAGACAAAAACTCCACTATAAAGGAGAACTAGAGGGGTGCCTGGGTGGCTCAGTCGGTTAAGCATCTGACTGGCTCAGGTCATGATCTCGCGGTTCATGAGTTCAAGCCCTGCGTCAGGCTCTGTGCTGACAGATCGGAGACTGGAGCCTGCTTCCGATTCTGTGTCTCCCTTTGTCTCTGCCCCTCCCATGTTCACGATCTGTCTCTCCCTGTCTCTCAATAATAAATAAACATTAAAAAAATTTAAAGGAGAACTACAGAACAATTTCTCTGATGAACATGGATGCAAAAACTCTCAACAAGATACTAGCCAACCAAATCCAACAATACAATAGAAGAATTATTCACCATGATTACGTGGAATTTATACCTGGGATACAGGACTGCTTCAATATCTGCAAGTCAATTAATGTGATACATCACATCAATAAAAGAAAGAATAAGAACCACATGATCTTCTCAATAGATGCAGATAAAACAGTTGACAAAATACAACATCCTTTCTTGATAAAAACCTTCAAGAAAGTAGGGATAGAAGGATCATATCTCAATACCATAAAAGCCATATATGGAATGCCTACCGCTAATATCATCCCCAATAGGGAAAAACTGAGAGTTTCTCCCTAAGGTCAGGAACAAGACAGGGATGTTCACTCTCATTACTGTTATTCAACATAGTGTTGGAAGTCCTAGCCTCAGTAATCAGATAACAAAAAGGAATAAAAGACATCCAAATAAGCAAGGAGAAAGTCAAACTTTCTCTCTTTGCAAACGACATGATACTCTATATGGAAAACCCAAAAGACTCCACTAAAAACTGCTACACCAAAAACTGATCTATGAATTCAGCAAAGTCACAGTATATAAAATCAATGCACAGAAATAGGTTACAATTTTATACATCAATAATGAAGCAGCAGAAAGAGAAATCAAGGAGTTGATGCCATTTACAATTGCACCAAAACCCATAAAATACCAAGGAAGAAATCTAACCAAAGAGGTGAAATATCTATACACTGAAAACTATAGAAACCTTATGAAAGGAATTGAAGAAGACACACACAAAAAATGGAAAAAGCATTCTATGTTCATGGATTACAAGAACAAATATTAAAATGTCAATACTACCCGAGGGAGGAGCCAAGATGGTCAAACAGCATGGAATTTTTTTGTCTGTCTCGTGTCTGTGACCAACACTAAACCATCCTACACACCTAGAAAACTTACTGGAGGATTAACACAACAATCTGCACAACATGAGCCACAGAATTCAGCAGGTACGAGGCGCAGAGAAGTGAATTTGTGGAGCAAAACGGTGCAGGAAGGGAGGTGCTTTGTGAGTGGAGGACAGAAACTGGGGGGCGGGGAGAATACGGGAAAAGCACCCCTCCCTAAAAGCAGCTGGAGAGAAAGAGGAAAATTGGAAACAGCTGCAGGGACTAAACTAAAAAGGGAGAAAGGAGAGGATTTAAATTCCATTAAGATTGTAAACAAGGGGAGAGCAAAGTCTGCAACTCTGCAGCTCAATACCTGGCGGTTCTCTGGTGGGAAGGGCGAATCCCCAGGAACAGAGTGGGGTCTGGGAGGTTCTTGGGCCACACGGGAAAAAGAGGTTCCACTGCTGGAAGGACATTTGGTAGAAACTGTTGAAGCCACCTGGTCCCAGCAGACCCCAGAAAACGGCCACATTCACTGGTGCTGGAACAAGGTCGTTAAGGGTGAAGCATGGTGCCAGATATGTGTTGTGATTTTCCATAATCCCTGAAAAGCTGCTGCTACACTATCTAACAAACTTTTTCTGGGGTAGGATGATACCTGGCTGCAGTCTTGGGGCACTGGCAGCAGCAGGGTCCAGCAAGTGTTCCTGGGTGCAGCTGACATTTGGCCATTGCTTATTCGGCCATTGCTCAGTGAGACCCTCCTGCAGAGGGGCTGAACAGGTCAAAACCACAGTCCTTCAGAAGTAAGGGGCTGGGGAAAAGAGCTGTATCTGAGACAAAACTCAGGAGCGAGGTACTGCCTGGGGCCTGGTCACGGAGAGTGAAAAAGGGGGGAGTGGATGAAAGCTGAAGATAGAGGACAGGTGCTCAATTGCTGATCTGGAAGAACAGACTGGGTAGCTGGGTGGCGCCATTTTCACCGCTCCTGTGCATGTGCATACACACCTATGAGCACCACAACACTCCACCCCGGTAGGCTAGCAGTGCCATCTAGTGGAGAGCGGAGCTGTTACACTGAGCCCTACCCAAATGGGACAACTTCGCTCTTCAAGAACACAAGTCTCACCACCGGCTTAGTTTATGTACTATAAAGTGCTACATATACTGCCTTCTAGGGGAAAACGAAGTAATTTCAGTCCTCCTTCAAGGTGTTAGCAGGTCCATCTTTTCAATATTCTTTCTTTTTTTTCTCTTTTACTCTTCTTTTTCTTGAATACAGAAAGAGAAAAAAATCATTTTTATTATCAATTTTTATTAAATATATTTTTCATTAATTTTTATTACTATATTTTAAAATTTTGTGTAAATTTTTTGAAATTCTATTTTACTTCCATCATTTTATTTTAGTCTACTTCACTGTGTTCACCTTTTCAAATTTTCAAACGATATCCTTTTTTTTCTTTTTCTTTTTTCTTATTTTCTTTTTTTTTCTTTTTCTTGAATGCAGAAAGAGAAAAACTTGAATTTTACTTTCAATTCCTATTAAAAATATTTTTCTTTAATTTTTTTACTATAGTTTTTGCTTTTATGTAATTTTTTCCAAATTCTATTTTACCCCCATCATTTTATTTTATTATTTTATTTTTGTATTATATGAAATTTATTGTCAAATTAGTTTCCATACAACACCCAGTGCTCATCCCAAAAGATGCCCTCTTCAATGCCTATCAACTACCCTCCTCTCCCTCCCACCCCCCATCAACCCTCAGTTTGTTCTGTTTTCAAGAGTCTCTTATGCTTTGTCTCTCTCCCACTCTAACCTCTTTTTTTTCTTTTTATTCCTTCCCCTCCCCCATGGGTTTCTGTTAAGTTTCTCAGGATCCATATAAGAGTGAAAACATATGGTATCTGTCTTTCTCTGTATGGCTTATTTCACTTAGCATCACATTCTCCAGTTCCATCCACGTTGCTACAAAAGGCCATATTTCATTCTTTCTCATTGCCACGTAGTACTCAATTGTGTATATAAACCACAGTATCTTTATCCATTCATCACTTGATGGACATTTAGGCTTTTTCCACAATTTGGCTATTGTTGAGAGTGCTGCTATAAACATTGGGGTACAAGTGCCCTTATGCATCAGTACTCCTATATCCCTTGGGTAAATTCCTAGCAGTGCTACTGCTGGGTCATAGGGTAGGTCTATTTTTAATTTTTTGAGGAACTACCACACTGTTTTCCAGAGTGGCTGCACCAATTTGCATTCCCACCAACAGTGCAAGAGGGTTCCTGTTTCACCACATCCTCTCCAGCATCTATAGTCTCCTGGTTTGTTCATTTTGGCCACTCTGACTGGCGTGAGGTGATATCTGAGTGTGGTTTTAATTTGTATTTCCCTGATGAGTAGCGATGTTGAGCATCTTTTCATGTTCCTGTTGGCCATCTGGATGTCTTCTTTGGAAAAATGTCTATTCATGTCTCCTGCCCAATTCTTCACTGGATAATTTGTCTTTCGGGTGTGGAGTTTGGTGAGCTCTTTATAGATTTTGGATACTAGCCCTTTGTCCGATATGTCATTTGCAAATATCTTTTCCCATTCCGTTGGTTGCCTTTTAGTTTTGTTGATTGTTTCCTTTGCTATGCAGAAGCTTTTTATCTTCATGAGGTCCCAATAGTTCCTTTTTGCTTTTAATTCCCTTGCTTTTGGAGATGTTTCAAGTAAGAAATTGCTGCAGCTGAGGTCAGAGAGGTCTTTTCCTGTTTTCTCCTCTAAGGTTTGGAGGGTTTCTTTTCTTACATACAAGTCCTCTTCCATTTAGAGTTAATTTTTGGAATGGTGTAAGAAAGTCGTCTAGTTTCATCCTTCTGCATGTTGCTGTCCAGTTCTCCCAGCACCATTTGTTAAAGAGACTGTCTTTTTTCCATTGGATATTCTTTCCTGCTTTGTCAAAGATTAGTTGGCCATACTTTTGTGGGTCTAGTTCTGGGATTTCTATTCTATTCCATTTGTCTATGTGTCTGTTTTTGTGCCAAAACCATACTTTCTTGATGATTACAGCTTTGTAGTAGAGGCTAAAGTCTGGGATTCTGATGCCTAACGCTTTGGTCTTCTTCTTCAAAATTACTTTGGGTATTCGGAGCCTTTTGAGGTTCCATATGAATTTTAGGTTTACTTATTCTAGCTTCGAGAAGAATGCTGGTGCAATTTTGATTGGAATTGCATTGAATGTGTAGATAGCTTTGGGTAGTATTGACATTTTAACAATATTTATTCTTCCAACCCATGAGCACAGAATGTTTTTCCATTTCTTTATATCTTCTTCATTTACCTTCATAAGGTTTCTATAGTTTTGAGCATACAAATCTTTTACATCTTTGGCTAGATTTATTCCTAGGTATTTTATGCTTCTTGGTGCGATTGTGAATGGGATCAGTTTCTTTATTTGTCTTTCTGTTGCTTCATTATTAGTGTATAAGAATGCAACTGATGTCTGTACATTGATTTTGTATCCTGCAACTTTGCTGAATTCATGTATCAGTTCTAGCAGACTTTTGGTGGAGTCTATCGGATTTTCCATGTATAATATCATGTCATCTGCAAAGAGTGAAGGCTTCACTTCATCTTTGCAAATTTTTATGCCTTTGATTTCCTTTTGTTGTCTGATTGCTGATTCTAGCACATCCAACATTATGTTAAACAACAGTGGTGATAGTGGACATCCCTGACGTTTTCCTGATCTCAGGGGGAAAGATCTCAGTTTTTCCCCATTGAGGATGATATTAGCTGTGGGCTTTTCACAAATGGCTTTTATGATGTTTAAGTATCTTCCTTCTACCCCGACATTCTCGAGGGTTTTTATTAAGAAAGGATGCTAAATTTTGTCAAATGCTTTTTCTGCATCGACTGACAGGATCATATGGTTCTTATCTTTTCTTTTACTATTGTGATGTATCACATTGATTGATTTGTGAATGTTGAACCAGGCTTACATCCCAGGAATTAATCCCACTTGATCATGGTGAATAATTCTTTTTATAAGCTGTTGAATTCAATTTGCTAGTAGCTTACTGAGAGTTTTTCCATCCATATTCATCAGGGATATTGACCTGTAGTACTCTTTTTTTGTGGGGTCTCTGTCTGGTTTAGTAATCAAAGGAATACTGGCTTCTTAGAATGAGTCTGGAAGTTTTCCTTCCCTTTCTATTTTTTGGAACAGCTTGAGAAGGATAGGTATTATATCTGCTTTAAATGTATGATACAATTCCCCAGGGAAGCCATCTGGTCATGGACTCTTATGTGTTGGGAGATTTTTGATAACTGATTCATTTTCTTCACTGGTTATGGGTCTGTTCAAGCTTTCTATTTCCTCCTGTTTGAGTTTTGGAAGTGTGTGGGTGTTTAGGAATTTTTCCATTTCTTCCAGATTGTCCAGTTTGTTGGGATATAATTTTTCATAGTATTCCCTGATAATTGCTTGTCTTTCTGAGGGATTGGTTGTAATCATTCCATTTTCATTCATGATTTTATCTATGTGGGTCATCTCCCTTTTGTTTTTGAGAAGCCTGGCTAGAAGTTTGTCAATTTTGTTTATTTTTTCAAAAAACTAACTCTTGGTTTCATTGATTTGCTCTACACTATTTTTTAGATTCTCTATTGTTTATTTCTGCTCTGATCTTTATTATTTCTCTTCTTCTGCTGGGTTTCGGGTGTTTTTGCTGCTCTGCTTCTATTTCCTTTTGGTTTGCTGTTAGATTTTTTTATTTGGGATTTTTGTTGTTTCTTGAGATAGGCCTGGATTGCAGTGTATTTTCCTCTCAGGACTGCCTTTGCTGCATCCCAAAGCTTTCGGATTGTTGTATTTTCATTTTCGTTTGTTTCCATATATTTTTAATTTCTTCTCTAATTGCCTGGTTGACCCAATCGTTCTTTAGTACGGAGTTCTTTAACCTCCATGCTTTCGGAGGTTTTCTAGAGTTTTTCTTGTGGTTGATTTCAAACTTCATAGCATTGTGGTCTGAAAGTATGCATGGTATGATCTCAATTCTTGTATATTTATGAAGGGCTGTTTTGTGACCCAGTAGGTGATCTATTCTGAAGAATGTTCCACGTGCACTCGAGAAGAAAGTATATTCTGTTGCTTTGGGATGCAGAGTTTTAAATATATCTGTCAAGTCCTTCTGATCCCATGTATCATTCAGGGCCCTTGTTTGTTTATTGACCGTGTGTCTAGATGCTCTATCCATTGCTGTGAGTGGGGTTTTAAAGTCCCCTACAATTACCACATTCTTATCAGTAAGGTTGCTTATGTTTGTGAGTAATTGTTTTATATATTTGGGGGCTCCCGTATTTGACACATAGACATTTATAATTGTTAGTTCTTCTTGATGGAGAGACCCTGTAATTATTATATAATGCCCTTCTTTATCTCTTATTACAGCCTTTAATTTAAAGTCTAGTTTGTCTGCTATAATTATGGCTACTCCAGCTTTCTTTTGACTTCCAGTAGCATGATAAATCGTTCTCCATCCCTTCACTTTCAATCTGAAGGTGTCCTCAGGTCTAAAATGAGTCTCTTGTAGACAGCAAATAGATGGGTCTTGTTGTTTTATCCATTCTGATACCCTGTGTCTTTTGGCTGGAGCATTTAGTCTATTTACGTTCAGTGTTATTATAGAAAGATATGGGTTTAGAGTCATTGTGATGTCTGTAGGTTTCATGTCTGTAGCAATGTCTCTGGTACTTTGTCTCACAGGATCCCCCTTAGGATCTCTTGTAGGGCTGGTTTAGTGGTGACGAATTCCTTCAGTTTTTTTTTTTGTGTGTGTTTGTGAAGACCTTTATCTCTCCTTCTATTCTAAATGACAGATATACTGGATAAAGGATTCTCAGCTGCATATTTTTCCTGTTTATCACATTGAAGATCTGCCATGCCTTTCTGGCCTGCCAAGTTTCAGTAGAGAGATCAGTCACGAGTCTTATAGGTCTCCCTTTATATGTTGGAACATGTTTCTCCCTAGCTGCTTTCAGAATTTTCTCTTTATCCTTGTATTTTGCCAGTTTCACTATGATATGTCGTGCAGAAGATCGATTCAAGTTACGTCTAAGGGGAGTTCTCTGTGCCTCTTGGAGTTCAATGCCTTTTTCCTTCCCCAGATCAGGGAAGTTCTCAGCTATTATTTCTTCAAGTACTCCTTCAGCACCTTTCCCTCTCTCTTCCTCCTCTGGAATACGAATTATGCGTAGATTATTTCTCTTTAGTGCATCACTTTGTTCTCTCATTTTCCCCTCATACTCCTGGACTTTTTTATCTCTCTTTTTCTCAGCTTCTTCTTTTTCCATCATTTTATCTTCTAGTTGACCTAATCTCTCCTCTGCCTCTTCAATCCAAACTGCGGTTGTCTCCATTTTATTTTGCAGCTCGCTTATAGCCTTTTTTAGCTCCTCCTGACTGTTCCTTAGTCCCATGATCTCTGTAGCAATAGATTCTCTGCTGCCCTTTATACTGTTTTCAAGCCTAGGGATTAATTTTATGACTATTATTCTAAATTCACTTTCTGTTACATTGTTTCAATCGTTTTTGATCAGTTCATTAGCTGTTGTTATTTTCTGGCAGTTTTTTTAGGGGAATTCTTCCGTTTCGCCATTTTGGATAATCCCTGGCATGGTGCGGAACTGCTGGGCACTTCCCCTGTGCTGTCTTGAATAACTTACTTTGGTGGGCGGGGCGGTAGTCAGAACTGATGTCTGCCCCCAGCCCACCGCTGGGGCCACAGTGAGATGGTGTGTGCCTTCTCTTCCCTTCTCCTAGGGGCAGGATTCACTGTGGGGTGGCATGGCCTGTCTGGGCTACTTGCACACTGCCAGACTTGTGGTGCTGGGTATCTGGCGTATTAGCAGGGGTGGATTGGCAAATTGCACAGGCATGGGAGGGGCAGGCTCAGCTCACTTTTCCTTTGGAGGTCTGTTTTAGGAGGCGCCTTGTGGCACCAGCAGTGAGTCAGACCCACTGGAGGGATGGATCCACAGAAGCACAGTGTTCAGTGTTTGTGCGGTGCAAGCAAGTTCCCTGGCAGGAACTGGTTCCCTTTGGGATTTTGGCTGGGGGATGGGTGAAGGAGATGGCGCTGGCGAGCGCCTTAGTTGCCCACCAAGCTGCGCTGTATAGACCAGGGCTCAACAACTCTCCCTCACGTTGTCCTCCAGCCCTCCCACTCTCCATGCAGAGCTGTTAACTTATATCCTTCCAGATGTTAAGTCCCGCTTGCTGTCAGAACACACTCCATCCGGCCCCTCCACTTTTGCAAGCCAGACTTGGGGTCTCTGTTTTGCTGGCAGGCTGCCCCTCCACCCCAGCTCCCTGCCGTCAGTCCGTGTAGCACGCACTGCCTCTCTACCCTTCCTACCCTCTTCTGTGGACCTCTTGCCTACGCTTGGCTCTGGAGAATCCATTCTGCTAGTCTTATGGCTATTTTCTGGGTTATTTAGGCAGGTGTTAGTGGAATCTAAGTGATCAGCAGGACGCGGTGAGTCCAGCGTCCTCCTGTGCCGACTTCTTCCCAGTCAAGTTCCCCATCATTTTATTTTAGTCTACTACAGTGTATTCACTTTTTCAAATTTTCAAACATTTTTTTCTATTTTCTTTTTTCTCTTTGTTCTCTTTTTCATTACCTTTCTTTTTCTTGAATATAGAAAAATAAAAAAATATATTTTTAATTTTTATTAAAAATATTTTTCTTTATTTTTTACTACTATATTCTTTACTTTTGTGTATTTATTTTAAATTATATTTTACTTCTATCATCTCATTTTGTTCCATTCAGTGTATTCACTTTTTCAAATTCTCAAACGATTTTCTTTTTTTTCCTTCCCCCTTTTTTTTCCCGATAATCTGTCAAACCACTTTCAACACTCATACCAAAACACACCTAGGATCTAGCATCATTTATTTGATTGGTGTGTGTGTGTGTGTGTTTAATGTTTTAATTTTAATTTTTTTAACTTTAATTTTTTTACTTTCAATTTTTCTACCTCATTAATTCATTTTTCCCCTTCAAAATGACAAAACAAAGGAATTCACCCCAAAAGAAAGAGCATGAGGAAACAACTTCCAGGGCTTTTGCCAACATAGATACACGGAAGATGTCTGAACCAGAATTTAGAATCATGATAATAAGAATACTAGCTGGAATCGAAAATAGATTAGAATCCCTTTTGGCAGAGATAAAAGAAGTAAAAAATAGCCAGAATGAATTTAAAAATGCTATAACTGAGCTGTAATCACTGACGAATGCAGCAGCAGCAAGGATGGACATGGCAGGACAGAGAATCAGCGATATAGATAACAAAGTTATAGAGAATAACGAAGCCGAAAAAAAGAGGGAGATTAAGGCAAAAGAGCACAATTAAAGAATTAGAGAAATCAGTGACTCATTCAAAAGGAACATCATAATGATAGGCGTCCCAGAAGAGGAAGAGAGAGAAATAGGGGTAGAAGCGTTATGTGAAAAAATCATAGTGGAATACTCTCCTAACCTGGGGAAAGACACAGACATCAAAATCCAGGAAGCACAGAGGACCCCCATTATATTCAACAAAAACCGACCATCAACAAGGCATATCATAGTCAAATTCACAAAATACTCAGGCAAGAAGAATATTATGAAAGCAAGGGAAAAAAAAGTCCCTAACCTACAAGGGAAGACATATCAGGTTTGCAGCAGATTTATTCACAGAAATTTGGCAGGCCAGAATGCAGTGGCATGATATATTCAGTGTGGTGACTCAGAAAAATATGCAGCCAAGAATTCTTTAACCAGCAAGGCTGTCATTCAAAATATAAGGAGAGATAAAAAGTTCCCCAGACAAACAAAACTTAAAGGAGTTTGTGACCACTAAAACAGCCATGCAACAAATTTTAAGGGGGGCTTTCTGAGGGGAGAAAAGATGGAAATATATATATATATATATATATATATATATATATATATATATATATCAAAAACAACTAAAGATTAGAAAGGACCAGAGAACATCACCAGAAACTCCAACTCTACAAGCATCATAATGGCAATAAATTCATATCTTTCAGTACTCACTCTACATGTCAATGGACTCAATGATCCAATGAAAAGACATAGGGTAACAGAATGGATAAGAAAGCAAGGTCCATGTGTATGCTGTTTACAGAAGACCCACTTTAGACCTAAAGACTCCTTCAGATTGAAAATAAGGGGATGGAGAACCATCTATCATGCTAATGGTCAACAGAAGAAAGCTGGAGTAGCCATACTTATATCAGACAATCTGGACTTTAAAATAAAGACTCTAACAAGGATACAGAAGGGAAGTATATCATAATCAAGGGGTCTATAGGGCAAGAAGACCTAACAATTATAAACATGTATGTGCCAAATGTGGAAGCACCCAAATATATAAATCAATTAATCACAAACATCAAGAAACTCATCGCTAGTAATATCATAATAGTAGGAGACATCAACACCCCACTCACAGCAATGGAAAGATCATCTAATAGAAAAATCAACAAGGAAACAATGGCTTTGAATGACACACTGGACCAGATGGATGTAACAGACATATTCAACATTTCATCCTAAAGCAGCAGAATATACATTCTTCCCAAGTTCACATGGAACATTCTCCAGAATAGATCATATACTGGGATGCAAATCAGCCCTAAGTAACTACAAAAAGATCGAGATCATACCATGCATATTTTCAGACCACAATGCTATGAAACTCGAAATCGACCACAAGAAAAAATTTGGAAAGGTAACAATTGCTTGGAGACTGAAGAACATCCTACTAAAGAATGAATGGGCTAATGAAGCAGTTAAAGAGGAAATTAAAAAGTATGTCAATGAAAGTCAATGAAAATGATAACACCACAACCCCAAACCTCTGGGACACAGCAAAGGTGGTCATAAGAGGAAAGTATATAGCAATCCAGCCTTTCCTAAAGAAGGAAGAAAGATCTCAGATAGACAACTTAACCTTGTGCCTTAAGGAGCTGGAAAAAGAAAAGCAAATAAAACCCCAAACCAGCAGAAGACAGGAAATAATAAAGATTAGAGCAGAAATTAATGCTATCGAAAACAAACAAACAAACAAACAAACAAAAAACACAGCAGAACAGATCAATGAAACCAGAAGCTGGTTCTTTGAAAGAATTAACAAAATTGATAAACCACTAGCCAGTTTGATAAAAAATAAAAAGGAAAGGGCCCAAGTAAGTAAAATCAAGAATGAAAGATGAGAGATCACAACCAACACAGCAGAAAGAAAAACAATAATAAGAGAATATTATGAGCAATTATATGGCAATAAAATGGGCAACCTGGAAGAGACAAATTCCTAGAAACATATACACTGCCAAAACTGAAACAGGAAGAAATAGAAAATTTGAACAGACTCATAACCAGTAAAGAAATCAAATTAGTAATCAAAAATCTCCCAAAACACAAGAGTCCAGGGCCAGATGGCTTTCCAGGGGAATTCCACCATTTAAGGAAGAGTTAGCACCTATTCTCTTGAAGCTGTTCCAAAAAAAAAAAAAAAAAAAAAGAAATGGAAGGAAAATTCCAAACTCTTTCTATGAAGCCAGCATTACCTTGATTCCAAAACCAGACAGAGACCACACTAAAAAAGAGAACTATAGATCAATTTCCCTGATGAATATGGATGCAAAAATCCTCAACAAGGTATTAGCCAACTGGATCCAACAATACATTAAAAATATTATTTGCCACGACCAAGTGGGATTTATACCTGGGATGCAGGGCTGGTACAACATCTGCAAAACAATTAACGTGATTCATCACATCAATAAAATAAAGGACAAAAACCATATGATCCTCTCAATGGATGCAGAGAAAGCATTTGACAAAATATAGCATTCTTTCTTGATAAAAAAGAAAAACTCTCAAGAAAGTAAGGATATAAAGGGCATACCTCGAGATCATAAAAGTTATATATGAATGACCCAACGCTAATACCATCCTCAATGGGGAAAAACTGAGAGCTTTCCCCCTAAGGTCGGGAACAAGACAGGGATGTCCACTCTCACCACTGTTATTCAACATAGTATTGGAAGTCTTAGCCTCTGCAATCAGACAACACAAAGAAATAAAAGGCATCCAAATGGACCAGGAGGTGGTCAAACTTTCACTCTTTGCAGATGATATGGTACTTTATATGGAAAACCCTAAAGATTCCACCAAAAACTTCTAGAATTGATTCATGAATTCAGCAACGTTGTAGGATATAAAATCAATGCACAGAAATCGGTTGCATTCCTGTACACCAACAATGAAGTGACAGAAACAGAAATCAAGGAATCATTCCCATTTACAGTTTCACTGAAAACCATAGAATACCTAGGAATAAGTCTAGCCAACTATGTGAAAAATCTATATACTGAAACGTACAGAAAGCTTATGAAAGAAATTGAAAAAAGACACAAAAAATGGAGAAAGATTCCATGTTCCTGGATAGAAAGAGCAATATTGTTAAAATGTAAATACTACCCAAAGCAATCTACATATTCAATGCAATCCCCATTAAAGTAACACCAGCATTCTTCACAGAGCTAGAACAAATAATCCTAAAATTTGTATGGAACAAGAAAAAACCCCGAATAGCCAAAGCAATCTTGAAAAAGAAAACCAAAGTAGCAGGCAGCACAATCCCAGACTTCAAGTTATACTACAAAGCAGTAATCATGAAACAGTATGGTACTGACACAAGAACAGACACTCAGATCAGTGGAACAGAATAGAGAACCCAGAAATTGACCCACAAATGTATGGCCAACTAATCTTTGACAAAGCAGGAAAGAATATCCAATGGAATAAAGACAGGCTTTTCAGCAAGTGGTGCTGGGAAAACTGGACAGCGAAATGCAGAAGAAATGAACCTGGACTACTTTCTTGTACCATACACAAAAATAAAATCAAAATGGATGAAAGACCTCAATGTAAGACAGGAAGCCATCAAAATTCTCGAGGAGAAATCAGGCAAAAACCTCTTTAATCTTGTCCACAGCAACTTCTTACTCAACACGTCTCTGGAGGCAAGGAAAACAAAAGCAAAAATGAACTACTGGGACCTCATCAAATAAAAAGCTTCTGCACAGTGAAGGACACACTCAGCAAAACTAAAAGGCAACCGACAGAATGGGAGAAGATATTTGCAAATGGCATATCAGATAAAGGGTTAGTATCCAAAATCTATAAAGAACTTATCTAACTCAACACCCAAAAACAAATAATCCAAGTAAGAAATGGGTAAAAGACATGAAGAGACACTTCTCCAAGGAAGACATCCAGATGGCCAACCAACACATGAAAAAATGCTTAACATCACTCATCATCAGGGAAATACAAATGAAAACCACAATGAGATACCTCCTCACAATTGTCAGAATGGCTAACATTTAACAACTCAGGCAACAACAGATGTTGGCGAGGATGCAGAGAATGAGCGGATCTGTTTTGTATTGTTGGTGGCAGTGCAAGCTGGTGCAGCCACTCTGGAAAACAGTATGGAGGTTCCTCAAAAGAGTAAAAATAGAACTAACTTATGACCCAGCAATTGCACTACTAGGTATTTATCCAAGGGTTACAGGTGCTGTTTCAAAGGCACACATGCACCCCAATATTTATAGCAGCGCTGTCAACAATAGCCAATGTATGGAAAGAGCCAAAATGTCCCTCAATGGATGAATGGATAAAGAAAATACATATAATGGAATATTACTTGGCAATCAAAAAGAATGAAATCTTGCCATTTGCAACTACGTGGATGGAAGTGGAAGTTATTATACTAAGTGAAATTAGTCCATCAGAGAAAGACAAAAATCCTTTGACTTCACTCATATGAGGACTTTAAGAGACAAAACAGATGAACATAAGGGAAGGGAAAAAAAATAATATAAAAACAGGGAGGGGGACAAAACAGAAGAGACTCATAAATATGGAGAAAAAACTGAGTATTACTGGAGGCATTGTGGGAGAGGGCATGGGCTAAATGGGTAAGGTGTATTAAGGAATCTACTCCTGAAATCATTGTTGCACTACATGCTAACTAATTTGGATATAAATTTTAAAAAATAAAAAAATTAAATTTAAAATTAAAATAATATAAAATAAAAAAGGATAGTATTGTATACCTTAAAAAAATGTCGATGCTACCCAAAACAATTTACATATTCACTGCAACCCTATCAAAATAACACCAGAATTCTTCACAGAGCTAGAACAAACAAACCTAAAATTTGTATGAATCCAGAAGAGATCCTGAATAGTCATAGCAATCCTGAAAAAGAAAACCAAAGCTGAAGCCATCACAGTTCGGGACTTCAAGATGTATTACAAAGCTGTAATCATCAAGACAAGTGTGGTACTGGTATAAAGACAGACACTTAGATCAATGGAACAGAATAGAGAACCCAGAAATAGACCCAGAAATGTATGGCCAACTTATCTTTGGTAAAGCTGAAAAGAATATCCAGTGGAATAGTCTCTTCAGCAAGTGGTGTTGGGAAAACTGGACAGCGAGATGCAGAAGAATGAACCTGGACCACTTTCTTAACATCATAAAAAAACAAACTCAGAATGGTGAAAGACCTAAATGTAAAATAGCAAGCCATCAAAATACTAGAGAATTAAGCAGGAAAAAAAAAACCCTCTTTGACCTTGGCTGCAGCAACTTCTTAATCAACATTTCATAACATTTCATAATCAACTTCATAACCAACGTGAGTGTGATAGTTTCCCTAAGTCTTAAACAAAATGCAAAAATTGATTTATTTAAACTTCCATCACACAGAATCACGCATAAATTATATGCATATATAGAAACATTTAATTCTTTTTAGGGTGAATAAAATCCCAGTGTATTAGTGTAACAAAAGTTGTTAAATGACAAATGTGGTTGATGCCTTACACAGAAGATCGCTCCACCCTCAAAGCGCCAACACAGCTCCCGCTGAAAACTACTGAAAGTTTTGGATTCTTAACCAAATTTCACAATCATCAAATCAATTCCATGAAGCTCCGTGACTGTCACTTGCCCTCCAGAAAGACTGTGAAATTTAGATTCTCACACACAGTGTATTATAAATAATGCTCACACTTTCACTAACAGTTATTTTTAAATGCAGTATGACAAACATGTGCAATATAGTACAAGGAATAATTTTATAGAAACCAAGATACTCATTATCCAAATTTACCACCTTCTGATATTTAGCATTCTTTCCTGGTAGTCTTTGCACCAAATGCATCAGGGCAATATGGGTGGGTGGGTGAACAGAGCATGGGGTGGTACCTTCAAATGGTAAGACAGGATTGTCTGTGAAGCTTCAAGAAGGAGAAGACATTTGAGCTGAGAAAGGATAAATAATCAAATAGACCTTGGATAGGGCTCCAAGGGGGCATTCCAGGTCTGATCTATAGTACAGATTAGAGAATGTTTAAAAGTATATTTGGTGGTTACCATAGATAATCCAGTATTGCTTAATTGTACATTGATAGATAAATTGAGAAATTATGGGTAGATAGGGCCAGCTAAGTCTCTGAGAGCCTCAAACACTGTGGCCACAGAATCAGGATGCTACCCTGTAAAAAATTTTTTAATGTTTGTTTATTTTTGAAAGAGACAGACAGAGACAGAGAGAGAGAGAGAGAGAGAGAGAGAGAGAGAGAGAGAATCTGAAACAGGCTCCAGGCTCCGAGCTGCCAGCACAGAGCTGGATGAGGGGTTCTAACTCATGAGCTGTGAGATCATGACCTAAGATAAAGTCAGACGCTTCACTGACTGAGCGACCCAGGTGCCCTGGATGATACCCTGTAGGTTGATTGTTTACAAACTTGACTGAACATCAGAACCTCTGTGTTTTTGTTTGCTCATTAGTTGTTTAATTTTGGTGTTGGGGATAGGTAAGGATAACAAACGTCAAGATCTGAGCTGGGTTCCTCGAAGATAACTTATTAACCACCATTAGGCCTGGACAGTCAATGCCTATAGTTTTTGTCTTGAGATGATTAACTGTCTCTTTCAAATTCAAGATCTAAATGTGAGAGTATCTACAAGTTTTACCTGAAATATACACAGATGTATGCTGAAGATGCACACCATTAACACTAGGAAGTTTCCACTCACTCTGTAAAATAAAAATGCTTAGCCAAACCCTTAATCTCTCAGAAACATGGGGTATCAGGGCTGTACAGGGTCTGAGTCAAATAGCAGTAGTTTTCATAAACACCACCATATAACCACCATCCCAATCCAGATATAGAACTTTATTAGTACCCCAGAGGGCTCTTCCATGTTCTCCTCCAGGCCATTACTACACTGCCTCTATGCAAAGTTCACTACTCAATAAACTCAAAATGGATGAAAGACCTAAATGTAAGACAGGAAGCCATCAAAATCCTTGAGGAGAAAGCAGGCAAAAATCTCTTTGATCTTGGCCACAGCAACTTCTTACTCAACACATCTCCAGAGGCAAGGGAAACAAAATGAACTATTTTTGTTCAACAAAAATGAACTATTGGGACCTCATCAAAATAAAAAGCTTCTGCACAGTGAAGGAAACAATCAGCAAAACTAAAAGGCACCTGGCGGAATTGGAGAAGATATTTGCAAATGACATATCAGATAAAGGGGTAGTATCCAAAATCTATAAGAACTTATCAAACTCAACACCTAAAAAGCAAATAATCCAGTGAAGAAATGGGCAAAAGATATGAATAGACACTTCTCCAAAGAAGACATCAAGATGGCCAACCGACACATGAAAAAAATGCTCAACATCTCATCATCTGGGAAATACAAATCAAAACCACAATGAGATACCACCTCACACCTGTCAGAATGGCTAACATTAACAACTCAGGCAACAACAGATGTTGGCGAGGATGCGGAGAAAGAGGATCGCTTTGGCACTGCTGGCAAACTGGTGCAGCCCCTCTGGAAAATAGTAAGGAGGTTCCCCCAAAAATTAAAAAAAGAAATACCCTATGACCCAGCAATTGCACTACTAGGTATTGATCCAAGGGATACAGGTATGCTCTTTCGAAGGGGCACATGCACCCCAATGTTTATAGCAGCACTATCAACAATAGCCAAAGTATGGAAAGAGCCCAAGTGTCCATCTATGGATGAATGGATAAAGAAGATGTGGTATATATACACAATGGAGTATTTACTTGGCAATCCAAAAAGAATAACATCTTGCCATTTGCAACTATGTGGATGGAACTAGAGGGTATTATGCTAAGCAAAATCAATCAGAGAAAGAAAAATATCATATGACTTCACTCATATGAGGACTTTAAGACAGAGAACAGATGAACATAAGGGAAGGGAGGGAAAAATAATATAAAAACAGGGAGGGGGACAAAACGTAAGAGACTCTTAACTATGGAGAACAAACAGGATTATTGGAGGGGTTGTGGGTGGGAGGATGGGCTAAATGGGTAAGGGGCATTAAGGAATCTACCCCTGAAATAATGGTTGCACTATATGCTAACTTGGATGCAAATTAAAAAATAAATAAATAAATAAAATTTTTTAAAAAGCTGAAAAAAATAAAATAAAAAAAAACAAAGTTCACTACTATTCTGATTGCTAATGTCATAGATTAGTTTGTCTGTTTTTGATCTTTAAAAAAAGGAAATCATACAGTATGAACTGTTTTGTGTCTGACTTCTTTAGGCTTATTAGAGTTATTCAGATTATCACATTTTGTGACAGTTTATTTTCATTACTCTACAGTATTCCATTCTTTGACTTCACCATACTTAATTTATCCATTCTTGTTGATGGGCATTTGGTTGTTTTAAGCTTTGGATTATTATGAATGATGCTTCTATGAGCGTTTTTGTGCATATATTATTAATTATTGAGAATATGCCTATGAGTGTAGTTGATAGGCTATCAGATGTGTGTAAGTTCAGCCTTAATAGATAGTGTTTTACAAAGTGCTTGTATCAATTCATACCCTATCAGCAGTATAGAGATCTCCACCTACTCCAAATCTTCATCAACAGTTGGGTTAGTTAGTTAGTTTTAATTTCAGCTATTGCAGAGGACATAGCATTATAGTTTTAGTTTGGATTTTCCCAATGAATAATGATTTTGAGCAGCATTTTTACTTGCTAACTAGCCATATGGATAAAGTAGGATTTTTTTTTCTCACAGCATATGCAACGTGATACAATTTGGCTAAAAATTTATATGCAGTTTATATATGTGTGAATTTATATGCATATATGAAGAATATGTAGTGATTAGTAGTGCAAATATTGATTGAGCATCTGCTTTATGCCAGGAACATTTCTGAAGTGCCTCACTTATGCAAACTCATTAAATCCTTATAAAAACCTCATAGGGTACATTTTTTTCAAGCCAATGAAAAAGCTGAAATGCAGAAATATTGATATTACACCTATTTATTATACTAGATGTCAGCGTTTAGTGTGAATCCCTGATTATATGCACTTTCTTCTTTATATTTGATTTAAATATACATGCTACCAACATACCCAGAAGACTCCTTCTACATGTAAAGGGGTAAATATATTATCTTCTCAGTGGTTACTAAAATTCTTTTTATGACTGGTGTGGCAAATAAATTACATGGCATTAATCCCTTGTACTTTGAAACTTTGTATACTCTGTGGGTCATAAAGATGTCATCTGATATGAGTGAAGACTTATTTGGTAAAGTATTTAGAAAAGAGCAGTCATATACTAAAGCATCTTCAGTATAGTTCCATTTAATTTTTATCATATATGTAATACATACATATGTGCATCTATGCACATATATGGAAAAATAATGCAAATGAATAATAATCAAAGATAATGATAATAACTCTTGAGGCATTTTCTCATTGCAAATCATATATACATATATAATATTGAAAGTAGTTAGCTGTATCTCTATATGTTAAAACATAGGCTTATATACTATATATGTTTATGTATTATATTATTATATATGATTATGCTATATATGAATGCTCACAAAACCTCCTGTATAGTAGGAGATTTTTTAAAACAAAAATCACAGAAATATTAATGACATGTATATATTACAATGGTTATCAGTAAGAAGTGGAATTATTTGCATTTTATTATTTATATCTGACTACATTTTTCATATGTAAAAAAGTAAAAACATTTTATCTTAATTTCCAGCACTAAAATTCCTTTAGGAGTGGGATGACCAAAAACTATGTCTGATATTGGGGACAGGACTTTGAAGATCCAGTTGGGTTGTTAATTCTAAATACTGCATGACCGGCCTCCTGCTGGGGAAAGACCCAGATAATTTTCCACTTTGGGGGAATTGGTAGGGGGAATGGATGGTAACCTAGCTGAGGGCAGATTAAGTGAGATGTTATTTATCAGGTTGAGGATGTTTCCTTTTCTTTCATCCAGGCCAATCATTCATGGGCCACAGGGCTGTCAGACTGTACCCTGATCTTTCAAATGGCGCCCCTCACAACTGTCTTCCACTTATATCTTCTGTGAAAGGATGGTAAGGTGCTAGCATTTTCAGGGATAGGTACATTTGTCTCCATCCTTTGAGGCATGCCCCCCACCAACACCTGTCCTCAGTTTCCAGAAGAATAGTTCTGTCTCCTCTGATATATATATATATATATATATATATATATATACACACACCATATATATACATACATATACATACATATATACATATATGTGTATACATATATGTATACATACAAATATGTATATACATACATATATATACATACATACCATATATATATATATAAATGCCACATCTTTATCCATTCAACAGTCGATGTACATTTGGACACTTTCAATGATTTTGCTATTGATAATGGAATTAAAACATCAGGGTGCATGTACCCCTTTGAATCAGTAATTTTGTACCTTTTGGTTAAATACTTCATAGTACAATTGCTGGGTCATGGGGTAATTGTATTTTTAACTTTTTGAGGAGACTCAATATTGTTTTCCAGAGTGACTGCCACAGTTTGCCTTCCCACCAGCAGTTTAAAAGTTTCCCTTTTCTCAGAATCATCATCAACATCTGTTGTTTCCTGTGTTGTTAACTTTAACCATTCTGACAAGTGTGAGGTGGTATCGCTGCAGTAAGGGATACTCTAGTGTCTTCTGTACTTTTCTCAAGCCCATCTAGTATATTTTTTAAAAATTATTTTTAATGTTTATTTATTTTTGAGAGAGAGAGACAGAGACAGCACGAGTAGGGAAAGGGCAGAAAGAGTGGGAGACACATAATCCGAAGCAGGCTCCAGGCTCTGATCTGTCAGCAAAGAGCCCCATGCCAGACTTGAACTCACAAATTGCAAGATCATGACTTGAGCCGAAGTTGAAAATTTAACCAACTGAGCCACCCAGACACCCCCCAGCTAGTATCTTTATAACTGTTTTAAATTCCAGTTCAGACATCTCACTTATATCTGTATTGATTAAATTCCTGGCTATTACTTCTTCCTGTTGTTCCTTTTGAGGTGACTTCCTCTGTCCTGTCATTTTACTAGGTGACTTTAAACTAAAGTGTAAAGTAAAGACAGTGTAAAACCTGTTCTATTCCTGCTTCCGAGTGTAATGACTATATTTAGAGAGGTACAGAAAAAAAAGGAAACAATTTTTCGGGGTAGTTCAGTGATATTAAATACATTCATAATGTCATACAACCATTACAACCATCTATGTCCATAATTTTTTTCTTCTTATATAACTGAAACTTTATCCCCATTAAATAATAACTTCTCATTTTCTCCTCACACCGGCCCCTGGCAACCACCATTATACTTGCTGTCTCTATAATTTTGACTACCTTAAGTGCTTCATGTAAGTGGACTCATACAGTATTTATATCTTGTGACTATTTCACTTAGCGTAATGTCCTCAAGGTTCATCTATACTGTAGCATATGTCAGAGTTTCCTTCCTTTTTAAGGCTGAATAATATTCCATTGTATGTATATACCACATTTTGCTTATCCATTCATTGGTCAATGAACATTTAGGTTGTTCCACATTTTAGCTATCATGAATAATGCTGCTATAAACATGGGTGTACAAATATCTCTTAAGAGATCTTGCTGTATATTCTTTTAGTTATATGTCCAGAAATGTAATTGATGAATAGTATGGTAATGCTACTTTAAAATTTTTGTGGAACCACCATACTGTTTTCCACAGAGGCTGTACAATTTGAGATTTCCATCAACAGTGCACAAGGGTGCACAACCTCACCAATTTGTGTTGTTTTGTTTTGTTTTTCAGATGGTAGCAATCCTAAAAGTTAAGAGGTGGTATCCCATATACTTTCACTTTGCACTTCCCTAGTGATTAGTGATGTTAAGATTTTTGTATGTGCTTATTGGCCATCTGTATATCTTTGGAGAAATGTCTATTCACTGAATTTTGAATTAAGTTGCTTGCTTTTTGTTGTTGAATTTTAGGAGTCCTCTATATAATCTGGATAGTAATCTTTTATTAAACATATGATTTGAAAATATTTTTTCTCATACTGTGTGTTGCTTTTTACCTTGCTTATAGTGTCTTTTGATGCACAAATTTAGAAAATGTTTATGAAGTACAATTTTTCTAATGCTTTTTAGTTGTGTCCTTGGTGTCATATCCAAGAAACCATTACCAAATCCAATGTTGTGAAGCTTTTGTTTTCTTTTCAGATCTTTAGTGTTTTAGAAATCACATTTAAGATTTTGATCCATTTTGAGTTAATTTATATATATACATATTGTTAGGTAAAGGTTCAACTTCATTCATTCTCATATGGATATCAGTTTTTTAGCACCATTTGTTGAAGATACTCTCCTTTCACCATTAAATGGTCTTGTTAACTCTGTCAAAAATCATTTGACCATAGAGGCACCTGGTTGGCTCAGTTGATAGAATATTTGACTCTTGATGTCAAGGTTGTGAGTTTGAGCCCCACAGTGGATGTAGGGATTACTTTAAAAAAAATTAATGTTTATTTATTTTTGTGAAAGAGCATGCAAGTGAGGGGGAGGGGCAGAGAGAGAGGAAAGAGAGAATCCCAAGCAGTCTCCATGCTGTCAGCATAGAGCCCAATGCAGGGCTGATCTCACAAACCATAAGATTATGACCTGAGCCAAAATCAAAAGTCAGACACTTAACTGAACCACCTATGTACTTCTACTTATTTTTTTTAAATTATTTGACTATGTATGTTAAGGTTTATTTCTGGACACTCTATTCCATTCCTTTGGTGTATGTATGTTTTTATGCCAATACCAAATTCTTTGATTACTGACTGTAGCTTTGTAGTAAGTTTTCAAATTAAGCAGTGAGGGTACCCCATATTTTTCTTCTATTTCATGGTTGTTTTGGGCCATTAAGGGTCCCTTGAGATTCCATATGAATTTTAAAATTTTTTTGTATCTGAAAAAAAAAGTAATTGTTTTTTAATGGGGATTGCATTGAATCTGTAGATTGCTTTGGAAATATTGATATTTGAACAGGTTTATGTCTTCAAATCCATGAACATTGAGTGTGTTTCCATTTACTTACATCTTCTTCAATTTTTTCAGCACTGTTTTGTAGTTTTCATTGTACAAGTCTCAAAAGACCCATGAATGTACTTGGCTAAGTTGTAAGCAGAATTGTTCACATAATTTCCTTTTCAGATTATTATTGTTAGAGTGCAGAAACACAATTGATTTTTGCATGTCAACTTTGTATCCTTATAATTTGCTTAATTTGTTTATTGGTTCTAATAGTTTTTTTGAGGAGGGATATTTAGGGTTTTATACATATAATATGATATCTACAAAGACAGATAATTTTACTTCTTCCTTTCCAATTTGGATGTCTTTTTTTTTTCTTGCCTATTTGCTCTGGCTAGAACTTCCAGTAATATGTTGAATAAAAATGATGAAAATAGACATCCTTGGCTTCTTCCTAATCTTATAGGGAAAGCTTTCAATCTTTCACCATTAAGCATGATAATCACTGTGAGTTTTTCATGTATGGTTTTTATGTGTTAAGGTGGGTTTCTTCTATTCTTAGTCTATTGAATTTTTTTTATCATGAAAGGGTATTGAATTTTGTCAAATGCTTTTCCCTTATCAATTGTAATTGTCATGTGGTTTTCTTCCTTCATTCATTCTGTTAATATGGTGCATTACATTGATTAATTTCACATGTTGAACCATCCTTGAATTCCTGTATCTAACATAAAACAATGAAACTCACTGTTTGTGTCTGGAAAAGTCTTTATCTCTCCTTCACTTTAAAAAAATATTTATTTATTTTGGAGAGAGAGAGAGAGAGAGAGAGAGAGAGAGAGAGAGAGAGAGAGTAGGGGAGGGACAGAGAAAGGGGGAGAGGTAGAATCCCAAGCAGGTTCTGCACTGTCATCACAGACACCAACGTGGGGCTCAATCTCATGAATCACAAGATTATGACTTGAGCCAAAATCAAGAGTTGGATGCTTAACTGACTGAGCCACCCAGGTTTCCCTCTCTCTCACTTTTGAAGGGTAATTTCTTTGGGTAAAGAATTTTAGACAGGTAAGTTTTCCTTTAAACACTTCAAATAACTTATTTCTCTCTCTTTTTGCTTGAATGGTTTTTGAAGAGAAGTCCCAGGTAATTTTTATCCTTGCTATTCTATATGGTGAGATGTTTTTCCCCTTCTTTGGCTTTTCAAGATCTTTCTCTTTGTCTTTGATTTCCTGTAGTTTGAATATTACATGCCTTGGTATACATTTCTTTTTGTGTGTGTGTATTTATATTGTTTGGTATCCTTGAACTTTCTTTATCTGTTATATAGTGTCTGTCATTACTTTGGAAAATTCTTTTTTTCTTTTATTGTTTTATAAATATTTTTATTTATTTTTGAGAGAATGAAAGAGAGAGAGAGAGAGAGATGGAGTGCAAGCGGGGAAGGGAAATAGAGAGAGGGAGTCACAGAATCTGAAGTAGGCTTCAGGATCTGAGCTGTCAGCACCCAGACCAATGAGGGGCTTGAACTCATGAACCACAAGATCATGACCTGAGCCAGAGTTAGACACTTAACCGACTGAGCCACCCAGTGTCCCTCCTTTTTTTCTTTTAATTCTGGTATTCCTATCATATATATGTTAAACTTTTCTAATTATCCCACTATTATTAGATAGTTTTTTCTATCTGTAATTTTCATTATTTTTGTTTTTCATTTTAGTTTGGGAATTTTCTATTGACATATTTTTAAACTCGCTATTTTTTTCATTCATGTCATATCTGTTGATGAACCTGTCAAAAGACAGTCTCCATTTAACTTTCTTAATGTTGTTAAAGAACATTAAATTCCTAAATGTTCTTAACTTCTAGCATTTTCTTTTGATTCTTTCCATATTTATGCTTACAATACCTACTTGTTCTTGCATGTTGTCCACTTTTTCTGTTAGAACCCTCAGCATAAATTCCTGGTTTGTTATTTTAAAATTTCTGCCAGAGTATGGTCCTTTCTTTCTTTGAAAAAAATTGTCTTTTGGTATGCCTTGTACTTTTTTGTTAAAAGCCATACATAATGTACTGAGTAATAAGAATTGACATACTTAGGTCTTTAGTGTGAGATTTATGTTTACCTGACTAGAAGTTAGTCTGTATTTACTACTTTACCTGTAGGTATCACAGACCAAAATTTCCTCTGGTGTCCTTGTTTTGCCTTTACTATCAACTTTGGATTTTCCTAGAGACTTCTTTTTAGTAGGTTTTGATAAGTGCATTTTTTCTCCATTATATGTCCCTGTTATTTTACAAGAGACTTATTGATGTAGTGGTAAAATGTGGGGGAAGTGAAGTTTCTATTATCCTATGATTAAGTTTCAGTCTTTTAGTGAGCTTGTGAAATGGGTTGTGACCTTCAAAAGTGGTTCTCAGATCTCCCCAACAATTAGGTGAGTCCGGAAGACTAGAGATGGATATTTTCATTTATCTACCTGGTAAACTGGAGACAACTGAAGTTGAGAATTTCCCTTCCCCCACATGGAAGTCTAGAGTAGCTGGGGTTGAGTATTTTATTTTACTCATTTTGGTTAAGTTTATTTGAAGGCAGCTCTTTTTAAAAAGAACAGAATTCTTTGGGTGTATTTTTAAATGGCTATATTAACCTCTTGCTGGAAACAGGAAGATATTTTTTTCTCTGATCTTCATTGTGAGTGGCTTGTAGGGTTCTTGGAAGTAAAATGCATGAAAACATGGAGTGCCTCTTAATATTGGATCCACCTAAAGTTTTTAATTCTTAAGCTTATCAACAATAAGCCTCTAACAATTCATCAATTATAGTTTATTTCCCTACCATGGTTCTGGCTTCAACATTGATCTGCTCCAGAATTTCTGCTCCAATAACCTGTGATTCCCTATATACCTGTCTATCTCTCCAGTTGGTGAGGTCAGTAGTATGATTTGTGGCTTCAATTGTCCAATGGTCTAAGAATTGCTGATTTTTGGTTTGTCAGCTTTTTGTTGCTGTGAGAATGGAAGTGATGACTTCAAAGCTCCCTACATACAGAACTGGAAACCAGAAGTTGAAATGTGTACCTTTAACCTGGAAAGAAAAAAGTCAACATCATCAACAACAAAATAATCTGCTGTTTTTCATAATGGGAGATTTTGACACAGTATATACCAAATGAACCTACTTCTGTTTGAAATATATGCACACAGATGGAAAAAAAACCCTGTAGGATGTTATACTTTAATGATTTTCATTGAGTGATGTATCCTAAAACAACTATTCATCTATTCATTGTGTATTTATGCAGCACCTACTGTGTATCAAATAGCGGTAGTCCAAATCAATACCCCAGCATTAGATCTTGGAACTGAGTTCTTTATTTTTGATATATCCAGGAAATTATTGTAAAACCTGATATTTTTGGCTCAAGACTGTAATTTTAAAACTTTGTTCAGCTTCTGCTTCCCCCTGTATATTCTGTGACCCTCCTCCTCTCTCAGTCACACTGTTGATGAGTCAAGGGTCACACCATTGCTGTACTTGCTCTCCCCTGGACAAGAGAGGGAAGGAAAATGAGAGTGTTAAGTGGAAGCACCACTGAAATCCCTTAGGTCTGTTCTGCCTCCAACACCTCAAAGATATTCCATACTACTGTGATCTGGCAAAGAAAATTTGGTAACTTACCAGCACAGAAGTGGAGTAAGACACATCATGTAGAAGTCCCTATGCCCTTGATGAATTAGTTGTCAAAGTTAATTGTGAAAGGGGAATAAAACATGAAAGCTCATGGGAGGCGATAGACACAAGGGTCTATGGGTGCAAGGCATGGACTTTGAAGAATTCACTGAAAAGACACCCATTACAAGGATTAGAGGTGTTCCTTTCTTTAGGGGAAAGTCTCAGGGTCAGCAACTCAACCAGATTCCTGAGTCTACCCTAAAACTAGTTAGATAGTAAAGTGGGAGTAAAACACATTCCCCAAGCTATTTTCTTATTCTCTTTTCTCAATAATTCAACTGCCTCATTTTTTATTTGTTCAAAAAGTATTAGGTTGAGCTTTATGAGTTTGCTGATATATGCCTGGTTTTAGCCTTAAAAATGGCAATTTAAGTTCAACCTACTGTCTCTTGGGACCTACCATGTGTCAGACACTGGAGTAGATGCTGGATATATGCTGGTGAATAAGGTAGACAAGGTCCTTCTGAGCATGAAATGTAAAGTTTAGTCAAAGGAAAGAAACATTATAAAAACATAATCTCAAATTGTGATAGAGAACAAGGTTCTTTGGGTGATAACATGAGGGGCTAGACCAGGGAATGAGAGAGGTACTCTCAGAAGCCATGATATTGTGTACTAAAGGGTAAATAAGAATTAGCCAGGGAGAAGTAGTTAGCCTTCCAGAAGGAATAACAGCATGTGCACAAGCTCTACGGCAGGGAAGTCCTTGGCCCATTTAGAACCAAAGGAGGCCTGTGTGGTTGGACCTTATCAAAAAAGGAGGAGAGTAGCCCTGCTGATTGGGAGAAGTGGCCAGGAGCTGGGTTTTGCAGAGCCTGAAGGCCACGGTAAAGATTAGTTTTGATTTGGCTTTAAGTATTTAAATTCAATGGAGGCATTAAGTGACATAATTGAAGGGAAGAACATGTTCTAATCCCTCTTTATAATATTACTTGGAAAATGAAATGAAATGAAATGAAATAATAAAATATTACTTGGATTTCCATGTAGAGACTGGATTGAAGAAGGGTAAGAGGAGAAACAAGAAGATCAATTCACTGATGACTCAGAGAATCTGTGAAAGATACAAAACAGTTATAAAACAATCCAAGACATCATGAGGGAAGCAGAGCATGAGGTGCCTGGATAAGTCCATTATTGCACATGCCAACTTCTGGGGGAAAAGAAATTTAAAAACCACAAGGTTCTGTCAGCTTCATGAGGACGAACAACCTAGGTTGAGCCTTGAAATGTGGGCAGGGTGAGGAGAAGTTGTCGAAAGGGCTGGTGAGGGAGAACAAGTAGCTTTGCTGGGGTAGAGGTGATGAGCATGCCAAGTGAGCAAAAAATGTCCCGTGGAAGTCTCCACAAACCCCAATAAGATTCAAAGCTTAAGCAACTCAAGTGTCTGCTTTTCAGAAATGCTATTCAATAACATACAAGGCTGACTTTCTACCTATGTTTGGAGGAAGGGATGTGCCCAACACACCTGGCACTGGTTCATTAATTGGGGAAAGAATCTGGGAAGAGAGGTGTTACAAATGTGAGAAAAGTGGAAATTTTGTGAAAAAAAATATATATATATATTTTTTTTTCTTGTAATTCTCTCCATGTGGTTCTGTTCCTCACTGACTGTTTCTTGGGTTTCTGTAGGCACAGACCCACATGACTTCCACTTAACCCTAGTTAATGGTCTTACTAGACTTGGTACTCTGGAGAAACTTCCCCTTGTTTTGATTTTTAATCCCAGGGTTCCAAGAATCCCTGATTTCTATCAGTTGGGAGCTTCTGCTTAATCATTTTCATTATTCTTGCTCTTATTCTCATTCTCAATTCTTTCTCTTCCCTTTGAACGTTGGCATTTTCTGGACTACTTTAGCTTTTTATGCTCTGTCTCCTGTCCTTTCAAAGGTTATTCAATATGTCATCCTGCTGTTGATATCCCACTGAGAGCCTAGTAGAGGCCATTCCTATTTGTGAAGTTCCCAGTGTAGTGTATGCTTACTCAACATCAACTTCTCCTTTCCTTCCTTAACAGAACTCCAAACATCTAGATTTCCACCCCACCTCTCCTTACTGGTAACTTCAGGAGGCAGGCCTAATTATTCTGAACCTGTCAGGACTTGGAATTTCTCTGAGGATTGTTACTAGTTGAGGATGGCCAATGATCTTAAAATGACCCAGTCAGATTGAAGATATTGTCCATGGGTGAGAGAGAGGTTTTCCCTTCTGTCCTGAGGGACAAAACCAGAAAAGAATGTATCCTCAGTCACCACAAGCAGCCATCCCATTGTATAAGGTGTAACCACCAGCCTTAGGATGAAGCTGACACTAGACATGGTAGAAGTGGACCAGAGATGGAAGGAACCTGGGTCCTTGGTAACATCCTGAATCAGTCAGCCCTGAAGCCTGTCTTACCTACTCCTGCTCTTTCTGCTATGTGAAATCGTAAACTTCCTTAATATTTAAGCCATTTTTCAGTCAATTATTATTTACATACAGCTGAAATTCCCTGCCCAATATAACTGAAATAACTCCATTATTTATAATGACTATACAGCCTTCCAAAGTATTACTGCATCTTATGTATTTATCTTTCCTTTATTTATAGGTATTAAAGTCATATCTAGTTTTTTGGTTTTCCAAAAATGCTAAAATAGATATCCTGCTATTGCATATACTGTTGACCTTTGAACAACATGGATTTGAACTGTGTGGGTCCACTTCTAGATGAATATTTTTGTAGTACAGTACTGTAAATATACTTTTCTATTCTATATGATTTTCTTAATCACATTTTCTTTTCTTTAGCTTACTTTATTGTAAGAATAATATAAAATATATATTATAGACTAATGTATTTTGTTATATATCTATATAACATACAGAATATGTGTTAATTGACTATGTTTTTGGTAAGGGTTACAGTCAACAGTAGGTTATTAGTAATTAGGTCTTGGGGAGTCAAAAGTTATATGTGGATTTTTGACTATGTGGGGTGTGAGTGCCCCTAACGCCTGCATTGTTCAATGCAGGCCATCTCTATTTTCATACTTTCCCAGTTGGTTGTTTTCACAGATCTGGTACAGATCATTTGTATGATTTCTCACCTGGAGTGTAGTCATAAGCATAGAATTTCTGGTTCAAGACTATAGAGTTGTTTTAAGACTTTTGATACATATTTTCAAAGTATCTTTCAGAAAAGTTGAACCAATTCTCATTCTTACCAGCCCTGTATGTAAGTGCCCATGCTCCTTTGTGTTTTCACTGTATGAAAGAACCCTTCACCTCTAGGTATAAATCACTAATAATGGTGTGGATTCAAACGTCACACTGTCTGTGTTCAAATTCCAGCTCCACAACTTAACAGTCATGTGGCTTTGGGTGTGTGGTTCATTCTCTGTAACTATAAAATAGGCCTAACAATAGTTTCTTCATGCAACTTATATGGTTAGGGAAATTGAATAAGGTATGCAAAATATTTAGATTATAATGATCAATAAATGTTGGCTGCTATTATTAAAATTATTTACCAATTTGTTACTTGAAAATGTTTTCTTATTCTCATTTTCATATATCCTTGATTACAAATGATACATAATTTTTCCATATATCTATCAGTCAATTGTAAAATTGTTTAACTTTAACTTTTTTCCATTATGATATTTGTTTTCCCTTTTTCTGATTGATTTAAACCAATTCACTATTCAGTTATGATAGTAACTTTTTTGTCTTTCTTATATATTGTTTTTCTAATATTTCATTTGCCTTTTTAAATTACACTTATATCAAATAAAAGTTTATTTTTTTATGTAATAAAATAAGTTATTTTCTGCATAATTCTGCCTTAAATTATATGTTGAGAAATGTCTTTAATGTGCTTAAATTAAATAATCTATATTTTCTTCCAGTTTTGTTATTATTATATTAATTTTTAATTTATGTAAATAATAGCTTTGTCTCAAATAATTATTAAAGATAATGGAAAAGGGTTATCTTAAAATGTTAAGTGAAAAAGAAGCATACAAATAGAATATACAGTATGATCCAATTTCTATAGAACAAGATTCCATTTGTGGACATTTTGTGTAGAAACTAAAATATTTAACAATGTTTACTAGGTTTAATAATTTTCTTCTTTATCTTCCTTTGGGCTTTCTAAAATGAATGTGTATCATCTTATCTTTATTATCAGAAATTTTTAAATAATACTTTTTAATTATAAAAACGTGGTATATCTTAAAATGATTTGGAATGGTGCAGTTCAACAGAAATATAATGTGAGCCATATATCTAATTTTAGTTTTTCTAGTGAACATATTCTTTAAAAGTAAAAAAGTAACTAGTAAAATTAATTTTAACATTATATTTTATTTAACACCTTATAGCCAAATGCTATCATTTCAACATGTCATCAGTATAAAACTTTTTAAGATATTTTACATTCTTTTTTGGTACTGTGGGTCTAAAATCTGGTGTATGCTTGGGGCACCTAGGTGGCTCAGTAGTCTGAGTGGTTCTGACTTTGGCTCAGATTGTGATCTTATGGTTCTTGAATTGAGCCTGTGAACCTCACATCAGTCTCCCTGCTGTCAGCATAGAGCCCACTTCAGATCCTCTCTGCCCCTCCCCTGTTCACTCTCTCTCTCTCAAAAATAAACTTAAAAAAAAAATCTTGTGTATGCTTTACACTTTTGCATATCTCATATGCATTAGTCATATTTCAAGTTTTTAATAACCACTTGCATATCATTGTTACCATATTGTACACTGCATATTTGAAACATAAAAATGTCTTGAGTCCCAAATTGGACCAAACCCCAATTATTTACTGAACTGTTCCTTCAAATTCCTTTTGAGATGCAGTTGATATGAATTAGGGAGTATAAATTGAAGTGCCAGAGAGATATGTAGATAATCTAAAAAAAGCTGGGTACAAAAATAAAACTGAAACACGTGTCTTTCTGAAGGATTGAAGCCATTGGTAAGCTCCCTCCAGTCAGTGCAATGTGGGAATGCAGGCCGAGTTGACAGACCTGAGTTTTCATGGAAACCTAGAATCTGGATTTTCCTGTGCAATTTCTCAATTATTAAATGTTGACAAGGATTCAAAAATTGTACAGCATTGTACAGGACAAACTATGTTTTTACCAAATATAATCCCTTTTATGCCAAATTTTGACTTCTGGGATCAGTATATACTTTCAAAAATCTGTTAATTTTATTAACTTTAAAATATTAGGCTACTCATTCTTACTGAACTAAAGCTTTTATTTTCACCTAATGTGCTTTATAACATTAACAGCTAACATTTACTGAGAGCTTAATATATGACTGGCATCTTGGTGAACATTTTCTATATTTTACAGATTAGAAAAATGAAACTAAGGGCAGTTGACCAATTGTATTTAAGGTCACAAATCTTATAAGCAATGATGCCAGTATTTGGACTAAGGTCTGCCTGACTCCAAAGTCTGTGCTTCTACAAACATTCCTTTAAATTGCCTAGGAGTATTCATGTCTAGGTAATCTACCAATCAATCTCAATCTCCCTTCCCCCCATCCACAGAGTCCTCTGGTCCCTTTTAGTCATAAGAATACTACATATACTAGGACTTTATATGCCTCTGCCTTTGTCTCTTATCTTTCTCTCTTTTATGTTCATTCATCTCCTTTACAAAAGACTTTTTCCTTTTCTCATTATCATCTTTCATGTTCCTTGACTGGTAATGTCCTTGTTTTAATCACCTTAATAAGGGAGGGTTCTGAGACACTGGTGGTGTGCTTGAAGCTGGCTTTTACTGGCTGAGGACAGCTAACTGTGAATATCAATATGTTGGTCAGGGCCAGGGTCTTATCTGAAGGTTTGAGAGGGCAAGGATCTGCTTCCAAACTTGCCTATGTTGTTTAGCAGGATTCACTTCCTCAAAGGTTATTGGATCGAGGGTCCCAGTTCCTCACCGGTTGTTGGCTGAGAAATACTGTCAATTCTTTGCCATATGAGCCTCTTTAACATAGGAATTTGTTTCAAAGGCAGCAAATGGGAAGGGAGGACAAGGAGGAAGTCTTCTGGTAAAACCAAAACCACAATCTTCTGTAACACAGTCACAGAAATGGTGTCACATCACTTTTGTTGTAATCTATTGATAGGAAGTAAGATCTAGTGATTTTCCCCACTCAGCAGGAGGGACAATTACACCAGGGCATGAATAATATATCCAAGGATAATTTGAAATCTGTAGTATTTAAGTTCTGTCACTGATAATTTTAAGGGCCTACATTGCCTTTCATTTATAAGCTCACTGGAGAATTCATTGGATGTGGATCTATTATTGACTTATTTCTTTTTGCACAAGTAATCCATATTCTTTAAGAAAAATGTAGTTGAGTACAAAGAAAAAAACACCCAATACCCTACAAGAGAACCACCATGAACTTTTTAGTGTACATACTTTAAATTTCAATTTTTAGTAGTAAATCTAAAAGCCTTTTTAATTTTTTTTAATTTTCTCACTCTGTGCATTTTAATACTTCTCTCCACTGAATTCAGATATTCACTTTTATGTTCTTCATTACGGTTCTTATTTAAGAATCGAGATCATAATAAATATATGCACACAGTAGCCCTTTAGACATTAATGTGCATCAGAATCACCAGGAACCCTTCCTAGAAATTAATGTTCTGGATCCCCATTCAGTAGATTTAGGGTAGGACGAATAGTCTACATTTTTGAGAAAGTCCTCAGGTGATTTTCACATCCATGACAAATTAGGATAGTTTCAAGTACTTCAAGACATTCTTAAAAGGATCTATTGTTCCCTTAGGAATTGCAAGTGATCCCTTCTAGATAAGTGAAGCCACATATTCAAGTTTATTTTATTCAGGGACTAAACTGAGACAAGAATTCAGAGCTCCTGACTCAATCATTATTAATTGTATTTTAAGGGCCTACTTCTTGTCAGGCGAATTCAGCTTGACTAGCAGAGTAAGAATACCAGACTGGTGAAACCTATTGGAAACTCTGCTAAGTGACTGAACAGAAAATCTGGGGATAGGGGGTCTTCCCTAATAGGTGGGGATGAGGACAAAAATAGGTAAACACAGCTCATACACACTCCTTATCTTGTTTCACAGTCAGGTAAAGCAAGCATTGTACCCAATTTATAAAGAATTCCTAAATTTATTCATCTGGCTAAAATATCCAAATTTCATGACCAAATATTTATTAAGGGACCCTACTGCTTTCACAAGGTTATTAAAAATAGTTTCCATTTATGGGGCACCTGGGTGGCTCAGTTGGTTGAGTGTGACTCTTGATTTTGGCTCAGGTCATAATCTCAGGGTTGGTAGGTTTGAGCCCCGTGTTGGGTTCCATGCTGACAGCACAGAGCCTGCTTGGTATTTTCTCTCTCCCTCCCTCTCTGCCCCCTCCTCCACCTTGCTCTCTCTGTCTCTCTTTCAGAATAAATAAACTCAAAAAAAATAGTTTCCATTTCTTCTAAAACTACAGAAAATATAAAACACATCAACTCATCTCACAGAAATATGTCCTTGTATTAATCCTTTTACATATTTAATTGCATCATTTTTCTCTTAATGTACTAAATATATAAACATAAATAAATAAAATATAAATACAATAATAAAATACATAGGTTGCTTTTTTTAAACTGCTTTATTAGCTTCACAATATATAACGAGCATCTTTCCATGCAGTAGGCAAAATTTCCCTAACAAAAATCTTACATATTGGGTCAAAAACACAACATTCAACTAGAAGTAATAATAGACTCACCAGGAATGAGTGACATCAAAAGGTTTACAACAAAGGTATATCATGAACATGTAAGTTTAGAAAGCAGGTGTCTCCCTGTGAACCTCAGGGAAAACATCAGGATTCAAGGCATAAGGCAAAACTCATCATGATGGTCACGGTGAGGGGGGTCAGTGCTAACTGCCCGCAAACTATGACTGAACTGTTTTTCTTTCAGCTTTTGCATGAGTTGTCTCATCTCCCCAATCCTTTCCATATTCTCTTCTCTCATCGTTGCCTGTGGCTCTTCAAGCCTCTGAATCACATCCCACCTATACTGCAGGATGGGCTGCCTAACACGGAACCGCCTAGGCACACAATATTCACCAGTTTCCAAAGGGAGGGCCAAGGGATCTCCTTTATTAGCAACTTGCTCATTGTCATCATTTTTTTCATTTCCCTGGTCGGTATTTTCCATGTTGAGATTTTTTACTACGTGTTCCTCTTTGGACGCCATTACTCCTAGGAGACAAAAGACCAAAGGGTTTGAGGTTTTGGTGGACAGATCAGCACCGAGAACAGAGGCCTTACTACTCCTCTTTCAGAGCCCTGGATATCAAAGGTTTTTTAAGTCATCATTTTCCCACCTGTAACGCTCCGTGCGCCCTCTAGGGGGCCTCCAGTATGGACCCTCCTCCTCTCTCACTTCTAAGTCCTACCTCCCCCAAACCCACCATTTTCCTACAAATATATCCCCGGGCTTCTGCAGTCAGCAAAATGGAGGACGGGCGACAGGGATGGTGGAGTTGGGAGGGGGTCTCGAACTGGGCTCTTCACCCGCCCCCCACGCTGTCCCCCGCACCGACCTGGGCCTATCCTTGCAGCCTGCTTCCTCCTGATTCTCGCCGTGCGTGTGCTGCTGCAACACTTGACACCTAGACCTGCAGACCTGCAGAGGGCCGGGGTGGAGGGAGCCGGGACTGTGGCGAAGCGTTTGGCTCCGACCAGCCACCACCTGGTCCCTTCAGGGTCCCGGACCGCCTGGCCACCCCCCATCCGCCTCTCCCGCCCCAACCCCTAGCCTTCCCCACCCCGCCTCAGAGGTTCACCATTTTCCTGTAGGAACTCGGAGGTGATTTCCCATGACTCTTAGTGGCTCGGTTGCCCTCGAGGCCGCCAGCACCTCCACCCCACCTCAGGGGGCCACAACGGACGCTCCCAAGACTGCTGGGTGTGGAGAAACCATGCTGGGACCCGCTGCGCTGATCCTTTGTACCGCCCTCCGGGGTAGGCCTGCAGCTGCCGCCCTGGCCTTGGTACGCGGACCCCAGAGCCCTTACCTGCTCCGCTTTCCTCGGGCCCAGTGCCAGCCCGCCCGACCCAGGGCAGCGGGGAGCTGGTATCCAGCCGGGAATGACGACTGCACCGAAGGCTGCATCATTCTGCAGCTCCAGGTCACGTGAGGGCTTCGCGTCACCAATGAGTTTTCTCCCCTCCCACTCTACCTCCTCTGACAGCGGGGAGTTTTGCAGGACCCTGCCCCCTACCTCCGCACTCTCGAACTCTTGCCAGTCCTCAGTACGCACAGCCTTGTAACTCAGCTCTGTCTCCTTCAATCTGAGAGGTCCCTAGTAGCCTTCTGGCCTTATGGTTGGTTTTCACTTCTCTTCTTACCAGGGGAGGGTATGCATATCACCCTGCCCCTCTCCCTAGGGCCTTGACATTGGCTTTGGTATTTTCAGTTTTTTCTCCTCTTCTCCCTGGCTGAATTTCTGCTTTCTAAAAATTTCTCTTTATTTTCTTTAAAACAATCAGTATGGCTCGAAAACAAAATTATGAAATTTCATTTTTAAACGACATGTTTCAACCTGGGGAAGTAAAAAAACCTCAATTTTTATGTTCTCATGCACCACACAGAAAATACTTTCTCTGAGTTCCACAAAACTTCAGATTAGAACATTGTAGCTAGTTTTAAAATTTTTCAAAAAAAAAAGGGGGGGAGTTGGGGCCGGGGGGAGGGGCAGGGAATCTTCCTGAACACAGATGGTGTTTTGAAAATGATCAAGAAGTCCAGTTGTCAGATCTTGGCTATTGTATATAAATAATCCACCCTTTGCCCCCTTATGGAACAAATTTAATATTTGTTAATAAGCATTTATATTTTATTCTATTATGATTAACATTCATTATATATGGTAAAACATTTGCTGACAACTGAAGTCTTCTGTGAAATGTAATGGCTATTATTAATAATGATTTTGCAGACCTAAGCAAAGGGAAGGGCTGTGAGGTGGTGGCAGGTTGAGAGATGGATGCAGAGATAGTCAGATCTTTCCTGCCCTGACAAGAGTTTGGGAAGGAGCAGTCTACCCACTGCCACATTCCAGAGTCTTTTATTTCCTACATTTGGGCTCTGACTGTACTTATTCCAAAAATATAGATGGACAAGTGACAAAGGTAATGACCTAAATTGATTCCTTTGGTTCCTTCCCTCCATTTCTTGCCCAAATTCCACCTAGTCACTCACCTCCCAGATAGATGTATGTGTGTATGTGCGGGGGGGGGGGGGGGGGGGAAGGGGGCGGGAAATCTGTTCTCATACCTCTTCTACACCTCTGTGGTAGAGGCTTCCAAGAATAGTAGAGAATTTATTCTGTAGGGAAAGCCTCCCAAGTTGGCGTGCTATATCCTCTTTGTCACCTTGTCTAGGAGAAAGCCTCCCTGGGACATTTCTGTTGTCTCTCACCTGGGTTAGAACTGCTGGGATCTTCACCCTGTCCTCCCCACCTCTAGGACATTCAGAAAGAACCTAGCCTTACTGCAGGGTCACTATCTGCCAGCCTATACTCACCCTGGTACTACGTCATTTATGCCAGGGCCCAAGGAACACTATCTACCAACCACCCTGAGACCCTGAGTAAACGTAGATTAGTCATTCTCAACACAGAAGTTTGTGGAACAGATACTCAAATATTATCTATGTATGTGAGGAGTTGGTAATATATTCACATTTTTGTGGGGAGAGGGGCCAAACTTCTTAGCTGATCTTCAAGAGACACCATGATTCCTCGCCCCTCAAAAAGTTTAAAAATCTCTATATATGCTGTTTCACTCTCTCTTTAAGCCCTTTACTTTCACCTTAGCCCTGCTTCATTTTCATTTGTTTTCTGCCTTAGTATCCACCCTTTGGCAAGCCTAGAATCTGGCCATCATCCTTGAATCCTTTATCATTGTCCCTCATATTCAATTAATAACCAAACCTGGCTAAGACTCTCATGTCTTTTTAAAACAGCATTATGAAACCATAGTTCACATAGCATAAGATGTGCCCACTTAAAGTGTATACTTTCATGGTTTTTAGTATATTTACAGATATGTGCAACCATCACCATAGTCAATTTTAGGACATTTCATCACATCAAAAAGAAACTCAAAAAGTACACTTTAGCTATCACTCTCTATCCCCCAATTCTTTCCAGGCTAAAACACCACTAACATAATTTGTCTCCATAGATTTCCCTATTTTGGACATTCCATATAAATGAAACATATAATATGTGTTCTTTTGGTATTGGCTTCTTCATTTAGCATGTTTTCTGAGTTCGTGGCAACAATACAATTAATCGTTTGAGGAACTGCCAAACTTTTTTCCAAAGTGACTGATCATTGTAAACATTCCTACCAGCAGTATATGAGGGTTCTTATACCTCCACATCCTCATCAACATTTGTTATTTTCTGAAATTGTGATTCTAGTCTTAGTAAAGATGAAGTAATATCTCAGGCTTGGCATTTGCTAGATGATTAATGATTTTGAGCATTTTTCATGTTATAGTTCTGCTCCCATTCTTATGCATGTGTGCATTTCCCCAAACCACAAAGCAATTCTCTGATATCAACTGGGTGTCCTACAGTTATCTCAATTCTGACACTATCTCTCTGGAGATACATTACACAGGTTAAGGGCTCAGTCCACAAGATTGCCCTCCACTTCAGATGCCAGTCACAAGTACAGGTTGTTATATGTGTTTCTGACTTACTGACTATAAATCAGAAGTTCTCACCACCCCCCCCCGTAGGTTTGATTAATTTGTTGTACAGTTTATAGAACTCAAGAAGCCAGTTTACTCACTAGATTACTGGTTTATTACAAAGGATATAAATCAACAGCCAGATTAAGAAATACATAGAGTGAGGTCCTAAACAAATGAGCTTCTGTCACCATGGAGTTTTCCACACTGCGTGGCAGCACAGGGAAGCGCTCTGGTTCACCAACCTGGAAGCTCTCTGAATCTCATCTGTTTTGGATTTTTATGAGTCTGCATTACACAGGCATGGTTGATTAAATCACCAGCTGTTGACGATTGGTTTAATCTCCTGCTCATCTCCCCTCTCTGGAAAGCATGGGGTAGGACTAAAAGTTCCCACCCTCAAATCATGGTTTTTTCTACGGGCAATCAGTCACCCCACCTATCTTTAGGGGATTTCCAAAAGTCAACTTATTAAAAAACTTGGCTGTGGTTGAAAGAGATTTCTTATGAATAACAGTGACACCCATTTTACCTTTATGGCTTTTAAGCGACAAAAGACCAAATATTATGAGAGAAGGTACTCCTATTGCTCTTATCTGTTAGGTAATTTCAAGGGTTTGGGAAGTTTTGTGGGGGGGAAAATCAAATATATTTCTTATTATAAATCACAGTATCATATATGTTCTTATTAGCCATTTGTATAAATTCTTTGGAGAAATGTCCATTCTGACCGTTTGCTCATTTCTTTTTCAATTCTGCATCTTAAAAGTGTCCGTTTTCCTACATCCTCAAATATATTTGAAAAGACCAGATATATTTCTTTTTTAAATTATTTATTTATTTATTATTTTGAGAGAGAGAGAGAGAGAGAGAGAGAGAAAGAGAGAGAGAGAGAGAGAGAAAGAGAGAGAAAGGGAGAAAACAAGCTGAGGGGGGGAGCAGAGAGAGAGGGAGAGAGAGAGAAACCCAAGCAGACTCCACACAGTCAGCACAGATTCTGACATGGGGCTTGAACTCATGAAACTTGAGATGATGACCTGAGCTGAAATCGAGTCAGGTGCTTAACCAACTGAGTCACCTAGGCAACCCTGAAATATATTTCTTATTATAAATCACAGTATCACATATGAGCTTATCAGCCACTTGTATAAATTCTTTAGAGAAATGCCCATTCTGACCCTTTGCTCATTTCTTCTTCAATTCTGCATCTTAAATGTGTCATTTTTCTATATCCTCACCAACCCAAGCATTATCAATATTTTTAATCTTTGCAAACCTGGTAAATTAAAATAAAAAAAATAATTAATAAAATTAATTTTAAAAATAAAATAAAAATCTCACTTTGCTTTTCATGTCTTTGTTAATTACTTGAGAGTCTTCATAGTTATTAGATATTCCTTTTTTGTGTGTCTTGGTTGTTTTTGTGTTCTTTGCTCATTGTTGTAGCGGTGTGTTTTATATAATTAGAGTCATTTTAGCTGCACAATGGTTGGTGAAAGAATGCAAGAACCAAATGATGGAGTTTCTTATAGTAAGAACCAAGTGGCCATCTTGGGTTTCTCATAACCCCAATTGTCCATTGAATTTACAACTATTGTTTGCCTACCATAATTTCTGTGAATCAGAAGCAGACTGTTACCAATTTACAGGACATCAGGATGACAAGTCTGGCAACAAGGGGTCATTTTGTGCAGAATAATGGGTTTTATCTACATATGCCAAAACTTTTATACTTTCTGTTCCTGATGACTTTGAATAAAAGTCAGCCAGGACATTTCCCTGATACTCAGTTTCAGTCCTCAATTTTGGTCACAGCAATTTCAGAAGGTAAGAGAATAGCAACAGGAAGGTCATTTACTTCTTGTCCATTCTTTATTGAAGTTACAGTAGATGTAAAGAAAACCCCCTTTTTATAATATGAAATTTATTGTCAAATTGGTTTCCATACAACACCCAGTGTTCATCCCAACAGGTGCCCTCCTCAATGCCCATCACCCACTTTCCCCTTCTTCCCATCCCCCATAAACCCTAAGTTTATTCTCAGTTTTTAAGTGTCTTTTATGGTTCAACCCTCAATTTATTCTCAGTTTTTAAGAGTCTCTCATGGTTTACCTCCTTCCCTCTCTGTAACTTTTTTTCCCCTTCCCCTCCCCCATGGTCTTCTATTAAGTTTCTCAGGATCCACATAAGAGTGAAAACTTATGGTATCTGTCTTTCTCTGTATGACTTATTTCACTTAGCATAACACTCTCCAGTTCCATCCATGTTGCTACAAAAGGCCATATTTCATTCTTTCTCATTGCCAAGTAGTATTCCATTGTATATATAAACCACAACTTCTTTATCCACTCATCAGTTGATGGACATTTAGGCTCTTTCCATTAAAAAAACACGTAAAAAAAAGAAATACTAACAATATTATTATTTATATTAGATTATTATTATTATTATTAAGTAAAAATTAGATTCAGGATCATCTAAGATCATTTTGAAGGGCAAAATTCTGATTTTGAGCTTTATTTTGTCAATAAAGAATTTTGTTTGAAAGAAAAAAGAAAGAAAGAAACCCCTTTGTTTCTATAACATCCCCAAATCACAGATGGCCCCAAAGGCATACTAGCTGTCAATATATATATTAACAATTTGTCATTTTGATAATTGGCATGCTCCAGTAAGTGTGTAGAGCTCTGGTTGTTGAATTGATTTAATGTATGGAAGGTTTCCCCTCTCAAGTAATACATACTGCATAGTAACAGTATAGTCTGCTTGTAAATCCTGATTTCCATTTTTACAATATGATCCATCAACAAACAAAATTACATCAAGATTTGTCAAAAGGACATATTGTAAATCAGGATGCAGTGATATAAAATGCAACATTATTATCTCAGAATCATGGGTTTTGCCTTATCAGGCAAGGGGAGTAACAGCAGGAATAAGAATGTTGGCAATGTTTAAGATGGAGGTTAGGTAGTGAAAGAAGGAGGATTCCATAACAGGTTAACCTGCTTGCAGAGAACTGTTGAGTCAATTCAGAACTAACAAGATATTGGACAACCTGTGTCTTTTGTAAATAAATGTCATTTCTGGAGTTTGGGAAGAAGGCAGAGTAGGAGGACCTTAAGCTCTCCCCATCCCATGTTTCCAACTAGATATCACTCACATCCAAGTAAATAAACTTGAAAGCAATCTGAAGACTGGTGGAACAAAATTCACAACTAAATGTAGAGAAGCCTCATCTGAGAGGTTAGGAAGGGCAGAAACTGTGGTAGAGAGTTGCCAGCAGGAGGGAGAGAGAGCTGTGAACAGAGAAAGGAGAAAACATCAGGGAGCCCACAAGGGGAAAACAAATCCCCATAACATCTCGCCTTGAAGACCAGAGAAGATGAATTCTGTGAGTTTGTACAATTGGTGGAACTTAGAGCCTGGAACTTTAAAAAGTCAGCTAATTCAGCACTGGGAGAGTCAGGAAGAGAGTAATAGTTGAATTTCCACCCTTAAAGAGACAACAGCCCTTGGAGAGGGAACATAAAAGTGACAGCACAATAACACAAGGAGATATCTTTATACTGATTTTGGGGCTTTTCAAAGGACTTGCTCAGGGAAGAAGGAGCTGGAAGTCACCATTTTCCTTCCTCCTACTCTCCAGCATAAACACAGAGCCACCTGCAGGAGGCTGCACTGCACAGACACTTGCTAATGCCTTGTATGCCCCACCCAGCTGCTACCTCTTGCACCGTGCCCTTGGTGGCCACTGGGATTCAAGGGATATGGACTAGTGGCTCAGTGTACATGTTTCTATCACTGCACGCGCCCCACCAAACTGCCACATAAACATATGCCACCCACTGCATTCAGCTGCCACATGCACAGATGCTGGGCACCTCTGGTCAATGCCAATCCTGTGCACCTCACCCCTGGCTGCTGCTGTGCTTCAGGGGATCAAACATAGGATTAGTGGCTCAGCACAAAGCTTGCTAACACTATTGTCCTGCCCCCAAGCCCTCTTCCAGTCACAACCCCTCAGAACCTGCCTGCCTAGGTCTCACTAACATCACACTGAGCAAACAAAGCCCACAACAAGCAGAAAGACATTGCAGATGTCTGGACTGAAAGACAAAGCTACTCAGATACAATATTAGTACTCAAGCAACATACATAGGAGAATCTCTTGATATGTCATGTTCTGGTGAACAGGAGACACTGCACTGCAGGGCATTACAAGACCTTTCTATATAAGCCCATTACTTTCAAAAGCAAAAGACATAGTTGACTTTCCTAACACACATACACAGGCACAGAGAAGTAGACAAAATGAAGAGGCAGAGAAATATGTCCTTAATGAAAGAACAAGACAAAATCGCAACAGGTGACCTAAGTGAAACAGAAAAAAAAAAAATAGTGTGCCTCATAGAGAATTTAAAGTAATGATCATAAAGATACTCACTGGACTTCAGAAAAAGGTGGAAGACATCAGTGAGACCATTGACAAAGAGATAAAAATAACATATCAGAAATGAAGAACTCAATAAATAAAATTAAAAATACAATAAATGGAATAAATAGTAACACACAGGAAGCAGAAGAACATAGCAGTGACCTGGAAGATAGAATAATGGAAAGCAATCAAGCTGAACATGTGAGAGACAAACAAATACTGCATAATGAGAATAGACTTAGAAAACTCAGTGACTCCATCAAGCATAATAATATTTGCACTCTAGGAATTCCAGAAGAAAAAGAGAAAGGGGGCAGAAAATGTATTTGAAGAAATAATAGCTGAAATCTTCCTGAATCTGGGGAGTAAAACAGAGATCCAGTTTCAGTAGACACAGAGATACCCCAACAAATTCAACCCAAAGAGGGCCACACCAAGACAGATAGTAATTAAAATGGTTAAAAATAGTGATAAGAAAGAATTTTAAAAGTTGCAAAAGAAGACAGTTATATAAAAAGAAAACCCCATAAGGCTATCAGTTGATTTTTCCACAGAACCTTTGCAGCCAGAAGGGACTGGCATGCTATATTTAAAGTGCTGAAAGGAAAAAATCTGCAACCAAGAATACTCTATCCAGGAAAGCTATCATTCAAAATAGGAGAGATAAAGAATTTACCATACAAACAAAAGTTAAAAGAATTCATAGACACTAAACCAGCCTTACAAGAAATGTTAAAGGGGACTCTTTGACTCAAAAACAAACGGGGCGCCTGGGTGGCTCAGTCGGTTAAGCGTCTGACTTCAGCTCAGGTCATGATCTCGTAGTCCATGAGTTCGAGCCCCGCGTCAGGCTCTGGGCTGATGGCTCAGAGCCTGGAGCCTAATTCAAATTCTGTGTCTCCTTCTCTCTCAGCCCCTCCCCCGTTCATGCTCTGTCTCTCTCTGTCTCAAAAATAAACGTTAAAAAATTAAAAAAAAAAACAAAAAAAAATATCAGGAGGAGTAAGAAAAATAGAAAGCACACAAAAAAAGTATATCTATAAATATCAGTCAAGAAAAGCACAAAATAAAAGGATGAGAAATATGGTATCAAATATCTGAAACGTGGAGGAGAGAGGAGTGAATAATGAGTTCAAAACTGAGCAACCATAAGCCTAATATAGACTACTATATGCAGAAGATATTATATATAAATCAAATGGTAACCACGAGTCAATAAGACCCGGTAGTACATATGCAAAAAAATAAAAAATAAAAATAAAGAGTAAGGAATCCAAGTATATCAGCAAAAAAACAAACAAACAAAAAAACAGCAAACCATGAGAGAGAAAGAGAGAGAAAGAGAACAAAAGATCAGAGAAAAACTGTGCCTTACATTATGACCTAGGTAATGAACATTGTCTGAAGATAATTATAATTTCTCCTTAGAGACTTTATGCCCTTTCTTAGCTAACTGTTGCAGCAAATAAATGGAATTTTTTATGGATGCTTCTTTGATAACTGAGCATAGTAAGAGGCTGTCTACACACTGAAGAAGATTTCTTTGGGAACTGTAAGGTACTTAAATCCTGGTGGAGTACTTGGGAGAAATAAGAGGCCTCAGTGAACCCCCTGAGTCATGACAAGTCCAGGTCTATTGTTGATTGTTCCAAGTAAAGGCAAATATATATTGCCTGTTGGGGTCTATAGGGATGTGGAAGAAGGCTGAACATAGATCCACAACAGTGAACCAGTTTTTAAGTCTGGTGGAACTTGTGACAAAAGGGAGTTCAGGTTTGGAACTATTGGGCAATGTGGATTAACTGTCTTGTTAATAGCTTCTATGTCTTGGACAAATCTCATCCTTGCCTGTTAGGTTTTCAGTTTCTGGACTGACAAGATTGGAGTGCTACAGGATATGGTACTAGGAATTGTTTGCCCCCGGGGTATTAGGTCTTTAACTACTGGCATGAGGCATTGTATGGCCTTGGACTTTAGTGGATATTGAAGTGACTTGGGAAGAGATTTAGTTTTGCCTATCTTAACTTTTATAGGTTCTTCACTTTTTATTCTCCAATTGTCACTGTTAGAGGTGGCCACCAGATATTCAAACAGCTGGATTAAATTAATGATCTTTTGCTGGAATTCTTACTCTTCTATATCGAAGAAAGATTGTGAGAAGCATAAAAGATCAGGTTCAGGTTGTTCAGGAAATTCTGAAGTAAGGTCTCCATTTGAGGCCAAATATGTTAGCCCCTTCGATTTAGAAAGGAGATCTCTACCTAATAGGTCAACTGGAGCTGTATCACATAGCAAAAATAATGTTTTTCAGTGAAAGGTCCCAGAGACTTTTTCGCTGGTTGAAATAGAAGCTGTCTCTGAATTTTATTAGATACCTCCATTATAGAAGTTTCTTTCTATTCAGAGGGATCTGTTGTCTTATGAAAGTGGCATTTAAAGTAGAGAGTCTAGCTTTGGTATCTACCAGACTTTGGAAATATTTTCCATTAACTATGATTTTGGTTTCTGTTTGGTTTTGAAATGGAATTACTGGTAGCAGTGTACCAGAGAATCCCTGAGTCCTGTCAACCTAGGGAGATATTTATTTGGGGTCTCTCCTTAGAGGGTAGGTTTGAAAACATTTGAGTTGATGTTGAAGGATTTGCACAAAATCTTGGACAATCTTTTTTTCAGTGTTCTAGTTGATTACAAATGACACACTGTTTCCTGAGGTAGTGTTTTGATGATGGACTCCTAGGAGGATACAATGGGGGATGCACAGGTATTGTTTTGGGTTTCTAGGCTTGGGACTACTGCAGCTGTAAGGCTAATAATTTCAACTTTTATTTACAGCCTTGTTCCTTGTTCCAATGTTCTTCAAAAGTGCACAACAATGATCATGAATTCAGTCAAACATGTGGTTTTCCATCTTATTTTCTGCCCCTTAATCAACCCACTAAATCTCAGGAGGCAATCCATTTACAATGGAACCCAGAATGCCATAGAAAGAGAGCTTCCAGACAAGCTTTAAAGTCTGCCACAGATTTATTTTTCTTTTGTTTTCATGTTTGGATAGTAGACCAATCAGTGAAAGCAGGGATTACTCTAGGAATAGTTTAAAAAAATGGTTTGCTATTTTGCAAGCTTTTTCTGGTCTATAAGGGGACCCTGTTGAAGATCAAGGATCTAGAAAATCATCCTTAGGGTTATGCCATTCTACTTCCACAGCCATTTTTGGACTTTGCCATGTCCTACCAGCATGCACACAAGTTGATAAAGATCTTGCAGCACAGGGTTATAGGTTCGTATGAGGGCTGTAAGTTCTTCAGAAAAATTTTGGGGATCCTCCCTGGGTTTAGAAAATTAACTATGGCCCTTGTTCAGTCTTTGACCAAGGAGTAAAATATACATGAAGAGAATCACCTGCAGCCTTGGGTGGTTTTGTTTTAGGAGTTTAATAGTTTCTTCAAAGTAGAAGGACAATTTAGATAAAGAATTAGTATCCTGTGAAAACTCAGGTAAATGAGGATAGAGGGTAGCAGTAGGAATTACATCAGTGATATTCTTTTGTTTTGTGTCTTTGATTTTTCCCTGGCCTTTTGCAATAAGTCTTTCAATGAAGTTATTTTGGAATCTTAAACTATTTTGGAGGCTTCTGCATACCAATTAAAATAGATGTCCCATTCTCTTTATTTGATTTGGGAAAACTTGCTTTCAAGGCACTTCTCAAATAAATAATTTTTTTCTAATTGGAACATTCTGCATAATGGCCATTGTAATTCTTGGTTGTCTTTATTAAGATTTTGCCATTTTAGTAGTATCCATAGCTTCCAGGACCACATTTCTTAGACATGAAATAAACAGGTGTACTGGAATGTAGTGTACTCAGTTCTTTGAACCTTGAGGATTCCATTTTTTTATGGATAAATCTTTGGGTCTCTCAGAGGCAAATTAATACTTAAGAGGGATGTGCAACTGGGAGTTGTGGGGTGTCTTATAGGATATCTCAATGCATGGAAATTTTATTGAAGTGGGAAGGTGATCTATTAGCAATGTAACCAATTCCATGATCAACTGATCCTAACACAAGTCTTACAGTTAGGTGATGAGTGCTCTAATGGCTTTTAAGTGCTCAACTGTACCAACCAATTTTATGGTTCTGGTTTCTGAGATTCCCATTTACAATAGATCTATTATTCCTTTACCTTATGTGTATATTAGCAGAAACTGACAGGAACTGTGGAAATAGGATTGTGGTCACAGCAGTAAACAAAGAGATAAAGATGGTGTATGGTATTACAGACTGACCAAGAGAAGGCCTTAGATGTATACCACCAAATTTCCCAAAGTGGAACTACTGAATGAACCGGCAGCCCTGAAGAAATGGGAACCTTGGACTAACCAAAGGCTAGTGACTTGGATTCTGGGTGGAAGCATCTGCCAGTTCAAGCTGACCTGCTAATCTCTGAACTGAAATGTCAATTAGGTCAGGAGCTCAATGCAAAGTGAGTGGAACTGAAAAACAAGAAGAATTTACACACAGCCCTCAGATATGATGGGAAAGACAGAGAACTCAAAGGGTTTGTGGGTCCCAGTACCTTTTTCTCAGTGTCCCCAAAGCTATCAGAAGTCTCGTCAGATCCCATTGCTGCCACCAAAACTGGTAAAAAAGCAAAATTCAACTGATTACATTTTAGGATCTTATTAGCCTTATTTATTAATTCGTGAACAAGGAAGCATTTAATTCAACAGATATAAAGGAGCTCTGAGGAGGTGTACAAAATGAAATACTTTTTTAGGCATAAGGGAGAAGGAATAGAGAAGTCATACAAGCAAAAAAGGGGCTGGTTGTGGTGAGGTCACTTTCCTTTAGAGGATGGCAAGGGTCTATCAGATCATGGACCTAGTGCTGATTAGGTGATTCTTGATTGACTCGTTTATGATTACATTTCTAGGAGAGCAAAAACTTATTTAAGTCTTGGTTTGGTGAGATGAGGCTTAGCATAGTACTTTTTTTCTTTTTTCTTTTTAACAGTCCCCAATACCATTCTCCTGTTTTTCTTTACTCATCTTACATCCATTTCTTTATCTCTTTTTTAATAAAAATATGTAAGCAAATATATACATATTTCATATGTCCCTATTTTAGATAAATGGTGCATACTTTACATACATTTCTTCATTTTCATATTTTAACAATATTTCCTAGCAATTTACTATAATAATATATTGAAGTATTACCTATCCAATTTACAGCATAATACTCTGTGTGGATGTTCCACAATATTTTCTCACTCTTCAGGCTCCCTCTCCCATCTTTTTTTGTTTCTTTTTATCTTTTGACTCCTTTTGCCTTTCTCCCACCCACCACCCCCTGACTCTGGCAAGCAACAATCTGTTCTCTGAATCTACAGTTTTCTTTCTTTCTTTCTGTCTTTCTTTCTTTCTTTCTTTTCTTTCTTTTCTTTCTTTCTTTCTTTCTTTCTTTCTTTCTTTCTTTCTTTCTTTCTTTCTTAGATTCCACATATTAGAGAGATCATACAATATTTGTCTTTCCTCGTCTGACTTATTTTACTTAGCATAATGTCCTCAACTTCCATCCATGTTGTTGCAAATAGCATGATCCCATTTATAATGATTAAATAATATTATTTAGTGACTGGATATGAATACATACACATATACATGTATACATGTATCCATCAATAGACACAGCTTTCTTTCATGGCTTGGCTATCATAAATAATGCTGTAGTGAACATGGGGTGCGTATATATTTTCAAGTAAGTATTTCTTTTTCTTTAAATATCCAGAATAGAATTGCCAGATCATAGGGTAGTTCCATTTTTATTTTTTTGAATAAACTCCATACTGATCTCCATACCTGCTACACAAATTTACGTTCCCATTAACAGTGTACGATATTACTGTTTTCTCCATATCCTCACTAACATTTATTATTACTTGTCTCTCTGATAATAGACATTCTAACAGATGTGAGGTGATATTTCATTGTGGTTTTGATTTGAAATTCCTTGACGATTAATAATGTTGAGCATCTTTTTCTTTTTTAATATGAAATTTATTGGCAAATTGGTTTCCATACAACACCCAGAGCTCATCCCAACAGGTGCCCTCCTCAATGCCCATCACCCACTTTCCCTTTCCTCCCACCCCCCATCAACCCTCAGTTTATTCTCAGTTTTTAAGAGTCTCTTATGGTTTGCCTCCCTCCCTCTCTAACTTTTTTGTTCCCTTCCCCTCCCCCATGGTCTTCTGTTAAATTTCCCAGAATCCACATAAGAGTGAAAACATATGGCATCTGTCTTTCTCTGACTGACTTATTTCACTTAGCGTAACACTCTCCAGCTCCATCCACATTGCCACAAAAGACCATATTTCATTCTTTCTCATTGCCACGTAGTATTCCATTGTGTATATAAACCACAATTTCTTTATCCATTCATCAGTTGATGGACATTTAGGCTCTTTCCATAATTTGGCTATTGTTGAAAGTTCTGCTATAAGCATTGGGGCACAAATGTCCCTATACATGAGCACTCCTGTATCCCTTGGGTAAATTCCTAGCAGTGCTATCGCTGGGTCATAGGGTAGGTCTATTTTTAATTTTTTGAGGAACATCCACACTGTTTTCCAGAGTGGCTGCACCAGTTTGTATTCCCACCAACAGTGAAAGAGGGTTCCAGTTTCTCCACATCCTCTCCAGCACTTATAGTCTCTGATTTGTTAATTTAGCCACTCTGACTGGCATGAGGTGGTATATCAGTGTGGTTTTGATTTGTATTTCCCTGATGAGGAGTGACGTTGAGCATCTTTTCATATGCCTGTTGGCCATCTAGATGTCTTCTTTAGAGAAGTGTCTATTCATGTCTTCTGCCCATTTCTTCACTAGATTATTTGTTTTTCACGTGTGGAGTTTGGTGAGTTCTTTATAGATTTTGGATACTAGCCCTTTGTCCGATATGTCATTTGCAAATATCTTTTCCCATTCTGTTGGTTGCCTTTTAGTTTTCTTGATTGTTTCCTTTGCAGTGCAGAAGATTTTTATATTGATGAGGTCCCAATAGTTCATTTTTGCTTTGAATTTCTTTGTCTTTGTAGATGTGTCAAGTAAGAAATTGCTGCGGCTGAGGACAGAGAGTTTTTTTTTTCTTGCTTTCTCTTCTAGGATTTTGATTATTTCATGTCTCACATTCAGGTTCATTGTCCATTTTGAGTTTATTTTTGTGTATGTTGTAAGAAAGTGGTCTAGTTTTATTCTTCTGTATGTTGCTTTCCAGTTTTCCCAGCACCATTTGTTAAAGGAACTGTCTTTTTTCCATTGAATATTCTTTCCTGCTTCATCAAAGATTAGTTGGCCATAATTTTTTGGGTCCAATTTTGGGTTCTCTATTCTCTTCCATTGGTCTATGTGTCTGTTTTGTGCCAACACCATGCTGTCTTGATGATTACAGCTTTGTACTAGGGACTAAAGTCTGGGATTGTGATACCTCCCACTTTGGTCTTCTTCAATATTACTTTGGCTATTCAGGGTCTTTTGTGGTTCCATGCAAATTTTAGGATTGCATGTTCTAGCTCTGAGAAGAATGCTGGTGTAATTTTGATTGGGATTGCATTGACTGTGTACATAGCTTTGGGTAGTATTGACATTTTAACAATATTTACTCTTCCAATCCATGATCACGGAATGTTTTTTCCATTTCTTTGTATATTCTTCAATTTCCTTCATAAGCTTTCTATAGTTTTCAGCATAAAGATCTTTTACTTCTTTGGTTAGGTTTATTCCTAGGTATTTATGATTCTTGGTGCAATTGTGAATGGGATCAGTTTCTTTATTTGTCTTTCTGTTACTTCATTATTAGTATATGAGAATGCAACTGATTTGTGTACATTAATTTTGTATGCTGCGACTTTGCTGAATTCATGTATCACTTCTAGCAGACTTTTGGTGGAGTCTATCGGGTTTTCCATGTATAGTATCATGTCATCAGCAAAAAGTGAAAGCTTGACTTCATCTTTGACAATTTTGATGTCATTGGTTTCCTTTTGTTGTCTGCTGATGCTAGAACTTCCAACACTATGTTAAACAACAGCAGTGAGAGTAGACATCCCGTGTTCCTGATCTCAGGGGGAAAGCCCTCAGTTTTTCCCCATTGAGGAGGATATTAGCTGTGGGCTTTTCATAAATGGCTTTTATGATGTTTAAGTATGTTCCTTCTATCCCAACTTTCTTTTATTAAGAAAGGATGCTGAATTTTGTCAAATGCCTTTTCTGCATCGATTGACAGGATATATGGTTCTTATATTTTCTTTTATTAATGTGATGCATCCCATTGATTGATTTGCGAATGTTGAACCAGGCTTGCAGCCCCATAAGTTGGAACATCCTTTCATGTACATACTGGACAAATTTATGTATTAATTGGAAAAAAATGTATCTATTCAGATTTGCCCATTTTATTTTTTTTTTTAATTTTTTTTAGTTTTATTTATTTATTTTTGAGAGAGAGACAGAGAAAGTGAGTGGGGGGAGGGGAAGAGAGAGGGAGAGAGAGAATCCAAAGCAGACTCTGTGCTGTCAGCACGGAGCCCGACATGGGGCTCGAACCCACACACTGTGAGATAATGACCTGAGCCGAAACCAAGAGTCGGACAATCAACCCACTGAGCCACCCAGGCGCCCCCAGATTTGCCCATTTTAAATGATATTTTTTGTTGTTTTATTGAGTTGTATGAGCTCTCTATTTTGAATATTAGCTTTTTATTTGTAATTTTTATTTGAAAATACTTTATTTTTCCATTTACTGGTTGCATTCTTATTTTGGTGGGTTTTTTTTTTTCAACGTTTATTTATTTATGGGACAGAGAGAGACAGAGCATGAACGGGCGAGGGGCAGAGAGAGAGGGAGACACAGAATCGGAAACAGTCTCCAGGCTCTGAGCCATCAGCCCAGAGCCCGACGCGGGGCTCGAACTCACGGACCGCAAGATCGTGACCTGGCTGAAGTCGGACGCTTAACCGACTGCGCCACCCAGGCGCCCCTGGTGGGTTTTTTTTTTTTTTTGATGTGCAGAAGTTTTTATTAATTTTTATTTTTATTTTTTTTTAGTTTACTTGAATTCAAGTTAGTTAACACACAGTATAGTATTGGTTTCAGAAGTAGAACCCAGTGATTCATCACTTACATGTAACACCCAGTTCATCCCAAAATGTGTCCTCCTTAATTTAATACCCTTCACCAATTTAGTTCATCTTCCACCCACTTCCCTTCCAGAAACCCTCAGTTTGTTCTCTGTACTTGAGTCTCTTACATATTGCCTCCCTCTCTGTTTTCATCTTAGTTTTCCTTCCCTTCCCTTATGTTCATCTGTTTTATTTCTTAAATTCCACATGTGAGTGAAATCATATGATATATGTCTTTCTTTGACTGACTAATTTCACCTAGCATAATACACTCTAGTTTCATCTATGTTGTTGGAAATGGCAAGATTTCATTCTTTCTGACCACTGAGTAATATTCCATTGAGTATATATACCACATCTTCTTTATTCATTCATCAGTTAGTGGACATTTGGGCTCTTTCCATAATTTGGTTATTATTGATAGTACTTCTGTACACATTGTGGTGCATGTGCCCCATGGAATCAGCATTTTTGTATCTTTGGATAAATATCTAGTAGTGTAATTGCTGAGTCATAGGTTAGTTCTATTTCTCATTTTTTGAGGAATCTCCGTACTGTTTTCCAGAGTAGCTCTACCAGTTTGTATTCCCACCAGCAGTGCAAAAGTGTTCCTTTTTCTCATCATTCTCACCAGGATCTGTTGTCTTCTGAGTTGTTAATTTTACCCATTCTGACAGGTATGAGGTGGTATCTCATTGTGGTATTGATTTGTATTTTCCTGATGATGAGTGATGTTGAGCATGTTTTCATGTGTCTGTTTGCCTTCTGGGTGTCTTCTTTGGAAAATTGTGTATTCACGGCTTTTGCCCATTTCTTCACCGGATTATTTGGTTTTTTTAGGTGTTGAGTTCAATAAGTGCTTCATAGATTTTCAATACTAACTATTTGTCCATTATGTCATTTGTAAATATCTTCTCGCATTCCACCAGTTGCCTTTTAGTTTTGTTGATTGTTTCCTTCACTGTTGCAGAAGTTTTTTATCTTGATGAGGTCCCAATAGTTCATTTTTGCTTTTGTTCCTCTTGCCTCTGGAGACTTGTCTAGTAAGAAGTTGCTGCACCCAAGGTCAAAGAGGTTGCTGCCTGTTTTCTCTTCTAGGATTTTGATGGTTTTCTGTTCTACATTTAGGCCTTTCATCCATTTTGAATTTATTATTGTGGACGATGTAAGAAAGTGGCCCATTTTTATTATTCTGCATGTCGCTGCCCAGTTTTCTGAGTGCCATTTGCTGAGGAGACTGTGTTATTGATTGGATACTCTCCTTCTTTGTCAAAGATTACTTGACCATACATTTGTGAATCCATTTCTGGGTTCTCTATTCTGTTCCATTGATCTATGTGTCTGTTTTTATGCCAATACTACACTGTCTTGATGATTACAGATTTGTAATACAGCTTGAAGTCTGGAATTGTGATGCCAAGCTTTGGTGGTCTTTTTGAATATAATTTTGGCTATTTGGGGTCTTTTCTGGTTCCATACAAATTTTAGGATTATTTGTTCTAGCTCTGTGAAGAATGCTGGTGCTATTGTGATAGAGATTGCATTGAATGTGTAGATTACTCTGGGGAGTATAGACATTTTAATAATATTTGTTCTTCCAATCCATGAGCATGGAATGTCTCTCCATTTCTTTGTGTTTTCTTCAATTTCTTTCATAAGCTTTCTATAGTTTTCAGCATACAGATCTTTTACCTTTTGGTTATGTCTATTCCTAGGTCTCATGATATTTGGTGCAACTGTAAATGGAATCAATTCCTTGATTTCTCTTTCTGTTGCTTCATTATTGATGTATAGAAATGCAAACAATTTCAGTATACTGATTTTATATCTTGTGACTTTGCTGAATTCATGTATCAGTTCTAGCAGTTTTTTGGTGGAGTCTTTTGGGTTTTCCACATAGACTATCATGTTATCTGCAAAGCGTGAAATATTGACTTCTTCCTTGTTGATTTGTATGCCTTTTATTTCATTTTGTTGTCTGGTTGCTGTGGCTAGGACTTCCAAAACTATGTTGAACACCTGTGGTGAGAGAGGATATCCCTGTCACCGTCCTGACCTTAAGGGGAAAGCTCTCAGTTTTTCCCCATCGAGGATGATAATAGCTGTAGGTCTTTCATATATGGCATTTATGATGTTGAGGTATTTTCCTTCTACCCCTACTTTCTTGAAGATTTTTATCAAGATGGTGTATTTGGTCAAATGCTTTTTCTGCATCTACTGAGAGGATCATATGTTTCTTATACTTTCTTTTATTAAGGTGATATATCACACTGATTTATTTGCGAATATTGAACCAGCCCTGAAGCCCAGGAATAAATCTCATTTGACCGTGGTGAATAATTATTTTAATGTACTGTTGAATTTTATTTGTTAGTATCTTGTTGAAAATTTTTGCATCCAGTTTCATCAGAGATATTGGCCTGTAGTTCTCCTTTTAAGTGGAGTTTTGTCTGGTTTTGGAATTAAGGTAATCCTGATTTCACAGAATGAGTTTGGAAGTTTTCCTTCCATTACTATTTTTTTAAACATTTTGAGAAGAATAGATGTTAACTCTGCTTTAAATGTATGGTAGAATTCCCCTGGGAAGCCACCTAGCCAAGGACTCTTGTTTTTTGAGACTTTAATTACTGGTTCAATTTCTTTCATAGTTATGGGTCTGTTCAAATTTTCTATTTCTTCCTGTTTCAGTTTTGGTAGTTTGTATGTTTCTAGAAATTTGTCCATTCCTTCGAGATTTCCCAGGTTGCTGGCATAGAATTTTTCATAGTATTCTTTTATTATTGTTTGTATTTTTGTGGTGTTGGTTGTGATCTCTCCTCTTTCATTTGTAATTTTATCTATTTGGGTCCTTTCTTTTTTTCTTTTTGGTAGGTTTGGCTAGGGGTTTATCAATTTTGTTTATTGTTTCAAAGAACTAGCTCTTATTGATCTATTCTACTGTTTTTTCTTTGTTTCTATACTATTTATTTCTGCTCTAATCTTTAATATCTCCTTTCTGCTGGCTGTAGGCTTTATTTCCTGTTCCTTTTTTAGTTTCTTTAGGTGTGAGCTTAGATTGTGTATTTGGGAACTTTCTTGCTTCTTGAGGTAAACCTGAATTGCAATATACTTCCCTCTTAGGACTGCCTTTGCTGCAACTCAAAGGTTTTGGACTTTTGTGTTTTCATTTTCATTGGTTTCCATGTATTTTTTCTTTATCTTTATTTATTTTCTTTTATTTCATGGTTAACCCATTCATTCTTTCATAAGCTGTTCTTTAACCTCCATGTATTTGAGGGCTTTCCAAATTTTTCTTTGTGGTTGATTTCAGGTTTCATAGTGTTGTCATATGCGTTTTGATCTTTTTGTACCTGTTGAGCACTGATTTGTGACACAGTATGTGATCTATTCTGGAGAATGTTCCATGTGCACTCTAGAAGAATGTGTATTCTGCTGTTTTAAGGTGAAATGCTCTCAATATATCTGTTAAGTTTATGTACTACAGTGTGTCATTCAAAGCCATTATTTCCTTGTTGATTTTCTACTCAGATGATCTGTTCATTGCATAGGTGGGGTGTTGCAGTCTCCTACTATTATTATATTTTTATCAATGTGTTTCTTTATGTTTTTGATTAATTGATTTATATATTTGGGTGCTCCCAAGTTGGCAGCATGAATATTTACAATTGTTAGATCTTCTTGATGGAGAGAGCTCTTAATTATGATATAATTCCCTTCTTAATCTCTTGTTACCATCTTTGTTTTAAAATCTAGTTTGTCTGATATAAGTATGGATATGAATTTCTTTTGACATCCATTAATATGATAGATGTTTCTCCATCTCATCACTTTCTATCTGCAGGTGTTTTTTATGTCTAAAGTCAATGTCTTGTAGGTAGCATATACATGAGTCTTGTTTTTTTTTTTTAATCTATTGTGATACTCTATGTATTTGAGTCTTGTGTTTTTTTAATCTATTGTGATACCCTATGTATTTTGATTTCAACATTTGTTCCATGTACATTCATAGTGATTATTGACAGGTATGAGTTTAGTGCCTTTGTGTTACCTGTAGAGTTGGTGTTTCTGGTGATGTTCTCTGGTCCTTTATAGTCTTTGTTGCTTTGGTCCTTTTTTTTTTCTCCACTCAGACAGTGCCCTTTAAAATGCCTTGCTGGGCTGGTTTAGTGGTCACAAACTCCTTTAGTTTTTGTTTTTCTGGGAAATTTGATCTCTCCTTCTATTGTGAATGACAGCCTTGCTGGATAAAGAATTCTTTGCTGTATATTTTTCCCATTCATCACATTGAACATTTCCTGTCACTCCCTTCTGGCCTGCCAAGTGTCAGTAGACATGTCTTCTGCTAACCTTATGGATCTACCCTTGCAGGTGAAGAACCATTTGTCCCTAGCTGTTTTCAGAACTGTCTCTCTATCTTTGTATTTTGAATATTTCACTATGATATGTTGTGGTGTTGACCTGTTTTTGCTGATTTTGAGGGGAGTTTTCTGTGCCTCTTGTACTGGAATACCTGTTTCCTTCCCCAGATTAAGGAAGTTCTCAGCTATAATTTGTTCAAATAAACCTTCTGCCCCTTTTTCATGCTCTTCTTCTTCTGGGACTCCTATGATATGGATATTGTCTCATTTGATGGAATTACTGAACTCTCTAATTCTCTCCTCATGACCTAACAGTTTCCTTTACCTCTTCTTTTGTGCCTTATTACTTTCCATGATATTATCTTTTATATCACCTATTCTCTCCTCTGCTTCTCCAATCCTTGCTGAAACTGTATCCAGTTGGTTTTGCATCTCAGTTATAGCATTTTTTTTTATTTCAGTGTGACTAGTTTTTAGGTCTTTGATCCCTGCATCAAGGGTTTCTCTCATGTCTTCTACGCTTTTCTAAGCCCAACTAGTAGTCTTATTAATGTTGTTCTAAATTCTTGTTCAGATATATTGGTTATACCTGTTTTGAGCAATTGCCTGGCCGTGATTTTTTTCTTGATCTTTCTTTTAGGGAGAATGCCCTCTGTCTTGTTATTTTGGCTAAGTTTCTGTGTTTTGTGTGATTATTTATTTTTAATGATTATTCTTTCTTTGAAAGAGAGACAGACAGAGTGTTAGTAGGATAGGGGCAGTGAGAGAAGGAGACACAGAATCCGAAGCAGGCTTCAGGTTCTGAGCTATCAGCACAGAGTCTGACATGGGGCTTGAACTCACAGACCATGAAATCCTGACCTGAGCCAAATTCTGACACTTAACTGACTGAGATACCCATGCACCCCTATCTTTTGTGTGTTTTAAAAGCTTGTTATGTTTCTTGCACCTGTGAGTAATGCTATATTAAAAAGGGTTCATACATTGTCCAGGACCTGGCACTTCATGAAGTTTTGCTGGTGTATGTTGTGTACACTCTGCTGTTGCATTTTGGCTGCTCTTTCCACTGGTCAGTCTTATGGAAAGCTCATCCTTGCTTGCAGTGGGGAGTGTTTGAACTTTTAGCTAGGTGTGCTTTGATTTGTTTGTTAAAATAAATGTGAAAAAAAGGGGAAACAAAAACCATGACACGAAAAAAAAAAAGGAAAGGGAAGAAATAAAAACAAACAAAAAGCTTTGAGTTTGATTCCAAAGAAATAGAAAGGAAAAAAGAAGAAAAGAAAAAAGAAAGAAAAAGAAAAGAATAAAGATTGAGAGAGAGAGAGAGAGAAAATGAAATAAAATAAAATAAAAAAAAACAAGAAACTATGAGCCTGATTCCAAAAGAAAAAGAGAAAGAGAAAGAAAGAAAAAAAAAGAAAAGAAAAGAAAAGAAAAGAAAAGAAAAGAAAAGAGTAAGTCTGGTCCTATTTTCACCAGTACTACAGGTGTTACTTTGAAGGACTCAATTTTCTGTACATTTGGTCTATGTGGGGTGCTTGTTACGCTTGTCTTCTGGAGGACAGCCTCTATGTTTTGGCTTAGAGTCAGTCTTGCCCTAGTAAATAAGCAGTTGCCAAAGACAGGGGACAGGGTTTGGTGTAAGTCAGTCCCTTCTCCACTGGGGGCTGCTGTGTTGCTCTCTGAAGTCCCACCCAATGGTGTTGAGGGGGAAAATGGTGCCACCCCAATGTCTTCTCCTTGACAGGGGATCTCACCCTCCCCCAAGTGTTCAGACAGCCCTCATAGAATAGCGAGGCCAGTCAGCCTTCCCTGGGCCACAACTCTTCTGTGGTTTTTCTTTGGCATGCTCCTGGGATTAAAAACTTAAGTTTTAAAGGGCCAAGAGTCATTTGGACCTGCCCCCCTCCTCTGGAGTAGAGCCTCTCCAAGCTGTCTGAAATTTTCATCCCTGAAAAACATTCCCACAATGGCACAGTGCACGGAATCTCTGATGTAGCACTGCTGAAAGCCACAAAGGTTATATTCCCTCTGGGTGCACCTTTGTCCCCTGCTAATGAAAGGCATTTTGCTCCTGCCTGCAGGGCTTTTTGCCCTTGGGAAAGCAGTATACCCTTTTCTAAAAGTACTCCAGGAAGGAAAATCTTCTCTCCCAAAGCATCCCAGAGATTTCTACACCATACTATGCACTCAGGGCCAGCTCCCTCCTCCCCAGGAGCGTGCACCACAGCATTGCTCTGGAGAAGGTTACACACTTACAAAACTTCAGAATTTGAGCTCCAAATGCTGCTTACAAAAAAAAAAGACAAAAACAGAAAACAAAAACCTGCGATACTCAGTAATTTTTGCTCCCCAATCCATAATCCAGAAAGGTTTTCCTCTTGAGTGAACCTGATGCCGCATTCTCTCAACCCTTCTTTTTCTCCCTTTTGTCACTCTATGGAAAGTTCCCTCCACTCCGTGGCACTGTCATTTTTCTCTCCCCCAATTCACTTCCATGCACCACTCATCGGCCATGCTATCTCCTTCCAACCATGGGGATCCTTCTGCCAGTCTGCAGATTGATTTCCTGGTTGTTCCAGGTGATCTGACCTTAATACAGCTGTGTTTGAAAGACTAAGAAAGCCCAGGGACCCACTGCTTCTCTGACATCTTAACTCTTCCCTTGATGTGCAGAAGCTTTTTAATTTGATGTAGTCCCACTTGTTTATTTTTGCTTTTCTTGCACTTGCTATTTGTGTCAGATTTTGAGAAAGCAAAAGATCTATGTCAAAAAGCTTACCACTTATGTTTTCTTCTAGGAGTTTTATATTATTAGGTCCTACATTCAAATCTTTAATACATTTTGAGTTAATTTCTGTGTATGGTGTAAGATAGCTCTCCAGTTCATTCTTTTGCATGTGGCTAACCAGTTTTCCCATTTTTAAATTGAATTATTTTTCTTTTTTATTTTTGAGTTCTGAGAGTTTTTATATATTCTAGATAGAAGCTCCTTATCAGACATATAATTTACAAATATTTCAGCCCACTTGTTGGGTTATTTTATCACATTCTTAATGGTGCCATTTGAAGCACAATAGTTTTTAATTTCAATAAAGTCCAGATTATTTACTTTTTTCTTTTGTTGGAAAATTTTTTGTTGTCATATCTAAGAAAGTTTTGCCTAGTTCAAGGTCACAAATACTTAACCTTTACATTATCTTCTAAGAGTTTTATGATTATACTTTGATAATAGTCACATGGTTTTATTTCTGGACTCTCATTTCTATTCCACTGATATATATATATATATATATATATATACATACATATATATATATATATATATATATACATACATATATATATATATATATATATATATATATGTCTGCCTTTGTGTTAGTACCACACTGTCTTAATTCCCATTGTTTTGTAGTAAATTTTGAAATTTGGAATCGTAAGATTTAGTAATTTATTCTGATTTTTAAAGATTGTTTTAGCTACTGTGGGACTCTTACAGCTCACTATGAATTTTAATACCTGATTGTCAATTTTGGCAAAGGAGGCAACTGGAATTTTGAGAGATTGTGCTAAATGTATAGAACACATTAATGTATATTTTTGTCTTAAAAACTAAGTCTTCTAATTCATTAACATGAATATATTTCCACTTATTTGTATTTAAAACATTTGTTTCAGCAGTGTTTTGTGGTTTTCAAGTTTCAAATCTTGCACTTTCTTGGTTAAATTTATTCCCAAATATTTTATTCTTTTTGATGTTACTGTACATAAAATAGTGTTATCAATTTCATTTTCAAATTGTTCATTGACAATGTAGAGAAATACAGGTGATTTGCATATGTTGATCTTGTATCCTGAAACATTACTGAACTCGTATATTAACCTTGTGTGTGTGCATGGAGAGTAAGGAAAAGTTTTTTTAAAAAAAAAACCTGCAGTCAACATTGTAGATAATTGTGCCAGACTGAATGCTATATATCTAGGATCCAAAACAGAACAAATATTTCCACTCTTATCAGTTTTATTAAAAAAGATTATCAGTGGTTTTCTCAGTACAAACCTTGCAGGCCAGAAGACACTGTGACAATATATTTAAAATAGTGAAAAGGAAAAAATATAGACAAAATGAGGATTCTTTGTACAGCAAAACTTTCCTTCAAAAATGAGGGAAAAATTAAGACACTCACAGACAAACACAAAATGAGAGAATTTGGTAAGGTAGAAAAGGTAAATGCTAAAAATATGAAAACCAGCATGATTATAATTTTTGTTTCAAAACTTACTTTTTGCTTTTCAACAGGATTTGAAAAAGAAAAACATAATAAATCTATATTAATGGATATATAATATATAAAGACATAATTTGTAACATCAATATCAAAGTGAGGGAGACAGAGTTGGAAAGTTGTAGAATTTTGTGTGATTCAAGTTAAGTAGGTATCTGTTTAAAACAGATTGTTAAAACTCTGGATGTCATATATCATGTTCATGGTAACCAGAGGAAATATCTACAGAATATACAAAAAAATAAAATAAGAAAAGAATCAAAATATGTCACTACAAAAAAAAAATCAACTAAAAACAAAGAAGGGCCATCATGGAAAAAATGAGACACACAAAAAAGTGTAAGACACACAGAAAACAAATAACAACATGGCAACCATAAGTTCATCCCTATCAGTAATTGCTTTAAATGTAAATGGATTAGTATCCCCAATCAAAAGACATAGATTGGCAGAATACATTAAAAAAACATAATCCAATTGTTTCAATTTTTATTCTAGAGGATAGCATTGATGAAGAGAACATGCCAAAGATGGTGTAGGAGGGCAATTGGTATCTCTTAAAGAAAGATCCTTTTGTTGGTATAAAAGGAGTGGGTAATGTAAAAAATAAAAACTGGGGGCACAAAAGCACATGAAACAAGAGGAAATAAGGTTGTGATTTTAATTCTCAACCTAAAGCACTGAATCATGTCCTTCCTAAGACAAAATGTAGCAGAGCTGGCGATGACAGACATTAGCTGGGCTGTAAGGGGTGCCTTTGTCTGTTCTGAGTCATTTTCTGTGAACTCAAAACTGGACAATTTTGATTGAGTGGATGTGTGATTTTTGGACAGAGAGGCAGGGATTACAATAGAGGAGAGAGACATTAGGGGATCTTGGCATGGTTAATATGTGGCAACTGTGGCTCAAAATATCTGGTATCTGATGTTCTTTAACCAAGATCTCAGAAGCCACATGCTCATATTTGACAATCTGTCTCTTAAAATGTTTCTGTGGACATAAAAGCAGTAAATGCTACTCAATAAATGACAGGTGCTTTCATTTCAGCTGGTTCAAGAAACATAGTTACCTTACACAAAGGACAATAGGATGATAACTTCTGTTGACTGCCTATAGATAGTGAGCTCCAATTGAAAGTTATGAAAATGTAGAGTAGGCATGAAGTAAACAGAACATATTGCATTTGGACCTTCTGTGGGTTTTTGATCCTGTACTAAGCTCTTCGTGACCCTTAGGATGTTCTTGCCCAAGAGGATTTCTGGTTGTCAGCTGAGCTGCAGATATCATAAAAATAAAGGCTTCCCAGGAAGTGGTGATCTGAAGGGTGTTTGCAGATATAATTAAGATAAAAATCTAAAAATGACAGCAGCTTGGATTAGGGTGTATTCTAAATCTAATAAAACATTTCCTTATTAAAAACAGAAAAGTAGAATACAGAGTCAGAGGGAAGAAGGCAATGTGAAGATGGAGACAGAGATATGAGTTCTGCTGCCACAAGCCAAGGAAACTCCATACCCACCAGAAACTGGAAGAGGCAGGAAGGGTTTTCCCTTAAAGCCTTTGGATGGAGCATGACACTGTTGGTACTATGATTTGGATTCTTGGCCTCCAGAACCATGAGAATTGATTTCTACTGTTTTAAGACATCCAGTTTGTAGAACTTTGTTATGGCAGTCTTAGTAAACTAACAAATATTCTAGTATCTGGAATCTAGTTCTGTGCAAATAAACCTAAATATGTGGAAGTAGCTTTGGAATTGGGAAATGGGTAGAGAATGAAAGAACTTTGAAAGGCATGGCAGGAAAAGCCTAGGTGGTATTGAAGAGACTGTTCGTGGAAATATGTTGCTTCTGGTGAGGTCTCAGAAATGAGGAACACATTATTGGAAAATGTAGGAAAAGAAATTTTCCTATGAGAGAGGAGAAACTCCACTGAATTATGCTTGGTTAGGTAGAAAGCAGAATTTGTAAACAATGTACTTGAATATTTTGCTGAGGAGATTTCCAAGCAAATTGTTTGTCCCTGCTGTTTATGGTAAACACCCTGGTTTCTCCATGCTGTTTAAAAGATGAGAGGAAAGAGTTAAATTGAAGAAGGAATTGTTAAGTAAAAGGGAGCCAGCACTTGATGATTTGGAAATTTTTCAGTCTATTTAAGTTGCAAAAGATTTTAAGTGTGTTCTGGAAAAACAGCTGAGTGTGACTGAACACCTTTTGCTGAAGACATTAGATGTGTGACTAATGGATCCAGTCAACTTCTCAGCAGAGTCCAGAAATAAAGATGAGGTTATGCAGCAAGTATCTGTGGAGAACCCTCTTTTCTGTTGGCATGGATACCCTAGGCATACATGGGAGATCCATAAGGTTTTTAAAAAGAGTGTTACACTACCCAAAACATTGCCAGCTTGACTTGGACACAACAAAGGAGGGACAAAATGAAGGAAGCCTACAGACTTCTGTGATTCTAAAGACAGGAAACAAGATGGCAGAGTTACTTGGCTGATAACATGTGTCATTCTTCAAGAAAAAGAAAGAATGACTATGAGGGCAAAGACATGGATGCAGAGGCAGGGCCAGAGAGAACAGGGCAATTCCTATGGGCTCAGAGAACAGATCTCCAAGCCACAAAAGATTATCCCTGTGTATTGAAACCTAACAAAATTTACTTTGCTGGATTTCAAACTTTCTTGGGACTAGTAACTTTTTAATCCTTTCATGTTCTCTTTTTCAGAATGATAATGTATAACTGATGCCTTTAGCACCATTTTATTTTAGAAGTAGATAACGTGCTTTCTGGTTTTACAGGTCCACAGATGGAAAGAAATTTTCCCTACACATGGATTATAACCAGAGTCTCACCCATATCTGATTTAGATGAGATTTGGGGCTTTTGAATTGATATTTAGGTGAGATATGGTCTTGTGAAGATGGAAGCAGACATATGAGTTATGTTGCCACAAACAAAAAACAAAAATGCAAACAAAACAAAACAAAACAAACAACAACAACAGCAACAACAAAACAAGAGCAATGAAAAGCTGGAAGAGTCAAGAAAGGATTTTCCCCAAGAGCCTTCAAAAGAAATATGGCCTTCTGGCACCTTAGTTTTGACTTCTGGCATGCAGAATGGTGAGACAATCGATTTTTGCTGTTTTAAACCATCCACTTCATTGTAATGTTATGGCAGTTCTAGGAAACTAACACATTAATATAGAGACACCTGCAATGCATGTGGGCGCACTCTCTCTCTCTCTTCTCTGAAAATACACCCATTATTTTTCTTTACTCATTTGTTAACTTATCACAATGTTTTCAGTTGTAGTTTTGTAGATTATTATGCTTCCAAAGCTTTTCATTGATTTCTTAGATATTCCTATTGCATTTAATAACAATTTTAATATCAGTTTACCTTCTCTCTACTGATTTCTTTATATGTCAAAGTCAGTCATACATGAGGGCATTTTTTTTTCTTTTCAGGTTATCTTATGCTCATTAATGCTGTCTTTCCCCAAATACATTGCTTTACATTTTGAATAGATTTGTTTAACTAAGAATGTAACACTATTCTCTGCCTAAAAATATGTGATTAATATACTAGGGGCACAAAACACCATTACAAGGTTTGCCAGAGTTACAGAGTCCCTCACCATGGAAGAGACATGGCCCTGGGAAACACACAGCCTGGAATTTGGGAGGTGTATAATTTGAGACCCCATCCCACTATGTCCCAAGAGCTGCAGACTCTCTCTGACTTTCCTTTTCCTCCCTAGTAGAACAGTGGTCATAATACCTTCCTCACATGGATTTTTCAAGGATTTGACATAACATGTAATGTCATTTATTATCAAAAGAATCAGGGATTCTGAGTGAGACAAATATGCAGAACTGATCTTTTGCATGGAGTAGTGTCAGTTAAAACTTGGCTTCCTGCTGCATGTAAACTTCCCGCTCAGTCACAGGGATATACTCAGACAGAAGGAGGAACACAACAAAGCTGATGAAGATGAAGATGATGACACCCAAGAGTTTCTTGTCAGGGTTGTATTATCAAGATCCTGGATCAGTCTGTATGAGCACCTCCTCTGGGATCATGTGCTTGGCCTGGAGGGAGTGAAGGGAGGGAGTTGGGAAATCAGCAGACCCACAAGCCCTGAGTCTCATCCCCAGGCTACCCAAACTCTGCTCACTCGGCGTGAATTCTCAGTACTCACCTTAGGCAGAGCAAGAACCAGTGTAGTCCCAGGGGCTGTCATGAAGTCACCTGAGGTGGAGGAAAGACAAGTGACATCAATTATAACTAAAGTGGAGACAACTTGAATATACAGTACCATTTCCCAATCTATCCAATCAATGGAAACATGCCTCCACATTTACTGCAACACATGCAGCAGAATGAGCCCTGTGCAGTGTGTACTGGGAAAAACTCCTGAGACCACATTGTCTGCCAATAAAGGAACAGGGTCCATGGACTTAGAAAAGTAATGAATAAATGTTGTTGTTGTTGTTGTTGCTGCTGTTACTGTTGTTGTTGTTGTTGTTTACCTGCCTAGGGGCACCGTGGCTCAGTCACCTAAGTGTCTGACCATGGCTCAGGTCATGATCCCGAGGTTCATGAGTTCAAGCCTGGCATTGGATTCAGATTCTGTGTCTCCCTCTCTCTCTCTGACCCCTGACCTCTCTCTCTCAAAAATAAACATTTAAAAATTTTGAAAAACTGCCTAGCTATAAATAAATAAATATATACATGCATAAAAATAAAACAGCCTACCATATAGGTAATGAAAGGATAATGTTCAGGGTAAGGAGTGAAATAAACAAGGAAAACAAATTATCTGCAAGTTGCCATGATTCACTCCTTGGTTTCTCCCAACTTTCTATTATTCCTATGCACCCTCAGCACTCACTTTTGAGACTACTGGAAGTTCATTCCAGACTGGGTTATGAAAGTATGCACCATTTCCTGCTGCTTCTGGGAAAGGGGTGGGGCAAGAGATGCAGGAATGTGTGGGCACTGTGATAGGGAATGCATTCTGGGTGTCCTTGAGCCTGGTGTCCCTCGCAAACAGGTCATCGTGCACGATGCTTAGACTGAAGGAAAAACTTCACTCTCAAACAACTGAATGCTGGACAACCCCACACCCCCAAACACAATTCTGCTCCCACTTCCACTCAATAACAAGATCCTTTCCATACCCCTACTGTAAAAGCCATCCAGGTTCCTTGGCTGGTACCTTTAGCATTCCCACATAGCCAACCATGGAAAGATTGTCTACCACACTTACTTTACTACATTTATAAGTTTATTCCCACACCAGGGACAATTATATAACCACATTTACCCTGTATAACAGAAAAAGGATTGGTTAGTCTAATCACCATTTTCACAGGAAGACACTTTGTCACAGACTCAACCAAGGTAACAACCCTAATGAATTTTGGGATCTGAGAGAACACATAATCCAATTGCAGAGCCCATGTTATTAAACACTAGGCTGCACTGCTCTTTGGATCTCACAGGTGGATTGCTACAACATTGAGAACACCTGCATTACCACTCCATTGAGACACTATTGAATTCATACTGAACTGGGTGATCCACCCACAACAAAGCATTCACCTGTAATTGTTGACAGGGTTAGCAATGAAGGTCCGGGTGAAGGCAGGAACAGAATCCTGAGACATTCCTTCCACTTCAACAACAAAAGCAAATAACACCACCCCTTAGCATTCTACATGCTCTACACACTCACACAGCATTCCCAGTCATGGTCTGACTTGATATTCATTCGTGCTGGAGGGGACAATTTTTCTCTGGGAGTCAGAGTGTTCTGAATGGGGAAGGCAATCTGTTCCCCATGACAGGGATCCAACTATGTGCTGGGACCAATGAATACCCCTCAAAACTTGCAGGTTCAGAGCCCAGGTTCACAGAGTAAGGATCTAGGGTGAGAGCTATCAAATTCCACAGACTGTGTCCCTAATGCCCAAGCTGTGTGGGGTAGACAGGCATATACCTGGTTCAGACCAGGGTGGTTTGAGGACAGAGTGAGGACAGGAGAACACAACAGGAATCGGGGAAGCTGGGAGAGTTCTGAGAGGGAGCCCAACCACCAGGGAAGGGGCAGTGGGGCAGCTGAGGAGGAGGTTCTACACACACTCACCTTCCTTGAACACTCCGTTGACAGAGAAGCAGAGCATCAAGTCCTAAAAGGGAAGAGCCCAGGTGCTAAGTCACCTACACTTCCTACCCACCTGTGGCTTTCTGAGGGCTACCCTTGGGAGGAAGCAGGTGCTCACCATCTGGAACCATATGTCCACCACAAAGGAGCTGAGGTCATGCTGAGTTTTGGGCAGCACACAGAGGGAGTGCACAATGTCATGTTTTGTATGCTTCAGAAGCTGAACACGCAGGTCTATGGGGGGGGCAGAGAAGCAAGTGAAGGTCAGGGGTTGCCACACCCTGGGTCCTATGATTAGCCCCTCACATCTCCTTCCCCTGCCCAATCTTCCCCTATCACACACGCACAGGGGTCCTGGACCTTCTTCATGTTCCTGCTTTCCTTGAGGTACTCGCACAAGCTGCTTCTAGGGAGAGAAAGAGGAACAGGGAGTGGTGGTCTGGCCAGTGTGCATGCTTCCCGAGCTGCCCTGTGTCTGCTGGGAGCCACAAAGCCCATGAACAGAGTCTGGGCTGTGCCACTCACGGGGCTGGCTCCTTGGGGTTGAAGGGAATGGTCCAGGAGAAGCAGGCCTCATCGTGGTAAGCACCGAGGAGACCCTGACGGTCTCCAGAGTCATAGATCAAGTAGTACCTGTGGGGAAACAATGAGGACAGTCTCTATCTGGGGTATGGACCTCAAATGAGATTTCAAGACACAGTCAGCAGTCCTGAGCTTGAGTGGCCTCACCCATCCTAGCCCTCCACTTTCCCAGGTTCCCAGGAGTACTTACTGCTGCAGGAATTGCAGGACCAGACTCTTCAGTGCATCAGATCCAAAGAAGCTTCCCTGAAATCACAACAGCCCTCAGGACCACAGCTGATATCCCTTCCTCACACACCACCCAAAACCTGGCTTGATCTGCCTTCCTCACCTTGCAGGTTGGTAACCTCTTGTGGTCTGCAATACCAATGCTGGTTGGTGAAGGTGACTCCTGGCCATCCTGGGGAAAGGAAGAGGAAGTGAGTGTTGCTGACCAGGAGCGGATTATGGACAATCAGGAAAAGGATGGGCCCAGGAGAGGGTGAGGCTCAGAGGTCAGATATGAAAGGGACATGGAGATTACATGGGCAAGGCTACATTTGGGATCACTGTCTTGGGGTGCTTGATGCCTGTGGAGAACGTGGCTGAAGGAGATCCGGAGCCCTTGTTGGGTTTCCACATATATCTGCACATCCATGAGGTTTAAGGGTCACGAAAATTGTAACTTCTTCAAGACCTAAATGGCCTCTGGGCAGGTTTGGGGTGACATCAGTGCCAGTAGAGGACTCAATGATCAAAGAATACACCTACCAGGCATAATAACTTGGAAAACAGTTCCAGGATGGAGCTGCAGAAATCCAGATGAAACAGAAAAGTCAGTGAAAGTTTGCAGGTGTCCTTCATCATGGGAGCAAGCACACTTACACCTGACACATGGCCAGTACATCCCACCTACACTGCAGTGCCCCAGGCTTGCAGGGCCCTTGGCACCTCCCTTGTGGACTGACTTAGAGGAAAAGCACACACTCTCTCTCCCCATCCCTTCTCATTCCTTTCTTCTGCCTGACCCCCTCCTCCCTCCCTTTCCCCCTGGGTGGCTCCCACCTAGATCATCCTGACTCCCATCTCCAGATTCACCAGAAGCAACATTTGGATCCCAGGGCCCAGGGCTGCCTTCCCCTCCCTGCCTCCCTTCTTTCCTCTAGGCCGCCACTGAATACTCCAGAGAGAAGAGGGAATGGGGTGATAGCCCAGGGTTCTGGTGCCTCACGAGGGGCCCAGCATTCTGCAGGACCATGACACCCCCAGGGATGGCCCAGAATGCTGGGGCACGGAGGTGAGTGAGGCATGACCCAGGAGACAGGGAGGGAGAGGAATGGGGATGAGGACAGAAGGAGTGAAGGAAGGAGGGGAGAGGTGAGAGAGACAGGGGAGTAGAGACAAAGGAGGAAGAGAAAGCAAAGCAAAAGGAAAAGAAAGAAGCTTTACCATGGTGGTGGGGCCAAGGAGGAAGAGAAAAGAAGGGGGAAATGTCTCCCCAGCTGCAGCGCATTCCTTCATTTGCCCTGGCTGGCCCTGGCATCCAAGGTAGGAATGGAAAATATGCAGGTGTTGGGCTGGGGGCCCATTGGATGCTGGTTGAAACTTTGTCACCTGTGTGAGCTCAGTCTGAGCTGGGCATGGGGAATGGGGCAGCCACAGGGGCAGAAGACCTTCCCCAGAAGGAGTAGAGGATCAATCCCCAGGTCAACATGGGGCTGAAGGTCTGTGGTCCCCCCTCTTATGATCACCACATTCTCTCCTGAGGGCCCCAGTGCACCTGTGTCTGACCCAGTCGGTTCCTTCCCTGAGGCATTATACCCGTTGCCAGGCTACCCAGGGCTCCACTGAAGGAACAGTCTGGATGATGTGACATGTGGGGGTGGGGTGGGAAGGGGGTGGTGCCTCTGAGAGGCCTGTCCTTCATCTCCTCAAGCTCCTCTCCTCTCTGCCTTCCATTCCTGCCTGAGGAAGCCCTCTGCTCCCTGGCAGTCTCCCACTTCTGGCCCCCTGACTCAGGGAACCCTGGTTTCTCTCAAGGAGGGCCCAGCTCCTGGCATTGGGTCAGAGGAACAGATGTCATGATGGCAGCCCCCCAGGACCTCAGCCCTCAGCGTGGGCAGGAAAGCCACCATGGCTGCCTGGAATTGACGGGAGGAGGGGGGATACATTTGGTTCAAGGAAAGGAGGGTCCCTCTCAGAACAAGGGAAGGAATCCCTGTCTCAGCAGGGAGGCAGGACTGCCTGTCTCAGCATGAGGCCCTGGCCTGGATGGAGGACCCTTGTGAGTCCAGGTCACAGCATGTGGCGCACAGTAGTCACTCTGGTCCTAGTGAGGAAGGGGGGCCCTTATTCATGGATCACACTTTGGGGAGGGCATGCCAGAGAAGGCTGGGTGTAGATAGCCAGCAAACAGACCTCAGACCAAACAGGTGAGAGGATCAGAGGAAGGAACGGAGACCCCTAAGCACAGGCGAGGGACAGAGAGAGAAGAGCATAGGGCCTCTGTTCCTCGCAGAGGAACAGGGATGCTGTCCCCTCCAAGCAGGCACCGTCAGGCATAGTTCAGAGTCCCACAGGGTGACGGAGAGTATAACTGACCTTATGTTGGTTGATTTATCGGGAAAGGTGGTGCACAGGGGGCTTCTGTTTGCACTCATGTCTTCTCGCTGCAGTCTTTTGCCCTTGTCCAACTCCCCTGCAGACTTCAGGGGAGTAATTATTGGAAGGAAACGCAAGGATCAGAGAAAGATGGCCAGGATGACCCTGCACCCCCGGCCCTTTCTTTTTCCAACAAATCCACTTCCCTGACTCTCGCCACCACCCCATGAGCACTCTCACCTTCTTTTTAAAGAAAGATCTGGGTACCACACCTTACCTCACTGTTGGAGAGGTTCAAGGCCTTGATGCTGGAGGCATTCTGCATAGTGTTGGATAGACCATCCATCTGGTAGGGTTTCTTGTCGCTCAGGGTCGAGGGCAAAAGCTATGATGAGGAAAGTGTTAGAGTGAGGACCCCAACAGGGGTTATCTGAGACCAATCTGCCTCTTCTACCTAATCTCCCACCTTTGCCATCAATACCAGCACTGGGCCTGAGTTCTCACCTTGAACATGTTCTTTTCATGAATCTGCCGGGAGGCAGCCATGCTGTTTCTAGGATTTGGTACCATTTCAATATCTCGGGTGGCCATGTCTCCGAGAAGCCGAGGGGAGGGAATCACAAGGCTGAGACAGACCCGGCTGGTTACAGCTTCAGGTTACCCTCCCCACATTACCATCCCCAAGTCTCCTTTCCAGACAGGCTTCTCTGATCTTACCTGCCCTAGAACTACTTCTGTAGACATACCAGGGGCAAAGCGGACTCTCTGGATGTTAAGAGATTGTTAGAAGACTACATATCTTTTGTTTGTGGTCAACTGCAGAGTTAGAGATGGGGTCAGTGGCTCTGAGTCTGAGGTAGAGATGGGGGATGGAGGCAATAGGTGTGGGAAGAAGATATGGGTCTGGATATAGATTCACAGCTGGTCTTGGGTCTGCATTACCTTTATCTGATCCACATTTTCTGGCTTCAGCTCCTTCTGCACAGACTGGGGTGCATCAGAGGGGTGGACAAAGATAGATATCTGTAGGGAACCCAAGAGGGGCTGAGTAAGCACCAGGAAATCTGATCCTTGGGATCAAGCAAGACCTTGCCCCTGTCCTGCCATCTTGCCCCTAACTAGCCCTGGCCATGCCCTTGACACACACCATTTCATTATTCTCATTCCAGATCTTGCCGTTGACACTCTTCAATGCGAAGGCAATGCCGGCATTCTCAACAAAGAACTGGGCCTGCATTTTCTCATAGTGAAACTGTAGGGTGAATGGCAAAAGAAACAATATGAGACCCAAGCCACTGCTCCTTTGCCCTATTTCTTCTCATCTGCCTCACTGTCTTCTCTTGCTTCCACTGGGGTGAAGGGGACACTGCATTGCTTCTGAATCAGATTCAGCAGCCACTTCTCATCATATCTGATGCCAAATGGAATCTAAGAGTAAGAAATGGGAGAAGAGATGGGAGAAGAGATTGACACAATGGAACCCAAGGTTAAGATAAAACTCAAGCATGTCTTCCTTTCACACCTTTTGTGTGTGGGGGGGGCGGTTCTTCAAAATAATTTCTTATGATAGGACAATATCCATTATTGTGAACTTTTGTACCAGTCATGGATTTCCTAAATAACCTTTCTTTCCATTCAAACACTTTCTTCAAATAATCAACTTAAGATGTTTAACATGAACTTCCTTATATAAAGTTCCAAGCGATCCTTGCTCAAGGAAGGATGCCTTAGCCTGTCTCTCCAACAGAGACCCCAGAGACTCGACCCCCTCCCACACTCAGCTTAAGCTAAACTGAGACTTCCAGGGTGGAGCTGCTACTTCTCCTTGGCTGTAGTTTCCTCTGTTCTTAGACAACCTACCCAATTCTCCCTTTAGTAAATCTGTTCCCTTTACATTGCTTCTCTGAGTCTGCCCTTACCTGATCTAAGATGCTAACTCCTAGTAGTAAAAAGACGGATTACCCACTCCTCTCCCCCAGAAAAGTACCTAGCATCTCTATATGAGTCCAACATAATTCCCTCTGTTCACCTCCTTCTGCACATTGGGTTCATTTTGCCAGGACACTCACTGTGATCTTGAACCAGCTCCTGGAGGTCTCATCCTGCCTCTCCCCCTCCATTCTTGTCTCTGGACGCTTTTGCTCTCCCTCCATGTTAGCTTGCGTTTGGTCTTGTATCTGAAAACTGCCTCTCCAATGACAGGATGGAATGGCATAGGGAGCACTGTGGGGAAGTGGAGAGAAGGAAGTAATCCACACATGCTTGGAAAGTCTTCTATTACACATTCGCCCCACTGTACAATAAAGTTTGCTCAACCATTAACCTGATTCCATCATCCTGCACTCTTCCAGGTTGAAGAAGAGAATGGCATATTCAGCTACAGGGCTATGTATTCCACTGGCTGGTACATTTCAGCTATGGTGACTGGTCACTTACTATCTTCCTCGGGTGCTCATGCGACTGTCATTTGTTGCTGGATCTCCATCTTGCTGCTGGTGGGATGAAGAATCAATGCCAGAACGGACATGCCCAGACCAATTGTTATGCCTCCGTCGGTAAATACCCGAGCATCTTGCTCTTCTTTGTAAGGAGTTACCTGTGTTATTATGACCTGAAATTGAGAATAGCACATCACTGGTTCCAATATCACAAAAGGTTCCGGGGAAACATCATGGCTAATGAAGAAATATCACTGACTTTATCGTCTAAAATGAAATGCAGCACAATGCTAAAAAGGTTGAAAGACTTCCCTGGGGCTCCACTTCCCGGGAGATGAGAAGTGGGGAGCATTCACAGCCAAGAAGAAAAAAAAAAAGCACAGAGGAAAGGGTTTGGGCCTAGGGTTTAACCTGTGATGTTAGCCCTTGCTCTGCCCTTTGCAGGCTAGGCGACCAGGGACAAGTTGCTTATCATCTCTAACTCACAATTCCCTTCTCTGCCCTAGGGGGATAACAATATCCATGCTGGAAGTTTGGTGTTATGGTTCACAGGTCAAAGGTGAGTTCCCACCTGAAAAAAAATTAGAGAAGTGAAAGTTACATCTGATGAAAATATCCAGAAAAACTTAGAGAGACATAATATGGAGAATACCAAAAGAGAGGGGGAGAGAATTAAAGGAGATGTCCCCAGAATGAAGGAGAGGGAAATGTGGAGAAGTGGCATTTGATGGGATCTCGCTTGAGAAGTTTCCCAAAGTAACAGGATAATCAAGTCAGTATAACAATACTAATAGGAGACAAAGTCTGGTTTAAGAAAAAACATTCCTAGAGAAAAGATGTACATTTCACAGTGATGTTAATGTAGCACAAACTGAGAAAATTTGTGACTGGAGGAATCAAACTAAAAGAAATATTGAAGGTTCTCCTTCAGGCAGAAGAAATAGGATCCCAGATGGAGGCACACAGTTGCAGGAAAGAAAGACTAATGGCATTTGTGAATATGTAGGCAAGTCTAAATGAGTATTGACTATATGGCACCATGACACTAATTTCTTCTAGGGGCTTAAATATACATAGAATTAAAATTCATGGCAATACATCGGGAGGGGGTGAGAGGAATCAAAGTATCCCAAAGTTCCTTCATTGTCTGAAGAGCTTTGAAGAAGTAATTCACATCACACTGTGAAAAGGAAAACAAAAATTACATTATAGTCAGAAAGGTAAACACTACAAGAATGGCTAAGGGATGTTTAATTGTCTGGCCAAATGAGGTAACAATCTAATACTAAAAACAAACAAGCAAACAAACAAACAAACAAACAAAAAAAAACCCAGTATTAAGTCATTCCAAAGAAAGGAGAGGAAAAGGGCGGGCAAACCATAAGATACTCTTAAATACTGATGGCGGGTGAGGGAGAGGGGAAAGTGGGTGATGGGCACTGAGGAGGGCACCTGTTGGGATGAACACTGGGTGTTGTATGGAAACCAACTTGACAACAAATTATATAAAAAATTAAAATAAATTAAATAAAATATTGACATAAAAATACATGTGCAGTCAATATGGCATACAGAAACCAAGTTATATATATATTTACATTAAAAGTTTCAGACTGGAGGGGCGCCTGGGTGGCTTGGTCGGTTAAGCATCCGACTTCGGCTCAGGTCATGATCTCACGATCCGTGAGTTCGAGCCCCGCGTCGGGCTCTGTGCTGACAGCTCAGAGCCTGGAGCCTGTTTCAGATTCTGTGTCTCCCTCTCTCTCTGCCCCTCTCCTGTTCATGCTCTGTCTCTCTATGTCTCAGAAATAAAATAAAAAAAGTTAAAAAATTTAAAAAAAAGTTTCAGACTGGATATTCCAAACAGAAACACAGATATTATGAGACTGGAAGGAAAACAGTCCATCAAATGCTCCTTAAAAGAAACATCTGCAAAATTTAATGATCTAGAAAATTTGGAAAAAAAAAAAAAAAACTTGGCAAAATGTATAGCATTTACTTACTGACCTCCCAAAAGCTGGTGTAACCATATTACTAAAAAGAAAGGTATTTTTTTCAAGAAAAAAAAATTACTAGATTAAAGAGGAGGTTTCATTATAATAAAAGGTTCAATGCAATAAGAAGCCATCAATACAAAATCCTAAATTTGTGTGCGTGTCTTAACACAGAGCAAAAATGTGCAGAGCAAACAGTGACAGTAAAAAGATAAATGGATTGGGGCGCCTGGGTGGCGTAGTTGGTTAAGCGTCCGACTTCAGCCAGGTCACGATCTCGCGGTCCGTGAGTTCGAGCCCCGCATCGGGCTCTGGGCTGATGGCTCAGAGCCTGGAGCCTGTTTCCGATTCTGTGTCTCCCTCTCTCTCTCTGCCCCTCCCCCGTTCATGCTCTGTCTCTCTCTGTCCCAAAAATAAATAAACGTTGAAAAAAAAATTAAAAAAAAAAGATAAATGGATAAATTCACGATTACAGCAGGAATATTAACACACCTCCTTGAGTAACACATAAAATGGCAGACATACAAAGCCATAAGAGACTCTTAAAAACTGAGAACAAACTGAGGGTTGATGGGGGGTGGGAGGGAGGGGAGGGTGGGTGATTGGTATTGAGGAGGGCACCTTTTGGGATGAGCACTGGGTGTTGTATGGAAACCAATTTGATAATGAATTTCATATATTGAAAAAAAATAAAAATAAAAAAAATAAAATGGCAGACATAAATTCCACTAGGTGGAGAATATTTTAAAATCAGAATAAAGCAAATTAATAAATGTACTTAATTGACATAGAACAGTGCACATAACCATTACACGTGGAACGTTCCAGAATAAGTCATGTGCTGGGCTATAAAGCAAGCCTCAAGAAACTTCTATGGAGGTAATACAATCTACCCTGAATAGTTGATGTAAGAGTTAAGGGTAATAGTGTGTTCTCTGCCACTCCTTCACCTGTAGTAGGCATCCAAAGAATATTAATTTACAGCAACCCCCCACTCCCTTGCCTCGCACGTGGCCAACCTAGGAGCCCCTCCCCACTCTCCAAACTGTGGACTCTCCAAACCGTGGGGACCACATAAAATCAGATCTATCCCTTCAATCAGTGAAAAAAAAATCCACCTGAGCCATAACCACTTCCATAGGAGGGGAGTTTTTCCATGTGGAACCGGGATGGGAATGTCAGGGCCCACCTGGCACATTTCCTCAAGAGATTAGAGAAGAGTGAGCCTGGGCCCTCATCACCCCTTCTCTAAAAGGGGGTTGGCTGGGTGTCCTGTGGGGTGGGGTGGGGGAAGGGACCCAGCAGCCCTTGTAACTTCTGGGGATCTGAGACCAAGGCCTCATGCTGGCCAACTCACCCATGGTGTGGCCTGAAGGCAGTGACCTGTCACCAATGTCCTCACAGGCTGCTTATGAAGAGAACCTGTGGGATCTGGAGCTGGAGGTTTAGAGAAGATCAAGGAAAGCTGCTGAGGACAAAGAGAGCAGGCCCCAAATGACTTTGTCAGCCTCACACAAACAAGATGGAGTCCTTACAGGAAGTCCCCTCCTCAAAGCCATGGAGAAGAGAGCCCCGGGCACCAGAGGTGATTACTGTGATTACTGCCCCCTGAGTTTGCTATCAGCCTATCAGGGAACTGTTTCTAACTGAACCAGCCCTGCAGAAAAGGCCAACTAGAGTCAGGGGGCGTGGGACCCAGGCACTTGCAGCTACAAACACAGGGAACTCTGTATGCCAGGCTCTGTATCCACTTACAATACATCCTGTTCCCTCATTCTGCAAACCCAGAGAACTCTGAGTGCCAGCTGTAGGCCAGCCTCTGTACTTGCTACATTGTATCTTATCTCTCATGTAGTCCTCACAACGGGACTCTGAGATCACAGTTACAGGCTTTGCAAGGTTACTGAGACTTAATGAGGTGTTGGAGTTTTCCTGGAGTCATTCAGATGCTACCTGGAGAAACAGAGACTGCAACTGAGCTCCATGGAATGGGGGTGACATGTAAATGCATAGGTAGCCTAACTAAATTCTTGCTGCAATATGTGGGATTTGCTAAAGTTGGAGCAAGGTAACAGAATGTTCTGAAACTAATCACATGGCTGGCATTATCTCCCGTGCATCCCAGAGAGATAATAACAAACAAGCAAACAAACCACCAATCCCCCATCCCCCCAAAACAACAGCAAAAACCAACACACACACACACACACACACACACACACACACACACCAGATCTGGAAACTATAAAGGAAAAAAACAACAACAGAGTTTCGTGGGTCACTGTAATGAGAGTAGAATGAAATATATATATATATATATATATATATATATATATATATATATATATAGTCAGTGTAGGTAGATGCCCCTTTAGTGGTCAGAGTGAGAATTGTAGCTCTGAATGTCTCAGACCAGAGGGCTTTGCAAGGGGGAAGGAAGGAAGGAGGCACCTGGGCTCCAGTATATCAGCCAGGAATTTCTGGAATTTCTACTTCTTTCTGGAATTTTCTACTCTGTGCCCACAATCCCTTCCTAGATCTCCATGCCCTGAGAGAGAAACTTCAGTCCCTGAGAGAGGTGAGGAAAAATCTCCACATATGAGAGTGTGAACACTTGGGTTTAGGGAAGTGTAAGACAGAAACACACATACATACACAGATAAACTGTCAAGTCAAAGGGTGAAGTTTGTTATTTGCTTATTAAACACTATCATGTGAACATTTTCATAACGTGGTAAATATATATGAACTTTTCTTGTGAATTGGTTATTATATATTTTCAAGTGTTTCTCTCAACAAATTTGCCTAATCGCAAAATGTTAAACATTAAAAATGTATGCATAGAAAATGGAAATCATTCTGCACCTTCCATCTATATATGATCCCCGGGCCCCAAATAACTGATATCCAAGATGGCTTATGTAAATAGATTGGTACACATTATCCAGATGTGTTTCTCTTTAAGTAATGTGCTTACCTACCTTAAAATATCTGTGTAGTTATGTGGTTATAGATACACACTTTTTAAAATTTGCCAACACGTAAATAATGTTCTGCAAATTGATTTTTTCACTTACTTACTATACCATCTCCAGATTGCCATTTCTTCAGTTAATGTGGTGTGGCATCTTTCCAGATGTCTGGAGAAACAGTTTGCTTTTTACATAAATTATTTGTTGTCATTTGTCCCTTTCTCCACCAATAGACAAAAGCCCTTTATTTTCTTGCCTGGTAGCACAAATTCTGCAATATTGTTGGCAAATATTTACCCCATCTTTTCAAACTTTTAATTTTTTTCTTTCGATAGTGCAGAAATTGCTTTAATTTTCATGGGGTTTCTTCACTTAAAAATAATACAGCTATGACAGAAAACAAAACAAGAAATACTTAAGGTTACATCAAATAATAGTCTAGTGGGAATTCTTGATCCAAAGCCTTGAAGGCTTCAGGGCACAGTGGAATAAAGCTTCAGACCGACTTCTACATCTGCAAATAATGGGGATAATAACTGAGTACTTGTTAGGTTGTAGGAGATACCATGTGAAGTGCCTCTGGCTTAAAATAATTCTGTAAATGATCATTTCCTTCCCTTGGTGGAGGTTACTTTTCCTCTGCTTCTGGTTGGGCCACACACACCACCCCTAGGACAGTGCTATCCATGTGGCCGCCCCTATCCAGGCCTCTAGGCCTGAGGAATGGGATTTCATCTCCACCATCATCTTCAAGGCAAAGACATTGGGCAGAGGGTTGTTCCAGTACCCTGTTGGGTACCATAACATGAACACCTGGGAAATTCGAAACCAACTATGTGACCCAAGGAAAGCTTTTAACTCTGTTACAAAATTAATTGGACAAATTAAAGGGATGTTAAAGAAACAAACAAACAAACAAACAAACAAACAAACTCTTCTATCCCAAACAAGAATGTCACGTATAAAGAGATGCATATTACTGGGAAAATACATGGAATATGTTTTAAAGGCAAATGTTTAATATTCTGTTATATAATAAATCTGATCAGTAAAAGAGTGTTATTAAAGTCTATTGAAATAATTCAAATAAGAACTATACATTACAAACTTATAAGATTTAAACATGTGTAAAACAATTATATATGCATGTATGTTTGTGTGTACATATATTTCCATATATACACACATATGTGTACATATATATACATAGACAGAGAGAGAGAGAGAGAGAGAGAGAGAACAGTATATACATATTGTGAGCAAAATTTGGGAGAATATATATGTTCATGTAAATGTACTTGCATAGTACTATGCACAGGGAAGTATATCTGGGGAATATAAACTAAATTACCAAGGATATACATCTTGTTATGTAACAAGATAAAGAGAATATACAAAAAAACTTACTCAAATACACATTTCTGCACTGCATTTGATTTTGAAATAAGCACATTAACTTGAAATCCAAAAATAACTGATATAAGATTTTATGTCATTGTAGTATATAGCTGGTTGGAAAATTCATTACAAAAATCATATGTATGTATGTTGCCTACCTGTGTATATCTCTATCTATCATCTATCTATCTATCTATCTATCTAACTATCTATCTATCTATCTATCTATCTATCTATATTATTTTTTCCCACGTTACATTTGTCTCTCAATCACACACACATATGGGTTTCCTGTCATAGTTGAGAGGGGAGAGCTGGAGAAAAGTTCTTGCTACTGGGTTTAATGTACATGGGCTCTGAGTCACCCTTATGGCTTCATTTTCCACAGAATCTTCCAGAAGTTTCCCTCTGACCAGGACCTTCCTCCCTTTCCCTTTCCAAGGCTCTCTGCTAAGTGATGATCAACCTGCCTCTCTAGATATGTTCAGATGGTCAGATGGCACAGACTTCCAATTTCTGAATTTTCTCCAGTGAAAAATATTAAAAGTTATATTTTGTGTGGCGAGTGATGAAACAGTATGTAAAATGAAATCATGCTCCAACTGCTTTACCTAACCATCTTTTTCTTCTGCATGGTTTTGCAGAAAAAAATCATAGTACAATATCACACACCTCTTAGAGGGCTGGTGGATGTTATAGGTCTTAGGTGGGAGCAGAGAGGGCAGAGGGGGTTCAAGAACTTTCTAGAATTGTCTTGTTAAGTATTACAAAGTTTTGCTCAGCATGCCAAACTGCTGTGTAAAGGATTTCCACACTGGACCCCCCAAAGCGATGAACCAGGTTATAAGGTATTTCCTTCTTGCTCTATCTGGTTAGTCTCCACCCTCTCCTCTCCTGCTGGCTAATGCTTCCTTAGCCTCCAATCTCAGCTTAAGCATTCGCTTCCTGTGAGAAGTCTCAGACACACCCTTCTGGTTTGATTACCATTAGTCATGTAGTAACCCCATCACCTTTACCATCTTCAGATACACCTTTCATGTGAAAGGGGACAAAAGACAGTGAGCTCAAACGTTCCCATGGGCTGTGGCTTCACACAGCGGACTGAAGATTCTGAAGTTTTTCCAAGTATTTTACCTTGAAGATTTGCCACAAGTTTGCCTCTTCTACTTTTGAGGGGAATGTCCAGGACACAAGTCAGTTCAGAAATTGAACTGTAGAGTTATCCCACAGACAACAACTAGGGCATGTACTTCAGAGAAGCTGTTGAGGCTGCAGACTGATGCTTCCTTCTCTAAAAGATCCAATAAGAGTACTGTAATGGCAATCTGTAATTTTGAGGAGGCATGGATTTGCATGACACAGAACAAATGAAACTTCCAGAGGTAGAACTGCCAAGTTAGAAAGTTGTTCATGGTGGTGGTGATAAATATTTATATCTATCTATATCTATATTTATATCTATATCTATATCTATATCTATATCTATATCTATATCTATATCTATCTATTTATATTTAAATGAAACATAATTAACATACAGCATTATATTAGATTCATGTGTATAATATAATGATTCCACAGTTCTGTACAGTACTCAGTGCTCATCACAATAAGTGAGGTCTTTTTTTTTTCACTATATGAAATTTATTGTCAAATTGGTTTCCATACAACACCCAGTGCTCATCCCAAAAGGTACCCTCCTCAATACCCATCACCCACCCTCCCCTCCCTCCCACCCCCATCAACTCTCAGTTTTTCAGAGTCTCCTCTGCTTTGGCTCTCTCCCACTCTAACCTCTTTTTTTTTTTTTCTCCCCTCCCCCATGGGTTTCTGTTAAGTTTCTCAGGATCCACATAAGAGTGAAACCATATGGTATCTGTCTTTCTCTGTATGGCTTATTTCACTTAGCATCACACAATCCAGTTCCATCCACGTTGCTACAAAAGGCCATATTTCATTCTTTCTCATTGCCACGTAGTATTCCATTGTGTATCTAAACCACATTTCTTTATCCATTCTTCAGTTGATGGACATTTGGGCTCTTTCCATAATTTGCCTATTGTTGAAGAGTGCTGAGCTATAAACCTTGGGTACAAGTGCCCTAATGCGTCAGCAATGTCTCCTGTATCCCTTGGGGTAAATTCCTACAGATGCGATTGCTGGTCATATGGTAGTTCTATTTTTAATTTTCTGAGGAACCTCCACACTGTTTTCCACGGTGGCTGCACCAATTTGCATTCCCACCAACAGTGTCAAGAGGGTGTCCTTTTCTTCCACATCCCTCCAGCATCTAGTCTCCTGACTTTCTCTTTTGGCACCTGACTGCTGTGAGGTGATTATCTGAGTGGGGTTTGATTTGTATTTCCTGATAAGGAGCGATGTTGTAACATCTTTTCATGTGCCGTTGGGCCATCCGTGAATGTCTTCTTACAGAAGTGTCTGATTTCATGTTTTCTGCCCATTTCTTCACTGGGTTATTTGTTTTTTGGGTGTGGAGTTTGGTGAGCTCTTTATAGATTTTGGATACTAGCCCTTTGTCCGATATGTCATTTGCAAATATCTTTTCCCATTCCGTTGGTTGCCTTTTAGTTTTGTTGGTTGTTTCCTTTGCTGTGCAGAAGCTTTTTATCTTCATAAGGTCCCCAGTAATTGATTTTTGTTTTTGATTCCCTGCCTTGGGAGTGTCGAGTAGAGATTTGCTACGGCTGAGTCAGAGAGGTCCTTTTCCTGCTTTCTTCTCTAGGTGTTTTGATGGTTTCCTGTCTCTTACATTCGGTCCTTTACCATTTTGAGTTATTTTTGTGAATGGTGTGAAAAGTGGTCCTAGTTTCAACCTTCTGCATGTTTGCTGTCGCAGTCACCCACACCATTGTTGTTAAAGAGAACTGTCTTTTTCCATTGGAGTTCTTTCCTGCTTTGAGTCAAGATGAAGTTGGACATACGTTGTGGGTCTAGTTCTGGGGTTTCCTATTCTATTCCATTGGTCTATGTGTCTGCTTGTGTGCCAATAACAGCTGTCCTTGTTGATCAGCTTTGGAGTAAGGCTAAAAGTCGGATTGTGATGCCCTCCTGCTTTGGTCTTGTTTCTTCAGATTACTTGCTATTCGGGGCCTTTTGTGTGTTCCATATGAATTTTTAGGATGGCTTTGCTAGTTTCGGAAGAATGCTGGGCAAGTTTGGATTGGGAATTGCATTGAATGTGGTAGATAGCTTTGGGTAGTATTGACATTTTGACAATATTTTATCTTCCAACCCCATGAGCACGGAATGTCTTTCCCATTTCTTATATCGTTCTTCAATTACCTTCATAACTTTCTATATTTTCAGCATACAAGATCTCTACATGTTGGTTTAGATTTATTCTGAGGTATTTTATGCTTCTTGAGTGCATGTGAATGAGATCATTTCTTTATTTGTCTTTCGTTGCTCATTTGTTAGTGTATAAGAATGCAACTGATTTCTGTACATTGATTTTGTAATCCTGCACCTTTGCTGAATTCATGTCTCAGTTCTAGCAGACTTTTGGTGGAGTCTATCGGAGTTTTCCATGTATAATATCATGTCATCTGCAAAAAGCGAAAGCTTGACTTCATCTTTGCCAATTTGGATGCCTTTGATTTCCTTTTGTTGTCGGATTGCTGATGCTAGCACTTCCAACACTATATTAAACAACAGCGGTGAGAGTGGGCATCCCTGTCGTGTTCCTGATCTCAGGGAAAAAGCTCTCAGTTTTTCCCCATTGAGGATGATGTTAGCTGTGGGCTTTTCATAAATGGCTTTTATGATCTTTAAGTATGTTCCTTCTATCCCGACTTTCTCAAGGTTTTTATTAAGAAAGGGTGCTGGATTTTGTCAAAGGCCTTTTCTGCATCGATTGACAGGATCATATGGTTCTTATCTTTTCTTTTATTAATGTGATGTATCAGGTTGGCTGATTTGCGAATGTTGAACCAACCCTGCATCCCTCGGAATGAATCCCACTTGTATCATGGGTGAATAATCTTTTTATATGCTGTTGAATTCTATTTGTGCGAGTAATCTACTGAAATTTTTGCATCCATAATCATCAGTGATATTGGCCTGTAGTTCTCTATTTTTAACTGGTCCTCTGTCTGTTATAGGAAATCAAAGGAATAACTGGCTTCCTAGAATGAGTCTGGAAGTTTTCCTTCCCTTTCTATTTCTTGGAATAGCTTGAGAAGGATAGGTATTACCCTCGCTTTAAACGTCTGGTAGAACTCCCCTGGGAAGCCATCTGGTCCTGGACTCTTATTTGTTGGAGATTTATGCTAACCGATTCAATTTTCTCGATGATTTAGTGGTTTGTACAAGCTTTCTATTTCCTCCTGATTGAGTTTTGGAAGAATGTGGGTGTTTAGGAATTTGTCCATTTCTTCCAGGTTGTCCAGTTTGTTGGCATATAATTTTTCATAGTATTCCCTGATAATTGTTTGTATCTCTGAGGGATTGGTTGTAATAATTCCATTTTCATTCATGATTTTATCTATTTGGGTCATCTCCCTTTTCTTGTTTGGAGAAGCCTGGTCTAGAGGTTTGTCAATTTGCGTTTATTTTTTCAAAAAACCACTCTTGGTTTCCAGATCTGCTCTAACAAGTTATTTTAGATTCTAGATTGTTTTTCTGCTCTGGATTTTTTATTATTTTTTCTTCATCCTTCTGCTGCGTTTAGGCTGCTTTGCTGTTCAGCTTCTATTTCCTTAGTGTGTTCTGTTAGATTTGTATTTGGGATTTTTTCTTGTTTCTTGAGATAGGCCTGGATTGCAATGTATTTTCCTCTCAGGACTGCCTTCGCTGCATCCCAAAGCATTTGGATTGTTGTATTTTCATTTTCGTTTTTTTCCATATATTTTTTAATTTCTTCTCTAATTGCCTGGTTGACCCACTCATTCGTTAGTAGGGTGTTCTTTATCCTCCATGTGCTTTTGAGGTTTTCCACCTTTTTCCTGTGGTTGATTTCAAGCTTCATAGCATTGTGGTCTGAAAGTATGCATGGTATAATTTCAATTCTTGTGAACTTATGAAGGCTGTTGTGTGATCCAGTATATGAACTATTTCCTGGAGAATGTCCATGTGCACTCGAGCAGAAAGTGTAATTCCTGTTGCTTTGGGATGCAGAGTTCAAAATGTATCTTCAAGTCCAGCTGATCCACTGCATCATTCAGTGGCCATTGTTGTTTCTTTATTGACCGTGTGTCTAGATGATCTATCCATTTCTGTAAGTGGAGTGTTAAAGTCCCCTGCAATTACCACATTCTTATCAATAAGGTTGTTTATGTTTATGAGTAATTGTTTTATATATTTGGGGGCTCCCGTATTCGGTGCATAGACATTTATAATTGTTAGCTCTTCTGGATGGATAGACCCTGTAATTATTATATAATGCCTTCCTTCATCTCTTGTTACAGCCTTTAATTTAAAAGTCTAGTTTGTCTGATATAAGTATGGCTACTCCAGCTTTCTTTTGACTTCCAGTAGCATGATAAATAGTTCTCCATCCCCTCACTCTTCATCTAAAGGTGTCCTCAGGTCTAAAATGAGTCTCCGGTTGACAACAAATAGATGGGTCTTGTTTTTTATCCATGTTCTGATACCCTATGGTCTTTTGGTTGCGCATTTATCCATTTATCAGTGTATTATAGAAAGATACGATTTTAGAGTCATTGTGAAGTCTGTATGTTTTATGCTTGTAGTGATGTCTCTGTACTTTGCTCACAGGATTCCCCCTTAGGTATCTTTTGTAGGGCTGGTTAGGGTGGTGACAATTCCTTCAGTTTTTGTTTGTTTGAGGAAGACCTTTATCTCTCCTCTCCTTCTATTTCTTAAATGGACAGACTTGCAGATAAAGGACTCTCGGCTGCATATTTTTTCAGTAGCACACTAGGAAATATCGTGCCAATTATTTCTGGCCTGCCAAGTTTCAAAAGAGAGATCAGTCACGAGTCTTATAGGTCTCCTTTATAAGTGAGGGCACATTTATACCCTTGCCTGCTTTCGAGAATTTCTCTTTATCCTTGGTATGTTTACCTGTGTTTTTGGGATTTTTTTTTTTTGGTTTCACTAGGATATGTCGTGCAGAAGATCGATTCAAGTCACTCTGAAGGGAGGTTCTCTGTGGGCCTTCTTGGATTTCAATGCCTTTTTTCCTCCCCAGTTCAGGAAGTTCTACATCTATTATTTCTTCAAGTACCCCCGTCAGCACCTTTCCCTCTCTCTCCCTCCTCTGGGAATACAATTAATGCGTAAATTATTCCTTTTTAGTGTATCACTTAGTTCTCTAATTTTCCCCTTCAGACTCCTGATTTTTTGTGTCTCTTTCTCTCACTTTCCCTCTTTTTTCCATAACTTTTTAATCTCTAGTTCACGCAATTCTCCTTCCTCTGCCTCTTCAATCCGAGCCGTCGTCGTTTCCATTTTGTTTTGCATTGTCGTTTAAAACGCTTTTCAGCTCCTCCTGACTGTTCCTTAGTCCCGTGATCTCTGTAGCAAGAGATTCTCTGCTGTCCTCTATACTGTTTTCAAGCCCAGCGATTAATTTTATGACTATTATTCTAAATTCACTTTCTGTTATATTATTTAAATCCTTTTTGATCAGTTCATTGGCTGTTGTTATTTCCTGGAGATTCTTCTGAGGGGAATTCTTCCGTTTGGTCATTTTGGATAGTCCCTGGAGTGGTGAGGACCTGCAGGGCACTTCCCCTGTGCTGTGGTGTATAACTGGAGTTGGTGGGCGGGGCCGCAGTCAGACCTGATGTCTGCCCCCAGCCCACCGCTGGGGCCACAGTCAGACTGGTGTGTGCCTCTGCTCCCCTCTCCTAGGGCGTGATTCACTGTGGGTGGCGTGGCCGTCTGGCTACTTGCACAGTGCCAGGCTTGTGGTGCTTCGGGACTCTGGGCATATGAGCTGGGGTGGGTAGCGCAAGGTGCAAGGGGCAGGAGGGGCAGGCTTAGCTCGCTTCTCCTTAGGTGATCCACTTCAGGAGGGGCCCTGTGGCAGTGGGAGGGAGTCAGACCTGCTGCCGGAGGGATGGCTCTGCAGAAGCACAGAGTTGGGTGTTTGCGCGGAGCAAGCAAGTTCCCTGGCAGGAACTGGTTCCCTTTGGGATTTTGGCTGGGGGATGGGTGAGGGAGATGGCGCTGGCGAGCGCCTTTGTTCCCCACCAAGCTGAGCTCTGTCATCCGGGGCTCAACAACTCTCCCTCCCGTTGTCCTCCAGCCTTCCCGCTCTCCAAGCAGAGCTGTTAACTTATGACCTCCCAGATGCTAAGTCGCGCTTGCTGTGGGAACACACTCCGTCCTGGCCCCTCCGCTTTTGCAAGCCAGACTCGGGCTCTGCTTGGCCGGCAGGCTGCCCTCTGCCCCGGCTCCCTCCCGCCAGTCCGTGCAGCGTGCACCGCCTCTCCGCCCTTCCTACCCTCTTCCGTGGGCCTCGTTGTCTGCCTTGGCCTCCGGAGACTCGGTCTGCTAATCCTCTGGCGGTTTCTGGTTATTAGGCAGGTGTAGGTGAATCTAAGTGATCTGCAGGACGCAGTGAGCCCAGCGTCCTCCTACGCCACCATCTTCCCTCTAATAAGTGAGGTCTTAATGCTCTTTATCTATTTCACCCATCCCTTCACCCACCTCCTCTCTGGTAACCACCAATTTTTTTCTCTGTAATTATGAGTGTTTGTTTTGTTTGGTTTTGTTTTGTGGTCTGATTCTTTCTTTTTTTTTCTTCTTCATGCATTTGTTTTGTTTCTTAAATTCCACATATGGATGAAATACTATGTTATTTGTCTTTCTCTGACTGACTTATTTCACTTAACATTTACCCTCTGGGTCCATCCATATTGCTGCAAATGGCAACATATCATTATTTTTAACAGCTGAGTAATGTTCCATCACACACCTACACACACATAAACATGCATACACGTATATATAAGCCCCATATATGTATACACACATATATACATATATACACACACACATATATACATATACATATATATGTATATATATACATATATATACATATACATATATACACACACATATATATGTATACATATACATATGTATACATGTATATGTATATACCTATGTATACATATATATGTGTGTGTGTGTATGTATGTGTGTGTGTGTGTGTGTGTGTGTGTGTATATATTGGATCACATGGCAATTCCATTTTAAATTTTCTGAGGAAGCTCCATACTGTTTTCCACAGTGGCTACACCAATCTGCATTCCCACCAAAAGTGCACCTTTATCCTCCACATCCTTGCCAGCAAGTTTGGAAAGTTTTTAAAGAATTTGCTTTGTGGAATGCTCTGAAATATATTTCATAGTATTTAAATGAATTTCAGAAATCAGAAAAGGCATTAAAGAAGGAAGCAAAAATTTCCATTAACCCCTGGGGAGATGGCATCTTTCTTTATATTCTCATTAATGGTGTGTATAATATGACACTGGCTGATATTTTAATCTACATAATAACATTTAATCCCTTTGACATAACCACAAAGTCCACATGGCGATTCCTTCCTTACAGATGAGGAAACTGAGCCTCGGATTCCAGGCACAGCTGAGGCTGAAGCGTCTGTGTAACCTTCACTGCCCTGTGATTTCAATAAATCCTGGCAAAGACCCTATGAGGAAGAGAATCCTCACTCCTTGAATGGGGAAGCTGGGGCTTGGGATCTCAACGTCCCACACTGCCACATGTCATGCTTCTACTCATTGGATGAGCCCAGACTGGAAACCAGGTCTTCTGAAGCAAAAGCCTTTACTCTTCCTACTGCTTCACCTGGCCTTGCCTTAATTATTGGATGTAATCTTATAGGCTTTGTTTATGAACATAATGGAAATTCCCCCTCAGTTTAGACAGTGTGGAAAATGCATGAAAGGATGGAGGAGGACATGCAAATAATTAGTAACACCATAGAACACTCACAAACCTAGTAAACTTTTAAGGTTCCTTTTTGGATACCTGAAAACTATTTAAAAATCTAGCTTCAATTTGCTGTGACTATTTGAGACAATTCTTTGTTTTTATTTCTGTTATTTATCACCTGGATATCTATCACCCAGATGTTGCTTTTAACAGAGAAGGAAAGCTGTATATCATTTCTCAACGAAAACAAGTTAACAATTGTAAGAATGCCATTGTCAATCCCTGGAGGAAATATGTGTTTCTCAAAACGGATTTGTTTTCTCCCAATTAAAGAGTTTCATTTTTAATAATTACAATTAAAATCTGCATTATGACATGTTTGCTAATATGTAACGCAAACTACAGAGTTTGATGTTAAAATGAAGATGCCTTCATACACATACTTGGGTACTTTGAGTGAAACCCTTGAACTTGACTAATTTGGCGGCACACCAAAATCCAGTTTAAGTACCATCCATTACTTTCTCAAAACAAATATGGCCAATACAAAGCAGTCCTTGACCTTCCATCGAGTCAATCCATTTTCAGTAGCTGGGAAAAGAAACTATTTGGCAGAAGGCACAAGCACAGCTGTTTGTTAAAACTGCAGAGGTGAAGGTCCATAGTGGAAGGAAAATTGACTTTCTACTGGTGAAAGTACCATGTACCCATTATACAGTATATGGAGGGCTAAAATCAACATGAGAAGAAAATGGTTGAAAACCTCAAACATGACAAGCTCTCCCCCTGTAGAAATCCTAGGAGGTATGTGTGATAATGCATTGTTGTGAGCATAGACAGCCACACCTCACTTACTCCAAACTGGGCCTCACCTTTTACTGGCTACCACAGTCTAGGATCTGCCTGTTGTCTCACTTCCTTGTGTGAAAATGCCTCCCCCCACCCCCCGACAAATTTAGTCTTTTCTTCTGTGCTGGCCTCATCTTTAAGAGAGGGTAGAGCCAAATCTCACTGGTTATACACCTGTGCACAGGAGTGAGGCAGGTCTGGATTTGAGCCCTGTTTCCATTACCTCTTAGCACAGTGGCACCCAAGTTTGCTCACTATGCATTCAAATGAAAAATATGTATAATACAATATATATTAAATATTATATATTTGATTTATTATATAATATTTAATATATAGTGTATATATTTATTTATAATATATACATAGATATTTAATTTAATTTATTATATAACATTTATTATATGTATTGTATTATATTATATTATACTATATTATAGAGAAGGAGTGCAAGAGAAAGAGCCTTTATATCTGTATAACTGGTGTGGTCATCCTCACTGGCTCCGTCTACACCTGGTTTTGTCCACACCAGAAATCTCTGTCTCTCTCATTGAGAATATAAGTCTCTCATTTTTTTTCTTGCTGCCTACACAACCATTCTCCATCACGAAATCACCTGACACTTACAGCTGGGTTATATTGTTCTCATGTTGAACATCACCCATCAAAAAGAACACCAATATCAGACTAAGCCACTCTGTAACCATGATGAAATGAGATAAAAAAAAAAAAAAAACAAGATCACAGTGAATAAAGTAAAGTTGCAGGATGCACATTCCACAATTAGTTGCACGTCTATACACTAACAGTGAACTATATGAAAAAGACATCAAGCAAACAATCCCATTTACCATAGCATCAAAATCATTAAAGTACTTATGAATCAATTTAATCGAGAAAGTGAAATATCTATATGCCAAAAACTATAAGACATTGATGAGAGAAACTGAAGAAGACATAAATGGAATGATACCTCACGTTCATGAATGGAAAGAATTAATATTGTTAAAATATCCATACTACCCCCAAAATAGTCTACAGACTCAATGCAATCTCTATCAAGATACCGATGCCATTTTCCACACAAACAGAACAAAAAAGGCCTTAAGTTCATATGGAATCACAAAAGACCCAGAATAGCTAAAGCAATTTGAGAAAGAAGAACAAAGCTGGAGGCATCACACCTCCTGATTTGAAACTGTATTACAAAGCCATCATAATCAAATGGTATGATATTGGCATAAAATATACACATGGACCAATGGAACAGAACAGAGAGCCCATAAATAAACCCGTGAATAAATGGTCAACTAATATCTCATAAGAAAGCCAAGAATATTCAATGGAGAAAGGATAGGCAGTTCAAGAAACAGTGCTGGGAAAACTGGACACTCACATACAAAAGAATGGAATTGGACCCCTATCTTATACCATTCACAAAATTCACTGAAAATGGATCAAAGATTTAAATATAAGTCCTGGGACCATAAAACTCCCAGAAGAAAATACAGGGGGAAAGCTCCTTGACAATGTTCTTGGTAATGATTTTTTGCAAATGACACAAAGGCACAAAAGCAGCAAAAGGAAAAATCCACAAGTAGGGCCACATCAATCAACAATTAAAAGGCAACCTGTGGAGTGGGAGAAAATATTTGCAAACCATATATCTGATAAGGGGCTCTCATCCAAAATACATAAGGAACTTACACAACTCAATAACGTAAAAGTAATAACCTGATCAAAAAATGGGCAAAGGACCTGAATAGACATTATTCAAAAGATGATATATAAAGGGCCAACAGGTATATGAAAAGGTGCTCAACATCATTAACCATCAAGGAAATCAAATCAAAACCACAATAAGATATCACCTCACACCTGTCAGAATGGCTACAATTGAAAACAGGAGAAACAAAAAGTGTTGGCAAGGATGTGCAGAAAAGGGAACCCTCTTGCACTGTTGATAGGGATGCAAGCTGGCTCAGCCACTCTGGAAAACAGTTAAAAAGTTAAAAATAGAACTGTCCTAAGGTCCAGTAATAGCATCACAGGGTATCAACCCTAAAAATACCAAAACATGAATTTGAAGGGATACATGCACCCTTATGTTTATAGCAGCTTTATTTACAATAGCCAAATTATGAAAGCAGCCCAAATGTCCATCAATAGATGAATGGATAAAGAAGGGGTGTGTGTGTGTATGCATATATTTTTCATCCATAAAAAAAGAACAAAGTTTTTCTATTTGCAATGGCATGGATGGAGCTAGTGAGTATAATACTAAGTGAAATAAGTCAGTCAGAGAAATACAGATACCAAATCATCTCACTCATATGTGGAATTTAAAAAACAAAATAAATGAGCAAAGGGAGAGAGAGCAAGTGTGTGTGTGAGTGTGTGTGTGTGTGTGTGTGTGTGTGAGAGAGAGAGAGAGAGAGAGAGAGAGAGAGAGAGAGAGAGAGAGAATCAGACACTTAACCATGGAGAAAAAACTGATGGTTACCAGGGGAAGTGGTGGTGAGTGGAGGGATGAGTAAAATAGGAGATAGGGATTAAAGGGTGCACTTGTTGTGGTGAGCACTAGGTGATGTATGGAGTTTTGGAATCACTATGTCATGCATCTGAAACTGACAGAACACCAGGTTAACTATACTGGAATTAGAATAAAAACTTAATAAAAAAAAGGAACTACACTGTGTATAAACCATCTCTCCAGCAACATCTTCTTTATTAAGATAGAAATTAAACTTATGTGTAGGAGCATATGGGAATAGCTGTGTAGGAGCATATGGGAATAGAAACTATACTGTATATAATGCGTCAACCCAACAACTTTCTGTAAGATAGAAGTGCTTTTCAACATAGGTGTAGAGGCATTTGGGAAAAGCTGTGTGATTAACTACTTGAAAATATACCGAGTATAAACTGTCCTTCAAAACACACACACACACACACACGATGAGATTTCGCCTCATGCCTGTTAAGCTGGCTATTATTAAAAACACAAGAGATAACCGGTGGTGACAAAGATGTGGAGAAAAGGACATCCTTGTGCTCTGTTGAAGGAAATGAAACTTGGTACAGCCACTGTGGAAGACAGTATGGGAGTTCCTCTAAAAGTTTAAAATAGAACTACCATAAGATTCAGCAATTCCTCCTCTGGATATATATCTGAAGGAAGTGATATCACGATCTTGAAAAGATGTCTGTATCTGCATGCACACTGCAGCATTATTCGCAACAGCCACAACATGGAATCAAACCAATTGTCCATCAATGGATGAATGGATACAGAAAATGTGATGTATATATACACAATGGAATATAATTCATAAGAAAGAAGGAATTCCTGCCATTTGCAACAGCATGGGCGAAACTTTAAGGCATTCTGACAAGTGAAATAAGACAAAGACAACTACTGTATGATCTCACTTGTACACGGAATCTAAAAAAGCCAAATCTGTAGAAACAGAGAGGCGAATGGTGGTTGCCAGGGGCTGGAGGTGGGGAGAATGGGTGATGGTAGCCAAAGGGTACAAACTTCCAGTTTTAAGATTAATAGGTTCTGGAGACCTAATGTACAGCCTGCTGACTACGGTTCCCAATACCGTACCGTATACATGGAAGTTGCTAAGAGAGTAGATTTTCAATGTTCTCACCACACGCACACACAAAATGATAACTATGTGAGATGACGTGTGTGCCAACTAACCTTATTGTGGGAATCATTTTGTAATATGCACATATATCAAATTGTCACGTTGTACACCTTAAACTCGCACAACGTTATGTCGATTATATCTCAATAAAGCTGGGGGTAAAAACAACACAAAATCACCATGCGAACCACAAAAATGACCAAGCACCCTCTTCTCCTGGTTAAAATAAGTAACCAATGCTTCTTTACCGATTACAGCTTTAATCTTGCTCTATGCTTCTCTCCTTTTAGATAAAATTTATCACTGTACCCAATTAAAGAATCACTCCCACTTCCTGACAGCATTCAATATGGACCAGCTCCCCACTTCCTTGAACCTCCTCCACAATCACTGAACACAAGTCCAAATCTTATAATACTTCATTCCTTTTTTAATGAATATAATTTATTGTCAAATTGGCTTACATAAAACACCCAGTGCTCATCCCGACAAGTGCCGTCCTCAATGCCCATCACCCATTTTCCCCTCTCCCCCACCCCCCATCCACCCTCAGTTTGTTCTCCGTATTTAAGTCTCTTGTGGTTTGCCTCCCTCCCTCTCTGTTTGTAACTAATTTTCCCATTTCCCCTCCCCCATGGCCTTCTGTTAAGTTTCTCAGGATCCACATATGAGTGAAAACATATGCTATCTGTCCTTCTCTGACTGACTTATTTCACTCAGCATAATGCCTTCCAGTTCCATCCACGTTGCTGCAAGTGTCATGAGTTCATTCTTTCTCATTTCCAAGTAGTATTCCATTGTATATATAAGCCACATCTTTATCCATTCATCAGTTGATGGACCTTTAGGCTCTTCCCATGATTTGGCTATCGTTGAGAGCACTGCTATAAACATTGGGGTACACATACCCCCATGCATCAGCACTCCTGTATCCCTTGGGCAAATTCCTAGTAGTACAATTGATGGGTCACAGGGTAGTTCTATATTTAGTTTTTTGAGGAACCTCCACACTGTTTTCCAGAGCGACTGCACCAGTTTGCATTCCCACCAACAGTGCAAGAGGGTTCCCGTTTCTCCACATCCTCGCCAGCATCGGCAGTTTCCTGATTTGTTCATTTTACCCACTCTGACCGGTGTGAGGTGGCAACACAGTGTGGCTTTGATTTGTATTTCCCTGATGATGAGTGACACTGAGGATCTTTTCATATGTTTGCTGGCCATCTGGATGTCTTCTTTGGAAAAGTGTCTATTCATGTCTTCTGTCCATTTCTTCACTGGATTATTTGTTTTTCGGGTGTGGAGTTTGGTGAGTTCTTTATAGATTTTGGATACTAGCCCATTTTTATTTTATTTGATTATTATTATTTTTTTTAAACTTACATCCAAGTTAGTTAGTATATAGTGAAACAATGATTTCAGGAGTAGATTCCTTAATGCCCCTTTAGCCCATCCCCCTCCCACAACCCCTCCAGCAACCCTCAGTTTGTTCTCCATATTTATGTATACTAGCCCTTTATCTGATATGTCATTTGCAAATATCTTTTCCCATTCCATCGGTTGCCTTTCAGTTTTGTTGACTGTTTCCTTTGCAGCGCAGAAGATTTTTATCTTGATGAGGTCCCAATAGTTCATTTGTGCTTTTAATTCCCTTGCCTTTGGAGATGCGTCGAGTAAGAAATTGCTGTGGTGGAGGTCAAAGAGGTTGTTGCCAGCTTTCTCCTCTGGGGTTTTGATGGTTTCCTGTCTCGCATTCAGGTCTTTCATCTTTTTGAGTTTACTTTTGTGTATGGTGTAAGAAAGTGTTCAAGTTTCACTCCTCTGCATATTGCTGTCCAGTTCCGCCAGCACCATTTGCTAAAGAGACTGTCTTTTTTCCATTGGATACTCTTCCCTGCTTTGTCAAAAATTAGTTGGCCAAACACTTGTGGATCCAATTTGGGGTTCTTTATTCTGTTCCATTGGTCTATGTGTCTGTTTTTGTGCCAATACCATACTGTCTGAATGATTTCAGCTTTGGAGTAGAGGCTAACGTCTGGGATTGTGATGCCTCCCGCTTTGGTCTTCTTCTTCAACATTACGTTGGCTATTTGGGGTCTTTTGTGGTTCCATAAAAATTTTGGGATTGCTTGTTCTACCTTTGAGAAGAATGCCAGTGAAATTTTGATTGGGATTGCATTGAATGTGTAGATTGCTTTGGGTAGTATTGACATTTTGACAATATTTATTCTTCCAATCCATGAACATGGAATGTTTTTCCATTTCTTTGTGTCTTCTTCAATTTCCTTCATAAGCTTTCTAGAGTTTTCCACGTACAGAACTTTTACACGTTTGGTTACGTTTATTCCTAGGTATGTTAAGGTTCTCGGTGCAATTGTAAATGGGATCAGTTTCTTTATTTCTCTTTCTGTTGCTTCATTATTGGTGTATAAAAATGCAACCATTTTCTGTACATTGATTTGTATGCTGTGACTTTGCTGAATTCATGTATCAGTTCTAGCAGGCTTTTGGTGGAATCTGTCTGGTTTTCCATGTAGAGTATCATGTCATCTGCGAAAAGTGAAAGTTTGACTTCATTGTTGCCCATTTTGGTGCCCTTGATTTCATTTTGTTGTCTGATTGCTGATGCTAGGACTTCCAACACTATGTTAAACAACAGCAGTGAGAGTGGACATCCCTGTCGTGTTCCTGATCTCAGGGGAAAAGCTCTCAGTTTTTTCCCACTGAGGATGATATTAGCTGCGGGCTCTTCTTTTTCTTTGTCTTTTTTAATTTTTTTAATGTTTCATTTATTTTTAAGACAGAGAGAGACAGAGCATGAGTGGGGATGGGGCAGAGAGAGAGGGAGACACAGAATCCGATGCAGGCTCCAGGCTCCCAGCTGTCAGCACAGAGCCTGACACGGGGCTCGAACTCACGACCCATAAGATCATGACCTGAGCCAAAGTCGGATGCTCAACCGAGTGAGCCACCCAGGCGCCCCAGCTGTGGGCTTTTCATAAATGGCTTTTATGAAGTTTAAGTATGTTCCTTCTATCCTGACTTTCTCGAGGATTTTTATTAAGAAAGGATGTTGTATTTTGTCAAATGATTTTTCTGCATCTATTGACAGCATCATACAGTTCGTATCCTTTCTTTTATTAATGTGATGTACCACACTGATTGTTTTTGCGAATATTGAACCAGCCCCGCAGCCCAGGAATGAATTCCACTTGATCATGGTGAATAATCCCTTTATATGCTGTTGAATTCGATTTGCTAGTATCTTGTTGAGAATTTTTGCATCCATGTCATCAGGGATATTGGCCTGTATTTCTCCTTTTTTTGTGGGGTCTTTGTCTGGTTTGGGAATCAAGGTAATGCTAGCTTCATAAAATGAGTCCACAAGTTTTCCTTCTGTTTCTATTTTTTTGGAGCAGCTTGAGAAGGATTGGTACTAACTCTGCTTTACATGTCTGGTAGAATTCCCCCGGGAAGCCATCTGGCTCAAGACTCTTATTTGTTGGGAGATTTTTGATAACTGATTCGATTTCTTCACTACTTATGGGTCTGTTCAAACTTTCTATTTCTTCCTGTTTGAGTTTTGCTAGTGTGAGGGTGTCTAGAAAATTGTCCGTTTCTTCCAGGTTGTCCTGTTTGTTGGCATATAGTTTTTCATAGTTTTCTCTGGTGATTCCTTCTACATCTGAGGAATTGGTTGTGATAAATACATTTTCATTGGTGATTTTATCTATTTGGGTCCTCTTTTCTTTTTGAGAAATCTGGCCAAGGGTTTGTCTTTTTTTTTAATTTTTTTCAAAAAACTAGCTCTACTTTCATTGTTCTGTTCTACTGTGTTTTTTTTTTTTCAATTCTATATTGTTTATTTTTGCTCTGCTCTTGATTATTTCTCTTCTTCTGCTGGGTTTGGGGCTTCTTTGTTGTTCTGCGTCTAGTTCCTTTAGGTGTGCTGTTAGATTTTGTATTTGGAATTATTCTTGTTTCTTGAGATAGGCCTGGATGGCAAATTTTTCTCTTAGGAGTGTCTTCACTGTACCCCAAAGGGTTTGGATTGTTGTCTTTACATTTTCATTTGTTTCCATATGTTTTTTTTTTTAATTCCTGCTTTAATTGCCTCATTGACCCATTTGCATTTGGAGATTTTCCAAACTTTTTCTTGTGTTTGATTTCAAGTTTCATAGCATTGTGATCTGAAAGTGTGCATGGTATGATCTGAATTATCTTATATTTATTGTGGGTTGTTTTGTGACCCAGTATGTGATCTATCGTGGAGAATGTTCCATGTGCACTCGAGAAGAAAGTATATTCTGCTGCTTTAGAAAGAAAAGTTCTGAATATATCTGTCAAGTCCATCCGGTCCAGTGTATCATTCAGGGCCATTGTTTCTTTACTGATTCTCTGTCTAGATGATCTGCCCATTGTTGTAAGTGCAGTGTTACAGTCCCCTGCAACTACCACATTCTTACCAATAAGGTTGCTTATGTTTGTGATTAATTGTTTTATATATTTGGGTGCTTTTGTATCTGGTGCATAAACATTTATAATTGTTAGCTCTACTTGATGGATAGACCCTGTAATTATTATATAATGCCCATCTTCATCTCTTGTTACAGCCTTTAATTTAAAGTCTAGTTTGCCTGATGTAAGTATGGCTACTCCAGCTTTCTTTTGACTTCCAGTAGCACGATATATGGTTCTCCATCCCCTCACTTTCAATCTGTAGGTGTCCTCACGTCTAAAATGGGTCTCTCGGAGACAGAAAATAGATGGGTCTTGGGTTTTTTTTTATACATTCTGATACCTTATGTCTTTTGATTAAAGCATTGAGTCCATTTACATTCAGTGTTATTATTGTAAGATATGAGTTTAGTTAGAGTCGTCTTGTTGTCTCTAGGTTTCATGCTTGTAGTGATGTCTCTGGTACTTTGTGGTCTTTGCAACACTCACAGAGTCCCCTTTAGGATGTCTTGTAGGGATGGTTTAGTGGTGATGAATTCTTTCAGTTTTTGTTTGTTTGGTAATACCTTTACCTCTCCTTCTATTCTGAATGACAGACTTGATGGATAAAGGAGTCTTGGCTGCAGTTTTTTTTTTCTTCTTCTTTTCATCACATTGAAAATTTCGGGCCACTTCTTTATGGCCTGCCAAGTTTCAGTAGATGGGTCTGCTACAACCCTATGTGTCTACCCTTGTAGGTTAAGGCCCGTTTATCCCTAGCTGTTTTCAGAATTCTCTCTTTATCTTTGTAGTTTGCCAGTTTCGCTATGATATGTCATGCAGAAGATTGGTTCAAGTTACTTCTGAAGGGAGTTCTCTGTGCCTCCTGGATTTCAATGTCTTTTTCCTTCCCCAGATTGGGGAAGTTCCCAGCTATGATTTGTTCAAGCACACCTGTGGTCGTCGTCTCCTCCTCCTCCTCCTCCTCCTCCTCCTCCTTTTTCTGGAATTCCTATGATACGGATATTGTTTTGTTTCATTGAATCACTTAACTCTCTAATTCTCCCCTCATGATCCAGAATTGTTTTCTCTCTCTCTCTTTCTCAACTTCCTGTTTTCCATAATTTTATCTCCTATTTCACCTATTCTCCTCTCTGCCTCTTCAATTCTCCCTGTCACCACCGCTAGTTTATTTTGCACCCCATTTACAGCACTTTTTAACCCACTCTGACTATTCTTTAGTTCCCTGATCTCTGCAGCAATAGATTCTCTGCAGTCTTCTATGCTTTTTTTTTCAAGTCCAGCAATTAATCTTATGACTATTATTCTAAATTCTTGTTAAGTTATATTGATTATGTCTGTTTTGAGCAATTCTTTAGCTGTCATTTCTTCCTGGAATTTCTTTTGAGGGGAATTCTACCGTTTCATCATTTTGGCTAGTTTTCTGTCCCTCATGTGTTTTAAAAGTTTTTTATGTGCCCTGCACCTGCAAGCGCTATCATATTAAAGAGGGGTCATACACTGCCCAGGGCCTGGCCATTCAGGATGCGTTTTGTGGAGAGTGTTATTTGCTGTCTGTTGTTGCGACTTTGGTTACTTTATCTCCCTACTCGTAGTGATGTTTTGAACCCTCCCTTAGGTGTGCTTTTATTTGTTCATTGAAGTAGAGGTGGAAAGGAAAACAAACAAACAAACAGAAAGCTGAAATATGCACACACACACACACACACACACAAAATCCAAAAACAAAACAAAACATAACAAAAAACCATGAAACACCAGCTACAAGTAAACAACAGGGTGGAGGCAGTGCTGATGGAAGAGGACTTATCCCATATAAAGAGAGAAATGACATGGGCGGGGAAAAAGAAAAAAAAATAAAAATTGACCAGACATAAAAACTATACGGCTTAATCCAGAGAGAGAGGAAGGAAAATAAAAAAGGAGGCGGGGAAAAAAGAAAAGAAAATAACGTTGTCCAGACAGAGAAATGACAGGGCTTAATCCAGAGAGAGAGAAAGGAGATGTGGAACATGTATCAAGAGAATGGATTAAATATGTCTGCTTAAACCAAATCAACAGCCAGAGTAACCAGACTAGAGGAGGGAAGAGATAAGAAGGAGAAAAGGAAGGAAGAATATATCTATATAATAAAAATTGTCTGAGAATTAAATCAGACAATGCAACAGTGCTGGTCTGGGGGAGGGGCTGTCTGGTTCCTCAGCATCAATCCCGCTCCAGTAGATATGCAGTTATCAGGCGAGGAGGGTCATGGTTTGGTGTAGACCTGTCCCACCTCCACTGTGGGCCCTGCTCTCCAATCCCTGAGACCCCACCTTAGTGGTGGTGGGGAGGAAAATGGCGACACCCCAGTCTCTCCTCCATGGACCAGGTGTCGCAAACCACTCTGTTTGAGCCATCCTCACTGTGCCACAGGCACCAATGAAGCAGTTTGTCTAGTTCTGCCGAGTCCCGTGCCCTGGCGCTTGGCTGTGATCCAAACTCTCACTCTGCCTGCCCTGGTACCAGGGAAGTGCTGCTCTGCACTGCCCGATATGTGGTCTCTGGCTGGAGGATACAAGCAGGCTTTGTCCTGTCCCACAGCACTCCAGGGAGGGGATGGCTTTTTCCTACTGTGGACCGCACCCCTGACCTCGCCACTGAGCCCAGGGCTGGCTTCCCTCCATCCCAGGTGTGCTATTGGAGCAGCCGGCCCCAGTCAGGAGAAAACCCCTCGGTTAGAGATTGAATATTTCTCCATCCCGGTCCGTGGTTTTTCTCTTGTCCAGATACAGTCCTATGCTTCCCGAGCCTTTCTCTTCTCTTTGTCTCTCCACAGAAGGGGATCTCTCCCCTCCATTCATTTTATCTCTCCCAGTTTGCAATCATGCACCTAAGGCCCATCAGGTTGTCCCAGTGGGTCCCTGGATGTGACTGTCTCTTTGTCTCCCGGACTCTCAGAGTTCAAAGTCCTTTAGCTTCAACACTGCTTTCTTTGAGAGACAAGGGACTTCCCAATCCCCCTACTTCTCCGCCATGTTGGTCCTTCCTCTCTCCTTATAATATTTCATTCCTAGTGTTCTCTTATTGAGACACCCCATGGGTGTCCATGGTGTGCCTTCTGCCTCACTGCAATGAGTAACAAGCCCAACTTTGTTTGGTTACAGATGTGTTTCCGGTGGTCTTTTGGCTAGAGAACATTGACTGTGGAGTGGTCTTGAATTGGTTGGCCACCCCAAGGGGGGCAATGCGGATTTTTTTTAAAGTCCTATCACTCTTTGTTTCCACAGTATCTGGTCTCCAGGCTGGTCAACTATCTGTGAAGAGCAGAGTCCATTGTAGATGCCTGTACCAAGGAGTATGTAGATTGTCTATGATATGGTATAGAGTGTGAGGTGGGAAGACTGTTTATGGCAGAGGGTAGCAGATGGGAGTCTGGACAAGAAGGTCCAGCAGCAGCTGCTCTACTCTTTTCCCTATGCTGAGGCACACTCGGCTTACAGATAGGGTGGCAGAGGGGCTGGGGCTGTGGAATTCCATGTGGGCTCAGCTTATGAAATCATAAGAGAGGCGTTATTTCCCATATGTACTTCTCTTCCTGCCCATCAATTACAAATACATCAAGTACCTGGACCACTTCCAATGAGGTGCACTTCTCACAAAGGCTGCTGGTGGGGATGAGTGGTGGGACTTCTCCTCCCTGTCCCCCATCAGGGCCCAGGAGCCTCTGTGAGGAAGGAGGGGCCTAGAAGCAGGTGCAGAAATTCCAGGGAGAGTGGCCTGATGGTGTCCTTTTCCATACCTCATCTCCAACTAACTTGTGTGCCAATGTGTTACTCTCTGCTCCCAATACTATGTCCCAGAAGTGATCTCTGACTGATCAGATACCCTTAACCCTGGGAGCCCTGCCTGTGGTCCCCACCCCCAGCCCCAGTTCATAACTGCTACTTATCTTCCCAAAGCATGGATTCCATTGATCCCACAAGGCTTCTCATAAGCCTTTAGTGGTATCATGCCTTTAATGACCTCAAAATCCCTCTCCATTCACAGCTCCGTGTCATACCACCATCCTATAACTCCTGTGCTGAAGAAAGACAGTGGTTGGATGTGAACACTTCACCCCCTCAATAGCCATATCCAAAGGTGGGAACCTCATACCTAGAGCAGACAAGGTTAGACACTGTCCCCACCCCTTCAAAATAAAATAAAGTACGAAGAAGTGATGCCTGGCTGTTCGTAGCACCCTAGCCTGCATCAAAAAAGGTGGTGGTGAGGTAATGGTAGGGGGGCATGCTTCTAACCAAGTATCTCCTAGGTCAGGCAAGGCTTGGATCTCACCAAGACTTCCTGGAAGGTCATGTAATATCACAAGGAAACAAATACATAATGATGCTGCAATTGCTCCTTAAACCAGGATGGCCTCAACCCCTTGGAGTGTCCAATCAGTTACCTCTGAGCCACGTCTGCTCACCTGGGAGCCCCCACTCTTCACCAAGTCAGGCTGGACTTCCCATCCCCTCCCTTCCACCCAGCCCCCATTAGTCGTGCTCACGGTTCCAGGCCCAGCTCATCTTTGGGGGGAGTCTCTGACGACTCCAGTGAGCTCTTCCTCCTCTGTATACATTAAGAAGATTCTACAGAGGTTAGCTCCACAAAGACCTGGACCATGTGAAACCATTACCATGATCTCTGCAACCCCTGGGCCACTGGAGGTGTGAGGAGTGACAGATGCTCAGTGAACACCCATGTGACAATGTAGGACATGCAGGGGAAGGAACTTACCCTGGGATGGCTCAGGCACTGAGACCCAAGAAGAGCTGCTGACCCACATTCCAGTATCCCTCCCAGCAGATCCCCAGTCACCTCTTCCTGGGTATAAAGATCTTCCCAGACACCCAGGTCATGTGCAGTCCTGATGCGAACATAAAGAGTAACAAATGAGGATAGGAAAAACATAATTGTTTCATGGAGAGAATAAGGACTTTGTGCCAGCACATCTCCATTACACTGCATGTCACAGAGATGGCACTGAAATACCTATGTCAAGTGGATGGATATGTGCGGTTTCCTTCTTCTTACAGTCTCAAATACTTGCCAAAATGTGGTGATGCTATTAAGGTAAGAAACCCCATCGCAATCAAAGATTGGAGCAGTTGGGATGGGAAGACAGCAAACATTGGCATTGTGGATGATATGCCAAGGCTCATGCTGGGATCTTGAGGGTGGTTTCCCCTTGAACTCCTCACAATGCTCCCTTAAGGTAGAAACCAGGATTTCCATTCACACACCAGAAAGGTGAGGCTCAATGAGGTTACTTATGTTTCTAGGTTCACACAGCTTTTTAGAGATAGAGCCAGTATCATCTAGCCTGTTTGCCTGACTCCAAGGCCCATCTTTAGAATCAGGAACACAACCTGCCCCTTCAGATGTGTGATATGGGCAAGGAGAACTGACAGGTGCCCCTGGTGAGTGTACAGCCACTCTGGGGGGCAATATGGCAACACCCACTAAGTGTGTGGGAAAGCTGAAAGCGGCCAGCTTGCAATATGAAGCACATGTATTAACCAACAAAGAGATGGATATAGGACCGCTAGAGAGAACTCACTGAAAAAATGTACATGCACAAAAACATTGTTGAATTCCAAAGCCACAACCACCAGTGAAATTCATAGAATAATTAATATGAATAACAATAGATGGGAAAGGAAGCTAAAGACGTGTATGTGTAACATACTATAATTTTGAAGAACATGTGAATAGGAAAATATATATATATATATATATATTATATATATACACATATATATCTGTATATACATATATATATGTGTATATATGTGAATAGGAATATATATATATATATATTATATATATACACATATATAATCTGTACATGCAAGTTAAATATCTACCTACAAATAACCACCTCTGGAGAGTATGTACCCATCTATTGACAGAGGCCCCTTTCGGTCAGAGGATGGGGATTAGAAAATGACAGATACCAAGTAATGTTAATTTATAAATACACATTCACATATTGTTTGAAATGTTACATCAGGAAAATCATCAAGGTAATAATGTGGAGACAAGGAATTTAGAAATGGATTGACAAAGGAAAAAGTACATATGTACTTACTATTTTTGAAACATGTACAAAATAGAGTGCTTGTGGGAGGGAAAGCAAGTTCAAAACTAATTACTTAGACATGGTAGATTGTGTGTGTGTGTGTGTGTGTGTGTGTGTGTGTGTGTTTCTATGGCTGAAACACAATATTCTGCGAGTCTGTGTTTTTATGTCGCAAGCTCTATCATCCCATACACATGCTCAAAGTGCAGCTTTCTCTCCAACTCAGACAGGGATGGGCTTTCTGTTTTGAGACTTACAGATAACAAAAAGTGATGGATGCAGAGGGACTTCTGCCAGTGGGTAGAAACTTCCAGAAGGCTCTTTTTAATTTGTTTTAATGTTTATTTTTGAGAGAGAGAGAGAGACAGAGTTGGAGCAGGGGGAGGGGTAGAGAGCGAGGGCAACACAGAATACGAAACAGGCTCCAGGTTCTGAGCTCTCAGCACAGAGCCCGATGTGGGGCTCAAACTCACGAACCACGAAGTCATAACCTGAGCCAAAGTCAGACACCTAACTGACTGAGCCACCCAGGGGCCCCTGGAAGGCTCTTTCTGGTCCCACCAAACCCAGGTCCTTTTCTGCTTCCTTCCCACCACTCTGGCTGTGTCCCCATCCAAGATTTTTAGAACTGCAATTCTCGATGTGACCAGCAAAGGGGCATCTGTCTCCATTGTGCTTTTTGCTTTCTTTAATATTAAAATTCCTAATTTTTGAAAGGAGAAAAAAAAAAGATGTGTTATTCATTAGAATAATTCATGAAACAGTATGGAGAGCATGCCACCAATTCTGTTTGGAAAAAGTCCTGTGTATGTGGAAAGACTAAACACAAGCTTTATTTAGTGTTTTGACCCCATATCTGTATTTGGCTCATTAATCTATCCCATTTACTCACTGTCTTCCCTCATCAGTGTCACCTAACATGTCCACACTGTGGAACGAGCCCCTCTGGGAGAGCAGGCTGCTCCAGAACCCAGGACCCCACCCCTGGAAGGGCTTCCCAGACCTATTCCCACCCCCTTCTCATCTTCCGCTCTCCAGGATGCTGTGGACACAGCTGACCAGAGCAGTGTCTCTGAGTCCTGCTGTGGTCTCAGAGGGAGACTGTTGCATAGAAGCAGAGCCTGAGAGTCAAATATATCCCGTGGAAGGAGCAGCAGTCCCGGTTAATGCTGGTGATATTAGGAAAGTGGATAAAGACAATCGCTCTTACAAACACCCTCAAAGGCAGCCCACCTCCTCTCCCTGCCAAGGCCCCACATCCTATGGACCCAGCCTGTATGTCTAGCCCTTGTGTGCCAAGCCCTCTGTACCCTGAGCAAACTGCACCATTGACCAATCCCTCCATATTCCAATCACTCCAGTGTCTAAGGGGTTATATTTGCATGGGCCTTGTTTTATGCACACACAGGGTGGGGTTACATCTTCAGAACCACCCCGTAAGGGAGTATTGTCAGTCCCCCCCTTTTTGGTGATGAAACTGTGTCTTCAAACCAGTAAAACCTGACACTGGCCTTTGTGTCTTTTTTTTATTTATTTATTTTATTTCTTTATATTTGACATATACATAAAAACTACATGTATTTAGGGTGTGCAAACTGATGTTTTGGTATATGTGTGCATTGTGAAATGATTACCACAATAAAACTAGTTAACCTATCCATCTACCCCCATATTTACCACTCTTTCTGCGTGTTTGGTGATTACGCTTGAGATCTACTCTCTTAGCAAATGTCAAGTATACAATACATTATTGTTAGTTATAGTCGCCATGCTGTACATCAGATATCTAGAACTTATTCATCTTGTAACTGAAAGTTTGTACCCTTTGGTCAATATCTCCCCTTCTTCCCATTTCCAGACCCTGGTAACCACCATTCTACTCTCTATTACTAAGACTTTGACTTTTTTTTTTTAAAGGTTTCCACAGGTAAGTGAGTGTGTATATATATTTGTGTGTATATATATATATGTATATATATATATATGTGTGTGTGTGTGTGTGTGTGTGTATGTGTACACACACACACACACACACACACACACAGTCGAATACTATTCAACCTTAAGATAAGAAGGAAATCTTGCCTGTCCTTTGAAGGGCAAGGAGTGCAGTGCTTCATGAGGAGAACACAGAGCTGGGATTCAGCAAACCTAAGCTCTAGTTCAAGTTTATGAAACATGTAAATGGCTCAAAATGCCTCAGTCCAACATCTCGCTCAGCCAAAGTTGCTGATCTTCATTCTCATTTTACCAAAGAAGTGGGTGCTTCTTTCTTTAGGAGACAGCTACCAATGGGGCGCCTGGGTGGCTCAGTCATTTAAGCACCCTATTCTTGGTTTTGGCTCAGGCCATGATCCCATGGTTCGTGAGACTGAGTCCCACGTCAGGCTCTGGGCTGACAGTGGGGAGCCTGCTTGGGATTCTCTCTCTCCCTCTCTTTCTGCCCCTTCCCCACTCGCATGTGCATGCTCTCTCTGTCTCTCTCTCTCTTTATCAAAAACAAACATTTTAAAAAGAGAGAGAGAGACACCTACCAAACAATACAACATTCCTACATCCATGCTAAACCAGTATTTTTATTATGCTCTAGCTCTGTTTTATAAACTAGAAATAGGAGTAGAATTTTATTCCTGTCATTATCTTATCTCTGAAATTAATTGTGTGATTTTATTCTCTTACTAGAATTACATATTAGATTTTCTTTTACTTTTATTAGTGTATAGGAGATGCCAAGATTAGATTAATGTGTTGAGGAGTATTACTACATGAATAGGCAAGTCTAATTGGAAAGAGATGAGCAATAAATGTTAGTTGCCCATAGGGGGGAAACAGAGAGAGACAGAGAAAAAGGGAGAAACGTATGCCGATGTAGCTTTCTCTCCTGTCCCTCTCTCAGCTGGAGGACGCTGTCCTGGCCACAGGTAGCAGGGTTTCAAAAGTAGCTCTGACCGTCTATGTTCTTCAAAGGAGTCTACCCTCCCAACAACACCCCTTCCACACCATGTGAGGCCCTACACTCACATACCAGGAGCTGCCTACAGAACTAGGTTCCAAGGCACACAAACATGGAAGTATCATCCCCACACAGGGATTTCTCATGCCTCTGAGAAAGGAGCATGTGCCACCCCTCTTATTAGGCATCACATTCATAACTGGCCAACCTGATCGAGGGCCCCTGATTTACACTTATTTCTTCCATCAGCATCCTTTATGCTAAGGGTTTCCTTAACAGCTAACACCTCCCTAGCATTCCTCCCTCTCCTTAATGCCCAAGACGCACATGCCCTCAGAGCGTCATGGAACACATCTTTGTCCACACAAAATAGCTCAGGGAATGAGAGAAGTAGAGGCAGACCCTGGCCCCACGCTTGGGTCACCATCCCCAATTGATGGTATCTTTTTACAAGTAAGGCATCATCAGTCATTTGCCATCTCTTCTCTTGATCCGTGAAGTTTGGGGTCAGGGATTAAAATCAACACACCATGTCCACTTAAGTAAGGAATTTTGTGTCCTCTCAGTTTACCTGCGGGTTAACATCAAAGAAGCATGTATTCTCTTTGAGCTCCTGGAGATACTGCAGAGGGACAAGAGCTGTGATTCTGTAAGTTTGACGACCCTCTCAGAAGACTCTCCCATGAGGCATGTCTAGGGAATATGAGAAAATTGGATGAGCAAAAAAAAACAAAAGCTAGTAATACCTGGCCTTGCTGGAATGAAGGGGAAAAGTCATTCCCACAGGTTGTTGGTGCCAAATGATGCTTTATTTGTTTTCTGGGGCCCATTTGGTCATGGCTTAATAACCTAAGTGGGCTTTGATACAAAAGCCCGATTTCCACCTTTTAGGGAGATTCAGAGAAGGGTTAAGGAAAGAATCAGCAAGGTGATTCTGAAGCACCCAAGTTAAGGGGCCCTGGCTGAGAGGGCAGGACAAGTTGCCTCAGGAGTTCCCGGCTCCAGGGAGGAAAGACAGCTAATCTTTACAGAGGAAACTGCTTACAAGGCTCTGACTCCTGTTTTTCATTCAGTGGCTGGGTTAAATCTCAGGATAACCCTGGTAGTGAGGTATGGCTATCCTTCCTTCATGGGTGTGTGTGACTCCAAAGCACAGACACACATGGCGAGGAGGTTATGCCTCTTTCTCCAGATCTCTGCAAAGAGTGGGTCTTACCACATTATTAATATTAATCCCTAATGTAATATCACCCCGTTAGAATATTAGAATGCTTTCATTTTTCCCTATCTCACTTCTCTTTTAATGACATATTTTTCATACACATTCCTAAGTGTTTAGCTAATGGTCCCATTTTATGCCTCATAGTATGTCCTACGATAATTCTAGAGTTTGACAAGCAAACCTGCTCAGCGAGTTTCTGTTTATGCAGCATCCTGTTTAGATGGAAATTGGTTGGAACAGGATAATGAGAACTCGATATACTGCTGGGGGAGAGCTAATTTGGTTCTTTGAAGCTTCTTTGCAGAGACATTAGGCAGCTTCTGTCAGAGAGGAAACTGGGGTCCCATCAGCAGCCCCACTCTTATTTCTGACCTGCAGAGAACTTGGGAACCTGTGCCCAAGGAAGCATGTGTAAGAAGGGCCATGGAAACATGGCTGGTCATATCAAAACAGCCCCACCGTCACCTTATTAGAGAAATCTCAGAAACACTATTTTCAGAGAAAAGAGGATGCCAAAGGGCACTTACACCACGATAACACTTATATGTTTGTAGCTGAAACATGCACACAATTATATATGTGCAGTATTCTCTCACAAAAATTCTCTGAGGATGGCATCATTATACCCATTTGACAGATGATAAACTCAGACTCATCACAAAGGAAAGTCCATCTTCCAGAGTCACCTAGGCAGGAACAGGAATGAGATTCTACCTCTTACACTCCCCAAAAGACAACCAACAGTCTCCTTGATAGATGAAAACCTTCTAGGGCTTGAAAACTTGCAGTTTTACACATTTCCAGTATTGTGCCCATGTGGATACACACTCCCCAGCCCTTCTCTTTGAAGAAGCTGATGGTGAAGCTGATGGAATTCCGGTGCATGGTCCCGTAGGGTGTAATGGGTCTGGTGTCCGGGTCAAGGGCTTGTGATTCCTGCCTCCTCTTTATCTGCACTCTCTCTTCATTTGGGAGCTCCACGGGAAACTGCTTTTCCAATATCAATGTAGAAGATAAACATAGAAAAGGGATATGACAATGAATCAAAGGGCACAGCTTGATGATCTTCTTTTCTCACCCCCAAATCCCTCAGCAAAGCCATCCTGCAACACAGAAATGGCCCTAAAGGTTCATTCATTATGTGAGTAGGGGATACTTACTACCACATTTCCGGGTGGTCTCTGTGGGAGTTATGTTGTTCAGTTTTAGGTAATAGTCATCACTCTCTGGGAAGGAGGAGGAAGGTAGGACAGGACGCACATTTCTTGAAGTCTTCCTATGTGTCATGTACTCTGTACCAGGTTTCCCATTTACCTCCCCCCTACAGTTCTGTAAGGAAAGCATTGTGGGTCTCCTTTTACAGATGACCAAGGGTAAGCCAGTAGAGCCTAAGTAAGATTTCCACATATCATAAACCATATAATTGGGTTCCAGCTTTTGTGCTCATCACAATAATCAATCCATACTTAACAGATATTAACCCCAAATGACCTAAAAATGAGGTTTTGAAGGTAGGAAGTTGCTATCCTTTATGTTACAACAGTTTGTGACACTGCAAAGGACCACAGTACTTAAACACTTGGCATTTCACCTGTGGTATTAAAACTTCACGTCCTAAGCAAAAAGGGATTGATAACGGGAAAAGTCTAAAAGCCCTCTGTGGGTGAGAGGGGACAAAATGAAAGAAGAGTCAGGAATATTTCATATATCCAGCAACCTGTTATGTAGATGATAGGCCACCAAGGATTTATGATTGGTCATTTTACATTCCACCATGGGTGCTCACTCAACAGCCACTCTTGGAGGTGATGATGATGATGCTGATGACAACGACGATGACGACGACGACGATGACGACGATAATAATGGTGGTCCAAGTGAAATTTTGCCCCTGGGGCCGAGAGGCCTGGGAATGGGAACCATGCGAATTGACTGTTTTTCAAGGCAGTAGACAGACACGGAGGAGTCAGAGGAACACGCATTTCCTCCAGGAAAGATGATCTAGAAGGTGGGAAAATCAACACTGGCAAAGCTAATATAAGCAAATAGTACTGAAAATTGTATCTCCTTTTATCCAAACTCTTATTCAAGTAAACTATTATTCAGTTCATGGTTTAAGTCAGGGTATTTGAAGCTAGGAAAGGCTAAGGAATTTGGAGAAACTGCTATGTGAATGTCTGCTCAGTCATGAAACCTGGAATTATTCTAGTTTCTTCACTGTGCATTGAGGCCACCAGGGCTCCAATTGCCCTAAGTGTATTTTGGCACTGACATTTGACACTTCCCAAGCCAATGGTGAATTTTTTATACTGACCTGTAGTACTTTGTTTTTGCTTTGAATATAGTTGACACACAATGTTACATTAGTTTCAGGTGTAAGACATAGTGATTCAACAACTCCATATGTTATGCTATGGTCACCACAAGTGTAGCTGTCATCTGTCACCATACAACGCTCTTAAAATACCATTGACCATATTCCCTATGATGTGACGTCTATTCCTGTGACTTAGTGACCTGTAGCACTTTTAAATTATCATGTTTTTGACATTTTGTAAACACTGTGAATGGCAATTTCTTATTATTACTGCCTGGTGCCCCCATTTGGAACTTGGGGGCTGCAGGAAGTAGGTGGCTCTCAGGACAGATCTGAATGCATCTTTGAAAGTGTCGGGAATGTTGGAGACCCACAGCTCTAGAAGACCACTCCTTCTGCAGTTCTGAAACAGCTCCAACCATCTTTACTAATATAAACCATTAGTACTTGGCTATTGCAGGGGCCTCCAGGGCTTGAATCAAGGAAGTAGAACCATTGTCTCTGCTGAGAAGAAAGAAGGATGTGGGATATTCAGGGACTTAAACGTGTGTGAGAAGGCAGTATCTTAAGGAATGAGAAACATTCAGTGGAACTGGAGGATTTCCCTCTTCATCCATGACCAAAACCCTTGGTGGAATCCCAGGGCTGTGAAAACAGAGTATGATTATGTGAACCTCTTTCCCTCGCTCCCCTCCCTAACTCCTTTTCCCCTGAGATCTCTCACTCTCTACCTAAGCTCAGCCCTTGCCAGAGCATTGAAATGAGTGAGCTGCAAGCATAGGCATTCTGTGTCTAGGGACACACGCATGTGCTTAACCGCTTCCTGAGGAGGCATTACCAGACAGGTGATGGCAGGCCCAAGGACGTGTAATCTTTGAAAGATTTCCCATGTTTCTTGCCAAGCAAACACGTGGAAAGGTTTGGCAGTTAACATTCCATGAACTTGGTTTGAGATGACTGCCTGAATTTTTGAGTCAGGGAGGAGCACTGCCCTCCTGAGATTGGGGCCCAAAGTGAGTGAACTAACTCTGGTGTAGAAGGGAGGGGGAGTTGACGAGATCTGTACTCAGTATGAGGGGGACCGATTGAGGGGAAAGCACAGGACTTGAGGTCAGCAGGCCTGGATTTCTGTTGTAGTCTCCCCAAGTGTATGTGAAGGCATGTCAAGGTCTTGGCTCTGGAGACACCAGCTATTCTTATGCAGCAAATGAGTCCCAGGCCAGCATCCTATTAGTCAGCCTTGATCCTAGTCCTTGCCAACATGCAGCATAAGAGACAGGGAGGGCCTTTGCCTCCTGTGTCATTTAAACCCGGTCCTGAAGGTAGAGAGACATATTTTATTGAGCAGTGTTTTTTACTTCTCTTTGCAGAGGGCAAAAATCTCTGTTAAAGTACCAATCATAAGGATACTCACTAGGCTTGAGAAAAAAAAAAAATTGAAGACATCAGCGAGACCCTTACCACAGAGATAAAAGAGTTAAAGAAGGATCAATCAGAGATGAAGAATACAATAAATGAGAGATTGGAAACAGGCCTGATGCAATGAACAGCAGGATGAAAGAAGCAGTGGAATGAATTAGTGACCTAGAAGACAAAATAATGGAAAATAATGAAGCTGAACAAAAGGGAGAAAGAATTGTGCAACATGAGAATAGACTTAGGGAACTCAGTGATTCCATCAAACATAATACCATTCATAATATAGGAGTCCCAGAAGAAGAAGGGAGAGAAAAGGGGGCAGAAAATCTTTTTCAGGAAATAAGGGCAGAAAACTTTACTAATCTGGGGAAGGAAACGGACATCCAGATCCAGGAGCCACAGAGAACTCCCATCAAAATCAGCAAAAGCAGGCCAACACCAATTAATTAATTTTGCAAAGTGTAATTATAAAGAAAAAGTCTTAAAAGCAGCAAGACCAAAGAAGACCTTAACTTACAAGGGAAAAACCCATAAGGCTAGCTGCAGGTTTCTCAATAGAAACTTGGCAAGTCAGAAGGGATTGACATGATATATTCAAAGTGCTGAATGGGAAAAGTCTGCAGCCAAGAATACTCTATCCAGCAAGGCTATCATTTAGAATAGAAAGACAGATAAAGAGTTTCCTAGACAAACAAAAATTAAAGGATTTAATTAAAGGCTGACCACTAAGCCAGCCCTGCAAGAAATATTAAAGGGGACTCTTTGAGTGGAAAGGAGAGACCAAAAGTGACAAAGACAAGAAAGGATCAGAGAAAATCTCTAGAAACAATGACAAAGCAGGTAACAAAATGGCAATAAATACCTATCTATCAATAATTACTTTGAGTGTAAACAGACTAAATGGTCCAATCAAAACATATAGGGTGTCAGAATGGATTTAAAAAAACCAAACATCCATCTCTATGCTGCCTGCAAGAGACTCATTTTAGACCTAAAGACACCTGCAGATTGAAAGTGAGGGCGTGGAGTAACATTTATCACACAAACGGATGTCAAAAGAAAGCCAGAGTATCAGTACTTACATTGGACAAACTAGACTTTTTTGTTCTTGTTTTTATCCTGCTTTGGTATCACGATAAAATGGGCCTCATAGAATGATTTTGAATGTGTTCCCTCTATTACATTATTTGTAAGATTTTGGCAAAGATGGTCATTAATTATATATTTTTAAATGTTTGGTAGAATTCACCAATGAAGCCATGTAGTCTTGGGCTTTTCTGTTCTGGGAGATTTTTGACTCCTAATTCGATTTGCATTCTTGTCATTGGTCTAAGAAGATTTCCTATTTCTTGGATTCAAGATTCATGATTCCATCTTGGTAACTTGTGCATTTTTAGGAGTTATCTGGTTTTTTTCTACGTTATCTGATTTGTTAGTGTATAATTGTTTATACTGATCTGCTATCACACTATGCATTTATGAAGTATCTGTTGTATTGTTTTCTCTTCCATTTCTCACTTTGGTTTCTGAGTCTTCCCTCCTTTTATTCTTAGGACATGCAGTTAATATTTGTTATGTCTCTTTTTACATGATTTAACCAGGGGACTCTTCTGTGTGTACTTGAGGAAAATGTGTATTCTATTTTTCTTGGATGGAATGTGCCATATATATATATATATATATATATATATATATATATATATATATAATTAGAACCATGTATTCTGGGGGCACCTGGGTGGCTCAGCTGGTTTAGTGTCCAACTCTTGATTTCAACTCAGGTCATGATCTCATGGTCGTGAGATCAAGCCTTGAATTGGGCTCCACACTGGGTGTGGTGCCTACTTAAGATTCTCTCATTCTTCCTCTGCCCCTCCACTGAATGTTCCTTCTCACTCTCTCTCTCTCTCCCTCTCTCTGAAAAAATAAATTGAAAAAAGAACCATGTATTCTGAAGTATCCTCCAAGTATGCTCCAAGTTAAAAACAAACAAAAAAAATTTTTTTGTTGATTTTGCATCTGGGTAATGAAATTTGTCAAAAAAATTTTAAAGATTAATAAAAAAATAAATAATCGCTGAACATTCCATGTTCTAACAAGGAACGGAGAGACTGATGTAGAAAGCTGTTAAGTATTTCCAAGAGCCCTGCTTTACACCCTTCTTTGCAATTGTTTCATGTGTATCAGAATGGTCTATAAAGCTCACTATTGCTGGCAGGACCTTATGGGCACTTACCTTGCTCTTTCACAGCACAAGATCACTGCGTGAGGAGCATGTTAGATATTGAGTAGACACCTACTTGTTGGTAAGTGGACCACAGAATAGGGAGATGAGTCACTGAGTGGAGATAATGGACTCAGACACCAGAAAGAGGAGTAACACCAAATTCCCTCCAAAACTGGGGCTCATTCTGCACCCTATCACTTAATGCTTCTAGTGCTTTCTTTGAATACTTGTATTATTTCATTTTTAAACTTACAAGCATTTGAAGCATTTGAAATTCTTCCTGATTTAAGACAGAGAAATGGGTCCATTTTTACCTATTTACCTGAGTGAATGGATATCTTGTTATCACCACACCACTTCATTTTTCTTAATTGTTTTTAAATTTAAATTCCAGTATAGCTAACATATAGTGTTCTATTTGTTTCACATCTGTAATATAACGATTCAATAATTCTATATATTACTCAGTACTCATCATGATAAGTATAGTCTTTAATCTCTATCACCTACTTCAACCATTACCCCACACACAACTTCCCTCTGGTAACCATCGGGTTGCTATCTAGAGTTAAGTGTCTCTCTCTCCTCTCTCTCTGTCTCTCTCTATCTCTCTCTTTCCCTCCTTCCCTCCCTCGTTTTTCTTGGTTCACTTGTTTTGTTTCTTATTTTTTTTTATTTTTTAATATAATTTATTGACAAACTGCTTTCCATACAATACCCAGTGCTCATCCCAACAAGTGCCCTCCCCAATGCCCTTCACACACTTTCCCATCTCCCCCACCCCTCATCAACGCTTAGTTTGTTCTCAGTGTCCAAGAGTCTCTCATGTTTTGCCTCCCTCCATCACTGTAACATTTTTCCCCTTCCCCTCCACCATGGCCTTCTGTTAAGTTTCTCAAGATACACATATGAGTGAAAACATATGGTATCTGTCTTTCTCTGACTGACTTATTTCACTTAGCATAATACCTTCTGGTGCCATCCAGGTTGCTGCAAACGGCCAGATTTCATTCTTTCTCATTGCCAAGTAGTACTCCATTGTATATATAAGCCACATCTTTTTTTTTTATTTTTCAATATATGAAATTTATTGTCAAATTGGTTTCCATACAACACCCAGTGCTCATCCCAAAAGGTGCCCTCGTCAATACCCATCACCCACCCTCCCCTCCCTCCCACCCCCCATCAACCCTCAGTTTGTTCTCAGTTTTTAAGAGTCTCTTATGCTTTGGCTCTCTCCCACTCTAACCTCTTTTTTTTTTTCCTTCCCCTCCTCCATGGGTTTCTGTTAAGTTTCTCAAGATCCACATAAGAGTGAAAACATATGGTATCTGTCTTTCTCTGTATGGCTTATTTCACTTAGCATCACACTCTCCAGTTCCATCCACGTTGCTACAAAGGGCCATATTTCGTTCTTTCTCATTGCCATGTAGTACTCCATTGTGTATATAAACCACAATTTCTTTATCCATTCATCAGTTGATGAACATTTAGGCTCTTTCCATAATTTGGCTATTGTTGAGAGTGCTTCTATAAACATTGGGGTACAAGTGCCCCTATGCATCAGTACTCCTGTATCCCTTGGGTAAATTCCTAGCAGTGCTACTGCTGGGTCATAGGGTAGGTCTATTTTTAATTTTCTGAGGAACCTCCACACTGCTTTCCAGAGTAAGCCACATCTTCTTTATCCATTCGTCAGTTGATGGACATTTAGGCTCTTTCCACAATTCGGCTATTGTTGAAAGTGCTGTTATAAACATGGGGGTACATGTGCCCCTATGCGTGAGCACTCCTGTATCCCTTGGGTAAATTCCTAGCAGTGCTATTGCTGGGTCATAGGGTAGCTCTATTTTTAATTTTTTGAGGAACCTCCACAGTTTTCCAGAGCAGCTGCACCAGTTTGCATTCCCACCAACAGTACAAGAGTGTTCCCATTTCTCCACATCCTGGCCAGTATCTATAGTCTCCTGATTTGTTCATTTTAGCCACTCTAACTGGCATGAGGTGGTATCTCAGTGCGGTTTGATTTGTGTTCCCTCATGAGGAGTGACGTTGAGCATCGTTTCGTTTGTTTGCTGGCCATCTGGATGTCTTCTTTGGAAAAATGTCTATTCATGTCTCCTGCCCAATTCTTCACTGGATTATTTGTTTTTCAGGTGTCGAGTTTGGTGAGTTCTCTGTAGGTTTTGGATACTAGCCCTTCATCCGATATGCCATTTCCAAATATCTTTTCCCACTCTGTCGGTTGCCTTTTAGTTTTAATGATTGTTTCCTTCGCAGTGCAGAAGCTTTTTATCTTCATGAGGTCCCAAAAGTTCATTTTTGCTTTGAATTCCCTTGCCTTTGGAGATGTGTGAAGTAAGAAATTGCTGCAGCTGAGGTCAGAGAGGTTTTTTTCCTGATTTCTCCTCTAGGGTTTTGATGGTTTCCTATCTCACATTCAGGTCATTTATCCATTTTGAGTTTATTTTTGTGAATGGTGTAAGAAAGTGGTCTAGTTTCATTCTTCTGCATGCTGCTGTCCAGTTCTCCCAGCACCACTTGTTAAAGAGACTGTCTTTTTTCCATTGGATACTCTTTCCTGCTTTGGCAAAGATTAGTTGGCCACACATCTGTGGGTCCAATTCTGGGTTCTCCATTCTATTCCATTGGTCTGTGTGTCTGTTTTTGTGCCGATGCCATACTGTCTTGATGATCACAGCTTTGTAGTAGAGGCTAAAGTCTGGGATTGTGAGGCCTCCCTCTTTGGTTTCTTCTTCAATATTGCTTTGGCTATTTGGGGTCTGTTGTAGTTCCATACACATTTAGGACTGCTTGTTCTAGCTTTGAGAAGAATGCTGGTGCAACTTTGATTGGGATTGCATTGAATGTGTAGATTGCTTTGGGTAGTATTGACCTTTTGGCGATATTTATTCTTCCAAACCATGAACGTGGAATGTTTTTCCATTTCTTTGTGTCCTCTTCAATTTCCTTCCTAAGCTTTCTAGAGTTTTCGGCATATAGATCTTTTACATGCTTGGTTACATTTATTCCTAGGTATTTTATGGTTCTCTGTGCAATTGTGAATGGGATCAGTTTCTTTATTTCTCTTTCTGTTGCTTCATTATTGGTGTGTAAAAATGTAACCGATTTCTGTACATTGATTTTCTACCATGCGATTTTGCTGAATTCATGTATTAGTTCTAGCAGAGTTTTGGTAGAGTCTGTCTGGTTTCCCAGGTAGAGTATCATGTCATCTGTGAAAAGTGAAAGTTTGACTTCATCTTTGCCCATTTTGATGCCCTTGATTTCATTTTGTTGTCTGATTGCTGAGGCTAGGGCTTCCAACACTATGTTAAACAACAGTGGTGACAGTGGACTTCCCTGTCATGTTCCTGATCTCAGGGGAAAAGCTCTCATTTTTTCCCCACTGAGGATGATATCAGCTGTGGGCTTTTCCTAAATGACTTTTATGATGTTAAGTATGTTCCTACTATCCTGACTTTCTCGAGGGTTTTTTCTAAGAAATGATGTTGTGTTTTTCCAAATGCTTTTTCTGCATCTTTTGACAGGATCATATGCTTCTTATCTTTTATTTTATTAATGTGACATACTACATTGATTGATTTGTGAATATTGAACCAGCTCTGCAATCCAGGAATGAATGTCACTTGATCATGGTGAATAATTCTATTTATATGCTGTTGGTTTTGATTTGCTAGTATCTTCTTGAGAATATTTGCATCCATATTCATTGGGGATAATGGCCTGTAGTTCTCCTTTATTGTGGGTTCTCTGTCTGCTTTGGGAATAAAGGTAATGCTGATTTCATAGAATGAGTCCAAAAGTCCTCCTTCCGTTTCTGTTTTTTGGAACAGCTTGAGAAGGATAGGTATTAACTCTGTTTTAAATGTCTGATAGAATTCCCCTGGGAAGCCATCTGGCACAGTACTGTTATTTGGTGTTGTTGTGTTTTTTTTTTTTTTTTTTTTTGATAACTCATTAAATTTCTTCACTAGTTATGTGTCTGTTAAAATTTTGTATTTTTTACCTTTTGAGTTTTGGTAGTGTGTGGATGTGTAGGAATTTTTCCATTTCTTCCTCGCTGTCCAGTTTGTTGGTATATAATTTTTCATACTAGTTGCTGATAATTCCTTGTATTTCTGAAGGATTGGTTGTAAGAATTCCATTTTCATTCATGATTTTATCTGTCTGAGTCTTCTCTCTTTTCTTTTTGAGAAGCCTGGCTAGAGGTTTATCAATTTTGTTTATTTTTTCACCAAAACAGCTCTTGATTTCATTGATCTGTTCTACTGTGTGTTTTTTTAATTCTGTATTGTTGATTTCTACTCTGATCTTTATTATTTCTCTTCATCTGCTGGGTTTGGGGTGTGTTTTCTGTTCTGCTTCTAGTTGCTTTAGGTGTGCTGTTAGACTTTGTATTTGCAATTTTTCTTGTTTCTTGAGATAGGCCTGGAATGCGATGTATTTTCCTCTTAGGAGTGCCTTTGCTGCACCCCAAAGGTTTGGGATTGTTGCATTTTCGTTTTCATTTATTTTAATATATTTTTTGAATTTCTTCTCTAATTGCCTGGTTTACTGATTCACTCTTTAGTAGGACGTTCCTTAACATCCATGCTTTTGGAGTTTTCCCAGACTTTTTCCTGTGCTTGATTTCAAGTTTCATAGCATTGTGATCTGAAAGTGTGCATGGGATGATCTCAATTCTTTTATATTTATTGAGGGCTGTTTTGTTACCAAGTATGTGATCTATCTTGGAGAATGTCCCGTGTTCACTCAAGAAGAAAGTGTATTCTGTTGCTTTGGGAAGCAGAGTTCTAAATATATCTGTCAAGTCCATCTGGTCCAATGTATCCTTCAGGGCCATTGTTTCTTTACTGATTCTCCGTCTAGATGATCTGTCCATTGCTGCAAGTGGAGTATTAAAGTCCCATGCAATTACCATATTCTTATCAATAAGGGCACTTATGTTTGTGATTAAGTGTTTTATATATTTGGGGGCTACCGTATTCGGTGCATAGACATTTATAATTGTTAACTCTTCCTGATGGATAGACCATGTAATTATTATATAATGACCCCCTTCATCTCTTGTGATAGTCTTTAATTTAAAGTCTAGTTTGTCCGATATAAGTATGGCTACTCCAGCTTTCTTTTGACTTCCAGGAGCATGATCGATGGTTCTCCATCCCCTCACTTTCAATCTGAAGGTGACCTGGGGTCTAAAATGAGTCTCTTGTGGACTGCAAATAGATAGGTCTTGTTTTTTATCCATTCTGATACCCTATGTCTTTTGATGGGGCCAGTTAGTCCGTTTACATTCAGTGTTATTATTGAAATATACGAGTTTAGACTCGTGTTATCTGTAGGTTTCATGCTTGTAGTGATGTCTCTGGTACATTTTGGTCCTTGCAACTTTTCAGTCACAGAGTCCTCCTTAGGATCTCTTGTTGGGCTGGTTTACTGGTGATGAATTCCTTCCGTTTTTGTGTGTTCGAGAACAGCTTTATCTCTCCTTCTAGTCTCAATGGCAGGCTTGCTGGATAAAGGATTCTTGGGGGCATATTTCTCCTGTTCATCACATTGAAGATTTCCTGCCATTCCTTTCTGGCCTGCCAAGTTTCAGTAGATAGGTCTGCTACTACCCTCATTTACCTACCCTTGTAGGTTAAGTCCCATTTATCCCTAGCTTCTTTCAGAATTTTCTCTTTATCCTTGTATTTTGCCAGTTTCACTATGATATGTTGTGCAGAGGACCGATTCAAGTTATGCCTGAAGGGAGTTCTCTGTGCCTCTTGGATTTCAATGCCTGTTTCCTTCCCCAGATTGGGGAAGTTCTCAGCTATGATTTGTTCAAGTACACCTTCAGCCCCTTTCTCTCTCTCTCTCCTTCTTCTTCTGGAATTCCTATGATACGGATATTGTTCCGTTTGATTGAATCACTTAATTCTCTAATTCTCCCCTCGTAATCCTGGATTTTTTTAATCTCTATTTTTCTCAGCTTCCTGTTTTTACATAATTTTATCTTCTAATCTACCTATTCTCCCCGCTGCCTCTTCAATCTGCACTGTGGCCGCCTCCATTTTATTTTGCACCTCATTTATAGCATTTTTTAATTCATCATGACTATTTCTTAGTCCCTTGATCTCTGTAGCAGTAGATTCTCTGCTGTCCTGTATGATTTTTTCAAGCCCAGCAATTAATTTTATGACTATTATTCTAAACTCTTGTTCAGTTATGTTGCTTAAATCTGTTTTGATCAATTCTTTAGCAGTCGCTACTCCCTGGAATTTCTTTCAGGTGAATTCTTCCGTTTCATCATTTTAGCTAGTTTTCTGTCCCTTATGAGTTTTAAAATTTGTTGTGTGCTCTGCACCTGTGAGCACTGCTATATTAAAGGGTGGTCATACACTGTCCAGGGCCTGGCCCCTCAGGAGGTATTTTTTTGGAAAGTGTTACTTGCTCTCTGTTGTGACTTTGGTTAGTTCAGTTCCCTACTCATAGTCATGTCTTGGACCCTCCACCAGGTGTGCTTTGATTTTTTCCTTGACATACCCCTGTAAAGGAAAGCAAACAGACAGTCAAACAGGAGACAAGAACATGCAAACACACAAACATATAAAACAAACAAACAAACAAACAAACAAAAACAATCCAACAGCAAAAGTCCAGAAACACCAGCTAAAAGTAAAGAACAGGGTGGAGGCGGTGCTGATGGAAGAGCACATACAAAGAGAGAAATGACAGGGGCGGGGAAAAAGAAAAAATAAACACTAACCACACAGAGAGACTAAAAGACTTAATCCAGAGAAAGAGCAAGGAAAATAAGGAAGGAGGCGGGGAAAAGAAATGAGAATAAAATTACCCAGACAAAGAAACTATATGGCTTGATTATTCCAGAGAGAGAGAAAGGAATGTAAAGAACGAGGTGTAGAACATGTATCAAGAGAATGGATTAAATATGTCTGTGTAAACCAACCAATAACCAGAGGAATCAGCCTAGAGGAGGGAAGAGATAAGAGGGAGAAATGGAGGGGGGGAGAATATATCTATATAGCAAGAAGTGTCCCAGAATTAATCCAGGCAATGCAGCAGCACTGGTCAGGAGGAGAGGTCTGTCTGGTCCTACAGTGTCTACCCAGCTCCAGTAGATACACAGTTACCCAGCATGGAAGGACCTGGTTTGGCGTAGGCTGGTCCCGCCTCCACTGTGGGCCCTGCAGACTGATCCCTGAGGCCCCACCTTGGTGGTGGTGGGGAGAAAAATGGCAACCCCCCAGTCTCTTCTCCATGACCCAGTGTCCCGAATCACTCCTTTGGAGCTCTCCTCCCTGTGCCGCAGGCGCAGACAAGGCTGTCTGTCTTGCTCCTCCAACTCCTTTGCCCTGGAGGCTTGGCTGGGAGTTAAACTCAGCCTCCGTGTGCCCCAGTACTGGGGAAGCACTTCCCGATATGAGGTCCCGGCTGCTTTTGTCCTGTGCCGCAGCCCTTCAGGGGAGGGGACCGGTTTCTCCTAATGTGGACAGCGCCCCTGATCTCCCAGTGAACCCGGGGGTGGCTCCCCTCCTCCCCAGGTGTGCTAACAGGGCAGCGGACCCCAGTCCAAAGATGGGATCTGCAGTTAGAGATCCTCTAGCCTGCAGTTAGAGATGGGATCCCTCTCCATCCTGGTCCGAGGTTCTTCCTCTTGTCCAGATACAGTCCTACACTTCCCCAGCCACTCTTTGTCTCTCAGCAGAAGGGGATCCCTCCCCTCTGTGCCTACACAGCCCATTTTATCTCCCCCAGTTTGCAATCACCCATCTATGGTCTCTCAAGCTGTCCCAGTTTCTCCCTTGTAGACTCAGTCTCTTTTCCTCCCAAACTCTTGGGGTTCAGAGTCCTTTCACTTCAGTCCTTCTTTGTTTGGGAGACATGGGAAATACAGATCCCCTACTTCTCTGCCATGTTGTGAGCCTCATTTGTTTCTTAAATGCCACATATGAGTGAGGTGATATAATATTTGTCTTTCTCTGACTGACTTATTTCACTTAACATTATGCTCTCTAGCTCCATTCATGTTGTTTCAAATGGCAAGGTTTCATCTTTTTTATGGCTGAATAATATTCCTGTGTGTGTGTGTGTGTGTGTGTGTGTGTGTGTCACTTCTTCTTTATCTATTCATCTTCTGGTGGGCACTTGGACTGCTTCCATAATTTGACTATTGTAAATAATGCTGCAATAAGCATAAGGATGCATGTATCCTTTTGAATTAGTGTTCTTGTACTTTTGCATAAATACCCAGTAGTGCGATTACTGGATTGTAGGGTAGTTCCATTTTTAACTTTCTGAGGAAACTCCATACTGTTTTTTACAGTGGCTGCACCCGTTTTCATTCCCACCAACAGTGCAAGAAGTTTCCTTTTTCTCCACATTGTCGGCAACACTTGTCATTTCTTGTGGTTTGGATTGTACCCATTCTCATAGGGGTGAGGTGATACCTCATTGTGGTTTTGATTTGTATTTCCCTGATGATAAGTGATGTTGGGCACCTTTTCTTTTTTTAACTTTTTAATGTTTATTTATTTTTGAGAGACAGAGAGAGGAAGAGACAGAGAGTGAGCAGGGGAAGTGCAGAGAGAGAGGGAGACACAGAATCCGAAGCAGGCCCCAGGCTCTGTCTGGTGGACATCTGTATGTCTTCTGTGGGTAAATGTCTGTTCGTGTCCTCTACCCATTTTTAAATTGGATTATTTGACTTTTGGATGTCACAACAGCACTTCTAAATCATCAGTCACATCTCCAATGATTTGAAATGCTGCTTTAATCACATCCTAATCTTGAAAATATAATTAGGTTGTATTAGTATCATGTTTTCTGTTTCATTAGTCATGCTGTCAATTCACGAGTCAACATCATCTTCTTGTATTGTACACTATGTATTGTGTGCTTTAGTATCTGATAAGACCAACTGTCACATCCTCCCATTACACTTATTTTCCAGATTTATTTCACAATTGCTGTTTATTCTACCAAACAATCTGACAATCAACTTATCTAAGCCTATCAAAACAGCTAATGGCATGTTAATGGGATTGCATTAAGTTAGTAAATTAACTTAGGGTCATTGGGACCATTATGATCTTGAGTTCTTACCTAAGAATATGATATGTCTTTCTACTGCCTCAAGTTTAATTTTGTGGGGTTTTTCTTTATGCATTGTCCATTGCTAGCTGAGTTTATGACCAATCATTTCCTTCTCGCCCATTATGCCGTATAATGATTTGTTTGTTTGTTTGTTTGTACATAAGAAGGTTATTGAGTTCTGATGTTGACAGCATAACCTGCTACTTTCCTAGATTCTCTTTTTGTTTGTTGTACTTTTCCTAGCGTTGGGGGGGGGGTGGTTTCCAACATGTAATCATACTATCAACAAATACAGAGAATTTTAGCTCGTCCTTTGCTTCTAATTGCTTGCCCTTGTCAGTTGTATTCATAACACCTCTCACATGGTGGCGAATATTGGAGGAGAAAAGTAGGCATCGTGTCTTGCTTTTGGCTTCATAAGGAAAGCCTCTAGTGATTCTCCATTAAGCAGGGTGCTGGGGCTTTGTGTGTATGTGTGTATGTGTATGTATGTATGTGGGAGGCCGGACCCCAGTGTCAGGCTGATACCGGGTTGAGCAACGGCTCCCTGTTGACTCAGCCAACCCGGTGGTGCCCCCTCCCATTCCCCCACTTGCAAAGGCATACGAAAGCCTTGTCAAGGCTGAGAAAGCTAATTCCTGAAGCCTGTGGTCTGTGGGTGTTGGCAGTAATGTTACCCCCCTTTTCTACCCCGGGTCAAATAGAAACAAACATGGGAACTGTGTTTTGCTAGCAATCTATCAACAAGGTCTTGTTGTGACCCGTTTAGAAAGTTCACAAGGTACACAGAACTAAATGTTTTGGTTGGCAGCGATCATGTGAAACCTGTTTATTCTTAGAATGATCTGACCCATAAGAGTCTTGATATAAAAGATTGTGTACAGCAACAATAAAGCCGTCACTTGGGCCATCAGCCCCGGGAACCCTCCTGTTCCCAAACTGGCTTCTCTTCTCTTTTTTTTCTTACACTCCTCCCCTACCCTCAGGACCCTGATCTTGGTGTTTGTTGCGCCGGTGGCAACAAGTGGAGCCCGAACAGGGACCTGAGACAACAAGGAGGAAAGCGAAAGCAGATCGCACGGCATCTAATTCAGGTAGGGGAACTGTGCCAGCAGCACAGACGACGGGAGTAAAACTATGGGACAGAAACAGTCTACGGAACAGGGATATTTTGTAACTGCCTTGCAGGCTCTTATGAAGGAGAAGGGAATTAAGGTTTCTCAGTCAGCCCTTAGGGAATTTTTTGACATAGTGCATGATTATTGCCCATGGTTTCCAGACGGCGGTACAGTTGATTTAAAGGATTGGCAGCGAGTTGGTCAGAAACTTAAGAATCAAATGAAGATTTGTGGGGCTGCGGTTCCAGGGACCTTGTGGTCTACTTGGACCTGTATTAAAGAGGTCCTTGATCCTGGAGGTTGCTGCAGGATTTGAGAGCAATTAATGCTATCATGAAGCCCATGGGGGCTTTACAACCTGGCCTCCCTTCCCCATCGGCCATTCCTTTACAATATCAATTACTAGTTTTGGACTTAAAAGATTGTTTTTTTACCATTCCGTTAGCCCCTGGTGACGGAGAACATTTTGCATTCTCCCTGCCTTCCACTAACTTACAGGAACCTGCTAAGCGGTATCAGTGGAAGGTCTTACCGCAAGGCATGGCTAACAGTCCAACTTTACGTCAAGAGTTCGTGGCCAGAGCAATTACCCCTTTTAGACAGAGCTTCCCCCATGTATATTGCATCCATTATATGGACGACTTACTTTTGGCTGCTGAAACTGAGGAATTATTACAGGAGTCTTTTATTTCTCTTCAAAGATGCCTTAAAGCATATAATTTGATTGTTGCCCCTGAGAAAGTTCAAAAGGAAGCCCCTTTTGAATACCTAGGGTATCTCATCTCCAAATCAACTGTTCGACCTCAGAAAGTATCAATTAAAACCGGACATTTGACTACTCTAAATGATTTTCAGAAATTATTAGGAGATATAAATTGGATTAGAAATACACTAGGGGTCACCACAGAACAATTACTGCCTTTGTTTAATATTCTAAAAGGAGATAGTTCTCCAGCGTCCCCGTGAAGTCTCACTCAAGAAGCTAAAGAAGCTATAAGACATATAGAACAGGCCATTCAGCAGGCCCAAGTCACTAGAATTGACCTTTCTCAGCCTTTGCATCTAATAATATTAAAACCTCAGGTCATCCCCTTTGCAATTCTGTGGCAATCTCATGGCCCACTTGAATGGCTACATTTAGCCTTACACTCCCTGCATGTCATTAATCCTTTGCTATCTATGGTTTGTCTTCTTATCATTAGAGGAAGATCCTGAGCTGTTCAGCTCTTTGGACACGATCCAGAATTTATTGCATGTGCCTTTCTGACACAGAAGCTGGTGGACGCTGCTTTTGCCCAGTCCATCGAATGGCAATTCGCCTTGGCTAATTTTACAGGCCAAATTAAATTTCATCTACCTTCTGTATCTTTAATACAAGGTTTCAGTCTTATAGATATTTTGCCCTATAATCCTATTGTTTGTCAGCCGATTGAAGATGCTGCTTCCATCTTTGTGGATGCTAGTAAAGAGGGTAAAATTGCAGTGTATTATGTCACTTCCCAACATAAAAATTTGATCACTTTAAATTATACGACTAAATCTGTCCAAAGGGCCGAGCCTTGTGCTGTACAGGTAGCCCTAAAAACTTACCCGGAATCTATAAATGTCTATTCTGACAGTCAGTACATTGTCAAAGCCGTGTTGCAGCTTCCCACTGCCTTTATACTGACAGCGGATGAGGAACTTTATCATCTATTTCATGCTATACAAAAACTTCTTAATTTACGGCACAGTCCAATTTATATTTCCGACATTCGAGCTCACACCGATCTACCTGGTCCCCTAGCTGCTGGGAATCGGATAGCCGATGCAGCAACCCATTTACTGCAAGTTCTGCCCATTACCACTCCTTTGGAAACAGCCAAAAGGTGTCATGATAATTTTCATCAGAATGCGGCAGCCCTTCGACAAGAATTCAAAATATCTCATGAGGTGGTCAGACAAATTGTTAAACAACGCAACATCTGTCCACAATTCTTCCCACAGCCGGTCTATGCCATTAATCCCCGAGGTCTTCGGCCCAATGATTTGTGGCAAATGGACATCACACAATATTTACCTTTTGGGAAATTGCAATATATACATGTGCCTGTTGATACTTGCTCAGGCTATATACATCTTCAGCCCACTCAGGAGAAGCATTTGTTGATGTTCAAAATCACCTATTTTCTGCCTTTGCAGCAATGGGCAAACCTCGTAAAATAAAAACTGACAATGGTAGTGCTTTATCCCACAAACCATTTTGCAATCCCCTGAAGGAAGAATTCATTCTGATCTTTGGAAGTTATATGCTGCCTTTGATAAAATATATACTAATGACAGTTTTAGTTTTCCAGAATATTATCTTTCTCCAGTTCTACAATTGCGTGCCTGTGTTCCACCTCCCTACTATTTGATTGTTGGAGATGGGACCATTACTCCAGTGAAAGAAGATCGTCATCAGTTATACCAGCTGACTTGTCCTGCTTGTGTTTTGACCAATTGTCTACCAGTAGATGGACCCTCTAGAAGTGAAATGAAGGTTTATCTACTCTTACAACCTCCCTATTGGATGTTGCCAGTAAATGTTACAGGACCTTGGTATCCTAATTATGGAATGCAATTTGCCTTAGAAATCAGTAAACGGCTGTGCAGGACCAGACGGTTTCTTGGACTCTTGATTGCTGGACTCATAGCAGCAGTGACTGTAATTGCCTCTGCAACTGTATCTGTAATATCCTTACATGTAAGTGCCCAAACAGCATCCCATGTAAATGAATTGGCTCATAATGTATCCAAGGTGTTTGCCGCTCAAGAGCGAATAGACCGTAAATTGGAAGCCCAATTGGAGGCACTACAAGAAGCATTGATATATCTTGGTGATCAGTTTGCTGTTTTGCGTACCAGACTTTCTATAATTTGTCATGATGCATATAAGCATATCTGTGTTACCCCTTTAGAGTATACTAATATGACATGGGGACAAGTGCGTCGTCATTTACAAGGGGTTTGGCATGACACTAACACTAGCTTAGACCTCTTACAGCTACAAGAAGAGATAAATGCTATTGCAAGTAGCTCACTCAGTTTCCCTGACCCTGGAGATCTCGCTGGAACCATACTGCACCAACTTAATGGGTTTAATCCATTTAATATTCTTCAGCATTCCTTTTGGATCTTTATTGGAATTGTTTCCGTAATATCTGTTATACTTGTCTTGCTGTGTTGTTTCTGGAGATGGGGTCTCACTGCCTTTACCACGTACCAAGCCAGGATGCACATGTTGCAATTACAAACAATAGGGGGAAATGTGGGAGTGAGTGCCAGGCTGAGACCGGGTTGAGCAACGGCTCCCTGTTGACTCAGCCAACCCGGTGGTGCCCCCTCCCATTCCCCCACTTGCAAAGGCATACGAAAGCCTTGTCAAGGCTGAGAAAGCTAATTCCTGAAGCCTGTGGTCTGTGGGTGTTGGCAGTAATGTTACCCCCCCTTTTCTACCCCGGGTCAAATAGAAACAAACATGGGAACTGTGTTTTGCTAGCAATCTATCAACAAGGTCTTGTTGTGACCCGTTTAGAAAGTTCACAAGGTACACAGAACTAAATGTTTTGGTTGGCAGCGATCATGTGAAACCTGTTTATTCTTAGAATGATCTGACCCATAAGAGTCTTGATATAAAAGATTGTGTACAGCAACAATAAAGCCGTCACTTGGGCCATCAGCCCAGGGGACCCTCCTGTTCCTAAACTGGCTTCTCTTCTCTTTTTTTTCTTACATTCCTCCCCTACCCTCAGGACCCTGATCTCGGTGTTTGTTGCGCCGGTCGCAACATATGTATATATGTATATACACAAATATATGTACATATTATCCTCTGCTTTCTACCTTCTGGAGTTCTATAACATGAATGGATCAATGGATGAATGTGAATGGGTATTGATGCTGTCAAATGCCTTTTCTGCATCTGTGGAGGTGGTCATGTAATTTTTCTCTTCAGCTCTATTAATACAACAGTCATATTATTAGATTTCATGACATTACACCTTTGCAGTCTTAGGATAAACTGCACCGTGTCATGAACTGGTGTGTGTGTGTGTGTGTGTGTGTGTGTGTGTGTATGCTTGTGTCATAGGATTGTGTTTGCTGATATTTAAGAAACTTCCTTCGTCATATTCTTCTGTGCAATTAGACTGTAATTTTCATTTTTGGTGAAAATTTGCTAGATTTTGGAATCAATTATGTACTTGGTTCATCATCTTATCATTAAACGTTTGGTAGAATTTGCCTGAGGAAAGTACCACTCCAGTCACTTTTCTTTCTTTCTTTTTGTTTAATATAATTTATTGTCAAATTGGCTTACATAGAGTGTGTAAAGTGTGCTCCTGGCTTTGGGGGTAGATTCCCATGGTTCATCGCTTATGTATAATACCCAGTGTTCATCCCATCAAGTGCCCTCCTCAATGCCCATCACCCATTTTCCCCTCTCCCCCCAACAGACACATGATAAGTTGCTCAACATCACTCATCATCAGGGAAATACAAATCAAAACCACACTGAGCTACCACCTCACACCAGTCAGAGTGGCTAAAATGATGAACAACTCAGGAAACTACAGATCCTGGCAAGGATGTGGAGAAACGCGAACCCTCCTGCCCTGTTGGTGGGAATCCAGTCGCTTTTCTACGGGAGGAATCTTGAGCCAGTTCATCTATTTCTTCCAAGTAATGGGTTTGTTTAGACCTTCTGTCTCAACTGGGGTCAACTGGGGTAAGTTGTAATTTTCTAGAAATACGTCCATTTCATCTATGTGTTCAAGTGTAGTTGAATAGAGTTGTGCAAGTTCTTCACTTGAGAGTCTTAAGATCTTCCTTTGTTTTGATGACAATTTCCCACTTGTTACTTGAAATGTTCTGTGTCTGTCCTTTCCTGCCTGTTTTCTTGATTACTATACCATTGATTTGTGCATCTTGTTGGTCCCTCCTGAACAAGCCTGCCAATATCTTTATGCATAAGTTCTATTGTAGTTTTGTTTTCTAACCCTTTTATTTCTACTTTTACTTTTAATGATTCTCTCTGTCTACATTCTTTTAGTTTCCATTGTGGTCCTTTATCTGGCTTTTTGACTGAATGTTTTATTTATTTATGCTTATTTTTATTGACACAGGTATTTTTACCATAAAATTTACTCTGACAATTGTTCTAGCTTCCAATTCTGATATATTGCATTTTCATTATCATTACTCCCATCAAATTCTGTAGTTTTAACCTGAATTTTCCACTTATTTCTAAGATTTGTTTAACAGCCTCAGAAAGAGTCAGTTTTCACGAATGTTCCATGCTCGTCTGAAGAGTAGATGTATTACCTAATGTAAAGCTTCAGAATTCAGATGTCTATCTATAAGGTGTGTCTTTTGCATTCTGATGTTTAGATCTTCTGTATGATTATTAGATTTTTGGGGGGCAAACTGGTCATTCTTGGAATGAGGGACTTGTGTTAAAATCATTGGTCATCAGTGTCTTTCTTCCTATTTATCCTTATACTTCCTACAGTTTTTGCTCTATGAATAGCTTTGCTGTGTGACTGGGTACATAATTATTCATAACTCACATCTTCCTTGTAAATTTTATCCTTTAGCTTTATCAATGGTGCTCTTTTTTTTCTCATCTAAATCATTTTGATGTCAATTCTATCTTCTTGAATGTCAGGATTGTAAACACTGCTTTCTTTTTTATTTGCAATTGGCTTAACCATGTGAATGACATTGTTTTAGGTGTATCTCTTGAAAGAGAATGGTTTTGGATGTTGCTTCCATGGCAATCTTGAAATATTTCTACCATTTACACTTTTTGATAGGATCACTATGTTTGGTCATTTGGCTCTGATCTGTTATAATGTTCATACACACATATAAACTATATATGTAACCTCAGTAGGTCTTTTCACTAGGTTGTCCACTTCACTCTCTCCTTTTTGTTGGTGTTCAGAATGGTTATTATTTTTTTCCAGTAGTTACTTCCATTACTCCTTAATAGCCTACTTAATATTCTTGATATGGAATGGACACTTATTTGTAAATAAATAGGTGGGCAAAGGATATCAATACATAATTCACATAAAACCAATACACATACAAACTGTCAGCTATATGATTGAATTAGTTCTGGAGATCTAGTGTACAGCATGGTGACCATAGTTAATAGTATTGTATCGCATACTTGAAATTTGTTAAGAGGCTAGGTCTCAAGAGTTCTCATTAAAGAAAAGTAACCATGTGACGCAACGGATGTGTTAATTAGCTTGATTGTGGCAATCATTTTGCAATGTATACGTATATCGAATCATCAAATTGTACACTTCAAAATATATACAATTTTAATTTCTCAAATATACTTTAATATGGCTGAGGAAAAAACCAACTGCACACCCAGTGCCCTTTTAACATATGCTTAATCAAAATAATTAGAGAAATACAAATTAGTACCCTGGGCTATCATGCTAAGTGCAACAGGCACGTTGCTGAAAAGAATATATAATGCTATCTCAATTTTACAAAAGGATATATGTATGTGAATATGTTTTGTGTATTTCAACACACATGCATACACACGCATCTCTAAGTAGGTGAATGTGTACACACACACACACACACACACACACACACATGCACGTCTCTAAGCAGGTAGATGTATGGGATCGTGAGTACTGAGTTCCTGAGTTCCTTTCATAAGCCTGACTGACCTCAGTTGTCTGTAAAATGGTCATAGTAATACTTACCTCACAAAGCTGTTATGAGTAGAGAAGACAAAAACTATAGAAAATGTGTGACACATAATGCTTAAATAAATTAAAGTTTGTTCTCCCCTGTGTTCTTCCTCTCACAAAAGGGCTCATTTAAGCATGGATAGCTCATAGAGGTACTTGGATCGGAGGTAGCAAGAAACAAAATGTATACACACTTATATGATAAATGAGCTTTGCTGTCATTTCTTTGTAGGAGGAGATACCGACACATGGTGTGGGAGAGGAAGCAAATCATCCCCTAACTACTTTTTATTTGATGTGTGTTATCCTACTTGCCACAAATATGCCACTCATAGATCATTCCTGCTAATGTTTTCACCTGCATTGTATTCTTCCAAAAGTTTTCTTATGCAGGTGTTTAGATATTTCTGCATGCATGTATTTATATGTTTATATTCAAAAGATGAGGTCTCAGGTTTCATGTAGTCTTATAAACTTATATCACTCTAGTGGATTTATTTGTGTCCCCCAAAAGGTATGTCCAAATCCTAACCCCCATATCTGTCAACATGACCTCATTTCAAAATAGAGTCTTTGCAAATGTGATTAAGTTAAAGATCTCGAGATGAGATTACCCTGAATTTAAGGTGTTTCCTAGATTCAATGACTGCTGTCCTCCTAAGAGAAACAAAAGAGAGATTGCACACACACACAGGGAAGAAGATGAGTCGCACTGCCACAAACCAAGGAAAGCCAGGAGCTACCAGAAGTTGGAAGAGGTAAGGAAGGATTCTCTTCTTGAGGCTTCAGGGAGAGTGCGGCCTTACTAACACCTTCTGGTCTCCATAACTGTGAGACACTAAATTCCCCTTGTTTTATGTCACAAATTTTGTCATATTTTTTTTAATTGAAGCCCTAGGAAACTAATACACCTATTAGCAACATACTTCAGTGTCATCGGTTGTGAATTCATGTCAGTCTATATCCTTTTTTTTTTAATTCCTGTGGGAATGGTAATATCAATTATGATATGTAAAAATAGATATGGCTGAAAATTTCTTATGTGCTAATATTTTATGAATTGTTTCATTTAATGGCCACAGCACTCCTACGAGGTAGATACTGCTGCCAATTCCTATTTTGTAGGCAAAAAGTTGAGGGACACAAAGAACAAGGATTTGGCCAAGACCGCACATTTAAGGAGCAGGACAGCTTGGGTTTGTACCCAGTACTTCATGCTCCAGAGCATGCCCCATGCCTAGGAAACTGTCAAAGATTTGCTGTTCATTAACAGAAGCAGTGTGCACAAATATTATTATTTTAGGAGGTTATTTAAATGAATATTCAGTATGTGTCAATATACGTATATGAAAAAAGTTGGACCTGGTGACAAAAGATGGCTTGCGATCTTGGTGAAAGCACATTCATTGCAATTATGGGGAAGGAAGACACAGTGCAGTGAGGTAAGGAGTCAATGGGAAGTGAAGAATGATAACAGGAAATGCAGGAAATGACTTCTGTAACTTTGTCTTTGAAGGAATCAAGGAAAGAGGAAGAGACAGAGAGAGGGAGAGAGAGAGAGAAAGGGAGAAAGAGAGAGGAAAGGTGAGAGAGAGAGAGAAAGAAAAGAAGAGAGAGAGAGGGAGAGAGAGGGAGAGAGTGAGAGCGCGCCACCTCTGGCTTAAAGGAGATGAGGGGTCCAAGGAGAGACTTTTTTCTTGTTTTTAATCTTTAATGCCTTGAAAGGGCTAATTTAAAAGTTCGTGTGAAGGAGCCATCTCATCTCAGATTTAACACTTGATTTTGCCCACATATTTATTTCTCTTCTTACTCTCTTGTTTTAGAGTTAATGAAATGACTCTAATGGAACAGTATGAGTTTTAAGTTGAGTACCACATATATTTAATTATCAGTGAATGAAATAAATGAATAACTGTGTATCAAAGAAATGTTAGCAATTTGTAGGTTTTTGCCTCTCAGGGAGGCATCAGACAGCTGAAATCCTGGTGGATGTGGTGAGATAACATATGAAATGAAGACCCCTGTACTGATGACTGCACAAAAGGTCCAAATTTTTCCTATAAATGTATTAGCGTTCCGAGCAGTCCAGGAGCAGCAGTTAAGCTAATACCACACTGTTTCCCTGGTGTCATTTCTCACTGAGCTCATCAGGTGAGTCAAAAACAAGCCTGTCTTTCCAGCGTGGGGAACTGAATTAGGTTCTGCTCAGAGGCAGGATGGTATTAAACAGCCCTTTGGGGCTTCTGAGTCACTGAAGAAAGTAGAGAACCTTCCCTCCAATATCAAGGGCACTCAAAGGCAATTTTATTGACTTATTTTTTTTTTGATGTTTATTTATTTTTGACAGAGAGAGAGAAAGAGAGAGAGAGAAAGAGAGAGAGAGAGCATGAGCTGGGGAGGGACAGAGAGAGAGGGAGACACAGAATCTGAAGCAGGCTCCAGGCTCTAAGCTGTCAGCACAGAGCCCGACACGAGTCTCAAACACGCTGACCCCAAGACCATGACCTCAGCCCAAAGCTAAGACTGGACGCTTAACCGACTGAGCCACCCAGGTGCCCCGATTATTATTTTTTTTAACTGAGTGTGGGTCACGGTTATGGACTGAATGCTTCAGTCCACCTCCCCATGCCCCCATGCCCCCATGCCCCCACACCCTGGCCAAATTCATGTGTAAGTTCTATCCCCTAAGATGATGGAATTTGGAGTGGGGCTTTCAGGAGCTCATTAGGATTGAATGAGGTCATAAGGGTATGACCCTCATGATGGGATTAGTGTCCTTAGAAGAGGAAATACTAGAGATCTTGCCCTCTCTCTCTCTCTCCCTCTCTGCCAACTGAGGACTCAGCAAGAAGACAGCCATGTATAAGCCAGGAAGAGAGCTCTCCCCACATACCAACTGTGCTGGAATCCTGGTCTTGGACTTCCAGCCTCCATAACTGCAAAAAAAAAAAAAATGCATTTTTGTTGTTTAAGTCACCCAGCCTATGGTATGTTGTTATGAGTGCCCAAGCTGATTAATGTGTTCACCTTTTCCTCATTTGTATGTCTTGTAATATTTTTAAAAATTAGACCTTTTACATAATACATGTTTGCAACTCTGGCTTCTGATATTTTTCAACAATTTTGCTGTTGCTAGATCTATATTGTTTGTTTGTTTAGCCATATGTCTTGAAGAAACCTTTGAAATTTGCTTCCTTTGTCAAATACAGCAGATGATGCCTTGTTTAGTGTGTGTGTGTGTGTGTGTGTGTGTGTGTGTGTGTATGTGTACATTTGTGCACATGTAGGAGCATGTCTTGCTCAGTTTTGTTCTTGCTTCTATAGGTCTGTCTTATTAAGGGCATCCACTGGTTCTGTGTAGTCTAAAGATGAATAAATGATTGGATAGAGTTTGTGCTCCAACAACTCCAGCCAGTAAGGCTTCTGTGCTCTGTCATTATATCTGTGTGTGGGTAGGGGATTGCATTCAAAGTTCTGGGTTCTTGTCACATCTCCTCTGTCTGTGAATGCTTGGTTCTCTCAGGGCTGGGGCCCTGGCTAGGGTTTGGGTTAGGTCTCAAGAGGGGACAGGGCCTGGACCCCCAGCAGTGCAGTAGTCTCCCCAGAGGGCTGAGTTGAGGGCACAGGTTAGGATGCGGGTCAGGCTCAGTCCTTGGGTTCAGGTTAGGATGCAGGTCAGGCTCAGTCTTGGGTTCAAGTGCCAGCCTCTGGTGTGGGCCAAGCTTAGCTTTGACCTCAGCATCCCCCTTGTGCAGCTCCATCCCTGCTTTAGAGATGGCATGACGACTTTCCAGGTTCCAGCTCAATAATCTTGCACCGGTTCTGGGCTCCAAATCCATTCTGTTGTCAGACCTAGGAATTGGGCCCCCATAAGGAAAGAGCCTTGGCTATAGATAGGGTTAGATCCCAGGAGGGTTCAGGGGCTGAACCGACAGCAGTCCAGTGAGTTCCCTGGAGGGCTGAGTTGAGGGAGCCTGTTAGGATGTGGGACAGGCATAGGGTTTGGGTGCAGTGGACGACCGATTGTGTGTCCCATGCTTAAGTTTGGGCCCCAGATCCTCCTCTGAGGCTCCATTCAGGCCCTGGAAACTCACCACTAGTCAGGAGTGTTTGGACAGCTGGGCCCTTTCTGATCTCTGCTATGCATTCATGTAGCTGCAGCCAGGAACATGCTCACCGCAACCATGACCACGAGCTCAGGCTAGCAGAGTCATTACAGCTCCCACCTATCCACTTCAGAGATCATCAATGCCACCAACAGCTTCCCAAATTCAGCCAATCCCTTTAAGCACATCAGAAAACTTCCTGTTCCTCCTGACCTGCCACACTGTAGAATTCCATACCTATCAAGCTGGGGGATGGAATGAAATGGAATGGGAGCAGCCCCACCCAAACATCACAGAATCCCACTATTTTATGTAAAGTTCAGCAGTTTTCAAAACATTCAGATTATTGTACACCTCTGGTCGCTTTCCAAGGCATGGAAATGGCTGGTTATTAAAATGTTGTCCAGCATGATAGTTGCTTTCTTGGGGACAGGAACTGCCAGTCCTCTCAGTGGCCATAGCCAGAAATCCTCCTCCTTTTTCTGAACCCGACCTTCTTTCACAATTGTAATATTGCTCTTGTTGGCTCCTCTCTGAGCTCCCAAAATAGAGAAACACTTTGTGATGTCAGCTTTGGGTCTGGGCACTCCACTGTGGCTACTGCTTTCCTCCTCATGCTCTAGTGATGACTCAGCCTACAAAGCTGTACACTCTGGCCTCTTATTGAGTAAGAGTTGCCTCAAGTCTTCATTAAAACAGCATATGTATTTTGATTTAATAGACACCAACCGTCAGTGGCTTGTAAGGAGATGGGGACTTATGAGGAAGGCTTTACACATTCCCAGGCCCTTGTTTATAATGCCAGTAAGAAAAACCCCTGACCTCCCCTGCTTATAGGTAATGTGTTGGTTGAAGGTCAAAACCTGAAATAAATATTGCAACTGGTGTTCATGACTTCAACTAGTAAGAAAGACTGCACTCTCTACAAGGCCAGCTTCCACACATAAATCTGCACTTATTTAATTTAATTTATTTATTTATTTTATCGGGGGGGGTATTACTTTAGTTAGTAAAAACACAAGCCCTCCTCCCTGAGAAATTTCTTGACTTCATTTTTTAAAGGCATATTTTTTAAAGTAATTTTAGGCTTACAACAAAATTTGGAGGAAGGTAGAGATTTTCCAAATAATTTCTGCCCTCACACATGCATAATCACCCTCATTATCATCTTTCACCAGAATGATACTTTTTTTTTTTAACCACTGATGAACCTACATTGGCACACCATAGTCACCCAGTACCCATAATTTGACCTCAGGCTCACCATTGGTGTTGTACATTACGTGGATTTAGACAAATATATAATGACGCATTTCTATCACTATAATATCACACACAGCATTTTTATTGCTGTAAAAGTCCTCTGTGCTCTGTCTATTCATTTCTCACTCCCTCCACACACACACTGTCGCCTTTACATTGAGTCCATAGTTTTGCCTTTTCCACACTGTCATATAATTGTAATCCTACACTTTTCAGATGGGTACTTTCACTTAGTAATATATATTTAAGGTTCTTCCATGATTTTTCATGGCTTGATATCTCATTTCTTTTTAGCACCGAATAAATAAATATGCCATTGTCTGGATGTATCATAGTTTATCTACTCACAAACTGAAGGACATCTTCAGAAACTTGATTGCTTCCAAGTTTTGGCAATTGTGGATAAAAATTCTACAAACATCTGTGTACAGGTTTTTGCATAGACATAAGTTTTTAACTTCTTTGGATAAATAAACAAGGTACATGATCGTTAGGTAGTATGGTTAGAGGATGTCTAGTTTTGTAAGAAACCACCAAACTGTCTTACAAAGTGGCTGTACAATTTTGCATTCCCACCAGCAATGAAGAAGAGTTATTTTTGCTCTACATCCTTGCCAGCGTTTGGTGTTTTCAGTGTTCTGGATTTTGGCCATTCTAATAAGTGCATAGTGGTACTTCACTGTTGTCTTAATTTGCATTTTCCTGATGACATATGATGTGACTCATCTTTCATAGGCTCATCTACCATCTACCTACCTTCTTTGATGAGGTGTCTGTTAAGATCTTTGGCCCATTTTTGTAATCAGGCTATTCATTTCTTATGGTTGAGCTTTAAGAATTCTTTGTATATTTTGGATAGCAGTCCTTTGTCACATGTGTCTTTTGCAAATACTTTCTCCCAGACGGTGGCATGTTTTCTAATTTTCTTGACATTGTTTTTCACAGAGCTGACGTTTTCATTTTAATAAAGTCCAACATATCGGTTATTTATTTCATGAATAGTGACTTCTGAATTTTATCTGAAAAGCCATCACCATACCTAAGGTCATCTAGTTATTCTCCTATGTTATCTTCAAGAAGGCTTATAGTTTTGCATTTTACATTTATGTCTGTGATCCATTTTAAGTTAACTTTTATGAAGAGTATAAGGTCTGTATCTAGATTTTTATTGTTTTGTATGTGGATGTCTGTTTGTTCCTGCACTATTTTTGAAGAGACAATTTTTACCCATTGTACTGCCTTTGCTCCTTTGTCAAAGATTGGTTGACTACATTCATGTAGATCTACTTCTGTGCTCCTCCATTTGATATAATTTTATATGACTTTGTCAAAATTACACTGTCTAGATTGCTGTAGATTTATAGTAAGTCTTGAAGTTGGGTATGTTCAGCCCTCTAACTTTGTAGTTCTCCTTCAATATTGTGTTGGCTATTCTGGGCTTTTGCCTCTCCATATAAACTTTAGCATTCATTAGTTTTTTTTTTTTTTTGAAGTGGGTTTAGACAAGTTAATTACCAAATACGTTGGGCAGAACAAGCATCAAGCATAATCAATACATTCTGGAAAAGAAGTATCATGGGAGGGGATGACAGGTAGTCCTAACAGATACTAAAGCATAGAATATGCACTATAAAAGAGTATGGCATTTCCCATGAATAGACAGAAAGATTAATAAAACAGCACAAAGAATACTTACAACCAACTACATTTGAGAATTTAAAATATAATTAAGGCAGTATTTTTAATCAGCAGATATATCACAGATTATTTACTAAATGGTACTGTGATAACTTGATGCCCATAAGCATAAGGCCATTCCACATAGAACAATTCCTGACAGCAGAAGACTAGAAACAAGACTAATGTCCACCAATAGGTAGATAGTTGAATAATCCAACATACATCCATGCTAGAGAGTACTATGTCACTATGAAAACAATAGAGACTCCGTCTCTTTACTGCTATGCAGTGTTCTCTAGGTTATACTGTTAAGTGAAAAAAGAAAGGTGCAGAAATGTGTGTAGAGATGCTGCATTCCAATACGGTATCTACTAGTCATGCATGGCTATTTGTATTTAAATTTATTAAATTTAAAAGACACTCAAAATTTAGTTATTCTAGGGTTAGAGGAATAGCAAGGATGGAAGCTTATGATGTATATTTTCTGAAAAATGTAATGCATATTTACTGGCTCCATGAACTGAGAAGGCAAGAAACAGTGGTCAATCCAGTAGTACTGAGCAATTCTAGTATCCAGGCTGATTCCTCTAAAATAATTTCCCACTGAAAGAAAGCCAGGATTCCTTGGAGAAATGGTGGGTTCCAGGTCTGGGGTAGAGTTTTTCACAGGAGAGTCTGGACCAAACTATCATTCCTGAAATCATGTCAAAACCAACCAGAGGCCAACCTAAAGAGGCTCCCACTGGCCAAACATAGAACAATTTGAGCATCAAATAAAATAATGACTACAATGGATCAAAACACAACACACATACAAATATTTATGAACTCCGCATGACAGTCTAAAAGCAAAGCAAAACAAAACAAAACAAAACAAAACAAAAAACAAGCTCATTGCTCATCTTTGGAGGCTCCTAGAGAAACAACTCATTATTGTGAAAAGTGGAAATGTTGCCAGAGAATTAAGCAGTCATCCTACCCTTCTTGTGCATACCATATGCAGTGTGATCTAATAGCCGATGAAAGGAAGTTTCTTGTATATATGGATTCCAGCTAATAAATGAAGAGGTACTTATAGAACTAGAATAGCGCCCTTTTGCAACATTTAATGGAATGCAGTTCTGGCAACTATCTTCAGACTGCAAAAAACATGTGGTAAAAAGGAGATGGAAATTTTATACTAGATGTATCAGGCTGAGAACACTCAAACCCAGCAATCATCTTTAACGTCAGAGAAGAGACAAGACACAATGAACCTTCTGGTGCAACTCAATAGGAAGTTCAAGTTTGCTGTCAGAGGGCAAAAACCGTAGATTACCTCACTGGGTCTCTGTGTACTGATAATACTCTCATAGTGTCTCTTTTTTGTTTCTTTGGGTTTTTTTTCACACAACACTGTATAAGTTTACAACATGCAGCATAGCGACTTAACATACAAAGACACTTCAAAATGATCATCACATAAAGTTAACATCCATCAACTCACATAGTTACAAAAAATTTTTTCCGTGTGATGAAAACCTTTAGGATTTACTGTCTTAGCAACTTTCATATATACCATACAGCATTGCAAACTATAGTCACGATGCTATACATTACATCCCAAGACTTCTTTATTTTATAGCTGGAAGTTTGTATTTTTTTGACCATTTTCACCCAACTCCTCCTTCCCCTCCCCCCGCACCACCACTGCTTTTGCTAACCACTAATCTGTTCTTCGTACTTAGGAGTTCAAGTGTGTTTTTTGTTTGTTTGTTTGTTTGTTTTAGATGCCACATGTAAGTAAAATCATATGGTATTTGACTTATTTCATTTAGCATATCATAGTGTCTGTTTTTTAAACCACACAAAATCCTTGACAACAGGGAAATGTTTTGCTTCACAACACTGAGCAGAGTTCTGCCAATTGCCTGGGTCCAAATCTAGTGCCTCTAGTATGCTCTTGCAGTCAGTGGTGTGAAGAGCCAGGGTGTTTTGTTTTCAGCAAAGAATTAGGGACCTAGGGCAATGCCAAGATACTTCTGATACAGAGAACAAGTCAGTGAATCATGGTTGCCATAGAAACCTAATGTTATTATGGTGAACATGAGGACTTTTCATCATGACTTTACAGACAGACATGGCCGTGGAGAAGAGCAGGTCCTGTCTTCAGTTATTTGGGTCTCAGAAGAAACTGTGAGTGTCTTACTGTGGTGGATGAGTCGACTTGGGGTGTGGGGAGACAAAGGGATCTTAGATCCATTCACCTCTTTCCTGCTTTGGGACTCCATGTCCTGGCCGTCTCTTAGAGAGATGAAATGGCCTTTGGGGTCCCACCTGGCTCCAGTAAGTGTAGTGTCCAATTACAGGGGTGTCCTGGAACTATTTTCTTTTTTAAAAGGCAGGGTGACTGACTCTTTCTGAACCTCAGCTTCTCCTTCTGCAAAACAGGGATGAGAATGCTGCACCCACACGATCACTGAGAACGTTCAGTGATACACATGAGCAAGCTTCTGCCCTTGTGGTTATTGCAGGATCATGAATGCCTGTATGAATTTAGGCCACTTCTTATTCCTTTTCAACTTTGTACTTAGGAGGTAGATGAGGGAAGATGAAGAAAAAGGCCTCGTGACAAGTCCATTATAACATGTCCCTGTTATGTTGTATCATTGTATCATTGTCACTAACCCAGTGCCTCACATGGCTCCCAGTACCAAGTTACATCAGCAAAGCATGGTGATTGCTGGATCTCTCTCTCTCTCTCTCTCTCTCTCTCTCTCCCTCTCTCTCCATGTACATCTCTTCATGCCAGTGGAAGAGCTCATATAAAGAGCCTGATGGAGACAGGTCCTGAGTTTCTGTGTCCTGATGGCTGCTGAAGCTTCTACTACAGATTCAAGGGCAGCGGTCCTCACATTGTTATTGGGATATGATGCCTGGCTCAAATGAGTTCATAGATCTGAAAAAAAAAAAAAAGCATGTTGTGGAATTTCTCCTGTGAGGTTCACACATGAGCCTTAAAGTAGAGAAGCTACTTTAATCTCATTATGGGAGAAGAAGTTTAGCAGGTGAAATTTCATTCCACCAGCAGCTATGTGCTGTGTAGCAGCCCTTGAGCCCCATCTTAGAGATTCCAGCTTTTGCTGAAAGGAATGAATTGTCCTACTTGAAGAAGGAATTTGATCTTCAATATGCATTTGGAATGAATGTACCTACATTGTCCTCATTTTATAAATATTATTCAGAGATTCCTATGTTTCTCTCAGATGGATTTGATATATGCAGTTGGTTAGAAGCTCTTCATGGCAAGTTGAGATTTTAGCATGGATTTCTCCCTGACAGCCACATTTTATCCATTTTGCAATCAATTTTTTAAATCCAGAAAGCTTGCAAGTGTTACTTAGAAATTGTCAGTTATGAGAATATGATAATTTCTAAAATAATAATTACTATAGAATATTCGCTGCTGTAGTAATACCCAGCCACACTCCCTAAAACAACCAGGCATTCTTAAAGAGCACTATGGTTATTTTCCCAGGATATAACATTTTCAGTTCTGTACTGTAAGGCTTTCTCTCCTTATTCCTCTGCCCCAACTCACAACTTGCTCTGTCCCCAGGCAACCACTGATATTCTGCCACTATAGATTATTTTTTATTTCCTAGAATTGTGTTTAAATGGAGTCAATGGAACCATAAAGGTTGTATTACTTTATTAGGGGAGGTCTTCCTACTTTCCTTCAGCCTATTTATTTATAGATTTTTCCATATTATTGTATATGTCAGGAGTTCCCTCACTTTTATAGCTGAGTAGTATTCTGGTATATTAATATACCACAAATTGTTATATCCATTCACTTGTTGATACTTATTTGGTGGTTTCCATTTGGGGGCTCTGGTAAAAAAAGCTACTAGGAACGTTTGTGTGTGGGTCTTTACATGGACACATACTTTCTTTCTCTAGGACAAATGCTAGAACGGCAATGGCTTGATGATATGGTAGATGTAAGGTTAACATTGTAAGAAACTGCCCAACAGTTTTTCAAAGTGGTTCTACCATTTTTGTCCTACCAGCAGCGTATGAGAGGTCCACCCTCCACAACTTTGCTGATGTTTGCTATGGTCAGGCTTTTCAATTGTGGCTATTTACAAGAGGTTGCAAAGGTACCTCACTGCAGGTTTAATTTACATTTCCCTAATGATTGATGGTATTGAGTATATTTTTGTGTGCTTATTTGCTATTCTCATGTTTTCTTTGATGGAGTTATGTTGAAATCTTTTGCCTGTTTATTTATTGGACTGTGTCTTTCTTATAGACATTTCTTTTTTAAATTGTGGTATAAAAACATAACTTAAAATTTAGTATCTCATCCTTTTAGCTGTACGATATACTGTTTCCTTATGAATCTTGTTGTGCAGAAGGCCTCTTAAATTTTTCAACTTGCAAAACTACAGCTATATGGCCATCGAAAAACAATTTCTCTTTTCTCCCTCCCTAAGCCCCTGGAAACTGCCATTCTACTTTCTGTTTCTACGAGTTTGACTACTCTAGATATATCATACTACTGGAATCATGCATGTGCCTTTTTGTGACTGACATGTGTAACTTAAATAATGTCCTCAAGGTCCATCCATGTTGTAGCATATGACAGAACTTCCTTTTGTTTTAAGGCCGAATAATAATCCATTGTAGGTGTATACCGCTTTTGAAATCCATTCATTCTATGATGGACATTTTGGGTTGCTTCCACCTCTTTGTTACTGGGAACAATGCTGTGATGAATATGAGTTTGCCAGTATCTCTTTGAGAACCCGTTTTCAATTCTTTTGGATATATACCAGAAGTGGGATTGCTGGATCACATGATCATTCTATTTTTAGTTTGCTGAGGTGCCTCAATGAGGTTTTCCATAGCGGCTTCACCAGTTTACATTTCCATAGACAGTGCACAGAGGTTCCATTTTCTTTACATCCTAGCCTACACCTGCTATTTTCTGTTTTATTTGAGATTGGCCATCCTAACGGTTGTGAAGTAACATCACATTCAGTTTTGATTTGCATCTCCCTGGTTGTCAGAGATGTTGCACATATTTTCATATACTTGCTATCCATTTGTATATCTGCTTAAGAGAAAAGTCTATACAAATCTTTTGCCCATGCTTTAATTGGATCATTTAGAGTTTTTGTTGCTGCTGTTCCTGTCGTTGACTTGCAGGACATCTGTGTGTGTGTATGTATATATATATATATATAGAGAGAGAGAGAGAGAGAGAGAGAGCGAGTAACTATATAGTATATAGTATATATAGCATAGTATATATAGTGTATATATATATATATATATATACCAGATATACTAGATATTTACCTTTTATAAATGGTCTACCAATATTTTCTCCTATTCCATAGCTTGCCTCTTCAACCCCTTGAGTGTTTCTTTTGCTGTGCAGAAGTTTTAAATTTTGATGTAGTCATATTTGACTACTTTTGCTTTTGTTGCCAATGATTTTGGCGTCATACTCAAGAAATCATTACCAAATCAAATGTCATGAAGATTCTCCCCCATGTATTCTTCTAAGATTTTTATAGTTTCAAATCTTAGATTTCAATCTTTAGTCCATTTTAAATTAACTTTTGAATATGGTGGAAGGACCATATTTGTTGGATACAGCTCCAACTTCAGTCTTTTGCATGCGGATACCCAGTTTGCTCAACACCATATATCGAAGAGACTATACTTTCTGCTTTCCATAGCCTTGGCAACCTTGTCAGAGATCATTTCATCATACACATGAGGGTTTATTTCTGGGTTATCTATTCTGTTCTATTGGTTTATATATTTGTCTTCATGCCATTACCATACTATTTTGATTACTGTGCCTTTGTCATATATTTGTAAGCAGGAAGTGTGAGGCCTACAGCTTTGTACACCTGTTTCAAGACTGTTTTCACTATTGGAGGGGAGTCTTTGAAATTCCACATAAGTCTTAGGAAAATATTTTTTCTATTTCTGCAAAAAAATGCCATATTAAAAACTGACATACAATTATCATGCAGTGTTATACAGTATCAGCTATACAATGTAATGATTTAACAATTCTGTATGTTTCTCAGTGCTCATCAAGACAAGTGTACTCTTAATCCCCATGACCTATTTCACCCATCCCCCCTCCCACCTCCCCTAGAGCAACCATCTGTTTTTTCTCTCTATTTAAGGGTCTGTTGTTTGTTTGTTTGTTTGTCTTTTTTTTAATTTGTTTGCTCCTTTGTTTTGCTTCTTAAATTCCACCTATGAGCGAAATCATCTTATTTTTCTTTCTCTGGACTAGCTTATTTCGATTAGCACTATACCCTCTAAGTCCACCCATGTCACTGGAAATGGCAAGACTTCATTCTTTTTTATGGCTGAATAGTATTCCTTTGCATGGTGTGTGTGTGTGTGTGTGTGTGTGTGTGTGTGTGTGTAGCACTTCGTGTTTTTTTCAATATATGAAATTTATTGTCAAATTGGTTTCCATACAACACCCAGTGCTCATCCCAAAAGGTGCCCTCTTCACTACCCATCACCCACCCTCCCCTCCCTCCCACCCACCCCCATCAACCCTCAGTTTGTTCTCAGTTTTTAAGAGTCTCTTATGCTTTGGCTCTCTCCCACTCTAACCTCTTTTTTTTCCTTCCCCTCCCCCATGGGTTTCTGTTAAGTTTCTCAGGATCCACATAAGAGTGAAAACATATGGTATCTGTCTTTCTCTGTATGGCTTATTTCACTTAGCATCGCACTCTCCAGTTCCATCCACGTTGCTACAAAGGGCCATATTTCATTCTTTCTCATAGTGTAGCACTTCTTTATCCATACATCTATCAATGGACACTTGACTTGCTTTCATATCTTGGCTATTGTATATAATGCTGCAACAAACATACACATGCATATATCTTTTCCAGTTAGTGTTTTTTTGTATTCTCTGGGTAAATACCCAGTATTGGAATTTCTGGGTCATATAGCAATTCTAAATTTAATTGTTTTGAGCAATGTCCATACTGTTTTGCACAGTGGCTGTACCAGTTTGCGTTCCTGCCACAGTGGTTCCTTTTTCTCCACATCCTCACCAGCACTTGTTGTTTCTTGTGTTCTTAATTTTAGCCATTCTGACAGGTATAAAGTGGATATCCCATTCGGGTTTTAAGTTTCATTTCCATGATGATTACTAATGTTGAGCATCTTTTCATGCACATATATTGGAAGAATCAATATTGTTAAAATGTCCATACTACCCAAAGCAATCTACAGATTTAATGCAATCCCTATCAAAATATCAACAACATTTTTTACAGAACCAGAAAAATCAATCCTAAAATTAGTATAGAACCACAAAAGACCCCAAATAGCCGAAATAATCTGACAAAGAACAAAGTTGGAGGTATCACAATCCCAGATATCAAGGTATGCTACAAAGCTGCAGTAATCAAAACAGTATGGCCATAAGTCTTTTGATACGGATTGCACTGAATGTGTAGATCATGTTAGGTAGAAAGGACATTTCAGCAATTCATAGCTTCCAATCCATGAACATGGATGTCTTTCCATTTGTTTATGTCTTCTTTAATTCTTTTCAGCATGGTTTAGAAGTTTTCACTGTTCGAGTCTTTTGACCACTTGGTTAAGTTTAATTCTAAGGATCTTATTCTTTTTGATGCTATATAACATGGGATTACTCTTTGAATTGTTCACTGTTAGTACATAGAAACACAACAGTGTTGCTTTTGTGTCGGGCAACTTAGCTGAATGTATTTGGTAGTTGTGGAATGTTTAGGGTTTTCTACATACAAGATACTGTCATCTGTGAACAGAGATAATTTCACTACTTACTTTCCAGATTGGATGTATTTTATTTCATTTTCCTTCCTAATTGCTTTGGCTAGGACTTCCAGTCCTCTGTTGAATAGAAGTAACAAAAGAGGGTATCCTGTCTTTGTTCCTAAGGAACACTTTGAGTTTTTCACTGTTGAGAATAATGTTAGCTATGGTCATTTCATACATGGTCTTTGTTATATTTCTATAACTTCCTTCTATTCATAATTTTAGTGTGCAGTGTTTTTGACATGAAAGTGTGTTGAGTTTTGAAAATGCTTTTCCTGCCTCGAGAAGATCATGTGATTTTTGTCCCTCATTCAGTTTAATATGGTGTATTACACGGATTGGTTTCCCTACCTTAAACTATCACTGCATTCCAGGAATAAATCCTACTTTGTCATACAATATAACACTTTTAGTGGGTTGTTGAATTGAGTTTCCTAATATTTTGTTGAGGATTATCCCATCAATATTCCTCAGGTATATTGGTCTCTAGTTTTCTTTTCTTGTAGAATCTTTGTCTAATTTTGGCATCAAGATCATGCCAACCTCATAAAACTGAGTTTTGAGAGAGGAGCCAAGATGGCAGGAAAGCATGGAATTTTTTTGTGTGTCTTGCATCCATGAAATACAGCCAGACCAACACTAAACCATCCTGCACACCTAGAAAACTGATTTGAAGATTAACACAACAATCTGCACAACCTGAACCACAGAATTCAGCAGGTACGTGGCACAGAGGGGTGAACTGGGGGAGAGGGAAGCAGTGTAGGGCAGGGAGCCGCTTTTGCGTGCGGAGAGAGGACGGAGAAGGTGTGAGGGGGGAGAATACAGGAAAAGCGCTCCCCACAAAGCAGCTGGAGAGAAAGTGGAAAAGTGGAAACAGCCTCAGGGACAGAACTAAAAAGGGAGAAAGGAGAAAGGGGGGGGTTAAATTACATTAAGAATATAAACAGAGGGAGTGCAGGGTCTGAAACTCCACAGCTCGATACCAGGCGGTGCTCTGGTGCGAAAGGCAAATCCCCAGGAGCAGAGTGGAGTCCAGGGTTCTTCAGGCCACATGGGGAGAGGCAGTTCCCCTGCTGGGAAGACACCTGGTAGAGGCTGTGTGGGTCCTCCAAAAGCAAGGCCCCAATGGACCCAGGAGAACAACCACATTCACTGGGGCTGGAACAAGGCCATTAAGGGTGAAGCCTGGTGCCAGATGTGTGTTGTGATTTTTCATAAGCCTTGAAGCGCTGCTGCTACATTATCTCGTGAACTTTTTCCAGGGTGGGCCAGCACCCGGCTGCAGTCTCTGGGCATCAGCAGCAGCGCAGACCCGCAAACGTTTCTGGGTGCAGCCAGCACCTGGCCATTGCTCAGTAAGACCCTCCGCAGAGGGGCAGAAAAGGTCAAAGCTGCAGTCCCTCAGAAGGGGTCAGGAAAAGCACCCCATCTGAGACAAAACTCAGGAGGGAGGTGCTGCCTGGGGCTTGGTCACGGACAGTGTAAAGGCAGGGAGTGGACGGAAGCTGAAGACAAAGGACGGGTGTGCGACTGCTGATCAGGGAGAACAGAGTTCCGATACTAGAGACTGGGTAGCTGGGTGATGCCATTTTCACCGCTTCCACGCACGTGCATATGCACCTACAAGCGCCACAACAATCCACCCCAGTAGGCTAAGCACCGCCATCTAGTGGAGAATTGAGCCAATTCACTAAGCCCCACCCAACTTGGCCAACTTCGATCTTCAGGAACACAAATCTCTCCACCTGCTTACTTTATGGACTATAAAATTCTTCATAGTTTGACTTCTAGGGGAAAACGAAGTAACCTCATTCGTATTTCAGTCTGTTCACCGGAGCATCTATTCAATTTTCTTTCTTTCTTTTTCATTTTCTTTTTTCTCTTTTTCGTTTCTTGTCTTTTTCATGAATACATAAAGAGAAACAATTCATTTTTACTTTCAATTTTTATTAAAAATATATTTTTCAACTACATTTTCTGCTTTTGTGCAATTTTTTTTCAAATTCTATTTTACTTCCATCATTTCATTTTAGTCTACTTCATGTATTCATTTTTTTTTCAAATTTTCAAACAATTTCCTTTTTCTTTCTTTATTTTTCCTTTCCCCTTTTTTTCTAATCTATCAAGCCCCTTTCAACACCCAGACCAAAACACACCTAGTATCTAGCACCATTTATTCCACTTGTGTGTGTGTGTGCATGTGTTTGTTCTTTTTTTGTAATTTTCATATGTTTTTTTTTAATTTTAACATTTTTCATTTTAATTTCTTTACCTCATTAATTCCTTTTCTGCCTTCAAAATGACGAAATGAAGACAAAAGCAGGAAGAAACGACAGCCATGGACTTAACCAACACGGATACAAGCAAGATGTCTGAACCAGAATTTAGAATCACGATAATAAGAATACTAGCTGGAGTCGAAAATAGATTAGAATCCTTTTCTGTGGAGATAAAAGAAGTAAATCTTGTCAGGATGAAATGAAAATGCTATATCTGAGCTGCGATCTCTACTGGATGCCACAGTGGCAAGGAATGAAGAGACAGAACAGAGAATCAGCGATATAGAGGACAAACTTATGGAGAATAATGAAGCAGAAAAAAACAGGGAGATTAAGGCAAAAGAGCACAATTTAAGAATTAGAAAAATCAGTGACTAATTAAAAAGGAACAACATCAGAATCATAGGGGGTCCCAGAAAAGGAAGAGAGACAAATAGGGGTAGAAGGGTTATGTGAGCAAATCATAGTGGTAAACGTCCCCAATCTGGGGAAAGACACAGACATCAAAATCCAGGAAGCACAGAGGACTCCCATTAGACGCAACAAAAACCATTAGACCATCAACAAGCCATACCATTGTCAAATTCACAAAATATTCAGTCAAGGAGAGTATCATGAAAGCAGCAAGGGACAAAAAAGTCCCTAACCTACAAGGAAAGACAGAGCAGGTTTGCAGGAGACCTATCCACAGAAAGTTGGCAGGCCAGAAAGGAGTGGCAGGATATATTCCATGTGCTGAATCAGAAAAATATACGGCCAAGAATTCTTTAGCCAGCAAGGCTGTCATTCAAAATAGAAGGAGAGATAAAAAGTTTCCCAGACAAACAAAACTTGAAGGAGTTTGTGAGCAATAAGCCAGTCCTGCAAGAAATTTTAAGGGGAACTCTCTGAGGGGAGAAAAGATGAAACAAGAAAGAAAGAAAGAAAGACACCAAAAACAACAAAGATTACAAAGGACCAGAGAACACCACCAGAAACTCCAAATCTACAAGCAACATAATGGTAATAAATTCATATCTTTCAGTACTCACTCTAAATGTCAATGGACTCAATGCTCCAACCAAAAGACATAGGGTAACAGAATGGAACAGAAAACAAGATCCATCTATATGCTGTTTACAAGAGACCCACTTTAGACCTAAAGACACTTTCAGATCGAAAGTAAGGGGATGGAGAACTATCTACCATGCTAATGGTCAACAAAAGAAAGCCGTAGTAGCCATACTTATATCAGACAATCTAGGCTTTAAAATAAAGATTGTATCAAGAGATGCAGAAGGGCATTATATCATAATCAAGGGGTCGACCCACCAAGAATACCTAACAATTGTAAACATTTATGTACCAAATGTGAAGACACCCAAATATATAAATCAATTAATCACAAACATCAAGAAACTCATCGATAGTAATACCATAATAGTAGGAGACTTCAACACCCTGCTCACAGCAACGGACAGATCATGTAATCAAAAAATCAACAAGAAAACAATGGCTTTGAATGACACACTGGACCAGATGGACTTAACAGATATATTCAGGAAATTTCATCCAAAAGCAACAGAATATACACTCTTCTCCAGTGCACATGGGACGTTCACCAGAATAGACCACACACTGGGACACAAATCAGCCCTCAACAAGTACAAAAAGTTCAAGATCATACCATGCATATTTTCAGACCATAATGCTATGAAACTCGAAATCAACCACAAGAAAAAAATGTGGAAAGATAACAAATACTTGGAGACTGAAGAACATCCTACTAAAGAATGAATGGGCTAACCATGAAGTTCAAGAGGAAATTGAAAAGCACATAGAAGCCAATGAAAATGATAACACCACAGTCCAAAACCTCTGGGAGGCAGCAAAGGTGGTCATAAGAGGGAAATATATACCAATCCAGGCCTTCCTGAAGAAGGAAGAAAGATCTCAGATATACAACCTAACCTTACACCTTAAAGAGCTGGAAAAAGAACAACAAATAAAACGCAAAAACAGCAGAAGACAGGAAATAAAGATTACAGCATAAATCAATGCTATCGAAACCAAAAACACACTAGAACAGACCAATAAAACCAGAAACTGGTTCTTTGAAAGAATTAACAAAATTGATAAACCACTAGCTAGTTTGATCAAAAGGAAAAAGGAAAGGACCCAAATAAATAAAATCAAGAATGAGAGAGGAGAGATCACAACAAACACAACACAAATAAAAACAATAAGAGAGTATTATGAGCAATTATATGGCAATAAAATGGGCAATCTGGAAGAAATGGACAAATTCCTGGAAACATATACACTACCAAAACTGAAACAGGAATAAAAAGACAATTTGAACAGACCCATTACCAGTAATGAAGTCGAATTAGTATTCAAAAGTCCCCCCAAAAAACAAGAAGTCCAGGGTCAGATGGCTTTACCGGGGATTTCTACCAAACATTTAAGGAAGAGTTAACACCTATTCTCTTGAAGCTGTTGAAAAAAACAAAACAAAACAAAACAAAAACAAAAACACAACAACGAAAACTTCCAAACTCTTTCTATGAAACCAGCATTACCTTGATTCCAAAACCAGACAGAGACCCCACTAAAAAAGAGAATTATAGACCAATTTCCCTGATGAATATGGATGCAAAAATCCTCAACAAGATACTAGCCAACCGGCTCCATCAGTACATTAAAAACATTATTCACACAACCAAGTGGGATTTATACCTGGGATGCAGGGCTGGGTCAATATCCACAAAACAATTAGCGTGATTTATCACATCAATAAAAGAAAGGACAAGAACCATAGGATCCTCTCAGTAGAGGCAGAGAAAGCATTTGACAAACTACAGCATTCTTTCTTGATAAAAACCCTCAATAAAGTAGGGATAGAAGGATCATACCTCAAGATCATAAAAGCCGTATATGAAAGACTCAACGCTAATATCATTCTCAATGGGGAAAAACTGAAAGCTTTCCCCTTAAGGTCAAGAAGAAGACAGGGATGTCTACTCTCGCCACTCTTATTCAACATAGTGTTGGAAGTCTTAGCCTCTGCAATCAGACAACACAAAGAAATAAAAGGCATCCAAATGGGCCAGGAGGAGGTCAAACTTGCACTCTTCGCAGATGACATGATACGCTATATGGAAAACCCAAAAGATTCCATCGGAAAACTACTAGAGCTGATTCATGAATTCAGCAAAGTTGCAGGATATAAAATCAACACACAGAAATCGGTTGCATTCCTATACACCAACAATGAAGCAACAGAAAGAGAAATCAAGGAATTGATCCCATTTTCAATTGCACCAAAAGCCATAAAAAAAAAAAAAAGCCTGGAATAAATCTAACCAAAGGGGAGAAAAATCAATACACTGAAAACTATAGAAAGCTGATGAAAGAAATTGAAGAAGACACAAAAAAATGGAAAAAGATGCCATGCTCCTGGATGGGAAGAAAAAAATATTGTTATAATGTAAATACTACCCAAAACAATCGACATATTCAATGCAATCCCTGTCAAAATAACACCAGCCTTCTTCACAGAACTAGAACAAATAATCCTAAAATTTGTATGGAACCAGAAAAGACCCCAAATAGCCAAAGCAATCTCAAAAACGAAAACCAAAGCAGGAGGCGTCACAAGCCTGGACTTCAAGCTATACTACAAAGCTGTAATCATCAAGACAGTATGGTACTGGCACAAAAAGAGACACTTAGATCAATGGGACAGAATAGAGAACCCAGAAATGGGCCCACAAACATATGTCCAACTAATCTTTGACAAGGCAGGAAAAAATACCCAGTGGAATAAAGACAGTCTCTTCAGCAAGTGGTGTTGGGAAAACTGGACAGTGACATGCAGAAAAATGACCCTGGACCACTTTCTTACATCATACACAAAAATAAACTCAAAATTGACAAAAGGCCCAAAACAGATGAACATAAAGGAAAGGAAACAAAAATAATATAAAAACAGGAAGGGGGAGAAAAGATAAGAGACTCTTAACTATGGAGAACAATCAGAGGGTTACTGAAGGGTTTGTGGGAGGGGGGATGGGCTAAATGGGTAAGGGGCCTTAAGGAATCTACACCTGAAATCATTGTTACACTGTATGCTAATTCATTTGGATGTAAATTTAAAAAAAAAACTAAAAAAAATTTAAAAATGGATGGAAGACCTAAATACAAGACAGGAAGCCATCAAAAACCTCGAGGAGAAAGCAGGCAAAAAGCTCTTTGATCTAGGCCGCAGCAACTTCTTACTTAACATGTCCCCGAGGCAAGGGAAGCAAAAGCAAAAATGAACTATTGGGACCTCATCAAGATTAAAAAAATAAATAAATAAACTGCTGCATGGCATAGGGAACAATCAGAAAAACTTAAAGGCAATCAACAGAATGGGAGAAGATATTTGCAAACGACATATCAGATAAAGGGTTAGTATCCAAAATCTATAAAGAACTTATCGAACTCAACACCCAAAAAACAAATAATCCAATGAAGGAATGGCAAAAAGACGTGAATAGACACTTCTCCAAAGAAAACACCCAGATGGCCAATCGACACATGAAAAAATGCTCAACATCACTCATCATCAGGGAAATACAAATCAAAACCACAATGAGATACCACCTCATACCTGTCAGAATGGCTAACATTAACAACTCAGGCAACAACAGATGGTGGCGAGGATACGGAGAAAAAAGGATCTCTTTTGCATTTTTGGTGGGAATGTAAGCTGGTGCAGCCCCTCTGGAAAACAGTAAGGAGGTTCCTCAAAAAATTAAAAATAGAACTACCCTACGACCCAGCAATTGCACTAGTAGGCATTGGTCCAAGGGATACAGGTATGCTGTTTCAAAGGGACACATGTTTATAGCAGCACTATCAACAATAGCCAAAGTATGGAAAGAGCCCCAATGTCCATGTATGGATTAATGGATAAAGAAGATGTGGCGTGTATACACACACACACACACACACACACACACACACACACACACACACAGTGGAGTATTACTCGGCAATCAAAAAAATGAAATCTTGTCACTTGCGACTACGTGGATGGAATGAGAGGGTATAATACTAAGCGAAATTAGTCAGTCAGAGAAAGATAAATATCATATGACTTCACTCATATGAGGACTTTAAGACAGAGAACAGATGAACATAAGGGAAGGGAAGCAAAAATAATATAAAAACAGGGATAGGGATGAAACTTAAGAGACTCTTAACTATGGAGAACAAACAGAGGGTTGCTGCAGGGGTTGTGGGGGGGGGGTCAGCTAAACGGGTAAGGGGCATTAAGGAATCTACTCCTGAAATCATTGTTGCACTACATGCTAACTAATTTGATGCAAATTTTAAGAAAACTAATTTTTTTTAAAAAATGAGTTTTGATGCGTCCTTTCTTCTTCAATTTTTGGAAAGAGTTTTGGAAAGACTAACGTAAATTCTCCTTTAAGTGGTTGGTAAAATACGGGACGCCTGGGTGGCTCAGTAGGCGAAGTGTCCGACTTCAGCTCAGGTCACGATCTCGCAGCTCGTGGGTTCGAGCCCCGCGTTGGGCTCTGTGCTGACAGCTCAGAGCCTGGAGCCTGTTTCAGATTCTGTGTCTCCCTCTCTCTGACCCTCCCCCATTCATGCTCTATCTCTCTCTGTCTCAAAAACAAATAAACGTTAAAAAAAATTAAAAAATGAAAAGCATTGCTGTTAGATTTGCAACAAAAACTTAAATTTTTTTGAATCCTCTGATGTCTAATTTCGTTGTCAACTACTCCTGCTACTCAACTTTAAGTGCCTATCTGCTCCAGCGTGTTAGATCAGTAACACTTCTTTCATTTAAGTAATATTTTTCTAGTGATTTATATGTCGCTGGGTACACAGCACAGAGAATGTGACAGGCAGGCTCCCTGGAGTTCTCATTCTGGTTTGGGAACACTGGAAGTTAGTAGGCAAAGAAATTAATAAGCATATTAATGTCATATGAGGAATTGTGCTTTGAAGAAAATAAACACCTGAGTAGAAAATGACTGGAACGGAGATTATTATGGATGGGGTTTTCAGTGAAGCTCTTTCTCGGGAAGTGACATGTTAAATGAGTCCTGAACAGGAGAAGGCAGGCATAGGCAGGCCCCCTTAACTGGGAGAGAAGGCCTTACATGTAGCAGAAACCTCCAGTCATCTCAGATGGACCCTTTCATAGACTACATCGGAGAGACCACCCTCCTGGGAATAAGGCAGACAGATAAAAAATCTACCACTTTGAATAACAAAGAGGTAATGGAGAAAGTAAAACCTCTAATTCAAGCCCAGGAGAAGAACCAAGATTGAAACTACACAATGGTTGCCTTGTCCTTCCGTCTCTATTAAGAGAGATTCTATCAGGCACTTATCCTCCCTTCTATATATATGTGTCCATCATGGGATCTTCAAGTCCTGGGCCTGGAAGTCCTGCTTCTAAGCAAACTAAAGAGAAAGCTGCATGAGTTAGCATGTACAATTATTGTGAAGATGCTTGAGACATAGAAACACACATACACCCACATGCACACTGACATGCATGTGTGCATACATACATGCATGCAAATGCTATCAAATAAATTGTTCTAATCTGCTCCTTTACCCATAAAACCTATACTGGGAATATATTTCCAAATCAATGAATATAAAAGCATCATATTCATTATCAGTTCAAAATCATCCTATATTTCCAACCTTTTATTCAATAAAATTTTCATATTTTAAACCCTACAGAAATTGAAATTTAAAATAAAAATATCCTCTAACTCTCACCAGCATGCACACATTGAATTATTTTCAAATGAAACCTTTACTGTGTTATTTTTTGCAACAGTATATGAACATATGTCTAAGTCAATAAATGTATTCCTGCACTACCATTTTGTGACTCAATTTACAGATTTTCCCATTTTACTAAACTTTACCTCTTTACCATTGTCAGATTACCAATTAATACCTTTCATTGTTTATCGAGTATGAAACAATATATAAATGTTTATTTAGAAACTGAAATTATTCTATCCTACCCTACTCTCCCACTTTCTGCTCCCCATAACACAAAGACAGTCTCTGTTAATTTATTTGTGCCTGTTTCCCGGAATTTTCCTCTGTGTGTAATGCACCTCTTAACAATCACACACACTCTTGTACACTCATGTTGATATATATTATTTTGCATAATGCAATCATATTCTTCATAATATTCAACAACTTCTGTTTTGCATAATATGATTCATTTTCATTTTAATTAATTTGTGTTTGGGGGCATATGTCCAAGTGTTTATTGGAGGTTTATACTTCTTTATATGTACATTCTTCCTTGATATTATTGACTCATCTCTACTGTTGAGTATTTCATACATCAAGGATATAAACACTGTAGCTGAATAGAAGTTGTAAATAATTTCTCATCACTTTTCACATGCCTTTTGATTTTTAATTTTTGGTACACGGATGGCATTCTACACTTTATAATGATGTTTAGCATTTAGAAAGTACCTCAGCACATTGTTTTTATTTATTTATTTATTTATTTATTTATTTATTTGTTTATTTTTAATATGAAATTTATTGCCAAATTTGTTTCCATACAACACTCAGTGCTCATCCCAAAAGGTGCCCTCCTCAATACCCATTGCCCACCCTCCCCGCCTCCATCAACCCTCAGTTTGTCTCAGTTTTTAAGAGTCTCTTCTGCTTTGGCTCTCTCCCTCTCTAACCTCTCATTTTTTTTTTCTTCCACTCCCCCATGGACCTCTGTTAAGTTTCTTAGGATCCACATAAGAGTGAAAGCATATGGTATCTGTCTTTCTCTGTATGACTTATTTCACTTAGCATAACACTCTCCAGTCCCATCCACGTTGCTACAAAAGGCCATATTTCATTCTTTCTCATTGCCACGTAGTATTCCATTGTGTATATAAACCACAATTTCTTTATCCTGCACATTGTTTTAAAAAGAACAACGGACTAATAATGCGTTGAGGTATATCAAATGTCAGCTTATAGGACAGAGTGGCAAAAAGCTTAGTCTTTTGTGCAATTTCAGGTTTTGAGTCCCGGAGCATTAATTTATAAGGTGTTTTCTTAGGTCACGTTACTTATTCTTTTAACTTCAGTTCCATTGTCTGAGTAATAGGGATAATTATTGCTCTTGAATGGAGCTATTAGTATTACATGAGATTGAACAGAAAAAGAAGAAAAAACCTGCATAAGATACTTTTGTACCTGTTAATATCTTACCATTCAGGTTCCCTTTCCAAAAGTCAACAGTCAGTGCTGCTTCCTTGGGTCCATTTAAACATCTCAGGAATCAGCCACTCTATGTGTCCCCATGCCGAGGCCTATTGGCCCATGGGGCAGGATTTCATGCCCACCATCATCTTCATGCCCAATGGAGGCATGACACAACCCAGTTTCCATTTGAAGGAGTTTCCCACAATTGGGTCTTAAGCCCAGGAAATCTATCACCTAAACAGGAGGCTGCCGGTTGGCCTGTTTGACTCTGGAAAATTTACACAGCTCTGTAAATGTGAGGTTGGTCATCTCTAAAATGGGACTGAGTGGTGCCTTCCTCACAGATTTGTTGTAAGAAAAAAAAACCAGAGAAACTCTCAAAGAATGTCTGGTGCATAGCAGGACTTTGATAAATGTTACTCTCAGCTCACCCCGCCTCTTCTGTCCCACAAGATAGAAGATTTGAAACAAGACCACATCTGGAAATGTAGCAGCAAGAAGTAAACTTTGGTCCCATCTCACCATGGGTATGGAAGAGCATAGAATAGGAACAGGTCAGCTACACAGAAGATGGGAGTCATTAAACATGCATCTCAGTTGCCAGACTCATTAACTGACCACAGGACATTGGGCAAGTCCCTTTCCCTGTGCTGGTCTGCAGCCTAACACAGAAGAACACTCAATATACAAACAGGGGTTAGAGGCATCAAATGTGGGATCAGAAATGACCAGGATTTGACCCTGGGAATCATTGCTTGCTGGTCGTATGATGTTAACCAAGAGTTTTATCTGTTAATCTACTATCTGCTCTATGACTATTGATGTCTTTTGTGATTGTTTATTCTTATTATTCCTACCATCAGTCCAAAGGGTGAATAAAGAGGGGTAGGGATTCCCTTGCCAGCTGTTACAATTTCCCAAGAATCTATTATTTTATCACTGTTGGATAAAGTGGTTGGTGTACAATGTAAAAGAACTTTAGGAAGCTCATGAACAGACCAGGATGTACAACATTATTTAATATATAATGAATTTGGCATTTCCAATCAAATTCAGTGCTCAAGGTTTGGATCTCTGTCACTTCACTAAGTGTTCATTAATAAATACAGTTAGATCATCTCTTATACCCTGACATTTAATCAGAACTCTTCTACTTGCTGGTACTTAAGGTACAAACTAAGATAAAAAGAAAAGCAAATAAAAAACCACCCAGAATACTTACCTCCATATTTGGTATGATAATAGTTCTATGAAACATATACATGTGACATTCGTATGCACAGAAAAAAAATGATGGAACAAAATAGCAAAATGTGAATTTCAAAGATGATGGGATTGGTGTGAACTGAGATGTTTAACCTCTGCATTTGTCTCAGTATGAAACATTTGCTAAGATGAGTATGGCTTTTATTTATGATAAAAAGTGTAGCTCTTACAAGCTCTACTAAAGCATAGAAAGCTATAAATTTAATTGAGGTTAAGGAAAAATTTTGTTCCTCTGTAATTACATCTTCTTTATCTTCCTCTAGAGATAATCACTATCCAGAGTGAAATAATTGTCATGTTAACACATCGCTTTATGCTTTTATGCCATATAAGAACGTACTTAAACAAAATACAGTATTGTTCACACTTTCACTGCACACTCACACACACACACACACACATTCACAACACACACACGGTAGGCACCCTTATCCCCCATCTTGCTAATTTATTTAACTCTATGCGTGTGTGTGTGTGTGTGTGTGTGTGTGTAAGAGGGAGTGTGCAAGAGACAGAGAGAGCTTTGTAAAGAAATCAAGGTGAACCCTTTATCAAGATCCCAAAACCGTGTTTGACCCATCGTCAATGCCAGTGTTTGTTTCCTTCCCATCTGTGTTAGTCTTAACAAATTACCAGACTGGATGGCTTAAACAGCACAAACTGACTTGTTGAAGTTTTGGAGGCTAGAAGTCGAAGATCAAGGTTCTGGCAAGGTTGATTTCTGGTGAGACCTGTCTCCCTGGTTTGCAAATGGCCACATTCTCACTGGGTCCTTACATAGCCCTTCCTCTCTGCGTCTGTTCAGGGAGAGAACCAGTTCTAGTTTTTCTTCCTCTTCTTATGAGGACACCAGTCCTATAGGACTAGGGTCCCATCCTTATGACCACATTTAACCTCAACTACCTCCTTAAAGTCCCTATATCCAAAGAGAGCCACGTTGGGGATCGGGACTTTAGTATGTGGATGTGAGCGTAAAATTGATTCCGTAATGTTCTGCCCTCTGAACCCCCAAAATGCATGTTCTCGCATGCAAAAATACATCCACTGCCATATCAACAGCGCCAAGAGTCTTAACTCACTCCAGCATGAATTCCAAGTGTAAAGCCTCATGTAAATATCATCTAAATGGCATATGGATGACTTGGAGGTATGATTCAACCTGAGCCATAATTCCTCCCCAGCTGTGAACCTGTGAAACCAGACAAGCTGTGTGCTTCCAAAATACAAAATGAGGGGGACAGGCATAGAAAAGACACTCTCATTTGAAGAAAAGAGATATCAGAAGGAAAACATGGATAAACAGATTCCAAACAAGTCAAATACACAGCAAGGCAAATTCCATTATTCTTTGAGCTCAGTAATAATGCTCTTACGCTGGATGATCTCTCAAGACTCACTGGGACAGCAGTTTCACTCTAAGGGCCTGGACAGCATCCCCACCCGCATAAAATAGCCCTACAAGGCAGTGTGGTCCCTGAGGCACTGGCCACTGAAACTGAGGAGGTGGCCCCACCAGTGAAACCCAGGATAAACCCACAGACTTGCCCCGTTGACTTGTAGTGGGAGGAGGTAGAAGCACTGATGTCTTGGAATAGTCTTTGGAGGGTGATTCTTCCCTTTTCCTGAAGGATAGAACATGTTTGCAACCAAATAACTGCACTCCGCTCCCTCCCCCAAAGTCCCCACAATTCCCACAGCCTTTTTTTCCTCCTATCCTCCCTTTTTTTTCTGTCCATTTCAATCCCAGGTGGCAGTGTCTCTGCTGGTAGAATCCCATCTCTATTTCTGAATTCAGCTGAGATGGCTGATTAAATCCAGAGGTAATCTCTTCCTGGAGTGATTTCCCAGCCATATCGTTGGTGTTTTCTCCTGAACAAGCTTTCTCACTTTTTTATAATATACGTAGGCTCAGAATGTTCCATACCTTCAAGGCCCACTTCTTTTTTGCTTGCTAGTTCATTGGATTTATGTCTCCTCTCACATTTTATTATCAGTAGTAAGGGGAAACCAGTCCACACTTCAACACTTTGCCTAGAAATCGCCCCTGCTAAATATCCAAGGTGGTTGCTCACAAGTAGAAACACTAATGGTGCATTCTGGCATGATGATAATCATAAGAATAGTTAATATTGCTGTGCACCACCCTGTTGTATGTGCTAAGGCTAAACTTACTCATTTCATCCTCAGCAGAGCCAATGAGGAAGAGCTATTGTTGCCTGATTTTAAACACCAGGAAACTGAGGCACAGTGAAGGCAGAGCTAGCAAGCCACAAGACAGATTTCAACAGATTCTGTGTGGCTTCTGAGCCCCATATCTCTCCAGTGTACACTATTGCTTCTCATCTGATAAGGCCCTCAACCTTACTGTTTATCAAGACAGAGCAAAAAGAAAGAAAAAAAAAAACAAGAAAACAAAAGAAAGAAAAAACTGAATTACAACATTTTGCCACAGTTGAATAGGCAGGAATTTAAAATATTGACAACAATCGCTGCGGTTTGCAATATGCAGGGAAATTATCTTGTTATATTGAGGAAAGGGCTTCCTTCACATCTTGTCTTCTTTCCTGTCCCGTAAGCACGTTCCCATTCTAAAGGCTTTCCTGTGGATGGTCTAAGAATACACTTTCTTCCCTGTCATTTATTATTATTTTCTTAAACTGTAGTTTCTTTTTTTTCAATACCTGAAAAGTATTGTCAAATTGGTTTCCATACAACAACCAGTGTTCATCCCAAAAGGTGCCCTCCTCAATACCCATCACCCACCCTCCCCTCCCTCCCACACCCCATCAACCCTCAGTTTGTTCTCAGTTTTTCAGAGTCTCCTATGCTTTGGCTCTCTCCCACTCTAACCTCTTTTTTATTTTCTTCCTTCCCCTCCCCCATGGGTTTCTGTTAAGTTTCTCAGGATCCACATAAGAGTGAAAACATATGGCATCTGTCTTTCTCTGTATGGCTTATTTCACTTAGCATCACACTCTCCAGTTCCATCCACGTTGCTACAAAGGGCCATATATCATTCTTTCTCATTGCCACGTAGTACTCCATTGTGTATCTAAACCACAGTTTCTTTATCCATTCATCAGTTGATGGACATTTAGGCTTTTCCCACAATTTGGCTATTGTTGAGAGTGCTGCTATACACATTGGGGTACAAGTGCCCCTATGCATCACCACTCCTGTATCCCTTGGGTAAATTCCTAGCAGTGCTATTGCTGGGTCGTAGGGTAGGTCTATTTTTTAATTTTTTGAGGAACCTCCACGCTGTTTTCCAGAGTGGCTGCACCAATTTGCATTCCCACCAACAGTGCAAGAGGGTTCCCTTTTCTCCACACGCTATCCAGCATCTATAGTCTCCTGATTTGTTCATTTTGGTCACTCTGACTGGCGTGAGGTGATATCTGAGTGTGGTTTTGATTTGTATTTCCCTGATGAGGAGCGACGTTGAGCATCTTTTCATGTGCCTGTTGGCCATCCGGATGTCTTCTTTACAGAAGTGTCTATTCATGTTTTCTGCCCATTTCTTCACTGGGTTATTTGTTTTTCAGGTGTTGAGTTTGGTGAGCTCTTTATAGATTTTGGATACTAGCCCTTTGTCCGATATGTCACTTGCAAATATCGTTTCCCATTCCATCGGTTGCCTTTTAGTTTTGTTGGTTGTTTCCTTTGCTGTGCAGAAGCTTTGTATCTTCATAAGGTCCCAGTAGTACATTTTTGCTTTTAAGTCCCTTGCCTTTGGGCATGTGTCAAGTAAGAAATCGATACGACTGAGGTCAGAGTGGTCTTTTCCTGCTTTCTCCTCTAGGGTTTTGATGGTTTCCAGTCTCACATTCAGGTCCTTTATCCATTTTCAGTTTATTTTTGTGAATGGTGTGAGAAAGTGGTCTAGTTTCAATCTTCTGCATGTTGCTGTCCAGTACTCCCAGCACCATTTGTTAAAGAGACTGTCTTTTTTCCATTGGATGTTTTTTCCTGCTTTGTCAAAGATGAGTTGGCCATACGCTTGTGCGTCTAGTTCTGGGGTTTCTATTCTATTCCATTGGTCTATGTGTCTGCTTGTGTGCCAATACCATGCTGTCTTGATGATTACAGCTTTGTCATAGAGGCTAAAGTCTCGGATTGTGATGCCTAACGCTTTGGTCTTCTTCTTCAAAATTACTTTGGCTATTCGGGGCCTTTTGTGGTTCCATATGAATTTTAGGATTGCTTGTTCTAGTTTCGAGAAGATTGCTGGTGCAATTTTGATTCGGGTTGCATGGAATGTGTAGATAGCTGTGGGTAGTATTGACATTTTGACAATATTTTTCTTCTAATCCATGAGCATGGAATGTTTTTTCCATTTCTTTATATCTTCTTCAATTACCTTCATAAGCTTTCTATAGTTTTCAGCATACAGATCGTTTACATATTTGGTTAGATTTATTCCTAGGTGTTTTATGCTTCTTGGTGCAATTGTGAATGAGACCAGTTTCTTTATTTGTCTTTCTGTTGCTTCATTATTAGTGTATAAGAATGCAACTGATTTCTGTACATTGATTTTCTATCCTGCAACTTTGCTGAATTCATGTATCAGTTCTAGCAGACTTTTGGTGGAGTCTATCGGATTTTCCATGTATAGTACCATGTCATCTGCAAAAAGTGAAAGCTTGACTTCATCTTTACCAATTTTGATGCCTTTGATTTCCTTTTGTTGTCTGATTGCTGATGCTAGCACTTCCAACACTATGTGAAAGAACAGCGGTGAGAGTGGGCATCCCTGTCGTGTTCCTGATCTCAGGGAAAAAGCTCTCAGTTTTTCCCCGTTGAGGATGATGTTGGCTGTGGGCTTTTCATACATGGCTTTGATGATGTTTAAGTATGTTCCTTCTAGCCCGACTTTCTCGAGGGTTTTTATTAAGGAAAAATGCTGAATTTTGTCAAATGCCTTTTCTGCATCGATTGACAGGATCATATGGTTCTTCTCTTTTCTTTCATTAACGTGATGTAGCACGTTGATTGATTTGTGAATGTTGAACCAGCCCTGCAGCCCAGGAATGAGCCCCACTTGATCATGGTGAATAATTCTTTTTATACGCTGTTGAATTCGATTTGCTAGTATCCTATTGAGAATTTTTGCGTCCATATTCATCAGGGAGATTGGCCTGTACTTCTCTTTTATTACTGGGTCTCTGTCTGGTTTAGGAATCAAAATAATACTGGCTTCCTAGAATGAGTCTGGAAGTTTTCCTTCCCTTTCTATTTTTTGGAATACGTTGAGAAGGATAGGTATTATCTCTGCTTTAAATGTCTGATACAACTCCCCTGGGAAGCCATCTGGTCCTGGACTCTTATTTGTTGGGAGATTTTTGATGACTGATTCAATTTCTTCGCTGGTTATGGGTCCGTTCAAGCTTTCTATTTCCTCCTGTTTGAGTTTTGGAAGAGGGTGGGTGTTCAGGAATTTGTCCATTTCTTCCAGGTTGTCCAGTTTGTTCGCATATAATTTTTCATAGTATTCCCTGATAATTGTTTGTATCTCTGAGGGATTCGTTGTGATAATTCAATTTTCATTCAGGAATTTACCTATTTGGGTCATCTCCCTTTTCTTTTTGAGAAACATGGGTAGACGTTTATCAATTTTATTTTTTCAAAAAACCATCTCTTGGTTTCATTGGTCTGCTCTACAGTTTTTTTAGATTCTATATTGTTTATTTCTGCTCTGATCTTTATTATTTTTCTTCTTCTGCTGGGTTTAGGCTGTCTTTGCTGTTCTGCTTCTATTTCCTTTAGGTGCGCTATTAGATTTTGCATTTGGGATTTTTCTTGTTTCTTGAAATAGCCCTGGATGGCAATGTATTTTCCTCTCAGGACTGCCTTCGCTGCATCCCAAAGCTTTCGGATTGTTGTATTTTAATTTTCGTTTGTTTCCATATATTTTTTAATTTCTTCTCTAATTGCCTGGTTGACCACTCATTCTTTAGTAGGGTGTTCTTTAACCTCCATGCTTTTGGAGGTTTTCCAGACTTTTTCCTGTGGTTGATTTCAAGCTTCATAGCATTGTGGTCCGAAAGCATGCATGGTATGATCTCAATTCTTGTATACTTATGAAGGGCTGTTGTGTGACCCAGTAGGTGATCTACCTTGGAGAATGTTCCATGTGCACTCGAGAAGAAAGTATATTCTGTTGCTTTGGGATGAGAGTTCTAAATATATCTGTCAAGTCCATCTGATCCAATGTATCACTCAGGGCCCTTGTTTCTTTATTGACCGTGTGTCTAGATGATCTATCCATTGCTGTAAGTGGAGTGTTAAAGTCCCCTGTGATTACCACATTCTTATCAATAAGGTTGCTTATGTTTGTGAGTAATTGTTTTATACATTTGGGGGCTCCCATATTCGGCGCATAGACATTTATAATTGTTAGCTCTTCCTGATGGATAGATCCTCTGATTATTATATAATGCCCTTCTTCATTTCTTGTTACAGCCTTTGACTGAAAGTCTAGTTTGTCTGCTCTAAGTATGGCTACTCCAGCTTTCTTGTGACTTCCAGTAGAATGATATATACTTCTCCGTCCCCTCACTCTCAATCTGAAGGTGTCCTCAGGTCTAAAATGAGTCTCTTGCAGACAGCAAATAGATGGGTCTTGTTTTTTTTATCCATTCTGATACCCTGTGTCTTTTGGTTGGCGTTTTCAGTCCATTTACGTTCAGTGTTATTATAGAAAGATATGGGTTTAGAGTCATTGTGATGTCTGTAGGTTTCATGTTTGTAGCAATGTCTCTGGTATTTTGTCTCACAGGATCCCCCTTAGGATCTCTTGTAGCACTGGTTTAGTGGTGACGAATTCCTTCAGTTTTTGTTTGGGAAGATCTTTATCTCTCCTTCTATTCTAAATGACAGACTAGCTGGATAAAGGATTCTCAGCTGAATATTTTTCCTGTTCATTACATTGAAGATCTCCTGCCATTCCTTTCTGGCCTGCTAAGTTTCAGTAGAGAGATCAGTCAGGAGTCTTATAGGTCTCCCTTTATATGTTAGAGCATGTTTCTCCCTAGCTGCTTTCAGAATTTGCCCTTTATCCTTGTATTTTGCCAGTTTCACTGTGATATGTCGTGCAGAAGATCGATTCAAGTTACGGCTGAAGGGAGTTCTCTGTGCCTCTTGGATTTCAATGCCTTTTTCGTTCCCCAGATCTGGGAAGTACTCATCTATTATTTCTTCAAGTACACCTTCAGCACCTTTCCCTCTCTCTTCCTCCTCTGGAATACCAATTATGTGTAGATTATTTCTCTTTAGTGCATCACTTAGTTCTCTCATTTTCCCCTCATACTCCTGGATTTTTTTTTTATCTCTCCTTTTCTCAGCTTCTTCTTTTTCCATATTTTTATCCTCTGGTTCACCTATGCTCTCCTCTGCCTCTTCAATCCAAGCCATGGTCGTTTCCATTTTATGTTGCAGCTCATTTATAGCATTTTTTAGCTCCTCCTGACTGTTCCTTAGTCCCATGATCTCTGTAGCAATAGATTCTCTGCTGTCCTCTATACTGCTTCCAAGCCCAGCGATTAATTTTATGACTATTATTCTAAATTCACTTTCTGTTATATTGTTTAAATCGTTTTTGATCAGTTCATTAGCTGTTGTTATTTCCTGGAGATTCTTTTGAGGGGAATTCTTCTGTTTTGTCATTTTGGATGGTCCCTGGAGTGGTGCAGAACTGCAGGGCGCTTCCCCTGTGCTGTCTTGAATAACTGGACTTGGTGGGCGGGGCCACAGTGAGACCTGATGTCCCCCAGCCCACCACTGGGACCACAGTCAGACTGGTGTGTACCGTCTCTTCCCCTCTCCTAGGGGCGGGATTCACTGTGCGGTGGTGTGGTCCGTCTGGGCTACTTGCACACTGCCAGGCTTGTGGTGCTGGGGATCTGGCATATTAGCTGGGGTGAATGCAAGGTGCACAGGGGCAGGAAGGGCTGGCTCAGCTCACTTATCCTTTGGCGATCCGCTTCAGGAAGGGCCCTGCAGCACCGGGAGGGAGTCAGACCCACCGCTGGAGTGATGGATCTTCAGAAGCACAGCGTTGGGTGTTTGTTCGGTGCAAGCAAGTTCCTTGGCAGGAACTGGTTCCCTTTGGGATTTTGGCTGGGGGATGGGCGAGGGAGATGGCGCTGGCAAGCGCCTTTGTTCCCTGCCAAGCTGAGCTCTGTCCTCCAGGGCTCAACAACTCTCCCTCCCGTTGTCCTCCAGCCTTCCCGCTCTCTGAGCAGAGCTGTTAACTTATACCTTCCAGGTGTTAAGTCCCGCTGTTGTCAGAACACACGCGGTCTGGCCCCTCTGCTTTTGCAAGCCAGACTCGGGGTCTCTGCTTTGCCGACGGGCTGCCCCTCCACCCCGGCTCCCTCCCGCCAGTCTGTGTAGCTCGCACCGCCTCTCCGCCCTTCCTACCTTGTTCCGTGGGCCTCTTGTCTGCGCTTGGCTCCAGAGAATCCATTCTGCTAGTCTTCTGGCGGTTTTCTGGGTTATTTAGGCAGGTATAGGTGGAATCTAAGTGATCAGCAGGACGCAGTGAGCCCAGTGTCCTCCTACACCGCCATCTTCCCTCCTGAGATCTAAACTGTAGTTTCAAAAGCAATAGGTCATCTGGATGTCTTCTTTAGAGAAGTGTCTATTCATGTTTCCTGCCCATTTCTTCACTGGATTATTTGTTTTTTGGGTGTGGAGTTTGGTGTGCTCTTTATAGATTTTGGATACCAGTCCTTTGTCCGATATGTCATTTGCAAATCTCTTTTCCAATTCCGTTGGTTGCCTTTTAGTTTTGTTGATTGTTTCCTTTGCTGTGCAGAAGCTTTGTATCTTCATGAGGTCCCAATAGTTCATTTTTGCTTTTAATTCCCTTGCCTTTGAGCATGTGTCAAGTAAGAAGTTGCTGTGGCTGAGGTCAGAGAGGTCTTTTCCTGCCTTCTCCTCTAGGGTTTTGATGGTTTCCTGTCTCACATTCAAGTCCTTTATCCATTTTGAGTTTATTTTTGTGAATCGTGTAAGAAAGTGGTCTAGTTTCAATCTTCTGCATGTTGCTGTCCAGTTCTCCGAGCACCATTTGTTAAAGAGACTGTCTTTTTTCCATTGGATCTTCTTTCCTGCTTTGGCAAAGATTAGTTGGCCATACTTTTGTGGGTCTAGTTGAAAAGATGCTCAGCATCGCTCCTCATGCGGGAAATACAAATCAAAACCACACTCAGATATCACCTCACGCCAGTCAGAGTGGCCAAAATGATAAATCAGGGGACTATAGATGCTGATGAGGATGTGGAGAAACAAGAACCCTCTTGCCCTGTTGGTGGGAATGCAAACTGGTGCAGCCACTCTGGAAAACAGTGTGGAGGTTCCTCAAAATTTAAAAATAGACCTACCCTATGACCCAGCAGTAGTACGGCTAGGAATTTACCCAAGGGATACAGGAGTACTTATGCATAGGGGCACTTGTACCCCAATGTTTATAGCAGCACTCTCAACAATAGCCAAATTGTGGGAAAAGCCTAAATGTCCTTCAACTGATTATGGATAAAGAAATTGTGGTTTATATACACAATGGAGTACTATGTGGCCATGAGAAAGAATGAAATGAAATGTGTCCCTTTGTAGCAACGTGGATGGAACTGGAGAGTGTGATGCTAAGTGAAATAAGCCATACAGAGAAAGACAAATATCATATGTTTTCACTTTTATGTGGATCCTGAGAAACTTAACAGAAACCCATGGGGGAGGGGAAGGAAAAAAAAAAGAAGTTAGAGTGGGAGAGAGAGCCAAAGCAGAGGAGACTCTTAAAAACTGAGAACAAACTGAGGGTTGATGGGGGGGTGGGAAGGAGGGGAGGGCAGGTGATGGGCATTGAAGAGGGCATCTTTTGGGATGAGCACTGGGTGTTTTATGGAAACTAATTTGGCAATACTCATCATATATTCAAAAAAATAAAAAAATTTAAAAATTAAAAAAAAGCAATATATATTTATCTTAGGTAAAGTAGATAATATAGAAGAGAGGGAGAAAAGCAATACCCCAAAACATACAACCAAAAGACAGCCCCTGAATGTTTTAATCTGCATTATATTCTTCAAGAATGCATTACATTCTTGCTTATGCAGGTATTTTATGTTTGTTCATGTATGCATATGGTTATATATTTATATAGGAAAGGTAAGATCTCGTATTAGTTTTCTAACCTAAATGTCATGGTAATGGATTAATTTATGTCCTGAACAAGATATGTCCAAACCTCAACCTCTGAACTTGTGATGGAACCTTATTTGGAAACAAGGTCTATGCACATATAGTTAAGGACCTTGAGATCTAGGGTAGTCCCTAAATCTAATGAGTGTTGTCCTTATAAGAGAAACAAAGGGAGGCATCACACAAAAGGAAGAAGGCCATGTGAAGATGGGGCAGAGGTTAGAGTTATGCTGCCACAAACCACAGAAGACCAGGAACCACCAGAGACTGGAAGAGTCAAGAATGAATTTTGCCCTAGAGCCTTCAGAGGAAGCATGGCCCTGTCTGACACCTTGATTTTGGGCTTCTGACATTCAGAACTATGAAAGAATACTTTTTTGATATTTCAAACGACAGAATTTGTGGAGACTTGTTATGGCATCCTAGGCAATTAACACACTCACTACAACATATCCCATATATCACTGTGAATAATCCTTAGACAATATCTGAACCTAGTGAGAATAAAGTGGCTTGTGACCTTGGTGAGAATGCTCATTGCAATCATGGAGACAGAAGCAGTGAGCAAAAGATTTGGTGGGAAGTGAAGGTCAAAATCTCTGGAACTTTGATTTTGAAGGGGAAGGGGGGGGACAGAAAGACGGAGAGACAGAGTGAGAGGCTTATGCCTGCATGGGAATTAGGGGTCAGAGAAGGGAATTTTTTTCTTTCTTTTTATGTTTTTTTAACTTGTTTTATTTTTTATTCTTTTTAATTTACATCCAAATTGGTTAGCATATAGTGCTACAATGATTTTAGGAGTAGATTCCTTAGTGCCCCTTACCCATTTAGCCCACCCCCCCAACCCCTCCCGTAACCCTCAGTTTGTTCTCCATATTTATGAGTCTCTTCTGTTTTGTCCCCCTCCCTGTTTTGATATTATTTTTGTTTCCCTTCCCTTATGTTCATCTGTTTTGTCTCTTAAAGTCCTCATATGAGTGAAGTCATATGATCTTTGTCTTTCTCTGACTGACTAGTTTTACTTAGCATAATACCCTCCAGTTCTATCCACGTAGTTGCACATGGCAAGATTTCATTCTTTTTGATTGCTGAGTAATACTCCATTGTGTATAGATACCACATCTTCTTGATCCATTCATCCATCGATGGACATTGGGGCTCTTTCCATACTTTGGCTATTGTTGATAGTGCTGCTATAAACATGGGGGTGCATGTGTCCCTTTGAAACAGCACACCTGTATCCCTTGGATAGATGCCTAGTAGTGCAATTGCTGGGTTGTAGGGTAGTCCTATTTTTAGTTTTTTTTGGGGGGGGAACCTCCATACTGTTTTCCAGAGTGGCTACACCAGCTTGCATTCCCAAAGGGAGTTAAAAAAAATAGTTGATGCCCTAAAGTTTGAACAAATTTAAAAGTTAATGTTTAAGAGTCATTTCATCTCAGATTTAACCGTTGAATTTTCCAGTATATTCATTTTCCTCCTTATCCTCTTATTTACACTACATAATTAATGGAACACTTTCAATGGACAGTATGGGTTTTAAGACAATATATATTTAGTTATTAGTGAATGAAAGAACTGACAATTGTATGTCAAAGAAATGCTAGTAAATCTTGGTTTTCTGCATCTCAGAGAGGCAGCAGTTGGCTGAAATTCTGGTGTGATATGGCTGGATAACGCATGGTCTGAAGGCTCCTGCAAAGGTGACTCCAGGACTGGCCTAGAATATTCCTGTAAATGCATTAACCTATGGAGCAGTCCAAGAGCAGCAGTTAGGCAAGTACCACACCTTGCTGCCATGATGTGCTCTATCACTGAGGTCACTGAGGTGAGTGAAAAACAGGCCCGTCCTTTTAACCATATGTGGAATTTAAGAACTAGAACAGGTGAACATAGGGAAAGGGCAAAAAAAGAGAGAAGGAAGCAAACCGTCAGAGACACTTAACTGTAGATAACAAACCAAGGGTTGCTGGAGGGGAGGTAGGCCAGGGATGGACTAAATGGATGATTGGGTATTAAGGAGGTCACTTGTTGTGTTGAGCACTGAATGTTATATGATGTAAGTGATGAATCACTAAATTCTACTCCTGAAACCAATATTACGTTATATGTTAACTAAGTAGAATTTAAATAGAATTTTGAAAAAGAAAAAAAAAACAGAGCTGTCTTATTGCATCATTAATTGTAATAGACAAGATATGGAAGCAACCCAAGTGTCTATCAATAGGCAAATGGATAAAGAATATGTGATACACACACACACACACACACACACACACACACCACACCACACCACAGTGGAATATTACCCAGCCATAAAAGGAATGAAATCTTGCCACTCACAATAACATGGATGGACTTAGAGGGCATTATGCTCAGTAAAACAATCAGACAAACAGGCAAATACCATATGATTTCACTTATATTTGGAATCTAATAAACAAAACAAATGAACAAACAAAACATAACAGAAACAAGCTCATAAATACAGAGAACAAACGTGGTTGCCAGATGGTAGGAGATGGGGGGGGGATGGGTGAAATAGATGGAGGGGATTAAGAGATACAAAACGGAAGTTATAAGATAAATAAGTCGTGGGGATGAAAAGTACACCACAGACAATATAGTCAGTAATATTTTAATAACTTTGTATGGTGACAAAGGGTGTCTACGCTAATAGTAGTGAGCATTTTGCAATGTATATAATTGTTGAAACACACTTTGTACACCTAAAACTAATATAATATTCTGTGTCACCTGCACTTCAATAAAAAAAGCAAACAAAAAGTAAACAAATAAGCAGCCCTGTCTGCCCAGGGTGGGGAACTGGATTAGGGTCTGCTCAGAAGCATGATGTTGAGCATTGCTTATAAGCTTCTGATTCACCCAAGAAACTAGGGATCCTTCTGTCTACAAGATTTTAAAAACAAGGTGTATAAGAGAAATATATGCTTCCTTCATAAGGATATCTATATTTTCATTAGGAGAAACAGTGAGAAATACCTTTTCACTATGTCTGCCTTAGCCCTGAAGCTCAGCCAGCCCCTACTGTTGCGTCTCAACTTTTAAAGGGCCCTTGAAGTCCCACTACATGCCATATACTCTGAGTAGGTTTTCTCATTTTTCCCTTGGGACACTTGTGTGGCAAAAGTATCCTGAGTCTCATTTCACAGATGGCAAAGCTCATGCTCACAAAACCAAATTCACCTCTCCAGTTAAATGGCAGGATGGGAATGAGGTTCCAGCCTTCACCCTCTCTTGAGGACACAGAGCAGGCTTGCTTTTAGAAGATGGGTTTCTAAGCCTTGATAAATGAGCATTTCACACTCCCCTGATATTGTGGCACCATGGGTATTCATCCAAAAGCCCCTTTTAACAATGATGGTAATAATGCACATGTATGTTCATGTACATGTACATTCTTCATTCTTCATTTCATAAACACTCATTATATTCAATTTTATAGGAGAACCAAGTAGATTTCAAAATTGAATTGATTCTGTGTGTATGTGTGTGTGTGTTTCCTCTGGCTCAACCACCCCATCTCAAGTGTAGCTCTAGATTCAGTTCATACAAGGGGTGGATTCCGAACTCAGATTTAGATATCCCAGAAAATGATGGACACCAAGGAATTACTGCCATGAAGTGAAAAATTCCCAAAAACTCTGGCTGAAACCATTCAACCAAGATCACAAATTCCATCTTTCCTTCTTCCTTGATGAGCCTCCTGGTCTGTGCCTCAGAGCTGCAATTCTGCCTCTGGCTATCAAGTGGCATCCATCTCCATTTTCTTTTTCAAATAAACCAAGCAAAGAGTAAGAAAAGTCTTGGAATCATTTGTTTACTAAGATTATGTTTGGAAAATTCATATGTCTATTAAAGCAGTTCCATTTGCTGTTGGCCCCAAACCTATATCGCATTTAGTGATGTATTTTTTTCCCTCTTCAGTGCAGGTTGACCATGTCCACACTGTAGCATGTCCCTCCCAGAGACAAATTTTCGCCCTCCACCACCCCACCCCCATACAGGCTTCCCAGTCTCAGTCCAGTGCCCCATTCTCTCTCAGGCACCTCCTACCTGTCCTGTTCTGCCCTGCCCTAAGCCCACCTGCCCTACCTCCTACTACCATGGTGCAACACTATCGCCTGTGTATCATTTTAAGAATATCCTGTATATAGATATAATCTATACATATATCTACACCTATACCTGTATCTATCTATCTATCTAACCCATCATTCTATCAGACAGAATTTAAATTATTTAAATAATTGTATACAATTGGTTCACATGCTAGATCTTAAGGGAAGGTGTTTTTGTTTGTTTGGTTGGCTCGTTGGTTTTTGGTTTTTGGTTTTTGCTCCTTGAATAAACAAACCTCTTGTAGAGAAATTGATGGTGGAACTATGTTGGTGCCACCTCGTGACAGGAGCCTGAGCTGCAGTTTGAGCATGGCTGAGCAGGAAGGTGGGAGGGAGGGGCTGTGGTGAAAACCCACCATACAGCTTTCAGGACATCTGAGTAGAAAGGGGGCATTCCCAAGGGTACAGGGACATTCTCAAGGGTGCCTGTGTGAGGTGTCCAGACAGAAAGTGCAGCCTCTTTCCATGCTGAATAAAAGCTCTAGGCCACTGGAACAACAAGATCACTTTGATTTTATGCTTTGAGACCTCTGGATAAATAGGTATATGCCTATATAAGCAAAAAATGGATCTCTGTCCTTTATGATCATTGTAACCTGTTTTAGCACACTTTTTTTACCATCTTTCTATGTAAACACATTTCAATGATAATATTTTCAATTACTTTACAACAAAATTTCACTTATCTTTTAAATAAAGACCAGTTGTGGCATCATATGAATGGCCCAACATTTATTTCTCCAATACTAGTGATGTAAATATAGTTTTTTTACCACATTTTCTATTACAAACAATAGTATGCTAACATTCTCTCTTCTTAAAGTTTATTTATTTATTTTGAGAGACAGAGAGAGAGAGAGAGAGAGAGAGAACGAGTGGGGGAGGGGCAGAAAGGGAGGGGGGCAGAAAATCCAAAGCGGGCTGGGTGCTGACAGCAGAGAGCCCAGTGTGGGGCTGTAACTCATGGACTGCAAGATCATGACCTGAGCTGAAGTCGGATCCTTAACTGGCTGAGCCACCCAGGCAGCCCTCTCTTGTCTTAATTTTAAATCCAGTACAGTTAACATGCAGTGTTCTATTAGTTTCAGGTGTACAATATACTGATTCAACAATTCTACACATTACTTAGTGCCTATCATGATAAGTCTTCTCTTAATCCCCTTCACCTACATCACCCACCTCCTCTCTGGTACTATCAGTTCTCTGTAGTGAAAGAGTCTGTTTCATAGTGTTTTGTGGTCTCTCTCTCTCTCTTTTCCTTTGCTCATTTGTTTTGTTTCTCAAATTCCACATAGGAGTGAAATCGTATGGTATCTGTCTTTGTCTGACTGACTTATTTCACTTGGCATTATACTCTCTAGCTCCATCCATGTTGCCACAAATGGCAAGATTTCATTTTTTTTTTATGGCTGAGCGATATTCCATTGTACATATATACTATTTTTATCCATGAATCAGTCGATGGAACTTGGGCTGCCTCCATAATTTGTCTATGGTAAATAATACCACAATAAACAGAGAGGTGCATGTACCTTCTCGAATTGGTGTTTTTGTATTCTTTGGGTAAATACCCAGCAGTGAAATTACTGGATCGTAGGGTAGTTACATTTTAACTTCTTGAGGAAGCTCCATACTGTTTTCCAGAGTGACTGAGCCAGCTTGCAGTCCCATCAACAGTGCAAGGGGGTTCCCTTTTCTGCACATCCTCTCCAACATTTGTAGTTTCTTGTGTTTTTGATTGGGGTCATTCTGACAGGTGTGAGGTGATATCTCACTGTGGTTTTGAGTTGCATTTCCCTGATGATGAGTGATGTTGAGCATCTTTTCATGTGTCTTTTGGCCATCTGGATGTCTTCTTTGGAGAAATGTCTGTTCATGTCTTCTGCCCATGTTTTAATTGGATTATTTGTCTTTCGGGTGTTGATTTGTATGCATTCTTCATAAATTTTGGATGCTAAGCCCTTTTATTATTTAATTTACCTTTAAAATTTACATCCAAGTTAGTTAGCACATAGTGCATCAATGATTTCAGGAGTAGATACCTTAATGACCCTTACCCATTTAGCTCATAACCCCTCTCACAACCCCTCCAGCAACCCTCTGTTTGTTCTCCATACTTAAGAGTCTCTTATGTTCTGTCCCCCTCCCTGTTTTCATGTTGTTTTTCCCTCCCTTCCATTATGTCCATCTGTCTTGTATCTTAAAGTCCTCATATGTGTGAAGTCATATGATATTTGTCTTTCTCTGACTAAGTTTGCTTAGCATAATACCCTCTAGTTCCATCCACGTAGTTGCAAATGACAAGATTTCATTCTTTTTGATTGCCGAGTAATACTCCATTGTGTGTGTGTGTGTGTGTGTGTGTGTGTGTGTGTATCCCTGATGATGAGTGATGTTGTGCATTTTTTCATGTGTCGGTTGTGGATGCTAAGACTTTATCAGATATATCGTTTGGAAATATCTTCTCCCATTGAGTGGTTTGTCCTTTAGTTTCGATTTTTTCCTTTGCTGCGTAGAAACTTGTTATTTCGATGTAGTCCCAATAGTTTATTTTTGCTTGTGTTTCTCTTGCCCCAAGAGTCATATCCAAAAAAGAAAAAAAGGAGTTGTTACAGTCGGTGTCAGAGAAATTACTGCCTGTGCTCCTTTCTAAGATGTTTTATATTTTCAGGTCTCACATTTAGTTCCTTAATCTATTTTAAGTTAATTTTTGTGTGTGGTGTAGGATTGTGGTCCAGTTTTATTCTTTTGCATGTAGCTGCCCAGCTTTCCCAACATCATTTGTTGAAGAGACTGTCTATTTCCCACTGGATATTCTTGCCTCCTTTGTCAAAGATCAATTGACCAAATAGTCATGGGCTTATTTCTGGGATCTCTATTCTGTGCCACTGATCTGTGTGTCCATTTTTGTGCCAGTGCCATACTGTTTTGAGTACCACAGCTTTGTGATATAAGTTGAAGTCTGGAATTTTGATACCTCCAGCTTTGTTTTCCTTTTCAATATTGCTTTGGCTGTTTGGTGTCTCTTATGGTTCCATACAAATTTTAGGATTGCTTGTTCGAGTTCTGTGAAAAATGCTGTTGGTATTTTTTGACAGCGATTCCATTAAATCTGTAGACTGTTCAGGATAGAGTGGACATTTTAACAGTGTTTGTTCTTCCTATCCATGAGCATGGGATGTCTTTCCATTTGTGCCATCTTCAATTTCTCTCATCAATGTTTTATAATTTTCAGAGTACGGGTCTTTTATATCCTTGGTTACGTTTATTCCTAGGCATTTTATTATTTTTGATGCCATTGTAAGTGGGATTGTTTTCTGAATTTCTCTTTCTGCTTTTTCATTATTAGTGTGTAGACATGCAACAGCTTTCTGTACGTTGATTTTGTATCCTGAGACCTTACTGAATTCATTTATCATTACTAGTAGTTTTTGGGGGTAGGGTCTTTAGGGTTTTCTATATATGGTATCATGTTATTCTGCCAATAGTGAACGTTTTATTTCTTTTGTACCAATTTGGATGCCTTGTATTCCTTTTTCTTGTCTGATGGCTGCGCCTAGGACTTCTGGTACTATGTTGAATAAAAGTGGTGAGAGTGGACATCCTTGTCTTGTTGCTGACAGTAGGAGGGGAAAGCTTTCAGTTTTTCCACATTGAGTATGATGTTCACTGTGGGATTTTCGTATATGGCTTTTATTATGTTGAGGTATGTTTCCTCTGAACCAACTTTTTTGAAGGTTTTTACCATAAATGGATCTTATAATTTGTAAATGCTTTCTCTGCATCTTTCTAAATGATTACATGGTTCCTTTATTGTCACTGAAAAATTGTTTATTCAGGGGTTAATGGTTTATATAGTTAGTTCAATATTTATGTAATTTAAAATTATGAATTACCTGTGAGTAATCTAGATATTTACAATACAGACATTTGTGTAAGCTACTATATTTCTTGGTATTTAACATAATTGGACTTCTCTAACTTCCAATTATGAGTCAAATAAAACATTAAACTTTCAAAGTTACACCTTTGGGAGTTCACAAATTCCTAGTTGTTCAAGTTTCTATATTTACCTATATACCTTCTTATAGGAGGAAACCAAAACCCACAAATAAAAAGTTTTAATCTGCCCTTCACAATGGGTACCAAATCATCATAATGTACACTTTAAATATCTTACAATATTGTCCACTATGCCCCAATACAATAAAGCTGAAAAAAAATGAAATCCCACACTAAAGTCTTAATCTGAACCAATGCTGAGTAATAGAGCAATAGAAGGCCTTTTATTCATCGCATGAGCAAAAATATAGAATATATTTTTAATTTTCCCCTAAAGAGAATATACTTTGTATTTAGATAAATAAGAGATTCGATGTTAGGAGTTGCTTTTGGAGAATGATCAATCAGCGCCTTATCAATGGAAAGATACTGATACAAGGGACCATCGCCTCTGGGATGCATTAACTAACCTTGGTACTTCCAGTTACTTTAACCATAAATCGGACTTTTCAGCTTCAATTTGAAGAATAGCCATTGTCTTTTCATAATTCTTTTCAGGGCCATCGAAGAAAGTTCTGGAAATCCATCTTGATATAGGATGCTTGAAACATTCTGTTTCAAGTGTTCCAGGATTTGGCCTTCTGGAATTTCTGCTAACTCAAGCTTCACCAATGAATATATTCACCAGAGTTATGCCAATTGCTACTGGAATCCCACTCAACAAAAATGTAGAATTTCATTAAACTCAAATAACACCTGTCATAGAATCCAGAAGGTTTGGTGATAAACAGTCTTTTCTCATTGTTTCCACTGTGTCGCACTGAGCTGCAGTCTTCAGAAAGCCATGGGTGAGGAAGCCCCTGAATCCAAGCTGAGTGCCGAGACAGTGGCCAGAGAGAGTGGACACTGCAGTGACAGAAACCCACTGTAATGAACTCATGACCACCATGGCTACTTCAAGCAATTCTGATCATATGGTTCTTATCCTTTCTTTTATTAAAGTGGTAAATCACTTTGGTTGATTTGTAAATATTGAACCACTCTTGTATCCTATGACTAAACCCCCTTGATTGTGGTGAATTGTTTTTTAAGTGTATTGTTGGATTTGGTTTGATAATATTTTCTTGAGGATTTTCACACCTATGTTCATCAAAGTGATTGGCCTGTACTTCTCTCTCTCTCTCTCTCTCTCTCTCTCTCTCTCTCTCTCTGTCTCTGTCTCTCTGTAATGTCTTTATCTGGCTTTAGTATCAGGCTACTACTGGCCTCCTAGAATGAATTTGGAAGATTTCCTTCCTCTTGTATTCCTTTTTTGGAATAGTTTGAGAAGATTAGGTATTAACCCTTCTTTAAATGTTTGGTAGAATTCACCTGTGAAGTCATCTGGTCCTGGACTTTTGTTTCTTGGGATATTTTTGTTTAGTTTTGTTTTGTTTCATTACTGATTCTGTTTCATTGCTGTTAGTTGTTCTGTTCAAATTTTCTGTTTCTTCCCGATTCAGTTTTGGGAGGTTACATGTTTCTAGGTATTTATCCATCTCTTCCAGTTTGCCCAGTTTGTTGGGATATAATTTTTCATACTATTCTCTTATAATCCTTTGCATCTCTGTGATGTCAGTTGTTATTTATCTTCTTTCATTTGTGATTTTGTTTATTTGACTCCTCTCTCTTTTTATGATGAGTCTGGCTAATGATTGATCACTTCTGTTGATTTTCCAAAGAACCAACTCCCAGGTTCATTGATCTGTTCTTTTGTTTTTTTGTTTTGTTTTGTTTTGTTTCTATTTCATTTATCTCTTCTCTAATCTTTATTATTTCCTTCCTTCTATTGGTTTTGGATTTTGTTTGTTCTTTTTCTAGTTCCTGGAGGTGTAAGGTTAGATTGTTTACTTTTAGATTTTTCTTGCTTCTTCAGGTGGGACTGCATTGCTGTAAACTTCCTCCTTAGGACAGCTTTTGCTGCATCCCAAAGATTTCGGATTTCTGTGTTTTCTTCTTCTTTTATCTCCATGTATTTTTTTTTTAATTCCTCGTTTATTTATTTGTTAGCCCATTCATTGTTTAGTAGCATGTTATTTGACTTCCATGTATTTGTGCCAGTTCCAGGTTTTTCTCTTGTGGCTCATTTCCTGTTTCACAGCATTGTGGTCAGAAAAGGTGCATGGTGGTATGACTTTGATCCTTTTGAATTTGTTGAGACTGTCTTGTGGCCTAATATGTGATATATTCTGGAGAATGTTCCATGTGCACTCGGACAAAAATGTGTATTCTGCTATTTCTGGATAGAATGTTCTGAATATATGTGTTAAATCCATCTGGTCCAAAGTGTCATTCAAAGACATTGCTTCCTTGTTGATTTTCTGTTTAGGAGATCCACTCATTGATGTCAGTGGGCTGTTCAAGCCCCCTACCATTATCGTATTATTATGAATTGCCTTCTTTATGTTTGTTACGAACGGCTTTATGTATTTGGATGCTCTCATGTCAGGTGCATAAATATTTACAATTGTTATATCTTCTTGTTGCATTGTCCCCTTTATGATTACATAATGTGCTTCTTCGTCCCCTCTTACAGTTCTTGTTTAAAATCTATTTTGCCCAATATAAGTATTGCTACCTTGGCTTTCTTTTCATATCTACTTGCATGATAAATGTTTCTCCATCACTTCATTTTCAATCTGCATGTGTCTTTAGGTCTGTAGTGAGTCTCTGGCAAGCAACTTATAAATGCGTCTTGCTTTTTCACATTTCTGTCACCCTATGTCTTTTGATCAGAGCGGTTAGTCCATTTACATTAAAATTAGAGATAGGTAGGTAATCATTGCCATTCTGTTACCCAATTTATGGTGGTTTTTGTGGTTTTTCTCTGTTCCTTACTTTTCTTGCTCTCTTTCTTCACAGTTAGTTGGCTTTTTTATTGATAAACTTGGATTCCTTTCTCTTTAGTTTTTGCTTATCTGTTACTGTTTTTTTTTCTTTTACCGTTCAGCTTGTATATAATATCTTGTGCAAATAGTTGATGGTTGCTTAAGTTTGAACTCATTCTTTACTCCTCTCCCCTCACCCCACGTTTTAGGTGTATGCTGCCATACTTTACATCCGTGTGTTTTGAGAGACCCTTTGACTGTTTTTTATAGATGTACTTATTTTTACTGCTTTGATGCTTCCTACATTTCTTATTTCTGCTTATGGTATTTCCTTTCCACTCAAAGAATCCCCTTTAACATTTCTTGTAGGGATGGTTTAGTGATCATGGATTCCTTTAGCTTTTGTTTGTCTGGGAAACTCTTTATCTGTCCTTATATTCTGAGTGATAGCCTTCCTGGATACAATATTCTTGGCTGCAGATTTTTTAGTTTTGCCACTTTGATTATATCATGCCACTCCCTTCTGTCCTCCAAAGCTTCTGTTGAAAAATCCACTGATAGCTTTATGGGGTTTACCTTGTATGGAATTTTCTTTCCTCTTGCTGCTTTTAAAATTATCTCATTACCACTGCTTTTTACCATTTTAAGTATTATGTGTTGGTGTTGACCACTTTAGGTTGATTTTTTGGGGGGCCGTCTGTGCCTCCTGGATCTGGATTTCTCTTTCCTTCCCTAGATTTGGGATTTTTTTTCAGCTATTATTTTTTCAAATTAATTTTCTGCCCCCTTTTCTCTCTCTTTTCCTTCTGGAGCCCCTATAATGTGAACGTTATTACGCTTGATGGTGTCACTGAGGTCCCAAAGTCTGTTTTCATTTTGTGTTTTGTTTCCTCTCAACTGTCCAGCTTGGTTGCTTTCCATTACCCTGCCCCCCAGGTTACTGATACGATCTGCTTCATCTAGTCTACTATTCTTTGTATCTGGTGCATTTTTAATTTCAGTTATTGGGTTCTTCATCCCTGATTGTTTCTTTTTTATGATTTGTATCTCTTTGTTCAGGGTCTCACTGAGGTCCTCCAAACTTTTCTCGCATCTCATGGTATCTTTATGACCATTACTTTCAATTCTCTGTCAGACACACTACGCAATCCCCATTTCACTTAGGTCTCTTGCTGTGATTTTGTCTTGCTCCTCCATTTGGGACATATTCCTCTGTCTCCTCATTTTGTCTAACTCTCTGCACCTTTTTCTATGTGTTAGGAAAGTAAACCACATCCCCTGCTCTTAAAACTAGAGGCCTTATGAAGAAGCAACCCTGTAGTGCCTGCAGTGCAGTGTCCCCTATTTACCAGAATTTAGCGCTTCAGGGTTTCTCGTATGTTTGTTGTGTGCACCCTGCTCTTGTGGTTGAGCTGCTTTTTCCTTCAGTTCAGCCATCCACAATGGCGCTCTTTGCCTGTGGTGGGCAGGGTTTGGTCCCTGTGTTGCTGGTGGGCCAGTCTGGGGCCACCTTGGGCTTGATTTGAGTCAGACCAGGCATCTCCCAGGGATACACTAGCACTGAACTACAGGGCACTTTCCCTGTTTTGTCCCCTGAGAAGCTTTCCTTGATGGGCAAGGCCTGCAGTCAGACCCCCTGTCTGCCCACAGCCCACTGCTGGGACCACAGTCTGATTGTTGTGTGTGGTTATGTTTCTCTCTCCCCAGGGCAGAAGTCACTTTGGGGTGGCACTGGCCCTTCTTGGGGCTGCTTTCAAACTTCCAGGCTTGTGGCACTGCTTTACATAAGCTCCATCCAAGAGAGGATTGGAGGGGGTGGATCCATGGAAGCGTGGGGGGCTGGGGAGGGGAATGGACTTGCAGTGTTAGCAAGGTTTGCATGGGTCTGCTGTGGGAGAAGACCTGGAGCCAAGGCCTGATTGGAGGGGGCATGTCCACAGTGAAACACGAGGGCTGGGTGTCCTGTCAGCAAGTTAAGTAGGGAATGTCAGCACCTCACTGGTTCCTTGTTTGTTCCCCCAGGTGGCTGTGTGTTCATACTGCGGTGGGGGGGAAGGAAACTGGCTCCCACCAGCTCCTTTGTTTGTGGGCAAGTCCCCCACACATCCTTGCCCTTTCAACACATGCTCCGAGATCAGTAAATAAATCTCCCTCCCATGTCCCCATGTGATTTTCAAACTGCCCCTTCTATGCTGTATCTCCACAGGGCTGTTTGTTGTCCTGTCTCTTTAAGGGTGGGGACTCAGTTCCCCCTCACCATGCTGGGTTTAAGTCCCACTGGTTGTACAAACTCGTGAAATTTGGCCCTTCTGGTTTTTGCAGCCAATGTGATGAGAATTTGTCTTTCCTGTGCGGGCTACATAGTGTGAGAGTCTATTTCTCTCCCCTCTCCACACCTGGGCAGCCCTCTCTCCTGAGGGCAGTCTCGTGGGTCCACTTAGTACCCCACTGCATCTTCACCCTTCCTACTTTCTTTCATCAGTTTCTTCTCTATATTTAGCTGTGGAGAGTTTCTTCTGCAAGTCTTTGGGTTGTCTTATGGGCTATTTACACTGATATGAATGTTATCTGGTAGTATCAATGAGCCAAGGTGAGCTTAGAGTTTTCTGACTCCACCATCTTCCCGGGGAGTCTCTTAACATTCTTCTTCATAGGCATTCAGATGTTTTAGTAAGCATTTCTCTTAATAAGTTCTTGAAAGTGTTTTTTTCAAAACCACGAAAATTGCATTTTATATGAACACAACTTTGAAAGAAACTATTTTATATTTCTAACAACGCTGTATGATAGTGCCTGTTTCCCCACACATTACAAATGTGAATCATTGCTAATCTGATAGGCAACAAATCGTCCCTCCTGGTTGCTTTCATTACAACTCATGTTTGCTCCCTGCATAGAATTGTACCTTTTCAATGGGACATAATCAATTGTCACAGCCCTATGTTATTTGGAATTCAGAGTGTTTCTCATATTCCCAATTATCAACACTTCGTGGATGGCACCTGACTGTGCTGAAGAACACAGTTCATGTGGCTTTTGCACTGGTGAGCTAAATGTGTTCTCTTTGAGCACAGAACACTGTCTTGGGAGAGGTCTAGTTCATGAGAAAAACTGGTAGGGAATTATCAAGATGGCAATCCTTAGAACCAAATCCTACTTCCATCCTTAACTATGCCCTTAAGTTAAATTTCTATCAGGGAAATTGTTGGTGTGAAGGATGTACACCTCTGTAGCCTTTTGAGAAGTCCCACCATACCGACATCCAGAAATATAGTTCCTGAGTAGTCCCCTCAAAGAGGAGCCTCATGAGAAAGGCCACAGAGCAGTGGAGAAAGTAGTAATGTTAAGGTCATGTCACACAGGCCAGGCCCTGGACTCTATTTTTGGATTCCTCATGCTTTTTTGTAATCTCTTCATCCTCCTGTACCCTCCTGTAGCCTCCGACTGCCTCCCCTGGGACCTCTCCCTGTTCCCAGGTAACCACTAAACTTCTGTCACCATTAATTTCTCTTAAAAAAAAAAAAACCTTTCTGTCAATAAAACTGTACAGAATGCACTTTTGTTTTCTTGCTTCTTTCATTCAACTTAACTATGTGTCAAGCTATCCATTTGTTGCATGGTTGGATAGTTCCTTAGTATTGCTAAATAATATTCCACTATATGTATATATGACGATTTGTTTTAGCCATTCATCTGGTGATGGACATGTGGATTGTTTTCGGCTTGAAGCTCTTTTCAGTAAAACGGTTGTGAATATTTGTATACAAATCTTTACATGGGTAAGATTTCTTCTGTAGGGTAAATACATAAGGGTTCAATGGCTGGATCATATGGTAGATGTTAGATGAACAATGTAAGAAACTACCAAACTAGTCCTAGAGATTTTGTATCATCTTTAATTCTCACCAGCAGTCTATGAGGGTTCCATCCTCCACAATGCTTAGTATGGTCAGTATTGTTAATGTTGGCCATTCTCACAGGGGTGTAGTGATATTTCATTGTAGTTTTAATTTACATTTCCTTATTAACTAACGATGTTGATCATCTTTTCATGACCCTATTTGTCACTTGTATAATCTCTTGGATGAAGTGTTTGTTTAATTGTTTGCTCATTTATTTATTGGCATGTCTATTACTGACAACACGCCAGGGATTTTCCATATTTTGGATTCAGGGCTATATTTTCTATATTTTGGATACAGGTCCTTTATCAGATAAATGACTTGCAAATATTTTTTTCCCAGTCAGTGGCTTGCTTTTCATTCTCTCAGCAGTGTCTTTGGAAGAGTAGACTTTTTTTTTTTTTCTTTTCATTTTGAGGTGGTCTAATTTATCAATTCGTTTATTTGTGGATTGTGTTTTGGGTGTGGTATCTAATAAATCTTCACCTAAGCCAAGGTCAGAAGGATTTTCTTCCATGTTTTCCTCTCCTGTGTTTTCTCCTATGTTTTTATAGCTTTAGGTTTTATATTGAGGTCTATGGTCCATTCTCATTAGACTTCTATATGGGGTGATTATATGGTCGCCGTTTCTATTTGTTTTTATAGTCTAGGTCGTTTTGCTATCCATACGTGAATTTTAAATTCAGCTGTTGATTTCCAATAATAATAATAATAATTAATAATAATAATAATAATAATAAGGCCCACTAAGATTTTGATTTGGATTGTATTGTATCCATAGATGAGTGTGGGGATTTCCCATCCTAACAATTTTTGTCTTAACAATAGTGAGTTTTCCAACCCAAAGATATGGAAAAATGTCCCAGAGACAGACTTTAGATCTACTACAGAAAAATAAATCACTAAAATAAAGTTGTTATGGTACTTTCCACTTGGTAGGTGTGATTAGAATTGGGTTTGTTGAATTGTGGATTTTTTCTTCATTACCCTTCCATAAATCCACTTCCGTGAATTCCTGGAAACTTGAATAGTAAAAGAGAAAGTGGGACAAAGCATGCATGTATTGGGGTCTGTATGCATGTTTGTAATTATGTATGTTTGCATGCATGTACGCTTAAATCGGTAAAACCGCGAGGAGTATTTATTTTGAGAAATAGGTGGTGTTAATTGCTTCACATCGTGTCTGTGCTATACAGATCTTAGTAATATTAGGAACGAAAAGAGAGTGGTGGTGGCTTGTTGTTTTTCCAGCATTCTTGGGTGAGCATGGCTTCCATGGTGACTGTGCCTGCTGTGGGATTTGGAGCAGACTGAGCTTCCATTCAGGGCTCTTGCCTGAATCACTTGTTACTATGATAGTTGGTCAAGTGTTGTTTTTCTAATTCTGTCATTCCTTCTGGATATAGTTGGCATCTGACTGTATGGTAGACCTTCCCTTCTGCTCTAAGGTTTATTTAGTTATGTGTTCATTCAAGTATTTATTTATGTCAGAATGACCCATAGATTCTTATTTGTCCCAGAGTGTTAGCATTTGTTACTCTATTTATTTTGATTCTGGAATTGTCCCAGAACTGGGCAGTGTTAGCTCTTCAAGTTGGCCTCTGCATCCATTCGACACCTCCCTACATTTCTTTGAATATGTACTTTGTTCTCTGGGCCTATTTCTCCATGCGTAGAAAGGAAGTAGTGATGCCACCTCAGCAGACTACTTTGAGGACTTGAATTGACAAAGTCTGAAAATAACAACCCACTATGTGTGGCATCTAGAAAGCCCTCAGCAAATATGATTAGTTGCCCATTCCAGCTTTGTCTCCTTCATTCTGTCAGTGTGATGCCTCTGACATGAACATCATAGCATGACTTCCTAGAGAAAATACTTGGATATGGAGCTGCAAGCAGAGATGAGCCCACATTTCCATGATGTGAGAACTTCAGTGCCACTGCTGTGTGCAGGAAGAGGCTGTGGAATGGAGCTGACAAGGAGGCACAGTGTCATTGCACAGCTTCCAGTGACCTGAGTGGAGACAGGCAAGCACGTCCTCACCCCTTTCCTCTGCCTTTCATGCATTCTCCTTTCCTCTCCCCTTCCTCTCTATTCTATGTGCTCTCTGATCTCCTGACTCTCCCTTCTAGTGGGACATCAGAGAAAGTGTGTGAACTCTGAGCCCCAGAAACAGGAGGTGATAGAGAAGGAAAAGGTGTGATGTCCAGTGTCCTAGACAATTTTCTGGAGCAAGAGTGAAGAGATCAGGGTCCCATCATTGGTGCACTTTAGTTAAATCACTATCCTTCCACTAGCCTCATCTATACGATGGGATAACAATACCCAATCCAACCACTCAGGAATATTGCAGACTTTAAGTGTGATCCCATGTGGAAAAGAAATCTTTGGTCATAGGTAGGAAGGAAAGACCAGTGCCCTCTGAGTAATCATATTAGCAGACACTCAGACACCACCCTGATATCACAGAAGTCTGCATGGTAGACATCACATTAATGCTACACAAATTTCAACTGTTTAGGTCAGGATTTCTCCAAGTGCGGTTCTCAGAGCACTTCTTTAATAAATAGGGAGTGCTTGTTAAATTTCCAAATTCCTGGGGCCACCCTAGGTCTCCTGAATCAAAACCAGAGAGGTGGTATGGGAAGTCTCTACATTTTGAGTGATATCTACAGCTCTTTCTGGCACCCATCCAAGTTTAAAAAGCACTGCTGAGGATTTGCAATAAACACTCATTTAAAAATTTGAATTCCCTGATGTTTAATCTCCTTGTCAACTTCTCCTGCCATTCAGTTCTAAATATCTGTGTCTTCTCCAGTGTGTCCCATAGGAATCAATCCCTTCTTGTAAGTAATATTTATTCAGTGATTCATATGTGAGGCACTGAACCAGAATAGGGGACACAGCACAGAGAACAAGATAAAAAGAACAAGATAAAAAAAGATAAAAAGAACAAGAGAAACAAGATAAAAAACAGGCCTTGTTCTAGTTTTGGAACACTGGAAATAAGCAGAAAAATCAATAAGTGGGAGAATTCTATATGGGGATTTGTGCTTTAAGAAACATGAACACATGAATCGAGTAGAAAATGACCGGTCAGGGACGACTATAAATGGGACTGTCAGTGAAGCTCTTTCTCAGGAAGTACATTTGAATCGACTCCTGCACAACAAGAAAAAAAAAAAAAAACAGGCTTGGGCAGGCCTTTTTGTGTATGCATGAGCAAAGTGTGTGAGTACCAGTTTTCTAGGAGCAGACACAAATAGACACATGAAAAACTTCAATGGGCTGGAGCTTGTCAGACACAATACAGATGAGGATAGGAGATGAAGTCAAATAGGAAGACAAGAGCCAATCCAGTGACTGTAAGAAGAAATGAAGTATTCACATTCACGCAATTTATAAGTTGCAGAACTAGGGTTTAGACCTAGTCTACCTTCAGAGCCCACATTCCTAACCAGTACACTTAGCAAGACGAAAAAGACATGTGTTGAACTATGTCAACCCATGGTGGCTGATGTTAAGCTGGGGTCTCTTGGTACTCTAAAAAGCAAGCAAACAAACAAATAAATAAATAAACAAAACCAACTCTCTGAGGTGGCTCACAGGGCCCGTTTGGGTGGATACTATATTTGGGAAGCATTTTGCCATGTGCTAGGTGGTAATTATTTAATAAAACAGAAAGGTAACAATCATAAAAACAGAAAAGTTAATAATCATCACAGTCACTACACATTAGACAACTTGGCTATTAAGATAATTCTTTGGACACCCATGGCTAATTTTTTGCCCCCTGTTATTAACTCAGAGTGCCAATTTCCAGATGGGGATCGCATTTCTCTATGCCTTGCTTGTTGGCAGGCAGGGCTGGTCTGATCCTCTTTGGCAAATGAGGTCAGATGGAGTGTCATCTAGAGGTAGTAGGTTAGGTCTTCCACTGTGGCCAGGTATGTCTCCTGTCATGCACCCAGTTGCCTGTCCATCAGACAGCATTAACTTTGTTCCTATGTTTAGTAAGTCACTTTGCAAGGATTCAAAGGATACATATTTGAGATTACCCTGCAGGTAATATAAGAAGACACTGTATCAGTCATCATTCCCCAGCGAAATAGAACCCATAGGATGTGTTGTACGTGTGTAGAGATAGATAGATGATAGATAGATAGATAGATAGATAGATAGATAGATAGATGATAGGTAGATAGATAGATAGGTAGATGATAGGTAGATAGATAGATAGATGATAGGTAGATAGATAGATAGATAGATATAGGTAGACATAGGTTTGAAGGAATTGGTTCACACGGTTATGGAGGCTGAAGGCCATCTGCTACCTAGTTCACCCTTGCTTGGGGGAGGTGAATCTTTTGTTCTATTCAGGCCTTCGACTGATTGGATGAGGCCTACTCACATAATGATTTATGCAAAGTCACCAATTTACATGTTATTCCCATTCAAAAACACTGACAGAAACATCCACAATAATGTTTGACCAAATACCTGGATAGTGTGGCCAAGGCAAGCTGACACATAAAATTAACCATCATAGATGTTCTAAGTACCTTGAAATAAAAGGAAACAAAGTACTTCTTTTCCTCTCTTTCTCCAACCATCTAGAATAAACAGTTTCCAGCTGTATGACACAACTACTAGCAAAACAACCAGGTAAGGAGCTGGGCTACCTCCACCCATGAAGATCCCTTTTTCAGAAAGCCCTGGGTAAACCTAGATAACTGAGCCCTTGAGTGACCCCACTTTTCCCTTCCTATGTCTTAATTCCTGCTGTCATGATTTAAATTAGCCAATAAAGAGTGAACACACAAAACCCTAGACACGCCAGTCTTCAATGCTAATAAAGGCAAATCCCAGGTCCCTGATCACTTCCCCCCTCTTTACCTCGCCCCCCACAACAACATGCTGTGTAGCCCTCAGGTGTTCCATGTGTCCTCCTGGATCTGTGAGTAATAGATTTCGTTCCTCAAAGTTCCCTGATGGCTTTTTGCTGAAGCACATCCTGCAATAATAATGCAATCATAATAAACCACAAGGAAGAACCACAAGGGGCAGTCCAGCCACAACATTGGCCCCTGTGGGGGAAATGTCTGTGGGGTCTTCCTAGGAGCAATATGGGTGTAGATGAGTGCATCAGGCATTCCTAGCCACTATCAATAGGCTGGCCCTTGTGATATTGATAGTGACGCTATCACTATCATTAGGCTGGGACTAACACAACAGTAGAGTATTGCATTGTGTGGCTATTTCACAACCTATATGCTTGTTAGGGGGATTTGGGTATTTTCCATATTTGACTTATTATCATAATGAGGCTCTGAACATTCTTGTACATGTCTTTCGGGTGGACATTTATTTTCTTTCTCTTGGGCATGTCTCAAAGGGTGGCATTTCCAAGTCATAGAGTGTGTTCACATTGAGCTCAGAAGATACTACCAAGCAGTTTTTCAAAATGTTTGTTCTAATCTGCATGCCCACCAGCAGTGTGTGAGAGTTGCACTGCTCCACATCCTCACCAACGCTTGGTATTTTCCATCTTTTTCATTTTTGTTGTTTTGGTGGTATCCCATTGCGGTGTTAATTTTAATTTATCTGTTTTAATTTCTCTTGAACTTAACTCTCTCTGAAGTTTTTAGTCTCTTTTACTCTAAAGAAATTCCACCCTCTTTTTTTTCTAACCTCCCGATTTATTTACTTAAGAAACTGGATCTTTTTCCTGTGGAGTTTGCATTCTGGGTTTTTGCCAGTTGTATCCTTATTGTGTTTATTATGCTCCTATGGCTTTCTTCTTTCCTTTAAATCAGTAATTAGATTTAGAGCCTTGCTTAGATTTGGATCTTTTGGCAAGAGTACCTCAGATGTGGTGATGGACTTCCCATAGCCTTACACCAGGAGCCTAGTAGTGTCTGGTGGTATCCCTTCCTGCGATGATGAGATCGATCACTAGGCTCAACAGTTGTCAGCCTGATCCAGCCAGTATAAAATCTTCCACCTGCTTTTCACCTCATGTTTTTCACCGTTTCTAATGATTATGGCCTAGAACTGCATTTCAGTAAGGTTACAAAAGCACGATGTACTAATTCTTTGATTTCTTCTGCGTGTTATTAGCTGACATCCTTTTATAAAAGAAACTTCCCCTCATCAACTGTTAGGTTAAGCTTAAGTATAGGAAGCACAGGAGGGTAAGGCGAATGCTTAGTTCTTTTGCAATATTTCCACAATCTAAAACGATGAGTTATTTTCCTAGGATCCTCAAAGGTGAGCAATGAGTTGGCTTTTTTTTTTCTTTTTTTTTTTTTCAGATTCTTATCATGAGTTCAGGGATGTTTCTGTATCTGATGTGCTTTAGTATCTTTGGCCGGTGGGAGCCCCTTCAAATTGGCTTCTTACTCTTTTTGACATGCTTTCTGGCATGAGTTCAGTCCAGACTCACCTGGTACAACCCCAACTTAGACCAGGAATCAGTCATTTAGTGGGAAATGTGCTTAAAGGATTCCGTCTGGGGACTAGAATTGCTCTTTGCTACTGGGTTTCTCATTGTTTCTTGCCTTTTCCAGGTCATGGACCCTGTGAATCTATGTTATATTTTTTAGAGAATATACATCATCAACTTACATCTTGGGCTGTCCCCCGTCCCTTTATAGGCAAGCATTTTTTATCATCTTTTGTTTTAACCATACAGGTTTTTTTTTAATATAAGGAAATACATCATGTGTTTTAATTTTCTATACCTTTCATAGGTAAAAGTTGTTATATTCTACACCAGTGCTGTGCAGTAGAAATTTCCGCAGAGAGAAATATTCTGTATCTGCACTGTCCAACACAGTGGCAACTAGCTACATGAATGTTGTATTTGGGAATTAAACATTTAGCACCCAAAATGTCGCAACTGAGACTGAGCAACTGATTTTGAAATTCCGTGTACTTTAATTTAATTTAATGTAAATACTTGTTCCTGACTGGTGGCTACCATACTGGACAGTAGCAGCTCTGCACACTTTTATGCACCTGGATTTTTTCACTTAACGATATATCTTAGAGATTACTTCAAAGCACTATAGGTAGAGTCGTTGGTTTTTATGGCTGCATAGTACTCCAGGATGTATATATACCATGGTTTATTCAACCAACCCCCTATTGGTGGACATGTCTCTTTTTCTTGTCTTCTTTATGAATTGTTATGCCAGGAATGGCTTTGTGCTTATGCTTTTTTTTTTTTTTTGCATTTTTTTGGGGGGATAGATTCTTAGAAGACAAATTGCTGGTTCCAAGTGTAAGTACCCTACTAATTTTATAAGATAATATCAAATCCCCTGAATGGGGGTTGTACCATGTACCATTACTGCAAACAATGCTTGAGACTGCCTCTTTCTTCACAGACGAGGTAAATAATGAAAAGAGGCATCACAGTTTATTTTTCTTTGCATCTCCTATCAAGAGTAAGATTTACAAAGAGGTGAAAGACCTGTACTCTGAAAACTACAAAACACTGATGAAAGAAATTGATGGGGCACCTGGGTGGCCCAGTCATTTAAGCATCTGACTTTGGCTCAGGTAATGATCTCACGATTTGTGGGTTCGAGCCCTGCATCAGGCTCTGTGGCGACACCTTGGAGCCTGGAGTCTGCTTCAGATCCTCTGTCTCCTTCTCTCTTTGCCTCTCTCTCTCTCTCTCTCTGTCTCTGTTTCTCTCTCTCCTTTTATCAAAAATAAATAAATATTACCAAAATAAAAAAAATAAATTGAAGACAACACAAAGAAATGGAAAGACATTCCATGCTCACGGATTGGAAAAAACAAATATTGTTAAAATGTCTATACTACCCAAAGCAATTTACACCTTTAATGAAATCCCTATCAAAATACCAACAGAATTTTTCACGGAACAAGAAAAAAACAATCCTAAAATTTATATGAAACCACAAAAGACCCTGAATAGCCAAAACAACCTTGAAGAAGAAAAGCAAACCTGGAGGCATCGAAATTCCAGACTTCAACTTATGAAACAAAGCTGTGGTGATCAAAACAGTATGGTACTGGCACAAAAATAGACACACAGATCAGTGGAACAGAATAGAAAACCCAGAAATAACCCCACAATTATAAGGTCAATTACTCTCCAACAAAGCAGGAAAGAACATGCAATGGGAAAAAGACAGTCGTTTCAGCAAATGGTGTTGGTGAAACTGGTCACCTACATGCAAAAGAATGAAACTGGAACCACTTTCTGTCACCATACACAAAATAAATTCAAAATGGGTTAAAGACTTAATGTGAGACCTGAAACCATAAAAATCCTAGAAAGCAGTAATTTCTCTGAGGTCAGCTTAGCAACTTTTTTTTTTCTAAATAGGTCACCTGAGGCAATGGAACCTAAAGCAAAAATAAACTATTGGACTACATCAAACAAACTAAGAAGCTTCTGCACAGTGAAGGAAACAACAGAACTAAAAGGCAACCTACTGGATGGGAGAAGATATTTACAAATGGCATGTCCAATAAAGGGTTGGTATCCAAAATCTATAAAGAACTCATACAACTCAGCACCCAAAAACCAAATAATCCAATTAAAAAATAGGCAGAAGACATGAACAGACCTTTCTCCAAAGAAGACATCCAGAGAGATGGCCAACAGACACATGAAAAGGTTCTCAGCATCACTTATCATCAGAGAAGTGCAAATCAAAACCACAATGAGATATCACCTCACACCTGTCAGAATGGCTAAAAATCAAAGTCAGAAGAAATGACAAGTGTTGGGGACGATGTGGAGAAAAAGCAACACTCATGCACTGTTGGTGGGAATGCAAAATGATGCAATCACTGTGGAAGACAGTATGGAGGCTCCTCAAAAAGTTAAAAATTGAACTATCCTACAATCCAGTAATTGCAATACTGGGTTTTTACCCAAAGAATATGAGAAAACCAAGTCAAAGTGATACATGCACCCCTATGTTTATTGCAGCATTACTTACTATAGCCAAGTTATGGAAGCAGCCCAAGTCCTCATCGATTGATGAATGGATAAAGAAGTGGGATATATATGCAATGGAATATTATTCAGCCATAAAAACAAGAATGAAATCTTCCCATTGGCAATAACATGGATGGAGCTAGAGTATAATGCTAAGTGAAATAAGTCAGTCAGAGAAAGACAAATACCATGATTTCATTCATATGTGGAATTTAAGAAACAAAACGAACAAGCAAAGGGTAAAAAGAGAACAGGAGAGATAAACCAAGAAACAGACTCTTAACTATAGAGAACAAACTGATGGCTACCAGAGGGGAGGTGGAGGGGATGGGTGAAATAGGTGATGGAGATTAAGGAGTATACTTGTCCTGATGAGCACTGGGTGATTAAAATAGAAACTTAAAAAAAGAGCAAGATTTAGCATTCTTTTATATGTTTAAGAAGCATTTTCTTGGTGAAACACCTGTTTGTATCTAGTGCCTTTGCTGCCTCACATGTTGTGATTTGCCCTTGCTTTTCCACAATCTCTGTTACAAGGTATACAAACCTTCTGACCTAACTTGTAAGTATTGTGCCCTGTTTGTAATTTTTCACATTAGTTTGCTCATGGGATTTTTTTTTTTGCCGTGCAATTTTTTTTAATATGAAATTTATTGTCAAATTGGTTTCCATACAACACCCAGTGCTCATCCCAAAAGGTACCCTCCTCAATACCCATCACCCACCCTCACCTCTCTCCCACCCCCCATCAACCCTCAGTTTGTTCTCAGTTTTTAAGAGTCTCTTATGTTTTGGCTCCCTCCCTCTCTAACCTCTTTTTTATTTTTTTTCTTCCCACACCCCATGGTCTTCTGTTAAGTTTCTCAGGATCCATATAAATGTGAAAACATATGATATCTGTCTTTCTCTACATGACTTATTTCACCTAGCATAACACTCTCCAGTTCCATCCACATTGCTACAAAAGGCCATATTTCATTCTTTCTCATTTCCACATAGTATTCCATTGTGTATATAAACCACAATTTCTTTATCCATTCATCAGTTGAGGGACATTTGGGCTCTTTCCATAGCATGGCCGTTGTTTAAAGTGCTGCTATAAACATTGGGATACAAGTGCCCCTATGCATGAGCACTCCTATAACCTTTGGGTAAATTCCTAGCAGTGCAATAATTGCTGGGTCATAGGGTAGATCTATTTTTAATTTTTTGAGGAACCTCCACACTGTTTTCCAGAGCGGCTGCACCAGTTTGCATTCCCACCAACAGTGAAAGAGGGTTCCCGTTTCTCCACATCCTCATCAGCATCTATAGTCTCATGATTTGTTCATTTTAGCCACTCTGACTGGCATGAGGTGATATCTGAGTGTGGTTTTGGTTTGTATTTCCCTGATGAGGAACGACGTTGAACACCTTTTCATGTGCCTGTTGGCCATCCGGATGTCTTTGTTACAGTAGTGTCTATTCATGTTTTCTGCCCATTTCTTCACTGGATTATTCGTTTCTCAAGTGTGGAGTTTGGTGAGCTCTTTATAGATTTTGGATACTAGCCCTTTGTCCGATATGTCATTTGCAAATATCTTTTCCCATTCCGTTGCTTGCCTTTAGTTTTGTTGATTGTTTCCTTTGCAGTGCAGAAGCCTTTTATCTTCATGAGGTCCCAATAGGTCATGTTTGCTTTTAATTCCCTTGCCTTTGGCGATGTGTCAAGTAAGAAATTGCTGCAGCTGAGGTCAGAGAGGTTTTTTCCTGCTTTCTCCTCTAGGGTTTTGATGGTTTCCTGTCTCACATTCAGGTCCTTTAACCATTTTGAGTTTATTTTGTGAATGGTGTGAGAAAGTGGTCTAGTTTCTTCTTTCTGAATGTTGCTGTCCAGTTCTCCCAGCACCATTTGTTAAAGACACTGTCTTTTTTCCATTGGATGTTCTTTCCTGCTTTGTCAAAGATTACTTGTCCATACTTTTGTGGGTCTAATTCTAGGTTGTCTATTCTATTCCATTGGTCTATGTGTCTGTTTTTGTGTCAATACTATGCTGTCTTGATGATTACAGCTTTGTAGTAGAGGCTAATGTCTGGGATTGTGATGCCTCCAGCTTTGATCGTCTTCTTCAAAATGACTTGGGCTGTTCGGAGTCTTTTGTGGTTCCATACAAATTTGAGGATTTCTTGTTCTAGCTTTGAGAAGAATGCTGGTGCAATTTTGATTGGGATTGCAGTGAATGTGTAGATAGCTTTGGGTAGTATTGACATTTTAACAATATTTATTCTTCCAATCCATGACCACGGAATGTTTTTCCATTTCTTTATATCTTCTTCAATTTCCTTCATAAGCTTCTTATAGTTTCAGCATACAGATCTTTTACATCTTTGGTTAGATTTATCCCTAGGTGTTTTATGCTTCTTGGCGCAATTGTGAATGGGATCAGTTTCTTTATTTGACTTTCTGTTGCTTCTTTTTTAGTGTATAAGAATGCAACTGATTTCTGCACATTGATTTTGTATCTTGCGACTTTGCTGAATTCATGTATGCATTCTAGCAGACTCTTGGTGGAGTCTATCGGATTTTCCATGTATAACATCATGTCATCTGCAAAAAGTGACAGCTTGACTTCATCTTTGCCAATTTTGATGCCTTTGATTTCCTTTTGTTGTCTGATTGCTGATGCTAGAACTTCCAACACTATGTGAAGCAACAGCAATGAGAGTGGACATCCCTGTCGTGTTCCTGATCTCGGGGGGAAAGCTCTCAGTTTTTCCCCATTGAGGATCATATTAGCTGTGGGCTTTTCATAAACGGCCTTCATGATGTTTACGTATGTTCCTTCTTCTGACTTTCTCGAGGGTTTTTATTAAGAAAGGATGCTGAATTTTGTTAAATGCTTTCTCTGCATCGATAGACAGGATCATATCATTCTTCTCTTCTTTTACTACTGTGATGTATCACGTTGACTGATTTGCTAATGTTGAACCAGCACTGCAGTCCAGGAATGAATCCCACTTGATCATGGTGTCTAACTCTTTTTATATGCTGTTGAATTCGATTTGCTATTATCTTATTGAGAATTTTTGCATCCATATTCATCAGGGATATTGGCCTGTAGTACTCTTTTTTTGCTGGGTCTCTGTCTGGTTTAGGAATCAAAGTAATGCTGGCTTCATAGAATGAGTCAGGAAGGTTGCTTTCCCTTTCTATTTTTTGGAAAAGCTTGAGAAGGATAGGTATTATCACTGCTTTAAATGTCTGGTAGAATTCCCCAGGGAAGCCATATGGTCCTGGACTCTTAATTGTTGGCAGATTTTTGATAACTGCTTCAATTTCTTCGCTGGTTATGGGACTGTTCAAGTTTTCTATTTCTTCCTCTTTGAGTTTTGGAAGTCCATGGGTTCTTAGGAATTTGTTCATTTCTTCCAGGTTGCCCAGTTTGTTGGCATATAATTTTTAAGAGTATTCCCTGATAATTGCTTGTATTTCTGAGGGATTGGTTGTAATAATTCCATTTTCACTCAGGATTTTATCTCTTTCTGTCATCTCCCTTTTCTTTTTGAGAAGTATGGATAGACGTTTATCAATTTTGTTTATTTTTTCAAAAAGCAACTTTTGGTTTCATTGATCTGCTCTACAGTTATTTTAGATTCTATATTGTTTATTTCTGATCTGATCTTTAATATTTCTCTTCTTCTGCTGGGTTTAGGCTGTCTTTGCTGTTCTGCTTCTATTTCCTTTAGGTGTGCTGTTAGATTTCATATTTGGGATTTTTCTTGTTTCTTGAGATAGGCCTGGATGGCAGTGTTTTTTCCTCTTAGGACTGCCTTCGCTGCATCCCAAAGTGTTTGGATTGTTGTATTTTCATTTTCGTTTATTTCCATATATTTTTTAATTTCTTCTCTAATTGCCAGGTTGACCCACTCATTCTTTAGTAGGGTGTTCTTTAACCTCCATGCTTTTGGAGGTTTTCCAGACTTTTTCCTGTGGTTGATTTCAAGCTTCATAGCATTGTGGTCTGAAAGTATGCATGGTCTGATCTCAATTCTTGTATACTTATGAAGGGCTTTTTTGTGACCCAGTAAGTGATCTATCTAGAGAATGTCCCATGTGCACTCGAGAAGAAAGTATATTCTGTTGCTTTGGGATGCAGAGTTCTAAATATATCTGTCAAGTCCATCTGATCCAATGTATCATTCAGGGCCCTTGTTTCTTTATTGACCGTGTGTCTAGATGATCTATCCATTGTTCTAAGTGGAGTATTAAAGTCCCCTGCAGTTACCACATTCTTATCAATAAGGTGCTTATGCTGGTGATTAATTGTTTTATATATTTGGGGGCTCCTGTATTTGGTGCATAGACATTTATAATTGTTAGCTCTTCCTGATGGATAAACCCTGTGATTATTATATAATGCCCTTCTTCATCTCTTGTTACATACAGCCTTTAATTTAAAGTCTATTTTGTCTGCTCTAAGTATGGCTACTCCAGCCTTCTTTTGTCTTCCAGTAGCATGATAGATAGTTCTCCATCCCCTCACTTTCAATCTGAAGGTGTCCTCAGGTCTAAAATGAGTCTCTTGTAGACAGCAAATAGATGGGTCTTGTTTTTTTTATCCATTATGATACCCTATGTCTTTTGATTGGAGCATTTAGTCCATTTATATTCAATGTTATTTTAGACAGATGTGGGTTTAGAGTCATTGTGATGTCTGTAGTTTTCATGATTGTTGTGATGTCTCTGGTACTTTGTGGTCCTTGCAACATTTCACTCACAGAATTCCCCTTAAGGTCTCTTGTAGGGCTGTTTTAGTGGTGATTAATTCCTTCAGATTTTGTATGTTTTGGAAGACCTTTATCTCTCCTTCTATTCTAAAACACAGACTTGATGGATAAAGGATTTTAGGCTGCATTTTTTTTTTCTGTTCATCACATTGGAGATTTCCTGCCATTCCTTTCTGGCCTGCCTAGTTTCAGTAGATAGATCCGTCACTGGTCTTATCAGTCTCCCTTTATATGTTAGAGTGTGTTTATCCCTAGCTGCTTTCAGAATTTTCTCTTTGTCCCTGTATTTTGCCAGTTTCTCTATGATATGTCACGCAGAAGATTAATTCAAGTTACCTCTGAAGGGAGTTATCTGTGCCTCTTGGATTTCATTGCCTATTTCCTTCCCCAGATCAGGGAAGTTCTCAGCTATGATTTGTTCAAGTACACCTTCATCCCGTTCTCTTCTTCTTCTTCTTCTTCTTCTTCTTCTTCTGGAATTCCTCTGATACACATATTGTTCCGTTTGATTGCATCACTCAGTTCTCTAATTCTCTCCTCATACTCCTGGATTTTTTATATTTCTTTTTCTCAGCTTCCTCTTTTTCCATAGTTTTATCTTCGAATTCACCTATTCTCTCCTCTGCCTCTTGAATCCGAGCTGGGGTCGCCTCCATTTTTTTTCTTTTTTTTTCAATATATAAAATTTATTGTCAAATTGGTTTCCATACACCACCCAGTGCTCATCCCAAAAGGTGCCCTCCTCAATACCCATCACCCACCCTCCCCTCCCTCCCACACCCCATCAACCCTCAGTATGTTCTCATATTTTAAGAGTCTCTTATCGTTTGGCTCTCTCCTACTCTAACCTCTTTTTTTTTCCTTCCCCTCCCCCATGGGTTTCTGTTAACTTTCTCAGGATCCACAAAAGAGTGAAACCATATGGTATCTGTCTTTCTCTGTATGGCTTATTTCACTTAGCATCACAGTCTCTAGTTCCATCCATGTTGCTACAAAGGGCCATATTTCATTCTTTCTCATTGCCACTTAGTACTCCATTGTGTATCTAAACCACAGTTTCTTTATCCATTCATCAGTTGATGGACATTTAGGCTCTTTCCATAATGTGGCAATTGTTGAGAGTGCTGCTATGAACATTGGGGTACAAGTGCCCCTATGCATCAGCACTCCTGTATCCCTCGGGTAAATTCCTAGCAGTGCTATTCCTGGGTCATAGGGTAGGTCTATTTTTAATTTTTTGAGGAAGTGCCACACTGTTTTCCAGAGTGGCTGCACCAATTTGCATTCCCACCAACAGTGCAAGAGGGTTCCCTTTTCTCCAAATCCTATCCAGCATCTATAGTCTCCTGATTTGTTCATTTTGGCCACTATATCTGAAGGAGGTTTTGATTTGTATTTCCCTGATGAGGAGCGACGTTGAGCATCTTTTCATGTGCCTGTTGGCCATCCGAATGTCTTCTTTAGAGAAGTGTCTATTCATGTTTTCTGCCCATTTCTTCACTGGGTTATTTGTTTTTCAGGTGTGGAGTTTGGTGAGCTCTTTATAGATTTTGGATATTAGCCCTTTGTCCGATATGTCATTTGCAAATATCTTTTCCCATTCCATCGGTTGCCTTTTAGAGTTGTTGGTTGTTTCCTTTGCTGTGAAGAAGCTTTTTATCTTCATAAGGTCCCAGTAGTTCATTTTTGCTTTTAATTCCCTTGCCTTTGGCGATGTGTCAAGTAAGAAATTGCTGCAGCTGAGGTCAGAGAGGTTTTTTCCTGCTTTCTCCTCTAGGGTTTTGATGGTTTCCTGTCTCACATTCAGGTGCTTTATCCATTTTGAGTTTATTTTGTGAATGGTGTGAGAAAGTGGTCTAGTTTCAATCTTCTGCATGTTGCTGTCCAGTTCTCCCAGCACCATTTGTTAAAGAGACTGTCTTTTTTTCCATTGGATGTTCTTACCTGCTTTGTCAAAGATTAGTTGGCCATACGTTTGTGGGTATAGTTCTGGGGTGTCTATTCTATTCCATTGGTCTCTGTGTCTGTTTTTGTGCCAATACCGTGCTGTCTTGATGATGACAGCTTTGTAGTAGAGGCTAAAGTCTGGGATTGTGATGCCTCCTGGTTTGGTCTTCTTCTTCAAAATTACTTTGGCTATTCAGGGCCTTTTGTGGTTCCATATGAATTTTAGGATGGCTTGTTCTAGCTTCGAGAAGAATGCTGGTGCAATTTTGATTGGGATTGCATTGAATGTGTAGATAGCTTTGGGTAGTATTGACATTTTGACAATATTTATTCTTCCAAACCATGAGCACGGAATGTTTTTCCATTTCTTTGTAACTTCTTCAATTTCCTTCATAAGCTTTCTATAGTTTTCAGCATACAGATCTTTTACATCCTTGGTTAGATTTATCCCTAGGTATTTTATGCTTCTTGGTGCAATTGTGAATGGGATCAGTTTCTTTATTTGTCTTTCTGTTACTTCATTATTAGTGTATAAGAATGCAACTGATTTCTGTACATTGATTTTGTATCCTGCGACATGGCTGAATTCATGTATCAGTTCTAGCAGACATTTGGTGGAGTCTATCGGGTTTTCCAAGTATACTATCATGTCATCTGCAAAAAGTGACAGCTTGACTTCATCTTTGCCGACTTTGATGCCTTTGATTTCCTTTTGTTGTCTGATTGCTGATGCTAGAACTTCCAACACTATGTTCAACAACAGCAGTGAGAGTGGGCATCTCTGTCGTGTTCCTGATCTTAAGGAGAAAGCTCTCAGTTTTTCCCCATTGAGCATGATGTTAGCTGTGGGCTTTTCATAAATGGCGCTGATGATGTTTAAGTATGTTCCTTCTATCCCGACTTTCTCAAGTGTTTTTATTAAGAAAGGGTGCTGAATTTTGTGAAAGGACTTTTCTGCATCGATTGACAGGATAATATGGTTCTTATCTTTTCTTTTATTAATGTGATGTATCCCGTTGATTGATTTGCGAATATTGAACCAGCCCTGCAGCCCAGGAATGAGCCCCACTTGATCATGGTGAATAATTCTTTTTATATGCTGTTGAATTCGATTTGCTAGTATCTTATTGAGAATTTTTGCATCCATATTCATCAGGGATGTTGGCCTGTAGTTCTCCTTTTTTACTGGGTCTCTGTCTGGTTTAGGAATCAAAGTAATACTGGTTTCCTTGAATCAGTCTGGAAGTTTTCTTTCCCTTTCTATTTTTTCGAAAAGCTTGAGAAGGATAGGTATTATATCTGCTTTAAACGTCTGGTAGAACTCCCCTGGGGAGCCATCTGGTCCTGGACTCTTAATTGTTGGGAGATTTTTGATGACTGATTCAATTTCTTCGCTGGTTATGGGTCCGTTCAAGCTTTCTATTTCCTCCTGATTGAGTTTTGGAAGAGTGTGGGTGTTTAGGAATTTGTCCATTTCTTCCAGGTTGCCCAGTTTGTTGGCATATAATTTTTCATAGTATTCCCTGATAATTGCTTGTATCTCTGAGGGATTGGTTGTAATAGTTCCATTTTCATTCATGATTTTATCTATTTGGGGCATCTCCCATTTCTTTTTGAGAAGCCTGGCTAGAGGTGTATCAATTTTGTTTCTTTTTTCAAAAAGCCAACTCTTGGTTTCGTTGATCTGCTCTACAGTTTTTTTAGACTCTATATTGTTTATTTCTGCTCTGATCTTTATTGTTTCTCTTCTTCTGCTGGGTTTAGGCTGTCTTTGCTGTTCTGCTTCTATTTCCTTTAGGTGTGCTGTTGGATTTTGTATTTGGGATTTTTCTTGTTTCTGGAGATAGGCCTGGATGGCAGTGTTTTTTCCTCTTAGGACTGCCTTCGCTGCATCCCAAAGTGTTTGGATTGTTGTATTTTCATTTTCGTTTATTTCCGTATATTTTTTAATTTCTTCTCTAATTGCCTGGTTGACCCATTCATTCTTTAGTAGGGTGTTCTTTAACCTCCATGCTTTTGGAGGTTTTCCAGACTTTTTCCTGTGGTTGATTTCAAGCTTCATAGCATTGTGGTCTGAAAGTATGCATGGTCTGATCTCAATTCTTGTATACTTATGAAAGACTGTTTTGTGACCCAGTAGGTGATCTATCTTGGAGAATGTTCCATGTACACTCGAGAAGAAAGTATATTCTGTTGCTTTGGGATGCAGAGTTCTAAATATATCTGTCAAGTCCATCTGATCCAATGTATCATTCAGGGCCCATGTTTCCTTATTGACCGTGTGTCTAGATGATCTATCCATTGTTGTAAGTGGAGTATTAAAGTACCTTGCAATTACCACATTCTTAGCAATAAGGTTGCTTATGTTTGTGAGTAATTGTTTTATACATTTGGGGGCTCCCATATTCGGCGCATAGACATTTATAATTGTTAGCTCTTCCTGATGGATAGACCCTGTGATTATTATATAATGCCCTTCTTCATCTCTTGTTACAATCTTTGACTGAAAGTCTATTTTGTCTGCTCTAAGTACGGCTACTCCAGCTTTCTTGTGACTTCCAGTGGCATGATAAATACTTCTCCATCCCCTCACTCTCAATCTGAAGGTGTCCTCAGGTCAAAACTTAGTCTCTTGTAGAGAGCAAATAGATGGGTCTTGTTTTTTTATCCATTCTGATACCCTATGTCTTTTCTTTGGGCATTTAGTCCATTTACATTCAGTGTCATTATAGAAAGATATGGGTTTAGAGTCGATGTGATGTCCATAGGTTTCATGCTTGTAGCGATGTCTCTGCTACTTTGTCTCACAGGATCCCCCTTAGGATCTCTTGTAGAGCTGGTTTAGTGGTGACGAATTCCTTCAGTTTTTGTTTGGGAAGACCTTTATCTCTCCTTCTATTCTAAATGACAGACTTGCTGGATAAAGGAATCTCGGCTGCATATTTTTTCTGTTCATCACATTGAAGATCTCCTGCCATTCCTTTCTGGCCTGCTAAGTTTCAGTAGAGAGATCGGTCACGAGTCTTATCGGTCTCCCTGTATATGTTCGAGCACGTTTATCCCTAGCTGCTTTCAGAATTTGCTCCTTATCCTTGTATTTTGCCAGTTTCACTATGATATGTCATGCAGATCAATTCCAGTTACGTCTGAAGGGAGTTCTCTATGCCTCTTGGATTTCAGTGCCTTTTTCCTTCCCCAGATCAGGGAAGTTCTCAGCTATTATTTCTTCAAGTATACCTTCAGCACCTTTCCCTCTCTCTTCCTCCTCTGGAATACCAATTATGCGTAGATTATTTCTCTTTAGTGCATCACTTAGTTCTCTAATTTTCCCCTTATAGTCCTGGAATTTTTATCTCTCTTTTTCTCAGCTTCTTCTTTTTCCATAATTTTATCTTCTAGTTCACCTATTCTCTCCTCTGCCTCTGCAATCTGAACCGTGGTTGTCTCCATTTTATTTTGCAGATCATTAATAGCATTATTTAGCTCCTCCTGGCTGTTCCTTAGTCCCTTGATCTCTGTAGCAAGGGATTCTCTGCTGTCCTTTATACTGTTTTCAAGCCCAGCGATTAATTTTATGACTATTATTCTAAATTCATTTTCTGTTATATTGGTTAAATCGTTTTTGATCAGTTCATTAGCTGTCGTTATTTCCGGGACATTTTTTTGAGGAGAATTCTCCTGTTTCGTCATTTTGGATAGCCCCTGGAGTGGTGCGGGACTGCGGGGCACTTCCCCTGTGCTCTCTTGAATAACTTGCGTTGGTGGGCGGGGCCACAGTCATACCTGATGTCTGCCCCCCAGCCCATCGCTGGGGCCACAGTCAGACTGGTGTGTGCCTTCTCTTTCCCTCTCCTAGGAGCAGGATTCACTGTGGGGTGGCGTGGCCCATCTGGGCTACTTGCACACTGCCAGGCTTGTGGTGCTGGGGATCTGGCGTATTAGCTGGGGTGGATCGGCAACGTGCACAGGGGCAGGAGGGACAGGCTCAGCTCACTTTTCCTTGGGAAATCCGCTTTGGGAGGGGCCCTGCAGCACCTGGAGGCAGTCAGACCCCCCGAGGGATGGATCCACAGAAGCACAGCATTTGGTGTTTGCGTGGTGCAAGCAAGTTCCTTCGCAGGAACTGGTTCCCTTTGGGATTTTGGCTGGGGGATAGGGGAGGGAGATGGCACTGGCGAGCGCCTTTGTTCCCCACCAAGCTGCGTTCTGTCGTCCAGGGCTCAAAAACTCTCCCTCCCGTTGTCCTCCGGCCTTCCCGTTCTCCGAGCAGAGCTGTTAACTTATAACCTTCCAGATGTTAAGTCCTGCTTGCTGTCAGAACACACTCCGTCCAGCCCCTCTGCTTTTGCAAGCCAGAGCTGGGGTCTCTGCTTGGCCGGTGGGCTGCCCCTCTGCCTCGGCTCCCTCCCGCCAGTCCGTGTAGCGCGCACTGCCTCTCCGCCCTTCCTACCTTCTTCCTTGGACATCTCATCTACGCTTGCCTCCGGAGAATCCATTCTGCTAGTCTTCTGGTGATTTTCTGGGTTATTTAGGCAGGTGTGGGTGGAATCTAAGTGATCCGCAGGACGCGGTGAGCTCAGCGTCCTCCTACGCCGCCATCTTCCCCTCGCCTCCATTTCATTCTGCACCTCATTTATAGCATTTTTCAGCTCCTCATGACTGTTTCCTAGTCCCTTGATATCTGTAGTAATAGATACTCTGCTGCCCTATATATTTATTTCAATCCCAGCGATTAATTTTATGACTATTTTTCTAAATTCCTGGTCCATTATAGGACTTAAATCATTTTTTATCAATTTGTTAGCTGTCACTACTTCCTGGAGTTCCTTTTGAGGAGAATTCTTCCGTTTCATCATTTTGGACAGTCCTTGGAGTGGCTCAGAACTGCGGGGCACTTCCCTTGTGCTGTCTGGAGTAACTTATGTTGGTGGGTGTGGCCGCAGTCACACCAGATGTCTATCCCCAGCCCACTGCTGGGGCCACAGACTGATGTGTACCTTATCTTCCCCTCTCCTAGGGGCAGGAATCACTGTGTAGTGATGTGGCCCCTGTCTGGGCTACTTGCACACTGCCAGGCTTGTGGTGCTGCTTTGGTGGAATCTGGCGTATTAGCCAGGGTGGATCCGAAAGGTGCACAGGGGCTTAGCTCACTTTGCCATCAGTGGTCCCCTGTGGGAGGGGCCCTGCAGCACCAGGATGGAGGCAGACCCGTCAGAGGGATGGATCCACAGAGGCATAGTGTTGGGTGTTTGCATGGTGCAAGAAAGTTCAGTGACGGGAACTGGTTCCCTTTGGGATTTCAGTTGGGGGATAGGAGAGGGAGATGGTGCTGGCCAATGCCTTTGTTCCCCGCCCAGCTGAGCTCTGTCTTCTGGGGCTCAACACCTCTCCCTCCCGGTTTCCTCTCACCCTCCCGCTCTCCGAGCAGAGCTGTTGACTTTTAACATCCCTGATGTTAAGTCCTGCTGGCCGTCAGAACTCACAGAGTCTGGCCCCTCCACTTTTGCAAGCCAGACTTTGGGGGCTCTGCCTTGCCTGGCGGGCTGCCCCTCCACTGCCTGGCTCCCTCCCGCCAGTCTGTGTAGTGCACACCACCTCTCTGCCCTTCCTACCCTCTTCCGTGGGCCTCTTGTGTACGCTTGGCTCTGGAGAGTCCTTTCTGCTAGTCTTCAGGCAGTTTTCTGGGTTATTTAGGCAGATGTGGGTGGAATCTAAGTGATCAGCGGGACGTGGTGAGCCCAGTATCCTCCTACGCCACCGCCTTCTCCCCTATTCTCAGTTATTAAGAGTCTCTTATGGTTTGGCTCCCTCCCTCTCCAACTTTTTTTTTTTTTTTTTTTTTTTTTTTTTTGCTGTGCAATTTTTAATGAAATCAAGTGTATCACTGTTTTCTCTTATTGCTTCTGGATTTGAAATCATATTTTAAAAATTTTTCTTCACTGCTAGCTTATAGAGGAATTTCACTGTGTGTGCTTTTGTGGACAGGAGGGAGAGGAGATGGAAAAGGGTCACATGAGTGTCAGGTGTAAGAGGAACTCTGAGGAACCATCATGTGAGAAATCTGTAAAAACCATTTTACTAAATCAGGAGAGTTAGATGTTCAGACCAGAATCTTTGTCCTGTGCTTGTCTTTGAGAACTTGGTACCTATTATTTTCTGTGTTCCGTGGATATGGATCCAGACCCCCATAACTGACAGAGAAGGTCTTACATGAAGCAGAAACTCCATGTCATCTCATATCGACCTGTCAGATGACTAAATGGGTGGAACCACCCTCCTAGGGATATGACAGACATAAAGCCAATTCCAAAATGTACCATTCTAACAGAGCAAAGGACTAAAGGGGAAGTAAAGCCTCCAACTCATCCTTTACTCTCTATGAGTGAAGTTTAATCAGGAGAAGGTTATAGTCTGCTAGTCCTATGCAAGAGTACAGATGTGTGAGTTGTAAGGTGGCACCTTTTGTCAGGTTACAACCTCTCCCACTCAACCCTATAATTTCCCATTTGGATGGTGGGTTTCTAGGACTCGGGGGTCAAGCTTGTACTGATCTTGCTTGGAATGGAGATCATACCTTATAGGGTGGGCACTAACATCCATGCTGCTCCTGTGGGCATTTCCAACAATGCAGGTCTGGAGATGAAGAGAGGTAAGGTTACGATGCAGATGTAGTCTTAGACTGATAGTGTCTGGCACATAGTAGACACCCAATATAGAATTAATTAATTAATTGGTTAGTTAATTAATTAGATGTAGATGTAGGCATAAACAGGAAGCAAAACCATGCATGTGTCCTTTTGGTCTTTTTATGCACATATAAAGTTTTCATAAAGAATTTGTATCATACTGTACTTGTCATTCTGTAATGTGCTTTGAAGAAATATTTTGTTTCTGTTTATAAAAAGGGCCCAGGGTGGCAGGGGAGGGGAGCTTTAGAAAATGGAGAACAGTGCTACCTGATGACCGGAGCCAGCAATGCAGGTGTGAAAGTCTCAACTATGGAGATTGGCAAAGGATAGGGGATGGAAAGGGCTGTGGTATTGGTGGTGAGGGAGGAAGGTGAATAGATACCATAATATAGGCCAAGATTTCTAGACTTTTCTACTCACTGGCACCAATCCTTCTACTTTCATTCCCATCCTGGGATCCTTAAGCTCTGGTCGGGAAATCCAGCCCCTCAGTGAACTAAGTAGAAAGTTGCATGACTTAGTGTATGAATAATTGGTGTGAGGAAGTTTGAAACAAAGAAACATACACAAACACATATGCATACAGAAAACTCAAATAAATTGTTTTGATCTGCTTCCAAGGCCATGAATATGTATCATATTTGTAATCACCTCGCAATTATTTTATGTTTTTGATATTCTAGTCAATGCTTCCATATTTCAGACACTATAAAAATGCAAATTTATAAAATAAACATATCTCTCTCCCCAACAATACATACACAGTGAATTATCATAGACATCTGTTTAGCATACTATTTGCATTCTACAGGATATGAACAGGTTTCTAAGTTGCTAAATAAACATATAGCTACACTATTATCTTGTGACTCAGTTGCTGATATGCCTGTTTCACAAAACTTTATCCCCATACTTTGCCAGATTGCCAGTTAATACTTCTCTTTGTCTGACACATACGAGAAACATATAAAATGCATATTTAAAAGCTGAAATTGTTATGTCGCTCCCTTCTGTCCCTACCTTTTGCCCACCGTAACACAAAGATAGTCTCTGTTAACTTAGCGGTGCCTATTTCCCAAATTTTTCTCTGTATGTATTGCACTAATCTATTTAATCACACTCATACCTATACACCTATGTTGATATATACTTTTTGCAGAAATGGGGTCATATTTTGCTTTATACATTGTGATATCCCTGTTTCACTTGATATGGTTTATTTTCTACTTATTTACTTATTTAGAGTAGCATGTTTTCACGTGATTATTAAGAATTTATGTTCCTTCTTATGTGCATCCACTCTTGATATCATTGACCTATCTCTATTGTTTAAGAATATTTTGTACATTGAATACGTAAACAAGTGTCTGAAGGTAGGTTAGAAATGATCTCCCCCAGCTTTTCACATGCCTTTTAATGTTTGCTGTGCAGACAACATTTGATTATTTTTAATGAGTTTTCGTATTTTAAAAGTATTTCCGTGCACTGTTTGAACAAGAACAAGTGAATAATAATGCCTTCCGAGATGTGGAATGATGGCTCATAGGACAAACAGGGAAGAACCTAATCTTTGTGTATTAAAGAATTTAATTACAATACCGTTCCTTGGATTTTGTTACTTAACTTTTAATGTCTGTTCCCTGATCATTGGTAAGTATTGGTCTCGCATAGAGTAGTTGGGATTCAATGAGATGAACTGTAAAACACCTTTCATATAGTAGTTGTCCATGTTAATATCCTATTGTTCAGGTTCCCTTTCCAAAAGGCAACCATTTGTGCTGCTTCCTGGGTCCAACTCAACACCCCAAGAATCAGCCAGTCTATGTGGCCCCCATAGCCAGGCCTCTTGGCTCATGACTCATGGTGCAAGATTTCATCTCCACCATCATCTTCATGCCAAATGAGGACGTGACACCGCCCAGTTTCTATATCAGGAGAGTTTCCCACTATCAGTCCTTAAGCCCTCAAAATCCATCACCCAAATGGGAGACTTCTGGTTGGCCTGTGCAGATGGCAAGGGGTAGATGTTTGATTCTGGAACATTTACACAGCTCTGCGAGTCTGAGGTTGGTCATCTGTAAAATGGGACTAAGGGTGCCTACTTCCAGACTTGTAAGAAGAAAGGGAGAAAACCTCAAAGAATGTCTGGCATGTAGCAGGACTTGAGGTGTATTACTTCTGGACCACACTGCCTCCTCTGCCCATAAAGTAGAAGATTTGAAACATTATCTGGAAATGTAGCAGCAAGAAGTGAACTTTGGTCCCATTTCATCATTTCCTATTCCCTTCATGCTTTCCTGTCTCCTTAGTTTCCTTCTACTTTGACATGGATGAAACAATTTTTTACTGAGCCCTCAGGAAGAAGAAATAATATGGGAGAAATAATAATAGTAACAGGTCAACTATAGAAGATGGGAGTCATCAAGCATGTGTCCCAGTTGCCAGACCCATCACTGACCACAGGACCTTGGGTGACTTCCCTCCCCTGTGCTGGCCTCCAGCCTAACACAGAAGAACACTCAATGTATACACAGGGGTTAGGGCAGGGGCTTTTGGGTCAGAAAGACCTGCATTTGATGCTGGGAACCAGTACTTCCATGATCTTGACCAAGTAATTTATCTACTATATGTGCTATAATTGTTGGTATCTTTTATTATTGTTGTTAGTATACTTGCTTTAATTATTCCTACCACCCAGCCAAAGTGTGAATGATAGAAGTGGGGATTAACTGCCAGACAGTACAAAGTTACAGATGAACTCAGCTGAGGGTGGGGAATACAAAAAGTCAAGACAGAGAATAAAAGTGAAGTAGAGAAGCACAAGGCTCTCTGGGTACCATTTCCTGTGCCCATCCTCTCATGACCCTGGGAAGGTTCTGACCCAAGAGCACTCTTGGTTTTCAACTGAAGACAGCCACAACCTGAGGACTGCCCTGGAGCTATGGGGCTAAAGAGCTAAGTCCTCATCAGCTCCCTCCCCCTTCAAGGGCCACCAACATTCACCCTCCATCTAAACCCACCTCTTTTCCCTTTTCTCCTGGGTTATCAAGGAAGGTCTACCTGTGGAACCTCCCAGAACTAACCCTGAAGAGTTTTCCCCATACAAATGAGTTTCAAACCCTGCAGTCTTTGAAAGTTGCCATGCACACCAGCAAAGGAGTGGAAGGGACTCTGAGGTAAAGACGGAAATGCCTACCTCTCAGAGATAGGTCATCTCCACATTGTGTATACCTGACCTGACTTTTATAAGTAATGACTTTATACATTTCCTATACACAACCTATCGATATAGACTCCTCTCTCTCTCTCTGTGTGTGTGTGTGTGTGTATGTGTATTTTACTGAAAATAACAATCTTCAGCTTTCTTTTCTCATTTAGTATCTCATCTAATGTTTGCAGTTACATTTTTATAGTTATCGTGGTTGTATAGCTTTTCATAGATTGGTTGGACACTCTTATTGCTTTTAATAACAATTCTAGGTTAATATCAATTTATGATCTCTTTATTGATTTCTTTCGATATCAAGGACATTTATCCTATGTCATCCATGTATGTGGGTAATTTTTAGTTCCCAGGTTTTCATGTGCTCTTTAATGCCATTTCCCTCCCGCCCCACAAAAGGTATCTAAGTTCATTTGTATGGCTAAGCAATTATACTGTTCTCTGTATAAAAACATTTTAGTCATATGCTAGGGGCACAGAACACCATCTCCAGGTTTACCAGGGTAACATTCCCCACCTCGACAGCTACGTGGCACTAGGGAGCACACACACAGCCTGGGATTTAGGGGGTCCAGGATTTGAGACCCTACCCCGCTGTTCTCAAGGAGTCTCCGACCCTCTCTGACTTTACCTTTGCCTGTAGTACAAAAAATGCCTGCCTCAAAATGGATTTTGCAGGGATTTGACATAACAGGCAACATCATTCTTTATTATCAAAAGAATCAGGAATTCTGAGTGAGACAAATATGCACAACAACTAGCCCTTTGGGTGGATTAGTGTCAGTTAACTGTTGGCTTTCCAACCCCAAGCAGACCTCCTGCTCTTTCACAGGGTTATACTAAGACCGGAGGAGAAACACAACAAAGATGACCACATCCAAGAGTTTCTTGTCAGGGCTGTGTTCTCAGCATCCTGAATCAGCTTAGGTGAGGGCCTCCTCTGGAATCGTGTGCTTGGCCTGGAGGAAGTAAAGGGAGGAAGGTGGGAGATCAGCAGAGCCATGAGCCCTGAGTCTCATCCCCAGGTCACCCAGTCTCCACTCACTTGGCCTGAATACCTGGACCTCACCTTGGGCCAAGTGAGAACCAGTGTGGTCCCAGTGGTTGTCACAAAGTCCCCTGGGGTAGAGAAAAGTCAGATGTCATCCATTAGGGCTGCCATTTCCCAATCTATGCAAGGAAAATATGGCTCCACATTTACTGCAACATATGCAGTAGAATGAGCCCTGTGTCAGTGTGTACTGGGAAAACTCCTGAAACCAAAACATCTGTCAATAAAGGAATGAGGCCAACAGAATTGTAAACCTGTTCAAAACAACTAGGTAATTTAATGTGTATGGAGACAGGAATGTTCAGGGTGACAATGAGTGAAATAACCAAGCAAAACAATTACCTGCAAGTTCCCGTTATTCCCTTCTTGGCTCCTGCCAGCTTCTATCTGCATGCCGCCTGACCACTCACTTCTTAGACCACTGGAGGTTCATCCCAGACTGGGTGGTGAAAAAGTGCATCATTCCTGCTGCTCCTGAGAGAAGGTGGTCAAAAGAAGCTTCAGGAAGGTGTGGGAACTGGGATAGAGAATGTGTTCTGGGTCTCCGTAGGGCTGACGTCCCTCACAAGCAGAGTTATCATTCACGATGCACACACTAGGCCAACATGAGCCCTGGGACAGCTGGACACATAGGCAGCCCCACTCCCTCAACAACGTCCTGCTTCCACTGCCACTCAGCAACTACATTCCTTTCATACCCCTACTGTGCCTGCTCCACCCCCCCCCCCAGATTGCTTGGCTGATACCTCTACCCCTGCCACAGAGACCACTTTTGGAGAGATTATCTACCAGTTTCGCTAGATTAGGAGGCTTAACCGTACCTCAGAGATGGTTTTATACTCTCATTTCGTCTGTAAAACAGCCCAAGGAGTGGACTGTATAATCCTCATTTTCAGAGGAAGACACTGGGTCACAGAGGGGTCCTATGACTTGACCAAGGTCGCACAGCTAGTGGGTGTTGGGGTCTGGGAGAGAACCCATATTCCGATTCCAGAGCCCATGCCCTTACCACTAGGCTAGACTCCTTGGATCTACCTGATGGCTTTCAGCAATATTGATAAAATCCCAAGGGCTACACAACCACATTCCCACACCCCTGAACCAAGGCTGGGCTGGGAGTGCCACCCAAAACACAGCACTCACTTGGAATTGCTGACAGGGGTAGCAGTGAAAGTCTGGGTGAAGGTACAGATACAAGGTACAATAAGTGAATGTGGTTGAATGTCACTTATATGTCAATGACACTTGGTGGGGGGAGAGGGAAAATAGGTTATGAACAGAACCCTGAGAATTTCTTTCCACTTCAACAACAAACAATACCCCCTTAGAGTTGCACATGCTTGACACACTCACACAGCATTCCCCAGTCAGGATCTTACATGATACTCATGCTGAAGGGGACAAAAGTTCCTGGGAATCGAGGTGTCAGGAATTGGGAGAGCAACAATAGGAGCGATCTGCTCTCAGAGACAGGAATGTTACTATGTGCAGACTCTGTGACAGCCACTCCACAAGTTCATTTGATTCAATTTTCACAGCTGCCCAAGAGATGGATATTATTGGGCCCCTTCTGCAAATGAGGAAAATGAGAGGTTAGGTAATAGGCCCAAGTTTGAAAGGTAAGGATTTAGGGTGAGAACCATCAAACCCCACAGCCTGTTTCCCTAACACCCTGGCACCCAAGGTAGGAATGAAAAACATGCAGGTGTTGGGCTGGGGGCCCACTGGATGGGTGCTGGTTGAAGGTTTGTCACCTGTGTGAACTCAGTCTGAGCTGGGCATGGGGAACGAGGCAGCCACAGGGGCAGGCGACCATCCCCAGAAGGAGTAGAGGGTCAAGTCCCAGGTCAGCATGAAGCTGAGGGTCTGCGGTCCCCTTATGATCACCGCCTTCCCTCCTGATGGTCCCAGTGCACCTGTGTCTGCCTCAGTCGGTTCCTTGCCTGAGGGATTATATTCGTTGTCGGGCTACCCATGGATCCTCTGAAGGGCCGGTTTGGATGATGTGACATGTGTGGGGGTGGGGAGGGAACAGTGCCTCTGAGAAGCCTCTCCATCTGTCTCCTCAAACACCTCTGCTCTCTGACTTCCATTCCTGCCTCAGAAAGTCCTCTGCTCCCTGGCAGTCTCCCACTTCTGGCCCCCTGACTCAGGGAACCCTGGTTTGTCTCAAGGAGGGCCCAGCTCCTGGCATTGGGTCAGAGGAACGGATGTCATGATGGCAGCCCCCCAAGACCTCAGCCCTCAGCATGGGCAGGAAAAGCCACTATGACATCCTGGAATTGGAGGAGGGGACACATTTGGTTCAAGGAAAAGAGGGTCCCTCTCAGAACAAGGGAGGGAACACCATCTCAGCAGGGAGTAGGAAGGCCTGTCTCAGCATGAAGCCCTGGGGTTGAGGGCCCTTCTCAGTCCCAGGCACCATCACCTGGCCCAAAGTGGTCACTCTGGTTCTGGAGAGGAGATGGAGCCCCGCTTCCTGGAACACACTCATGGGAAGGCATGTGTCTTAGTCTGTTCAGGCTGCTATAACAAAATACTACCAAGTTGGTATCTGATAAATCACAGTAATTTTCTGCTATCCACTTTGTAGGCTGGAAAGTCTAGATCAAGTCACCAGCATGGTCGCTTTCTTGTGAGGGCCCTCTTCCTGGTTCATTCCTGGCATCGTTTTGCTGTGTCCTCACATGGTACAAGGTGTTAGGGATCTCTCTGGAGCCTTTTATATAATGGTACTCATTCCATTCAGGAAGGTTGCACCCTCATGACCTTAGCATCTCCCAAAAAACCACCTCTTGATACTATCGTCTTTGGGTGTCAGGATTTCAACAAATGAATGCGGTGAGGTGGGGGACACAGTCAGAACATAGCAGTATGTTAGGGAAAGCTACGTGCAGAAGGGTAAGAAACAGACCCCAGACCAGGAAAACAGGTAAGCAGGTCACAGGAAGGAAAGGAGACCTCTAAGCACAGGTGAGAGAGAGAGTAGAGAAGTCAGGGCACATGGTCCTCCTCATAGCTGCTGCCTCCTGCAGATGGGCACTGTCAGGTAGCTCATGCTCCCAGGGGCAGAGGTCCCCAGGAAAGGTGTCACAGATTCCCTTCTAGCCACAGCTCCCTCACTTTGTCCAGCTCTCAGGCTGACGTCTGCTGAGAAATATGGGGAGGAAGCTGGAAACGAGTCCCAGGGAAAGAGAGACATGTGGGCCCCTGCACCCCCAGCCCCCACTTTTCCACACAGGTACCTTCTCCTGCCTCCTGTCATCACTGATAAACACTACCACCCACCGTCAACCCCAACTTTGATCTGGCTCCCTCTTCCCACCTCATTCTTGGAGAGCTTCAGGATCTTGACTGTGGGGACCATCTGTATAATGTCAGACAGGCCATCCAGCCTGTACAGTTTGTTGTTGATCGAGTTCAAGGACAACAGCTTTTTGTGAGAAGGAGTTAGAGTGACAGTTACTATCTAGGGCCTCAGAAACAAGTCCTCCTTCCACACCATTCGTACCATCCTCTACCATAAAAACAGCACTGGGCATGAGGCCTCACATCAGGGGGAACTCTTTTCAATGATCTTCAGGGTGGCAGCCATGCATTTTCTTCAATTCAGGATTATATCAATATCATGGCCCACCAAGTCTTCAACAATCTGAGAAGAGGCAATAGGAAGGCTGAGAGGGGTCCAGGGCCAGTACCAACCCCTCCCCACATTGTCATCCTTTAAGTCTCCCTCCCAGGCAGATCCCTGCCCTAGCATTACTGCTGTCAACTGCACCTGGGTCAAAGCAGAGCCTCTGGAGGTCAAGAGTTTGCTGGGAGACATCATAGTGTTTGTTCATGGTCAGCTGCAGAGAGAGATGGAGAAAGCCACTGTGAGGCTCTGGTGGGGATAGGGAAATCGGGGGCTGGAGGAAGAAGAGGTAGGTCTGGGTGTGAACACACAATGGGCCTTGAGTCTGCATTACCTTTAGATGTTCCATTTCTTCTGGCTCCAACTCAAACCACACAGAGTAGGGTACAGAAGAATGACTGACAAAGAGATATCTACAGAAAGGAGGGGTGGGGTAAGCACTAGGAACTCTCATTCTAAAGAAGACAGCTAACCCCTGGCCTGTCCTCCTTCCCCAGGACTAGGTACAGGTAATGTCCTTGACACAAACCTTCTGGTTCTCCTCATTACACATCTTAGAGCTGACACCCTTCAATGCAGAGGCAGTGTCAGCATCCTGGACAAAGTTCTAGGCCTGTGTTTTCACATAGTGGAACTACAGGTGGCAGAAGCAACAGAAAAAGTGCTGGAGAACCAGCTCTCCCCCTTCCCTGTGCCCACTCCTCTGGCTTCAGCATTCTCTTATACATCAAAAGGGGTGAAGGGTACACTGCAATGGCTCAGGATTGAAATCAGTAGCCATGTATTGTCATACTTTCTTCCATAGGGCATGTAGGGGGTAAAAGAGAGGATAGGAGAGAAGAGTGGCAACATGGAATTAAGACTAGAGAACAGATCCTTTTCCAACCACCTACTGAACTTGAAAAGAAAGTGCTAAAAAAAAAGGATCATTGACATAATTTCATATTTTGTACCAAATATGGATTTCTTTATTTTTATTGTTTTATTTATTTTTTTTTTGAGAGAGAGAGAGAAAGCATGCTCAAGTGGATCAGGGGCAGAGAGAGGGGGACAGAGGATGCAAAGCCAGCTCTGTGCTGACAGTAGTAAGCCCGATGTAGGGTTTGAACTCGTGAACTGTGAGGCCATGACCTGAGCCAAAGTTGGACACTCAACTGACATTAGCCACCCAGGTGCTCCCCCAAATAGGGATTTATTAAATTCCCTTTCTCTCCATTCAAAGCTCTCCTCCAAATAAACACTTAAGATATTAGACGTGATCTTCTTTTTATAAATTTCCAGGAGATTCTACCTCATGAAGATCCTGCTTGCCCCTCAGATAAAGTCTCCAGAGACTCGACCTCCATCTCCCACACTCATCTTGAGCCAAGCTGAGACATCCAGTGGAAAGTTGCTCCATCGCCTTGGGTGCAGTTTTCACCTTTGCTTTTAGCCATCCTCTACTCTTATCCCTTTACATCATTTCTCTGAACCTACCCTTAGGTGACCGAGGCAGATAACTCCTAGAAGAAAGAAAAAAAAGAAAGAAATAAAGAGGAAAGAAAGAAAGAAAGAAAGAAAGAAAGAAAGAAAGGGAAAGAAAGAAAGAAGAAAGAAAGAAAGAAAGAAAGAAAGAAAGAAAGAAAGAGACACGTTACAAATCTCACCTGTTCCCAGCAAAATAATCTAGCATCTCTACACAAGACCATCACAGCTGCCCTGACCTGTCTCTCCTGCACATTCCATATGTCTTGCCAGAACTGTGATCTTGAACCTACTCCCATGGTTCCATCTTGCCCATTCACCCTCATTTATCTCCATGGAGTAATTCTTTCTTTCCTTATGTCCACATTAGCATGGAAAAAACTTTAATAATGCCCCTGGCCCCTCCTATGGTACAGTTCGTTGGCCTAGTGGATGCTGTGGGGAAGTGGAGAGAAAGAAGAAATCCATGAGTTCTAAAAATGATTTCTACACTTTTGCCCCACGAATACCAAGACTACCATTAAGGTTGCTCAACCATTAATTAATGCCTACACTCTGTCATGTTGTAGGAAAAAAAAAGATATAGTTAACTACAGGGTTACGTATTCCACTGCCTAGTACAAATCAACCATGATGACTGATCACTTAACATTGTTAAAGAAGAGACAACAGGCCCCAAATGGAGTCACTAATGCTAAGCTTGTGTCACCTAATTTCAGGTGATTACACCTAATACAGGTCACCTCATTGACTTAATACCTAACCTAATTGCAGTTTCAGCCTCTCTCAGGAATGTAATCTTAACTAGTCAGTCTGGCATCTCCTGGTCAGTACTAGTGAGGTAATCTGCTTAATAGGCCCTGCCATCCCCCAAAAGGAAGGTCACCTTGTCTGAAACAATCCACTATTTGTCAGTAATTTCCTTGTCCTGTTGCTTTCTGCCTATAAAGGTCTTCCATTTTGACCAGCTCTTAGGAACTTCTTTCCATTTGCTAGATGGCATGCTGCCTAATTAATGGATTGTTGAATAAATCCAATAATATCTTTAAAATTTACTCACTTGAATTTATTTTTAACACTATCTTATTTGGGGTTGTACATAAGTATCATCCATTGCTGCTTCTCCCTCTTGTTCATGGATTCATGAAGATGAATGCCAGAAATGCCATGTTTATATCAGCTTTCATACTTCCTTGGGAAACACCCAGGTATCTAGGTCCTCTTTGAAAGGAATGATGTCTATCAATGTACTCTGAAATCAGGAAGAACGGTATAAAAACAGCAAAATTAAAACCAAATCAAGGTAGAAAACACATCAATGGCCTGAATAACAGAGAAAAGTCCTGTGATAACTTTTATGGGTAATGAAGAAATATCGTTGACTTTTTTCATCTAAAAAGAAATATAACAAAAACATGCTTAAAGTTTGGAAACCTCCACTGTGGATCTGCTTCTTGGAAGATGAGAGGTAGGGAGCATCCTCAGCCTGGGAGAGAACAAGCACACAAAGAAGAGTTGGGCAGAGGCTCCATTCTGAGATCTTAGTTCCTGCTCTGACATTTCCAGGCTGGGTGACTTGGCACAAGTTAATTACTGTCTATAACCCCCTACTCCAACCTGAGCTCTAAAGCAATAACAGAATCTACCCTGACTGTGTGGTGCTATGTTTCAAGAGTCAAAGGCAAGTTACCCACCTGGATGGAGAATTCTATAAACAAACAATTAGTCTGAAGAAATACCCAGCATTAAGCCTGGTGAGACAAAATGATGGAGGATCCTGAAAGAGAAAGGACAAGAGTTGAAGGTGTCGTAGAAAATAATAACAACGTATGTTCAATTGGTCCCAGATAAAAAGGAAAGGCAACAGTACAGAAGATATATTTAAATAAATGATAGTTGGGAAGTTTAAAAAGTGACCAAAGACATCAAGTCACAGATTCACGAAGCTCTGTGTTTGTCAAGCCTACAGGGGTATGAGGAAAACCAAACCTAGGCCTTATTGATTATCTCAAAAGAAAGGAAAGGAAAAGGAAATTAGAGCAGGTAAAAATAAATATAAAGCAAATATTAGGATGACATGTTTAAGCCAAATTATGTATGTTAATGCCATTACATGTAAGCAGATGAAATATTCCAAATCGAAAGGCAAACATCAGGCTAGATAAAAATTCCATCAAATGCACCTTAAAAGAGACACATGTAAAGTTTATTGATACAGAAAATTAGGGGAAATGGCAATTTAAACATTAACCAACAGAAATCTAGTATACCCATCTTAATTGAGTATGCTACTATACCCATCTTAATTGGCCTTTTTGCCCCTCCTGCTACAAAGCTCCGAAAATTCTTGGAATATTCTATGTTGAAAATGATAAATCTGTCTTTTTTATGTTAGTGAGATGACTTTTGGAAAACACCTAAGGTTGGGGGTTGGTTGCCAGAAGAACCCACCATGAGATTAGAGGGTTAGAACTTTCAGTCCTACTTCCTTGACCTCTAGGGAAGGCAAGGGGCTGGAGACTGAGTCCAATCACCGATGGCCAATAATTTAATCCTGACCATGTAATTAAGCCTCCATGAAACACCCCAAAGGACCGGGTTCAGAGATTCCAGGTTGGTAAACCGGAATGCCTCCATGTGCCACTGTGTCGTGCCCCAAACCTCACGGGGACAGAAGCTTCTGCGTTTGGGGCCTCACCCCATGTATCCCTTCATCTGGCTGTCAATTCCTATTCTTTAATATCCTTTGTAATAAACCAGTGATGTAGTGAATAAACAAGTTTCCCGAGTTCTGTAAGCCACTCTAGCTAATTAATCGAACCCAAGGAAGGGGTTGTGGGAACCTCTGACTTATAGCCAGAGTGTCAGAAGCACAGGTAACAACTTGGACTCGAGATTAGCATCTAAAGTACAGGGCAGCCTTGTGGGAATGAGCCCTTAACCTGTGGAATCTGATGCCATCTCCAGGCAGATGGTGTCAGAATTGAGTTACCTTATAAGACACCCAGCTTGTGTAGGAGACTTGCTTGAATATGTGTGGGGGGAAACCCACACATTGGAATTGGGTACAGTATATTAACACCTAAAACTGACAGAAGTAAATGGAAAAATGGACAAATCCACTATCACAACTGGAAATTTTAACACATCTCACTGAGTGATAGCTAAAAGAGGGAAACAAAAATTCAGTTAGATGAATTAGATTTAAACAATGTTAGTAACAAGTGCTTGCTTCAGCAGCACATATACTAAAATTGAAATGATACAGAGAAGATTAGCATGGCCCCTGAACAAGGATGACACTCAAATTTGTGAAGCATTCTGTATATTTTTTAAAAATGTTATTAACCAATTTATTTACTTAACTGACATGAAACATGGCAGAATAAGTCACATGCTGGGGCATAAAGGAAGCCTTGGGAAACTTCCAAGAGCATAATGCAATCTAGCCTGAGTGGTTGGTGTGAAGATTCAAGGATAATGTTGGGTTCTCTGCCACTCTCCTACCTTTACATCAATCGCAAGAACATTAATCTCCAACAACCCCCTGGCTCCAAAAGACCCTCTCCACATTCCAAACCCGGACCTGAGAGGAGCACATGACTCTGGCCTTTACCCTCAACTAGATGTCTTAAAATATACCTGAGATTTGCTGTAATCAGGCACAGTGAGATGGCAGACATGGAGCCAATGTCCTTGAAAGAAGAGTTTATTACCTACAGGTCCCAAGAGGAGGGGACATACAATAACACTCAGGGCCACACGAGGAAGCTCCTGGTGGAGCTGTCAGGTGGCAGACAGAATGAGGGGAAAACATGAACCAGAATCTTTATTCTGGTTTTATGGAAAGGAACGGGAGAAGCAGGATCAGTATGCTGAGTAAAACTTTGGATTGAAAAGTTGGAATAATTTTGGTGGGCTCTGAGTGATAAGGGTGGCCCCTAGTTGTCCAGTGTCTGGACTTGGGGTGATTTAGGGAAAGGAGAATATTGGACTGGGGTGTGAGAGTTTGATAAAGGAGGTGGCTGGGGGTGTGGGCTCTGGATTTGCTGGTTTACATATCAAAACCATGCTCATAGGCAAGTTGATTGCTAGCTCAAGGAATTAGCTCACCCTAGGAGACCCAGTTCCTCACCAGGTCCACAGGCTCTTGTGGTATCAAACCATCAGAAAATATAGTTAATAGAAAACATGATGAATACACCGAGGGTAAGATTTCACCTCAGTCATAACCATAGCCATAGGAGGAGAGGTTTTCCATGTAGAACTAAGATAGGTGTGTCATGGCCCATTGGGGTCATGTCCTCAGAAGAAAGTAAAACACTCAGCCTGGGCACTTGCCACCTCCCATCCAAAGGGGGATTACTGGGTTCCTGTTGGATGGAGTTGGAGAGGGGGCCCAGAACCCTCCTGGCCTGTGGGGTCCTGAGACTGAGGACCAGCACTGACCAACCCACCCATGGAGTGACCTGCAGGCAGTGACCCATCACCAATGTATTCACAGGGCACTTATGAGGGTCTGAGGCTGGAGGTTTGGAGAAGATCCAGGAGGGCTGCTGAGGAAGGCAAGAGCAGACCCCAAACCACTTTGTCAGGGCCACACAAACAAGATGGAGTCCTGATAAGAAAACCCTTCCCCAGGGGCATAAGGAAGAGAGTGCTGGCAGCCAGAAACACACACACACACACACACACACACACACACACACACACACCTTCCAGTTCTTACTTCCCCCTGAGTTTTGTGACCAGCCTAATGCCCCAGGAGCTATTTCCAACTGCACCACTCTTACACAGGAGGCCAACCAGAGTCCAGGAAGCCTAAGACCCAAGTACTTGTAACTGCAAATACAGGAGATTGTGTGGCCTACTGTATAACATGATGTTCCTTCATTTTTCCTCAAAAGGGGATTCTGACCACATAGTCACCAGCTCCTTGCCTTTGCTGAGGTTGCTGAGTTTTAGCTACAGGAGTTTCTCTGGGGCCATTCAGATACTACAGAGAAATCGAGACCAGAACTGAGCTCCATGAGATATGATGACGCTGCCATGCATAGCTGCAACTAACTCTTTCTGCAATACAGTTGACCCTTGAACACAGGGTTCAACTGCACAGGTCCATTTATAAGAATATTTCTTTTTTACACTTCAGTCCTATAAATGTATTTTCTCTTCTTTACGATTTTCTTCATAACATTTTCTTTTCTCCATCTTACTTTCTTATAAGAATACAGTATATAGGGGCACTTGAAATCAACTGATTTCAGCTCAGGTCATGATCTCACAGTTCATGGGATCAAGCCCTGTGTTGAGCTCTGTTCTGACAGCACAGAGCCTACTTGGGATTCTCTCCCTCTCTCTCTCCTTCCCCTCCCCAGTGCTCTGTCTGCCTCTCTCTCTCTCTCTCTCTCTCTCTCTCTCTCTCTCTCTGAAAATAATTAAATATTTTTTTTAAATATTTTTTAACACTTATTGATTTTTTGAAAGACAGAGAGAGACAGAGCATGAGTGGTAAAGGGGCAGAGAGAGAGACACACAGAATCCAAAGCACGCTCCAGGCTCTGAGCTGTCAGCACAGAGCCCAATGCGAGGCTCGAACTCACGAACTGTGAGATCATGACCTGAGCCGAAGCCGGACGCTCAACAGACTGAGCCACCCAGGCTCCCCATAAATATTTTTTTAAATAAAGTATATAATACATATACAAAATATGTGTTGATCGACTAGTTATGTTATCAGTAAGGCTTCCAGTCAGCAGTAGGCTATTAGCAGTTAAGTTTTGGGGGGAGTAAAAGTTATACGTAGATTTTCAACTCTAGGGGGGAAGGGGGTCAGCGCCCCTAACTTCCACATTGTTCAAGGGACTACTGTATATGAGGTTTTCTGAAATAAGTGTAAAGTAACAGAAACATTTCAAAATAGCCACATGGCAGGAAATAACTCCAGCACATTCCAAAGAGGTTACACACAAAACAGCTGGAGGGTCTAAAGGAAACAGCAAACATTTGGTGGGTCACTATGAGGAGAATAGGAAAAAAAGATTGGTTTTTCCTTTTAAAAATGTAGTTTTTCCCTTTAAAAATGGCAGAGAAGTGGGGGGACGGAGATTTTCCTCATCCCTCAAACACAGCCATATTGAGGTCAGATCACTTGGGACACCCAGAAAATTGATCTGCAGAGTGGCAGAAGGATCTCCACTGTTCAAGGAAGACTGTTTGGCCGGATCAAGGTGCATGTATGTGAATTGGGGGAGATAAAATGGCACAACCATGGAAGGGAGGGAACCCTTTCTGTGGAGAGACAAAGGGGAGAGAAAGAGAGAGGTGTTGTGAAAGTGCAGCATCTAGTTAGCACAAGAGGAAAACCTCTCTGGACCACGGACTAGGGAATGGGAAATACGGAGAGTGCCAGTTTTTTGTTTGTTTTTTTGTTTGGTTTGGTTTGGTTTGGTTTGGTTTGGTTTACAAACAGCCTTTGGAGCCAAACCTCAGAGGTTTCCTAAGTGTGTGACTTTCTCATGGACGGAGCCAGGAGCCATGCTCCTGGGGTAGAGGGAGCCAGCCCCAGAGTGCATATTGTGGTGTAGCGATCTCAGGGACACACTGGGAGAGAATAGTCCCCTTACTGGAGAACATTGGGAAGAGGGTTTATTGCCTCTCCAAGGACAAAAGACCTTACAGGAGCCAAAGGCCTTTTATCAGCAGGATGGAGAGGCGCTAATCCAGAGCAGGGGAGAGGAGCCACTGAGCTGGGTCCTTTAAGACACTGGTTTTGAATCCCAGCCAAGCGCCAAGAAGGCACAGAACTATAGAGCAGGACAAGCTGAGTGCCCTCTTTTTTCTGTGAGGGCTGCCTGAAAAGGCTGCATGGTTTGAGACACCCAGTCAAGGGAGGAAAGATTGGGATGTCACCATTTTCCCCCACAACAACACAGTTGGACTTGAGAGAGTAGCACAGCTGTGTCCAGTGGAGGTGGGAGACGCTGATATCAAACCCTGCCCCTCCATACCTGACAACAGCTTATTTACTAGAGCAAGACTGACTGACCCAATACAGCCAGTCTCTCTCCCAGACCAGCACAGCCAACAGCCCTAGGCACCAACAGAGAACTCTTTTTTGTTTGTTTGTTTTTCTTTCCTCCCTCTTCTTTTTTTCTCTTGGAACCAGGCTCATAGTTTCTGATTTGTTTTTGGTCAAATATATATATATATATATATATATATATATATATATATATATATATATTTTTTTTTTTTTTTTCATCAGGCATTTTTATTCTGGTTTTTTTTTTTTTTTCATCTTATCTCTTTCTTCTTCTTTATTTTCCTTTCCCTTTCTCTGGAATTAGCTTTATAAGTTTTTGATTCTCTGGGTTTTTTCTTCCTCTTTTTTTTTCTCTTTTTATGGGATCAGGCTTCCCCCATTTTTTTTATCTTTTGTTTGTTTGTTTAATATCACTTCAACAAACAAATCAAAGCACACCTAGTTAAAGGTCCAAAAACTTCACCCCTACAAGAAAAGAGGAGGTCTGCAGAGGACAGACAAGTGGAATAGAGCAGCCAAAATGCAACAACAGAGTGCACACAACATACACCGGAAACACTTCCTGAAGTGCCATGCCCTGGACAGGGTATGACCCTTTTATAATATAGTAGCATCCTCAGGTGCAAGACACATAACAAGTTTTAAAACCCGCATAAGGCAGAAACTTAGCCAAAATGACAAATGGAGGGATTCTCCCAAAAAAAATGTTCACGAAAAAATCACAGCCAGAGAATTGCTCAAAACAGATATAAACAATATATATAGAATTTAGAGTAACAGTCATAAGACTAACATCTTATGGGCTTGAGAAAAGCATAGAAGACACCAGAGAAACCTTTGCTTCAGAGATCAAAGACCTAAGAACTAGTCAGGATGAATTAAAAAATACTATAATTGAAATGCAAAATAAACTAGATACAGTGACAGTGAAGACTGAGGAAGCAGAGGAGAGAATAGGTGAAATAGAAGATAAAATTATGATAAAAAATGAAGTTTAAAAAAAAAGATGGAAAGGAAATTACTAGATCACAAGGGGAGAATTAGAGAACTAAGTGACTCCAGGAAAGAAAACCATATTCATATCACAGGAGTTCCATAAGAAAAAAGCAAGAAAGAGGTACAGAAGGTTTATTTGAACAAATTATAGCTGGTAACTTCCCTAATCTGGGGAAGGACACAGGCATCCAAGTCAAAGAGGCACAGAGAACTCCTTTCAAAATCAACAAAAATAGCTCAACACCACAACATATCATAACAAAACTGGCAAAATACAAAGATAAAGAGAGAATTCTGAAAGCAGCTAGGGACAACAGGCCTTAACCTACAAGGGTAGAACACATAAGGGTAATAGCAGACCTCTCCACTGAAACTTGCAGTCTAGAAGGGAGTGGCAGGAAATATTCCATGTGCTGAACAGGACAAATATGCAGCCAAGAATCCTTTACCCAGCAAGGCGGCCATTTAGAATAGAAGGAAAGATAAAGACTTTCCTAGACAAACAAAACCTAAAGGAATTTGTGACCACTAAACCACCCATGAAAGACATCTTACGGGGAGCTCTGTGAGTGCAAAGCTACAAAGACTACAAAGGAGGAGAGAATATCATTACAAGTATGAGATCTATAGATAACACAATGGCACTAAATTCTTATCTTTCAATAATCACTCTGAATGTAAATGCACTAAATGCTCCAATCAAAAGACATAGGGTATCAGAGTGGAGAAAAGAAAACAAACAAACAAACAAACAAACCCAAGATCCATCTATATGCTGCCCACAAGAGACTCATTTTAGACCTGAGGACACCTGCAGATTGAAAGTGATGGAATGGAGAACCATCTATTATGCTAATGAGTGTCAAAAGAAAGCTGGAATATCCATACTTACATCAGACAAACTAGATTTTAAAACAAAGACTGTGGGGCACCTGGGTGGCTCAGTCGGTTAAACGTCTGACTTCAGCTCAGATCATGATCTCGTAGCTTGTGAGTTCGAGCCCCACATCAGGCTCTGTGCTGACAGCTCAGAGCCTGAAGCTTGCTTTGGATTCTGTGTCCCTCTCTCGCTGCCCCTCCCCTGCTCATGCTCTCTCTCTCTCTCTCTCTCTCTCTCTCTCAAGAATAAATAAACATTATTTTTTTTGAAAATAAAATAAAACAAATAATGTAACAAGAGATGAGGAAGAGCATTAAATCATAATTAAAGGGTATCTCCGTCAAGAAGATCTAACAATTGGAAACATGTATGCCCCCAGTTTGGAAATACCCAAACATAAATCAAATTAATCACAAACATAATAATCACAAACTCATTGATAATAATACCATAATTGTAGCAGACTTTAATACTCCACTTACAACAATGGGCAAATCATCTAAGCAGAAAATCAACAAGGAAAGAATGGCTCTGAAAGACACATTGGACCAGATGGACTTAACAGATATATTCAGAACTTTTCATCCTAAAGCATCAGAATAAACATTCTTCTCAAGTGCACATGGAAAATTCTCCAGAATAGATCACATATTGGGTCACAGAACAGCCCTCAACAGGTACAAAAAGAATGAGATCATAGCATGCATTTTTTCAGATCACAACACTATAAAACTTGAAATCAACCACAAGAAAAAATTTGGAAAATCCCTAAATACATGGAGGTTAAAGAACATCTTAATAAAAAATTAATGGGTTAAACACGAAATTAAAGAAGAAATTAAAAAATACATGGAAGCAAATGAAAAAGAAAACATAACAGTTTTCTGTTCAAACTGTTTGGGATGCAGTGAAGACAGTTCTAAAAGGAAATTGCATTGCAATTCAGGCCTATCTCAGGAAGCAAGAAAGGTCCCAAATACACAACCTAACCTTACACCTAAAGGAGCTAGGAAAGTTGCAGCAAATAAAGCCCAAAGCCAGCATAAGAATGGTAATAATGAAGATTACAGCAGAAATAAAGACAGAATAAAAAAAAAATAAAAACAAAAACAACAGAACAGATCGATGAAACTAAGAGCTGATTTTTTTGGAGGAATAAACAAAATTGATAAACATCTAGCCAGACTTCTCAAAAAAAAAAGAGGACCCAAATAGATAAAATCACGAATGAACGAGGAGAGATCACAACCAACACCACAGAAATACAATCGATCATAAGAGAATACTATGAAAAGTATTGTCCAACAAACTGGACAATCTTAAAGAAATGGACAAATTCCTAGAAACTCACCTACTACCAAAACTCAAATGGGAAGAAATACAAAATTTGAACAGGCCCAAAACCAGCAAAGAAACTGAATCAGTTATCAAAAATCTCCCAACAAATAAGAGTCCTAGGCTGGAAGGTTTCCCAGGGAAATTCTACCAGACCTTTAAAGCAGAGTTAATACCTATTCTTCTCAAACTGTTCCTGAAAAGAAAAGAAAGAAAGAAGAAGGAAAGAAAGAAAGAAAGAAAGAAAGAAAGAAAGAAAGAAAGACAAAGAAAGAAAGAAAGAAAGAAAGAAAGAAAGAAAGCTTCCAAACTAATTCTATGAAACCAGCATTACCATGATTCCAACACCAGACAAAGACCCCACTAAAAAGGAGAATACAGGTCAATATCTGAGATGAACCTGGATGCAAAAATTCTCAACAAGATACTAGGAAATTGAATTCAACAGTACATTAAAAGAATTATTCACCATGGTCAAGTCAGAATCATTCCTGGGCTTCAAGGGCTGGTTCAATATTCGCAAATCAACCAACGTGCTACACCATGTTAATAAAAGAAAGGATAAGAACCATATGATCCCTTCAATGGACGCAGAAAAAGCATTTGACAAAATACAGCATCGTTTCTTAATAAAAACCCTCAAGAAATTAAGGATAGAAGGAACATACCTTAACATCATAAAAGCCATTTATTAAAGGTCCACAGCTAATATCATCCTCAATGGGGAAAACTGAGAGCTTTCCCCCTAAGATCAGGAACACGACAAGGATATCCACTCGCACCACTGTTGTTTCACATAGTACTTGACATCCTAGCCTCAGCAATCAGACAACAAAAAGGAATAAAAGGCATCCAAATTGCCAAGGAAGAAGTCAAGCTTTTACTCTTCACAAATGACATGATAGTCTACGTGGAAAACCCTAAAAACTCCACCAAAAAACTGCTAGAGCTGATACATGAATTCAGTAAAGTTGCCAGACATAAAGTCAAGTACAGAAGTCAGTCGTATTTGTATACACCAATAAAGAAGCAGCAGAAAGAGATATCAAGGAATCGAACCCATTTACAATTACACCAAAACCCATAAAATACCTAGGAAGAAACCCAACCAAAGACGTAAAGGATGTGTACATTGAAAAGTATAGAAAGCTTATGAAAGAAATTGAAAAAGACACAAAGAAAAGGAAAAACATTCTATGCTCATGAATTGGAAGAACAAATATTGTTAAAATGTCAATATTACCCAAAGCGGTCTACACATTCAATGCAATCCCTGTCAACATAGCACCAGTATTCTTCACAGAGCTAGAACAAACCATCCTAAAATTTGCGTGGATCCAGAAGAGACTCTGAATAGCTAAAGTAATGTTGAAAAAGAAAACCAAAGACGGAGGAATCACAATTCCAGGATTTAATCTGTATTACAAAGCTGTAATCATGAAGACAGTATGGTATTGGCACAAAAACAGACACATAGATCAATGGAATATTATAGAGAACCCAGAAATGAACACACAAATATATGGCCAACTAACCTTTGACAGAGCAGCAAAAAGTATCCAATGGAAAAAAGACAGTCTCTTTAGCAGATGGTACTGTGAGAACTGGATGGTGATATACAGAAGAATGAAACTGGACCACTTTCCTACACCATCCAGAAATGTAAATTCAAAATGGATGAAAGACCTACATGTGAGATTGGAACCATCAAAATCCTACAGGAGAAAGCAGGCAGCAACCTCTTTCACCTCGGCCACAGCAACTTCTTACTTGACATGTCTCCCTGGAGGCAAGGGAAATAAAAGCAAAGATGTACTATGGGCACCTCGTCAAGATAAAAAGCTTCTGTGCAGCAAAGGAAACAGTCAACAAAACTAAAAGGCAACCAACGGAATGGGAGAAGATATTTGAAAATGACATATCAGATAAAGAGTTAGTATCCAAAATCTATAAAGAACTTACTGAAGTCAACACCCAAAAAACAAATAATCCAGTGAAGAAATGAGAAGAAGACATGAATAGAAACTTTTCCACAGAAGACATCCAGATGGCTAACAGACACATGAAAAGATGCTGAACATGACTCATCATCAGGGAAGTACAAATCAAAACACAATAAGACACCACCTCACACTTGTCAGAATGGTTAAAATTAACAACTCAGGAAACAACAGATGTTGGCGAGGATGCGGAGAAAGGGGAACTCTTTTGCACTGTTGGTGGGACTGCAAACTGGTGCAGCCACTCTGGAAAACAGTGTGGAGATTCCTCAAAAAATTAAAAATGGAACTACCCTATGACCAAGCAATTGCACTACTAGGAATTTATTCACAGGATACAAAAATGTTGATTCGAAGGAGCACATGCACCCCAAAGTTTATAGCGGCGCTATCAACAATAACCAAATTATGAAAAGAGCCCAAATGTCCATCGTCTGATGAATGGATAGAGAAGATGTGGTATGTATATTCAATGGAATACTACTCAGCTATGAAAAAGATTGAAATCTTGCCAGGTGCAACAACGTGGATGGAACTAGAGGATATTATGTGAAGCAAAATAAGTCAGTCAGAGAAAGACAGATATTGTATGATTTCACTCATAATGGGAATTTGAGAAACTCAACAGATGAATATGGGGAAGGAAAAGAAAAATAAGATAAAAACAGAAGGAAGCAAACCATAAGTGACTCATATGCATAGGAACAAACTGAGGGTTGCTGGAGAGGGGCGGGTGTGGGTGATGGGTTATATGGGTGATGGGCACTAAGGAGGGCCCTTTTGGGATGAGCACTGGATGTCATATGTAAGGGATGTATCACTGAGTTCTACTCCTGAAGCCAAGACTGTAGTGTATGTTAACTAACTTGAATTTAAATTAAAAAATAAAAATAAATTTAAAAAAAAATGAAGCAACAGCAACAACAAATAAATAAATAAAAATATAGTCAGTGTAGACGAATGCCCTCTGGTGGTCAGCTCTAGAATCGTAGCTCTGAAAGTCTTGGATCAGGGGCACCATAAAGGGAAAGGAGGAAGAGAGGGCCTGGGCTCTGGGGCATCAGCCAGAACTCTCTGGAATTTCCCACCTTCTTTCAGCAATTCTTTCCCAAGTCTCTATGCCCTGAGAGGGCAAGTCCAGCCTGAGTGAGCTAAAAAGAAATTTGCACACGATAGCGTTGTGAACACACCTACACAGATAAACTGTTCAAGTGAAGAGTGGAAGTTTTTTGAATTTTATAAAACAGTGTCAAGTGAATATGTTTATAAACTGTAAAAATATATGTGAACTTTTCCCTCTATTATTTATTGTATACTTTAAGAGTTTAAACAATCTTACCTAATGTCAAAATATTAAACCCTACAAATATACATTTAGACAATGAAATCACTCTGCACCCTCCAACTAAATGATCCCTTCACTGTGACCCACAAATACCCACTATAAATAGATTGGTGCTCATTTTCCAGATGTATTCTCTTTAGGTACTGTGATCATGCACCTTAAAATATAAGTATTTTATATGCACACACATTATTTTTAAATTATCAAACACATACGTACTTTTATGCAAACTGCATTTTTCACTTGTTTTGACTTCTCCAGATTTTCACTTCTTCAGCTAATATGGTTTGGCATCTGTCCAATATTTATTACAGAAACATTTTCCTTTTTAGGTGAATTATTTATTCCTATCTTTTGGCTCTTTTTCTCTATTGACTGGTTACCAACAGTCCTTTAGGTCAATGCGTATTAGCACAAGGTCTGTAATAATGTTTGCACATATTTATTTCCAGCTTTTCACACTTTATTTATTTTTTTTTTTACTTTGACGGTGCATACCTTGGCTTTCCAGTTTCTTTGATTTTGTGTTTTAAAAATAATATAGCAAAAGTGAATAATACACAAGGTTTCATCAAATACCAGTCCCCTCGGGCTTCAATCATTCAAAGCCATAAAGGCATCAGGGCACAGTGGAAAAAGCTTTATATCGGAAAATGGGGATGATATCTGAACACTTGTGTGGCTTAAGGGGGATATGTAATGTGCATCTGGATCAAAGTGATTCTGTAAATCATAATTTCATTCCTGCCATGGAGGTTTGATTTTCCTGTGCTTCTGCCTAGGCCACACGCCTGGCTTCAGACAGACCAATCAAAGGGGCCCTATATCCAGGCCTCTAGGCTGAAGGGCCAGCATTGCACCTCCACAGTCATCTTCAGCACCAAGAGGGTGGGTTGTTTGAAAACCCCGTGGGCATGATATACACACCAGAGTAATTTAAAACTAGATGTGCAACCCTGGAAACACTTTACATTACAAATTTAATTAGACAAGTTAAAGGGGAGTTAAAAAAAAAAAACAAAAACCTTGTCTATCCCAAACAAAACATTACATATAAAGAAATGTGAATTATTAGAAAAATATTTGGAACATATTTTAGAAACAAATGTTTATTATTATCATATGTAAATAAATCTGATCACCTGGGAAAGTGTTTTTCAAAGTCCATAGTGAAGCAATTCAAACTATCCATCACAGTCACATATATAAAGATCAAAGTATAAAAACATGGAGTGCCTGGCTGGCTCAGTTGGTAGAGCCTCCGACTCTTGATTTCAGCTCAGGTAATGATCCCAGGGACATGTGATGGAGCCCCGCATCAGGCTCTGTGCTGAGCTTGCTTAAGAATATCTCTCACTCTCGCTCTCTCTCTCGCTCTCTCCCTCTGCTCCTCCCCTGCTCGCATGGGTGAGTGTATGCTCATGTGCTCTCCCACTCTCTCTCTCAAATAAAAATAAAAATAAAAAAACAAATTGTATATGTATATGTCTGTGTATGTATGTATAAAGCATATTGAAGTATAGTATGCAATCCAAATTTTGAAGAAATATATACATTCCTGTGACTCTACACAGAAAATAATAGCTGGAAAACACAAATTTAATTATGAAGGATAGGCAAATATACAAGAAAAATTCCCTAATAAATATACATTCTGCAGTGCATTTATTTTCAGGACATTTATATTAATTTTGAAATCAGAAAAATAACAGATAAAATCCAGAAGATTGTAGTATGTTCTTTGTTGGGAATTTCTTTACAAAAATAACGTTTTAATGCACCTCAACTACATATGTGTGTGTGTGTGTGTATGTCTATATGTCTATATGTATGTATGTACACATATTTATATAGTTCACATTCTCACAGACACATAGGTGCAGATTTCTGGGAATCATTGGTGAGAGGGACTGACGAAAACTTCCTGACATGGGGTTTATTGTCCTTGGGCTCTGTCCGAGTCACCCTTTAATGCTGAGTTTGTCATATAAACGTCCAGAAAATTCCCTGTGATGGGGCTCTCCTCTCCCTCCTTCCAAGGCCTCCTGCTACATGATGTCCAAGACGCTATTCTCGACCCGGTCACTAGATGGCAGTGGCCACCAATTTCTGAATTTCCTCCAAACAAAACAATTGTCAGAGAAAATGAAACAAATATCTATCAAACGTTATTGCGAGGAATAACGCATTGCGAGTGGTCAAAGTGTATGTAAAACGAAAATCATAATCAAATCCCTTTTCTCAGTAGTTTTCTTCTCTATGGTTCCACAGGTGTAAAACACAGGACTAGTATCACACTTGCTGAGAACACTGGTGGATACTGCAGGCCTGGGGTCAGGGCAAAGGGAGAAGGGGTTCAGGTACCTCTACCATTGCGCTGTGATACACACAGTTTTCCAGAGATGCCCAACAGCCCGGTAGTGGATCTCCACACGGGATTTCCTCAGGGACAAACCAAGTCATAGAGTATTTCCTGACTGTGATACCTAGTTAGGGTCTCAGATTAGCTCCATGCTCCCCTCTTTCCCTGGTTAGTGCCCCCTTACCCCTCAGGTCTCAGTTTAAGCCTTGCTTCCTGTGGGAAGTGTCCTCAGCCTAGTGGTTTGATTATCCTTAGTCATCTGGTAACTCCACTAGCTCACCATTGCCAGATACACTTTTTCATTTGCAAGGGATCCAATGGGAGTGAGTTCAAAATTTCTCATGGGCTGTGGCTTCACACAATGCGCTGAGAACCCTAGAGCTTTCAAATGGCTTATTTGGAGCTTTGCCCCAGGATTCACCTCTTCCACTTTTGAGAAGGATGCCCAGGACATGGGCCATTTGAGTAATGGAACTGCAGAGCTGTTCCATAGAGAACAACTGGGGCACGTACTGTAGAGAACCTGTGGAGGCTGCGGATTGATGCTTCCTCCTCTAAAAGATCCAATGAGAGCTCTGATGTGACTCTTCTTTTTACCACACACGGTTTTCCATGGCAAAGACCACGTGAATATTCTAGAGGTAGAGTTGCAAGTTTTAAACGATTTACTTTGTGGAATACTGTTGAAAATATATTTCCAAAGTGTATAAATGAATTTGGAAAAGAGGAAAAATTAAAGAAGCCAGCAAAATTCTCTATTACATTATCATTACATATAATCATTCTCTACATTCTTATTAACAGTGCATAATATGACACTGACTTATCTTTTAATCTACATAATAGCGTTGAATCTCTTGACATAACTGCAGGGGTCCACATGGTGTTTCCCCCTCTTTACAGATGCAGAATCTGAGCCTCACCTCCCAGGCATGGCTGAGACCAAAACACCTCTGTGACCTATGCTGCTTTTGTGATTTCATCAATTGCCCACAAGGACCCTGTGAGGGAGGGTCCTCTGCTCAGCCCCTGGATGGGGGGCCTGAGGCTTGGGGAGCTTAGTGCCCCATCCTGCCATTTGCCATTGGCAGAGCCCAGACTAGAACCCATGTCTTTCTCTTACTCTTCCCATTGAGTATATCATTATGGGCTTTGTTTCTGACTGTCATAGCTATTCCCACTCAGCTTAGACAGTGTGGAAAATACATTCAAGTATCGAGGGAAAAACATAAATAACCAGCAACTCCACAGCCCACTGATGAACAGTTAACTCTTGGCGTTCCCTTCCTGACACTTGAACATTGTTTAAAATCGAATTTCAATTTACTGTGACTATTTGGACCAACTCTTTTGTCTTCATTTCTCCTCTTTTAAAGCGTATCACACAGATGTTTCTAACAAAGAAAGAAAGCTATCTTTGAATTCATCTTGGAAAATGAGTTAACCATTGCAAGAGTATGATAGGCAAAACCTGAACAGAAACATTCAAAGAACATAATCCCTTGTTTCTCAAGTTAAAGAGCTTCCTCTCAAAGCAAATTACAATTGAAGTCTATATAATGACATGTTTGCTTATAGGCAATGCTATATATATAAATTTAAACCAAAATTTAAATTTAAATTTAAGCCAGACTATATAAATTTAAACCAAAACTTAAGTGACTTTCAGACATATTCATAAGGAATCTTGAAAGAAAACTTTAACGTGCCTAAATTATTGATCTACCAAGACCCAGTTTAAGTACCACCTATTACTTTCTCAAAGCAAATGTGGCTGGATACAAAGCAGTTCTTGTCCTATCAGCGGGCCACTCCATTTTCAGGAGCTAGCGATAGTGCAGAGATGAATATCCACAGTGGAAAGGAAATTAACTTTCTACCGACAAAACTATGATGCACTCATTCTGTAATGGACTGAGCACTAAACTAAGCTTGAGTAAAAAAGGGTTGAAAGCTTGGTTTATGACAAATGTTTCCCTGTACAAATTCCAAGTGTGTGAGATAGTGCCCTGTATGAGCACAGACAGCCACACTTCACTTAGCCCAACCAGAGCCTCAGCCTTAACTTGCTGTGGTAATCTAGAATCTGCCTCTCTTCCCACTTCCTTACACACACGCAAGAAGCCCCTTCCTCTGGATGTGTAAAGTCCCTTCCCTTATGCTGACCTCACTTACAAAGGAAAGCACCAAATCGTAGTGGCTAGGGGTAAGTGCATTGGAGTAAAGGAGATCTGGGTTTGAGCTCTGGTCCCATTACTTACTAGCACAGTAGTGCCCAAGTTTGCTCACCATGCACTCAGCTCAGATGAACAAAACTATGGAGGGCCTTTGCAACTGGACTGGTTGTCCTCATTGGATCCATCTCTACCTGGTTTTGTCTAGTACAGCACTGCGTCTGTCCCATTGACAATACACACCATCTCAAAACTTTGCCTCACCTTTCATCCTTCAACCAATAGGGCTGTGTCCCTCCATGTTTCTACTGAAATTAATCTTAACAAGGTCAGCAACCACCTTTGTCACATTTGTACATCATGAGTGTTGAAATGAAGACTCAAATGAAGACAAAGATTTCCTTTCTAAGACAGAATTCATTTGCTTGTGTATAAACAAATATTATATTACAATGCTATAAGTTACCTAATATCTAGAGTTTAAAATACTTTCCATAGAGTCAGAGTCGGAGAATGGGGAAGGTTGTGCCCAAGACAATGGGCTTTCAAATAAAGGAAATATTTTTCTCTACCTCACATACTTTGGCTCCATCATAAGGAATTTTGCTAATAGGTTTACTGAATGGTAGCAATAAATTTCCATGATCCTTTCAATAAACTTTGTCTTTTTTTCCCTTTTTTCAAGGGATTTCCAAGTATGCAATGAAATCAAGTGAATTTATAATGTTTTTTTTTATATTATATCATGGCTAAATGCACCATCTAAAAACATTCTTTAATATACCATAATTAGACAATGTAATAGTGCTTAGTATGATCTGAACGATTGTATCCCCCCAAAATACATATACCATAACCCCCAACTGATGGTATTAGGAAGTGGAGTCTTTACAAGGTGATCAGGTCACAAGGGCAGAGCCTTCATGAATGGGATTGCTTCCCTTATTAAAAAGGCTCCAGAAAGCTTGCTTGTCCCTTCTATCATGTGAGGATACAGCATAAGTTGGCAGTCTGCAACCCAGAAGAGGGTCTTCACTATAACCCAATCATGATGTCATCATGGACTTGAACTTCTAGCCTCCAGAACTATGAGAATAAATTCCTATCATTATAAGCCACCCAGGCTGCTATTTTTGTTCTAGCAGCCTGAATGGACTAAGACAGTGCTGAAAAATAATGGTGGTGATAGGGAACTCTTTTGCATGTTCTGGGATCTTAAGCCAAAATACTTATACTGCACAACATAAATCATAGTGCTGGACGTTTCGGGGGATGTGTCCATTCAGTAACCCAGCCTATATAATAAATATACACATATCCATGCTAATTAAGTAAATGCTTGAATTAATAAAAAGATGGTTGAAAGGTGTCAAGTTATCTTCATTTAACAATTTCAAATAGTATATGTGGATATGCTCCCTCCATGAGGTGTATGTTTTATTTTATGTGCCAACTTTACTGGGTCCTGGGATGCTCAGATATCTGGTTAAACATTATTTCTGGGTATTCTGTGAGGGTGTTTCTGGATGCAATTAGCATTGCAATTGGTAAATTAATTAAACCAGATCACCTTTCCCAATGTGGGTGGGCATGATCCAATCCATTGAGGGCCTAAATAGAACAAAAACGTGGAGGAAGGGAGGATTTGTTCTCTCTGCCTTAATCACTGAACTGGACATTGGTTTTCTCTTGCCATCAGACTTGGATTTACACCATCTGTGCTTGGATTCTCAGGCTTTTGGATTTGGACTGTAACTACATAATCAGCTTTGCTGGGTCACAAGCAAAGAGTCACCAGATCATGGGACTTCTTATTGTCCATTATGGCATGAGCTAATTCCTCATAATCAACCAATCTCAATCTCTCTCTCTCTCTCTCTTTCTCTCCACCCTTCTCTCGTTCCCTCCTCACCTTCCTCCTTAATTCCCTATGCATATATATAGGGCAGGGAAAACTTAATACCTCACTTCTAAAGAATAGAGTAGGGAAATGGAAATAATTTCCCTAATGGAAAATAGTTACTGTACAATAGAGAAATTCAGCAAACATCACCTTAAACTAGCAATGAATGTGAACATCTCCAGAGACATCATGTGGGTATTATGTCCTCCCAGGTAGGTTGTGACAAGAAAGGCCCTGCAACTCTGTGGTATTCTTTCAGAAAACCCTTAATCTTAGTCTAATCATGAGAAAAGCAACAAACCAAGCCTGTACCCACCAAGACCGTCAGGGTCATGAAAATAGTATGGCAGTCCCTCAGAGTTAAACATAATTACTATATGACCAATAAATTCCAATCCAAAGTATATACCCAAGAGAAATGAAAACACATGTCAACATAAAAACTTGTAAACAAATGCACATATCATCATTATTCATAATAACCAAAAAGTAAAAGTAACCTAAATGACTATCAGTAGATGAATAGATAAAACAAAATGTAGTATATTCACAGATTATTCATTCATAAAAAGTAATGAACTACTGGCACATGATACAATATGTATGAACCATAAAAACATGTGAAGTAGCCAAATATGCAAAAGACCACATTTTTTTGTAATTCCATTAATATAAAATACCAAAAATAGACAAATCCTTAGAAACAGATGCTCACTTAAGCGGATGACTGCATAACTCCATACATTTACTAAAATCATTAAATTGTACCCTTAAAATGTATGACCTCTATTGTCTAAATTATATCTCAGTAAAGTTGTTTACAACATGATGTTGGCCTGGTCTCCTGTTGTACCACAGTGGACACCAGCCTCTTAATAAAAAAGGTCTTCATGCTTGGGTTTTATATAAAAATGAATCTAATAAAACTGCCACTGTATCTCAGACCTGCTGATTTTATGTCCTGTGTTTCTTCAAGCAATGACCTTCCCCACACACATATGCCACCTCAGGTTGCTCTTGTGTGCAAGGTGTGATTTATTACTTCCACATCTTCTGACCATGATAGTGGCTTGAGAGTAGGTCCATGACAGTCCAGAGCCTGTCCGGTGTGACATGACTTTAGCATTACTGCTTTCTTCACTGCTCTGCGGCCTTTCTCACGTGACTCTACTTTGAGGGAGCCAAACTAGAACTATCTTTCTGTGTGTCAGTATGGCAGGACTTTTTAAAGGGCTACATAGGTGCACATCATTTGCACCAACAATTTCCCTGTTAGAAGTTTATCTTCAGGACATAGTTAAAGATGGCAGTAAAGTATTGATTATATGGATTACCCTCCTGATAACTTCTTCTTTTTACTCTGGGCCTGGATTTGGGAAGGAAGACCAAATGTGAAGCAACACCATGAAGGGGCAGAAGGAGGCAGAAAGAAATGTAATTTTCAGGGGCGCCTGTGTGGCTCAAGTCAGTTGAGTGTCTGACTTCAGCTCAGGTCATGATCTCACAGTTCATGGGTTCAAGACCCACTTTTTTAATTCATCATGACTATTTTTTAGTCCCTTGATCTCTGTAGCAATAGATTCTCTGCTGTCCTCTATGCTTTTTTCAAGCCCAGCAATTAATTTTATGACTATTATTCTAAATTCTTGTTCAGTTATGTTGCTTAAATCTGTTTTGATCAATTCTTTAGCTGTCGCTACTTCCTGGAATTTCTTTCGAGGTGAATTCTTCCGTTTCATCATTTTGGCTAGTTTTCTGTCCCTTATGAGTTTTAAAAATTTGTTGTGTGCTCTGCACCTGTGAGCACTGCTATATTAAAGGGTGGTCATACACTGTCCAGGGCCTGGCCCCTCAGGAGGTATTTTTTTTGGAAAGTGTTACTTGCTCTCTGTTGTGACTTTGGTTAGTTCAGTTCCCTACTCATAGTCATGTCTTGGACCCTCCACCAGGTGTGCTTTGATTTTTTCCTTGACATACCCCTGTAAAGGAAAGCAAACAACAGACAAACAGGAGACAAAACATGCAAACACACAAACATAATAAAACAAACAAACAAACAAACAAACAAAAACAATCCAAAAGCAAAAAACCAGAAACACCAGCTACAAGTAAAGAACAGGGTGGAGGCGTGCTGATGGAAGAGCACATACAAAGAGAGAAATGACAGGGGCGGGGAAAAAGAAAAAAATAAACACTACCCACCAGAGAGAGACTAAAAGACTTAATCCAGAGAAAGAGCAAGGAAAATAAGGAAGGAGGCGGGGAAAAGAAATGAAAATAAAATTACCCAGACAGAGAAACTATATGGCTTGATTATTCCAGAGAGAGAGAAAGGAATGTAAAGAAGGAGGTGTAGAACATGTATCAAGAGAATGGATTAAATATGTCTGTTTAAACAAACCAATAACCAGAGTAACCAGCCTAGAGGAGGGAAGAGATAAGAGGGAGAAATGGAGGGGGGGAGAATATATCTATAGCAAGAAGTGTCCAGAATTAATCCAGGCAATGCAGCAGCACTGGTCAGGAGGAGAGGTCTGTCGGTCCTACAGTGTCTATCCCAGCTCCAGTAGATACACAGTTACCCAGCATGGAAGGACCTGTTTGGCGTAGGCTGGTCCCGCCTCCACTGTGGGCCCTGCGGACTGATCCCTGAGGCCCCACCTTGGTGGTGGTGGGGAGAAAAATGGCGAACCCCCCAGTCTCTTCTCCATGACCCAGTGTCCCAAATCACTCCTTTGGAGCTCTCCTCACTGTGCGCAGGCGCAGACAAGGCTGTCTGTCTTGCTCCTCCAACGCCTTTGCCTGGTTTGCCCTGGAGGCTTGGCTGGGAGTTAAACTCAGCCTCCGTGTGCCCCAGTACTGGGGAAGCACTTCCCGATATGAGGTCCCGGCTGCTTTTGTCCTGTGCCGCAGCCCTTCAGGGGAGGGGACCGGTTTCTCCTAATGTGGACAGCGCCCTGATCTACCAGTGAACCCGGGGGTGGCTCCCCTCCTCCCCAGGTGTGCGAACAGGGCAGCTGGCCCCAGTCCAAAGATGGGATCTGCAGTTAGAGATCCTCTAACCTGCAGTTAGAGATGGGATCCCTCTCCATCCTGGTCCGAGGTTTTTCCTTTGTCCAGATACAGTCCTACACTTCCCCAGCCACTCTTTTCTCTCAGCAGAAGGGGATCCCTCCCCTCTGTGCCTACACAGCCCATTTTATCTCCCCCAGTTTGCAATCACCCACCTATGGTCCTCTCAAGTTGTCCCAGTTTCTCCCTGGTAGACTCAGTCTCTTTTCCTCCCAGACTCTTGGGGTTCAAAGTCCTTTCCACTTCAGTCCTTCCTTTGTTTAGGGGAGACATGGAAATACAGATCCCCTACTTCTCTCTGCCTTGTGTGAGCCCACATTTGTTTCTTAAATGCCACATATGAGTGAGGTGATATAATATTTGTCTTTCTCTGACTTGACTTATTTCACTTAACATTATGCTCTCTAGCTCCATTCATGTTGTTGCAAATGGCAAAGGTTTCATCTTTTTTATGGCTGAATAATATTCCTGTGTGTGTGTGTGTGTGTGTGTGTGTGTGTGTGTTCACTTCTTCTTTATCTATTCATCTTCTGGTGGACACTTGGGCTGCTTCCATAATTTGACTATTGTAAATAATGCTGCAATAAACATAAGATGCATGTATCCTTTTGAATTAGTGTTCTTGTACATTTGCATAAATACCCAGTAGTGCGATTACTGGATTGTAGGGTAGTTCCATTTTTAACTTTCTGAGGAAACTCCATACTGTTTTTTACAGTGGCTGCACCAGTTTTCATTCCCACCAACAGTGCAAGAAGTTTCCTTTTTCTCCACATTGTCGGCAACACTTGTCATTTCTTGTGGTTTGGATTGTACCCATTCTCATAGGGGTGAGGTGATACCTCATTGTGGTTTTGATTTGTATTTCCCTGATGATAAGTGATGTTGGGCACCTTTTCTTTTTTTAATTTTAATGTTTTATTTATTTTTGAGAGACAGAGAGAGGAAGAGACAGAGAAGAGCAGGGAGTGCAGAGAGAGAGGGAGACACAGAATCCGAAGCAGGCCCCAGGCTCGTCTGGGTGGACACCAATCTGTATGTCTTCTGTGGGTAAATGTCTGTTCGTGTCCTCTACCCATTTTTAAATTGGATTATTTGACTTTTGGAAGTCACAACAGCCAACTTCTAAATCATCAGTCACATCTCCAATGATTTGAAAAGCTGCTTTAATCACATCCTAATCTTGAAAATATAAATAAGGTTGTATTAGTATCATGGTTTCTGTTTCATTAGTCATGCTGTCAATTCACGAGTCAACATCATCCTTCTTGTATTGTACACTATGTATTGTGTGCTTTAGTATCTGATAAGACCAACTGTCACATCCTCCCATTACACTTATTTTCCAGATTTATTTCACAATTGCTGTTTATTCTACCAAACCAATCTGACCTCAACTTATCTAACCTATCAAAACAGCTAATGGCATGTTAATGGGATTGCTTAAGTTTAGTAAATTAATCTTAGGGTCATTGATGGGACCATTATTATCTTGAGGTTCTTACTAAAATATGATATGTCTTTTCCTACTTGCCTCAAGTATAAAATTGTGGGGTTTTCTGTTATGCATTGTCCATTGCTACTGATTATGACCATCATTTCCTTCTCGCCCATTAGCCGTATACTGAAATTGTTTGTTTGTGGATTTGTTTGTACATAAGAAGGTTATTGAGTTCTGATGTTGAACATCAAAACCTGCTACTTATCCCTAGATTCTCATTTTGATGTTTGTTGTCCATTTCCCTAGGCGTTGGGTGGGTGTGGTTGCCACATTAACATACTATCAACAAATACAGAGAATTTTAAGCACGTCCTTTGCTTCAAATTGCTTGCCCTTGTCAGTTGAAATTCATACACCTCTCACATGGTGCGAATATTGGAGGAGAAAAAAGTAAGGCATCGTGTCTTGCTTTTGGATTCATAAGGAAAGCCTCTAGTGATGTTCTCCATTTAATGCCGGGTGCGGGCTGTTGTGAGTATGTGTGTATGTGTAAGTATTATGTGGGAGGTCCTGTGACCCCAGAGTCAGGCTGATACCAGGGTTGAGCAACGGCTTCCCTGTTGACTCAGCCCACCGTGTGCCCCTCCCATTCCCCCACTTGCAAAGGCATTACGAAAGCCTTGTCAAGGCGAGAAAGCTAATTCCTGAAGCTGTTGTCTTGTGTGTTGCAGTACATGTTACCATACCGCGCCCGCCTTTTCTACCCGGTCAAATAGTAAACAAACATGGGAACTGTGTTTTGCTAGCAATCTATCAACAAGGTCTTGTTGTGACCCGTTTAGAAAGTTCACAAGGTACACAGAACTAAATGTTTTGGCTGGCAGCGATCATGTGAAACCTGTTTATTCTTAGAATGACCTGATCCATAAGAGTCTTGATATAAAAGATTGTGTACAGCAACAATAAAGCCGTCACTTGGGCCATCAGCCCCGGGAACCCTCCTGTTCCCAACTGCTTCTCTTCCTCTTTTTTTTCTTACACTCTCCCCTACCCTCAGGACCCCTGATCTGGTGTTTGTTGCGCCGGTGGCAACAAGTGGAGCCCGAACAGGGACCTGAGACAACAAGGAGGAAAGCGAAAGCAGATCGCACGGCATCTAATTCAGGTAGGGGAACTGTGCCAGCAGCACAGACGACGGGAGTAAAACTATGGGACAGAAACAGTCTATGGAACAGGGATATTTTGTAACTGCCTTGCAGGCTCTTATGAAGGAGAAGGGAATTAAGGTTTCTCAGTCAGCCCTTAGGGAATTTTTTGACATAGTGCATGATTATTGCCCATGGTTTCCAGACGGGGGTACAGTTGATTTAAAGGATTGGCAGCGAGTTGGTCAGGAACTTAAGAATCAAATGAAGATTTGTGGGGCTGCGGTTCCAGGGACCTTGTGGTCTACTTGGACCTGTATTAAAGAGGTCCTTGATCCTGGAGGTTGCTGCAGGATTTGAGAGCAATTAATGCTGTCATGAAGCCCATGGGGGCTTTGCAACCTGGCCTCCCTTCCCCATCGGCCATTCCTTTACAATATCAATTACTAGTTTTGGACTTAAAAGATTGTTTTTTTACCATTCCGTTGGCCCCTGGCGACGGAGAACATTTTGCATTCTCCCTGCCTTCCACTAACTTACAGGAACCTGCTAAGCGGTATCAGTGGAAGGTCTTACCGCAAGGCATGGCTAACAGTCCAACTTTACGTCAAGAGTTCGTGGCCAGAGCAATTACCCCTTTTAGACAGAGTTTCCCCCATGTATATTGCATCCATTATATGGACGACTTACTTTTGGCTGCTGAAACTGAGGAATTATTACAGGAGGCTTTTATTTCTCTTCAAAGATGCCTTAAAGCATATAATTTGATTGTTGCCCCTGAGAAAGTTCAAAAGGAAGCACCCTTTTGAATACCTAGGGTATCTCATCTCCAAATCAACTGTTCCGACCTCAGAAAGTATCAATTAGAACCGGACATTTGACTACTCTAAATGATTTTCAGAAATTATTAGGAGATATAAATTGGATTAGAAATACACTAGGGGTCACCACAGAACAATTACTGCCTTTGTTTAATATTCTAAAAGGAGATAGTTCTCCAGCGTCCCCGCGAAGTCTCACTCAAGAAGCTAAAGAAGCTATAAGACATATAGAACAGGCCATTCAGCAGGCCCAATCACTAGAATTGACCTTTCTCAGCCTTTGTATCTAATAATATTAAAACCTCAGGTCATCCCCTTTGCAATTCTGTGGCAATCTCATGGCCCACTTGATGGCTACATTTAGCCTTACACTCCCTGCATGTCATTAATCCTTTGCTATCTATGTTTTGTCTTTCTATCATTAGAGGAAGATCCTGAGCTGTTCAGCTCTTTGGACACGATCCAGAATTTATTGCATGTGCCTTTCTGACACAGAAGCTGGTGGACGCTGCTTTTGCCCAGTCCATCGAATGGCAATTTGCCTTGGCTAATTTTACAGGTCAAATTAAATTTCATTTACCTTCTGTATCTTTAATACAAGGTTTCAGTCTTATAGATATTTTGCCCTATAATCCTATTGTTTGTCAGCCGATTGAAGATGCTGCTTCCATTTTTGTGGATGCTAGTAAAGAGGGTAAAATTGCAGTGTATTATGTCACTTCCCAACATAAAAATTTGATCACTTTAAATTATACGACTAAATCTGTCCAAAGGGCCGAGCTTTATGCTGTACAGGTAGCCCTAAAAACTTACCCGGAATCTATAAATGTCTATTCTGACAGTCAATACATTGTCAAAGCCGTGTTGCAGCTTCCCACTGCCTTTATACTGACAGCAGATGAGGAACTTTATCATCTATTTCATGCTATACAAAAACTTCTTAATTTACGGCACAGTCCAATTTATATTTCCGACATTCGAGCTCACACCGATCTACCTGGTCCCCTAGCTGCTGGGAATCGGATAGCCGATGCAGCAACCCATTTACTGCAAGTTCTGCCCATTACCACTCCTTTGGAAACAGCCAAAAGGTGTCATGATAATTTTCATCAGAATGCGGCAGCCCTTCGACAAGAATTCAAAATATCTCATGAGGTGGTCAGACAAATTGTTAAACAACGCAACATCTGTCCACAATTCTTCCCACAGCCGGTCTATGCCATTAATCCCCGAGGTCTTCGGCCCAATGATTTGTGGCAAATGGACATCACACAATATTTACCTTTTGGGAAATTGCAATATATACATGTGCCTGTTGATACTTGCTCAGGCTATATACATGCTTCAGCCCACTCAGGAGAAGCATTTGTTGATGTTCAAAATCACCTATTTTCTGCCTTTGCAGCAATGGGCAAACCTCGTAAAATAAAAACTGACAATGGTAGTGCTTAATCCCAACAACCATTTTTGCAATCCCCTGAAGGAAGAATTCATTCTGATCTTTGGAAGTTATATGCTGCCTTTGATAAAATATATACTAATGACAGTTTTAGTTTTCCAGAATATTATCTTTCTCCAGTTCTACAATTGCGTGCCTGTGTTCCACCTCCCTACTATTTGATTGTTGGAGATGGGACCATTACTCCAGTGAAAGAAGATCGTCATCAGTTATACCGGCTGACTTGTCCTGCTTGTGTTTTGACCAATTGTCTACCAGTAGATGGACCCTCTAGAAGTGAAATGAAGGTTTATCTGGTCTTACAACCTCCCTATTGGATGTTGCCAGTAAATGTTACAGGACCTTGGTATCCTAATTATGGGATGCAATTGGCCTTAGAAATCAGTAAACGGCTGTGCAGGACCAGACGGTTTCTTGGACTCTTGATTGCTGGACTCATAGCAGCAGTGACTGTAATTGCCTCTGCAACTGTATCTGTAATATCCTTACATGAAAGTGCCCAAACAGCATCCCATGTAAATGAATTGGCTCATAATGTATCCAAGGTGTTTGCCACTCAAGAGCGAATAGACCGTAAATTGGAAGCCCAATTGGAGGCACTACAAGAAGCATTGATATATCTTGGTGATCAGTTTGCTGTTTTGCGTACCAGACTTTCTATAATTTGTCATGATGCATATAAGCATATCTGTGTTACCCCTTTAGAGTATACTAATATGACATGGGGACAAGTGCGTCGTCATTTACAAGGGGTTTGGCATGACACTAACACTAGCTTAGACCTCTTACAGCTACAAGAAGAGATAAATGCTATTGCAAGTAGCTCACTCAGTTTCCCTGACCCTGGAGATCTCGCTGGAACCATACTGCACCAACTTAATGGGTTTAATCCATTTAATATTCTTCAGCATTCCTTTTGATCTTTATTTGAAATTGTTTCCGTAATATCTGTTATACTTGTCTTGCTGTGTTGTTTCTGGAGATGGGGTCTCACTGCCTTTACCACATACCAAGCCAGGATGCACATGTTGCAATTACAAACAATAGGGGGAAATGTAGGAGTGAGTGCCAGGCTGAGACCGGGTTGAGCAACGGCTCCCTGTTGACTCAGCCAACCCGGTGGTTCCCCCTCCCATTCCCCCACTTGCAAAGGCATACGAAAGCCTTGTCAAGGCTGAGAAAGCTAATTCCTGAAGCCTGTGGTCTGTGGGTGTTGGCAGTAATGTTACCTCCCCTTTTCTACCCCGGGTCAAATAGAAACAAACATGGGAACTGTGTTTTGCTAGCAATCTATCAACAAGGTCTTGTTGTGACCCGTTTAGAAAGTTCACAAGGTACACAGAACTAAATGTTTTGGTTGGCAGCGATCATGTGAAACCTGTTTATTCTTAGAATGACCTGACCCATAAGAGTCTTGATATAAAAGATTGTGTACAGCAACAATAAAGCCGTCACTTGGGCCATCAGCCCAGGGGACCCTCCTGTTCCCAAACTGGCTTCTCTTCTCTTTTTTTTCTTACATTCCCCTACCCTCAGGACCCTGATCTCGGTGTTTGTTGCGCCGGTCGCAACATATGTATATATGTAATACACAAATATATGTCATATTAATCCTCTGCTTTCCTACTAACCTTCTGGGTCTATAACATGAAAGGATCAATGATGACAGTGAATGGGTATTGATCTGTCAAATGCCTTTTCTGCATCTGTGGAGGTGGTCATGTAATGTTTCTCTTCAGCTCTATTAATACAACTAGTCATAATTATAAAGATTTCATGACATTACAAACCTTTGCAGTCTTAGGATAAAACTGCACCGTGTCATGAACTGGTGTGTGTTGTGGTGTGTGTGAGTGTGAGTGTGTATGCTTGTGGTCATAGATTGTGTTTGCTGAGATTTAAGAAAACTTCCTTCGTCATATTCTTCTTGTGGACAATCAGACTGTAATTTTCATTTTTGGTGAAAATTTTGCTAGATTTATGGATCAATTATGTACTTGGCTCAATCATCTTTCATTAAACTTTTGGTAGAATTTTGCTGAGGAAAGTACCACTCCAGTCATCTTTTCTTTCTTTCCTTTTTTTTAATATAATTTATTGTCAAATTGGCTAACATACAGTGTGTAAAGTGTGCTCTTGGTTTTGGGGTAGATTCCCATGGTTCATCGCTTACATACAACACCCAGTGCTCATCCCAACAAGTGCCCTCCTCAATGCCCATCACCCATTTTCCCCTCTCCCCCCAACAGACACATGAAAAGATGCTCAACATCACTCATCATCAGGGAAATACAAATCAAAACCACACTGAGATACCACCTCACACCAGTCAGAGTGGCTAAAATGAACAACTCAGGAAACTACAGATGCTGGCAAGGATGTGGAGAAACGGAACCCTCCTGCCCTGTTGGTGGGAATCCAGTCGCTTTTCTACGGGAGGTAACTTGAGCCAGATTCATCTATTTCTCTTCCAATAATGGGTTTTGTTTAGACCTTCTGTCTCAACCTGGGGTCAACTGGGGTAAGTTGTAATTTTCTAGAAATACGTCCATTTCATCTATGTGTTCAAGTGTAGTTGAATAGAGTTGTGCCAGTTCTTCACTTGAGGTCTTAAGATTCTTCCTTTGTTTTGATGACAATTCCCACTTGTTACTTGAAATGTCGTGTCTGTCCCTTTTCCTGCCTGTTTTCTTGATTACTATACCATTGATTTGTGCATCTGTATGGTCCCTCCTGAACAAGCCGCCAATATCTTTATGCATAAGTTCTATTGTAGTTTTGTTTTCTAACCCTTTTATTTCTACTTTTACTTTTAATGATTCCTCTGTCTACATTCTTTTAGTTCATTGTGGGTCCTTTATTCTGGCTTTTGACTGAATGTTTATTTAATATTTATGCTTATTTTTATTGACACATGTATATCTTACACCATAAAATTGGTACTCTGACAAATTTGTTCTACGCTTCAATTCTGAGATATATTGTCATTTCATTATCATTCCTCCCATCAAATTCTGTAGTTTTAACCTGAATTTTCCCACTTATATCTAAGATTTGTTTAACAGCCTCAAAAGAGTCAGTTTTCATCACAATGTTCCATGCTCCGTCTGAAGAGTAGATGTAATACCTAATGTAAAGCTTCAGAATTCAGATGTCCTATCTATAAGGTGTGTCTTTTGCATTCTGAAGTTTAGATCTTCTGTATGATTATTAGATTTTGGGCAAACTGTCAAGTCTTTGGAATGAGGGACTTGTGTTACAAATCATTGGCATCAGTGTCCTTTCTTTCCTATTACTTATACTTCCTACAGTTTTTGCTCTATGAATAGCTTTGCTTGTGACTGGGTACATAATTATTCATAACTCACATCTTCCTTGTTAAAATTTTATCCTTTAGCTTTATCAATGGTGCTCTTTTTTTTCCTCACTAAATCATTTTGATGTCAATTCATCTTCTTTGAATGTCAGGATTGTAAACACTGCTTTCTTTTTTATTTGCAAATGGCTTAACATGTGAATGACATTGTTTAGTGTATCTCTTGAAAGAGAATGGTTTTGATGTTGCTCCCATGGCAATCTTGAAATATTTCTACCATTTACACTTTTTGATAGGATCACTATGTTTTGTGTCATTGGCTCTGATCTGGTTATAATGTTCATACACACATATAAACTGATATATGTAAACCTCAGTAGGTCTTTTCACTAGGTTGTCCACTTCACTCTCTCCTTTTTGTTGGTGTTCAGAATGGTTATTATTTTTTTCCAGTAGTTACTTCCATTACTCCTTAATAGCCTACTTAATATTCTTGATATGGAATGGACACGTATTTGTAAATAAAAGGTGGGCAAAGATATCAATACATTAATCACAATAAAACAATACACATACAAACTGACAGGATATATGAATTGAATTAGTTCTGGAGATCTAGTGTACAGCATGGTGACCCATAGTAATATATTGTATATCGCTACTTGAAATTTTGTTAAGAGCCTAGGTCCTCAAAGTTCTCATTAAAGAAAAGTAACCATGTGACGCAAGAACGGATGTGTTAATTAGTCTTGATTGTGGCAACCATTTTGCAATGTATACGTATATCGGAATCATCAATTGTACTCTTCAAAATATATACAATTTTAAATTACTCAAATATACTTTAATAAGGCTGAGGACAAAACACTGCACAACTGCCAGTGCCCTTTTAACATATGCTAATCAAAATTAATTAGAAAATACAATAAGTACCCTGGCATCATGCTAAGTGCAACAGGCACGTTGCTGAAAAGAATATATAATAGCTATCTCAATGGGTTACAAAAGAATAATATGTATGTGAATAAGTTTTGTGTATTTCAACACACATGCATACACACGCATCTCTAAGTAGGTGAATGTGTACACACACACACACACACACACACACACACATGCACGTCTCAAGCAGTAGATGTTATGGGATTCGTGAGTACAGATTCCTGAGTTCCTTTCATAAGCCTGACTGACCTCAGTTGTCTGTAAATGGTCATAAATACTTACCTCACAAAGCTGTTATAGAGTAGATTAGACAAAAACTTATAGAAAATGTGTGACACATAATGCTTAAATAAATAAAGTTTGTTCTCCCCTGTGTTCTCCTCTCACAAAGGGCTCATTTAGCAATTGATAGCTCATAGAGTACTGTGGATCGAAGGTAGCAAGAAACAAAATGTATACACACTTATATGATAAATGAGCTTTGCTGTCATTTCTTTGTAGGAGGAGATACCGACACATGGTGATGGGAGAGAATGCAAATCCTCCCCTAACTACTTTGTTATTTGATGTGTGTTATCCTACTTGCACAATATGCCACTCATAGATCATTCCCTGCTAATGTTTTCACCTGCATTGTATTCCTTCCAAAAGTTTTCTTATGCAGGTGTTTAGATATTTCTGCATGCATGTATTTATATTTTGATATTCAAAAGATGATGTCTCAGGTGTTCATGTAGTCTATCAACTTATATCACTCTAGTGGGGATTTATTTGTGTCCAAAAGGTATGTCCAAATCCTAACCCCCATACTCCTGTCAACATGACCTTCTTTTCAAATAAGATCTTTGCAAATGTGATTAAGTTAAAGATCTCGAGATGAGATTACCCTGAATTTAAGGTGTGGTATCCTAGATTCAATGACTGCTGTCCCTCCTAAGAGAAACAAAGAGAGATTGCAACACACACACAGGGAAGAAGAGAGTCGCACTGCCACAAACCAAGGAAAGCCAGGAGCTACCAGAAGTTGGAAGAGGTAAGGAAGGATTCTCTTCTTGAGGCTTCAGGAGAGGTGAGGCCTTACTACCATCTTCTGGTCTCCATAACTGATGATACACTAAATTCCCCTTGTTTTATGTCACAATTTTGTTCATATTTTTTTATTGAAGTCCCTATGAAACTAATACACCTATTAGCAACATACGTCAGTGTCATCGGTTGTGAATTCATGTCCAGTCTATATCCTTTTTTTTTTTAAATTCCTGTTGGGACATGGATAATAATCAATTATGATATGTAAAAATAGATATGGCTGAAAATTTCTTATAGTGCTAATATTTTATGAATTGTTTCATTAAATGCCACAGCACTCCTACGAAGGTAGATACTGCTGCCAATTCCTATTTTGTAGCAAAAAGTTGAGGGACACATAGACAAGGATTTGGCAAGACCGCACAATTAAGGAGCAGGACATCTTGGGTTTGTACCCAGTACTTCAATGCTCCGAGAGCATGCCCCATGCCTAGGAAAACTTGTCAAAAAGATTTGCTTTCATATACAGAGCAGTGTGCACAATATTATTATTTATAGGAGGTTTATTTAAATGAATATTCAGTATGTGTCAATATACGTATATGAAAAAGAGTTGGACCTGGTGACAAAAGATGGCTTGCGATCTTGGTGAAAGCACATTCATGCAATTATGGGATGGAAGACACAGTGCAGTGAGTAAGGAGTCAATGGGAAGTGAAAAATGATAACAGGAAATGCAGGAAATGACTTCTGTAACTTTGACTTTGAAGGAATCAAGGAAAGAGGAAGAGACAGAGAAGAGGAGAGAGAGAGAGAAAGGGAGAAGAGAGAGGAAGGTGAGAGAGAGAGAGAAAGAAAGAAGGGAGAGAGAGGGAGAGAGAGGGAGAGAGTGAGAGCGCGCCACCTCCTGGCCTAAAGGAGATGAGGGGTCTCAAGGAGAGACTTTTTTCTAGTTTAATCTTAAATGCCTTGAAAGGGCTAATTAAAAGTTCGTGTGAAGGAGCCATCTCATCTCAGATTTAACACTTGCTTTCGGGCCCACAAAGATTTTATTTCTCTTCTTACTCTCTTGTTTAATGAGTTAATGAAATGACACTTATGGAACAGTATGAGTTTTAAGTTGAGTACCACCAATATATTTTATTATCAGTGAATGAAATAAATGAATAACTGTTAATCAAAAGAAATTTTAGCATTTGTAGGGTTTTTGCATCTCAGGGAGGCATCAACAGCTGAAATCCTGTGTGGATGTGTGAGATAACATATGAAATGAAGAACCCCAGTACTGGATGACTGCACAAAAGGTTCAAATTTTTCCTATAAATGTATAGCGTTCCGAGCAGTCCAGGAGCAGCATTAAGCTAATAAATACCAACTGTTCCCTAGAGGTGTCATTTCCTCACTGAGCTCATCAGTGAGTCAAAAACAAGCCTGTCTTTCCAGCGTGGAACTGAATTAGGTTCTGCTCAGAGCAGGATGGGTATTAAACAGCCTTTGGGGCTTCTGGTCACTGAAGAAAGTAGAGAACCTTCCCTCCAATTATCAAGGGCACTCACGGCAATTTTATTGACTTATTTTTTTTTTGAAGTTTATTTATATTTTGACAGAGAGAGAGAAAGAGAGAGAGAGAAAGTAGAGAGTGAAGATAGCATGAGCTGGGGAGGGACAGAGAGAGAGGGAGACACAGAATCTGAAGCAGGCTCCAGGCTCTAAGCTGTCAGCACAGAGCCCGACACGAGGCTCAACACGCTGACCCCAAGACCATGACCTCAGCCCAAAGCTAAGACTGGACGCTTAACCGACTGAGCCACCCAGGTGCCCCATTATTATTTTTTTTAACTGAGTGTGGTCAACGGTTATGGACTGAATGCTTCAGTCCACCTCCCCATGCCCCCATTGTGGCCACCCATGCCCCACACCCTGGCCAATTCATTGGTGGGGGGTAAGTTCTATCCCCCTAAGATATGGAATTTGAGTGGGCTTTCAGAGCTCATTCTGATTGAATGAGGTTCCATAAGGTAAGACCCCTCATGATGGGATTAGTGTCCTTAGAAGAGGAAATACTAGAGATCTTGCCCTCTCTCTCTCTCTCCCTCTCTGCCAACTGAGGAGACTCAGCAAGAAGACAGCCATGTATATAGCCAGAAGAGAGCTTCTCCCACATACACCAACTGTGCTGGAATCCCGTCTTTGGACCTTCCAGCCTCCATAAAACTGCAAAAAAAAAAAAAATGCATTATTTGTTTATGTCAGCCCAGCTATGGTATGTTGTGTATGTATGCCCAAGCTGATAATGTTTTCACTTTTCCCTATTTGTAATGTCCTTGGTAATATTTTTTATAAAAATTAGACCTCTTTAACATAAAACATGTTTGCAACTCTGGCTTCTGATATTTTTCAACAATTTTGCTGTTGCTAGATCTATATTGTTTGTTTGTTTACCCAATGGTCTTGAAGAAACCTTTGAAATTTGCTTCCTTTGCAAATACAGGCAGATGAGCCTTGTTTAGTGTGTGTGTTGTGTGTGTGGTGTGTGTGTGTGTATGTGTACATTTGTGCACATGAGAGCATGTCCTTGCGCAGTTTTTGTTCTTGCTTCTAAAGGTCTGTCTTGATTAAGGCATCACTTGGTTCTGTGTAGTCTAAAGATGAAAAAATGAATGTATAAGTTTGGTGCTCCAACAACTCCAGCCAGTAAAGGCATCTGTGCTCTGTCATTAATCTGTGTGTGGGTAGGGATTTGCATTCCAAGTTCTGGTTTCTTGTCACATCTCCTCCTGTCTGTGAATGCTTGGTTCTCTCAGGGCTGTGCCCTTGCTAGGGTTTTTGGTTAGGGTCGTCAAGAGGGGACAGGGCCTGGACCCCTCAGCAGTGCGTAGTCTACCCCAGAGGCTGAGTTGAGGCACAGGTTAGGAATGCGTGTCAGGCTCAGTCCCTTGGGTTCAGGTTAGGATGCAGGTCAGGCCTCAGTCTTGGGTTTCACAGTGCCGATCCTCTGGTGTGGGCCAAGCTTAGCTTTGACCTCAGCATCCCCCTTGTGCAGCTCCATCCCTCTTTAGAGATGGCTGACTGACTATCCAGGTTCCAGCTCAATAATCTTGCACCGGTTCTGGGCTCCAAATCCATTCTGTTGTCAGACCTAGGATTGGGCCCCCCAAAAGGAAAGAGCACTTGGCGTATAGATAGGGTTAGATCCAGGTATGGTCGGGGCTGAACCGACAGCAGTCCAGTGAGTTCCCTGGAGGGCTGAGTTTAGAGGAGCCTGTTAGGATGTGGGACAGGCACTAGGTTAGGTGCAGGTGGCGAACCGATTGGTGTCCCCATGTGCTTAAGTTTGGGCCCCAGATCCTTCCTCTGAGGCTCCAGTTCAGGCCCCTGGAAACTCAAACCACTAGTCAGGAGTGTTTGGACATTGGGCCCTTTCTGATCTCGCTAATGCATTCATGTAGCTGCAGCCAGGAACATGCTCACGCGCAACCATGAACCAAGAGCTCAGGCTAGCAGAGTCATTAAAAGCTCCCACCGATCCACTTCATGAGATCATCATGCCCACCAACAAGCTTCCCCAATTCAGCCAATCCCTTTAAGCACATCAGAAAACTTCCTGTTCCTCCTGACCTGCCACGACAGTAGAATTCCATACCTAATCAAGCTGGGGGAAGGAATAAATGGAATGGGAGCAGCCCCACCCAAACAAACACAGAATCCACCACTATTTATGTAAAGTTCAGCAGTTTTTCAAAACATTCAGATTTATTGTACACCTCTGGTCGCTTTTCCAAGGCATGGAAATGGCTGGTTATAAAATGTTGTCAGCATGATAGTTGCTTTCTTGGGGACAGAACCTGCCAGATTCCTCTCAGTTGCCATAGCCAGAAATCCTCCTACCTTTTTCTGAACCCGACCTTCTTTTCACAATTGTAATATTGCTCTTGTTGGCTCCTCCTGAGCTCCCAAAATAGAGAAACACTTTGTGATGTCAAGCTTGGGGTCTGGCACTCCACTGTGGCTACTGCTTTCCACCTCATGCTCTAGTGATGACTCAGCCCTACAAAGCTGTACCGCGGCCTCTTATTGAGTAAGATTGCCTCAAGTCTTCATTAAAACAGCATATGTATTTTGAGTTTAATAGACACCCACCCTTCAGTGTGCTTGTAAGGAGATGGGACTTATGAGAAGGCTTTACAACATTCCCTGGCCCTTGTTTATAATGCCAGTAAGAAAAACCCCTGACCTCCCCTGACTTATAGGTAATGTTTGGTGAAGGTCAAAACCTGAAATAAATATTCAACTGGTTGTTCAAGACTTCAACTAGTAAAAAGGCCTGTGCACTCTCTACAAAGGCCAGCTTCCACACATAAATCATGCACTTATTTAATTAATTTATTTATTTATTTTATCGGGTGGGGGTATTACTTTAGTTAGTAAAAACACAAGCCCTCCTCCCTGAGAAATTTCATGACTTCATTTTTTTAAAGGCATATTTTTTAAAGTAATTTGGCTTACAACAAAATTTGTGAGGAAGTAGAGATTTTCCAAATATTTTCTGCCCTCGACACATGCATATATCGACCCTCATTATCATTCTTTCACCAGAATGATACTTTTTTTTTTTAACCACTGATGAACCTACATTGGCACACCATAGTCAACCAGTACCCATACTTTGACCTCAGCACACCATTGGTTTTGTACATTACGTGGATTTAGACAAAAAATAACTGACGCATTTCTATCACTATAATATCACACACATCATAGCAGCAGTTTTTATTGCTGTAAAAGTCCTCTGTGCTCTGTCTATTCATTTCTCACTCCCTCCACACACACACTGTCGCTGTTACATTGAGTCCATAGTTTTGCCTTTTCCACACTGTCATATAATTGTAGATCTACACTTTCAGCTGGAGGTACTTTCACTTAGTAATAAATATTTAAAGGTTCTCATAATTTTTCACAATGGCTTGATATCTCATTTCTTATTAGCACCGAATAAATACATATGCATTGTCTGGATGTACATAGTTTATCTACTCACAAACTGAAGGACATCTCAGAAACTCTGATTGCTTCCCATTTTTGGCAATTGATGTGCTAAAATTCTACAAACATCTGTGTACAGGATTTGTGCATAGACATAAGATTTTAACTCTTGGATAGAATAAACAAGGTTAATGATCGTTAGTAAGTATGGTTAGAGGATGTCTAGTTTTGTAAGAAACCACCAAACTGTCTTACAAAGTGGCTGTACAATTTTGCATTCCCACCAGCAATGAAGAAGAGTTATTTTTGCTCTACATCCTTGCCAGCGTTTGGTGTTTTCAGTGTTCTGGATTTTGGCCATTCTAATAAGTGCATAGTGGTACTTCACTGTTGTCTTAATTTGCATTTTCCTGATGACATATGATGTGACTCATCTTTCATAGGCTCATCTACCATCTACCTACCTTCTTTGATGAGGTGTCTGTTAAGATCTTTGGCCCATTTTTGTAATCAGGCTATTCATTTCTTATGGTTGAGCTTTAAGAATTCTTTGTATATTTTGGATAGCAGTCCTTTGTCACATGTGTCTTTTGCAAATACTTTCTCCAGACGGTGGCATGTTTTCTAATTTTCTTGACATTGTTTTTCACAGAGCTGACGTTTTCATTTTAATAAAGTCCAACATATCCGGTTTATTATTTCTGAATAGTGACTTCGGAATTTTATATCTGAAAAGCCATCACCATACCTAAGGTCATCTAGTTATTCTCCTATGTTATCTTCAAGAAGGCTTATAGTTTTGCATTTTACATTTATGTCTGTGATCCATTTTAAGTTAACTTTTATGAAGAGTATAAGGTCTGTATCTAGATTTTTATTGTTTTGGTATGTGATGTCTGTTTGTTCCTGCACTATTTTTGAAGAGACCATTTTACCCCATTGTACTGCCTTTGCTCCTTTGTCACAGATTGGTTGACTACATCATGTAGATCTACTTCTGTGCTCCTCCATTTGATATAATTTTATAAATGACTTTGTCAAAATTACACTGTCTAGATTGCTGTAGATTTATAGTAAGTCTTGAAGTTGGGTATGTTCAGCCCTCTAACTTTGTAGTTCTCCTTCAATATTGTGTTGGCTATTCTGGGCTTTTGCCTCTCCATATAAACTTTAGCATTCATTAGTTTTTTTTTTTTTTTGAAGTGGGGTTAGACAAGTTTAATTACCAAATACGTTGGGCAAGAATAACAAGCATCAAGCATAATCAATTCATTCTGGAAAAGAAGTATCATGGAGGGTAATGACAGTAGTCCTAACAGATACTAAAGCATAGAATAGCACTATAAAAAGTAGGCATTTCCCATGAATAGACAGAAAGATAATAAAACACACAAAGAAAACATACAACCAACTACATTTGAGAATTTAAAATATGAAATTAATAGGCAGTATTTTTAATCAGCAATATTATCACAGTATTATTTACTAAATGGTACTGTGATAACGTGATGCCCATAAGCTAAGGCCATTCCACATAAACAATTCCTGACAGCAGAAGACTAGAAACAAGACTAATGTCCACACAATAGGTAGATATTTGAAAATATCAACATACATCCATGCTAGAGAGTACTAAGTCAGCTAAGAAAACAATAGAGACTGCCGTCTCTTTACTGCTATGCAGTGTTCTCTAGGTTATACTGTTAAGTGAAAAAGAAATGTGCAGAATGGTGTAGAATGATGCTGCATTCCCAATACGGTATCTACTAGTCATGCATGGCTATTTGTATTTAAATTTATTAAATTTAAAAGACACTCAAAAATTTAGTTATTCTAGGTTAGAGGAATAAGCAAGGAGTGAAGCTTATGATGTATTTTCTGAAGAAAAATGTAATGCATATTTTCTGCTCCAATGAACTGAGAATGGCAAGAAACGTGTCAATCCCAGTATACTGAGCAATTCTAGTATCCAGGCTGATTCCTCTATAAATTTCCCACATGAAAAGAAAGCCAGGATTCCTTGGAGAAATGGTGGTTCCAGGTCTGTGGGGGTAGAGTTTTTCACAGGAGAGTCTGGACCAAACAATCATTCCGTGAACTCATGTCAAAAAAAAAAAAAAAAAACCCAACCCGAGTTCCACCTAAAGAGTGCTCCCACTGGCCAACATAGAACCATTTGAGCATCAAATACAATAATGACTACAAGGATCAAAACCCAACACACATACGACATATTTCTGAACACCGCATGACAGTCTACAAGCAAAGCAAAACAAAACAAAACAAAACAAAACAAAAAACAAGCTCATTGCTCATCTTTGGAGGCTCCTAGAAAACAACTCATTATTGTGACAAAGTGGAAGATGTTGCAGAGAATTAAGCAGTCACCTACCCCTCTTGGTGCATACCATATGCAGTGTGATCTAATAGAGCCGATGAAAGGAAAGTTCCTGTAGTATATGATTCCAGCTAATAAATGAATGAGGTACTTAAGAACTATAATAGTCGCCCTTTTTGCAACATTTAAAGAATGCAGTTTCTTGCAACTATCTTCAGACTGCAAAAAACATGTGTGTAAAAAGGAGATGAAAATTTTATACTAATGTAACAGCTGTAGACACTCAAACACCCAGCAATCATCTTTAACGTCATAGAAGAGACAAGACACAATTAACTTCTGGTGCAACTCAATAGGAAGTTCAAGTTTGCTGTCAGAGTGGCAAAAACCGAAATTAACCTCACTGGTCCTCTTGTGACTGATAATACTCTCATGTGTCTCTTTTTTGTTTCTTTGGGTTTTTTTTTCACACAACACTGTATAAGTTTACAACATGCGCATAGCGACTTAACAAACAAAGACCCTTCAAAATGATCATCACATAAAGTTAACATCCATCAACTCACATAGTTACAAAAAATTTTTTCCGTGTGATTAAAACCGTTTAGATTTACTGTCTTAGCAACTTTACATAATACCATACAGCATTGTCAAACTATAGTCACGATGCTATACATTACATCCAAGGACTTCTTTATTTTTATAGGCTGGAAGTTGTATTTATTGACCATTTCAACCCAACTCCTCCTTCCTACCCCTCCTGCACCACCACAGCTTTTGCTAACCACTAATCTGTTCTTCGTACTTAGGAGTTCAAGTGTGTTTTTGTTTGTTTGTTTGTTTGTTTTTAGATGCCACATGTAAGTAAAATCATATGGTATTTGACTTATTTCATTTAGCATATCATAGGTCTGTTTTTTAAACCACACACAAATCCGTGAACAACAGGGAAATGTTTTGCTTCATCAACACTGAGCAAAGTTCTGCCAATTGCCTGGGTCCAAATCTAGTGCCTCTAGTATGCTCTTTGCAGTCAGTGGTGTGAAGAGCCAGGGTGTTTTGTTTTCCAGCAAAGAATTAAGGGACCTAGGGCACTGCCAGATACTTCTGATAACAGAGAACAAGTCAGTGAAACATGGTTGCATAGAAACCTAATTTAATATGGTGAACATGAGGACTTTTCAACATGACTTTACAGACAGACATGGCCGTGGAGAAGAGCAGGTCCTGTCTTCAGTTATTTTGAGGGTCTCAGAAGAAACTGCTGAGTGTCCTTACTGTGGTGGATGAGTCGACTGGGGTGTGGGGAACAAAGGGATCTTAGATCCATTCCACCCCTTTCCCCCCCCCCCTTTCCTGCTTGGGACTCCATTCCTGGCCGCTCTTATAGAGATGAAATGGCCTTTGGGGAACCCTACCTCCTCCAGTAAGTGTAGTGTCCAATTACAGGGGTGTCCTGGAACTATTTTCTTTTTTAAAAGGCAGGGTGACTGACTCTTTCTGAACCTCAGCTTCTCCTTCTGCAAAACAGGGATGAGAAAAGCAGCATCCCACACGATCACTGAGACGTTCATGATACACATGACAAGCATTCTGTCCCTTGTGGATTATTGCAGGATCATGAAGGCCTGTATGCATTAGGCCACTTCTTATTCCTTTTCAACTTTGTACTTAGAGGTAGATGAGGGAGAGATTGAAGAAAAAGGCCTCGTGACAAGTTCATTATAAACATGTCCCAGTTATGTTGTAATCATTGTATCCACAACCCATGTCACTAACCCAGTGCCTCAACATGGCTCCCATGTACCAAGTTTACATCAGCAAAGCATGGTGAATTGGCTGGATCTCTCTCTCTCTCTCTCTCTCTCTCTTCTCTCCCTCTCTCCTCTCTCCATGTACAACTCTTTCATGCCAGTGGAAAGAGCTCATATAAAGAGCCTGATGGAGACAGGTCCTGAGTTCTGTGATCCTGATGGCTGCTGAAGCTGTCTACTACAAGATTCAAGGGCAGCGTCCTTCACATTGTTATTGGGATATGATGCCTGGCTCAAATGAGTTCATAGATCTGAAAAAAAAAAAAAAGCATGTTGGGAAATTCTCCTGTGAAGGATTCACACATGAGCCTTAAAGATAGAGAAGCTACTTTAAATCTCATTATGGGAGACAAGTTTATCAGGTGAAATTTCATACACCAGCATCTATGTGCTGTGTAGCAGCCCTTGAGCCCCATTCTTAGAGATTCCAGCTTTTGCTGAAAGGAATGAATTGTCCTCGCTTGAAGAAGGAATTTATCTTCAATATGCATTGGGAATGAATGTACCTACATTGTCCTCATTTTATAAATATTAATTCAGAGATTCCTTATGTTTCTCTCAGATGAGGATTTGATATATGCAGTTGGTTAGAAGCTCTTCATGCCAAGTTGAGATATTAGCATGGATTTCTCCCGTAGACAGCCACATTTTATCCATTTTGCAATCCATTTTTAAATCCAGAAAGCTTGCCAGTGTTACTTAGAAAGTCAGTTATGAGAATATGATAATTTCTAAAATAATAATTACTATAGAAATATTCGCTGCTGTATGAAAATACCCAGCCACACTCACCCTAAAACAACCAGGCATTCTTAAGAGCACTTGGTTATTTTTCCCAGATATAACATTTTCAGTTTCTGGTACTGTAAGGCTTTCTCTCCTTATTTCCTCTGCCCCAATCACAACTTGTTCTCTGTCCCCAGGCAACCACTGATATTCTGCCACTAAAGATATTTTTATATTCCTAAATTGTGTTTGAAAAGAGTCAATGAAACCATAAAGGTTTGTATTACTTATTAGGGAGGTCTTCCTACTCTTCCTTCAGCCTATTTATTTATATGATGTTTTCCTAATATTGTATTTGTCAGGAGTTCCCTCACTTTTATAGCTGAGATAGTATTCAGGTATATTAATATATCCACAAATTGTTATATCCATTCACTTTGTTGTATACTTATTTGGTGGTTTCCATATGGGCGCTGGTAAAAAAAGCTACTAGGAACGTTGATGTGTGTGTCCTTTACATGGACACATACTTCTTTCCTAGGACAAATGCGAGAACGGCAATGGCATGATGATATGGGTAATTTAAGGTTAACATTGTAAGAAACTGCCCAACAGTTTTTCAAAGGTGGTATCTACCTATTTTTGTCCTACCACAGCGTATAGAGGTCCACCCTCCACAACATTTGCTGATGTTTGCTATGGTGCAGGCTATTTTCAATTGTGGCTATTTACAAGAGGTTGCAAAGTACCTCACTGCAGGTTTAATTTATTACATTTCCTAATGATGATGGTATTGAGTTATATTTTTTGTGTGCTTATTTTGCTATTCTCAATTGTTTTTCTTTGATGGAGTTATTGTTGAAAATCTTTTGCCTGTTTATTTATTGACTGTGTCTTTCTTATAGACATTTCTTTTTTAAATTGTGGTAATAAAAACATAACTTAAAATTTAGTATCTCATCCTTTTTACTGTTACGATATACTAGTTTTCCTTATGAATCATGTGTGTGGGCCGAAGGCCTCTTAAATTTTTCAACTTGCAAAACTACAGGCTATATGGCCGATCGAAAACACTTTCTCTTTTCTCCCTCCCTAAGCCCTTGGAAAACTGCCTTCTACTTTCTGTTCTACGAGTTTACTACTCTAGATATATCATACTACTGGAATCATGCATGTGCCTTTTTGTGACTGACATGTGTAACTTAAATAATGTCCTCAAGGTCCATCCATGTTGTAGCATATGACAGAACTTCCTTTTGTTTTAAGGCCGAATAATAATCCATTGTAGGTGTATACCGCTTTTGAAATCCATTCATTCTATGATGGACATTTTGGGTTGCTTCCACCCTCTTGGTTACGGGAACAATGCTGTGATGAATATGAGTTTGCCAGTATCTCTTTGAGAACCCGTTTTCAATTCTTTTGGATATATACCAGAAGTGGGATTGCTGGATCACATGATCATTCTATTTTTAGTTTGCTGAGGTGCCTCAATGAGGTTTTCCATAGCGGGCTTCACCAGTTTACAATTTCCATAGAAAGTGCACAGAGGTTCCATTTTTCTTACATCCGTAGCCTACACCTGCTATTTTCTGTTTTAATTTGATGATTGCCATCCTAACTGGTTGTGAAGTTGTAACATCACATTCAGTTTGGAATTTGCATCTCCCTGGTTGTCAGAGAGTGTTGCACATATTTCAGATACATGCTATCCATTGTATACTGCTTAAGAGAAAATGTCTATACGAAAATCTTTTGCCCATAGTCTTTAATTGATCATTAGAGTTTTTGTGGCTGCTGTTCCTGGTCGATGACTTGCAGACATCTGTGTGTGTGTATGTATATATAATATGATAGGAGAGAGAGAGAGAGTGAGAGAGAGAGATGCGAGTAACTATATAGTATATAATAAAAAGCATGAGTATATATAGTGTATATATACTATATATATATATACCAGATATACTAGATATTTTACCTTTTATAAATGGTCTACATATTTTCTCCTATTCCATAGCTTGCCTCTTCAACCTACCCTTGATGTGTTTCCTTTTGCTGGCAGAAGTTTTAAATTATGAATGTAGTCATATTTGACTACTTTGCTTGTTGCCAAGATTTTGCGTCATACTCAAGAAATCATTACCAAAACAAATGTCATTAATAAAAAAGAAAGATTCTCCCCATGTATTCTTCTAAGAATTTATAGTTTCCAAATCTTAGAATTTCAATCTTAGTCCATTTTATAATTAACTTTTGATATGGTGGAAGGACCGATAGTATTTGTTGGATACAGCTCCAACTTCAGTCTTTTGCATGCGATACCCATTTGCTCAACACCATATATCGAAGAGACTATACTCTGCTTTTTTCCATAGCCCTTGGGGCAACCTGTCAGAGATCATTTCATCATACACAAGGGGTTTATTTCTGGTTATCTATCTGTTCTATTGTTTTATGTAGTTGTCCTCATGGCCATTACCATACTATTTGATTACTGTGCCTTTGTCATATATTGTAAGCAGGAAGTGTGAGCCTTACAGCTTGTACACCTGTTTCAAGACTGTTTTCACTATTGTGAGGGAGTCTTTGAATTCCACATAAGTCTTAGGAAAATATTTTTTTCTATTTCATCAAAAAAATGCCCATATAAAAACTGAACAATACAATTAACATGCAGTGTTATACAGATCAGCTATACAATGTAATGATCTTAACAATTCTGTATGTTTCTCAGTTCCTCATCAAGACAAGTGTACTCTTAATCCCATGACCTTATTTCAACCCATCCCCCCTCCCACTCTCCCTAGAGCAACCATCTGTTTTTTTCTCTCACTGATTTTTAAGGGTCTGTTGTTTGTTTGTTTGTTTGTCTTTTTTTTAATTTGTTTGCTCCTTTGTTTTGCTTCTTAAATTCCACCTATGAGCGAAATCATCTTATTTTTCTTTCTCTTGACTACTTATTTCGATTAGCATTATACCCTCTAAGTCCACCCATGTCACGGAAATGGCAAGACTTCATTCTTTTTTATGGCTGAATAGTATTCCTTTGCATGGTGTGTTGTGTGTGTGTGTGTGTGTGTGTGTTGTGTTAGCACTTCGTGTTTTTTTCAATATATGAAATTTATTGTCAAATTGGTTTCCATACAACACCCAGTGCTCATCCAAAAAGGTGCCCTCTTCACTACCCATCACCCACCCTCCCCTCCCTCCCACCCACCCCCCATCAACCCTCAGTTTGTTCTCAGTTTTTAAGAGTCTCTTATGCTTTGGTCTCTCTCCCACTCTAACCTCATTTTTTTTCCTTCCCTCTCCCATGGGTTTCTGTTAATTCTCCAGGATCCACATAAGAGTGAAAACATATGGTATAATGTCTTTCTCTGTATGGTTTTATTCACTTACATCGCTCTCTCCCAGTTCCATCCACGTTGCTACAAAGGGCCATATTTCATTCTTTCTCATAGTGTTGCACTTCTTTATCCATACATCTATCAATGGACACTTGACTTGCTTTCATATCTTGGCTATTGTATATAATGCTGCAACAAACATACACATGCATATATCTTTTCCAGTTAGTGTTTTTTTGTATTCTCTGGGTAAATACCCAGTATTGGAATTTCTGGGTCATATAGCAATTCTAAATTTAATTGTTTTGAGCAATGTCCATACTGTTTTGCACAGTGGCTGCACCAGTTTGCGTTCCTGCCACAGTGGTTCCTTTTTCTCCACATCCTCACCAGCACTTGTTGTTTCTTGTGTTTCTTATTTAGCCATTCTGACAGGTATAAAGTGGATATCCCATTCGGGTTTTAAGTTTCATTTCCATGATGATTACTAATGTTGAGCATCTTTTCATGCACATATATTGGAAGAATCAATATTGTTAAAATGTCCATACTACCCAAAGCAATCTACAGATTTAATGCAATCCCTATCAAAAATATCACAACAATTTTTACAGAAATAACCAGTAAAAAAAATCAATCCTAAAATTAGTATAGAACCACAAAGACCCCCAAATAGCCGAAATAATCTTGACAAAGAACAAAGTTGGAGGTATCACAATCCCAGATATCAAGGTATGCTACAAAGCTGCAGTAATCAAAACAGTATGGCCATAAGTTCTTTTGAATACGAATAGCACTGAATGGATGTAGATCATGTAGGTAGAAAAGGACATTTCAGCAATTCATAGCTTCCAAATCCATGAACATGGATGTCTTTCCATTTGTTTATGTCTTCTTTAATTCTTTTCAGCATGGTTTAGAAGTTTTCACTGTTCGAGTCTTTTGACCACTTGGTTAAGTTTAATTCTAAGGATCTTATTCTTTTTGATGCTATATAACATGGGATTACTCTTTGAATTGTTCACTGATTAGTACATAGTAACACAACAGAGTTGCTTTTGTGTCGGGCAACTTAGCTGAAATGTATTTGTGGTAGTTGTGGAATGTTTAGGGTTTTCTACATACAAGATACTGTCATCTGTGAACAGAGATAATTTTCTCTACTTATTACTTTCCAGATTGGAGTATTTTATTTCATTTCCTTCCTAATTGCTTTGGCTAGGACTTCCAGTCCTCTGTTTTGAATAGAAGTATCAAAAGAGGGGATCCAGTATCCGTTGTTTCCTAAGGAAACACTTTGAGTTTTTCACTGTTGGGGGGAGAATAATGTTAGCTATGGTCATTCATACATGGTCTTTGTTATATTCTCTAACTTCCTTCTATCTTCATAATTTTATGTGTGTCCATCGTGTTTTAGACATGAAAGTGTGTTGAGTTTTGAAAAATGCTTTTCACTGCCTCGAGAAGATCATGTGATTTTTGTCCCTCATTCAGTTTAATATGGTGTAATACAACGGATTGGTTTCCCTACCTTAACAATCACTGCATTCCAGGAATAAAATCCTACTTTGTCATACAATAAAACACTTTTAGTGTGGTTGTTGAATTTGAGTTCCTAATATTTTGTGAGGATAATCCCATCAATATTCCTCAGGTATATTGTCTCTAGTTTTTCTTTTCTTGTAGAATCTTTGTCTAATTTTGGCATCAAGATCATCGCCAACCTCATAAAACTGAGTTTTGAGAGAGGAGCCAAGATGGCAGGAAAGCATGGGAATTTTTTGTGTGTCTTGCATCCATGAAATACAGCCAGACCAACACTAAACCATCCTGCACACCTAGAAAACTGATTTGAGGATTAACACAACAATCTGCACAACCTGAACCACAGAATTCAGCAGGTACGATGGCACAGAGAGGTGAACTGGGGGAGAGAGAAGCCGTGGAGGGCAGAGCGCTTTTTGCGTGCGAGAGAGGACGGAGAAGGTGTGAGGGGGGAGAATACCAGAAAAGAGCTCCCCACAAAGTCAAGCTGAGAGAAAGTGGAAAAGTGGAAGCAGCCTCAGGGACAGAACTAAAAAGAGAAAGGAGAAAGGGGGGGGTTAAATTACATTAAGAATATAAACAGAGGGAGTGCAGAGTCTGAAACTCCACAGCTCGATACCTGGCGGTGCTCTGGTGGGAAGGGCAAATCCCCAGGAGCAGAGTGGAGTCCAGGGTTCTTCAGGCCACATGGGGAGAGGCAGTTCCCCTGCTGGGAGGACACCTGGTAGAGGCTGTGTGGGTCCTCCCAAAGGCAAGGCCCCAGTGGACCAGAGAACAACCACATTCACTGGTGCTGGAACAAGGTCATTAAGGGTGAAGCCTGGTGCCAGATGTGTGTTGTGATTTTCCATAATCCCTGAAACGCTGCTGCTACATTACTCTGAACTTTTTCCAGGGTGGGCCAGCACCCGGCTGCAGTCTCTGGGCATCAGCAGCAGCGCAGACCCGCAAACGTTTCTGGGTGCAGCCAGCACCTGGCCATTGCTCAGTAAGACCCTCCGCAGAGGGGCAGAACAGGTCAAAGCTGCAGTCCCTCAGAAGGGGTCAGGAAAAGCACCCGCATCTGAGACAAAACTCAGGAGGGAGGTGCTGCCTGGGGCTTGGTCACGGACAGTGTAAAGGCAGGAGTGGACGAAGCTGAAGACAAAGGACGGGTGTGCGACTGCTGATCAGGGAGAACAGAGTTCCGATACTAGAGACTGGGTAGCTGGGTGATGCCATTTTCACCGCTTCCAACGCACCGTAGCATATGCACCTACAAGCGCCACAACAATCCACCCCAGTAAGCTAAGCAGCGCCATCTAGTGGAGAATGGAGCCATTACACTAAGCCCCACCAACTTGGGCCAACCTCGCTCTTCAGGAACACAAACTTCCACCTGCTTACTTTATGGACTATAAAATTCTTCATAGTTTGACTTCTAGGGAAAACGAAGTAACCTCATTCGTATTTCAGTCTGTTCACCGGAGCATCTATTCAATTTTTCTTTCTTTCTTTTTCATTTTCTTTTTTCTCTTTTTCGTTTCTTGTCTTTTTCATGAATACATAAAGAGAAACAATTCATTTTTACTTTCAATTTTTATTAAAAATATATTTTTCAACTACATTTTCTGCTTTTGTGCAATTTTTTTTCAAATTCTATTTTACTTCCATCATTTCATTTTAGTCTACTTCATGTATTCATTTTTTTTTCAAATTTTCAAACAATTTCCTTTTTCTTTCTTTATTTTTCCTTTCCCCTTTTTTTCTAATCTATCAAGCCCCTTTCAACACCCAGACCAAAACACACCTAGTATCTAGCACCATTTATTCCACTTGTGTGTGTGTGTGCATGTGTTTGTTCTTTTTTTGTAATTTTCATATGTTTTTTTTTTAATTTTAACATTTTTCATTTTAATTTCTTTACCTCATTAATTCCTTTTCTGCCTTCAAAATGACGAAATGAAGACAAAAGCAGGAAGAAACGACAGCCATGGACTTAACCAACACGGATACAAGCAAGATGTCTGAACCAGAATTTAGAATCACGATAATAAGAATACTAGCTGGAGTCGAAAATAGATTAGAATCCTTTTCTGTGGAGATAAAAGAAGTAAATCTTGTCAGGATGAAATGAAAATGCTATATCTGAGCTGCGATCTCTACTGGATGCCACAGTGGCAAGGAATGAAGAGACAGAACAGAGAATCAGCGATATAGAGGACAAACTTATGGAGAATAATGAAGCAGAAAAAAACAGGGAGATTAAGGCAAAAGAGCACAATTTAAGAATTAGAAAAATCAGTGACTAATTAAAAAGGAACAACATCAGAATCATAGGGGGTCCCAGAAAAGGAAGAGAGACAAATAGGGGTAGAAGGGTTATGTGAGCAAATCATAGTGGTAAACGTCCCCAATCTGGGGAAAGACACAGACATCAAAATCCAGGAAGCACAGAGGACTCCCATTAGACGCAACAAAAACCATTAGACCATCAACAAGCCATACCATTGTCAAATTCACAAAATATTCAGTCAAGGAGAGTATCATGAAAGCAGCAAGGGACAAAAAAGTCCCTAACCTACAAGGAAAGACAGAGCAGGTTTGCAGGAGACCTATCCACAGAAAGTTGGCAGGCCAGAAAGGAGTGGCAGGATATATTCCATGTGCTGAATCAGAAAAATATACGGCCAAGAATTCTTTAGCCAGCAAGGCTGTCATTCAAAATAGAAGGAGAGATAAAAAGTTTCCCAGACAAACAAAACTTGAAGGAGTTTGTGAGCAATAAGCCAGTCCTGCAAGAAATTTTAAGGGGAACTCTCTGAGGGGAGAAAAGATGAAACAAGAAAGAAAGAAAGAAAGACACCAAAAACAACAAAGATTACAAAGGACCAGAGAACACCACCAGAAACTCCAAATCTACAAGCAACATAATGGTAATAAATTCATATCTTTCAGTACTCACTCTAAATGTCAATGGACTCAATGCTCCAACCAAAAGACATAGGGTAACAGAATGGAACAGAAAACAAGATCCATCTATATGCTGTTTACAAGAGACCCACTTTAGACCTAAAGACACTTTCAGATCGAAAGTAAGGGGATGGAGAACTATCTACCATGCTAATGGTCAACAAAAGAAAGCCGTAGTAGCCATACTTATATCAGACAATCTAGGCTTTAAAATAAAGATTGTATCAAGAGATGCAGAAGGGCATTATATCATAATCAAGGGGTCGACCCACCAAGAATACCTAACAATTGTAAACATTTATGTACCAAATGTGAAGACACCCAAATATATAAATCAATTAATCACAAACATCAAGAAACTCATCGATAGTAATACCATAATAGTAGGAGACTTCAACACCCTGCTCACAGCAACGGACAGATCATGTAATCAAAAAATCAACAAGAAAACAATGGCTTTGAATGACACACTGGACCAGATGGACTTAACAGATATATTCAGGAAATTTCATCCAAAAGCAACAGAATATACACTCTTCTCCAGTGCACATGGGACGTTCACCAGAATAGACCACACACTGGGACACAAATCAGCCCTCAACAAGTACAAAAAGTTCAAGATCATACCATGCATATTTTCAGACCATAATGCTATGAAACTCGAAATCAACCACAAGAAAAAAATGTGGAAAGATAACAAATACTTGGAGACTGAAGAACATCCTACTAAAGAATGAATGGGCTAACCATGAAGTTCAAGAGGAAATTGAAAAGCACATAGAAGCCAATGAAAATGATAACACCACAGTCCAAAACCTCTGGGAGGCAGCAAAGGTGGTCATAAGAGGGAAATATATACCAATCCAGGCCTTCCTGAAGAAGGAAGAAAGATCTCAGATATACAACCTAACCTTACACCTTAAAGAGCTGGAAAAAGAACAACAAATAAAACGCAAAAACAGCAGAAGACAGGAAATAAAGATTACAGCATAAATCAATGCTATCGAAACCAAAAACACACTAGAACAGACCAATAAAACCAGAAACTGGTTCTTTGAAAGAATTAACAAAATTGATAAACCACTAGCTAGTTTGATCAAAAGGAAAAAGGAAAGGACCCAAATAAATAAAATCAAGAATGAGAGAGGAGAGATCACAACAAACACAACACAAATAAAAACAATAAGAGAGTATTATGAGCAATTATATGGCAATAAAATGGGCAATCTGGAAGAAATGGACAAATTCCTGGAAACATATACACTACCAAAACTGAAACAGGAATAAAAAGACAATTTGAACAGACCCATTACCAGTAATGAAGTCGAATTAGTATTCAAAAGTCCCCCCAAAAAACAAGAAGTCCAGGGTCAGATGGCTTTACCGGGGATTTCTACCAAACATTTAAGGAAGAGTTAACACCTATTCTCTTGAAGCTGTTGAAAAAAACAAAACAAAACAAAACAAAAACAAAAACACAACAACGAAAACTTCCAAACTCTTTCTATGAAACCAGCATTACCTTGATTCCAAAACCAGACAGAGACCCCACTAAAAAAGAGAATTATAGACCAATTTCCCTGATGAATATGGATGCAAAAATCCTCAACAAGATACTAGCCAACCGGCTCCATCAGTACATTAAAAACATTATTCACACAACCAAGTGGGATTTATACCTGGGATGCAGGGCTGGGTCAATATCCACAAAACAATTAGCGTGATTTATCACATCAATAAAAGAAAGGACAAGAACCATAGGATCCTCTCAGTAGAGGCAGAGAAAGCATTTGACAAACTACAGCATTCTTTCTTGATAAAAACCCTCAATAAAGTAGGGATAGAAGGATCATACCTCAAGATCATAAAAGCCGTATATGAAAGACTCAACGCTAATATCATTCTCAATGGGGAAAAACTGAAAGCTTTCCCCTTAAGGTCAAGAAGAAGACAGGGATGTCTACTCTCGCCACTCTTATTCAACATAGTGTTGGAAGTCTTAGCCTCTGCAATCAGACAACACAAAGAAATAAAAGGCATCCAAATGGGCCAGGAGGAGGTCAAACTTGCACTCTTCGCAGATGACATGATACGCTATATGGAAAACCCAAAAGATTCCATCGGAAAACTACTAGAGCTGATTCATGAATTCAGCAAAGTTGCAGGATATAAAATCAACACACAGAAATCGGTTGCATTCCTATACACCAACAATGAAGCAACAGAAAGAGAAATCAAGGAATTGATCCCATTTTCAATTGCACCAAAAGCCATAAAAAAAAAAAAAAGCCTGGAATAAATCTAACCAAAGGGGAGAAAAATCAATACACTGAAAACTATAGAAAGCTGATGAAAGAAATTGAAGAAGACACAAAAAAATGGAAAAAGATGCCATGCTCCTGGATGGGAAGAAAAAAATATTGTTATAATGTAAATACTACCCAAAACAATCGACATATTCAATGCAATCCCTGTCAAAATAACACCAGCCTTCTTCACAGAACTAGAACAAATAATCCTAAAATTTGTATGGAACCAGAAAAGACCCCAAATAGCCAAAGCAATCTCAAAAACGAAAACCAAAGCAGGAGGCGTCACAAGCCTGGACTTCAAGCTATACTACAAAGCTGTAATCATCAAGACAGTATGGTACTGGCACAAAAAGAGACACTTAGATCAATGGGACAGAATAGAGAACCCAGAAATGGGCCCACAAACATATGTCCAACTAATCTTTGACAAGGCAGGAAAAAATACCCAGTGGAATAAAGACAGTCTCTTCAGCAAGTGGTGTTGGGAAAACTGGACAGTGACATGCAGAAAAATGACCCTGGACCACTTTCTTACATCATACACAAAAATAAACTCAAAATTGACAAAAGGCCCAAAACAGATGAACATAAAGGAAAGGAAACAAAAATAATATAAAAACAGGAAGGGGGAGAAAAGATAAGAGACTCTTAACTATGGAGAACAATCAGAGGGTTACTGAAGGGTTTGTGGGAGGGGGGATGGGCTAAATGGGTAAGGGGCCTTAAGGAATCTACACCTGAAATCATTGTTACACTGTATGCTAATTCATTTGGATATAAATTTAAAAAAAAAAACTAAAAAAAATTTAAAAATGGATGGAAGACCTAAATACAAGACAGGAAGCCATCAAAAACCTCGAGGAGAAAGCAGGCAAAAAGCTCTTTGATCTAGGCCGCAGCAACTTCTTACTTAACATGTCCCCGAGGCAAGGGAAGCAAAAGCAAAAATGAACTATTGGGACCTCATCAAGATTAAAAAAATAAATAAATAAACTGCTGCATGGCATAGGGAACAATCAGAAAAACTTAAAGGCAATCAACAGAATGGGAGAAGATATTTGCAAACGACATATCAGATAAAGGGTTAGTATCCAAAATCTATAAAGAACTTATCGAACTCAACACCCAAAAAACAAATAATCCAATGAAGGAATGGCAAAAAGACGTGAATAGACACTTCTCCAAAGAAAACACCCAGATGGCCAATCGACACATGAAAAAATGCTCAACATCACTCATCATCAGGGAAATACAAATCAAAACCACAATGAGATACCACCTCATACCTGTCAGAATGGCTAACATTAACAACTCAGGCAACAACAGATGGTGGCGAGGATACGGAGAAAAAAGGATCTCTTTTGCATTTTTGGTGGGAATGTAAGCTGGTGCAGCCCCTCTGGAAAACAGTAAGGAGGTTCCTCAAAAAATTAAAAATAGAACTACCCTACGACCCAGCAATTGCACTAGTAGGCATTGGTCCAAGGGATACAGGTATGCTGTTTCAAAGGGACACATGTTTATAGCAGCACTATCAACAATAGCCAAAGTATGGAAAGAGCCCCAATGTCCATGTATGGATTAATGGATAAAGAAGATGTGGCGTGTATACACACACACACACACACACACACACACACACACACAGTGGAGTATTACTCGGCAATCAAAAAAATGAAATCTTGTCACTTGCGACTACGTGGATGGAATGAGAGGGTATAATACTAAGCGAAATTAGTCAGTCAGAGAAAGATAAATATCATATGACTTCACTCATATGAGGACTTTAAGACAGAGAACAGATGAACATAAGGGAAGGGAAGCAAAAATAATATAAAAACAGGGATAGGGATGAAACTTAAGAGACTCTTAACTATGGAGAACAAACAGAGGGTTGCTGCAGGGGTTGTGGGGGGGGGGTCAGCTAAACGGGTAAGGGGCATTAAGGAATCTACTCCTGAAATCATTGTTGCACTACATGCTAACTAATTTGATGCAAATTTTAAGAAAACTAATTTTTTTTAAAAAATGAGTTTTGATGCGTCCTTTCTTCTTCAATTTTTGGAAAGAGTTTTGGAAAGACTAACGTAAATTCTCCTTTAAGTGGTTGGTAAAATACGGGACGCCTGGGTGGCTCAGTAGGCGAAGTGTCCGACTTCAGCTCAGGTCACGATCTCGCAGCTCGTGGGTTCGAGCCCCGCGTTGGGCTCTGTGCTGACAGCTCAGAGCCTGGAGCCTGTTTCAGATTCTGTGTCTCCCTCTCTCTGACCCTCCCCCATTCATGCTCTATCTCTCTCTGTCTCAAAAACAAATAAACGTTAAAAAAAATTAAAAAATGAAAAGCATTGCTGTTAGATTTGCAACAAAAACTTAAATTTTTTTGAATCCTCTGATGTCTAATTTCGTTGTCAACTACTCCTGCTACTCAACTTTAAGTGCCTATCTGCTCCAGCGTGTTAGATCAGTAACACTTCTTTCATTTAAGTAATATTTTTCTAGTGATTTATATGTCGCTGGGTACACAGCACAGAGAATGTGACAGGCAGGCTCCCTGGAGTTCTCATTCTGGTTTGGGAACACTGGAAGTTAGTAGGCAAAGAAATTAATAAGCATATTAATGTCATATGAGGAATTGTGCTTTGAAGAAAATAAACACCTGAGTAGAAAATGACTGGAACGGAGATTATTATGGATGGGGTTTTCAGTGAAGCTCTTTCTCGGGAAGTGACATGTTAAATGAGTCCTGAACAGGAGAAGGCAGGCATAGGCAGGCCCCCTTAACTGGGAGAGAAGGCCTTACATGTAGCAGAAACCTCCAGTCATCTCAGATGGACCCTTTCATAGACTACATCGGAGAGACCACCCTCCTGGGAATAAGGCAGACAGATAAAAAATCTACCACTTTGAATAACAAAGAGGTAATGGAGAAAGTAAAACCTCTAATTCAAGCCCAGGAGAAGAACCAAGATTGAAACTACACAATGGTTGCCTTGTCCTTCCGTCTCTATTAAGAGAGATTCTATCAGGCACTTATCCTCCCTTCTATATATATGTGTCCATCATGGGATCTTCAAGTCCTGGGCCTGGAAGTCCTGCTTCTAAGCAAACTAAAGAGAAAGCTGCATGAGTTAGCATGTACAATTATTGTGAAGATGCTTGAGACATAGAAACACACATACACCCACATGCACACTGACATGCATGTGTGCATACATACATGCATGCAAATGCTATCAAATAAATTGTTCTAATCTGCTCCTTTACCCATAAAACCTATACTGGGAATATATTTCCAAATCAATGAATATAAAAGCATCATATTCATTATCAGTTCAAAATCATCCTATATTTCCAACCTTTTATTCAATAAAATTTTCATATTTTAAACCCTACAGAAATTGAAATTTAAAATAAAAATATCCTCTAACTCTCACCAGCATGCACACATTGAATTATTTTCAAATGAAACCTTTACTGTGTTATTTTTTGCAACAGTATATGAACATATGTCTAAGTCAATAAATGTATTCCTGCACTACCATTTTGTGACTCAATTTACAGATTTTCCCATTTTACTAAACTTTACCTCTTTACCATTGTCAGATTACCAATTAATACCTTTCATTGTTTATCGAGTATGAAACAATATATAAATGTTTATTTAGAAACTGAAATTATTCTATCCTACCCTACTCTCCCACTTTCTGCTCCCCATAACACAAAGACAGTCTCTGTTAATTTATTTGTGCCTGTTTCCCGGAATTTTCCTCTGTGTGTAATGCACCTCTTAACAATCACACACACTCTTGTACACTCATGTTGATATATATTATTTTGCATAATGCAATCATATTCTTCATAATATTCAACAACTTCTGTTTTGCATAATATGATTCATTTTCATTTTAATTAATTTGTGTTTGGGGGCATATGTCCAAGTGTTTATTGGAGGTTTATACTTCTTTATATGTACATTCTTCCTTGATATTATTGACTCATCTCTACTGTTGAGTATTTCATACATCAAGGATATAAACACTGTAGCTGAATAGAAGTTGTAAATAATTTCTCATCACTTTTCACATGCCTTTTGATTTTTAATTTTTGGTACACGGATGGCATTCTACACTTTATAATGATGTTTAGCATTTAGAAAGTACCTCAGCACATTGTTTTTATTTATTTATTTATTTATTTATTTATTTATTTGTTTATTTTTAATATGAAATTTATTGCCAAATTTGTTTCCATACAACACTCAGTGCTCATCCCAAAAGGTGCCCTCCTCAATACCCATTGCCCACCCTCCCCGCCCCCATCAACCCTCAGTTTGTCTCAGTTTTTAAGAGTCTCTTCTGCTTTGGCTCTCTCCCTCTCTAACCTCTCATTTTTTTTTTCTTCCACTCCCCCATGGACCTCTGTTAAGTTTCTTAGGATCCACATAAGAGTGAAAGCATATGGTATCTGTCTTTCTCTGTATGACTTATTTCACTTAGCATAACACTCTCCAGTCCCATCCACGTTGCTACAAAAGGCCATATTTCATTCTTTCTCATTGCCACGTAGTATTCCATTGTGTATATAAACCACAATTTCTTTATCCTGCACATTGTTTTAAAAAGAACAACGGACTAATAATGCGTTGAGGTATATCAAATGTCAGCTTATAGGACAGAGTGGCAAAAAGCTTAGTCTTTTGTGCAATTTCAGGTTTTGAGTCCCGGAGCATTAATTTATAAGGTGTTTTCTTAGGTCACGTTACTTATTCTTTTAACTTCAGTTCCATTGTCTGAGTAATAGGGATAATTATTGCTCTTGAATGGAGCTATTAGTATTACATGAGATTGAACAGAAAAAGAAGAAAAAACCTGCATAAGATACTTTTGTACCTGTTAATATCTTACCATTCAGGTTCCCTTTCCAAAAGTCAACAGTCAGTGCTGCTTCCTTGGGTCCATTTAAACATCTCAGGAATCAGCCACTCTATGTGTCCCCATGCCGAGGCCTATTGGCCCATGGGGCAGGATTTCATGCCCACCATCATCTTCATGCCCAATGGAGGCATGACACAACCCAGTTTCCATTTGAAGGAGTTTCCCACAATTGGGTCTTAAGCCCAGGAAATCTATCACCTAAACAGGAGGCTGCCGGTTGGCCTGTTTGACTCTGGAAAATTTACACAGCTCTGTAAATGTGAGGTTGGTCATCTCTAAAATGGGACTGAGTGGTGCCTTCCTCACAGATTTGTTGTAAGAAAAAAAAACCAGAGAAACTCTCAAAGAATGTCTGGTGCATAGCAGGACTTTGATAAATGTTACTCTCAGCTCACCCCGCCTCTTCTGTCCCACAAGATAGAAGATTTGAAACAAGACCACATCTGGAAATGTAGCAGCAAGAAGTAAACTTTGGTCCCATCTCACCATGGGTATGGAAGAGCATAGAATAGGAACAGGTCAGCTACACAGAAGATGGGAGTCATTAAACATGCATCTCAGTTGCCAGACTCATTAACTGACCACAGGACATTGGGCAAGTCCCTTTCCCTGTGCTGGTCTGCAGCCTAACACAGAAGAACACTCAATATACAAACAGGGGTTAGAGGCATCAAATGTGGGATCAGAAATGACCAGGATTTGACCCTGGGAATCATTGCTTGCTGGTCGTATGATGTTAACCAAGAGTTTTATCTGTTAATCTACTATCTGCTCTATGACTATTGATGTCTTTTGTGATTGTTTATTCTTATTATTCCTACCATCAGTCCAAAGGGTGAATAAAGAGGGGTAGGGATTCCCTTGCCAGCTGTTACAATTTCCCAAGAATCTATTATTTTATCACTGTTGGATAAAGTGGTTGGTGTACAATGTAAAAGAACTTTAGGAAGCTCATGAACAGACCAGGATGTACAACATTATTTAATATATAATGAATTTGGCATTTCCAATCAAATTCAGTGCTCAAGGTTTGGATCTCTGTCACTTCACTAAGTGTTCATTAATAAATACAGTTAGATCATCTCTTATACCCTGACATTTAATCAGAACTCTTCTACTTGCTGGTACTTAAGGTACAAACTAAGATAAAAAGAAAAGCAAATAAAAAACCACCCAGAATACTTACCTCCATATTTGGTATGATAATAGTTCTATGAAACATATACATGTGACATTCGTATGCACAGAAAAAAAATGATGGAACAAAATAGCAAAATGTGAATTTCAAAGATGATGGGATTGGTGTGAACTGAGATGTTTAACCTCTGCATTTGTCTCAGTATGAAACATTTGCTAAGATGAGTATGGCTTTTATTTATGATAAAAAGTGTAGCTCTTACAAGCTCTACTAAAGCATAGAAAGCTATAAATTTAATTGAGGTTAAGGAAAAATTTTGTTCCTCTGTAATTACATCTTCTTTATCTTCCTCTAGAGATAATCACTATCCAGAGTGAAATAATTGTCATGTTAACACATCGCTTTATGCTTTTATGCCATATAAGAACGTACTTAAACAAAATACAGTATTGTTCACACTTTCACTGCACACTCACACACACACACACACACATTCACAACACACACACGGTAGGCACCCTTATCCCCCATCTTGCTAATTTATTTAACTCTATGCGTGTGTGTGTGTGTGTGTGTGTGTGTGTAAGAGGGAGTGTGCAAGAGACAGAGAGAGCTTTGTAAAGAAATCAAGGTGAACCCTTTATCAAGATCCCAAAACCGTGTTTGACCCATCGTCAATGCCAGTGTTTGTTTCCTTCCCATCTGTGTTAGTCTTAACAAATTACCAGACTGGATGGCTTAAACAGCACAAACTGACTTGTTGAAGTTTTGGAGGCTAGAAGTCGAAGATCAAGGTTCTGGCAAGGTTGATTTCTGGTGAGACCTGTCTCCCTGGTTTGCAAATGGCCACATTCTCACTGGGTCCTTACATAGCCCTTCCTCTCTGCGTCTGTTCAGGGAGAGAACCAGTTCTAGTTTTTCTTCCTCTTCTTATGAGGACACCAGTCCTATAGGACTAGGGTCCCATCCTTATGACCACATTTAACCTCAACTACCTCCTTAAAGTCCCTATATCCAAAGAGAGCCACGTTGGGGATCGGGACTTTAGTATGTGGATGTGAGCGTAAAATTGATTCCGTAATGTTCTGCCCTCTGAACCCCCAAAATGCATGTTCTCGCATGCAAAAATACATCCACTGCCATATCAACAGCGCCAAGAGTCTTAACTCACTCCAGCATGAATTCCAAGTGTAAAGCCTCATGTAAATATCATCTAAATGGCATATGGATGACTTGGAGGTATGATTCAACCTGAGCCATAATTCCTCCCCAGCTGTGAACCTGTGAAACCAGACAAGCTGTGTGCTTCCAAAATACAAAATGAGGGGGACAGGCATAGAAAAGACACTCTCATTTGAAGAAAAGAGATATCAGAAGGAAAACATGGATAAACAGATTCCAAACAAGTCAAATACACAGCAAGGCAAATTCCATTATTCTTTGAGCTCAGTAATAATGCTCTTACGCTGGATGATCTCTCAAGACTCACTGGGACAGCAGTTTCACTCTAAGGGCCTGGACAGCATCCCCACCCGCATAAAATAGCCCTACAAGGCAGTGTGGTCCCTGAGGCACTGGCCACTGAAACTGAGGAGGTGGCCCCACCAGTGAAACCCAGGATAAACCCACAGACTTGCCCCGTTGACTTGTAGTGGGAGGAGGTAGAAGCACTGATGTCTTGGAATAGTCTTTGGAGGGTGATTCTTCCCTTTTCCTGAAGGATAGAACATGTTTGCAACCAAATAACTGCACTCCGCTCCCTCCCCCAAAGTCCCCACAATTCCCACAGCCTTTTTTTCCTCCTATCCTCCCTTTTTTTTCTGTCCATTTCAATCCCAGGTGGCAGTGTCTCTGCTGGTAGAATCCCATCTCTATTTCTGAATTCAGCTGAGATGGCTGATTAAATCCAGAGGTAATCTCTTCCTGGAGTGATTTCCCAGCCATATCGTTGGTGTTTTCTCCTGAACAAGCTTTCTCACTTTTTTATAATATACGTAGGCTCAGAATGTTCCATACCTTCAAGGCCCACTTCTTTTTTGCTTGCTAGTTCATTGGATTTATGTCTCCTCTCACATTTTATTATCAGTAGTAAGGGGAAACCAGTCCACACTTCAACACTTTGCCTAGAAATCGCCCCTGCTAAATATCCAAGGTGGTTGCTCACAAGTAGAAACACTAATGGTGCATTCTGGCATGATGATAATCATAAGAATAGTTAATATTGCTGTGCACCACCCTGTTGTATGTGCTAAGGCTAAACTTACTCATTTCATCCTCAGCAGAGCCAATGAGGAAGAGCTATTGTTGCCTGATTTTAAACACCAGGAAACTGAGGCACAGTGAAGGCAGAGCTAGCAAGCCACAAGACAGATTTCAACAGATTCTGTGTGGCTTCTGAGCCCCATATCTCTCCAGTGTACACTATTGCTTCTCATCTGATAAGGCCCTCAACCTTACTGTTTATCAAGACAGAGCAAAAAGAAAGAAAAAAAAAAACAAGAAAACAAAAGAAAGAAAAAACTGAATTACAACATTTTGCCACAGTTGAATAGGCAGGAATTTAAAATATTGACAACAATCGCTGCGGTTTGCAATATGCAGGGAAATTATCTTGTTATATTGAGGAAAGGGCTTCCTTCACATCTTGTCTTCTTTCCTGTCCCGTAAGCACGTTCCCATTCTAAAGGCTTTCCTGTGGATGGTCTAAGAATACACTTTCTTCCCTGTCATTTATTATTATTTTCTTAAACTGTAGTTTCTTTTTTTTCAATACCTGAAAAGTATTGTCAAATTGGTTTCCATACAACAACCAGTGTTCATCCCAAAAGGTGCCCTCCTCAATACCCATCACCCACCCTCCCCTCCCTCCCACACCCCATCAACCCTCAGTTTGTTCTCAGTTTTTCAGAGTCTCCTATGCTTTGGCTCTCTCCCACTCTAACCTCTTTTTTATTTTCTTCCTTCCCCTCCCCCATGGGTTTCTGTTAAGTTTCTCAGGATCCACATAAGAGTGAAAACATATGGCATCTGTCTTTCTCTGTATGGCTTATTTCACTTAGCATCACACTCTCCAGTTCCATCCACGTTGCTACAAAGGGCCATATATCATTCTTTCTCATTGCCACGTAGTACTCCATTGTGTATCTAAACCACAGTTTCTTTATCCATTCATCAGTTGATGGACATTTAGGCTTTTCCCACAATTTGGCTATTGTTGAGAGTGCTGCTATACACATTGGGGTACAAGTGCCCCTATGCATCACCACTCCTGTATCCCTTGGGTAAATTCCTAGCAGTGCTATTGCTGGGTCGTAGGGTAGGTCTATTTTTTAATTTTTTGAGGAACCTCCACGCTGTTTTCCAGAGTGGCTGCACCAATTTGCATTCCCACCAACAGTGCAAGAGGGTTCCCTTTTCTCCACACGCTATCCAGCATCTATAGTCTCCTGATTTGTTCATTTTGGTCACTCTGACTGGCGTGAGGTGATATCTGAGTGTGGTTTTGATTTGTATTTCCCTGATGAGGAGCGACGTTGAGCATCTTTTCATGTGCCTGTTGGCCATCCGGATGTCTTCTTTACAGAAGTGTCTATTCATGTTTTCTGCCCATTTCTTCACTGGGTTATTTGTTTTTCAGGTGTTGAGTTTGGTGAGCTCTTTATAGATTTTGGATACTAGCCCTTTGTCCGATATGTCACTTGCAAATATCGTTTCCCATTCCATCGGTTGCCTTTTAGTTTTGTTGGTTGTTTCCTTTGCTGTGCAGAAGCTTTGTATCTTCATAAGGTCCCAGTAGTACATTTTTGCTTTTAAGTCCCTTGCCTTTGGGCATGTGTCAAGTAAGAAATCGATACGACTGAGGTCAGAGTGGTCTTTTCCTGCTTTCTCCTCTAGGGTTTTGATGGTTTCCAGTCTCACATTCAGGTCCTTTATCCATTTTCAGTTTATTTTTGTGAATGGTGTGAGAAAGTGGTCTAGTTTCAATCTTCTGCATGTTGCTGTCCAGTACTCCCAGCACCATTTGTTAAAGAGACTGTCTTTTTTCCATTGGATGTTTTTTCCTGCTTTGTCAAAGATGAGTTGGCCATACGCTTGTGCGTCTAGTTCTGGGGTTTCTATTCTATTCCATTGGTCTATGTGTCTGCTTGTGTGCCAATACCATGCTGTCTTGATGATTACAGCTTTGTCATAGAGGCTAAAGTCTCGGATTGTGATGCCTAACGCTTTGGTCTTCTTCTTCAAAATTACTTTGGCTATTCGGGGCCTTTTGTGGTTCCATATGAATTTTAGGATTGCTTGTTCTAGTTTCGAGAAGATTGCTGGTGCAATTTTGATTCGGGTTGCATGGAATGTGTAGATAGCTGTGGGTAGTATTGACATTTTGACAATATTTTTCTTCTAATCCATGAGCATGGAATGTTTTTTCCATTTCTTTATATCTTCTTCAATTACCTTCATAAGCTTTCTATAGTTTTCAGCATACAGATCGTTTACATATTTGGTTAGATTTATTCCTAGGTGTTTTATGCTTCTTGGTGCAATTGTGAATGAGACCAGTTTCTTTATTTGTCTTTCTGTTGCTTCATTATTAGTGTATAAGAATGCAACTGATTTCTGTACATTGATTTTCTATCCTGCAACTTTGCTGAATTCATGTATCAGTTCTAGCAGACTTTTGGTGGAGTCTATCGGATTTTCCATGTATAGTACCATGTCATCTGCAAAAAGTGAAAGCTTGACTTCATCTTTACCAATTTTGATGCCTTTGATTTCCTTTTGTTGTCTGATTGCTGATGCTAGCACTTCCAACACTATGTGAAAGAACAGCGGTGAGAGTGGGCATCCCTGTCGTGTTCCTGATCTCAGGGAAAAAGCTCTCAGTTTTTCCCCATTGAGGATGATGTTGGCTGTGGGCTTTTCATACATGGCTTTGATGATGTTTAAGTATGTTCCTTCTAGCCCGACTTTCTCGAGGGTTTTTATTAAGGAAAAATGCTGAATTTTGTCAAATGCCTTTTCTGCATCGATTGACAGGATCATATGGTTCTTCTCTTTTCTTTCATTAACGTGATGTAGCACGTTGATTGATTTGTGAATGTTGAACCAGCCCTGCAGCCCAGGAATGAGCCCCACTTGATCATGGTGAATAATTCTTTTTATACGCTGTTGAATTCGATTTGCTAGTATCCTATTGAGAATTTTTGCGTCCATATTCATCAGGGAGATTGGCCTGTACTTCTCTTTTATTACTGGGTCTCTGTCTGGTTTAGGAATCAAAATAATACTGGCTTCCTAGAATGAGTCTGGAAGTTTTCCTTCCCTTTCTATTTTTTGGAATACGTTGAGAAGGATAGGTATTATCTCTGCTTTAAATGTCTGATACAACTCCCCTGGGAAGCCATCTGGTCCTGGACTCTTATTTGTTGGGAGATTTTTGATGACTGATTCAATTTCTTCGCTGGTTATGGGTCCGTTCAAGCTTTCTATTTCCTCCTGTTTGAGTTTTGGAAGAGGGTGGGTGTTCAGGAATTTGTCCATTTCTTCCAGGTTGTCCAGTTTGTTCGCATATAATTTTTCATAGTATTCCCTGATAATTGTTTGTATCTCTGAGGGATTCGTTGTGATAATTCAATTTTCATTCAGGAATTTACCTATTTGGGTCATCTCCCTTTTCTTTTTGAGAAACATGGGTAGACGTTTATCAATTTTATTTTTTCAAAAAACCATCTCTTGGTTTCATTGGTCTGCTCTACAGTTTTTTTAGATTCTATATTGTTTATTTCTGCTCTGATCTTTATTATTTTTCTTCTTCTGCTGGGTTTAGGCTGTCTTTGCTGTTCTGCTTCTATTTCCTTTAGGTGCGCTATTAGATTTTGCATTTGGGATTTTTCTTGTTTCTTGAAATAGCCCTGGATGGCAATGTATTTTCCTCTCAGGACTGCCTTCGCTGCATCCCAAAGCTTTCGGATTGTTGTATTTTAATTTTCGTTTGTTTCCATATATTTTTTAATTTCTTCTCTAATTGCCTGGTTGACCACTCATTCTTTAGTAGGGTGTTCTTTAACCTCCATGCTTTTGGAGGTTTTCCAGACTTTTTCCTGTGGTTGATTTCAAGCTTCATAGCATTGTGGTCCGAAAGCATGCATGGTATGATCTCAATTCTTGTATACTTATGAAGGGCTGTTGTGTGACCCAGTAGGTGATCTACCTTGGAGAATGTTCCATGTGCACTCGAGAAGAAAGTATATTCTGTTGCTTTGGGATGAGAGTTCTAAATATATCTGTCAAGTCCATCTGATCCAATGTATCACTCAGGGCCCTTGTTTCTTTATTGACCGTGTGTCTAGATGATCTATCCATTGCTGTAAGTGGAGTGTTAAAGTCCCCTGTGATTACCACATTCTTATCAATAAGGTTGCTTATGTTTGTGAGTAATTGTTTTATACATTTGGGGGCTCCCATATTCGGCGCATAGACATTTATAATTGTTAGCTCTTCCTGATGGATAGATCCTCTGATTATTATATAATGCCCTTCTTCATTTCTTGTTACAGCCTTTGACTGAAAGTCTAGTTTGTCTGCTCTAAGTATGGCTACTCCAGCTTTCTTGTGACTTCCAGTAGAATGATATATACTTCTCCGTCCCCTCACTCTCAATCTGAAGGTGTCCTCAGGTCTAAAATGAGTCTCTTGCAGACAGCAAATAGATGGGTCTTGTTTTTTTTATCCATTCTGATACCCTGTGTCTTTTGGTTGGCGTTTTCAGTCCATTTACGTTCAGTGTTATTATAGAAAGATATGGGTTTAGAGTCATTGTGATGTCTGTAGGTTTCATGTTTGTAGCAATGTCTCTGGTATTTTGTCTCACAGGATCCCCCTTAGGATCTCTTGTAGCACTGGTTTAGTGGTGACGAATTCCTTCAGTTTTTGTTTGGGAAGATCTTTATCTCTCCTTCTATTCTAAATGACAGACTAGCTGGATAAAGGATTCTCAGCTGAATATTTTTCCTGTTCATTACATTGAAGATCTCCTGCCATTCCTTTCTGGCCTGCTAAGTTTCAGTAGAGAGATCAGTCAGGAGTCTTATAGGTCTCCCTTTATATGTTAGAGCATGTTTCTCCCTAGCTGCTTTCAGAATTTGCCCTTTATCCTTGTATTTTGCCAGTTTCACTGTGATATGTCGTGCAGAAGATCGATTCAAGTTACGGCTGAAGGGAGTTCTCTGTGCCTCTTGGATTTCAATGCCTTTTTCGTTCCCCAGATCTGGGAAGTACTCATCTATTATTTCTTCAAGTACACCTTCAGCACCTTTCCCTCTCTCTTCCTCCTCTGGAATACCAATTATGTGTAGATTATTTCTCTTTAGTGCATCACTTAGTTCTCTCATTTTCCCCTCATACTCCTGGATTTTTTTTTTATCTCTCCTTTTCTCAGCTTCTTCTTTTTCCATATTTTTATCCTCTGGTTCACCTATGCTCTCCTCTGCCTCTTCAATCCAAGCCATGGTCGTTTCCATTTTATGTTGCAGCTCATTTATAGCATTTTTTAGCTCCTCCTGACTGTTCCTTAGTCCCATGATCTCTGTAGCAATAGATTCTCTGCTGTCCTCTATACTGCTTCCAAGCCCAGCGATTAATTTTATGACTATTATTCTAAATTCACTTTCTGTTATATTGTTTAAATCGTTTTTGATCAGTTCATTAGCTGTTGTTATTTCCTGGAGATTCTTTTGAGGGGAATTCTTCTGTTTTGTCATTTTGGATGGTCCCTGGAGTGGTGCAGAACTGCAGGGCGCTTCCCCTGTGCTGTCTTGAATAACTGGACTTGGTGGGCGGGGCCACAGTGAGACCTGATGTCCCCCAGCCCACCACTGGGACCACAGTCAGACTGGTGTGTACCGTCTCTTCCCCTCTCCTAGGGGCGGGATTCACTGTGCGGTGGTGTGGTCCGTCTGGGCTACTTGCACACTGCCAGGCTTGTGGTGCTGGGGATCTGGCATATTAGCTGGGGTGAATGCAAGGTGCACAGGGGCAGGAAGGGCTGGCTCAGCTCACTTATCCTTTGGCGATCCGCTTCAGGAAGGGCCCTGCAGCACCGGGAGGGAGTCAGACCCACCGCTGGAGTGATGGATCTTCAGAAGCACAGCGTTGGGTGTTTGTTCGGTGCAAGCAAGTTCCTTGGCAGGAACTGGTTCCCTTTGGGATTTTGGCTGGGGGATGGGCGAGGGAGATGGCGCTGGCAAGCGCCTTTGTTCCCTGCCAAGCTGAGCTCTGTCCTCCAGGGCTCAACAACTCTCCCTCCCGTTGTCCTCCAGCCTTCCCGCTCTCTGAGCAGAGCTGTTAACTTATACCTTCCAGGTGTTAAGTCCCGCTGTTGTCAGAACACACGCGGTCTGGCCCCTCTGCTTTTGCAAGCCAGACTCGGGGTCTCTGCTTTGCCGACGGGCTGCCCCTCCACCCCGGCTCCCTCCCGCCAGTCTGTGTAGCTCGCACCGCCTCTCCGCCCTTCCTACCTTGTTCCGTGGGCCTCTTGTCTGCGCTTGGCTCCAGAGAATCCATTCTGCTAGTCTTCTGGCGGTTTTCTGGGTTATTTAGGCAGGTATAGGTGGAATCTAAGTGATCAGCAGGACGCAGTGAGCCCAGTGTCCTCCTACACCGCCATCTTCCCTCCTGAGATCTAAACTGTAGTTTCAAAAGCAATAGGTCATCTGGATGTCTTCTTTAGAGAAGTGTCTATTCATGTTTCCTGCCCATTTCTTCACTGGATTATTTGTTTTTTGGGTGTGGAGTTTGGTGTGCTCTTTATAGATTTTGGATACCAGTCCTTTGTCCGATATGTCATTTGCAAATCTCTTTTCCAATTCCGTTGGTTGCCTTTTAGTTTTGTTGATTGTTTCCTTTGCTGTGCAGAAGCTTTGTATCTTCATGAGGTCCCAATAGTTCATTTTTGCTTTTAATTCCCTTGCCTTTGAGCATGTGTCAAGTAAGAAGTTGCTGTGGCTGAGGTCAGAGAGGTCTTTTCCTGCCTTCTCCTCTAGGGTTTTGATGGTTTCCTGTCTCACATTCAAGTCCTTTATCCATTTTGAGTTTATTTTTGTGAATCGTGTAAGAAAGTGGTCTAGTTTCAATCTTCTGCATGTTGCTGTCCAGTTCTCCGAGCACCATTTGTTAAAGAGACTGTCTTTTTTCCATTGGATCTTCTTTCCTGCTTTGGCAAAGATTAGTTGGCCATACTTTTGTGGGTCTAGTTGAAAAGATGCTCAGCATCGCTCCTCATGCGGGAAATACAAATCAAAACCACACTCAGATATCACCTCACGCCAGTCAGAGTGGCCAAAATGATAAATCAGGGGACTATAGATGCTGATGAGGATGTGGAGAAACAAGAACCCTCTTGCCCTGTTGGTGGGAATGCAAACTGGTGCAGCCACTCTGGAAAACAGTGTGGAGGTTCCTCAAAATTTAAAAATAGACCTACCCTATGACCCAGCAGTAGTACGGCTAGGAATTTACCCAAGGGATACAGGAGTACTTATGCATAGGGGCACTTGTACCCCAATGTTTATAGCAGCACTCTCAACAATAGCCAAATTGTGGGAAAAGCCTAAATGTCCTTCAACTGATTATGGATAAAGAAATTGTGGTTTATATACACAATGGAGTACTATGTGGCCATGAGAAAGAATGAAATGAAATGTGTCCCTTTGTAGCAACGTGGATGGAACTGGAGAGTGTGATGCTAAGTGAAATAAGCCATACAGAGAAAGACAAATATCATATGTTTTCACTTTTATGTGGATCCTGAGAAACTTAACAGAAACCCATGGGGGAGGGGAAGGAAAAAAAAAAGAAGTTAGAGTGGGAGAGAGAGCCAAAGCAGAGGAGACTCTTAAAAACTGAGAACAAACTGAGGGTTGATGGGGGGGTGGGAAGGAGGGGAGGGCAGGTGATGGGCATTGAAGAGGGCATCTTTTGGGATGAGCACTGGGTGTTTTATGGAAACTAATTTGGCAATACTCATCATATATTCAAAAAAATAAAAAAATTTAAAAATTAAAAAAAAGCAATATATATTTATCTTAGGTAAAGTAGATAATATAGAAGAGAGGGAGAAAAGCAATACCCCAAAACATACAACCAAAAGACAGCCCCTGAATGTTTTAATCTGCATTATATTCTTCAAGAATGCATTACATTCTTGCTTATGCAGGTATTTTATGTTTGTTCATGTATGCATATGGTTATATATTTATATAGGAAAGGTAAGATCTCGTATTAGTTTTCTAACCTAAATGTCATGGTAATGGATTAATTTATGTCCTGAACAAGATATGTCCAAACCTCAACCTCTGAACTTGTGATGGAACCTTATTTGGAAACAAGGTCTATGCACATATAGTTAAGGACCTTGAGATCTAGGGTAGTCCCTAAATCTAATGAGTGTTGTCCTTATAAGAGAAACAAAGGGAGGCATCACACAAAAGGAAGAAGGCCATGTGAAGATGGGGCAGAGGTTAGAGTTATGCTGCCACAAACCACAGAAGACCAGGAACCACCAGAGACTGGAAGAGTCAAGAATGAATTTTGCCCTAGAGCCTTCAGAGGAAGCATGGCCCTGTCTGACACCTTGATTTTGGGCTTCTGACATTCAGAACTATGAAAGAATACTTTTTTGATATTTCAAACGACAGAATTTGTGGAGACTTGTTATGGCATCCTAGGCAATTAACACACTCACTACAACATATCCCATATATCACTGTGAATAATCCTTAGACAATATCTGAACCTAGTGAGAATAAAGTGGCTTGTGACCTTGGTGAGAATGCTCATTGCAATCATGGAGACAGAAGCAGTGAGCAAAAGATTTGGTGGGAAGTGAAGGTCAAAATCTCTGGAACTTTGATTTTGAAGGGGAAGGGGGGGGACAGAAAGACGGAGAGACAGAGTGAGAGGCTTATGCCTGCATGGGAATTAGGGGTCAGAGAAGGGAATTTTTTTCTTTCTTTTTATGTTTTTTTAACTTGTTTTATTTTTTATTCTTTTTAATTTACATCCAAATTGGTTAGCATATAGTGCTACAATGATTTTAGGAGTAGATTCCTTAGTGCCCCTTACCCATTTAGCCCACCCCCCCAACCCCTCCCGTAACCCTCAGTTTGTTCTCCATATTTATGAGTCTCTTCTGTTTTGTCCCCCTCCCTGTTTTGATATTATTTTTGTTTCCCTTCCCTTATGTTCATCTGTTTTGTCTCTTAAAGTCCTCATATGAGTGAAGTCATATGATCTTTGTCTTTCTCTGACTGACTAGTTTTACTTAGCATAATACCCTCCAGTTCTATCCACGTAGTTGCACATGGCAAGATTTCATTCTTTTTGATTGCTGAGTAATACTCCATTGTGTATAGATACCACATCTTCTTGATCCATTCATCCATCGATGGACATTGGGGCTCTTTCCATACTTTGGCTATTGTTGATAGTGCTGCTATAAACATGGGGGTGCATGTGTCCCTTTGAAACAGCACACCTGTATCCCTTGGATAGATGCCTAGTAGTGCAATTGCTGGGTTGTAGGGTAGTCCTATTTTTAGTTTTTTTTGGGGGGGGAACCTCCATACTGTTTTCCAGAGTGGCTACACCAGCTTGCATTCCCAAAGGGAGTTAAAAAAAATAGTTGATGCCCTAAAGTTTGAACAAATTTAAAAGTTAATGTTTAAGAGTCATTTCATCTCAGATTTAACCGTTGAATTTTCCAGTATATTCATTTTCCTCCTTATCCTCTTATTTACACTACATAATTAATGGAACACTTTCAATGGACAGTATGGGTTTTAAGACAATATATATTTAGTTATTAGTGAATGAAAGAACTGACAATTGTATGTCAAAGAAATGCTAGTAAATCTTGGTTTTCTGCATCTCAGAGAGGCAGCAGTTGGCTGAAATTCTGGTGTGATATGGCTGGATAACGCATGGTCTGAAGGCTCCTGCAAAGGTGACTCCAGGACTGGCCTAGAATATTCCTGTAAATGCATTAACCTATGGAGCAGTCCAAGAGCAGCAGTTAGGCAAGTACCACACCTTGCTGCCATGATGTGCTCTATCACTGAGGTCACTGAGGTGAGTGAAAAACAGGCCCGTCCTTTTAACCATATGTGGAATTTAAGAACTAGAACAGGTGAACATAGGGAAAGGGCAAAAAAAGAGAGAAGGAAGCAAACCGTCAGAGACACTTAACTGTAGATAACAAACCAAGGGTTGCTGGAGGGGAGGTAGGCCAGGGATGGACTAAATGGATGATTGGGTATTAAGGAGGTCACTTGTTGTGTTGAGCACTGAATGTTATATGATGTAAGTGATGAATCACTAAATTCTACTCCTGAAACCAATATTACGTTATATGTTAACTAAGTAGAATTTAAATAGAATTTTGAAAAAGAAAAAAAAAACAGAGCTGTCTTATTGCATCATTAATTGTAATAGACAAGATATGGAAGCAACCCAAGTGTCTATCAATAGGCAAATGGATAAAGAATATGTGATACACACACACACACACACACACACACACACACCACACCACACCACAGTGGAATATTACCCAGCCATAAAAGGAATGAAATCTTGCCACTCACAATAACATGGATGGACTTAGAGGGCATTATGCTCAGTAAAACAATCAGACAAACAGGCAAATACCATATGATTTCACTTATATTTGGAATCTAATAAACAAAACAAATGAACAAACAAAACATAACAGAAACAAGCTCATAAATACAGAGAACAAACGTGGTTGCCAGATGGTAGGAGATGGGGGGGGGATGGGTGAAATAGATGGAGGGGATTAAGAGATACAAAACGGAAGTTATAAGATAAATAAGTCGTGGGGATGAAAAGTACACCACAGACAATATAGTCAGTAATATTTTAATAACTTTGTATGGTGACAAAGGGTGTCTACGCTAATAGTAGTGAGCATTTTGCAATGTATATAATTGTTGAAACACACTTTGTACACCTAAAACTAATATAATATTCTGTGTCACCTGCACTTCAATAAAAAAAGCAAACAAAAAGTAAACAAATAAGCAGCCCTGTCTGCCCAGGGTGGGGAACTGGATTAGGGTCTGCTCAGAAGCATGATGTTGAGCATTGCTTATAAGCTTCTGATTCACCCAAGAAACTAGGGATCCTTCTGTCTACAAGATTTTAAAAACAAGGTGTATAAGAGAAATATATGCTTCCTTCATAAGGATATCTATATTTTCATTAGGAGAAACAGTGAGAAATACCTTTTCACTATGTCTGCCTTAGCCCTGAAGCTCAGCCAGCCCCTACTGTTGCGTCTCAACTTTTAAAGGGCCCTTGAAGTCCCACTACATGCCATATACTCTGAGTAGGTTTTCTCATTTTTCCCTTGGGACACTTGTGTGGCAAAAGTATCCTGAGTCTCATTTCACAGATGGCAAAGCTCATGCTCACAAAACCAAATTCACCTCTCCAGTTAAATGGCAGGATGGGAATGAGGTTCCAGCCTTCACCCTCTCTTGAGGACACAGAGCAGGCTTGCTTTTAGAAGATGGGTTTCTAAGCCTTGATAAATGAGCATTTCACACTCCCCTGATATTGTGGCACCATGGGTATTCATCCAAAAGCCCCTTTTAACAATGATGGTAATAATGCACATGTATGTTCATGTACATGTACATTCTTCATTCTTCATTTCATAAACACTCATTATATTCAATTTTATAGGAGAACCAAGTAGATTTCAAAATTGAATTGATTCTGTGTGTATGTGTGTGTGTGTTTCCTCTGGCTCAACCACCCCATCTCAAGTGTAGCTCTAGATTCAGTTCATACAAGGGGTGGATTCCGAACTCAGATTTAGATATCCCAGAAAATGATGGACACCAAGGAATTACTGCCATGAAGTGAAAAATTCCCAAAAACTCTGGCTGAAACCATTCAACCAAGATCACAAATTCCATCTTTCCTTCTTCCTTGATGAGCCTCCTGGTCTGTGCCTCAGAGCTGCAATTCTGCCTCTGGCTATCAAGTGGCATCCATCTCCATTTTCTTTTTCAAATAAACCAAGCAAAGAGTAAGAAAAGTCTTGGAATCATTTGTTTACTAAGATTATGTTTGGAAAATTCATATGTCTATTAAAGCAGTTCCATTTGCTGTTGGCCCCAAACCTATATCGCATTTAGTGATGTATTTTTTTCCCTCTTCAGTGCAGGTTGACCATGTCCACACTGTAGCATGTCCCTCCCAGAGACAAATTTTCGCCCTCCACCACCCCACCCCCATACAGGCTTCCCAGTCTCAGTCCAGTGCCCCATTCTCTCTCAGGCACCTCCTACCTGTCCTGTTCTGCCCTGCCCTAAGCCCACCTGCCCTACCTCCTACTACCATGGTGCAACACTATCGCCTGTGTATCATTTTAAGAATATCCTGTATATAGATATAATCTATACATATATCTACACCTATACCTGTATCTATCTATCTATCTAACCCATCATTCTATCAGACAGAATTTAAATTATTTAAATAATTGTATACAATTGGTTCACATGCTAGATCTTAAGGGAAGGTGTTTTTGTTTGTTTGGTTGGCTCGTTGGTTTTTGGTTTTTGGTTTTTGCTCCTTGAATAAACAAACCTCTTGTAGAGAAATTGATGGTGGAACTATGTTGGTGCCACCTCGTGACAGGAGCCTGAGCTGCAGTTTGAGCATGGCTGAGCAGGAAGGTGGGAGGGAGGGGCTGTGGTGAAAACCCACCATACAGCTTTCAGGACATCTGAGTAGAAAGGGGGCATTCCCAAGGGTACAGGGACATTCTCAAGGGTGCCTGTGTGAGGTGTCCAGACAGAAAGTGCAGCCTCTTTCCATGCTGAATAAAAGATCTAGGCCACTGGAACAACAAGATCACTTTGATTTTATGCTTTGAGACCTCTGGATAAATAGGTATATGCCTATATAAGCAAAAAATGGATCTCTGTCCTTTATGATCATTGTAACCTGTTTTAGCACACTTTTTTTACCATCTTTCTATGTAAACACATTTCAATGATAATATTTTCAATTACTTTACAACAAAATTTCACTTATCTTTTAAATAAAGACCAGTTGTGGCATCATATGAATGGCCCAACATTTATTTCTCCAATACTAGTGATGTAAATATAGTTTTTTTACCACATTTTCTATTACAAACAATAGTATGCTAACATTCTCTCTTCTTAAAGTTTATTTATTTATTTTGAGAGACAGAGAGAGAGAGAGAGAGAGAGAGAACGAGTGGGGGAGGGGCAGAAAGGGAGGGGGGCAGAAAATCCAAAGCGGGCTGGGTGCTGACAGCAGAGAGCCCAGTGTGGGGCTGTAACTCATGGACTGCAAGATCATGACCTGAGCTGAAGTCGGATCCTTAACTGGCTGAGCCACCCAGGCAGCCCTCTCTTGTCTTAATTTTAAATCCAGTACAGTTAACATGCAGTGTTCTATTAGTTTCAGGTGTACAATATACTGATTCAACAATTCTACACATTACTTAGTGCCTATCATGATAAGTCTTCTCTTAATCCCCTTCACCTACATCACCCACCTCCTCTCTGGTACTATCAGTTCTCTGTAGTGAAAGAGTCTGTTTCATAGTGTTTTGTGGTCTCTCTCTCTCTCTTTTCCTTTGCTCATTTGTTTTGTTTCTCAAATTCCACATAGGAGTGAAATCGTATGGTATCTGTCTTTGTCTGACTGACTTATTTCACTTGGCATTATACTCTCTAGCTCCATCCATGTTGCCACAAATGGCAAGATTTCATTTTTTTTTTATGGCTGAGCGATATTCCATTGTACATATATACTATTTTTATCCATGAATCAGTCGATGGAACTTGGGCTGCCTCCATAATTTGTCTATGGTAAATAATACCACAATAAACAGAGAGGTGCATGTACCTTCTCGAATTGGTGTTTTTGTATTCTTTGGGTAAATACCCAGCAGTGAAATTACTGGATCGTAGGGTAGTTACATTTTAACTTCTTGAGGAAGCTCCATACTGTTTTCCAGAGTGACTGAGCCAGCTTGCAGTCCCATCAACAGTGCAAGGGGGTTCCCTTTTCTGCACATCCTCTCCAACATTTGTAGTTTCTTGTGTTTTTGATTGGGGTCATTCTGACAGGTGTGAGGTGATATCTCACTGTGGTTTTGAGTTGCATTTCCCTGATGATGAGTGATGTTGAGCATCTTTTCATGTGTCTTTTGGCCATCTGGATGTCTTCTTTGGAGAAATGTCTGTTCATGTCTTCTGCCCATGTTTTAATTGGATTATTTGTCTTTCGGGTGTTGATTTGTATGCATTCTTCATAAATTTTGGATGCTAAGCCCTTTTATTATTTAATTTACCTTTAAAATTTACATCCAAGTTAGTTAGCACATAGTGCATCAATGATTTCAGGAGTAGATACCTTAATGACCCTTACCCATTTAGCTCATAACCCCTCTCACAACCCCTCCAGCAACCCTCTGTTTGTTCTCCATACTTAAGAGTCTCTTATGTTCTGTCCCCCTCCCTGTTTTCATGTTGTTTTTCCCTCCCTTCCATTATGTCCATCTGTCTTGTATCTTAAAGTCCTCATATGTGTGAAGTCATATGATATTTGTCTTTCTCTGACTAAGTTTGCTTAGCATAATACCCTCTAGTTCCATCCACGTAGTTGCAAATGACAAGATTTCATTCTTTTTGATTGCCGAGTAATACTCCATTGTGTGTGTGTGTGTGTGTGTGTGTGTGTGTGTGTATCCCTGATGGTGAGTGATGTTGTGCATTTTTTCATGTGTCGGTTGTGGATGCTAAGACTTTATCAGATATATCGTTTGGAAATATCTTCTCCCATTGAGTGGTTTGTCCTTTAGTTTCGATTTTTTCCTTTGCTGCGTAGAAACTTGTTATTTCGATGTAGTCCCAATAGTTTATTTTTGCTTGTGTTTCTCTTGCCCCAAGAGTCATATCCAAAAAAGAAAAAAAGGAGTTGTTACAGTCGGTGTCAGAGAAATTACTGCCTGTGCTCCTTTCTAAGATGTTTTATATTTTCAGGTCTCACATTTAGTTCCTTAATCTATTTTAAGTTAATTTTTGTGTGTGGTGTAGGATTGTGGTCCAGTTTTATTCTTTTGCATGTAGCTGCCCAGCTTTCCCAACATCATTTGTTGAAGAGACTGTCTATTTCCCACTGGATATTCTTGCCTCCTTTGTCAAAGATCAATTGACCAAATAGTCATGGGCTTATTTCTGGGATCTCTATTCTGTGCCACTGATCTGTGTGTCCATTTTTGTGCCAGTGCCATACTGTTTTGAGTACCACAGCTTTGTGATATAAGTTGAAGTCTGGAATTTTGATACCTCCAGCTTTGTTTTCCTTTTCAATATTGCTTTGGCTGTTTGGTGTCTCTTATGGTTCCATACAAATTTTAGGATTGCTTGTTCGAGTTCTGTGAAAAATGCTGTTGGTATTTTTTGACAGCGATTCCATTAAATCTGTAGACTGTTCAGGATAGAGTGGACATTTTAACAGTGTTTGTTCTTCCTATCCATGAGCATGGGATGTCTTTCCATTTGTGCCATCTTCAATTTCTCTCATCAATGTTTTATAATTTTCAGAGTACGGGTCTTTTATATCCTTGGTTACGTTTATTCCTAGGCATTTTATTATTTTTGATGCCATTGTAAGTGGGATTGTTTTCTGAATTTCTCTTTCTGCTTTTTCATTATTAGTGTGTAGACATGCAACAGCTTTCTGTACGTTGATTTTGTATCCTGAGACCTTACTGAATTCATTTATCATTACTAGTAGTTTTTGGGGGTAGGGTCTTTAGGGTTTTCTATATATGGTATCATGTTATTCTGCCAATAGTGAACGTTTTATTTCTTTTGTACCAATTTGGATGCCTTGTATTCCTTTTTCTTGTCTGATGGCTGCGCCTAGGACTTCTGGTACTATGTTGAATAAAAGTGGTGAGAGTGGACATCCTTGTCTTGTTGCTGACAGTAGGAGGGGAAAGCTTTCAGTTTTTCCACATTGAGTATGATGTTCACTGTGGGATTTTCGTATATGGCTTTTATTATGTTGAGGTATGTTTCCTCTGAACCAACTTTTTTGAAGGTTTTTACCATAAATGGATCTTATAATTTGTAAATGCTTTCTCTGCATCTTTCTAAATGATTACATGGTTCCTTTATTGTCACTGAAAAATTGTTTATTCAGGGGTTAATGGTTTATATAGTTAGTTCAATATTTATGTAATTTAAAATTATGAATTACCTGTGAGTAATCTAGATATTTACAATACAGACATTTGTGTAAGCTACTATATTTCTTGGTATTTAACATAATTGGACTTCTCTAACTTCCAATTATGAGTCAAATAAAACATTAAACTTTCAAAGTTACACCTTTGGGAGTTCACAAATTCCTAGTTGTTCAAGTTTCTATATTTACCTATATACCTTCTTATAGGAGGAAACCAAAACCCACAAATAAAAAGTTTTAATCTGCCCTTCACAATGGGTACCAAATCATCATAATGTACACTTTAAATATCTTACAATATTGTCCACTATGCCCCAATACAATAAAGCTGAAAAAAAATGAAATCCCACACTAAAGTCTTAATCTGAACCAATGCTGAGTAATAGAGCAATAGAAGGCCTTTTATTCATCGCATGAGCAAAAATATAGAATATATTTTTAATTTTCCCCTAAAGAGAATATACTTTGTATTTAGATAAATAAGAGATTCGATGTTAGGAGTTGCTTTTGGAGAATGATCAATCAGCGCCTTATCAATGGAAAGATACTGATACAAGGGACCATCGCCTCTGGGATGCATTAACTAACCTTGGTACTTCCAGTTACTTTAACCATAAATCGGACTTTTCAGCTTCAATTTGAAGAATAGCCATTGTCTTTTCATAATTCTTTTCAGGGCCATCGAAGAAAGTTCTGGAAATCCATCTTGATATAGGATGCTTGAAACATTCTGTTTCAAGTGTTCCAGGATTTGGCCTTCTGGAATTTCTGCTAACTCAAGCTTCACCAATGAATATATTCACCAGAGTTATGCCAATTGCTACTGGAATCCCACTCAACAAAAATGTAGAATTTCATTAAACTCAAATAACACCTGTCATAGAATCCAGAAGGTTTGGTGATAAACAGTCTTTTCTCATTGTTTCCACTGTGTCGCACTGAGCTGCAGTCTTCAGAAAGCCATGGGTGAGGAAGCCCCTGAATCCAAGCTGAGTGCCGAGACAGTGGCCAGAGAGAGTGGACACTGCAGTGACAGAAACCCACTGTAATGAACTCATGACCACCATGGCTACTTCAAGCAATTCTGATCATATGGTTCTTATCCTTTCTTTTATTAAAGTGGTAAATCACTTTGGTTGATTTGTAAATATTGAACCACTCTTGTATCCTATGACTAAACCCCCTTGATTGTGGTGAATTGTTTTTTAAGTGTATTGTTGGATTTGGTTTGATAATATTTTCTTGAGGATTTTCACACCTATGTTCATCAAAGTGATTGGCCTGTACTTCTCTCTCTCTCTCTCTCTCTCTCTCTCTCTCTCTCTGTCTCTGTCTCTCTGTAATGTCTTTATCTGGCTTTAGTATCAGGCTACTACTGGCCTCCTAGAATGAATTTGGAAGATTTCCTTCCTCTTGTATTCCTTTTTTGGAATAGTTTGAGAAGATTAGGTATTAACCCTTCTTTAAATGTTTGGTAGAATTCACCTGTGAAGTCATCTGGTCCTGGACTTTTGTTTCTTGGGATATTTTTGTTTAGTTTTGTTTTGTTTCATTACTGATTCTGTTTCATTGCTGTTAGTTGTTCTGTTCAAATTTTCTGTTTCTTCCCGATTCAGTTTTGGGAGGTTACATGTTTCTAGGTATTTATCCATCTCTTCCAGTTTGCCCAGTTTGTTGGGATATAATTTTTCATACTATTCTCTTATAATCCTTTGCATCTCTGTGATGTCAGTTGTTATTTATCTTCTTTCATTTGTGATTTTGTTTATTTGACTCCTCTCTCTTTTTATGATGAGTCTGGCTAATGATTGATCACTTCTGTTGATTTTCCAAAGAACCAACTCCCAGGTTCATTGATCTGTTCTTTTGTTTTTTTGTTTTGTTTTGTTTTGTTTCTATTTCATTTATCTCTTCTCTAATCTTTATTATTTCCTTCCTTCTATTGGTTTTGGATTTTGTTTGTTCTTTTTCTAGTTCCTGGAGGTGTAAGGTTAGATTGTTTACTTTTAGATTTTTCTTGCTTCTTCAGGTGGGACTGCATTGCTGTAAACTTCCTCCTTAGGACAGCTTTTGCTGCATCCCAAAGATTTCGGATTTCTGTGTTTTCTTCTTCTTTTATCTCCATGTATTTTTTTTTTAATTCCTCGTTTATTTATTTGTTAGCCCATTCATTGTTTAGTAGCATGTTATTTGACTTCCATGTATTTGTGCCAGTTCCAGGTTTTTCTCTTGTGGCTCATTTCCTGTTTCACAGCATTGTGGTCAGAAAAGGTGCATGGTGGTATGACTTTGATCCTTTTGAATTTGTTGAGACTGTCTTGTGGCCTAATATGTGATATATTCTGGAGAATGTTCCATGTGCACTCGGACAAAAATGTGTATTCTGCTATTTCTGGATAGAATGTTCTGAATATATGTGTTAAATCCATCTGGTCCAAAGTGTCATTCAAAGACATTGCTTCCTTGTTGATTTTCTGTTTAGGAGATCCACTCATTGATGTCAGTGGGCTGTTCAAGCCCCCTACCATTATCGTATTATTATGAATTGCCTTCTTTATGTTTGTTACGAACGGCTTTATGTATTTGGATGCTCTCATGTCAGGTGCATAAATATTTACAATTGTTATATCTTCTTGTTGCATTGTCCCCTTTATGATTACATAATGTGCTTCTTCGTCCCCTCTTACAGTTCTTGTTTAAAATCTATTTTGCCCAATATAAGTATTGCTACCTTGGCTTTCTTTTCATATCTACTTGCATGATAAATGTTTCTCCATCACTTCATTTTCAATCTGCATGTGTCTTTAGGTCTGTAGTGAGTCTCTGGCAAGCAACTTATAAATGCGTCTTGCTTTTTCACATTTCTGTCACCCTATGTCTTTTGATCAGAGCGGTTAGTCCATTTACATTAAAATTAGAGATAGGTAGGTAATCATTGCCATTCTGTTACCCAATTTATGGTGGTTTTTGTGGTTTTTCTCTGTTCCTTACTTTTCTTGCTCTCTTTCTTCACAGTTAGTTGGCTTTTTTATTGATAAACTTGGATTCCTTTCTCTTTAGTTTTTGCTTATCTGTTACTGTTTTTTTTTCTTTTACCGTTCAGCTTGTATATAATATCTTGTGCAAATAGTTGATGGTTGCTTAAGTTTGAACTCATTCTTTACTCCTCTCCCCTCACCCCACGTTTTAGGTGTATGCTGCCATACTTTACATCCGTGTGTTTTGAGAGACCCTTTGACTGTTTTTTATAGATGTACTTATTTTTACTGCTTTGATGCTTCCTACATTTCTTATTTCTGCTTATGGTATTTCCTTTCCACTCAAAGAATCCCCTTTAACATTTCTTGTAGGGATGGTTTAGTGATCATGGATTCCTTTAGCTTTTGTTTGTCTGGGAAACTCTTTATCTGTCCTTATATTCTGAGTGATAGCCTTCCTGGATACAATATTCTTGGCTGCAGATTTTTTAGTTTTGCCACTTTGATTATATCATGCCACTCCCTTCTGTCCTCCAAAGCTTCTGTTGAAAAATCCACTGATAGCTTTATGGGGTTTACCTTGTATGGAATTTTCTTTCCTCTTGCTGCTTTTAAAATTATCTCATTACCACTGCTTTTTACCATTTTAAGTATTATGTGTTGGTGTTGACCACTTTAGGTTGATTTTTTGGGGGGCCGTCTGTGCCTCCTGGATCTGGATTTCTCTTTCCTTCCCTAGATTTGGGATTTTTTTTCAGCTATTATTTTTTCAAATTAATTTTCTGCCCCCTTTTCTCTCTCTTTTCCTTCTGGAGCCCCTATAATGTGAACGTTATTACGCTTGATGGTGTCACTGAGGTCCCAAAGTCTGTTTTCATTTTGTGTTTTGTTTCCTCTCAACTGTCCAGCTTGGTTGCTTTCCATTACCCTGCCCCCCAGGTTACTGATACGATCTGCTTCATCTAGTCTACTATTCTTTGTATCTGGTGCATTTTTAATTTCAGTTATTGGGTTCTTCATCCCTGATTGTTTCTTTTTTATGATTTGTATCTCTTTGTTCAGGGTCTCACTGAGGTCCTCCAAACTTTTCTCGCATCTCATGGTATCTTTATGACCATTACTTTCAATTCTCTGTCAGACACACTACGCAATCCCCATTTCACTTAGGTCTCTTGCTGTGATTTTGTCTTGCTCCTCCATTTGGGACATATTCCTCTGTCTCCTCATTTTGTCTAACTCTCTGCACCTTTTTCTATGTGTTAGGAAAGTAAACCACATCCCCTGCTCTTAAAACTAGAGGCCTTATGAAGAAGCAACCCTGTAGTGCCTGCAGTGCAGTGTCCCCTATTTACCAGAATTTAGCGCTTCAGGGTTTCTCGTATGTTTGTTGTGTGCACCCTGCTCTTGTGGTTGAGCTGCTTTTTCCTTCAGTTCAGCCATCCACAATGGCGCTCTTTGCCTGTGGTGGGCAGGGTTTGGTCCCTGTGTTGCTGGTGGGCCAGTCTGGGGCCACCTTGGGCTTGATTTGAGTCAGACCAGGCATCTCCCAGGGATACACTAGCACTGAACTACAGGGCACTTTCCCTGTTTTGTCCCCTGAGAAGCTTTCCTTGATGGGCAAGGCCTGCAGTCAGACCCCCTGTCTGCCCACAGCCCACTGCTGGGACCACAGTCTGATTGTTGTGTGTGGTTATGTTTCTCTCTCCCCAGGGCAGAAGTCACTTTGGGGTGGCACTGGCCCTTCTTGGGGCTGCTTTCAAACTTCCAGGCTTGTGGCACTGCTTTACATAAGCTCCATCCAAGAGAGGATTGGAGGGGGTGGATCCATGGAAGCGTGGGGGGCTGGGGAGGGGAATGGACTTGCAGTGTTAGCAAGGTTTGCATGGGTCTGCTGTGGGAGAAGACCTGGAGCCAAGGCCTGATTGGAGGGGGCATGTCCACAGTGAAACACGAGGGCTGGGTGTCCTGTCAGCAAGTTAAGTAGGGAATGTCAGCACCTCACTGGTTCCTTGTTTGTTCCCCCAGGTGGCTGTGTGTTCATACTGCGGTGGGGGGGAAGGAAACTGGCTCCCACCAGCTCCTTTGTTTGTGGGCAAGTCCCCCACACATCCTTGCCCTTTCAACACATGCTCCGAGATCAGTAAATAAATCTCCCTCCCATGTCCCCATGTGATTTTCAAACTGCCCCTTCTATGCTGTATCTCCACAGGGCTGTTTGTTGTCCTGTCTCTTTAAGGGTGGGGACTCAGTTCCCCCTCACCATGCTGGGTTTAAGTCCCACTGGTTGTACAAACTCGTGAAATTTGGCCCTTCTGGTTTTTGCAGCCAATGTGATGAGAATTTGTCTTTCCTGTGCGGGCTACATAGTGTGAGAGTCTATTTCTCTCCCCTCTCCACACCTGGGCAGCCCTCTCTCCTGAGGGCAGTCTCGTGGGTCCACTTAGTACCCCACTGCATCTTCACCCTTCCTACTTTCTTTCATCAGTTTCTTCTCTATATTTAGCTGTGGAGAGTTTCTTCTGCAAGTCTTTGGGTTGTCTTATGGGCTATTTACACTGATATGAATGTTATCTGGTAGTATCAATGAGCCAAGGTGAGCTTAGAGTTTTCTGACTCCACCATCTTCCCGGGGAGTCTCTTAACATTCTTCTTCATAGGCATTCAGATGTTTTAGTAAGCATTTCTCTTAATAAGTTCTTGAAAGTGTTTTTTTCAAAACCACGAAAATTGCATTTTATATGAACACAACTTTGAAAGAAACTATTTTATATTTCTAACAACGCTGTATGATAGTGCCTGTTTCCCCACACATTACAAATGTGAATCATTGCTAATCTGATAGGCAACAAATCGTCCCTCCTGGTTGCTTTCATTACAACTCATGTTTGCTCCCTGCATAGAATTGTACCTTTTCAATGGGACATAATCAATTGTCACAGCCCTATGTTATTTGGAATTCAGAGTGTTTCTCATATTCCCAATTATCAACACTTCGTGGATGGCACCTGACTGTGCTGAAGAACACAGTTCATGTGGCTTTTGCACTGGTGAGCTAAATGTGTTCTCTTTGAGCACAGAACACTGTCTTGGGAGAGGTCTAGTTCATGAGAAAAACTGGTAGGGAATTATCAAGATGGCAATCCTTAGAACCAAATCCTACTTCCATCCTTAACTATGCCCTTAAGTTAAATTTCTATCAGGGAAATTGTTGGTGTGAAGGATGTACACCTCTGTAGCCTTTTGAGAAGTCCCACCATACCGACATCCAGAAATATAGTTCCTGAGTAGTCCCCTCAAAGAGGAGCCTCATGAGAAAGGCCACAGAGCAGTGGAGAAAGTAGTAATGTTAAGGTCATGTCACACAGGCCAGGCCCTGGACTCTATTTTTGGATTCCTCATGCTTTTTTGTAATCTCTTCATCCTCCTGTACCCTCCTGTAGCCTCCGACTGCCTCCCCTGGGACCTCTCCCTGTTCCCAGGTAACCACTAAACTTCTGTCACCATTAATTTCTCTTAAAAAAAAAAAACCTTTCTGTCAATAAAACTGTACAGAATGCACTTTTGTTTTCTTGCTTCTTTCATTCAACTTAACTATGTGTCAAGCTATCCATTTGTTGCATGGTTGGATAGTTCCTTAGTATTGCTAAATAATATTCCACTATATGTATATATGACGATTTGTTTTAGCCATTCATCTGGTGATGGACATGTGGATTGTTTTCGGCTTGAAGCTCTTTTCAGTAAAACGGTTGTGAATATTTGTATACAAATCTTTACATGGGTAAGATTTCTTCTGTAGGGTAAATACATAAGGGTTCAATGGCTGGATCATATGGTAGATGTTAGATGAACAATGTAAGAAACTACCAAACTAGTCCTAGAGATTTTGTATCATCTTTAATTCTCACCAGCAGTCTATGAGGGTTCCATCCTCCACAATGCTTAGTATGGTCAGTATTGTTAATGTTGGCCATTCTCACAGGGGTGTAGTGATATTTCATTGTAGTTTTAATTTACATTTCCTTATTAACTAACGATGTTGATCATCTTTTCATGACCCTATTTGTCACTTGTATAATCTCTTGGATGAAGTGTTTGTTTAATTGTTTGCTCATTTATTTATTGGCATGTCTATTACTGACAACACGCCAGGGATTTTCCATATTTTGGATTCAGGGCTATATTTTCTATATTTTGGATACAGGTCCTTTATCAGATAAATGACTTGCAAATATTTTTTTCCCAGTCAGTGGCTTGCTTTTCATTCTCTCAGCAGTGTCTTTGGAAGAGTAGACTTTTTTTTTTTTCTTTTCATTTTGAGGTGGTCTAATTTATCAATTCGTTTATTTGTGGATTGTGTTTTGGGTGTGGTATCTAATAAATCTTCACCTAAGCCAAGGTCAGAAGGATTTTCTTCCATGTTTTCCTCTCCTGTGTTTTCTCCTATGTTTTTATAGCTTTAGGTTTTATATTGAGGTCTATGGTCCATTCTCATTAGACTTCTATATGGGGTGATTATATGGTCGCCGTTTCTATTTGTTTTTATAGTCTAGGTCGTTTTGCTATCCATACGTGAATTTTAAATTCAGCTGTTGATTTCCAATAATAATAATAATAATTAATAATAATAATAATAATAATAAGGCCCACTAAGATTTTGATTTGGATTGTATTGTATCCATAGATGAGTGTGGGGATTTCCCATCCTAACAATTTTTGTCTTAACAATAGTGAGTTTTCCAACCCAAAGATATGGAAAAATGTCCCAGAGACAGACTTTAGATCTACTACAGAAAAATAAATCACTAAAATAAAGTTGTTATGGTACTTTCCACTTGGTAGGTGTGATTAGAATTGGGTTTGTTGAATTGTGGATTTTTTCTTCATTACCCTTCCATAAATCCACTTCCGTGAATTCCTGGAAACTTGAATAGTAAAAGAGAAAGTGGGACAAAGCATGCATGTATTGGGGTCTGTATGCATGTTTGTAATTATGTATGTTTGCATGCATGTACGCTTAAATCGGTAAAACCGCGAGGAGTATTTATTTTGAGAAATAGGTGGTGTTAATTGCTTCACATCGTGTCTGTGCTATACAGATCTTAGTAATATTAGGAACGAAAAGAGAGTGGTGGTGGCTTGTTGTTTTTCCAGCATTCTTGGGTGAGCATGGCTTCCATGGTGACTGTGCCTGCTGTGGGATTTGGAGCAGACTGAGCTTCCATTCAGGGCTCTTGCCTGAATCACTTGTTACTATGATAGTTGGTCAAGTGTTGTTTTTCTAATTCTGTCATTCCTTCTGGATATAGTTGGCATCTGACTGTATGGTAGACCTTCCCTTCTGCTCTAAGGTTTATTTAGTTATGTGTTCATTCAAGTATTTATTTATGTCAGAATGACCCATAGATTCTTATTTGTCCCAGAGTGTTAGCATTTGTTACTCTATTTATTTTGATTCTGGAATTGTCCCAGAACTGGGCAGTGTTAGCTCTTCAAGTTGGCCTCTGCATCCATTCGACACCTCCCTACATTTCTTTGAATATGTACTTTGTTCTCTGGGCCTATTTCTCCATGCGTAGAAAGGAAGTAGTGATGCCACCTCAGCAGACTACTTTGAGGACTTGAATTGACAAAGTCTGAAAATAACAACCCACTATGTGTGGCATCTAGAAAGCCCTCAGCAAATATGATTAGTTGCCCATTCCAGCTTTGTCTCCTTCATTCTGTCAGTGTGATGCCTCTGACATGAACATCATAGCATGACTTCCTAGAGAAAATACTTGGATATGGAGCTGCAAGCAGAGATGAGCCCACATTTCCATGATGTGAGAACTTCAGTGCCACTGCTGTGTGCAGGAAGAGGCTGTGGAATGGAGCTGACAAGGAGGCACAGTGTCATTGCACAGCTTCCAGTGACCTGAGTGGAGACAGGCAAGCACGTCCTCACCCCTTTCCTCTGCCTTTCATGCATTCTCCTTTCCTCTCCCCTTCCTCTCTATTCTATGTGCTCTCTGATCTCCTGACTCTCCCTTCTAGTGGGACATCAGAGAAAGTGTGTGAACTCTGAGCCCCAGAAACAGGAGGTGATAGAGAAGGAAAAGGTGTGATGTCCAGTGTCCTAGACAATTTTCTGGAGCAAGAGTGAAGAGATCAGGGTCCCATCATTGGTGCACTTTAGTTAAATCACTATCCTTCCACTAGCCTCATCTATACGATGGGATAACAATACCCAATCCAACCACTCAGGAATATTGCAGACTTTAAGTGTGATCCCATGTGGAAAAGAAATCTTTGGTCATAGGTAGGAAGGAAAGACCAGTGCCCTCTGAGTAATCATATTAGCAGACACTCAGACACCACCCTGATATCACAGAAGTCTGCATGGTAGACATCACATTAATGCTACACAAATTTCAACTGTTTAGGTCAGGATTTCTCCAAGTGCGGTTCTCAGAGCACTTCTTTAATAAATAGGGAGTGCTTGTTAAATTTCCAAATTCCTGGGGCCACCCTAGGTCTCCTGAATCAAAACCAGAGAGGTGGTATGGGAAGTCTCTACATTTTGAGTGATATCTACAGCTCTTTCTGGCACCCATCCAAGTTTAAAAAGCACTGCTGAGGATTTGCAATAAACACTCATTTAAAAATTTGAATTCCCTGATGTTTAATCTCCTTGTCAACTTCTCCTGCCATTCAGTTCTAAATATCTGTGTCTTCTCCAGTGTGTCCCATAGGAATCAATCCCTTCTTGTAAGTAATATTTATTCAGTGATTCATATGTGAGGCACTGAACCAGAATAGGGGACACAGCACAGAGAACAAGATAAAAAGAACAAGATAAAAAAAGATAAAAAGAACAAGAGAAACAAGATAAAAAACAGGCCTTGTTCTAGTTTTGGAACACTGGAAATAAGCAGAAAAATCAATAAGTGGGAGAATTCTATATGGGGATTTGTGCTTTAAGAAACATGAACACATGAATCGAGTAGAAAATGACCGGTCAGGGACGACTATAAATGGGACTGTCAGTGAAGCTCTTTCTCAGGAAGTACATTTGAATCGACTCCTGCACAACAAGAAAAAAAAAAAAAACAGGCTTGGGCAGGCCTTTTTGTGTATGCATGAGCAAAGTGTGTGAGTACCAGTTTTCTAGGAGCAGACACAAATAGACACATGAAAAACTTCAATGGGCTGGAGCTTGTCAGACACAATACAGATGAGGATAGGAGATGAAGTCAAATAGGAAGACAAGAGCCAATCCAGTGACTGTAAGAAGAAATGAAGTATTCACATTCACGCAATTTATAAGTGGCAGAACTAGGGTTTAGACCTAGTCTACCTTCAGAGCCCACATTCCTAACCAGTACACTTAGCAAGACGAAAAAGACATGTGTTGAACTATGTCAACCCATGGTGGCTGATGTTAAGCTGGGGTCTCTTGGTACTCTAAAAAGCAAGCAAACAAACAAATAAATAAATAAACAAAACCAACTCTCTGAGGTGGCTCACAGGGCCCGTTTGGGTGGATACTATATTTGGGAAGCATTTTGCCATGTGCTAGGTGGTAATTATTTAATAAAACAGAAAGGTAACAATCATAAAAACAGAAAAGTTAATAATCATCACAGTCACTACACATTAGACAACTTGGCTATTAAGATAATTCTTTGGACACCCATGGCTAATTTTTTGCCCCCTGTTATTAACTCAGAGTGCCAATTTCCAGATGGGGATCGCATTTCTCTATGCCTTGCTTGTTGGCAGGCAGGGCTGGTCTGATCCTCTTTGGCAAATGAGGTCAGATGGAGTGTCATCTAGAGGTAGTAGGTTAGGTCTTCCACTGTGGCCAGGTATGTCTCCTGTCATGCACCCAGTTGCCTGTCCATCAGACAGCATTAACTTTGTTCCTATGTTTAGTAAGTCACTTTGCAAGGATTCAAAGGATACATATTTGAGATTACCCTGCAGGTAATATAAGAAGACACTGTATCAGTCATCATTCCCCAGCGAAATAGAACCCATAGGATGTGTTGTACGTGTGTAGAGATAGATAGATGATAGATAGATAGATAGATAGATAGATAGATGATAGGTAGATAGATAGATAGGTAGATGATAGGTAGATAGATAGATAGATGATAGGTAGATAGATAGATAGATAGATATAGGTAGACATAGGTTTGAAGGAATTGGTTCACACGGTTATGGAGGCTGAAGGCCATCTGCTACCTAGTTCACCCTTGCTTGGGGGAGGTGAATCTTTTGTTCTATTCAGGCCTTCGACTGATTGGATGAGGCCTACTCACATAATGATTTATGCAAAGTCACCAATTTACATGTTATTCCCATTCAAAAACACTGACAGAAACATCCACAATAATGTTTGACCAAATACCTGGATAGTGTGGCCAAGGCAAGCTGACACATAAAATTAACCATCATAGATGTTCTAAGTACCTTGAAATAAAAGGAAACAAAGTACTTCTTTTCCTCTCTTTCTCCAACCATCTAGAATAAACAGTTTCCAGCTGTATGACACAACTACTAGCAAAACAACCAGGTAAGGAGCTGGGCTACCTCCACCCATGAAGATCCCTTTTTCAGAAAGCCCTGGGTAAACCTAGATAACTGAGCCCTTGAGTGACCCCACTTTTCCCTTCCTATGTCTTAATTCCTGCTGTCATGATTTAAATTAGCCAATAAAGAGTGAACACACAAAACCCTAGACACGCCAGTCTTCAATGCTAATAAAGGCAAATCCCAGGTCCCTGATCACTTCCCCCCTCTTTACCTCGCCCCCCACAACAACATGCTGTGTAGCCCTCAGGTGTTCCATGTGTCCTCCTGGATCTGTGAGTAATAGATTTCGTTCCTCAAAGTTCCCTGATGGCTTTTTGCTGAAGCACATCCTGCAATAATAATGCAATCATAATAAACCACAAGGAAGAACCACAAGGGGCAGTCCAGCCACAACATTGGCCCCTGTGGGGGAAATGTCTGTGGGGTCTTCCTAGGAGCAATATGGGTGTAGATGAGTGCATCAGGCATTCCTAGCCACTATCAATAGGCTGGCCCTTGTGATATTGATAGTGACGCTATCACTATCATTAGGCTGGGACTAACACAACAGTAGAGTATTGCATTGTGTGGCTATTTCACAACCTATATGCTTGTTAGGGGGATTTGGGTATTTTCCATATTTGACTTATTATCATAATGAGGCTCTGAACATTCTTGTACATGTCTTTCGGGTGGACATTTATTTTCTTTCTCTTGGGCATGTCTCAAAGGGTGGCATTTCCAAGTCATAGAGTGTGTTCACATTGAGCTCAGAAGATACTACCAAGCAGTTTTTCAAAATGTTTGTTCTAATCTGCATGCCCACCAGCAGTGTGTGAGAGTTGCACTGCTCCACATCCTCACCAACGCTTGGTATTTTCCATCTTTTTCATTTTTGTTGTTTTGGTGGTATCCCATTGCGGTGTTAATTTTAATTTATCTGTTTTAATTTCTCTTGAACTTAACTCTCTCTGAAGTTTTTAGTCTCTTTTACTCTAAAGAAATTCCACCCTCTTTTTTTTCTAACCTCCCGATTTATTTACTTAAGAAACTGGATCTTTTTCCTGTGGAGTTTGCATTCTGGGTTTTTGCCAGTTGTATCCTTATTGTGTTTATTATGCTCCTATGGCTTTCTTCTTTCCTTTAAATCAGTAATTAGATTTAGAGCCTTGCTTAGATTTGGATCTTTTGGCAAGAGTACCTCAGATGTGGTGATGGACTTCCCATAGCCTTACACCAGGAGCCTAGTAGTGTCTGGTGGTATCCCTTCCTGCGATGATGAGATCGATCACTAGGCTCAACAGTTGTCAGCCTGATCCAGCCAGTATAAAATCTTCCACCTGCTTTTCACCTCATGTTTTTCACCGTTTCTAATGATTATGGCCTAGAACTGCATTTCAGTAAGGTTACAAAAGCACGATGTACTAATTCTTTGATTTCTTCTGCGTGTTATTAGCTGACATCCTTTTATAAAAGAAACTTCCCCTCATCAACTGTTAGGTTAAGCTTAAGTATAGGAAGCACAGGAGGGTAAGGCGAATGCTTAGTTCTTTTGCAATATTTCCACAATCTAAAACGATGAGTTATTTTCCTAGGATCCTCAAAGGTGAGCAATGAGTTGGCTTTTTTTTTTCTTTTTTTTTTTTTCAGATTCTTATCATGAGTTCAGGGATGTTTCTGTATCTGATGTGCTTTAGTATCTTTGGCCGGTGGGAGCCCCTTCAAATTGGCTTCTTACTCTTTTTGACATGCTTTCTGGCATGAGTTCAGTCCAGACTCACCTGGTACAACCCCAACTTAGACCAGGAATCAGTCATTTAGTGGGAAATGTGCTTAAAGGATTCCGTCTGGGGACTAGAATTGCTCTTTGCTACTGGGTTTCTCATTGTTTCTTGCCTTTTCCAGGTCATGGACCCTGTGAATCTATGTTATATTTTTTAGAGAATATACATCATCAACTTACATCTTGGGCTGTCCCCCGTCCCTTTATAGGCAAGCATTTTTTATCATCTTTTGTTTTAACCATACAGGTTTTTTTTTAATATAAGGAAATACATCATGTGTTTTAATTTTCTATACCTTTCATAGGTAAAAGTTGTTATATTCTACACCAGTGCTGTGCAGTAGAAATTTCCGCAGAGAGAAATATTCTGTATCTGCACTGTCCAACACAGTGGCAACTAGCTACATGAATGTTGTATTTGGGAATTAAACATTTAGCACCCAAAATGTCGCAACTGAGACTGAGCAACTGATTTTGAAATTCCGTGTACTTTAATTTAATTTAATGTAAATACTTGTTCCTGACTGGTGGCTACCATACTGGACAGTAGCAGCTCTGCACACTTTTATGCACCTGGATTTTTTCACTTAACGATATATCTTAGAGATTACTTCAAAGCACTATAGGTAGAGTCGTTGGTTTTTATGGCTGCATAGTACTCCAGGATGTATATATACCATGGTTTATTCAACCAACCCCCTATTGGTGGACATGTCTCTTTTTCTTGTCTTCTTTATGAATTGTTATGCCAGGAATGGCTTTGTGCTTATGCTTTTTTTTTTTTTTTGCATTTTTTTGGGGGGATAGATTCTTAGAAGACAAATTGCTGGTTCCAAGTGTAAGTACCCTACTAATTTTATAAGATAATATCAAATCCCCTGAATGGGGGTTGTACCATGTACCATTACTGCAAACAATGCTTGAGACTGCCTCTTTCTTCACAGACGAGGTAAATAATGAAAAGAGGCATCACAGTTTATTTTTCTTTGCATCTCCTATCAAGAGTAAGATTTACAAAGAGGTGAAAGACCTGTACTCTGAAAACTACAAAACACTGATGAAAGAAATTGATGGGGCACCTGGGTGGCCCAGTCATTTAAGCATCTGACTTTGGCTCAGGTAATGATCTCACGATTTGTGGGTTCGAGCCCTGCATCAGGCTCTGTGGCGACACCTTGGAGCCTGGAGTCTGCTTCAGATCCTCTGTCTCCTTCTCTCTTTGCCTCTCTCTCTCTCTCTCTCTGTCTCTGTTTCTCTCTCTCCTTTTATCAAAAATAAATAAATATTACCAAAATAAAAAAAATAAATTGAAGACAACACAAAGAAATGGAAAGACATTCCATGCTCACGGATTGGAAAAAACAAATATTGTTAAAATGTCTATACTACCCAAAGCAATTTACACCTTTAATGAAATCCCTATCAAAATACCAACAGAATTTTTCACGGAACAAGAAAAAAACAATCCTAAAATTTATATGAAACCACAAAAGACCCTGAATAGCCAAAACAACCTTGAAGAAGAAAAGCAAACCTGGAGGCATCGAAATTCCAGACTTCAACTTATGAAACAAAGCTGTGGTGATCAAAACAGTATGGTACTGGCACAAAAATAGACACACAGATCAGTGGAACAGAATAGAAAACCCAGAAATAACCCCACAATTATAAGGTCAATTACTCTCCAACAAAGCAGGAAAGAACATGCAATGGGAAAAAGACAGTCGTTTCAGCAAATGGTGTTGGTGAAACTGGTCACCTACATGCAAAAGAATGAAACTGGAACCACTTTCTGTCACCATACACAAAATAAATTCAAAATGGGTTAAAGACTTAATGTGAGACCTGAAACCATAAAAATCCTAGAAAGCAGTAATTTCTCTGAGGTCAGCTTAGCAACTTTTTTTTTTCTAAATAGGTCACCTGAGGCAATGGAACCTAAAGCAAAAATAAACTATTGGACTACATCAAACAAACTAAGAAGCTTCTGCACAGTGAAGGAAACAACAGAACTAAAAGGCAACCTACTGGATGGGAGAAGATATTTACAAATGGCATGTCCAATAAAGGGTTGGTATCCAAAATCTATAAAGAACTCATACAACTCAGCACCCAAAAACCAAATAATCCAATTAAAAAATAGGCAGAAGACATGAACAGACCTTTCTCCAAAGAAGACATCCAGAGAGATGGCCAACAGACACATGAAAAGGTTCTCAGCATCACTTATCATCAGAGAAGTGCAAATCAAAACCACAATGAGATATCACCTCACACCTGTCAGAATGGCTAAAAATCAAAGTCAGAAGAAATGACAAGTGTTGGGGACGATGTGGAGAAAAAGCAACACTCATGCACTGTTGGTGGGAATGCAAAATGATGCAATCACTGTGGAAGACAGTATGGAGGCTCCTCAAAAAGTTAAAAATTGAACTATCCTACAATCCAGTAATTGCAATACTGGGTTTTTACCCAAAGAATATGAGAAAACCAAGTCAAAGTGATACATGCACCCCTATGTTTATTGCAGCATTACTTACTATAGCCAAGTTATGGAAGCAGCCCAAGTCCTCATCGATTGATGAATGGATAAAGAAGTGGGATATATATGCAATGGAATATTATTCAGCCATAAAAACAAGAATGAAATCTTCCCATTGGCAATAACATGGATGGAGCTAGAGTATAATGCTAAGTGAAATAAGTCAGTCAGAGAAAGACAAATACCATGATTTCATTCATATGTGGAATTTAAGAAACAAAACGAACAAGCAAAGGGTAAAAAGAGAACAGGAGAGATAAACCAAGAAACAGACTCTTAACTATAGAGAACAAACTGATGGCTACCAGAGGGGAGGTGGAGGGGATGGGTGAAATAGGTGATGGAGATTAAGGAGTATACTTGTCCTGATGAGCACTGGGTGATTAAAATAGAAACTTAAAAAAAGAGCAAGATTTAGCATTCTTTTATATGTTTAAGAAGCATTTTCTTGGTGAAACACCTGTTTGTATCTAGTGCCTTTGCTGCCTCACATGTTGTGATTTGCCCTTGCTTTTCCACAATCTCTGTTACAAGGTATACAAACCTTCTGACCTAACTTGTAAGTATTGTGCCCTGTTTGTAATTTTTCACATTAGTTTGCTCATGGGATTTTTTTTTTTGCCGTGCAATTTTTTTTAATATGAAATTTATTGTCAAATTGGTTTCCATACAACACCCAGTGCTCATCCCAAAAGGTACCCTCCTCAATACCCATCACCCACCCTCACCTCTCTCCCACCCCCCATCAACCCTCAGTTTGTTCTCAGTTTTTAAGAGTCTCTTATGTTTTGGCTCCCTCCCTCTCTAACCTCTTTTTTATTTTTTTTCTTCCCACACCCCATGGTCTTCTGTTAAGTTTCTCAGGATCCATATAAATGTGAAAACATATGATATCTGTCTTTCTCTACATGACTTATTTCACCTAGCATAACACTCTCCAGTTCCATCCACATTGCTACAAAAGGCCATATTTCATTCTTTCTCATTTCCACATAGTATTCCATTGTGTATATAAACCACAATTTCTTTATCCATTCATCAGTTGAGGGACATTTGGGCTCTTTCCATAGCATGGCCGTTGTTTAAAGTGCTGCTATAAACATTGGGATACAAGTGCCCCTATGCATGAGCACTCCTATAACCTTTGGGTAAATTCCTAGCAGTGCAATAATTGCTGGGTCATAGGGTAGATCTATTTTTAATTTTTTGAGGAACCTCCACACTGTTTTCCAGAGCGGCTGCACCAGTTTGCATTCCCACCAACAGTGAAAGAGGGTTCCCGTTTCTCCACATCCTCATCAGCATCTATAGTCTCATGATTTGTTCATTTTAGCCACTCTGACTGGCATGAGGTGATATCTGAGTGTGGTTTTGGTTTGTATTTCCCTGATGAGGAACGACGTTGAACACCTTTTCATGTGCCTGTTGGCCATCCGGATGTCTTTGTTACAGTAGTGTCTATTCATGTTTTCTGCCCATTTCTTCACTGGATTATTCGTTTCTCAAGTGTGGAGTTTGGTGAGCTCTTTATAGATTTTGGATACTAGCCCTTTGTCCGATATGTCATTTGCAAATATCTTTTCCCATTCCGTTGCTTGCCTTTAGTTTTGTTGATTGTTTCCTTTGCAGTGCAGAAGCCTTTTATCTTCATGAGGTCCCAATAGGTCATGTTTGCTTTTAATTCCCTTGCCTTTGGCGATGTGTCAAGTAAGAAATTGCTGCAGCTGAGGTCAGAGAGGTTTTTTCCTGCTTTCTCCTCTAGGGTTTTGATGGTTTCCTGTCTCACATTCAGGTCCTTTAACCATTTTGAGTTTATTTTGTGAATGGTGTGAGAAAGTGGTCTAGTTTCTTCTTTCTGAATGTTGCTGTCCAGTTCTCCCAGCACCATTTGTTAAAGACACTGTCTTTTTTCCATTGGATGTTCTTTCCTGCTTTGTCAAAGATTACTTGTCCATACTTTTGTGGGTCTAATTCTAGGTTGTCTATTCTATTCCATTGGTCTATGTGTCTGTTTTTGTGTCAATACTATGCTGTCTTGATGATTACAGCTTTGTAGTAGAGGCTAATGTCTGGGATTGTGATGCCTCCAGCTTTGATCGTCTTCTTCAAAATGACTTGGGCTGTTCGGAGTCTTTTGTGGTTCCATACAAATTTGAGGATTTCTTGTTCTAGCTTTGAGAAGAATGCTGGTGCAATTTTGATTGGGATTGCAGTGAATGTGTAGATAGCTTTGGGTAGTATTGACATTTTAACAATATTTATTCTTCCAATCCATGACCACGGAATGTTTTTCCATTTCTTTATATCTTCTTCAATTTCCTTCATAAGCTTCTTATAGTTTCAGCATACAGATCTTTTACATCTTTGGTTAGATTTATCCCTAGGTGTTTTATGCTTCTTGGCGCAATTGTGAATGGGATCAGTTTCTTTATTTGACTTTCTGTTGCTTCTTTTTTAGTGTATAAGAATGCAACTGATTTCTGCACATTGATTTTGTATCTTGCGACTTTGCTGAATTCATGTATGCATTCTAGCAGACTCTTGGTGGAGTCTATCGGATTTTCCATGTATAACATCATGTCATCTGCAAAAAGTGACAGCTTGACTTCATCTTTGCCAATTTTGATGCCTTTGATTTCCTTTTGTTGTCTGATTGCTGATGCTAGAACTTCCAACACTATGTGAAGCAACAGCAATGAGAGTGGACATCCCTGTCGTGTTCCTGATCTCGGGGGGAAAGCTCTCAGTTTTTCCCCATTGAGGATCATATTAGCTGTGGGCTTTTCATAAACGGCCTTCATGATGTTTACGTATGTTCCTTCTTCTGACTTTCTCGAGGGTTTTTATTAAGAAAGGATGCTGAATTTTGTTAAATGCTTTCTCTGCATCGATAGACAGGATCATATCATTCTTCTCTTCTTTTACTACTGTGATGTATCACGTTGACTGATTTGCTAATGTTGAACCAGCACTGCAGTCCAGGAATGAATCCCACTTGATCATGGTGTCTAACTCTTTTTATATGCTGTTGAATTCGATTTGCTATTATCTTATTGAGAATTTTTGCATCCATATTCATCAGGGATATTGGCCTGTAGTACTCTTTTTTTGCTGGGTCTCTGTCTGGTTTAGGAATCAAAGTAATGCTGGCTTCATAGAATGAGTCAGGAAGGTTGCTTTCCCTTTCTATTTTTTGGAAAAGCTTGAGAAGGATAGGTATTATCACTGCTTTAAATGTCTGGTAGAATTCCCCAGGGAAGCCATATGGTCCTGGACTCTTAATTGTTGGCAGATTTTTGATAACTGCTTCAATTTCTTCGCTGGTTATGGGACTGTTCAAGTTTTCTATTTCTTCCTCTTTGAGTTTTGGAAGTCCATGGGTTCTTAGGAATTTGTTCATTTCTTCCAGGTTGCCCAGTTTGTTGGCATATAATTTTTAAGAGTATTCCCTGATAATTGCTTGTATTTCTGAGGGATTGGTTGTAATAATTCCATTTTCACTCAGGATTTTATCTCTTTCTGTCATCTCCCTTTTCTTTTTGAGAAGTATGGATAGACGTTTATCAATTTTGTTTATTTTTTCAAAAAGCAACTTTTGGTTTCATTGATCTGCTCTACAGTTATTTTAGATTCTATATTGTTTATTTCTGATCTGATCTTTAATATTTCTCTTCTTCTGCTGGGTTTAGGCTGTCTTTGCTGTTCTGCTTCTATTTCCTTTAGGTGTGCTGTTAGATTTCATATTTGGGATTTTTCTTGTTTCTTGAGATAGGCCTGGATGGCAGTGTTTTTTCCTCTTAGGACTGCCTTCGCTGCATCCCAAAGTGTTTGGATTGTTGTATTTTCATTTTCGTTTATTTCCATATATTTTTTAATTTCTTCTCTAATTGCCAGGTTGACCCACTCATTCTTTAGTAGGGTGTTCTTTAACCTCCATGCTTTTGGAGGTTTTCCAGACTTTTTCCTGTGGTTGATTTCAAGCTTCATAGCATTGTGGTCTGAAAGTATGCATGGTCTGATCTCAATTCTTGTATACTTATGAAGGGCTTTTTTGTGACCCAGTAAGTGATCTATCTAGAGAATGTCCCATGTGCACTCGAGAAGAAAGTATATTCTGTTGCTTTGGGATGCAGAGTTCTAAATATATCTGTCAAGTCCATCTGATCCAATGTATCATTCAGGGCCCTTGTTTCTTTATTGATCCGTGTGTCTAGATGATCTATCCATTGTTCTAAGTGGAGTATTAAAGTCCCCTGCAGTTACCACATTCTTATCAATAAGGTGCTTATGCTGGTGATTAATTGTTTTATATATTTGGGGGCTCCTGTATTTGGTGCATAGACATTTATAATTGTTAGCTCTTCCTGATGGATAAACCCTGTGATTATTATATAATGCCCTTCTTCATCTCTTGTTACATACAGCCTTTAATTTAAAGTCTATTTTGTCTGCTCTAAGTATGGCTACTCCAGCCTTCTTTTGTCTTCCAGTAGCATGATAGATAGTTCTCCATCCCCTCACTTTCAATCTGAAGGTGTCCTCAGGTCTAAAATGAGTCTCTTGTAGACAGCAAATAGATGGGTCTTGTTTTTTTTATCCATTATGATACCCTATGTCTTTTGATTGGAGCATTTAGTCCATTTATATTCAATGTTATTTTAGACAGATGTGGGTTTAGAGTCATTGTGATGTCTGTAGTTTTCATGATTGTTGTGATGTCTCTGGTACTTTGTGGTCCTTGCAACATTTCACTCACAGAATTCCCCTTAAGGTCTCTTGTAGGGCTGTTTTAGTGGTGATTAATTCCTTCAGATTTTGTATGTTTTGGAAGACCTTTATCTCTCCTTCTATTCTAAAACACAGACTTGATGGATAAAGGATTTTAGGCTGCATTTTTTTTTTCTGTTCATCACATTGGAGATTTCCTGCCATTCCTTTCTGGCCTGCCTAGTTTCAGTAGATAGATCCGTCACTGGTCTTATCAGTCTCCCTTTATATGTTAGAGTGTGTTTATCCCTAGCTGCTTTCAGAATTTTCTCTTTGTCCCTGTATTTTGCCAGTTTCTCTATGATATGTCACGCAGAAGATTAATTCAAGTTACCTCTGAAGGGAGTTATCTGTGCCTCTTGGATTTCATTGCCTATTTCCTTCCCCAGATCAGGGAAGTTCTCAGCTATGATTTGTTCAAGTACACCTTCATCCCGTTCTCTTCTTCTTCTTCTTCTTCTTCTTCTTCTTCTGGAATTCCTCTGATACACATATTGTTCCGTTTGATTGCATCACTCAGTTCTCTAATTCTCTCCTCATACTCCTGGATTTTTTATATTTCTTTTTCTCAGCTTCCTCTTTTTCCATAGTTTTATCTTCGAATTCACCTATTCTCTCCTCTGCCTCTTGAATCCGAGCTGGGGTCGCCTCCATTTTTTTTCTTTTTTTTTCAATATATAAAATTTATTGTCAAATTGGTTTCCATACACCACCCAGTGCTCATCCCAAAAGGTGCCCTCCTCAATACCCATCACCCACCCTCCCCTCCCTCCCACACCCCATCAACCCTCAGTATGTTCTCATATTTTAAGAGTCTCTTATCGTTTGGCTCTCTCCTACTCTAACCTCTTTTTTTTTCCTTCCCCTCCCCCATGGGTTTCTGTTAACTTTCTCAGGATCCACAAAAGAGTGAAACCATATGGTATCTGTCTTTCTCTGTATGGCTTATTTCACTTAGCATCACAGTCTCTAGTTCCATCCATGTTGCTACAAAGGGCCATATTTCATTCTTTCTCATTGCCACTTAGTACTCCATTGTGTATCTAAACCACAGTTTCTTTATCCATTCATCAGTTGATGGACATTTAGGCTCTTTCCATAATGTGGCAATTGTTGAGAGTGCTGCTATGAACATTGGGGTACAAGTGCCCCTATGCATCAGCACTCCTGTATCCCTCGGGTAAATTCCTAGCAGTGCTATTCCTGGGTCATAGGGTAGGTCTATTTTTAATTTTTTGAGGAAGTGCCACACTGTTTTCCAGAGTGGCTGCACCAATTTGCATTCCCACCAACAGTGCAAGAGGGTTCCCTTTTCTCCAAATCCTATCCAGCATCTATAGTCTCCTGATTTGTTCATTTTGGCCACTATATCTGAAGGAGGTTTTGATTTGTATTTCCCTGATGAGGAGCGACGTTGAGCATCTTTTCATGTGCCTGTTGGCCATCCGAATGTCTTCTTTAGAGAAGTGTCTATTCATGTTTTCTGCCCATTTCTTCACTGGGTTATTTGTTTTTCAGGTGTGGAGTTTGGTGAGCTCTTTATAGATTTTGGATATTAGCCCTTTGTCCGATATGTCATTTGCAAATATCTTTTCCCATTCCATCGGTTGCCTTTTAGAGTTGTTGGTTGTTTCCTTTGCTGTGAAGAAGCTTTTTATCTTCATAAGGTCCCAGTAGTTCATTTTTGCTTTTAATTCCCTTGCCTTTGGCGATGTGTCAAGTAAGAAATTGCTGCAGCTGAGGTCAGAGAGGTTTTTTCCTGCTTTCTCCTCTAGGGTTTTGATGGTTTCCTGTCTCACATTCAGGTGCTTTATCCATTTTGAGTTTATTTTGTGAATGGTGTGAGAAAGTGGTCTAGTTTCAATCTTCTGCATGTTGCTGTCCAGTTCTCCCAGCACCATTTGTTAAAGAGACTGTCTTTTTTTCCATTGGATGTTCTTACCTGCTTTGTCAAAGATTAGTTGGCCATACGTTTGTGGGTATAGTTCTGGGGTGTCTATTCTATTCCATTGGTCTCTGTGTCTGTTTTTGTGCCAATACCGTGCTGTCTTGATGATGACAGCTTTGTAGTAGAGGCTAAAGTCTGGGATTGTGATGCCTCCTGGTTTGGTCTTCTTCTTCAAAATTACTTTGGCTATTCAGGGCCTTTTGTGGTTCCATATGAATTTTAGGATGGCTTGTTCTAGCTTCGAGAAGAATGCTGGTGCAATTTTGATTGGGATTGCATTGAATGTGTAGATAGCTTTGGGTAGTATTGACATTTTGACAATATTTATTCTTCCAAACCATGAGCACGGAATGTTTTTCCATTTCTTTGTAACTTCTTCAATTTCCTTCATAAGCTTTCTATAGTTTTCAGCATACAGATCTTTTACATCCTTGGTTAGATTTATCCCTAGGTATTTTATGCTTCTTGGTGCAATTGTGAATGGGATCAGTTTCTTTATTTGTCTTTCTGTTACTTCATTATTAGTGTATAAGAATGCAACTGATTTCTGTACATTGATTTTGTATCCTGCGACATGGCTGAATTCATGTATCAGTTCTAGCAGACATTTGGTGGAGTCTATCGGGTTTTCCAAGTATACTATCATGTCATCTGCAAAAAGTGACAGCTTGACTTCATCTTTGCCGACTTTGATGCCTTTGATTTCCTTTTGTTGTCTGATTGCTGATGCTAGAACTTCCAACACTATGTTCAACAACAGCAGTGAGAGTGGGCATCTCTGTCGTGTTCCTGATCTTAAGGAGAAAGCTCTCAGTTTTTCCCCATTGAGCATGATGTTAGCTGTGGGCTTTTCATAAATGGCGCTGATGATGTTTAAGTATGTTCCTTCTATCCCGACTTTCTCAAGTGTTTTTATTAAGAAAGGGTGCTGAATTTTGTGAAAGGACTTTTCTGCATCGATTGACAGGATAATATGGTTCTTATCTTTTCTTTTATTAATGTGATGTATCCCGTTGATTGATTTGCGAATATTGAACCAGCCCTGCAGCCCAGGAATGAGCCCCACTTGATCATGGTGAATAATTCTTTTTATATGCTGTTGAATTCGATTTGCTAGTATCTTATTGAGAATTTTTGCATCCATATTCATCAGGGATGTTGGCCTGTAGTTCTCCTTTTTTACTGGGTCTCTGTCTGGTTTAGGAATCAAAGTAATACTGGTTTCCTTGAATCAGTCTGGAAGTTTTCTTTCCCTTTCTATTTTTTCGAAAAGCTTGAGAAGGATAGGTATTATATCTGCTTTAAACGTCTGGTAGAACTCCCCTGGGGAGCCATCTGGTCCTGGACTCTTAATTGTTGGGAGATTTTTGATGACTGATTCAATTTCTTCGCTGGTTATGGGTCCGTTCAAGCTTTCTATTTCCTCCTGATTGAGTTTTGGAAGAGTGTGGGTGTTTAGGAATTTGTCCATTTCTTCCAGGTTGCCCAGTTTGTTGGCATATAATTTTTCATAGTATTCCCTGATAATTGCTTGTATCTCTGAGGGATTGGTTGTAATAGTTCCATTTTCATTCATGATTTTATCTATTTGGGGCATCTCCCATTTCTTTTTGAGAAGCCTGGCTAGAGGTGTATCAATTTTGTTTCTTTTTTCAAAAAGCCAACTCTTGGTTTCGTTGATCTGCTCTACAGTTTTTTTAGACTCTATATTGTTTATTTCTGCTCTGATCTTTATTGTTTCTCTTCTTCTGCTGGGTTTAGGCTGTCTTTGCTGTTCTGCTTCTATTTCCTTTAGGTGTGCTGTTGGATTTTGTATTTGGGATTTTTCTTGTTTCTGGAGATAGGCCTGGATGGCAGTGTTTTTTCCTCTTAGGACTGCCTTCGCTGCATCCCAAAGTGTTTGGATTGTTGTATTTTCATTTTCGTTTATTTCCGTATATTTTTTAATTTCTTCTCTAATTGCCTGGTTGACCCATTCATTCTTTAGTAGGGTGTTCTTTAACCTCCATGCTTTTGGAGGTTTTCCAGACTTTTTCCTGTGGTTGATTTCAAGCTTCATAGCATTGTGGTCTGAAAGTATGCATGGTCTGATCTCAATTCTTGTATACTTATGAAAGACTGTTTTGTGACCCAGTAGGTGATCTATCTTGGAGAATGTTCCATGTACACTCGAGAAGAAAGTATATTCTGTTGCTTTGGGATGCAGAGTTCTAAATATATCTGTCAAGTCCATCTGATCCAATGTATCATTCAGGGCCCATGTTTCCTTATTGACCGTGTGTCTAGATGATCTATCCATTGTTGTAAGTGGAGTATTAAAGTACCTTGCAATTACCACATTCTTAGCAATAAGGTTGCTTATGTTTGTGAGTAATTGTTTTATACATTTGGGGGCTCCCATATTCGGCGCATAGACATTTATAATTGTTAGCTCTTCCTGATGGATAGACCCTGTGATTATTATATAATGCCCTTCTTCATCTCTTGTTACAATCTTTGACTGAAAGTCTATTTTGTCTGCTCTAAGTACGGCTACTCCAGCTTTCTTGTGACTTCCAGTGGCATGATAAATACTTCTCCATCCCCTCACTCTCAATCTGAAGGTGTCCTCAGGTCAAAACTTAGTCTCTTGTAGAGAGCAAATAGATGGGTCTTGTTTTTTTATCCATTCTGATACCCTATGTCTTTTCTTTGGGCATTTAGTCCATTTACATTCAGTGTCATTATAGAAAGATATGGGTTTAGAGTCGATGTGATGTCCATAGGTTTCATGCTTGTAGCGATGTCTCTGCTACTTTGTCTCACAGGATCCCCCTTAGGATCTCTTGTAGAGCTGGTTTAGTGGTGACGAATTCCTTCAGTTTTTGTTTGGGAAGACCTTTATCTCTCCTTCTATTCTAAATGACAGACTTGCTGGATAAAGGAATCTCGGCTGCATATTTTTTCTGTTCATCACATTGAAGATCTCCTGCCATTCCTTTCTGGCCTGCTAAGTTTCAGTAGAGAGATCGGTCACGAGTCTTATCGGTCTCCCTGTATATGTTCGAGCACGTTTATCCCTAGCTGCTTTCAGAATTTGCTCCTTATCCTTGTATTTTGCCAGTTTCACTATGATATGTCATGCAGATCAATTCCAGTTACGTCTGAAGGGAGTTCTCTATGCCTCTTGGATTTCAGTGCCTTTTTCCTTCCCCAGATCAGGGAAGTTCTCAGCTATTATTTCTTCAAGTATACCTTCAGCACCTTTCCCTCTCTCTTCCTCCTCTGGAATACCAATTATGCGTAGATTATTTCTCTTTAGTGCATCACTTAGTTCTCTAATTTTCCCCTTATAGTCCTGGAATTTTTATCTCTCTTTTTCTCAGCTTCTTCTTTTTCCATAATTTTATCTTCTAGTTCACCTATTCTCTCCTCTGCCTCTGCAATCTGAACCGTGGTTGTCTCCATTTTATTTTGCAGATCATTAATAGCATTATTTAGCTCCTCCTGGCTGTTCCTTAGTCCCTTGATCTCTGTAGCAAGGGATTCTCTGCTGTCCTTTATACTGTTTTCAAGCCCAGCGATTAATTTTATGACTATTATTCTAAATTCATTTTCTGTTATATTGGTTAAATCGTTTTTGATCAGTTCATTAGCTGTCGTTATTTCCGGGACATTTTTTTGAGGAGAATTCTCCTGTTTCGTCATTTTGGATAGCCCCTGGAGTGGTGCGGGACTGCGGGGCACTTCCCCTGTGCTCTCTTGAATAACTTGCGTTGGTGGGCGGGGCCACAGTCATACCTGATGTCTGCCCCCCAGCCCATCGCTGGGGCCACAGTCAGACTGGTGTGTGCCTTCTCTTTCCCTCTCCTAGGAGCAGGATTCACTGTGGGGTGGCGTGGCCCATCTGGGCTACTTGCACACTGCCAGGCTTGTGGTGCTGGGGATCTGGCGTATTAGCTGGGGTGGATCGGCAACGTGCACAGGGGCAGGAGGGACAGGCTCAGCTCACTTTTCCTTGGGAAATCCGCTTTGGGAGGGGCCCTGCAGCACCTGGAGGCAGTCAGACCCCCCGAGGGATGGATCCACAGAAGCACAGCATTTGGTGTTTGCGTGGTGCAAGCAAGTTCCTTCGCAGGAACTGGTTCCCTTTGGGATTTTGGCTGGGGGATAGGGGAGGGAGATGGCACTGGCGAGCGCCTTTGTTCCCCACCAAGCTGCGTTCTGTCGTCCAGGGCTCAAAAACTCTCCCTCCCGTTGTCCTCCGGCCTTCCCGTTCTCCGAGCAGAGCTGTTAACTTATAACCTTCCAGATGTTAAGTCCTGCTTGCTGTCAGAACACACTCCGTCCAGCCCCTCTGCTTTTGCAAGCCAGAGCTGGGGTCTCTGCTTGGCCGGTGGGCTGCCCCTCTGCCTCGGCTCCCTCCCGCCAGTCCGTGTAGCGCGCACTGCCTCTCCGCCCTTCCTACCTTCTTCCTTGGACATCTCATCTACGCTTGCCTCCGGAGAATCCATTCTGCTAGTCTTCTGGTGATTTTCTGGGTTATTTAGGCAGGTGTGGGTGGAATCTAAGTGATCCGCAGGACGCGGTGAGCTCAGCGTCCTCCTACGCCGCCATCTTCCCCTCGCCTCCATTTCATTCTGCACCTCATTTATAGCATTTTTCAGCTCCTCATGACTGTTTCCTAGTCCCTTGATATCTGTAGTAATAGATACTCTGCTGCCCTATATATTTATTTCAATCCCAGCGATTAATTTTATGACTATTTTTCTAAATTCCTGGTCCATTATAGGACTTAAATCATTTTTTATCAATTTGTTAGCTGTCACTACTTCCTGGAGTTCCTTTTGAGGAGAATTCTTCCGTTTCATCATTTTGGACAGTCCTTGGAGTGGCTCAGAACTGCGGGGCACTTCCCTTGTGCTGTCTGGAGTAACTTATGTTGGTGGGTGTGGCCGCAGTCACACCAGATGTCTATCCCCAGCCCACTGCTGGGGCCACAGACTGATGTGTACCTTATCTTCCCCTCTCCTAGGGGCAGGAATCACTGTGTAGTGATGTGGCCCCTGTCTGGGCTACTTGCACACTGCCAGGCTTGTGGTGCTGCTTTGGTGGAATCTGGCGTATTAGCCAGGGTGGATCCGAAAGGTGCACAGGGGCTTAGCTCACTTTGCCATCAGTGGTCCCCTGTGGGAGGGGCCCTGCAGCACCAGGATGGAGGCAGACCCGTCAGAGGGATGGATCCACAGAGGCATAGTGTTGGGTGTTTGCATGGTGCAAGAAAGTTCAGTGACGGGAACTGGTTCCCTTTGGGATTTCAGTTGGGGGATAGGAGAGGGAGATGGTGCTGGCCAATGCCTTTGTTCCCCGCCCAGCTGAGCTCTGTCTTCTGGGGCTCAACACCTCTCCCTCCCGGTTTCCTCTCACCCTCCCGCTCTCCGAGCAGAGCTGTTGACTTTTAACATCCCTGATGTTAAGTCCTGCTGGCCGTCAGAACTCACAGAGTCTGGCCCCTCCACTTTTGCAAGCCAGACTTTGGGGGCTCTGCCTTGCCTGGCGGGCTGCCCCTCCACTGCCTGGCTCCCTCCCGCCAGTCTGTGTAGTGCACACCACCTCTCTGCCCTTCCTACCCTCTTCCGTGGGCCTCTTGTGTACGCTTGGCTCTGGAGAGTCCTTTCTGCTAGTCTTCAGGCAGTTTTCTGGGTTATTTAGGCAGATGTGGGTGGAATCTAAGTGATCAGCGGGACGTGGTGAGCCCAGTATCCTCCTACGCCACCGCCTTCTCCCCTATTCTCAGTTATTAAGAGTCTCTTATGGTTTGGCTCCCTCCCTCTCCAACTTTTTTTTTTTTTTTTTTTTTTTTTTTTTTGCTGTGCAATTTTTAATGAAATCAAGTGTATCACTGTTTTCTCTTATTGCTTCTGGATTTGAAATCATATTTTAAAAATTTTTCTTCACTGCTAGCTTATAGAGGAATTTCACTGTGTGTGCTTTTGTGGACAGGAGGGAGAGGAGATGGAAAAGGGTCACATGAGTGTCAGGTGTAAGAGGAACTCTGAGGAACCATCATGTGAGAAATCTGTAAAAACCATTTTACTAAATCAGGAGAGTTAGATGTTCAGACCAGAATCTTTGTCCTGTGCTTGTCTTTGAGAACTTGGTACCTATTATTTTCTGTGTTCCGTGGATATGGATCCAGACCCCCATAACTGACAGAGAAGGTCTTACATGAAGCAGAAACTCCATGTCATCTCATATCGACCTGTCAGATGACTAAATGGGTGGAACCACCCTCCTAGGGATATGACAGACATAAAGCCAATTCCAAAATGTACCATTCTAACAGAGCAAAGGACTAAAGGGGAAGTAAAGCCTCCAACTCATCCTTTACTCTCTATGAGTGAAGTTTAATCAGGAGAAGGTTATAGTCTGCTAGTCCTATGCAAGAGTACAGATGTGTGAGTTGTAAGGTGGCACCTTTTGTCAGGTTACAACCTCTCCCACTCAACCCTATAATTTCCCATTTGGATGGTGGGTTTCTAGGACTCGGGGGTCAAGCTTGTACTGATCTTGCTTGGAATGGAGATCATACCTTATAGGGTGGGCACTAACATCCATGCTGCTCCTGTGGGCATTTCCAACAATGCAGGTCTGGAGATGAAGAGAGGTAAGGTTACGATGCAGATGTAGTCTTAGACTGATAGTGTCTGGCACATAGTAGACACCCAATATAGAATTAATTAATTAATTGGTTAGTTAATTAATTAGATGTAGATGTAGGCATAAACAGGAAGCAAAACCATGCATGTGTCCTTTTGGTCTTTTTATGCACATATAAAGTTTTCATAAAGAATTTGTATCATACTGTACTTGTCATTCTGTAATGTGCTTTGAAGAAATATTTTGTTTCTGTTTATAAAAAGGGCCCAGGGTGGCAGGGGAGGGGAGCTTTAGAAAATGGAGAACAGTGCTACCTGATGACCGGAGCCAGCAATGCAGGTGTGAAAGTCTCAACTATGGAGATTGGCAAAGGATAGGGGATGGAAAGGGCTGTGGTATTGGTGGTGAGGGAGGAAGGTGAATAGATACCATAATATAGGCCAAGATTTCTAGACTTTTCTACTCACTGGCACCAATCCTTCTACTTTCATTCCCATCCTGGGATCCTTAAGCTCTGGTCGGGAAATCCAGCCCCTCAGTGAACTAAGTAGAAAGTTGCATGACTTAGTGTATGAATAATTGGTGTGAGGAAGTTTGAAACAAAGAAACATACACAAACACATATGCATACAGAAAACTCAAATAAATTGTTTTGATCTGCTTCCAAGGCCATGAATATGTATCATATTTGTAATCACCTCGCAATTATTTTATGTTTTTGATATTCTAGTCAATGCTTCCATATTTCAGACACTATAAAAATGCAAATTTATAAAATAAACATATCTCTCTCCCCAACAATACATACACAGTGAATTATCATAGACATCTGTTTAGCATACTATTTGCATTCTACAGGATATGAACAGGTTTCTAAGTTGCTAAATAAACATATAGCTACACTATTATCTTGTGACTCAGTTGCTGATATGCCTGTTTCACAAAACTTTATCCCCATACTTTGCCAGATTGCCAGTTAATACTTCTCTTTGTCTGACACATACGAGAAACATATAAAATGCATATTTAAAAGCTGAAATTGTTATGTCGCTCCCTTCTGTCCCTACCTTTTGCCCACCGTAACACAAAGATAGTCTCTGTTAACTTAGCGGTGCCTATTTCCCAAATTTTTCTCTGTATGTATTGCACTAATCTATTTAATCACACTCATACCTATACACCTATGTTGATATATACTTTTTGCAGAAATGGGGTCATATTTTGCTTTATACATTGTGATATCCCTGTTTCACTTGATATGGTTTATTTTCTACTTATTTACTTATTTAGAGTAGCATGTTTTCACGTGATTATTAAGAATTTATGTTCCTTCTTATGTGCATCCACTCTTGATATCATTGACCTATCTCTATTGTTTAAGAATATTTTGTACATTGAATACGTAAACAAGTGTCTGAAGGTAGGTTAGAAATGATCTCCCCCAGCTTTTCACATGCCTTTTAATGTTTGCTGTGCAGACAACATTTGATTATTTTTAATGAGTTTTCGTATTTTAAAAGTATTTCCGTGCACTGTTTGAACAAGAACAAGTGAATAATAATGCCTTCCGAGATGTGGAATGATGGCTCATAGGACAAACAGGGAAGAACCTAATCTTTGTGTATTAAAGAATTTAATTACAATACCGTTCCTTGGATTTTGTTACTTAACTTTTAATGTCTGTTCCCTGATCATTGGTAAGTATTGGTCTCGCATAGAGTAGTTGGGATTCAATGAGATGAACTGTAAAACACCTTTCATATAGTAGTTGTCCATGTTAATATCCTATTGTTCAGGTTCCCTTTCCAAAAGGCAACCATTTGTGCTGCTTCCTGGGTCCAACTCAACACCCCAAGAATCAGCCAGTCTATGTGGCCCCCATAGCCAGGCCTCTTGGCTCATGACTCATGGTGCAAGATTTCATCTCCACCATCATCTTCATGCCAAATGAGGACGTGACACCGCCCAGTTTCTATATCAGGAGAGTTTCCCACTATCAGTCCTTAAGCCCTCAAAATCCATCACCCAAATGGGAGACTTCTGGTTGGCCTGTGCAGATGGCAAGGGGTAGATGTTTGATTCTGGAACATTTACACAGCTCTGCGAGTCTGAGGTTGGTCATCTGTAAAATGGGACTAAGGGTGCCTACTTCCAGACTTGTAAGAAGAAAGGGAGAAAACCTCAAAGAATGTCTGGCATGTAGCAGGACTTGAGGTGTATTACTTCTGGACCACACTGCCTCCTCTGCCCATAAAGTAGAAGATTTGAAACATTATCTGGAAATGTAGCAGCAAGAAGTGAACTTTGGTCCCATTTCATCATTTCCTATTCCCTTCATGCTTTCCTGTCTCCTTAGTTTCCTTCTACTTTGACATGGATGAAACAATTTTTTACTGAGCCCTCAGGAAGAAGAAATAATATGGGAGAAATAATAATAGTAACAGGTCAACTATAGAAGATGGGAGTCATCAAGCATGTGTCCCAGTTGCCAGACCCATCACTGACCACAGGACCTTGGGTGACTTCCCTCCCCTGTGCTGGCCTCCAGCCTAACACAGAAGAACACTCAATGTATACACAGGGGTTAGGGCAGGGGCTTTTGGGTCAGAAAGACCTGCATTTGATGCTGGGAACCAGTACTTCCATGATCTTGACCAAGTAATTTATCTACTATATGTGCTATAATTGTTGGTATCTTTTATTATTGTTGTTAGTATACTTGCTTTAATTATTCCTACCACCCAGCCAAAGTGTGAATGATAGAAGTGGGGATTAACTGCCAGACAGTACAAAGTTACAGATGAACTCAGCTGAGGGTGGGGAATACAAAAAGTCAAGACAGAGAATAAAAGTGAAGTAGAGAAGCACAAGGCTCTCTGGGTACCATTTCCTGTGCCCATCCTCTCATGACCCTGGGAAGGTTCTGACCCAAGAGCACTCTTGGTTTTCAACTGAAGACAGCCACAACCTGAGGACTGCCCTGGAGCTATGGGGCTAAAGAGCTAAGTCCTCATCAGCTCCCTCCCCCTTCAAGGGCCACCAACATTCACCCTCCATCTAAACCCACCTCTTTTCCCTTTTCTCCTGGGTTATCAAGGAAGGTCTACCTGTGGAACCTCCCAGAACTAACCCTGAAGAGTTTTCCCCATACAAATGAGTTTCAAACCCTGCAGTCTTTGAAAGTTGCCATGCACACCAGCAAAGGAGTGGAAGGGACTCTGAGGTAAAGACGGAAATGCCTACCTCTCAGAGATAGGTCATCTCCACATTGTGTATACCTGACCTGACTTTTATAAGTAATGACTTTATACATTTCCTATACACAACCTATCGATATAGACTCCTCTCTCTCTCTCTCTGTGTGTGTGTGTGTGTATGTGTATTTTACTGAAAATAACAATCTTCAGCTTTCTTTTCTCATTTAGTATCTCATCTAATGTTTGCAGTTACATTTTTATAGTTATCGTGGTTGTATAGCTTTTCATAGATTGGTTGGACACTCTTATTGCTTTTAATAACAATTCTAGGTTAATATCAATTTATGATCTCTTTATTGATTTCTTTCGATATCAAGGACATTTATCCTATGTCATCCATGTATGTGGGTAATTTTTAGTTCCCAGGTTTTCATGTGCTCTTTAATGCCATTTCCCTCCCGCCCCACAAAAGGTATCTAAGTTCATTTGTATGGCTAAGCAATTATACTGTTCTCTGTATAAAAACATTTTAGTCATATGCTAGGGGCACAGAACACCATCTCCAGGTTTACCAGGGTAACATTCCCCACCTCGACAGCTACGTGGCACTAGGGAGCACACACACAGCCTGGGATTTAGGGGGTCCAGGATTTGAGACCCTACCCCGCTGTTCTCAAGGAGTCTCCGACCCTCTCTGACTTTACCTTTGCCTGTAGTACAAAAAATGCCTGCCTCAAAATGGATTTTGCAGGGATTTGACATAACAGGCAACATCATTCTTTATTATCAAAAGAATCAGGAATTCTGAGTGAGACAAATATGCACAACAACTAGCCCTTTGGGTGGATTAGTGTCAGTTAACTGTTGGCTTTCCAACCCCAAGCAGACCTCCTGCTCTTTCACAGGGTTATACTAAGACCGGAGGAGAAACACAACAAAGATGACCACATCCAAGAGTTTCTTGTCAGGGCTGTGTTCTCAGCATCCTGAATCAGCTTAGGTGAGGGCCTCCTCTGGAATCGTGTGCTTGGCCTGGAGGAAGTAAAGGGAGGAAGGTGGGAGATCAGCAGAGCCATGAGCCCTGAGTCTCATCCCCAGGTCACCCAGTCTCCACTCACTTGGCCTGAATACCTGGACCTCACCTTGGGCCAAGTGAGAACCAGTGTGGTCCCAGTGGTTGTCACAAAGTCCCCTGGGGTAGAGAAAAGTCAGATGTCATCCATTAGGGCTGCCATTTCCCAATCTATGCAAGGAAAATATGGCTCCACATTTACTGCAACATATGCAGTAGAATGAGCCCTGTGTCAGTGTGTACTGGGAAAACTCCTGAAACCAAAACATCTGTCAATAAAGGAATGAGGCCAACAGAATTGTAAACCTGTTCAAAACAACTAGGTAATTTAATGTGTATGGAGACAGGAATGTTCAGGGTGACAATGAGTGAAATAACCAAGCAAAACAATTACCTGCAAGTTCCCGTTATTCCCTTCTTGGCTCCTGCCAGCTTCTATCTGCATGCCGCCTGACCACTCACTTCTTAGACCACTGGAGGTTCATCCCAGACTGGGTGGTGAAAAAGTGCATCATTCCTGCTGCTCCTGAGAGAAGGTGGTCAAAAGAAGCTTCAGGAAGGTGTGGGAACTGGGATAGAGAATGTGTTCTGGGTCTCCGTAGGGCTGACGTCCCTCACAAGCAGAGTTATCATTCACGATGCACACACTAGGCCAACATGAGCCCTGGGACAGCTGGACACATAGGCAGCCCCACTCCCTCAACAACGTCCTGCTTCCACTGCCACTCAGCAACTACATTCCTTTCATACCCCTACTGTGCCTGCTCCACCCCCCCCCCCAGATTGCTTGGCTGATACCTCTACCCCTGCCACAGAGACCACTTTTGGAGAGATTATCTACCAGTTTCGCTAGATTAGGAGGCTTAACCGTACCTCAGAGATGGTTTTATACTCTCATTTCGTCTGTAAAACAGCCCAAGGAGTGGACTGTATAATCCTCATTTTCAGAGGAAGACACTGGGTCACAGAGGGGTCCTATGACTTGACCAAGGTCGCACAGCTAGTGGGTGTTGGGGTCTGGGAGAGAACCCATATTCCGATTCCAGAGCCCATGCCCTTACCACTAGGCTAGACTCCTTGGATCTACCTGATGGCTTTCAGCAATATTGATAAAATCCCAAGGGCTACACAACCACATTCCCACACCCCTGAACCAAGGCTGGGCTGGGAGTGCCACCCAAAACACAGCACTCACTTGGAATTGCTGACAGGGGTAGCAGTGAAAGTCTGGGTGAAGGTACAGATACAAGGTACAATAAGTGAATGTGGTTGAATGTCACTTATATGTCAATGACACTTGGTGGGGGGAGAGGGAAAATAGGTTATGAACAGAACCCTGAGAATTTCTTTCCACTTCAACAACAAACAATACCCCCTTAGAGTTGCACATGCTTGACACACTCACACAGCATTCCCCAGTCAGGATCTTACATGATACTCATGCTGAAGGGGACAAAAGTTCCTGGGAATCGAGGTGTCAGGAATTGGGAGAGCAACAATAGGAGCGATCTGCTCTCAGAGACAGGAATGTTACTATGTGCAGACTCTGTGACAGCCACTCCACAAGTTCATTTGATTCAATTTTCACAGCTGCCCAAGAGATGGATATTATTGGGCCCCTTCTGCAAATGAGGAAAATGAGAGGTTAGGTAATAGGCCCAAGTTTGAAAGGTAAGGATTTAGGGTGAGAACCATCAAACCCCACAGCCTGTTTCCCTAACACCCTGGCACCCAAGGTAGGAATGAAAAACATGCAGGTGTTGGGCTGGGGGCCCACTGGATGGGTGCTGGTTGAAGGTTTGTCACCTGTGTGAACTCAGTCTGAGCTGGGCATGGGGAACGAGGCAGCCACAGGGGCAGGCGACCATCCCCAGAAGGAGTAGAGGGTCAAGTCCCAGGTCAGCATGAAGCTGAGGGTCTGCGGTCCCCTTATGATCACCGCCTTCCCTCCTGATGGTCCCAGTGCACCTGTGTCTGCCTCAGTCGGTTCCTTGCCTGAGGGATTATATTCGTTGTCGGGCTACCCATGGATCCTCTGAAGGGCCGGTTTGGATGATGTGACATGTGTGGGGGTGGGGAGGGAACAGTGCCTCTGAGAAGCCTCTCCATCTGTCTCCTCAAACACCTCTGCTCTCTGACTTCCATTCCTGCCTCAGAAAGTCCTCTGCTCCCTGGCAGTCTCCCACTTCTGGCCCCCTGACTCAGGGAACCCTGGTTTGTCTCAAGGAGGGCCCAGCTCCTGGCATTGGGTCAGAGGAACGGATGTCATGATGGCAGCCCCCCAAGACCTCAGCCCTCAGCATGGGCAGGAAAAGCCACTATGACATCCTGGAATTGGAGGAGGGGACACATTTGGTTCAAGGAAAAGAGGGTCCCTCTCAGAACAAGGGAGGGAACACCATCTCAGCAGGGAGTAGGAAGGCCTGTCTCAGCATGAAGCCCTGGGGTTGAGGGCCCTTCTCAGTCCCAGGCACCATCACCTGGCCCAAAGTGGTCACTCTGGTTCTGGAGAGGAGATGGAGCCCCGCTTCCTGGAACACACTCATGGGAAGGCATGTGTCTTAGTCTGTTCAGGCTGCTATAACAAAATACTACCAAGTTGGTATCTGATAAATCACAGTAATTTTCTGCTATCCACTTTGTAGGCTGGAAAGTCTAGATCAAGTCACCAGCATGGTCGCTTTCTTGTGAGGGCCCTCTTCCTGGTTCATTCCTGGCATCGTTTTGCTGTGTCCTCACATGGTACAAGGTGTTAGGGATCTCTCTGGAGCCTTTTATATAATGGTACTCATTCCATTCAGGAAGGTTGCACCCTCATGACCTTAGCATCTCCCAAAAAACCACCTCTTGATACTATCGTCTTTGGGTGTCAGGATTTCAACAAATGAATGCGGTGAGGTGGGGGACACAGTCAGAACATAGCAGTATGTTAGGGAAAGCTACGTGCAGAAGGGTAAGAAACAGACCCCAGACCAGGAAAACAGGTAAGCAGGTCACAGGAAGGAAAGGAGACCTCTAAGCACAGGTGAGAGAGAGAGTAGAGAAGTCAGGGCACATGGTCCTCCTCATAGCTGCTGCCTCCTGCAGATGGGCACTGTCAGGTAGCTCATGCTCCCAGGGGCAGAGGTCCCCAGGAAAGGTGTCACAGATTCCCTTCTAGCCACAGCTCCCTCACTTTGTCCAGCTCTCAGGCTGACGTCTGCTGAGAAATATGGGGAGGAAGCTGGAAACGAGTCCCAGGGAAAGAGAGACATGTGGGCCCCTGCACCCCCAGCCCCCACTTTTCCACACAGGTACCTTCTCCTGCCTCCTGTCATCACTGATAAACACTACCACCCACCGTCAACCCCAACTTTGATCTGGCTCCCTCTTCCCACCTCATTCTTGGAGAGCTTCAGGATCTTGACTGTGGGGACCATCTGTATAATGTCAGACAGGCCATCCAGCCTGTACAGTTTGTTGTTGATCGAGTTCAAGGACAACAGCTTTTTGTGAGAAGGAGTTAGAGTGACAGTTACTATCTAGGGCCTCAGAAACAAGTCCTCCTTCCACACCATTCGTACCATCCTCTACCATAAAAACAGCACTGGGCATGAGGCCTCACATCAGGGGGAACTCTTTTCAATGATCTTCAGGGTGGCAGCCATGCATTTTCTTCAATTCAGGATTATATCAATATCATGGCCCACCAAGTCTTCAACAATCTGAGAAGAGGCAATAGGAAGGCTGAGAGGGGTCCAGGGCCAGTACCAACCCCTCCCCACATTGTCATCCTTTAAGTCTCCCTCCCAGGCAGATCCCTGCCCTAGCATTACTGCTGTCAACTGCACCTGGGTCAAAGCAGAGCCTCTGGAGGTCAAGAGTTTGCTGGGAGACATCATAGTGTTTGTTCATGGTCAGCTGCAGAGAGAGATGGAGAAAGCCACTGTGAGGCTCTGGTGGGGATAGGGAAATCGGGGGCTGGAGGAAGAAGAGGTAGGTCTGGGTGTGAACACACAATGGGCCTTGAGTCTGCATTACCTTTAGATGTTCCATTTCTTCTGGCTCCAACTCAAACCACACAGAGTAGGGTACAGAAGAATGACTGACAAAGAGATATCTACAGAAAGGAGGGGTGGGGTAAGCACTAGGAACTCTCATTCTAAAGAAGACAGCTAACCCCTGGCCTGTCCTCCTTCCCCAGGACTAGGTACAGGTAATGTCCTTGACACAAACCTTCTGGTTCTCCTCATTACACATCTTAGAGCTGACACCCTTCAATGCAGAGGCAGTGTCAGCATCCTGGACAAAGTTCTAGGCCTGTGTTTTCACATAGTGGAACTACAGGTGGCAGAAGCAACAGAAAAAGTGCTGGAGAACCAGCTCTCCCCCTTCCCTGTGCCCACTCCTCTGGCTTCAGCATTCTCTTATACATCAAAAGGGGTGAAGGGTACACTGCAATGGCTCAGGATTGAAATCAGTAGCCATGTATTGTCATACTTTCTTCCATAGGGCATGTAGGGGGTAAAAGAGAGGATAGGAGAGAAGAGTGGCAACATGGAATTAAGACTAGAGAACAGATCCTTTTCCAACCACCTACTGAACTTGAAAAGAAAGTGCTAAAAAAAAGGATCATTGACATAATTTCATATTTTGTACCAAATATGGATTTCTTTATTTTTATTGTTTTATTTATTTTTTTTTTGAGAGAGAGAGAGAAAGCATGCTCAAGTGGATCAGGGGCAGAGAGAGGGGGACAGAGGATGCAAAGCCAGCTCTGTGCTGACAGTAGTAAGCCCGATGTAGGGTTTGAACTCGTGAACTGTGAGGCCATGACCTGAGCCAAAGTTGGACACTCAACTGACATTAGCCACCCAGGTGCTCCCCCAAATAGGGATTTATTAAATTCCCTTTCTCTCCATTCAAAGCTCTCCTCCAAATAAACACTTAAGATATTAGACGTGATCTTCTTTTTATAAATTTCCAGGAGATTCTACCTCATGAAGATCCTGCTTGCCCCTCAGATAAAGTCTCCAGAGACTCGACCTCCATCTCCCACACTCATCTTGAGCCAAGCGGAGACATCCAGTGGAAAGTTGCTCCATCGCCTTGGGTGCAGTTTTCACCTTTGCTTTTAGCCATCCTCTACTCTTATCCCTTTACATCATTTCTCTGAACCTACCCTTAGGTGACCGAGGCAGATAACTCCTAGAAGAAAGAAAAAAAAGAAAGAAATAAAGAGGAAAGAAAGAAAGAAAGAAAGAAAGAAAGAAAGAAAGGAAAGAAAGGAAAGAAAGAAAGAAGAAAGAAAGAAAGAAAGAAAGAAAGAAAGAGACACGTTACAAATCTCACCTGTTCCCAGCAAAATAATCTAGCATCTCTACACAAGACCATCACAGCTGCCCTGACCTGTCTCTCCTGCACATTCCATATGTCTTGCCAGAACTGTGATCTTGAACCTACTCCCATGGTTCCATCTTGCCCATTCACCCTCATTTATCTCCATGGAGTAATTCTTTCTTTCCTTATGTCCACATTAGCATGGAAAAAACTTTAATAATGCCCCTGGCCCCTCCTATGGTACAGTTCGTTGGCCTAGTGGATGCTGTGGGGAAGTGGAGAGAAAGAAGAAATCCATGAGTTCTAAAAATGATTTCTACACTTTTGCCCCACGAATACCAAGACTACCATTAAGGTTGCTCAACCATTAATTAATGCCTACACTCTGTCATGTTGTAGGAAAAAAAAAGATATAGTTAACTACAGGGTTACGTATTCCACTGCCTAGTACAAATCAACCATGATGACTGATCACTTAACATTGTTAAAGAAGAGACAACAGGCCCCAAATGGAGTCACTAATGCTAAGCTTGTGTCACCTAATTTCAGGTGATTACACCTAATACAGGTCACCTCATTGACTTAATACCTAACCTAATTGCAGTTTCAGCCTCTCTCAGGAATGTAATCTTAACTAGTCAGTCTGGCATCTCCTGGTCAGTACTAGTGAGGTAATCTGCTTAATAGGCCCTGCCATCCCCCAAAAGGAAGGTCACCTTGTCTGAAACAATCCACTATTTGTCAGTAATTTCCTTGTCCTGTTGCTTTCTGCCTATAAAGGTCTTCCATTTTGACCAGCTCTTAGGAACTTCTTTCCATTTGCTAGATGGCATGCTGCCTAATTAATGGATTGTTGAATAAATCCAATAATATCTTTAAAATTTACTCACTTGAATTTATTTTTAACACTATCTTATTTGGGGTTGTACATAAGTATCATCCATTGCTGCTTCTCCCTCTTGTTCATGGATTCATGAAGATGAATGCCAGAAATGCCATGTTTATATCAGCTTTCATACTTCCTTGGGAAACACCCAGGTATCTAGGTCCTCTTTGAAAGGAATGATGTCTATCAATGTACTCTGAAATCAGGAAGAACGGTATAAAAACAGCAAAATTAAAACCAAATCAAGGTAGAAAACACATCAATGGCCTGAATAACAGAGAAAAGTCCTGTGATAACTTTTATGGGTAATGAAGAAATATCGTTGACTTTTTTCATCTAAAAAGAAATATAACAAAAACATGCTTAAAGTTTGGAAACCTCCACTGTGGATCTGCTTCTTGGAAGATGAGAGGTAGGGAGCATCCTCAGCCTGGGAGAGAACAAGCACACAAAGAAGAGTTGGGCAGAGGCTCCATTCTGAGATCTTAGTTCCTGCTCTGACATTTCCAGGCTGGGTGACTTGGCACAAGTTAATTACTGTCTATAACCCCCTACTCCAACCTGAGCTCTAAAGCAATAACAGAATCTACCCTGACTGTGTGGTGCTATGTTTCAAGAGTCAAAGGCAAGTTACCCACCTGGATGGAGAATTCTATAAACAAACAATTAGTCTGAAGAAATACCCAGCATTAAGCCTGGTGAGACAAAATGATGGAGGATCCTGAAAGAGAAAGGACAAGAGTTGAAGGTGTCGTAGAAAATAATAACAACGTATGTTCAATTGGTCCCAGATAAAAAGGAAAGGCAACAGTACAGAAGATATATTTAAATAAATGATAGTTGGGAAGTTTAAAAAGTGACCAAAGACATCAAGTCACAGATTCACGAAGCTCTGTGTTTGTCAAGCCTACAGGGGTATGAGGAAAACCAAACCTAGGCCTTATTGATTATCTCAAAAGAAAGGAAAGGAAAAGGAAATTAGAGCAGGTAAAAATAAATATAAAGCAAATATTAGGATGACATGTTTAAGCCAAATTATGTATGTTAATGCCATTACATGTAAGCAGATGAAATATTCCAAATCGAAAGGCAAACATCAGGCTAGATAAAAATTCCATCAAATGCACCTTAAAAGAGACACATGTAAAGTTTATTGATACAGAAAATTAGGGGAAATGGCAATTTAAACATTAACCAACAGAAATCTAGTATACCCATCTTAATTGAGTATGCTACTATACCCATCTTAATTGGCCTTTTTGCCCCTCCTGCTACAAAGCTCCGAAAATTCTTGGAATATTCTATGTTGAAAATGATAAATCTGTCTTTTTTATGTTAGTGAGATGACTTTTGGAAAACACCTAAGGTTGGGGGTTGGTTGCCAGAAGAACCCACCATGAGATTAGAGGGTTAGAACTTTCAGTCCTACTTCCTTGACCTCTAGGGAAGGCAAGGGGCTGGAGACTGAGTCCAATCACCGATGGCCAATAATTTAATCCTGACCATGTAATTAAGCCTCCATGAAACACCCCAAAGGACCGGGTTCAGAGATTCCAGGTTGGTAAACCGGAATGCCTCCATGTGCCACTGTGTCGTGCCCCAAACCTCACGGGGACAGAAGCTTCTGCGTTTGGGGCCTCACCCCATGTATCCCTTCATCTGGCTGTCAATTCCTATTCTTTAATATCCTTTGTAATAAACCAGTGATGTAGTGAATAAACAAGTTTCCCGAGTTCTGTAAGCCACTCTAGCTAATTAATCGAACCCAAGGAAGGGGTTGTGGGAACCTCTGACTTATAGCCAGAGTGTCAGAAGCACAGGTAACAACTTGGACTCGAGATTAGCATCTAAAGTACAGGGCAGCCTTGTGGGAATGAGCCCTTAACCTGTGGAATCTGATGCCATCTCCAGGCAGATGGTGTCAGAATTGAGTTACCTTATAAGACACCCAGCTTGTGTAGGAGACTTGCTTGAATATGTGTGGGGGGAAACCCACACATTGGAATTGGGTACAGTATATTAACACCTAAAACTGACAGAAGTAAATGGAAAAATGGACAAATCCACTATCACAACTGGAAATTTTAACACATCTCACTGAGTGATAGCTAAAAGAGGGAAACAAAAATTCAGTTAGATGAATTAGATTTAAACAATGTTAGTAACAAGTGCTTGCTTCAGCAGCACATATACTAAAATTGAAATGATACAGAGAAGATTAGCATGGCCCCTGAACAAGGATGACACTCAAATTTGTGAAGCATTCTGTATATTTTTTAAAAATGTTATTAACCAATTTATTTACTTAACTGACATGAAACATGGCAGAATAAGTCACATGCTGGGGCATAAAGGAAGCCTTGGGAAACTTCCAAGAGCATAATGCAATCTAGCCTGAGTGGTTGGTGTGAAGATTCAAGGATAATGTTGGGTTCTCTGCCACTCTCCTACCTTTACATCAATCGCAAGAACATTAATCTCCAACAACCCCCTGGCTCCAAAAGACCCTCTCCACATTCCAAACCCGGACCTGAGAGGAGCACATGACTCTGGCCTTTACCCTCAACTAGATGTCTTAAAATATACCTGAGATTTGCTGTAATCAGGCACAGTGAGATGGCAGACATGGAGCCAATGTCCTTGAAAGAAGAGTTTATTACCTACAGGTCCCAAGAGGAGGGGACATACAATAACACTCAGGGCCACACGAGGAAGCTCCTGGTGGAGCTGTCAGGTGGCAGACAGAATGAGGGGAAAACATGAACCAGAATCTTTATTCTGGTTTTATGGAAAGGAACGGGAGAAGCAGGATCAGTATGCTGAGTAAAACTTTGGATTGAAAAGTTGGAATAATTTTGGTGGGCTCTGAGTGATAAGGGTGGCCCCTAGTTGTCCAGTGTCTGGACTTGGGGTGATTTAGGGAAAGGAGAATATTGGACTGGGGTGTGAGAGTTTGATAAAGGAGGTGGCTGGGGGTGTGGGCTCTGGATTTGCTGGTTTACATATCAAAACCATGCTCATAGGCAAGTTGATTGCTAGCTCAAGGAATTAGCTCACCCTAGGAGACCCAGTTCCTCACCAGGTCCACAGGCTCTTGTGGTATCAAACCATCAGAAAATATAGTTAATAGAAAACATGATGAATACACCGAGGGTAAGATTTCACCTCAGTCATAACCATAGCCATAGGAGGAGAGGTTTTCCATGTAGAACTAAGATAGGTGTGTCATGGCCCATTGGGGTCATGTCCTCAGAAGAAAGTAAAACACTCAGCCTGGGCACTTGCCACCTCCCATCCAAAGGGGGATTACTGGGTTCCTGTTGGATGGAGTTGGAGAGGGGGCCCAGAACCCTCCTGGCCTGTGGGGTCCTGAGACTGAGGACCAGCACTGACCAACCCACCCATGGAGTGACCTGCAGGCAGTGACCCATCACCAATGTATTCACAGGGCACTTATGAGGGTCTGAGGCTGGAGGTTTGGAGAAGATCCAGGAGGGCTGCTGAGGAAGGCAAGAGCAGACCCCAAACCACTTTGTCAGGGCCACACAAACAAGATGGAGTCCTGATAAGAAAACCCTTCCCCAGGGGCATAAGGAAGAGAGTGCTGGCAGCCAGAAACACACACACACACACACACACACACACACACACACACACCTTCCAGTTCTTACTTCCCCCTGAGTTTTGTGACCAGCCTAATGCCCCAGGAGCTATTTCCAACTGCACCACTCTTACACAGGAGGCCAACCAGAGTCCAGGAAGCCTAAGACCCAAGTACTTGTAACTGCAAATACAGGAGATTGTGTGGCCTACTGTATAACATGATGTTCCTTCATTTTTCCTCAAAAGGGGATTCTGACCACATAGTCACCAGCTCCTTGCCTTTGCTGAGGTTGCTGAGTTTTAGCTACAGGAGTTTCTCTGGGGCCATTCAGATACTACAGAGAAATCGAGACCAGAACTGAGCTCCATGAGATATGATGACGCTGCCATGCATAGCTGCAACTAACTCTTTCTGCAATACAGTTGACCCTTGAACACAGGGTTCAACTGCACAGGTCCATTTATAAGAATATTTCTTTTTTACACTTCAGTCCTATAAATGTATTTTCTCTTCTTTACGATTTTCTTCATAACATTTTCTTTTCTCCATCTTACTTTCTTATAAGAATACAGTATATAGGGGCACTTGAAATCAACTGATTTCAGCTCAGGTCATGATCTCACAGTTCATGGGATCAAGCCCTGTGTTGAGCTCTGTTCTGACAGCACAGAGCCTACTTGGGATTCTCTCCCTCTCTCTCTCCTTCCCCTCCCCAGTGCTCTGTCTGCCTCTCTCTCTCTCTCTCTCTCTCTCTCTCTCTCTCTCTGAAAATAATTAAATATTTTTTTTAAATATTTTTTAACACTTATTGATTTTTTGAAAGACAGAGAGAGACAGAGCATGAGTGGTAAAGGGGCAGAGAGAGAGACACACAGAATCCAAAGCACGCTCCAGGCTCTGAGCTGTCAGCACAGAGCCCAATGCGAGGCTCGAACTCACGAACTGTGAGATCATGACCTGAGCCGAAGCCGGACGCTCAACAGACTGAGCCACCCAGGCTCCCCATAAATATTTTTTTAAATAAAGTATATAATACATATACAAAATATGTGTTGATCGACTAGTTATGTTATCAGTAAGGCTTCCAGTCAGCAGTAGGCTATTAGCAGTTAAGTTTTGGGGGGAGTAAAAGTTATACGTAGATTTTCAACTCTAGGGGGGAAGGGGGTCAGCGCCCCTAACTTCCACATTGTTCAAGGGACTACTGTATATGAGGTTTTCTGAAATAAGTGTAAAGTAACAGAAACATTTCAAAATAGCCACATGGCAGGAAATAACTCCAGCACATTCCAAAGAGGTTACACACAAAACAGCTGGAGGGTCTAAAGGAAACAGCAAACATTTGGTGGGTCACTATGAGGAGAATAGGAAAAAAAGATTGGTTTTTCCTTTTAAAAATGTAGTTTTTCCCTTTAAAAATGGCAGAGAAGTGGGGGGACGGAGATTTTCCTCATCCCTCAAACACAGCCATATTGAGGTCAGATCACTTGGGACACCCAGAAAATTGATCTGCAGAGTGGCAGAAGGATCTCCACTGTTCAAGGAAGACTGTTTGGCCGGATCAAGGTGCATGTATGTGAATTGGGGGAGATAAAATGGCACAACCATGGAAGGGAGGGAACCCTTTCTGTGGAGAGACAAAGGGGAGAGAAAGAGAGAGGTGTTGTGAAAGTGCAGCATCTAGTTAGCACAAGAGGAAAACCTCTCTGGACCACGGACTAGGGAATGGGAAATACGGAGAGTGCCAGTTTTTTGTTTGTTTTTTTGTTTGGTTTGGTTTGGTTTGGTTTGGTTTGGTTTGGTTTACAAACAGCCTTTGGAGCCAAACCTCAGAGGTTTCCTAAGTGTGTGACTTTCTCATGGACGGAGCCAGGAGCCATGCTCCTGGGGTAGAGGGAGCCAGCCCCAGAGTGCATATTGTGGTGTAGCGATCTCAGGGACACACTGGGAGAGAATAGTCCCCTTACTGGAGAACATTGGGAAGAGGGTTTATTGCCTCTCCAAGGACAAAAGACCTTACAGGAGCCAAAGGCCTTTTATCAGCAGGATGGAGAGGCGCTAATCCAGAGCAGGGGAGAGGAGCCACTGAGCTGGGTCCTTTAAGACACTGGTTTTGAATCCCAGCCAAGCGCCAAGAAGGCACAGAACTATAGAGCAGGACAAGCTGAGTGCCCTCTTTTTTCTGTGAGGGCTGCCTGAAAAGGCTGCATGGTTTGAGACACCCAGTCAAGGGAGGAAAGATTGGGATGTCACCATTTTCCCCCACAACAACACAGTTGGACTTGAGAGAGTAGCACAGCTGTGTCCAGTGGAGGTGGGAGACGCTGATATCAAACCCTGCCCCTCCATACCTGACAACAGCTTATTTACTAGAGCAAGACTGACTGACCCAATACAGCCAGTCTCTCTCCCAGACCAGCACAGCCAACAGCCCTAGGCACCAACAGAGAACTCTTTTTTGTTTGTTTGTTTTTCTTTCCTCCCTCTTCTTTTTTTCTCTTGGAACCAGGCTCATAGTTTCTGATTTGTTTTTGGTCAAATATATATATATATATATATATATATATATATATATATATATATATATTTTTTTTTTTTTTTTCATCAGGCATTTTTATTCTGGTTTTTTTTTTTTTTCATCTTATCTCTTTCTTCTTCTTTATTTTCCTTTCCCTTTCTCTGGAATTAGCTTTATAAGTTTTTGATTCTCTGGGTTTTTTCTTCCTCTTTTTTTTTCTCTTTTTATGGGATCAGGCTTCCCCCATTTTTTTTTATCTTTTGTTTGTTTGTTTAATATCACTTCAACAAACAAATCAAAGCACACCTAGTTAAAGGTCCAAAAACTTCACCCCTACAAGAAAAGAGGAGGTCTGCAGAGGACAGACAAGTGGAATAGAGCAGCCAAAATGCAACAACAGAGTGCACACAACATACACCGGAAACACTTCCTGAAGTGCCATGCCCTGGACAGGGTATGACCCTTTTATAATATAGTAGCATCCTCAGGTGCAAGACACATAACAAGTTTTAAAACCCGCATAAGGCAGAAACTTAGCCAAAATGACAAATGGAGGGATTCTCCCAAAAAAAATGTTCACGAAAAAATCACAGCCAGAGAATTGCTCAAAACAGATATAAACAATATATATAGAATTTAGAGTAACAGTCATAAGACTAACATCTTATGGGCTTGAGAAAAGCATAGAAGACACCAGAGAAACCTTTGCTTCAGAGATCAAAGACCTAAGAACTAGTCAGGATGAATTAAAAAATACTATAATTGAAATGCAAAATAAACTAGATACAGTGACAGTGAAGACTGAGGAAGCAGAGGAGAGAATAGGTGAAATAGAAGATAAAATTATGATAAAAAATGAAGTTTAAAAAAAAAGATGGAAAGGAAATTACTAGATCACAAGGGGAGAATTAGAGAATTAAGTGACTCCAGGAAAGAAAACCATATTCATATCACAGGAGTTCCATAAGAAAAAGAGCAAGAAAGAGGTACAGAAGGTTTATTTGAACAAATTATAGCTGGTAACTTCCCTAATCTGGGGAAGGACACAGGCATCCAAGTCAAAGAGGCACAGAGAACTCCTTTCAAAATCAACAAAAATAGCTCAACACCACAACATATCATAACAAAACTGGCAAAATACAAAGATAAAGAGAGAATTCTGAAAGCAGCTAGGGACAACAGGCCTTAACCTACAAGGGTAGAACACATAAGGGTAATAGCAGACCTCTCCACTGAAACTTGCAGTCTAGAAGGGAGTGGCAGGAAATATTCCATGTGCTGAACAGGACAAATATGCAGCCAAGAATCCTTTACCCAGCAAGGCGGCCATTTAGAATAGAAGGAAAGATAAAGACTTTCCTAGACAAACAAAACCTAAAGGAATTTGTGACCACTAAACCACCCATGAAAGACATCTTACGGGGAGCTCTGTGAGTGCAAAGCTACAAAGACTACAAAGGAGGAGAGAATATCATTACAAGTATGAGATCTATAGATAACACAATGGCACTAAATTCTTATCTTTCAATAATCACTCTGAATGTAAATGCACTAAATGCTCCAATCAAAAGACATAGGGTATCAGAGTGGAGAAAAGAAAACAAACAAACAAACAAACAAACCCAAGATCCATCTATATGCTGCCCACAAGAGACTCATTTTAGACCTGAGGACACCTGCAGATTGAAAGTGATGGAATGGAGAACCATCTATTATGCTAATGAGTGTCAAAAGAAAGCTGGAATATCCATACTTACATCAGACAAACTAGATTTTAAAACAAAGACTGTGGGGCACCTGGGTGGCTCAGTCGGTTAAACGTCTGACTTCAGCTCAGATCATGATCTCGTAGCTTGTGAGTTCGAGCCCCACATCAGGCTCTGTGCTGACAGCTCAGAGCCTGAAGCTTGCTTTGGATTCTGTGTCCCTCTCTCGCTGCCCCTCCCCTGCTCATGCTCTCTCTCTCTCTCTCTCTCTCTCTCTCAAGAATAAATAAACATTATTTTTTTTGAAAATAAAATAAAACAAATAATGTAACAAGAGATGAGGAAGAGCATTAAATCATAATTAAAGGGTATCTCCGTCAAGAAGATCTAACAATTGGAAACATGTATGCCCCCAGTTTGGAAATACCCAAACATAAATCAAATTAATCACAAACATAATAATCACAAACTCATTGATAATAATACCATAATTGTAGCAGACTTTAATACTCCACTTACAACAATGGGCAAATCATCTAAGCAGAAAATCAACAAGGAAAGAATGGCTCTGAAAGACACATTGGACCAGATGGACTTAACAGATATATTCAGAACTTTTCATCCTAAAGCATCAGAATAAACATTCTTCTCAAGTGCACATGGAAAATTCTCCAGAATAGATCACATATTGGGTCACAGAACAGCCCTCAACAGGTACAAAAAGAATGAGATCATAGCATGCATTTTTTCAGATCACAACACTATAAAACTTGAAATCAACCACAAGAAAAAATTTGGAAAATCCCTAAATACATGGAGGTTAAAGAACATCTTAATAAAAAATTAATGGGTTAAACACGAAATTAAAGAAGAAATTAAAAAATACATGGAAGCAAATGAAAAAGAAAACATAACAGTTTTCTGTTCAAACTGTTTGGGATGCAGTGAAGACAGTTCTAAAAGGAAATTGCATTGCAATTCAGGCCTATCTCAGGAAGCAAGAAAGGTCCCAAATACACAACCTAACCTTACACCTAAAGGAGCTAGGAAAGTTGCAGCAAATAAAGCCCAAAGCCAGCATAAGAATGGTAATAATGAAGATTACAGCAGAAATAAAGACAGAATAAAAAAAAAATAAAAACAAAAACAACAGAACAGATCGATGAAACTAAGAGCTGATTTTTTTGGAGGAATAAACAAAATTGATAAACATCTAGCCAGACTTCTCAAAAAAAAAAGAGGACCCAAATAGATAAAATCACGAATGAACGAGGAGAGATCACAACCAACACCACAGAAATACAATCGATCATAAGAGAATACTATGAAAAGTATTGTCCAACAAACTGGACAATCTTAAAGAAATGGACAAATTCCTAGAAACTCACCTACTACCAAAACTCAAATGGGAAGAAATACAAAATTTGAACAGGCCCAAAACCAGCAAAGAAACTGAATCAGTTATCAAAAATCTCCCAACAAATAAGAGTCCTAGGCTGGAAGGTTTCCCAGGGAAATTCTACCAGACCTTTAAAGCAGAGTTAATACCTATTCTTCTCAAACTGTTCCTGAAAAGAAAAGAAAGAAAGAAGAAGGAAAGAAAGAAAGAAAGAAAGAAAGAAAGAAAGAAAGAAAGACAAAGAAAGAAAGAAAGAAAGAAAGAAAGAAAGAAAGCTTCCAAACTAATTCTATGAAACCAGCATTACCATGATTCCAACACCAGACAAAGACCCCACTAAAAAGGAGAATACAGGTCAATATCTGAGATGAACCTGGATGCAAAAATTCTCAACAAGATACTAGGAAATTGAATTCAACAGTACATTAAAAGAATTATTCACCATGGTCAAGTCAGAATCATTCCTGGGCTTCAAGGGCTGGTTCAATATTCGCAAATCAACCAACGTGCTACACCATGTTAATAAAAGAAAGGATAAGAACCATATGATCCCTTCAATGGACGCAGAAAAAGCATTTGACAAAATACAGCATCGTTTCTTAATAAAAACCCTCAAGAAATTAAGGATAGAAGGAACATACCTTAACATCATAAAAGCCATTTATTAAAGGTCCACAGCTAATATCATCCTCAATGGGGAAAACTGAGAGCTTTCCCCCTAAGATCAGGAACACGACAAGGATATCCACTCGCACCACTGTTGTTTCACATAGTACTTGACATCCTAGCCTCAGCAATCAGACAACAAAAAGGAATAAAAGGCATCCAAATTGCCAAGGAAGAAGTCAAGCTTTTACTCTTCACAAATGACATGATAGTCTACGTGGAAAACCCTAAAAACTCCACCAAAAAACTGCTAGAGCTGATACATGAATTCAGTAAAGTTGCCAGACATAAAGTCAAGTACAGAAGTCAGTCGTATTTGTATACACCAATAAAGAAGCAGCAGAAAGAGATATCAAGGAATCGAACCCATTTACAATTACACCAAAACCCATAAAATACCTAGGAAGAAACCCAACCAAAGACGTAAAGGATGTGTACATTGAAAAGTATAGAAAGCTTATGAAAGAAATTGAAAAAGACACAAAGAAAAGGAAAAACATTCTATGCTCATGAATTGGAAGAACAAATATTGTTAAAATGTCAATATTACCCAAAGCGGTCTACACATTCAATGCAATCCCTGTCAACATAGCACCAGTATTCTTCACAGAGCTAGAACAAACCATCCTAAAATTTGCGTGGATCCAGAAGAGACTCTGAATAGCTAAAGTAATGTTGAAAAAGAAAACCAAAGACGGAGGAATCACAATTCCAGGATTTAATCTGTATTACAAAGCTGTAATCATGAAGACAGTATGGTATTGGCACAAAAACAGACACATAGATCAATGGAATATTATAGAGAACCCAGAAATGAACACACAAATATATGGCCAACTAACCTTTGACAGAGCAGCAAAAAGTATCCAATGGAAAAAAGACAGTCTCTTTAGCAGATGGTACTGTGAGAACTGGATGGTGATATACAGAAGAATGAAACTGGACCACTTTCCTACACCATCCAGAAATGTAAATTCAAAATGGATGAAAGACCTACATGTGAGATTGGAACCATCAAAATCCTACAGGAGAAAGCAGGCAGCAACCTCTTTCACCTCGGCCACAGCAACTTCTTACTTGACATGTCTCCCTGGAGGCAAGGGAAATAAAAGCAAAGATGTACTATGGGCACCTCGTCAAGATAAAAAGCTTCTGTGCAGCAAAGGAAACAGTCAACAAAACTAAAAGGCAACCAACGGAATGGGAGAAGATATTTGAAAATGACATATCAGATAAAGAGTTAGTATCCAAAATCTATAAAGAACTTACTGAAGTCAACACCCAAAAAACAAATAATCCAGTGAAGAAATGAGAAGAAGACATGAATAGAAACTTTTCCACAGAAGACATCCAGATGGCTAACAGACACATGAAAAGATGCTGAACATGACTCATCATCAGGGAAGTACAAATCAAAACACAATAAGACACCACCTCACACTTGTCAGAATGGTTAAAATTAACAACTCAGGAAACAACAGATGTTGGCGAGGATGCGGAGAAAGGGGAACTCTTTTGCACTGTTGGTGGGACTGCAAACTGGTGCAGCCACTCTGGAAAACAGTGTGGAGATTCCTCAAAAAATTAAAAATGGAACTACCCTATGACCAAGCAATTGCACTACTAGGAATTTATTCACAGGATACAAAAATGTTGATTCGAAGGAGCACATGCACCCCAAAGTTTATAGCGGCGCTATCAACAATAACCAAATTATGAAAAGAGCCCAAATGTCCATCGTCTGATGAATGGATAGAGAAGATGTGGTATGTATATTCAATGGAATACTACTCAGCTATGAAAAAGATTGAAATCTTGCCAGGTGCAACAACGTGGATGGAACTAGAGGATATTATGTGAAGCAAAATAAGTCAGTCAGAGAAAGACAGATATTGTATGATTTCACTCATAATGGGAATTTGAGAAACTCAACAGATGAATATGGGGAAGGAAAAGAAAAATAAGATAAAAACAGAAGGAAGCAAACCATAAGTGACTCATATGCATAGGAACAAACTGAGGGTTGCTGGAGAGGGGCGGGTGTGGGTGATGGGTTATATGGGTGATGGGCACTAAGGAGGGCCCTTTTGGGATGAGCACTGGATGTCATATGTAAGGGATGTATCACTGAGTTCTACTCCTGAAGCCAAGACTGTAGTGTATGTTAACTAACTTGAATTTAAATTAAAAAATAAAAATAAATTTAAAAAAAAATGAAGCAACAGCAACAACAAATAAATAAATAAAAATATAGTCAGTGTAGACGAATGCCCTCTGGTGGTCAGCTCTAGAATCGTAGCTCTGAAAGTCTTGGATCAGGGGCACCATAAAGGGAAAGGAGGAAGAGAGGGCCTGGGCTCTGGGGCATCAGCCAGAACTCTCTGGAATTTCCCACCTTCTTTCAGCAATTCTTTCCCAAGTCTCTATGCCCTGAGAGGGCAAGTCCAGCCTGAGTGAGCTAAAAAGAAATTTGCACACGATAGCGTTGTGAACACACCTACACAGATAAACTGTTCAAGTGAAGAGTGGAAGTTTTTTGAATTTTATAAAACAGTGTCAAGTGAATATGTTTATAAACTGTAAAAATATATGTGAACTTTTCCCTCTATTATTTATTGTATACTTTAAGAGTTTAAACAATCTTACCTAATGTCAAAATATTAAACCCTACAAATATACATTTAGACAATGAAATCACTCTGCACCCTCCAACTAAATGATCCCTTCACTGTGACCCACAAATACCCACTATAAATAGATTGGTGCTCATTTTCCAGATGTATTCTCTTTAGGTACTGTGATCATGCACCTTAAAATATAAGTATTTTATATGCACACACATTATTTTTAAATTATCAAACACATACGTACTTTTATGCAAACTGCATTTTTCACTTGTTTTGACTTCTCCAGATTTTCACTTCTTCAGCTAATATGGTTTGGCATCTGTCCAATATTTATTACAGAAACATTTTCCTTTTTAGGTGAATTATTTATTCCTATCTTTTGGCTCTTTTTCTCTATTGACTGGTTACCAACAGTCCTTTAGGTCAATGCGTATTAGCACAAGGTCTGTAATAATGTTTGCACATATTTATTTCCAGCTTTTCACACTTTATTTATTTTTTTTTTTACTTTGACGGTGCATACCTTGGCTTTCCAGTTTCTTTGATTTTGTGTTTTAAAAATAATATAGCAAAAGTGAATAATACACAAGGTTTCATCAAATACCAGTCCCCTCGGGCTTCAATCATTCAAAGCCATAAAGGCATCAGGGCACAGTGGAAAAAGCTTTATATCGGAAAATGGGGATGATATCTGAACACTTGTGTGGCTTAAGGGGGATATGTAATGTGCATCTGGATCAAAGTGATTCTGTAAATCATAATTTCATTCCTGCCATGGAGGTTTGATTTTCCTGTGCTTCTGCCTAGGCCACACGCCTGGCTTCAGACAGACCAATCAAAGGGGCCCTATATCCAGGCCTCTAGGCTGAAGGGCCAGCATTGCACCTCCACAGTCATCTTCAGCACCAAGAGGGTGGGTTGTTTGAAAACCCCGTGGGCATGATATACACACCAGAGTAATTTAAAACTAGATGTGCAACCCTGGAAACACTTTACATTACAAATTTAATTAGACAAGTTAAAGGGGAGTTAAAAAAAAAAAACAAAAACCTTGTCTATCCCAAACAAAACATTACATATAAAGAAATGTGAATTATTAGAAAAATATTTGGAACATATTTTAGAAACAAATGTTTATTATTATCATATGTAAATAAATCTGATCACCTGGGAAAGTGTTTTTCAAAGTCCATAGTGAAGCAATTCAAACTATCCATCACAGTCACATATATAAAGATCAAAGTATAAAAACATGGAGTGCCTGGCTGGCTCAGTTGGTAGAGCCTCCGACTCTTGATTTCAGCTCAGGTAATGATCCCAGGGACATGTGATGGAGCCCCGCATCAGGCTCTGTGCTGAGCTTGCTTAAGAATATCTCTCACTCTCGCTCTCTCTCTCGCTCTCTCCCTCTGCTCCTCCCCTGCTCGCATGGGTGAGTGTATGCTCATGTGCTCTCCCACTCTCTCTCTCAAATAAAAATAAAAATAAAAAAACAAATTGTATATGTATATGTCTGTGTATGTATGTATAAAGCATATTGAAGTATAGTATGCAATCCAAATTTTGAAGAAATATATACATTCCTGTGACTCTACACAGAAAATAATAGCTGGAAAACACAAATTTAATTATGAAGGATAGGCAAATATACAAGAAAAATTCCCTAATAAATATACATTCTGCAGTGCATTTATTTTCAGGACATTTATATTAATTTTGAAATCAGAAAAATAACAGATAAAATCCAGAAGATTGTAGTATGTTCTTTGTTGGGAATTTCTTTACAAAAATAACGTTTTAATGCACCTCAACTACATATGTGTGTGTGTGTGTGTATGTCTATATGTCTATATGTATGTATGTACACATATTTATATAGTTCACATTCTCACAGACACATAGGTGCAGATTTCTGGGAATCATTGGTGAGAGGGACTGACGAAAACTTCCTGACATGGGGTTTATTGTCCTTGGGCTCTGTCCGAGTCACCCTTTAATGCTGAGTTTGTCATATAAACGTCCAGAAAATTCCCTGTGATGGGGCTCTCCTCTCCCTCCTTCCAAGGCCTCCTGCTACATGATGTCCAAGACGCTATTCTCGACCCGGTCACTAGATGGCAGTGGCCACCAATTTCTGAATTTCCTCCAAACAAAACAATTGTCAGAGAAAATGAAACAAATATCTATCAAACGTTATTGCGAGGAATAACGCATTGCGAGTGGTCAAAGTGTATGTAAAACGAAAATCATAATCAAATCCCTTTTCTCAGTAGTTTTCTTCTCTATGGTTCCACAGGTGTAAAACACAGGACTAGTATCACACTTGCTGAGAACACTGGTGGATACTGCAGGCCTGGGGTCAGGGCAAAGGGAGAAGGGGTTCAGGTACCTCTACCATTGCGCTGTGATACACACAGTTTTCCAGAGATGCCCAACAGCCCGGTAGTGGATCTCCACACGGGATTTCCTCAGGGACAAACCAAGTCATAGAGTATTTCCTGACTGTGATACCTAGTTAGGGTCTCAGATTAGCTCCATGCTCCCCTCTTTCCCTGGTTAGTGCCCCCTTACCCCTCAGGTCTCAGTTTAAGCCTTGCTTCCTGTGGGAAGTGTCCTCAGCCTAGTGGTTTGATTATCCTTAGTCATCTGGTAACTCCACTAGCTCACCATTGCCAGATACACTTTTTCATTTGCAAGGGATCCAATGGGAGTGAGTTCAAAATTTCTCATGGGCTGTGGCTTCACACAATGCGCTGAGAACCCTAGAGCTTTCAAATGGCTTATTTGGAGCTTTGCCCCAGGATTCACCTCTTCCACTTTTGAGAAGGATGCCCAGGACATGGGCCATTTGAGTAATGGAACTGCAGAGCTGTTCCATAGAGAACAACTGGGGCACGTACTGTAGAGAACCTGTGGAGGCTGCGGATTGATGCTTCCTCCTCTAAAAGATCCAATGAGAGCTCTGATGTGACTCTTCTTTTTACCACACACGGTTTTCCATGGCAAAGACCACGTGAATATTCTAGAGGTAGAGTTGCAAGTTTTAAACGATTTACTTTGTGGAATACTGTTGAAAATATATTTCCAAAGTGTATAAATGAATTTGGAAAAGAGGAAAAATTAAAGAAGCCAGCAAAATTCTCTATTACATTATCATTACATATAATCATTCTCTACATTCTTATTAACAGTGCATAATATGACACTGACTTATCTTTTAATCTACATAATAGCGTTGAATCTCTTGACATAACTGCAGGGGTCCACATGGTGTTTCCCCCTCTTTACAGATGCAGAATCTGAGCCTCACCTCCCAGGCATGGCTGAGACCAAAACACCTCTGTGACCTATGCTGCTTTTGTGATTTCATCAATTGCCCACAAGGACCCTGTGAGGGAGGGTCCTCTGCTCAGCCCCTGGATGGGGGGCCTGAGGCTTGGGGAGCTTAGTGCCCCATCCTGCCATTTGCCATTGGCAGAGCCCAGACTAGAACCCATGTCTTTCTCTTACTCTTCCCATTGAGTATATCATTATGGGCTTTGTTTCTGACTGTCATAGCTATTCCCACTCAGCTTAGACAGTGTGGAAAATACATTCAAGTATGGAGGGAAAAACATAAATAACCAGCAACTCCACAGCCCACTGATGAACAGTTAACTCTTGGCGTTCCCTTCCTGACACTTGAACATTGTTTAAAATCGAATTTCAATTTACTGTGACTATTTGGACCAACTCTTTTGTCTTCATTTCTCCTCTTTTAAAGCGTATCACACAGATGTTTCTAACAAAGAAAGAAAGCTATCTTTGAATTCATCTTGGAAAATGAGTTAACCATTGCAAGAGTATGATAGGCAAAACCTGAACAGAAACATTCAAAGAACATAATCCCTTGTTTCTCAAGTTAAAGAGCTTCCTCTTAAAGCAAATTACAATTGAAGTCTATATAATGACATGTTTGCTTATAGGCAATGCTATATATATAAATTTAAACCAAAATTTAAATTTAAATTTAAGCCAGACTATATAAATTTAAACCAAAACTTAAGTGACTTTCAGACATATTCATAAGGAATCTTGAAAGAAAACTTTAACGTGCCTAAATTATTGATCTACCAAGACCCAGTTTAAGTACCACCTATTACTTTCTCAAAGCAAATGTGGCTGGATACAAAGCAGTTCTTGTCCTATCAGCGGGCCACTCCATTTTCAGGAGCTAGCGATAGTGCAGAGATGAATATCCACAGTGGAAAGGAAATTAACTTTCTACCGACAAAACTATGATGCACTCATTCTGTAATGGACTGAGCACTAAACTAAGCTTGAGTAAAAAAGGGTTGAAAGCTTGGTTTATGACAAATGTTTCCCTGTACAAATTCCAAGTGTGTGAGATAGTGCCCTGTATGAGCACAGACAGCCACACTTCACTTAGCCCAACCAGAGCCTCAGCCTTAACTTGCTGTGGTAATCTAGAATCTGCCTCTCTTCCCACTTCCTTACACACACGCAAGAAGCCCCTTCCTCTGGATGTGTAAAGTCCCTTCCCTTATGCTGACCTCACTTACAAAGGAAAGCACCAAATCGTAGTGGCTAGGGGTAAGTGCATTGGAGTAAAGGAGATCTGGGTTTGAGCTCTGGTCCCATTACTTACTAGCACAGTAGTGCCCAAGTTTGCTCACCATGCACTCAGCTCAGATGAACAAAACTATGGAGGGCCTTTGCAACTGGACTGGTTGTCCTCATTGGATCCATCTCTACCTGGTTTTGTCTAGTACAGCACTGCGTCTGTCCCATTGACAATACACACCATCTCAAAACTTTGCCTCACCTTTCATCCTTCAACCAATAGGGCTGTGTCCCTCCATGTTTCTACTGAAATTAATCTTAACAAGGTCAGCAACCACCTTTGTCACATTTGTACATCATGAGTGTTGAAATGAAGACTCAAATGAAGACAAAGATTTCCTTTCTAAGACAGAATTCATTTGCTTGTGTATAAACAAATATTATATTACAATGCTATAAGTTACCTAATATCTAGAGTTTAAAATACTTTCCATAGAGTCAGAGTCGGAGAATGGGGAAGGTTGTGCCCAAGACAATGGGCTTTCAAATAAAGGAAATATTTTTCTCTACCTCACATACTTTGGCTCCATCATAAGGAATTTTGCTAATAGGTTTACTGAATGGTAGCAATAAATTTCCATGATCCTTTCAATAAACTTTGTCTTTTTTTCCCTTTTTTCAAGGGATTTCCAAGTATGCAATGAAATCAAGTGAATTTATAATGTTTTTTTTTATATTATATCATGGCTAAATGCACCATCTAAAAACATTCTTTAATATACCATAATTAGACAATGTAATAGTGCTTAGTATGATCTGAACGATTGTATCCCCCCAAAATACATATACCATAACCCCCAACTGATGGTATTAGGAAGTGGAGTCTTTACAAGGTGATCAGGTCACAAGGGCAGAGCCTTCATGAATGGGATTGCTTCCCTTATTAAAAAGGCTCCAGAAAGCTTGCTTGTCCCTTCTATCATGTGAGGATACAGCATAAGTTGGCAGTCTGCAACCCAGAAGAGGGTCTTCACTATAACCCAATCATGATGTCATCATGGACTTGAACTTCTAGCCTCCAGAACTATGAGAATAAATTCCTATCATTATAAGCCACCCAGGCTGCTATTTTTGTTCTAGCAGCCTGAATGGACTAAGACAGTGCTGAAAAATAATGGTGGTGATAGGGAACTCTTTTGCATGTTCTGGGATCTTAAGCCAAAATACTTATACTGCACAACATAAATCATAGTGCTGGACGTTTCGGGGGATGTGTCCATTCAGTAACCCAGCCTATATAATAAATATACACATATCCATGCTAATTAAGTAAATGCTTGAATTAATAAAAAGATGGTTGAAAGGTGTCAAGTTATCTTCATTTAACAATTTCAAATAGTATATGTGGATATGCTCCCTCCATGAGGTGTATGTTTTATTTTATGTGCCAACTTTACTGGGTCCTGGGATGCTCAGATATCTGGTTAAACATTATTTCTGGGTATTCTGTGAGGGTGTTTCTGGATGCAATTAGCATTGCAATTGGTAAATTAATTAAACCAGATCACCTTTCCCAATGTGGGTGGGCATGATCCAATCCATTGAGGGCCTAAATAGAACAAAAACGTGGAGGAAGGGAGGATTTGTTCTCTCTGCCTTAATCACTGAACTGGACATTGGTTTTCTCTTGCCATCAGACTTGGATTTACACCATCTGTGCTTGGATTCTCAGGCTTTTGGATTTGGACTGTAACTACATAATCAGCTTTGCTGGGTCACAAGCAAAGAGTCACCAGATCATGGGACTTCTTATTGTCCATTATGGCATGAGCTAATTCCTCATAATCAACCAATCTCAATCTCTCTCTTTCTCTCTCTTTCTCTCCACCCTTCTCTCCTTCCCTCCTCACCTTCCTCCTTAATTCCCTATGCATATATATAGGGCAGGGAAAACTTAATACCTCACTTCTAAAGAATAGAGTAGGGAAATGGAAATAATTTCCCTAATGGAAAATAGTTACTGTACAATAGAGAAATTCAGCAAACATCACCTTAAACTAGCAATGAATGTGAACATCTCCAGAGACATCATGTGGGTATTATGTCCTCCCAGGTAGGTTGTGACAAGAAAGGCCCTGCAACTCTGTGGTATTCTTTCAGAAAACCCTTAATCTTAGTCTAATCATGAGAAAAGCAACAAACCAAGCCTGTACCCACCAAGACCGTCAGGGTCATGAAAATAGTATGGCAGTCCCTCAGAGTTAAACATAATTACTATATGACCAATAAATTCCAATCCAAAGTATATACCCAAGAGAAATGAAAACACATGTCAACATAAAAACTTGTAAACAAATGCACATATCATCATTATTCATAATAACCAAAAAGTAAAAGTAACCTAAATGACTATCAGTAGATGAATAGATAAAACAAAATGTAGTATATTCACAGTAGATTATTCATTCATAAAAAGTAATGAACTACTGGCACATGATACAATATGTATGAACCATAAAAACATGTGAAGTAGCCAAATATGCAAAAGACCACATTTTTTTGTAATTCCATTAATATAAAATACCAAAAATAGACAAATCCTTAGAAACAGATGCTCACTTAAGCGGATGACTGCATAACTCCATACATTTACTAAAATCATTAAATTGTACCCTTAAAATGTATGACCTCTATTGTCTAAATTATATCTCAGTAAAGTTGTTTACAACATGATGTTGGCCTGGTCTCCTGTTGTACCACAGTGGACACCAGCCTCTTAATAAAAAAGGTCTTCATGCTTGGGTTTTATATAAAAATGAATCTAATAAAACTGCCACTGTATCTCAGACCTGCTGATTTTATGTCCTGTGTTTCTTCAAGCAATGACCTTCCCCACACACACATGCCACCTCAGGTTGCTCTTGTGTGCAAGGTGTGATTTATTACTTCCACATCTTCTGACCATGATATTGGCTTGAGAGTAGGTCCATGACAGTCCAGAGCCTGTCTGGTGTGACACGACTTTAGCATTACTGCTTTCTTCACTGCTCTGCGGCCTTTCACACATGACTCTACTTTGAGGGAGCCAAATAGAACTATCTTTCTGTGTGTCAGTATGGAGGACTTTTTAAAGGGCTACATAGGTGCACATCCTTTGCACCAACAATTTCCCTGTTAGAAGTTTATCTTCAAGACATAAAGATGGCAGTAAAGTATTGATTATATGGATTGCCCTCCTGATAATTTCTTTTTTTTTACTCTGGGCCTGGATTTGGGAAGGAAGACCAAGTGTGAAGCAACACCATGAAGGGGCAGAAGGAGGCAGAAAGAAATGTAATTTTCAGGGGCGCCTGGGTGGCTCAGTCAGTTGAGTGTCTGACTTTGGCTTAGGTCATGATCTCACAGTTTGTGGGTTCAAGACCCACACTGGGCTCTGTGCTGACAGCTCAGAGCCTGGAGCCTGCTTCGGATTCTATGTCTCCCTCTCTCTCTTCCCCTCCCCCACTCATGCTCTGTCTCTCTCTCACAAAAATAAATAAATATTAAAAAAATTAAAAAAGAATTCCCAACAAAAATTCAGGACCAGACAGCTTCCCTGGTGAATTCTACTAAACATATAAAGAAGAGTTTATACCTATTCTTCTCAAAGTATTACAAAAAAATAAAAGAAGAAGAGAAATTTCCAAATTCATTCTATGAGGCCAGTATCACCCTGATACTGAAACCAGATTAAGACACCACAATAAAGAGAACTACAAACAAATACCTCTGATGAACATAGATGCAAAAATCCTCAACAAAACACTAGCAAACTGAATCCAAGAATACATTTTAAAAAACATTCACCATGATCAAGTGGAATTTATTCCCAATATGCAAGTGTGGATCAATATTTCAAATCAATCAACCTGATACAGCACAGCAATAAGAGAAAATAAAAAAACTATATGATCAATTCAATAGATTCAGAAAAAAGCATTGGGCAAAATACAACATCCATTCATGATAAATACCCTCAACAAAATAGGTTTGGAAAGAACATACATCAACATAATAAAGGCCATATATGAAAAACCCACAGTGAACATCATACGCAATGGAGAGAAACCAAGAGCTTTTTCCCTAAGAGCAGGAGCAACACAAGGATGTCCACCCTCACTACTTTTATTCAACATAGTACTAGAACTCTTAGCCACAGCCATCAAACATACAAAAACAAATGAAAGTTATCCAAATTGGTAAAAAAGAATAAAGTGTTCACTATTTTTCAGATGGCATGATACTATATATAAAACACCCAAAAGACTCTACAAAAAACTACGAGGACTCTGAAATGAATTCAGTAAAGTCATAAGATAAAAAATCAATGTGCAGAAAATCTGTTGAATTTCTATACACTAATAAAGAATCATCAGAAAAAGAAATTAAGACAACAATCTCATTTACAATAACACCAAACATAATAAAACACCTAGGAATAAACCTAACCAAACAGGTGAAAGACTTGAACTATGAAAAGTGTAAAACACTGATGAAAGAAATTCAAGATGACACAGAAAATGTAAAGACACCCTATGCTCATGGGTTGGAAGAACAAATACAAGTTAAAATGTCTATACTACCCAAAACAATCTACACATTTAGCATAATCGCTATCAGAATACCAACAGCATTTTTCACAGAACAAGAACAAACAATCTTAAGTTTTGTATGGAGCAATAGAGACCCTGAATAACTGCAATCTTGAAAATCTTTTCAAGCAATCTTGAAAAAAAAAACTTGTAAATATCACAATTCCAGACTTCAAGTTATATTACAAAGCTGTAGTAATCAAAACAGTATGGTACTGGCATAAAAATGGACACATGGATCAATGGAACAGAAAAAAAAAACAGAAATAAACCCACAGTTATATAGTCAATTAATCTCAAACAATGGATGAATGAATGAATATCCGATGGGAAAAAGACAGTCTCTTCCAAAACATAATGTTCACAAAACTGGTTGCCTACATGCAAAAGAAGGAAACTGGACAATTTTCGTACATCACACACAAAAATAAACTCAAAATGGATTAAAAACCTAAATGTGAGACTGAAATAATAATAATCTTAGAAGAGAGCACAGGCAGTAATGTCTCTAACATCAGCCATAGCAGCATTTTTCTAGATCTGTCTACTGAAGAAAGGGACACTAAAGCAAAAGTAAACTATTGGAGCTTCATCAAAATAAAAAGCTTCTGTACAGCAAAGAAAAAAATCAACAAAACTAAAAGGCAACCAAACCTACAGAATGGGAGAAGATATCTGCAAATGGCATATCTAATAAATGATTAGTATCCAAAATAAAGAATTTATACAACTCAACACTCAAAAAACAAATAATCTAATTAAATAATGAGCAGAAGACATGAACAGACATTTCAAAGATGTCTAGATGGCCAACAAACACATGAAAAGGTACTCAACATCACTCATCATCAGGGAAACACAAGTCAAAACAACAATGAGATATCATCTCATAACTATCGAATGGCTAAAATACAAAACACAAGAAACAAGTGTCAATGAGAATGTAGAGGAAAAAGAACCTTTGTGAACTGTTGGTGAGAATGCAAACTGGTGCCACCACTGTGGAAAACACTATGGAGTTTCCTCAAAAAGTTGACAATAGAACTATTTTATGATTCGGTAAACACACTAGTGGATATTTACCCAAAAAATACAAAAACACTAATTCAAAGAGATACATGCACCCTATATTTATTGCAACATTATTTACAATAACCAAGATATGAAAGCAGCCCATGGGTCCATTTAGAAAGGAATGGATAAAGAATATGTGGCATACATATTCAGTGGAATATTATTCAACCATGAAAAAGAATGGAGTCTTACCATTTGCAACGACATGGATGGAACTAGACAGCATAATGCTAAGGGCAATAAGTCAGGTAGAGAAAGACAAATACCACATGACTTTACTCATATGTGGAATTTAAGAAACAAAACGAATGTGTAGAGAGAGAGAGAATTCAAGAAACGGACTTTTAACTATAGAGAACAAACTGATGGTTATGAGAAGGGAAGTGGGTTGGGAGGATGGGTGAAATAAGAGATGAGGATAAAGGAGTATACTTGCAGTGATGAGCACCAGGTGATTTATGGAATTGTTGAATCACTATATTGTATACCTGTAACTAACATAACACTATGTTATTTTTTTGGAATTAAAATAAGAAGTCTTCTCTACTAAATGTTCTCACACCCCATTTCCCAAATATCATCACTGTTATTACTTGGCAAATTTTTTCTATGCATATGCAAATGCACATAGATGCATAGATACATTTGTCTACTCACTGACTGATTTATTTATTTGGTTTCTAGGCACCATATTGGAATCCCAGTATAACATGATCTGCTTTTCAGTTAACAAAATATAAACTTTTAAAATTATTTTCATTAAACTGTAATTTAGATAAAGTTAAATTTATTCCTTTCAGTGTACTATTTTGAAAGTCTTACAAATCCAAACAATTGAGTAACCACCACCGCAATTAAGATAGAGAAGTTCCATCTTTCTGAAAAATTCCCCTGTCCCCTTCATTGTCACCCATTATCCCCACCCCAGCTACTAGCAACCCTTATCTGTTTATTGCCCATATATATATATATATATATATATATATATATTTTTTTTTTTTTGCCAGAATGTCACACTAATGAAATCATACATAGTGAAGCATTTTTAAATCTGGCTTTTTTCACTTAGTATAATGTATTGCAGTTTCATCCATGCTATTTTCTATATAAATAGTTTGTTCATTAATATTCCTAAATAGTATTCCATAGTGTAGAAGAACTGCAGTTGTTTATCCATTTTCTATTTGAAGGATATTTAGGTTGTTTCAAGCTTTGACAATTATAAATGAAGGCACTATGAACATTTGTGTGCAGGTTTCATTGTGAACATAATTTTGCATTTCTGCAGGGTTAATACCTAAGATTAAGGTTGCTAGGTCATGTTCTCTCTGTCTTGGGTTCTGAGTCCTGGCCATATTTCCCTTCCTTCTGCTCCATGTGTGTGTCACGTTTCTCTCAGAGGCTTTGCAAAGTGTGTTTCCTTCTGTCCAGAACAGTCTCTCACACCCTGTCCTCTTTTTACTTTGACTAACTTCTTTCATCTTCCCTGTAATCCTTCATTGTGAGTTTCAATCAATATAGGTTGAGTGGATGAATAAGAAGATGATCAGTCAGGCAAAAGAGATCCAACATGGTGGAGAAGTAGGAATACCTGAACTTCCCTCATCACTCAGACAGCAGTCTAGAGGCCAGGACTTTGAATTCCAAGAGTCTGGGCTACTGAGTGACAGAGACATCTCCAGGGGCCCACAGAGACAACCTGGCAGGCTGTAGGTGCATGGTTGCAAACTGGGAGAGATAAAATGAGTGACTTAGGCATGGAGGGGAGGGGTCCACTTCTGCAGAGAGACAAAAGGAAGAGAAAGAGAGGCTGTGGAAGTGTAGGACTATATTTGGACAAGAGAAAAACCATGGACCGGGATTGGGAAAAAACAGGGAAAGATCCAATCTCTAACTGTGGGGCTTTCTCAGGACTGGGGCTGGCTGCCTTGTTTGCACACCTGGGGAAGAGGGGAGCCAGCCTGCCCTCAGTAACCAGTTCAGAAGCAGAGTCCACAGTAGAAGAAAGCAATCCCCTCCCTCTAATGCTGTGGGAAGAAGGTATTTAGCCATTTAAAGGACAAAAGACTCTGTCTGCACCCGCCAGCCATTAGCCATTTATCAGCAGGATGGAGTGGGGCTTCCCCTGAACGAGGGCACACAGAGCAGGACCCTTTATGACATCAGGGTTTAAATCCCAGCCAAGCACCATGGAGGTACAGGAGTCAGAGGAGCAGGACAAACCACCTTGTTCATGCCAGTGGCACTGTGAGGAGGCCCTTCAGTGGGAGGAGTGGTATTGCCTTGCAACCAGAGCGTGTGGAGCAGGATCCTTTAGGATATCTAGGTTTGAATCTCAGAGGAGCCCCAAGGAGGAACAGGAGACTGTGGAGTGGAAAAACAAACAAACAAACAAACAAACAAACAAACAAACAAAAAATGGGCCACTCACACCTGCACAGCACCATGAAGAATGCCTGAACAGAATATTTGGGACACCTGGTCCAGGGAGGAGAGACAAGCTTGTCGCTATTTTTCTCCCCATCACCAACAAGGTGGGATTTCAAGGAATGGACAGCAGGCCCACAGTATAGGCAGTACCACCTACACCAAACCACGCTCCTCCCCGCCTGGTAACTGGGTACCTACTGGAGCGAGATTGACATTGACCAACCAGACATCCCCTCCTCCAGACCGGCACTGCCACCTGTTCCAAGGCACCCAGAAGTTTGGAATTTTCTGATTTAATTCTCAGACAATTCTTATTGCATATATATATTTTTTCTTCCTTTTTCCTTATTTCTTCCCTCCTCTAGTCTGGTTTTTTGGTTGTTGGTTTGTTTAAGCAGACATATTTAATCTATTCTCTTTATACCTGTTCTATATCTCCATCTTTATTTTCCTCTCTCTGTCTCTGGATTAAGCGGTATAGTTTCTCTGCCTCATCAATTTTCTTTTCTTTTCTTTTTCCCTGCCCATGTCATTTCTCCCTTTGTATGGGATAAGGCCTCTTCCACCACCACCCCCGGCCCCATTTTTTTTCTTTCTTTTTTTTCTAATTTTTTTTCCAGGGCTGCTTCAATGAACAAATCAAAGCACACTTGATGGAGCATCCAAACATCACTACAAGTAGGGAGATAGAGCAACCAGAGTCACAACAAGGGAGAGCAAGTAACACACTCCAAAAAAAACCTCCTGAAGGGTAAGGCCCTGGACAGTGTATGACCCATCTTTAATATCGTAGTGCTTACAGGTGCAGGACACATAAAGCTTTTGAAACATATAAGGGACAGAAAACTAGCCAAAATGACAAAACAGAAGAATTCTCCTCAAAGGAAATTTCAGGAAGAAATGACAGCTAGAGAATTGCTCAAAACAGATATAAACAATATATCTGATCAAGAATCTGGAATGATAGTCATAAGATTATAGCTGGGCTTGAAGAAGACAGCAGAGAATCTATTGCTGCAAAGATCAAGGAATTAAAAAACAGTCATTACGAATTTAAAACTGCTGTAAATGAGGTGCAAAATAAACTAGATGTGGTGACAGCGAGGATTCAAGAAGCAGAAGAGAGAATAAGTTAAATAGAAGATAAAAACAAGGGAAAAGATGAAGCTGAGAAAAAAGAGATTAAAAAATTCTAGACCACAAGGGGAGAATGAGAGAACTAAGTGATTCAATGAAACAATAATATCTGTATCATAGATGTTCCAGAAGAAGAAACGAGAGAGAAATGGGCAGAAGGTGTACTTGAACAACTCATAGCTGAGAATTTCCCCAATATGGGGAAGGAACAGATGTTGAAATCCAGGAGGCTCAGAGAACATCCTTCAGACATAACAGGAATTGATCTTCTGCCTGATATATAGTGAAACTGGCTAAATACAAAGATAAAGAGAGATTTCTGAAAACAGCTAGGGATAAACGAGCCTTAACATACAAAGGTAGACACATAAGGCTAGTAGCAGACCTATCTAATGAAACTTGGCAGTCCAGAAGGGAGTGGAAGGAAATATTCAATGTGCTGAATAGAAAAAATTTGCAGCCAAGAATCCTTTATCCAGCAAGCCTGTCAATCAAAATAGGAGAGATAAAGGTTTTCCCAAATAAGCAAAAACTGAAGGAGTTCATCGCCACTAAATCAGCCCTACAAGAGATACTAAGGGGGACTCTGTGAGTGGAATGTTGCAAAGACTACAAAGGACCAGAGACATCACTACAAGCATGAAAACTACTGGTAACACATTGACACTGAATCCATATCTTTCAATAATAACACTGAATGTAAATGGACTAAATGCTCCAACCAAAAGACATAGGGTATCATAATGGATAAAAAACAAGACCCATCTATTTTTTGTCTATAAGAGACCCATTTTAGACCTGAGGACACCTTCAGATTGAAGGTGAGAGGATGGAGACATGCTACTAGAAGTAAAAAAAAAAAAAAAAAAAAAAAAAAAAAAAAAAAAAAAAAAAAAAAAAAGCTGGACTAGCCATACTTATATCAAGCAAACTAGATTTTAAATTAAAGGCTGTAACAGGACATGAAGAAGGGTGCTATATATTACTGGGTCTATTCATCAAGAAGAGCTAACAATTATAAATGTCTATGCACGGAATTTGGGAGCACCCAAATATATAAAACAATTAATCCCAAACATATGCAACCTTATTGGTAAGAATGTGGTAATTGCAGGGGACTTTAATACTATACTTACAACATTGGACAGATCATCTAGACAGAAAATCAATAAAGAAATAATGGCCCCAAATGATACACTGGACCAGATGGACTTGGCAGATATATTCAGAACTTTTTTTCTTAAAGCAGCAGAATATGCATTCTTCTCGAGTGTACATGGAACATTCTCCAAGATAGATCACACACTGGGACACAAAACAGCCCTCAATAAATATAAAAGAATTGAGATCATACCATGCACACTTGCAGATCACAATGCTATGAAACTTGAAATCAACCACAGGAAAAAGTGTGGAAAACCTCCAAATGCATGGAGGTTAAAGAACATCCTACTAAAGAATTAATGGGTCAACCAGGCAATTAAAAAAGAAATTTAAAAAATATATGGAAACAAATGAGAATGAAAACACAACAATCCAAACCCTTTGGGATGCAGCGAAGGCAGTCCTGAGAGGAAAATACATTGTAATCCAGGCCTATCTCAAGAAACAAGAAAAATAACCAATACGAAATCTAACAGCACACCTAAAGGAAATAGAAGCAGAACAGCAAAGACACCCCAAACCCAGCAGAAGAAGAGAAATAATAAAGATCAGAGCAGAAATAAATATAGAATAAAAAAAACAGTAGAACAGAAAAATGAAATGAAGATATGGTTTTTTTGAAAAAATAAAGAAAATTTATAAACCCCTAGCCAGACTTCTCAAAAAGAAAATAAAGAAGACCCAAATAGATAAAATGACGAATGAAAATGGATTTATCATGACTAATCCCTTAGAAATACAAGCAATTATCAAAGAATACTATGAAACATTATATGCCAACAAACTGGACAACCTGGAAGAAATGGACAAATTCCTAGACACCCAAACACTATCCAAACTCAAACGGGAAGAAATAGAAAACTTGAACAGATCTGTAACTAGTGAGGAAATTGAATCAGTTATCAAAAATCTCCCAACAAATAAAAGTTCTGGACCAGATTACTTCCCTCAATAATTCTACCAGACATTTAAAGCAGCGTTAATACCTATCCTTCTCTAGCTATTCCCAAAAAAATAGAAATGGAAGGAAATCTTCCAGACTCATTCTATGAAGCCATCATTACCTTTATTCCCCAACCAGACAGAGACCCCACTGAAAAGGAGAATTACAGGCCAATATCCCCAATGAAAATGGATGCAAAAATTCTCAAGAAGATACTATCAAATCAAATTCAACAGCATATAAAAATAAGTATTCAACATGATCGAGTGGGATTCATTCCTGGGCTGCAGAGCTAGTTTAATATTTGCAAATCAATCAATGTGATACACCACATCAATAAAGAAAAGATAAGAACCATATGATCCTGCCAATAGATACATAAAAAGGCATTTGACACAATATAACATCCTTTCTTAATAAAACCCTCAAGAAAGTGGGGATAGAAAGAACATATATAAACATCATAAAAACCATATATGAAAAACCCACAGGTAATACCATCCTCAATGGGGAAAAACTTAGAGCTGAGATCAGGAGCATGACATGTCCACTCTCACCGTTGCTGTTTAACACAGTGTTGGAAGTCCTAGCATCAGCAATCAGACAACAAAATGAACTAAAAGATATCAAAAGTAGCAAAAAAAAAAAAAAACCTTTAACTTTTGCAGACGACATGATATTTTACATAGAAAACCCGAAAGACTTCACCAGAAGAGTGCTAGAACTGATAAATGAATTCAGCAAAGTCGCAGGGTACAAAATCAGTGTACAGAAATCAGTTGCATTTTTATACACCAATAATGAAGCAACAGAAAGAGAAATAAAGAAACTGATCCTATTTCCAATTGCACCGAGAACTGTAAAATTCCTAGGAATAAACCTAACCAAAGATGTAAAATATCTGTATGCTGTAAGTTATAGAAAGCTTATGAAGGAAATTGAAGGAGACACAAAGAAATGGAAAACATTTCATTCTCATGGATTGGAAGAATAAATATTGTCAAAATGTCAATACTAGACAAAGCAATCTACACATTCAATGCAATCCCAATCAAAACTGCATTGGCATTCTTCTCAGAGCTACAACAACAATCTTAAAATTTGTATGGAACCACAAAAGGCCCTAAATAACCAACGTAATGTTGAAGAAGAAAACCAAAGCAGGAGGTATCACAATCCCAGACTTTAGCCTCTACTACAAAGCTGAAATCATCAAGACAATATGGTACTGGCACAAAAACAGACACATAAACCAATGGAATAGAATAGAGAACCCAGAATTGGACCCACAAGTGTATGGCCAACTAATCTTTGAGAAAGAAGGAAAGAACATCCAATGGAAAATTGTGTGTGTATGTGTCTTCCCTAGCTCTGTCCACTAAGAGGACCTGGAAACAGCAACACTCAAATAGCAGTTGGGCCCACCTAGTGACTATATTTTGGTTTTTAAATATTTATGCTCACTATAATGAACCAGGGTTTCTTGATGAAATTAATTTTAATTTCTTAATTAAAAAAATTAATTCCAGGTTTGGGGCAGGGAAAATACAAATTGTTTCTGGCATATAATGTGCCAGATAATAAGGAAAATTGAGAGCATATCTTCTCAAAGATTGAGAGTTTATCCAAAGGACACAAAAAGCAACCCAAAGAGGAACAATTTTGAGCACAAAACAAATATGATAGGATATATTATATATAACCAATTCAATTACACAGGAAAACATGAGTCCATTATATAAATACATTTAATAAATATATTTAAATAATTAATTTCAAATGATTAAGAACAGTACCTTTGTGCATCATCAAATACTTATTGATTGCAGAGAGTGTATCTTTACAGTGAGAAAACCTGGGAGACAATACTCTAATAAAGTAATCAAAGTACAATATATAACTAAAAAATCCAAATTACACACTGTCTCCTAGGGTACAATGTGAAAAACACAGCATCACTTCTATAATATCTCTACATATAATCATTACCAAACATCAGACATACTCAAATCAAGATGTGGGCTACAAAATAACTGGCCCACAATCTTAAAAAATGTCAAGGTCATTAAAGTCAAGGCAAAATTGGAGAATTTTTTAGACTATGGGAAACCAAAGAGACATGACAATTGTATACAGTACAGGATTCTATCCTGGATCCTTTTGCTATGAAGAACATTATTAGAACATTTGGCAAAATTTAAACAAGGTCTTAAGATTAGCTTGTGGTAAGTGTTATTAATGATAATTTCCTGATTTTGATGGTTGACTTGTGGCTAATATAGGATAATGTTCTTATCTGTAAGACATACACACTAAAGTATTTGGGAGCTATGGGGTATAACGTTGGCAGCTTATTCTCATATGGTCCAGGGAGGAGTTTGGATTCTTTGTTTTATACCAATTATTTTCTTGCAAGTGTGCATTTTTTCAACAACAACAACGATGACAACAAAATAAGGAGTATTTATTGTTTTCATCAAAAACAATAAAAATTAATATGGGCTTAAACTATAGATAAAGGCTGAAAGGAACCCCTTTGGGTTTTATAACAGTGTTTACATTGTTAACCTTGAGAGCAGATTCAGCATAATGGAGAGGCAATAAACAGGGGTGGTTTGAAGAATGATAGGGAGATTGGAAAGTGGAGACAGTGAATACATTCCCCCCTTTGAAAAGTTTGTTGTTTGTGAAAATGAGAAGAGGAGAGAGTGGATCTTAAGGGAATTGACTCGTAGGGAAGAGTTTTTTAATATCTTTGTTTATTGGAAGAAGAGACAGAAACAAGTTCATATTAATGATGAAAAGGGATGACTTAGAAATTAAGAGGTTGAAGGCCTAACAGTTCAGATGAAGTTGAAGTACACTCAGCCTTTAGTTTTTCTGACTCTTCTGTATTGATAGGACAATGAGCAAATATTCAATTCAGTATTTGCAAAGGGCTGGGTGTGCAGGATGCTCTCCTACAAAAGATCTTGCTTTTAATAAATTGATATTTTATTAATAATTGATGACATGTTGATATTTATATAAGAATTATTATACATATAATTACATTCACCTAAATATATTTGGCCAAAACATACACAAAACTACAGAAATGAATATCACCAGAGCTGTGGGGAAATATAGAAGTTAAATTTTTTATGCTGCTTGAATTTGCCTTACAACTAGGATTTACTACTTATGTAATTATAAGAAAAAAATAATATTTTTTAAATGAGAGGTAAGAATTTGCTCTTAAATGTATTTGCAGAATTGTTGTAGAGAAAGATTTACTTATTTAAAAATACATCTACAACTAATTGTGAATTGGAGTGGAAAAAGGCAGATTAGAAACTGTGTATAGCATCATTCCAAACATTGCTAATCAGACAGGGTCTGTCTGTCATGAGGCTTACAGACAGAAGTGACAGTACAGGGTCTTGTGCCACATTTCACATCTATATAGGTACATTTGGTAGATTTAAGGAACCCCTGGTCCTCCCTCATCCCCTCCTAATCTGTTAACTGAGGTACAAGTTGCAGTTCTAGTGCTTGTCACCAGATGGTGAAAGACCTCTACTTTCTAAATTTTATCCAGCATAATGTTTCAATAGCAAGGAGAGAAAATGAAAGCAATAAACATTTTTGCTTGTTTAAATAGACTATTTTGTAGAACAGTTTTAGGTTCAAGGCAAACTTGAACAGAAAGTACAGAGAGTTCCCATATACCCTTTGTTCCTGTACTCCCACAATCTCCCCCCACTATCAACATCGTGCCTCAGAGTGCTACATTTGTTACAATCAAAGAAACTGTACTGACACACCAATTATCACCCAGAGTTGATATTTTACATTGTCAAAGCAACAAAAAATTAAATAATTTTTACAAAGCAGCTTCTAAACCAGGAAATATGAAATAAGCCTCCATCTCAAATACTTAGGAAAGGGTTGGAAAGAGGCTCATCACTCCAAAATCAACATTGCATTCATTTATCCTACCACTACTTATTTATAAGCAACCTCTATGTTGCAGGCACTGGCAACCTACATAAATACTCCATTTTCACACCTCTGTGTTCAGCCCCAAAATTATCCATACAACTGTCTACCTAGTGTACCTGTCCTATTAAACTTCAAGATTCTACCACAATTTTCACATCAAATAAGTTGACACAAATCCGACTTTGAGACCTGGAAAGTAACTGTCTTCAGAGAAAGTAGTGTGGTAGAAGAGAGTAAGAAAAAATCAGTATCACAATCCTTGTAATGCCTCTTCTCAAGCTGCAGAGCCTTGAAAAGTATACATCTCCTCTCTGAACTTCAGTAGAGTCCACTTGGGTTAAGGCCATAGGACTTGCAAAAGTATCCAGTCAATTACCTTCTCGGACTATGACTTGCTTTGTTTCAAGACCCATTTTGTTTCTTTTATAAGACAGATTAATAGGAGAAAAACAAACAGAAGTTTAACAGCATGTATAACTCCTGTATACATGGGAGAGACCCAGAACACTGAATAACTTATTTAAGGAGCTATTTTGGAAAAGAGACTCCAAGTTTGCTTTGAGTGAAGTATGTACCAATCACACAGCATGCTTGGACTAGTCCACTTTATATAATATATGGGGTTCTGGGAGGTGGGGATACCCTGTATCATGTCCCCACAATATTTTAAGGATCTTCTTAGTGGATAAACCAGAGATCTGACTTAGCAGCACTTGACTGACATCACAACTATGTTTGCACAATTGGTTCTTACTGGAATACCTCCTCACCTGCATACATTGGCTCAGCATTCAGGTACCATAATATGACATCCTGCCTGCATTTGTATCTGTTCTAAAAACCCTAAATACACCTAAGATATCACCCTTTGGCAATTATTAGTATAAGCCAAAGTGTATATACTTTGAGTTCCAGTCTGGCATGTAATGAGCTTGGAAGTTTCTAGTTCAGTTCTCACAAGAAAAAAGCAGAACAAACTGAAAATCAATACCTCTTCTTAGATCAGTCAGACAATTGAGGTCACAAGACAAATTACTGCCCCCCAAGATTGGAGAAACATACAGACAGATATAGAAGATCAGAATTCCCCAGAGTAGTACCCAGGAGCAAAACCCCTGCTAAAACCAGTACCGACAAAGGAAAGCATAAACTATAATTGACAAATTGCTGGAAGCCCAGTGTGGGCAAGTCTGAGAATGAACAACTCAAGGAGTGCCTGATATCAGGAAGGGCTCCAAAACTTTCATGAGTTTTACCCACAGGAGCTCTACCAAGTTCTCACAGTGAAGATTAAAGAAAAATCCCTTCATGCTTCTGGTATGGCAAGAGAAAAATTAGTCGTTTTGAAATACATCCAGGGGTGCCTGGGTGGCTCAGGCAGTTGAACATTCTACATCGGCTCAAGTCATGATCTCACAGTTCATGAGTTTGAGCCACTCATCGGACTCTGTGTTGATAGTTTGGAGCCTGTTTCTGATTTGTGTCTCTATCTCTCTCTGCCCCTCCACTGCTTGTGCTCTGTTTCTCTCTCTCTCTCTCTCTCTCTCTCAAAAATAAACATGATATTTAAAAAAAAAAGAAAGCAATACATCCAGAGCTTTCTTCTTTTTTTAAGTTTATTTTTTATTTATTTTTGAGAGAGAAATAGCAAGTGAGTGGGGGAGGGGCAGAGAGAGAGGGAGACATAATCCCAAACAGGCTCCATGCTCTCAGTGCAGAGTCCAGTGTGGGGCTCAAACTCACGAACTGAACCGTGGGATCATGACCTGAGCTGAAATCAAGAGTCAGACGCTCAACTGACTGAGCCACCCAGACACCTCCAGAGCACTCCATTCTTAACAAATCCTGCCCTCAAGGGAAACTATTTTTCCAGAGTCTGTTGTGGTTTTACTGGAACTTAACTGACCTGAGGGAAAGGAAATACCCAACTCCAACCCCTTTAGTATTTGACATGCAGGCAAGGAAATACCCAATTCCCGTCCCTTCTAGTCTTTCATGTGAAGGAAGGAAAACACTGAACCCCAGCCACCTCTGGCCTTCCCATCTCAACACAGAAAAACTGAGAAGCACTTGAGAAGTTCAAAGCCCAGGGTCACAGGCTCACTAAACTCTGACCATATCAGAGGATTATAGGACGCTTACCCCACCCCACATCTTACCACTACATCAACAAGGCTTTTGTATAATTATAGGGGAATACAACTGAAAGAACTGTATGTCTGATATTTTATTTAAGAAAAGTCCCTAGGGAAACCGAAACACAATAGGAGAGAGAAAAACCAATGTTTATGGAAATTTTAGCCTCTGAAAACTATAGGAAAGCAAGCAGTAAATGATGGGGCTTGGGGGTGATGGTGGGGTTCAGGGATGATGGACAAGAAAGAATTCTTAAAGACATCTTTGGTGCAAAAAGGTGATTTTATTAAAGCACGGGGACAGGACCCATGTGCAGAAAGAGCTGCCCTGGAGTTGTGATGGGTAACTGGTTATATACCTTCAGGTTGGGAGGGGTTAGAGATAGAGTAAATCTTTAAGGAATTGTGGAGGCAAGGTTTCCGAGACCTTGAGGCGCTAGCTGTTGTTAGGACAAATCATCATTTATTACCGCTTAGTGAAACCTCAGTCATGAGACCCTTCAGATGCATATCGGGGGGCTATATGCCTGGAGTACAATTGCCAGCATATATCTTGGGGAAGTTAAGATAAAGGAAGTTTCCAAGGGAATTTTTATATGTTAAAATAGACTTACAGGATCCTGGGGGGGGGGGGAGGGTGTCAGTATAGTGATCGTGGGTCATTATAGTCGTGGGTTCATTCGTGGGTTTTTTATTCTGTTCCATTCTATCATTTCCCTTTGATTCCTTCTTAGAGTTTTTATGTCTCTGCTTACATTACCCATCTGTCTTGCATGTTGTCTGCTTTTTCCATTAGAGTCCTTAACATATTAATCATACTTGTTTTAAATTCCCAATATGATAATGTACAAGTTCCTGCTATATCTGAAACTGATTTTGAGGCTTCAGAAATCAGAAGAAATCAGAAATCCCTTTTGCCCCTAGCAAAGTGTCATCATCAACACAGCTGAGCTTCTAGAGGGCGGTCACTCTACCTGTTTCAAGAGTTTTCAATGGGTTGTAGGCAGTAAGGGAATTTAATGTTTCATTTGCCTTAGTTTCCCACATCACCATGACAAGCACTTAAACCCCTTTTGTTTGTTCTTGGGTAGCCAGGTGTGTTTAAAGAATATCACACATATTCCACCGGTTGTGTGGGGGGTGCTAGCTTGTACGTTGCTCTCAGCTTGCACTATGCTCCCTCATCAGTAAACATAGCCTAAGCCTATCCAGACAAACATAAAACCTCTCACTAAAGGATTATTTACTACAGTTCCACTTATCTAGAACATTATATCTAGCTTTCAAACAAAGTACAAGGCATGAAAAAATACAAAAACACAGTTTGGAAAGACTGAGCAAGCCTCAAAATCAGATTCAGATATAGCAGGAACATGTACATTATCATATTGGGAATTTAAAACAAGTATGATTAATATGTTAAGGACTCTAATGGAAAAAGCAGACAACATACAAGACAGATGGGTAATGTAAGCAGAGACATAAAAACTCTAAGAAGGAATCAAAGGGAAATGATAGAATGGAACAGAATAAAAAACCCACAAATGAACCCACGACTATAAGATCAATTAATCTTCAATAAGCAGGGAAGAATATCCAATGGGGAAAAGACAGTCTCTTTAATAAATACTGTTGGGAAAACTGGACGGCAACATGCAAAAACTAAAGTGAAACTGGACCACTTTCCTGCACCATACACAAAAATGAATTCACAATGGATTAAAACCTAAATGTAAGACCTGAAACCATAAAAATCCTAGAGGAGAACACAGGCAGTAAACTTTTTGACATTAGCCATAGCAATTTCTTTCTGGATATGTCTTTTGAGGCAATGAAAACAAAAGAAAAAATAAACTATTGGGTCTTAAAATAAAAATAAAACTAAAAAGCTTAAAAATAAAATGATTCTGTACAGCAAAGGAAACAACATAATTAAAAGTCAACCTATGGAATGGGAGAAGATATTTGCAAATGACGTATCTGATAAATAGTTAGCATCCAAAATATATAAAGAACGTATACAACTTAACATCCCCCAAAAAACAAATAATCCAATTGAAAAATGGGAAGAATTATTTTCAATAATCCAATTGAAAAATGGGAAGAAGACATGAATAGACATTTTCCAACGAAGATATACGAATGGCCAACAGACACATGAAAAATTCTCAATATCACTTATCATCAGCAAAATGCAAATCAAAACTACAATAAAATATCATCTCACACCTGTCAGAATGACTAAAATAAACAACATAAGAAACAATAAGTGTTGGCAAGGGTGTGGAGAAAGAGGAACACTCTTGCACTGCTAGTGGAAGTGTAAACTGGTGCTACCGCACTCAAAAGTAGTACGGAGGTTCCTCAAAAAATTAAAAATAGAACTACCTTGTGACCCAGCAATTGCACTACTAGGTATTTACAAAAAGAGCACAAAAATACTAATTCAAAGGGATACATGCACCCCAATGTTTATAGCAGCATTATCTATAATAGTCAAACTATGGAAAGAGCTCAAGTGTGCATTGACTGATGAATGGATGAAGAAGTGGCGTGTACATATATACAATGGAATATTAGTCATAAGAAAGAATGAAATTTTGCCATTTATAACAAAGTGGATGGAGCTAGAGAGTGTTATGCTAAGCAAAAATAAGTCAGTCAGAGAAAGACAAATTCTGTATGATTTCACTCATATGTGGAATTTAAAAGCAAAACAAATGAGAAAAGAGGGAAAAAGAGGCAAACAACGAAACAGACTCTTAGCTATAGAGGAGAAACTGATGGTTACCAAATGGGAGGTAGGTGAGGAGATGAGTTAAACAGGTGCTGGGGATTAAGGAGTACACTTGTTGTAATGAGCACTTGGTGTTGTATGGCAGTGTTGAATCACTATAGTGTACACCTGAAGTTAGCATTACGCTGTATGTTAACTAAAAGGAATTTAAATAAAAACTTTAAAAAAAGGAAACGACAGAAATAAAAAAGAAAAACTGTAACAGAAATGAAGAATACTTTTCATGGGCTTATCAATAGACTGGTACATCCAAGAAAACATCATATTCTAATTGTAGAAAGACAAAGAGAAAGTTTTGAAAGAAACTGGGGGTGGGCAGACCTTATCTATAGAGGAGAAAAGATAAAAATTACATTCAACATCTCTTCAGAAATCATGCATTCAAGAACAGAGTGGAATTTAAGTGAAATACTTAAATTGTTGGAAGAAAAATCATCAACCTAGAATTCTGGACCAGTGAAGTTATCCTTCAGAAGTGAAGGAGAAATAAAGACTTTCTCAAAGAAAAATTCAATTGTAAACAGTAGACCTCTTCTGCAAGCAATATTTCAAAAGTTCTTTAGAGATAAACAAACTGATATAGGTCAGAAACTCAGAGCTATATAATGAAAGGAAGAGTGCTAGAGAAGGAATAAATGAAAGTAAAATAAAATTTGTCCTTATTATTGATCTTAATTTATCTAACAGATAATCATTTGTTTAAACTATTGATAGCAACAATGTATTTGGTGATTATAACTTATGGATAAATTAAGTGGATGACAGAAATGGTATAAATAATGGAAAGGAGGAATTGGGAACACTGTTATAAAATACTTGCACTACTCTTTAAGTGGTATAGTGTTATTCTAAAAAGGACTTGGATTGTTATAATGTATATTGCAAATTCAAGGGCAACCTCTAAAAATGTAAAAATATGTATAATTGATACGCTAAGAGAGGAGAGGAAAGGGAATCGTATAAAATATTCAATTAAAACCAGAGAAAACAGAAAAAAAGGAAAATAATGAAACAAAGAAGAAAGGCAAAAAATAGAAAACAATAACAAATATGGTAGATATTAGTCCATCCATATCAATAATCACTTTGAACAACAATGGCCTACCTACACCAATTAAGACAGAGACTGAGAGTAGACAAAAAAACCCACAAAAACAATAACAAAAAAGAGATCCAGCTATATGTTGTCTTCACAAAACCCATATTAAAAACAGAGACACAGGTAGATTAAAACTAAAGGTTTAGAGGAAGACATATCATGCTAACAATAATCAAAAGAAAGCTAGAATAGTCATATTAATTTCAAACAAAGAGGACTTCAGAGCAAGAAAATTTATCAGGGATAAAAAGAGGTATTACATGAAGATAAAGGAGCCAATTGCTCAAGAAGATTTGAATTATTTTTCATTTACATGTGTGGAGTAGGGAAGGGTAACCAGTACCAGAGTATACTAGTCACTTGTATGAGTGTATACTCTACTTTTACCTTATTTCTTCTTGGTGGAAATTTACATCTCTCTCTGAGTACACACACACACACACACACACACACACACGTTTCCAAGTGTTATATGTCTAATCATGGAATGTCTGAGTCTTAGGGTATGAATAAGATCTGTCTGAAAATATAAAATTGTACCCTCAAGCTTTTCTACTTCTTTTTATTTTTTTTAATATGAAATTTATTGTCAAATTGGTTTCCATACAACACCCAGTTCTCCTCCCAACAGGTGCTCTCCTCAATACCCATCACCCACCCTCCCCTCCCTCACATCCCCCATCAACCCTTAGTTTGTTCTCAGTTTTTAAGAGACTCTTATAGTTTGCCTCCCTCCCTAACTTTTCTTTCCCTTCCCCTCCCCCATGGTCTTCTGATAAGTTTCTCAGGATCCACATAAGAGTGAAAACATATGGTATCTGTCTTTCTCTGTATGGCTTATTTCACTTAGCATAACACTCTCCAGTTCCATCCATGTTGGTACAAAAGGCCATATTTCATTGTTTCTCATTGCCACCTAGTATTCCATTGTGTATATAAACCACAATTTTTTTATCCATTCGTCAGTTGATGGACATTTAGGCTCTTTCCATAATTTGCTTATTGTTGAAAGTGCTGCTATAAACATTGGGGTACAAATGCCCCTATGCATCAGCACTCCTGTATCTCTTGGGTAAATTCCCAGCAGTGCTATTGCTGGGTCATAGGGTAGGGCTATTTTTAATTTTTTGAGGAACTCCACACTGTTTTCCAGAGTGGCTGCACCAGTTGGCATTCCCACCAACAGTGCAAGAGGGTTCCCGTTCCTCCACATCCTCTCCAGCATCTATAGTCTCCTGATTTGTTCATTTTGGCCACTCTGACTGGCGTGAGATGGTATCTGAGTGTGGTTTTGATTTCTATTTCCCTGATGAGGGACGATGTTGAGCATCTTTCCATGTGCCTGTTGGCCATCTGGATGTCTTCTTTACAGAAGTGTCTATTCATGTTTTCTGCCCATTTCTTCACTGGATTATTTGTTTTTCAGGTGTGGAGTTTGGTAAGCTCTTAATAGATTTTGGATACTACCTTTGTCTGATATGTCATTTGCAAATATCTTTTCTCATTCTGTTTGTTGCCTTTTAGTTTTATTGATTGTTTCCTTTGTTGTGCAGAAGCTTTTTATCTTCATGTGGTCCCAATAGTTCATTTTTGCTCTTAAATTCCCTTGCCTTTGGGGATGTGTCAAGTAAGAAATTGCTGTGGCTGAGGTCAGAGAGGTCTTTTCCTGCTTTCTCCTCTAAGGTTTTGATGGTTTCCTGTCTCACATTCAGGTCCTTTATCCATTTTGAGTTTATTTTTGTGAATGGTGTGAGAAAGTGGTCTAGTTTCAATCTTCTGCATGTTGCTGTCCAGTTCTCCCAGCACCATTTGTTAAAGAGACTGTCTTTTTTCCATTGGATGTTCTTTCCTGCTTTGTCAAAGATTAGTTGGCCATACGTTTGTGAGTCTAGTTCTGGGGTTTCTATTCTATTCCATTGGTCTATGTGTCTGTTTTTGTGCCAATACCATGCTGTCTTGATGATGACAGCTTTGTAGTAGAGGCTAAAGTCTGGGATTGTGATGCCTCCCGCTTTGGTCTTCTTCTTCAAAATTACTTTGGCTATTCAGGGTCTTTTCTGGTTCCATACAAATTTTAGGATTGCTTGTTCTAGCTTCGAGAAGAATGCTGGTGCAATTTTGATTGGGATTGCATTGAATGTGTAGATAGCTTTGGGTAGTATTGACATTTTGACAATATTTATTCTTCCAATCCATGAGCACCGAATGATTTTCTGTTTCTTTATATCTTCTTCAATTTCCTTCATAAGCTCTCTATAGTTTTCAGCATACAGATCTTTTACATTTTGGTTAGGTTTATTCCTAGGTATTTTATGCTTCTTGGTGCAATTATGAGTGGGATCAGTTTCTTTATTTGTCTTCCTGTTGCTTCATTATTAGTGTAAAAGAATAAAACTGATTTCTGTACATTGATTTTGTATCCTGCAACATGGCTGAATTCATATATCAGTTCTAGCAGACTTTTGGTGGAGTCTATCGGGTTTTCCAAGTATATCATGTCATCCGCAAATACTGAAAGCTTGACTTCATCTTTGCCAACTTTGATGCCTTTGATTTCCTTTTGTTGTCTGATTGCAAGCACTTCCAACACTATGTTACACAACAGTGGTGAGAGTGAACATCCCTGTCGTGTTCCTGATCTCAGGGAGAAAGCTCTCGGTTTTTCCCCATTGAGGATGATATTAGCTGTGGACTTTTAATAAATGGCGCTGATGATGTTTTAGTATGTTCCTTTTATCCTGACTTTCTGGAGGGTTTTTATTAAGAAACGATGCAGAATTTTGTGAAATACTATTTCTGCATCGATTGACATGATCATATGGTTCTTATCTTTTCTTTATTAATGTGATGTGTCAAATTGATTGATTTGCGAATGTTGAACCAGGCCTGCAGCCCAGGAATGAATCCCACTTGATCATGGTGAATAATTCTTTTTATATGCTGTTGAATTTGATTTGCTAGTATCTTATTGAGAATGTTTGCATCCATATTCATCAGGGTTATTGGCCTGCGGTTGTCTTTTTTTGCTGGGTCTCTCTCTGCTTTAGGAATCAAAGGAATGCCAGCTTCATAGAATAAGTCTGGAAGTTTCCCTTCCCTTTCTATTTTTTGGAAAAGCTTGAGAAGGATAAGTATTATCTCTGCCTTAAATGTCTGGTAGAATTCCACTGGGAAGCCATCTGGTCCTGGACTCTTATTTGTTGGGAGATTTTTGATAACTGATTCAATTTCTTTGCTGGTTATGGGTTTGTTCAAGTTTTCTATTTCTTCTTGTTTGAATTTTGGGAGTGTGTGGGTGCTTAAGAATTTGTCCATTTCTTCCAGGTTGTCCAATTTGTTGGCATATAATTTTTAAGAGTATTCTCAGACAATTGCTTGTATTTCTGAGGGATTGGTTGTAATAATTATATTCTCCCTCATGATTTTATCTATTTGGGTCATATCCCTTTTCTTTTTGAGAAGCCTGGCTAGAGGTGTATCAATTTTGTTTCTTTTTTCAAAAAGCCAACCCTTGGTTTTGTTGATCTGCTCTACAGTTTTTTTAGACTCTATATTGTTTATTTCTTCTTTGATCTTTATTGTTTCTCTTCTTCTGCTGGGTTTAGGCTGTCTTTGCTGTTCTGCTTCTATTTCCTTTAGGTGTGCTGTTAGATTTTGTATTTGGGATTTTTCTCGTTTCTGGAGATAGGCCTGGATTGCGATGTGCTTTCCTCTCAGGACTGCCTTCGCTGCATCCCAAAGCGTCTGGATTGTTGTATTTTCATTTTCGTTTGTTTCCATGTAGTTTTTAATTTCTTCTCTAATTGCCTGGTTGACCCACTCATTCTTTAGTAGGGTGTTCTTTAACCTCCATGCTTTTGGAGCTTTTCCAGACTTTTTCCTGTGGTTGATCTCAAGCTTCATAGCATTGTGGTCTGAAAGTATGCATGGTCTGATCTAAATTCTTGTATACTTATGAAGGACTGTTTTGTGACCCAGTAGGTGATCTATCTTGGAGAATGTTCCATGTACACTCGAGAAGAAAGTATATTCTGTTGCTTTGGGATGCAGAGTTCTAAATATATCTGTCAAGTCCATCTGATCCAATGTATCATTCAGGGCCCATGTTTCCTTATTGACCGTGTGTCTAGATGATCTATCCATTGTTGTAAGTGGAGTATTAAAGTCCCTTGCAATTACCACATTCTTATCAATAAGGTTGCTTATGTTTGTGACTAATTGTTTTATACATTTGGGGGCTCCCATATTCAGCTCATAGACATTTATAATTGTTAGCTCTTCCTGATGGATAGACCCTGTAATTATTATATAATGCCCTTATTCATCTCTTTTTACAGCTTTTAATTTAAAGTCTTGTTTGTCTGATATAAGTATGGCTACTCTAGCTTTCTTGTGACTTCCAGTAGCATGATAGCTAGTTATCCATCCCCTTACTTTCAATCTGAAGGTGTCCTCAGGTCTAAAATGAATCTTTTGTAGACAGAAAATAGATGGGTCTTGGTTTTTTTTCTCTATTCTGATACCCTATGTCTTTTGGTTGGGGCATTTAGTCCATTTACATTCAGTGTTATTATGGGAAGATATGGGTTTAAAGTCATTGTGATGTCTGTAGGTTTCATGCTTGTAGTGATGTCTCTGGTACTTTGTGGTCCTTGCAACATTTCACCCACAGAATGCCCCTTAGGATCTCTTGTAGGGCTGGTTTAGTGGTGATGAAGTCCTTCAGTTTTTGTTTGTTTGGGAAGACCTTTATCTCTCCTTCTATTCTGAATGACACACTTGCTGCATAAAGGATTCTCGGCTGCATGTTTTTTTCTGTTTATGACATTGAAGATTTCCTGGCATTCCTTTCTGGCCTGCCAAGTTTCAGTAGATAGATCCGTCACTAGTCTTATGTTTCTCCCTTTATATGTTAGAGAATATTTATCCCTAGCTGCTTTCAGAATTTTCTTTATCCTTGTATTTTGCCAGTTTCACTATGATATGTCATGCAGAAGATCGATTCAAGTTACTTCTGAAGGGAGTTATCTGTGCCTCTTGGATTTCAATGCCTTTTTCCTTCCCCAGATCAGGGAAGTTCTCAACTATGATTTGTTCAAGTACACCTTCAACCCCTTTCTCTCTGTCTTCCTCCTCTGGAATCCCTAATATACTGATATTGTTGCATTTCATCACATCACTTAGAACTCTAATTCTCCCCTCATACTCCTGGATTTTTTTATCTCTCTTTTTCTCAGCCTCCTCTTTTTCCATAATTTTATCTTCTAATTCACCTATTCTCTCCTCTGCCTCTTCAATCCGAGCTGTGGTCACCTCCTTTTATTTTGCACCTCATTTGTAGCATTTTTCAGCTCCTCATGATTGTTTCTTAGACCCTTGATCTCTGTAGCAATAGATTCTCTGGTGTCCTCTATGCTGTTTTCAAGCCCAGCGATTAATTTTATGACTATTATTTTAAATTCATGTTCAGTTATATTGCTTAAATCGTTTTTGATCAATTTGTTAGCTGTCTCTACTTCCTGGAGTTTCTTTTGAGGAGAATTCTTTCGTTTCGTTATTTTGGATAGTCCCTGGAGTGGTGTGGAACTGCAGGACTCTTCCCCTGTGCTGTCTGGAGTCACTTGTGTTGGTGGGCAGGGTCACAGTCAGACCTGATGTCTGCCCCCAGCCCACGGTTGGGGCCACAGTCAGACTGGTGTGCACCTTATCTTCCCCTCTCCCAGGGGCAGGACTCACTGTGCAGTGGTGTGGCCCCTGTCTGGGCTACTTGCACACTGCCAGGCTTGTGGTGCTGCTTCTATGGGATCTGGCATATTAGCCGGGGTGGATCCACAAGGTGCACAGGATGGAAGGGGTAGGCTCAGCTCACTTTGCCTTTGGTGGTCTGTTGGGGGAGGGGCTCTGTGGCACCGGGAGGGAGGCAGGCCCATCATATGGACAGATCCACAGAAGGACAGTGTTGGGTGTTTGCACGGTGCAAGCAAGTTCCGTGAGGGGAACTGGTTCCCTTTGGGATTTTGGCTGGGGCATGGGCGAGAGAGATGGCGCTGTCTAGCGCCTTTGTTCTCCACTAAGCTGAGGTTTGTCCTCCACAGCTCAACAACTCTCCCTCCCATTGTCCTCTAGCCCTCTGGCTTTCTGAGCAGAGCTGTTGACTTATAACATTCCATATATTAAGTCCCACTGACTGTCAGAACTCACAGAGTCTGGCCCCCTGCTTCTGCAAGCCAGACTCGGTGGCTCTGCCTTGACCGGAGGGCTGCCCCTCCACCGCCCCGGCTCCCTCCTGCCAGTCAGTGTAGCGTGCACCACCTCTCCGCCCTTCCTACCCTCTTCCATGGGTCTCTTGTCTACACTTGGCTCTGGAGCGTCTGTTCTGCTAGTCTTCTGGCAGTTTTCTGGGTTATTTAGGCAGATGTGGGTGGAATCTAAGTGGTCAGCAAGACGCAGTGAGCCCAGCGTCCTCCTACGCTGCCATGTTCCTCCTCTGTCTCTGCTTCTTTTTAAATTGCCATTAGCAGCAGACGAAAATTCTCATTTTTTTTGTATTTCAATATTGTTATTTTTTCATATAAATACTTGTATTTATTTATTTTGTTTTAATTTATTTTATTTATTTATTTATTTATTTATTTATTAGCATTTTATTTATTTTTTATATGTAATTTATTGTCAAATTGGTTTCCATACAACACCCAGTGGTCATCTCAACAGGTGCCCTCCTTAATGCCCATCACCCACTTCCCCTCTCCCCCACCTCCCATCAACCTTCAGTTTGTTCTCAGTATTTAAGAGTCTCTAATGGTTTGCCTCCTTCCCTCTCTGTAACTTTGAAAATATTCCTTTATACGTCATACTCAAAGCAAAAAGAAATTCTCATTTATATGTCATATCAAAAATAAGAATTTAAAATTTCTTTTAACATTTATTCATTTTTGATATACAGAGCCTGAGTGAGGGAGAGGCAGAGAAAGAAGGAGACACAGAATCTAAAGCAGGTCCTAGGCTCTGAGCTGTCAGCACAAAGCCTGACATGGCACTCAAACTCATGAGCTGTGGGCTCATGACCTGAACTGAAGTCAGACACTTAACTGACTGAGCCACCTAGGCACCGCAGGTATTTAGAGAATTTTAAAATAAGTCTTGCTAATTGATGGTTGTGAAATATTACTCTTTGTTGTTTTCAACTCCATTTCCCTAATTACTATTACAATTAACCATCTTTTCTGATATTTACTGCTCTTTACGCATTCAGGATATTAAACCTTCATTGGTTAATGCCCTCATTTTTTTTGGCATTCCCTTTCTTAGCAAATATTGTATATCAGGCAATGCCAGTAAAAATCATCAGAGAAGAAGGTGGATTTTCAGCTAAATCTTACAGTAGGAGTAGGATTGTGAAAGGAAATGGAATGCATGTATGGACATTCTTGGCTATACAAAGTCATGGAAATGAAAATGTACCCAGTGTGCTTGGGGTGCACAGTCAGGAGACAGTCTGGTATAACTTGAATGCAACATGCACAGCATGATGGAGTGATTGATGAGGAATTCTGATTCACTTTGCAAGATCCAAAAATTAAGTGGCCATCTTTAGCTTTTATGAAAACAGAATAGAAGCAGACCTTAACACTTAGTCAAGGAACTTTAGCTTGCAGATCGGGTAATGAGGCCCAGAAAAAGCAAAGGACTGCATGGCCACCATGCAGGTAGTATGCACCGAATGGGATTGAAATATGCAAAAGCCAATCTATATCTTTACCCCAGACTTCTCACATGAGCTCCCTTGTGTATCTATAAGAAATCTTCAAATGGAGGAAGATATGTATTAGTACAAGTCCCCTACTAATCTGTAACACCCAACATGAACCCGCCCTGCCCAGAATGTATAAACTCATTCATTCCTCATTCTTGCAAGGCCACCATCTCAAAAGGAGGTCGCAGTGGGAGAGTGGTGAGATCATGGTCCCTGGAGTCAGACAACTCTTGGCGAGGTCTCCTCAGCCTTCTACTAACTGGACCCTGGGAATGATATTTACCTACTCTGACTCTCACCTTTCTTCATTTTTAAAGCACCAGCGTTAGGAACCCGGTGAAGCACTTTAGGAATTGCCAGTTCCCTTCCCACTTTGCCTCTTCTATTCTTTAAAAGAAGTGTCCTGGACATGAAATGAAGTTTGACTACCAAAAAGAATACTTGAAAATTTAACAGCACAAAGGGATATGCATACAAATTCATTACATGCCCACATGATTTTCTGTGCCAATTTGTTATGACATAATTGGCTACCTGATAGAGCCCTGGAGAAAGAATGTTATTACATCATTTCCACTTAGTTGAATGATCCTCCAGTTGAGTCTCAGGGGAAGAAAATCTTCCCTTACATTTCTATTTCAAAGATTTTCAGTTGTCTCACTTTGACTTCTAGATTAACAGAGAAACCTGTAAACTTCCATCTTGAGGCACAGAAGGTGATAAGGAAGCACAAGGTGTGATATTGACTAGACAGAACATTAAAATGAGAGTCAAGAGGTCCCATCATGAAGGCACTTTGGAGAGGTCACTTCCCTTGCACCAGCCTCATCCATTAAACAAGGTAAAAATATTGAGTTATCCCAGTCACTCAGTAGTGTTTAGAATATTAACCCTCAGAATACCCGGACAAAATCATCATCACCTTCTGGGTACAAAATACCCATTTGATATTTTTTGTATTAAGTCACTTTATGAATAATTCATAGAAGTAAAAATAAAGGGATAATGAAGAACAACTGAATCAGAAAATTTAACAAGAATTTAAACATATCAAACCAAAATTTTATTCCTCATTTTCCTAGCTTTGAAAGTATTTATACTCAAAAAGGACATAGTCCTTTGAATGCAGCTCACTCCTTATCAACTCTCATCCCTGAACTTGGAATATATCCATCTTGTAGGTATTGATTTTTCACTTCTTCCTCACTTATATCCCCAATAAGTTGTCTTATCATTACTTCTAGTTCTTTTTATAACATCAAAACAGAAATTTTTCAAAACATTAACAGCTCATAATTTTGTTGAAGGGAGGATTGCCATCTTCTTTTCTCCATAATTGCAAGACATTTTTATTTTTAGATTGATAAACACCAATTAGAATGACCAGTCCAATGACATTTTTTATTTATACCTGATCTATTTCCCTCTACTTACCTGAATTCAGAATTTGTTCACTTAGAAACCTTATTGATTAAATACTAGCCATATATTAAATATCCAATATCATAAAACATGACAAAAAATTGTCCCACATCCTTTGAGCAAATTAGGATGTTTCCTACTTCTTGCTGCAACATATTGTATGGCAAGTGACAAACTGAGAACACCACTTATCATTTTGGTCCTTAGAAGTACACTATTCAGTAATTGATTTTGAGGTTTGAAAAATCATCTAAGATATTGTCATTTGAAGACTCATAGCTTGAGATATCAATTTCACTATCAGTAATGGCATTTAGAGTATTAATGTCACTGTACTTTCTTATCTAATAATTGTAAAACGAATTTCTCTGTCAATTTACTTTTCTTTGCCAGCCTGGGAAGAAAAATGAAAAAAAAATCATTTTTGTTCAGTGAAAGCTATGTTAAATAAATGCAAAGATGGAGTCTTTTAATTTCTTCTATATGTTTTTGAAAGATGGTGTAATACTTTGGACAATGCAGTAAAAAAACTAAATGGTGATTGATATGTGGTATTATTTATTTTATTATTGCATTATTTCTAATGTAAGCTCTTCCATCAATCTTTTCTTTCTCTTATTTTTAAGTCGTTTTAGTAGAGCTGGGAATAATTTACTAATAATGAAATAATTCCTAGCATGACAAATAACAAGGTGTTTTAAGATATAGGAAAAATAAGATCAATGAGATCCCATATGTTAATTTTACAAAAAAAAAGCCCAATTCTCCCATGTGGTTGTGCAAGATAGAATGGGGTTATTCTATTTAAAAATAAGAGGTAAATTTTCTCCTTGTTCTTTAGAAGATTTCTAAGAAAGAGTAGAAATCATGAAATATTAATCCTTACAAATAGTTAAAAATGCTCAAAGAAATGGTCAAAAACAAAAATTGGATCCAATAGACCCTGATAGTTTACCAAGAGTTAAATGAGATCCCATCTGAAAAAGCAATCTGAGGTCCTAGACGATTAGTTTCCCACTAATCACTCCAGCAGTCAAATTGAAGATATAAGAACTCTGCATGATAGGTAACAGATTAATGGTATAAAAACAATTTTCCTTAGGAAAACACAATTTTTAAAGGTATGTGTTGGTATAAGCATGAGCCACAGGCAACTGCAGTCACCTGGATCTTTTTTAAAACTGCAACTTCTGAAACTTTACCCTAGACCTGCTGAACCCGTTCCCTAGGGTTTGAGGGTCAGGAATCCGTTTCCCTGGTAGATTCTGATGTTTACTATAGTTTGAAAACTGATGAATACATCATGTATCACTTCTTTAAATATTTCACATATTGTGATCTTCGATTCCAACATCGATGTTTTTGCCACTCAACTTTAACTACTTATTTCTGTTTTCACGTATTTGGTAGATAAAAATCCAGACATGCAGCATTTGTTTACTGAGAGTCTACTTTTTGCCTAACTGCTAGGCAATAAGACAGGAAAGTCCCCTCCCCTTATCAGGTTTACATTCTCTTTTGGATACAGATAAAGTAAACAATAACCAATATAATTTCAGTGGGTAAAGAGTGCCATGAAAAAATAAAACAGGAAAATAGGATAGAAAATAGCATTTTATGGAGAGGACAGTGAAGGATGTCCAGGGCCATCCAGTTTAACAACTTCAAAGAGCATCATGTACTTAGATTATGCTATGCATGATGATCCCTGGAATTGTGCCATGCTTTATCACTAGATAAGGCCATACTATGGATGTAACTTTTCATCTGAGACCTGTATGACAAGGAAGAGCTGTGTGTGTATGAAGATCTTTTGACATTAGACTAGGGAACAGCACACTCTGAAGTGGGAGTGAGCATGACTTCTTCCAAAAAAAGATGAAAAAAAAGCCAGTGTGGCTGGAACCTGGTAGAAAAAGTAGGAGAGTTGTGGGAGTTAAGGTGGAAGGGAAGCTAATGCAAGGTATGGAGCAATATTCAGACCTGGCTGGTAGTCTTACCACATTTTCATAGTCAATATACTTTCTCAATATCTGAGATCATTGTGGCACAACACCTATTCTCTACACAAACCTTCAACACTATCTCACACCTCAACATTATCAACTGCTCTTTAGACCTTTTGTTTCTTTGGAAAAGTAGATGCTATCACAGAAGAGATTGTTTATATGTTCCCACGACCAAACCTACCAATTTACCCACATCACCAACTATGGTGCCTCCTTTTTCTCTTGTGAAAAATCTTAGTAAGGCAGCCTCTTCTCATTGCAATGGATAACCCACTCTATGACTGTGATTGTGATTGTGTAATTATCCCCCTTCTCCCCTGATACTGCAGTATTCCTCTCTCTACTAGATGAATAAACATATTCATTAATGAACAAACAGATGAAAGATATGAAAATTGGACGGGAGGTATAAGAGAGAACTGTTAGGGGGATTCTCAGATGACTCACCTGATCATCTTTGTAATAGATGGTAATTTTAACTGGAATGAACAACACATAATGGATATATACATATATATATATATTTTTTTTTTCAGGGAGCACAATGGGCCATCTTGGTTTCTTGATACTTTTGTACACTCCAGTAGTGATGTTAAGAATGTAGCAAGATATTTAGATCAGAGACTGAGCTATAGAGGAAAATTCAGGGATCATATATGGGTGGGTGTCAACTGAAGATATAGGTAAAGATGAGATTGGTGCCTAAGGAGATATCATGGCATGAAGGGGGAAGGTGGCCTAAAATGAGAACCAAGGAGTTCTCAACATAAGAATCTTCAGTAAGTGCATGACAGAACCCAAAATTAACCGGCAGATTGTTTATACCATGATTCAGCTGTGTTCTTTCCTCTATATGATGCTACCCCTGGAATGAACCTCTTCAGGGTAAGCCTGGACTTGGGTCTGATGGCCTAAAACAGAACTCTGTGGAGTAACTGTTCATGGGTCCTATCCACTCTGGACAAGTAACCTCTCCCACTTCATTAGACTTATCACTCCTACTGTAATGGCCTGCTCTCCTCTGCATGCAACCCACTAGGATATAAGCTGTTCAAGTAGCTGGGTGCTATCCTGCTCACCACTTTTTCCTCTGTAGCCCACAAAAGATGGATTCATCCTAAATGTCCATCAATTAGGGTCTTATTGAATACAAAACTTTACAGAGTGCATAAATATGTCAGAACACCATTCAGGCATTTAGAGAAAGTTGTAATTCTACACATTGGGTGTGAAATTAGGTCTTAAATATACTATGTAAACCAAATACAAATGGCAGAACTATTTATGCAGTATTTCCTGCCTGCTTTCTAATAAGTTGCTGTGGAAAATGTACTAATCAGACACAGAAAATTATTCCATCTCTGGCTGCCAATCATGTAATTGAGCCCCTCTGGTTATTCCATCAGTTGAAACTCTAAATTGCTACATCCCCAAAAAATCCATAAGGAGCAGAAAAATTGTTCAGCTGAGCCCAGTAAATCCACATAATCATGAAAGATATTATTGTTTGGTGTTATTTAAGCTACTCCAAATTTTGTTGTGGTTTGTTATATAGTAATAGGTAACTGAAACACTTTAGTTTAAAGTTGACACTTTAGACAATGGGGTCAACAGTCCCAGCTGAGCTCCCTGTCACCGGCAAGCATCCATTGCCAGGAGATCTGGTCCATTCGAGTCTTCAGATGCTCAAAATTCAAGCTGTGATTTAACTGCAACATTGTAAGGGATGTCATGGGAAAAACACCCAGCTCAACCCAGTCAACCCACAGAACTATAAGAAATGATGATGGTGGAAGAGGGATTTTGGGGAAGATGGCAGTGTAGGAGGACGCTGGGCTCACCACGTCCCGCTGACCACTTAGATTCCACCTACACCTGCCTAAATAACCCAGAAAACCGCCAGAAGACTAGCAGATGAGAGGCCCATGGAAGAGGGTAGGAAGGGCGGCAAGGCGGTGTGCGCTACGTGAACTGGCGGGAGGGAGCCAGGGTGGAGGGGCTGCCCGCCGGCAAAGCAGAGGCCCCAGTCTGGTTTGCAAAAGGGGAGGGGATGGACAGAGTGTGTTCCGACAGCAAGCGGGACTTAACATCTGGGAGGTTATAAGTTAACAGCTCTGCTCAGAAAGCGGGAAGGCTGGAGGACAATGGAAGGGAGAGTTGCTGAGCCCCGGGATGGGACAACAGAGCTCAATTTGGCGGGGAACAAAGGCGCTGCCAGCGCCACCTCCCTCGCCCATCCCCAAGCCAAAACCCCAAAGGGAACCAGTTCCTGCCAGGGAACTTGCTGACACCTTGCAAACACCCAATGCTGTGCTTCTGTGGAGCCACCCCTCCGGGGGCTAGTCTGGCTCCTTCCTTATGCCACAGGGCCCCTCCTGAAGCGGATTACTGAAGGAGAATTGAGCTAAGCCTGCCCTTCCCGCCCCCGTGCACCTTGCCTATCCACCCAGCTAATACACCAGATCCGCAGCACCACAAGCCTGGCAGTGTGCAAGTAGCCCAGACTGGCCACGCCACCCCACAGTGAATCCTGCCCCTAGGAGAGGGGAAGAGAAGGTACACACCAGTCTGACAGTGGCCCCAGAGGTGGGCAGGGGGCAGACATCAGGTCTGACTGCTGCCCCGCCCACTGACTCCAGTTATTCAAGACAGCACAGGGGAAGTGCCCTGCAGGTCGCCACCACTCCAGGGACTATCCAAAATGACCAAACGGAAGAATTCCCCTCAAAAGAATCTCCAGGAAATAACAACAGCTAACAAACAGATCAAAAAGGATTTAAACAATATAACAGAAAGTGAATTTAGAATAATAGTCATAAAATTAATCGCTGGGCTTGAAAAGGGTATAGAAGACAGCAGAGAATCTATTGCTACAGAGATCAAGGGACTAAGGAATAGTCAGGAGGAGCTAAAAAACGCTATAAACGAGCCGAAAAATAAAATGGAAATGACCACAGCTCGAATTGAAGAGGCAGAGGAGAGAATAGGTGAACTAGAATATAAAATTGTGGAAAAAGAGGAAGCTGAGAAAAAGAGAGATAAAAAAATCCAGGAGTATGAGGGGAAAATTAGAGAACTAAGTGATACACTAAAGAGAAATAATCTATGCATAACTGGTATTCCAGAGGAGGAAGAGAGAGGGAAAGGTGCTGAAGGTGTACTTGAAGAAATCATAGCTGAGAACTTCCCTGAACTGGGGAAGGAAAAAGGCATTGAAATCCAAGAGGCACAGAGACTCCATTCAGACGTAACTTGAATCGATCTTCTACACGACATATCATAGTGAAACTGGCAAAATACAAGGATAAAGAGAAAATTCTGAAAGCAGCGAGGGATAAACGTGCGCTAACACATGAAGGGAGGCCTATAAGACTCGTGACTGATCTCCCTCCTGACACTTGGCAGGCCAGAAAGGAATGGCAGGAGATCTTCAATGTGATGAACAGGAAAAAATATGCAGCCGAGAATCCTTTATCCAGCAAGTCTGTCATTTAGAATAGGAGGAGAGATAAAGGTCTTCACAAACAGACAAAAACTGAAGGAATTCGTCAGCACTAAACCAGCCCTAAAAGAGATCCTAAGGGGGATCCTGTGAGACAAAGTACCAGAGACATCGCTACAAGCATAAAACATACAGACATCACAATGACTCTAAACCCATATCTTTCCATAATAACAGTGAATGTAAATGGACTAAATGCGCCAACCAAAAGACATAGGGTATCAGAATGGATAAGAAAACAAGACCCATCGATTTGCTGTCTACAAGAGACTCATTTTAGACCTGAGGACACCTTCAGATTGAGAGTGAGGGGATGGAGAACTATTTATCATGCTCCTGGAAGTCAAAAGAAAGCTGGAGCAGCCATACTTATATCAGACAAACTAGACTTTAAATTAAAGGCTGTAACAAGAGATGAAGAAGGGCATTATATAATAATCACAGGGTCTATCCATCAGGAAGAGCTAACAATTATAAATGTCTATGAGCTGAATATGGGAGCCCCCAAATATATAAAACAATTACTCATGAAAATAAGCAACCTTATTGATAAGAATGTGGTAATTGCAGGGGACTTTAACACTCCACTTAAAGCAATGGATAGATCAAGTAGACACACGGTCAATAAAGAAAACAGGGCCCTGAATGATACATTGGATTAGATGGACTTGACAGATATATTTAGAACTCTGCATCCCAAAGCAACAGAATATACTTTCTTCTCGAGTGTACATGGAACATTCTCTGAGACAGATCACATACTGGGTCACACAACAGCGCTTCATAAGTAGAAAAGAATTGATATCATACCATGCATACTTTCAGACCACAATGCTATGAAGCTTGAAATCAACCACAGGAAAAAGTCTGGAAAACCTCCAAAAGCATGGAGGTTAACGGACACCCTACTAAAGAATGAATGGGTCAACCAGGCAACTAGAGAAGAAATTTAAAAATATATGGAAACAAACGAAAATGAAAATACAACAATCCAAACGCTTTGGGATGCAGCGAAGCCAGTCCTGAGAGGAAAATACATTGCAATCCAGGCCTATCTCCAGAAACAAGAAAAATCCCAAATACAAAATCTAACAGCACACCTAAAGGAAATAGAAGCAGAACAGCAAAGACAGCCTAAACCCAGCAGAAGAAGATAAATAATAAAGATCAGAGCAGAAATAAACAATATAGAAATAAAAAAATCTGTAGAGCAGATCAATGAAACCAATAGTTGGTTTTTTGAAAAAAGAAACAAAATTGATAAACCTCTAGCCAGGCTTCTCAAAAAGAAAAGGGAGATGACCCAATAGATAAAATCATGAATGAAAATAGAATTATTACAACCAATCCCTCAGAGATACAAGCAATTATCAGGGAATACTATGAAAAATTATATGCCAACAAACTGGACAACCTGGAAGAAATGGACAAATTCCTAAACATCCAAACGCTTCCAAAGCACAATCAGGAGGAAATAGAAAGCTTGAACAGACCAATAACCAGCGAAGAAATTGAATCAGTTATCAAAAATCTCCCAACAAATGAGAGTCCAGGACCAGATGGCTCCCCAGGGGAGTTCTATCAGACATTTAAAGCAGAGATAAAACCTATCCTTCTCAAGCTATTCCAAAAAATAGAAAGGGAAAGAAAACTTCCAGACTCATTCTAGGAAGCCAAAATTACTTTGATTCCTAAACCAGACAGAGACCCAGTAAAAAAAGAGAACTACAGGCCAATATCCCTGATGAATATAGATGCAAATATTCTCAATAAGATACTAGCAAATCGAATTCAACGGCATATAAAAAGAATTATTCACCATGATCAAGTAGTATTCATTCCTGGGATGCAGGGCTGGTTCAACATTCACAAATCAATCAACGTGATACATCACATTAATAAAAGAAAAGATAAGAACCATATGATTCTGTGAATCGATGCAGAAAAGGCCTTTGACAAAATTCAACAACGTTTCTTAATAAAAACCCTCGAGAAAGTCGGGCTAGAAGGAACATACTTAAACATCATAAAAGCCATTTATGAAAAGCCCACGGCTAACATCATCTTCAATGGGGAAAAACTGAGAGCTTTTTCCCTGAGATCAGAAACATGACAGGGATGTCCACTCTCACCGCTGTTGTGTAACATAGTGTTGGAAGTGCTAACATCAGCAATCAGACAACAAAAGGAAATCGAAGTCATCAAAATTAGCAAAGTGAAGTCAAGCTTTCACTTTTTGCAGATGACATGATACTATACATGGAAAATCCGATAGACTCCACCAGAAGTCTGCTAGCACTGATACATGAATTCAGCCATGTCGCAGGATACAAAATCAATGTACAGAAATCAGTTGCATTCTTATACACTAACAATAAGGCAACAGAAAGACAAATAAAGAAACTGATCCCATTCACAATTGCACCAAGAAGCATAAAATACCTAGGAATAAATCTAACCAAAGATGTAAAAGATCTGTATGCTGAAAACTATAGAAAACTTATGAAGGAAATTGAAGAAGGTATAAAGAAATGGAAAAACATTCCGTGCTCATGGATTGGAAGAATAAATATTGTCAAAATGTCAATACTACCCAAAGCTATCTACACATTCAATGCAATCCCAATCAAAATTGCACCCGCATTCTTCTCGAAACTAGAACAAGCCATCCTAAAATTCATACGGAACCACAAAAGGCCCTGAATAGCCAAAGTAATTTTGAAGAAGACCAAGCAGGAGGCATCACAATCCCAGACTTTAGCCTCTACTACAAAGCTGTCATCATCAAGACAGCATGGTATTGCAGAAAAACAGACACATAGACCAATGGAATAGAATAGAAACCCCAGAACTAGACCCACAAACGTATGGCCAACTCATCTTTGACAAAGCAGGAAAGAATATCCAATGGAAAAAAGACAGTCTCTTTAACAAATGGTGCTGGGAGAACCGGACAGCAACATGCAGAAGATTGAAGCTAGACCACTTTCTCACACCATTCACAAAAATAAACTCAAAGTGGATAAAGGACCTGAATGTGAGACAGGAAACCATCAAAACCCTAGAGAAGAAAGCAGGAAATGACCTCTCTGACCTCAGTCGTATCAATTTCTTACATGACACATCCCCAAAGGCAAGGGAATTAAAAGCAAAAATGAACTATTGGGACCTCATGGAAATAAAAAGCCTCTGCACTTCCAAGGAAGCAATCAACAAAACTAAAAGGCAACCAATGGAATGAGAAAAGATATTTGCAAATGACATATCGGACAAAGGGCTAGTATCCAAAATCTATAAAGAGCTCACCAAACTCCACACCTGAAAAACAAATAACCCAGTGAAGAAATGGGCAGAAAACATGAATAGACACTTGTCTAAAGAAGACATCCGGATGGTCAACAGGCACATGAAAGATGCTCAACGTCGCTCCTCATCAGGGAAATACAAATCAAAACCACACTTAGATATCACCTCACGCCAGTCAGAGTGACCAAAATGAACAAACCAGGAGACTACAGATGCTGGAGAGGATGTGGAGAAACGGGAACCCTCTTGCACTGTTGGTGGGAATGCCAACTGGTGCAGCCACTCTGGAAAACAGTGTGGAGGTTCCTCAAAAAATTAAAAATAGCCCTACCCTATGACCCAGCAATAGCACTGCTGGGAATTTACCCAAGGGATACAGGAGTACTGATGCATAGGGGCACTTGTACCCCAATGTTTATAGCAGCACTTTCAACAATAGCCACATTATGGAAAGAGCCTAAATGTCCATCAACTGATGAATGGATAAAGAAATTGTGGTTTAGAGACACAATGGAGTACTACGTGGCAATGAGAAAGAATGAAATATGGCCCTTTGTAGCAACGTGGGTGGAAGTGGAGAGTGTTATGCTAAGTGAAATAAGCCATGCAGAGAAAGACAGATACCATATGTTTTCACTCTTATGTGGATCCTGAGAAACTTAACAGAAACCCATGGGGCAGGGGAAGGAAAAAAAAAGAGGTTAGAGTGGGAGAGAGCCAAAGCATAGGAGACTCTGAAAAACTGAGAACAAACTGAGGGTTGATGGGGGGTGGGAGGGAGAGGAGGGTGGGTGATGGATATTGAGGAGGGCACCTTTTGGGATGAGCACTGGGTGTTGTATGGAAACCAATTTGACAATAAATTTCATATATTGAAGAAAAAAATAAAATAAAATATTCAAGAAAAAAAGAAATGATGATGGTGGTGATGATTATTATAACTCTAACAAAAGTAATATATTGTTTTAAGCTACTATTTTGGGGTCTTGTTTGATACATAGCAATAGATCATCAAAATGATATCGAATGTGAAACAAGTTAGTGTGTAGATTTAAAAGTTTTTTCTATGCATATAGTGAACCACATGTATTTATGAATATGTTTAGTAGAAACACATGATGTATATGGATCCAAAACTCATTTTTCGCCTAAAAATAAGTCTTGGCTTTCATTTTTGTCATTAAAAATATAGTTACTGGGGCGCCTGGGTGGATCAGTCAGTTAAAGGTCCAACTTCAGCTCAGGTCATGATCTCATGGTTCGTGGGTTCGAGCCCCACGTCGGGCTCTGTGCTGACAGCTCAGAGCCCGGAGCCTGCTTCTGATTCTGTGTCTCCCAATCTCTCTGCCCTTCCTGCACTCACCCTCTGTCTCTCTCTCAAAAATAAGTAAATATTAAAAAATAATAAAAATACAGTTAACTTATGCTCTGAAATATATGAAGACTATTACATTGAATTTTTAAACAATCACATGATTTTAATATAGCTGAGTTAGCCTCCATCTCCATTTTACCCCATTCTCTCCCCAGAGGTAACCATACTCTTAAGTTGGTATATATCTTTACACATATGTTTCTACACTTTGCCTATATATGTATATACCTAAATTTAAGTATGTAAAATATATTTGAAAAATATAAAGTATATCATATAAAATATAAAAATATAAAAATATATATAGAATTACTTTTAGACATGTAAACATTTTGACAGTTTTTACACTGTCAAACACATTGGCAAAGAATTGTGTTTTCAACCTGTTTCTCTCAGGTTTATCAGGTTTAAGACTTTCACTCATTGCTATATGGATATGTAGGTCATTCATTTTAACTGTGCATAGTGTTCTTATTATGGAAACGCACCATAATTCTTGATTTTCCTATTAATAATATTTCTCTGTTAATAAATATTTCCATGCTTCTTAGTTCATGGATTACATTACTATTTTCCACCTTGTCATTTTTGCCCAAGTTGCCAAATCTTTTGGCTCCTGGCTAACAGACCCACCTCATTGTGTGTGCATGTGTGCGTGTTTCAGGAAGATGATAGTTATTAATAGTAACATATGTGAATATGCCTTATAATTTACAAGCATCTTTATGTACATTATCCCATGCAATCTGTTCAAACACTGTTAAATTTAGTCAATTTGGTTAAATCTAGTAAAGTAGACTTGGGAGAAGTTAAATGACTTGTTTAGATACACAGAAACAGTGACAGAGTTGTGGACTCAAGTTTAGGTTGTTTGTCTTATAGCCCATGCCTTGTCTGTTAGGGGAGAGGGAAGAATTTTGAAAGATATATACTAACTTTTTCACTGATTTTTTTCCTGGTTATTTTTAAGAGACTTAAGGGAGGAAATGTTTCCTCTTGGCAGACATGGTAAAAGCATGAGTTAAAAGGGAAAAAAAAAAGTTTACTAGTAACCTTTTAAACTTAAGAAAATTTATTTTAAACAAACATGATTTTTTCAATTGCATTATTTATTGTTTTTAGAAGCACTCAAACAATACCCAAATAGTTACTACTCACAATAACAAAACTTATGTTTTGATGTTCATCTATCATTTTTAAACTTGTATATAACTTTTCAACATATTTAGAAATATGAAGTTTCCACAGCTACATGCCAGAGAACAACTAAACAAAAGAATGTTTTAAAATCATGTCAAACACATCAAATATTATTTGTGGCAAAGTACCAAACAGTATAATTAATTAAGTACTCTATTTTAAAATTTGTGAGAAGAAGCAAGCATAATATTGTACTGTTCTTTTTAAGAAGGTAGTTTTTAAAAATAATTGTATGCTGCCATTATGTTGTAGAGAACTGAAAAATATAAAGACATCACCAAAAATGGTAGAGTAGGGAACTCAAAGATTCCATGTCAAAAATGGTCAGTATCAACTTTTGCAGGACTCTGGAATCTAATAAAAACTTAAAACAACCAGGGGAAAACTAGTTAAAGATAAAAGCTCCTGCATTGTAGTAAGAGAGTGCCATGACATTTTAAATTACCAGACTATCATCCTAAATACTCCAGATCAGCTAGTGAAGTTTACTAGTACCAGAAGGAACATTATGGACCTTATTCAATTGTATCTGTGGGTCTTGACCATCTCGCTGGTCCTCCTCACAGAAGACACCAAGGTTTCCCTTTATTTTGCCTCAGAGCCTTCCCAGGAGTAGAGTGACTTTTGTCAAAAGCATTTAAAGGCTTGGATATTAGACACAGCAGCCTGGGGTAAAGGACAGTACCAAGGTCAAAAAATAAATAGAATGAGAAAACTGGGAGGAAGAGGCTAGGAAAGGAAATACATGGGAAAATAAGGGCTTTTAAAAGTTCCCCAATACACAGAGAGACTGAGAAGACCACACATATGCCCAGGATGGAATGCAACTGTTTCAAAGACCTGAGGAGGCCTTTCACCTCCAGCTAGCCTTCAGACTCTGTGCAAGAAGAAAGTGAAAGTTAATACAGAGTTGAAAATGGTCTGGCTAAGCAGTGAACGAGTTCACCAGCACAGACCAATCTGCAAATACTGGGAGTGTTTCTTCTTTTTTTCTTTTACTGGCTCCAGGTATTTAAAGTAACTGTCAAAATACCAGCTGATCACTAAGTTAAGGCAACACAGGTTTCAGTGGCAGACATGATAAAGACTACAGACTTTACAAAATCAATTTAGAAAAGTCACTAAACAAACAAACAACAATCCACAACAGCCAACAACAACAAATCCTGAGGGAGAATATGATTTCCAGAGGTGCCATATTATACTATTCAAAATGTCGAGTTTCAGCAACAACAGAAAAATATGAAATGTGCAAAGAAAGTATGGTTTATTCACAACAAAAATGAAATTAGTAAAAACTGACTCTGAAGAAGCCGGACTTACTAGGGAAAGGCTTTAAGTCACTGAATTTAATATGCTCAAAGAGCTAAAGGAAACCACAGAAAAAGAACTAAAATAAACCAGGAAATTAATGTCTTGCCAAATGGGGAACATGAATAAACAGGAAGAAATTATTAAAAGGAACTAACAAAAATTCTGGAGCTGAAAATTACAGTAGCTGAAATTAAAAATTCAATTAAAAGGTTCAATATCAGACATGAACTTACAGAATACACTCACCAAGACACAATATAGTCAAACTGTCAAAGCCAAAGACAAAAAGAGTATCTCGAAAGCAGCATTCAGTCTTATTTGGACCCTAGTCAAAACAAACTGTTAAAAACCGATAACAGAATTGAAAACTTGAACACGGATTGGACATAAAACAGTATTCAAGAATTATTAATTGTTAGGTGGGAAAATGGTATTGTGGTATAAATATACATATGATATGTTATACATAAATTTTATAAATACATAAATACATATGAGAGTCCTTATAGATATGTACTTTGAAATACTTATGCACAAAATGATATTATAACCGACATTTGTTTCAAAAATAATTTCTAAGAGTAGGAAGTGGGTAAGGATACACATGAAGTAACATTGGCAATGAGTTAACCGTTGGAGCTATGTGATGAGCACAGTGGCTTTCATTCTACTATTTTATTTTTGCATATGTTTTAATTTTTTTCATAACAAAAGTTAGAATAAAGTTAAGGTAAACTATAAAGAGAATGACATCTAGTCGAAAAGGGAACAAAAGAGTATTAAGAAGAATTAGAAAAAATTACACCTCCTTTCCTGACCCCCACCCCCAACATTTTGGTATAGAGAAAATGGTGGGCATTGGTAGCAAGGAGGACCACAGGTTGGGAGCAGGGTAGGTGCGACATCTTGCTCATAGATGTTCTTGCATAAATTTTGTTGTTTAAGATATTGAATTAAAATGTGATTATCTTCACTACTCAAGTTTTCTGCACCCCCTTAACTTTTGCGACTAAACCCGACGCGGGGAGGGATGTAACCTGGGAGCAAAGGAGAGGAAGAAGCAAGTTCCCAGAGGAGGACAGGAAATGGCCAACAGGCCTCTAAGAAGATACTGCCCTTCCCCGGCAGGCAGAGAAAAGCCAAGGAATATACAAAGAGGGGAGAGTCATAGAGTCCAGCCTGGTGCTGCTCAGAAGGACGATGCAGCAGAGAGGAGGTGCGCAGGCCAACCAGTTCTGCACCACCCTGCGGGCAGCAGCGGGCACGGGATGGGGGCGGTGCCGCTCGCGGTGACGAAGGCCTCACATGACCTGCCAATGGTGACTCGAGCGCCTAGCTCTAGCCTCAGACTGGGCCAACGCTCGCTCCCTTCTCGGTACCTGCTCCTCGTAGCCCTGAGAGCGTGGGGGCCAGGGGAAGCCCCAAAGAGTAGGAATTGGAGGGGGAGCAGGTAAGGGACCCGGAGGAGGGGGAGAGTCCCCTGGGCCAGGGTGCGAGAGCCCACGCGGCCCACGGAGACCTCCTCGGGTCCCAGCTGCCCGGGGGCGGAACTGCGAAAGAACCGCAGCCCTCACGCCAAGCTGTGGCCCGCGTTTGGCCGCAGAAAATGGTAGGGCAGAGGGTTGGACCGCCATGGGGCGATGACCCTTCGCAAACACCTGCCTCTCGCACTCAGGCCCCGCCCCCGTCCTTCTTCGTGTAGAAAATGGTAGTCAGCTCGGGGGATGGGGCGTTCGGGGGTGGGGGTGGGGGTGAGGGTGGGACGGCCGTGGGGTCTCGGGGGGCCCAGGAGAGGCTGGGTGGCGTCGGGTTGGCGCCGAGCACTGAGTTGCAGCAGTCTCCGCTTGCCCACCCCTGCCCTCTGCAGGTGTGCGGGTGTAGGTGTCCTGTCGGCTCAGTGGGGGCGAGAATCGGGAGGAGGAGACTGCAAGGATAGGCCCAGGTCGTTGCCGGGGACAGTGGGGAGGCGGGTGGGGGTAACGTGTGGAAAGCCCGGAGACCCCAAATTCCTCCCACCAACCAGCCCCTCTCCACCTTGGTGCCTGCAGAGGCATGGAGACGGATCGGCTGGGAGAAGGGTGGGCTTTGGGAGAGGAGCGACCGGAAGGGGGTAAGGCTCAGACTGGGGACCTGCCGGAAAGCGTAGGGAGCCTCTATGGTGGGAAAGTAAAATTTTAAAAAGCCTTTGGTATCCAAGGCTCTGAATTTTGGAACAGGCGTAGTAAGAGCCTCTGTCCTCGGTGCTGCTCCTCCCAAGAAAATAGTCCTTTTTCTGGTCTCTTATCTCCTAGGAGCAATGGCGTCCAAAGAGAAACAAACGGTGAAAAATCTCAACATGGAAAATGCCCAGCAGGAAAACGGAGAAGAACAAGGCCTCTTACAGAATGGTGAGGAAGCACACAATTCGAGAGGAGGTGAAGGCCAGAAGCATGGACGAAATGTCAGGCTGGGGCGAATGAGACGACTTGTCCCTAATTTTCGATGGGCCATACCCAACAGGCATATTGATCATAATGAAGTGGGAGATGATGTGGAAAAGTTCCTAGGGCAGATGATGGAAATCAGGAAAAAAACTAAGGACCAGCAAATGAGGCATCATAAGCACTTCCAAACTCCTGAACCTGATAATCGTTACGACTTTTGCCTTATACCTTGAATTGTAAGGTTTTCCCTGCGGTTAATAATGTGGCCTCTGCTCTACAAGCTTGTAGTTTTGTGATTTACTTTTTAGGTAAACCTGTTGGTGTTTCCACTTAGCAGTTTGTAATTAAATATTGTTTTGTCTCAGTGTAAAACTTTCTGTCCAGTAGGGCAGTTTCACCCAGGTTTAGGAAAAACTATTCTTTTCATAATATGAAATGAATAAATCAGTTTAAAAAGCAATCTTCCTTTTTCACCCTAGTCTTTATTTTTTGCTACCATCTGTCCTCACCTAGCTGCCTAGACTCAAAACCACAACTGTCTTTGACTTTTTGTTGTTTTTGTTACCATCCAATGAGTAAGGAAGGATCATATTCATAACATCTGATATTATTTTAAGAATGTATGCCCTACTGTTTTTCAGAGTGAGGCCACCACCTGCATAAAAACACCTTGAGAGGGGAGCACTTTTTTAATATTTTATTTATTTATTTATTTATTTATTTATTTATTTATTTTTAAGAAGGAGAGAGTGGGGGAGGGGCAGAGAGAGAGGGGAACAGAAGATCCAAAGCCCAGTGCGGGGCTGGAACTCACAAACTGAGATCATGTGACCTGAGCTGAAGTTGGATGCTCAGGCGACTGAGCCACCCAGGCATCCCAGGGGAGATTTTTAAGCTTTTTAATGTAGAACATCTGGCTTCTATTCTCCAGACTCACAGATGGGCATGCCACAATCTCCATTTGTTTCTGAGTTTTATTTATTTTGAGAGAGAGACCATGTAAGTGTGTGAGCAGGGGAGGGCAAAGAGGGAGAAAGAGAATCTTAAGCAGGTTCCATGCTATCAGTGCTGAGCTTGTTGCAGGGTTAGATCTCACAAACCATGAGATCATGACCTGAGCCAAAATCAAGAATCCGACACTTAATTGACTGAGCCACCCAGGCGCCCCCAGAATCTTCATTTTTTAACACGCTTACCTGTAAATCTGATGTACACTGAGGCCATATATATATATATATATATATATATATATATACACACACACACACACACACACACACATATACATATATATATACATATACATATATATGTATATATCTAAGTACATATGTGTGTGCTGTATTATTAAGTGTGAAAAATAAAGTAAAATAACAGGATGAATATCACCTGAATTTGATGGACAAAAACATTAAAAAGGAAAAGTACAGGGCCTTAAAATAGAACGGTATAAGAGTGGTAGGGATAATGGCAGATGAGGGTACTGGTGTTCAGAGATGTTCAGAACCAAGGCTACCCCCTGCTATATAACTGGCTTGGGCCATTTTCTCTAAGATTGTTATATGGAAATACAGAATATTTAACTTTTGTAACTGATAACAAGCTAAGGAGGGTATCAGGGAGACTCAGTAAGATTGAGGGTGTTTTTAATATTTTTGTATATTTTCAATGTAGATGCTTTAAATTTTATGAAAGAACAGAAAGAAATTTTAAAGACCTGACAACCCAGTCTTCTTCACGGTGATAATAGCCACCCATTATGGCTATTGAAATCAGTTTTGTGGCTCACAACAATCAATTTTAAAAAACAAATTAGGGAGTGCCTAAGTGACTCAGTCGTTTAAGCATCAGATTTGATTTCAGCTTAGGTCGTGATCTCACGTTTTTTGAGACCAAGCCCTGTGTTGAGCTGCAGGCTGACACTGCAGAGCCTGCCTGGGTTTCTCTCCCTCTCTATCTGCCCCTCCCTCTCTCTCTACCCCTCCCCTGCTTGCTTGGGCTCCCTTTCTCTCTCTCAAACTAAACTTAAAATTAAAAAAAAAAAAGAACAAAAAACATCATAGTCCATCATCCAGTAGCATTAATAATTATTTTGAGGGGTGCCTGGATGGCTCAGTCGGTTTAGTATCCGACTTCAACTCAGGTCATGATCTCATGGTTTGTGGGTTCAAGCCCCACGTTAGGCTCTGTGCTAGCAGTGTGGAGCATGCTTGGTATTATCTCTCTCTCCCTCTCTCTCTGGCCCTCCTCCACTTGCTCTCTCTCTCTCTGTCTCTCTCATTCAAAATACATAAATAAACTTTAAAAAAAAAGAATTATTTTTGAGGGCCACATGAGTAGCCCAGTTGGTTAAGCATCTGACTCTTGATTTCAGCTCAGGTCATGATTTCATGGTTTGTGGGATCCAGCTCTGCATCAGGCTCTGTGCTGACAGTGTGGAGCCTGTTTGGGATTCTCTCGTGCTCTCTCTCTGCCTCTCCCCCCTCAAAATAAATAAATTAGCTTTAAAAAATTATTTTAAGAAACTAGTTTTAGTTTTACTTGTAGGAAATATTGTAGCCTTAAAAATGTATTTCTTTTTTTTTAAATGTTTATTTATTTTTGAGAGAGAGTGTGAGCAGGGGAGGAGCAGAGAGAGAGGGAGACACAGAATCCAAAGCAGGGTCCAGGCTCTGAGCTGTCATTACAGAGCCCAACGCGGGGCTCGAACTCATGAACCATGAGATTGTGACCTGAGCTGAAGTCGGACACTTAACTGACTGAGCCGTCCAGGAGCCCACTCCCAAGGTAGTATGAGCATAGAAACTTCTAGAAGCAGCAAAGTTCAGGGATCATAATCAGAACATGATTGAAGATAAACAAGGAAGCACGCTTTCCTGAGTGTTTCAGCAAGGGTGAAAGAGTGAGAACAGAACTTCCTGGAAAAAAAAAAAGCCAAGAGAAAAAGTAAAATTTACCGAGTAACAAGGCAATTGAAGGAGCACTGAGTTGCTGTAGTGAACACTTCCATTAACTTATACATCCCATGGGAGGGTCAATCTTGGTGGGCAGTACATTCTGACTTTTTAAGGTGATGATTGAAATATGTCATTGGGGAATGTCCCTAAAGAGGCCAGTAAGAAAATAAAAGAAATATGAAAAGTGAATCAACTAGGAACAACAAAAAGGACTAAGGCATTCATCCCTATCAGTCATTTATATATTCATGTTTAGTTTCTTGAGGAACATGTGTATATTTTTATAGATTTTGAAACAGGGCTTAGGATAGAAGCTAAGTAATTAAAAAGAAAAGGGAGATATCTCTGAGTAGAGCCTTTCAGAAGCATATGCTGTCAACTTCAAATTACAGAAAATTGAGATATCATTGAGGGAGTCTTTAAAGAGGCCAGCAAGGAAAAAATTGAACTTATAACGAAAAAAAGTAAAAACAAACGAAATATCACGAGAAGAAAACACAAAACAAGTTATCACTTCTACTCTTTTCAGTCTGTGTCTACATGTAAGTAATTATGTTAGCGTTATTAAGGTATAACTAAAGTTCAGAAAGTACCTAAACTATGCAATTTGATCTGTGTTACATAAATGTAAGCCTATGAAACCATAACCACAATGAAAATAGCAAGCACTCACATCACCTCCAAAAGTCTTTTTCTTCCCATTTATAGTCTACCCCCACTTCCACCTCCATCCTCAAGCAAACTCTGGTCTGCTTTCTGTCACTATATTTTGATTTTTGCAGTATTTTTATATAAAGTTAATCACAGATCATACACTTTTTTTAATTTTTGTCTGACCTCATTTAGTCAATATAATGATTTTGCATGCAATAATAACATATTCTTTTCTACTGCTGAGTGATATTTCATGATATGGTGAATGTTTATCCCTTCATCTGTTGATGGGCACTTAGATAATTTCTAGTTGTTGGCTGTTACAAATAAAGCTGATATGAATATGCATGCACAGATTTTTGTGTAAACGTGTTTTCATTTTTCTTGGGTATACACCTAGGAATGAAATGGCAACATTATATAGAAGCTGTAAGTTTAATTTATAAGAAAGAAACTACTAAATTGTTTTCCAAGGTGGTTTCACCATTTTACGTTCCCATGAGTAGAGTATTAGAGTGCCAACTTTCCTCATCCTTATAATTACTCAGTGTGGTTAGGGTTTTTTTGTTAATATTTTTAATTTTTAAAAGTTTTTATTTAAATTCCAGGTAGTTAACATACAGTGTAATATTAGTTTCAAGCTGTACAGTATAGTGATTGAACATTTGCATACAACACCAGGTGATCATCACAACAAGTGCACTCCTTAATCCCCATCACCTATTTAACCCATCCCACCACCTCTCTCCCCTCTGGTAACTGTATCAGTTTGTTCTCTATAGTTAAGAGTCTCTTTCTTGGTTTGCCTCTCTCTCTCTTTTCTTTACTTTTGCTCGTTTGTTTTGTTTCTTAAATTCCACATATGAGTGAAGTCATATGGTATTTGTCTTTCTCTGACTGACTTGATTTCCTTAGCATAATACTTTCTAGCTCCATCCACATTGTTTCAAATGGCAAGATTTCATTCTTTTTTATGACTAATATTCCATTCTACATATATACCACTTCTGTATCCATTTATCACTTGATGCACTTTGGACTCTTTCCATAGTTTGGCTATTGTAAATAATGGTGATATACACATTGGGGTGCATGTATCCCTTTGAATAGTATTTTTGTATTCTTTGGGTAAATACCTAGTACTTTAATAGCTGGCTCACAAAGTAGTTCTATTCTTAAATTTTGGAGGAGCCTCCATAACTATTTTACAGAGTGGCTGCACCAGTTTGCATTCCCACTGGCAGTGCAGGAGGGTTCCTCTTGCTCCACGTCCTTACCACCACCTGTTCTTTCTTGTGTTTTGATTTTAGCCATTCTGATGGGTGTTAGGTGATATGTCATTGTAGTTTTGATTTGTATTTCCCTGATTATGAGAGATGTTGAGCATATTTTCATGTCTTTGTTGGAAATTTTAACCATTCTAAAGGGTGTATAGTATCTTCTGGCTTTAATTTTTATTTTTCTGATGACTAGTGATGTTCAGCATCTTTTCATGTACTCATTAGTCATTCATCTAGCTTCTTTTGTGAAAAAAATTGTTCAAATATTTTGCTAATTTTTAAATTTGGTTGTTCATCCTCTTACTGCTGAATTGCAAGATTTCTTTATAAATTCTGTATTCAGTTTCGTTGATATATATGTTGTAAATTTTTCTCTCAGTCTTGGTTTGCCTTTTCATTTACTTGTTTCTTTCAAAGACCAAAGCTTTTAAATTTTTATGATGTCCATTTAACCAATTTTCCCTTTTATAATTGTGTTCTATTTAAATAATGTGCTGCTTAAACCAAGGTTATAAAGACTTTCTCCTCTATTTTACTCCAATAGTTTTATATTTTTTAGGCTTTTCATTTTGTTTTATGAACCATCTTAAGTTAATTTTTGTGTGAATGTGAAGTAAACCTTGGTGTTCATTTTTCCCATATTGATATCTGACTAATACAACACCATTTGTTGATAAGACTTTCCTTTCTCCATCCTATAGCTTTTTTATCTTTGTCAAAAATCAAGTACTTATGCATATGTAGCTGTATTTTTGTACTTTCTATTCTGCTTTACTAATCACTATGTCTATCTTTTCACCAATATCAAATTGTCTTGATTGCTGTAGCCTTATAGTAAGTCTTGAAATTAGGTAGGGAAAGTCCTGCAACGTTGTTCTTCTCTGTTAAAATTGCTTTCAATATTCTAGGTCGCCTGAATTTTCATATAAGCTTTAGAATCAGTAAATGATCTATTTTTAAGCCTGCAAGAATTTTTTTTCCTTTTCAATTAAGATTTATTTTTTTAATTTAATTAATTAATTTATTTTTTAAATATGAAATTTATTGTCAAATTGGTTTCCACATAACACCCAGTGCTCACCCAAAAGGTGCCTTCCTCAATACCCATCACCCACCCTCTCCTCCCTTCGGCGCCCCATCAACCCTCAGTTTGTTCTCAGTTTTTTCTTTAATTTTTTTTACATTTATTTATTTTTGAGAAACAGAGTGAGACAAAGCGTGAGCGGGGGAGGGGCAGAAAGAGAAGGCGACACAGAATCTGAAACAGGCTCCAGGCTCTGAGCAAGCAGTCAGCACAGAGTCTGATGCGGGCTCCAACCCACGAAACTGTGAGATCATGACCTGAGCCAAAGTCAGACGCTCAACCAACTGAGCCACCCAGGAGCCCCTGATCTGTTTTTAAGAGTCTCTTATGTTTCGGCTCCCTTCCTCTCTAACCTTTTTTCTTCCCTTCACCTCCCCCATTGTCTTATGTTAAGTTTCTCAGGATCCACATAAGAGTGAAAACATATGGTATCTGTCTTTCCTATATGACTTATTTCACTTAGCATAAAACTCTCCAGTTCCATCCACATTGCTGCAAAAGGCCATATTGAATTCTGTCTCAATGCCACATAGTATTCCATTGTGTATGTAAACCACAATTTCTTTATCCACTCATCAGTTGCTGGACGTTTAGGCTCTTTCCATGAATTGGCTATTGTTGAAAGTGCGGCTATAAACATTGGGGTACAAGTGCCCCTATGAATCAGCACTTCCTGTATCCTTTGGGTAAATTCCTAGCAGTGCTATTGCTAGGTCTAGGATAGATCTATTTTTAATTATTTGAAGTACCTCCACACTGTTTTCCAAAGCGGCTGCATCGGTTTGCATTCCCACCAACAGTGCAAGAGGGTTTCCATTTCTCCAAATCCTCGCCAACATCAATAGTCTCCTGATTTGTTCATTTTAGCCACTCTGACTGGTGTGAGGTAGTATCTGAGTGTGGTTGTGATTTGTATTTCCCTGATGAGAAGCGACGTGGAGCATCTTTTCATGTGCCTGTTAGACATCTGGAAGTCTTCTTTAGAGAAGTATCTATTTATGTTTTTTGCCCATTTCTTCACTGGATTATTGGTTTTTTGGGTGTGGAGTTTGGTGAGCTCTTTATAGATTTTGGATACTAGCCCTTTGTCCGATATGTCATTTGCAAATATCTTCTCCCATTCTGTTGGTTGTCTTTTAGTTTTCTTGACTGTTTCCTTTGCAGTGCAGAAGCTTTTAATCTTCATGAGGTCCCAATAGTTCATTTTTGCTTTTAGTTCCCTTGCCTTTGGAGATGTGTCAAGTAAGAAATCACTGAGCTGAGGTCAGAGAGGTTTTTTTCTGCTTTCTCCTCTAGGGTTTTGATGGTTTCTTGTCTCACATTCAGGTCCTTCATCCATTTTGAGTTTATTTTTGTGAATGGTGTAAGAAAATGGTCTAGTTTCATTCTTCTGCATGTTGCTGTCCAGTTCTCCCAGCACCATTTGTTAAGGAGACTGTTTTTCCATTGGATATTCTTTCCTGCTTTGTCAAAGATTAGTTGGCCATATTTTTGTGGCTCTAGTTCTGGGGTTTCTATTCTATTCCATTGGTCTATGTGTCTGTTTTTGTGCCAATATCATGCTGTCTTGATGATTACAGCTTTGTAGTAGAGGCTAAAGTCTGGGATTGTGATGCCTCCTGCTTTGGTCTTCTTCTTCAAAATTACTTTGGTTATTCGGGGCATTTTGTGGTTCCATGTGAATTTTAGGATTGCTTATTATAGTTTCATGTAGAATGCGGGTGCAATTTGACTGGGATTGCATTGAATGTGTAGACAGCTTTGGGTAGTATTGACATTTTGACAATATTTATTCTTCCAAACCATGAGCACGGAATGTTTTTCCATTTCTTTGTAACTTCTTCAATTTCCTTCATAAGCTTTCTATAGTTTTCAGCATACAGATCTTTTACATCTTTGGTTAAATTTATCCCTAGGTATTTTATGCTTCTTGGTGCAATTGTGAATGGGATCAGTTTCTTTATTTGTCTTTCTGTTGCTTCATTATTAGTGTATAAGAATGCAACTGATTTCTGTACATAGATTTTGTATCCTGCGACATGGCTGAATTCATGTATCAGTTCTAGCAGACATTTGGTGGAGTCTATCGGGTTTTCTAAGTATACTATCATGTCATCTGCAAAAAGTGACAGCTTGACTTCATCTTTGCCGACTTTGATACCTTTGATTTCCTTTTGTTGTCTGATTGCAAGCACTTCCAACACTATGTTACACAACAGCGGTGAGAGTGGACATCCCTGTCATGTTCATGATCTCAGGGAGAAAGCTCTCGGTTTTTCCCCACTGAGGATGATATTAGCTGTGGGCTTTTCATAAATGGCGCTGATGATGTTTAAGTATGTTCCTTCTATCCCGACATTCTCAACGGTATTTATTAAGAAAGGATGCTGAATTTTGTCAAATGCTTTTTCTGCATCTATTAACAGGATCATATGGTTCTTATCTTTTCTTTTATTAATGTGATGTGTCAAATTGATTGATTTGCGAATGTTGAACCAGGCCTGCAGCCCAGAAATGAATCCCACTTGATCATGGTGAATAATTCTTTTCATATGCTGTTGAATTCAATTTGCGAGTTCCTTATTGAGAATGTTTGCATCCATATTCATCAGGGATATTGGCCTGCGGTTCTCTTTTTTTGCTGGGTCTCTCTCTGCTTTAGGAATCAAAGGAATACCGGCTTCATAGAATGAGTCTGGAAGTTTCCCTTCCCTTTCTATTTTTTGGAAAAGCTTGAGAAGGATAAGTATTATCTCTGCCTTAAATGTCCGGTAGAACTCCACTGGGAAGCCATCTGGTCCTGGACTCTTATTTGTTGGGAGATTTTTGATAACTGATTCAATTTCTTTGTTGGTTATGGGTTTGTTCAAGTTTTCTATTTCTTCCTGTTTGAATTTTGGGAGTGTGTGGGTGCTTAAGAATTTGTCCATTTCTTCCAGGTTATCCAGATTTTTGGCATATAATTTTTCATAGTATTCCCTGACAATTGCTTGTATTTCTGAGGGATTGGTTGTAATAATTCCATTCTCACTCATGATTTTATCTATTTGGGTCATCTCCCTTTTCTCTTTGAGAAGCATGGATAGAGGTTTATGAATTTTGTTTCTTTTTTCAAAAAAACAACTCTTGGTTTCATTGATCTGCTCTACAGTTTTTTTTAGATTCTATATTGTTTATTTCTGGTCTGATCTTTATTATTTCTCTTCTTCTGCTGGGCTTGGGGTGTCCTTGCTGTTCTGTTTATATGTCCTTCAGGTGTGCTGTTAAATTATGTATTTGGGATTTTTCTTGTTTCTTGAGATAGGCCTGGATTGCAATGTATTTTCCTCTCAGGACTGCGTTTGCTGCATCCCAAAGCGTTTGGATTGTTGTATTTTCATTGTCATTTGTTTGTATATGTTTGTTAATTTCATCTCTAGTGGCCTGGTTGACCCATTCATTCTTTAATATGGTGTTCTTTTTTTTTTAATATATGAAGTTTATTGTCAAATTGGTTTCCATACAAAACCCAGTGCTCATCCCAAAAGGTGCCCTCCTCAATACCCATCACCCACCCTCTCCTCCCTCCCACACCCCATCAACCCTCAGTTTGTTCTGTTTTCAAGAGTCTCTTATGCTTTGTCTCTCTCCCACTCTAACCTCTTTTTTTTTCCTTTTTATTCCTTCCCCTCCCCCATGGGTTTCTGTTAAGTTTCTCAGGATCCATACAAGAGTGAAAACATATGGTATCTGTCTTTCTCTGTATGGCTTATTTCACTTAACATCACATTCTCCAGTTCCATCCACGTTGCTACAATAGGCCATATTTCATTCTTTCTCATTGCCACGTAGTACTCAATTGTGTATATAAACCACAGTATCTTTATCCATTCATCACTTGATGGACATTTAGGCTTTTTCCACAATTTGGCTTTTGTTGAGAGTGCTGCTATAAACATTGGGGTACAAGTGCCCCTATGCATCACCACTCCTGTATCCCTTGGGTAAATTCCTAGCAGTGCTATTGCTGGGTCATAGGGTAGGTCTATTTTTAATTTTTTGAGGAACCTCCACACTGTTTTCCAGAGCGGCTGCACCAATTTGCATTCCCACCAACAGTGCAAGAGGGTTCCCGTTTCTCCACATCCTCGCCAGCATCTATAGTCTCCTGATTTGTTCATTTTAGCCACTCTGGTGTGAGGTAGTATCTGAGTGTGGTTGTGATTTGTATTTCCCTGATGAGGAACGAAGTTGAGCAACTTTTCGTGTGCCTGTTGGCCATCCGGATGTCTTCTTTACAGAAGTGTCTATTCATGTTTTCTGCCCATTTCTTCACTGGGTTATTTGTTTTTCAGGTGTGGAGTTTGGTGAGCTCTTTATAGATTTTGGATACTAGCCCTTTGTCCGATATGTCATTTGCAAACATCTTTTCCCATTCCGTCGGTTGCCTTTTAGTTTTGTTGGTTGTTTCCTTTGCTGTGCAGAAGCTTTTTATCTCCATAAGGTCCCAATAGTTCATTTTTGCTTTTAATTCCCTTGCCTTTGGGGATGTGTCAAGTAAGACATTGCTGCAGCTGAGGTCAGAGAGGTCTTTTCCTGCTTTCTCCTCTAGGGTTTTGATGGTTTCCTGTCTCACATTCAGGTCCTTCATCCACTTTGAGTTTATTTTTGTGAATGGTGTGAGAAACTGGTCTAGATTCAATCTTCTGCATGTTGCTGTCTGGTTCTCCCAGCACCATTTGTTAAAGAGACTGTCTTTTTTCCACTGGATATTCTTTCCTGCTTTGTCAAGGATTAGTTGGCCATACGCTTGTGGGTTTAGTTCTGGGGTGTCTATTCTATTCCATTGGTCTATGTGTCTGTTTTTGTGCCAATATCATGCTGTCTTGATGATTACAGCTTTGTAGTGGAGGCTAAAGTCTGGGATTGTGATGCCTCCTGCTTTGGTCTTCTTCTTCAAAATTACTTTGGGTATTCGGGGCCTTTTGTGGTTCCATGTGAATTTTAGGATTGCTTATTATAGTTTCATGTAGAATGCGGGTGCAATTTGACTGGGATTGCATTGAATGTGTAGATAGCTTTGGGTAGTATTGACATTTTGACAATATTTATTCTTCCAATCCATGAACACAGGATGTTTTTCCATTTCTTTATATCTTCTTCAATTTCCTTCATAAGCTTTCTATAGTTTTCAGCATACAGATCTTTTACATCTTTGGTTAGATTTATTCCTAGGTATTTTATGCTTCTTGGTGCAATTGTGAATGGGATCAGTTTCTTTATTTGTCTTTCTGTTGCTTCATTATTAGTGTATAAGAATGCAACTGATTTCTGTACATTGATTTTGTATCTGGCAACTTTGCTGAATTCATGTATCAGTTCTAGAAGACTTCTGGTGGATTCTATCGGATTTTGCATGTATACTATCATGTCATCTGCAAAAAGTGAAAGCTTGACTTCATCTTTGCCCATTTTGATACCTTTGTTTTCCTTTATTGTCTGATTGCTGATGTTAGCACTTCCAACACTATGTTAAACGACAGCGGTGAGAGTGGACATCCCTGTCGTGTTCCTGATCTCAGGGAAAAAGCTCTCAGTTTTTCCCCATTGAAGATGATGTTAGCTGTGGGCTTTTCATAATTGGCTTTCATCATCTTTAAGTATGTTCCTTCTAGCCCGACTTTCTCGAGGGTTTTTATTAAGAAACGTTGTTGAATTTTGTCAAAGGCCTTTTCTGCATCGATTCACAGAATCATATGGTTCTTATCTTTTCTTTTATTAATGTGATGTATCACGTTGATTGATTTGTGAATGTTGAACCAGCCCTGCATCCCAGGAATGAATACTACTTGATCATGGTGAATAATTCTTTTTATATGCCATTGAATTCGATTTGCTAGTATCTTATTGAGAATATTTGCATCTATATTCATCAGGGATATTGGCCTGTAGTTCTCTTTTTTTACTGGGTCTCTGTCTGGTTTAGGAATCAAAGTAATACTGGCTTCATAGAATGCGTCTGGAAGTTTTCCTTCCTTTTCTATTTTTTGGAATAGCTTGAGAAGGATAGGTATTATCTCTGCTTTAAATGTCTGATAGAACTCCTCTGGGAAGCCATCTGGTCCTGGACTCTTATTTGTTGGGAGATTTTTGATGACTGATTCAATTTCTTCGCTGGTTATGGGTGTGTTCAACTTTCTATTTTCTCCTGATTGAGTTTTGGAAGCGTGTGGGTGTTTAGGAATTTGTCCATTTCTTCCAGATTGTCCAGATTGTTGGCATATAATTTTTCATAGTATTCCCTGATAATTGTTTGTATCTCTGAGGGATTCGTTGTAATAATTCCATTTTCATTCATGATTTTATCTATTTGGGTCATCTCCATTTTCTTTTTGAGAAGCATGGCTAGAGGTTTATGAATTTTGTTTCTTTTTTCAAAAAACCAACTCTGGTTTCGTTGATCTGCTCTACAGTTTTTTGTTTTTATTCTATATTGTTTATTTCTTCTCTGATCTTTGTTTTTTCTCTTCTTCTGCTGGATTTAGGCTGTCTTTGCTGTTTTGCTTCTATTTCCTTTAGGTGTGCTGTTAGATTTTGTATTTGGGGTTTTTCTTGTTTCTTGAGATAGGCCTGGGTAGCAATGTATTTTCCTCTCAGGGCTGCCTTCGCTGCATCCCAAAGCTTTTGGATTGTTGTATTTTCATTTTCATTTGTTTCCATATATTTTTAAATTTCTTCTCTAATTGCCTGGTTGACCCACTCATTCTTTAGTAGGGTGTTCTTTAACCTCCATGCTTTTGGAGGTTTTCCAGACATTTTCCTGTGGTTGATTTCAAGCCATAGCATTGTGGTCTGAAAGTATGCATGGTCTGATCTCAATTCTTGTATACTTATGAATGGCTGTTTTGTGACCCAGTAGGTGATCTATCTTGGAGCATGTTCAATGTACACTCGAGAAGAAAGTATATTCCCTTGCTTTGGGATGCAGAGTTCTAAGTATATGTGTCAAGTCCACCTGATCCAGTGTATCATTCAGGGCCCTTGTTTCTGTATTGACCATGTGTCTAGATGATCTTTCCATTGTTGTAAGTGGTGTATTAACGTCCCCTGCAATTACCACATTCTTATCAATATGGTTGCTTATGTTTGTGATTTTTTTATATATATTTGGGGACTTCTGTATTTGGTGCATAGACATTTATAACTGTTAGCTCTTCCTGATCGATAGACCTTGTAATTATTATGTAATGCCCTCCTTCATCTCTTGTTATAGTCTTTAATTTTTTTATAGCCTTTAATTTAAAGTCTAGTTTGTCTGCTATAAGTATGGCTACTCCATCTTTCTTGTGACTTCCAGTAGCATGATAGATAGTTCTCCATCCCCTCACTTTCAATCTGAAGATGTCCTCAGGTCTAAAATGAGTCTCTTGTAGACAGCAAATAGATGGGTCTTGTTTTTTTTATCCATTCTGAAATCCTATGTCTTTTGGTTGGAGCATTTAGTCCATTTACATTCAGTGTTATTATGGAAAGATATGGGTTTAAAGTCATTGTGATGTCTGTAGGTTTCATGCTTGTAGTGATGTCTCTGGTACTTTGTGGTCCTTGCAACATTTCACTCAGAATGCTCCTTAGGATCTCTTGTAGGGCTGGTTTAGTGCTAATGAATTCCTTCCGTTTTTGTTTGCTTGGGAAGACCTTTATGTCTCCTTCTATTCTGAATGACAGACTTGTTGGATAAAGAATTCTCGGCTGCATATTTTTTTGTTCATCACATTGAAGGTTTCCTGCCATTACATTCTGGCCTGCCAAGTTTCAGTAGATAGGTCTTCCACTAGTCTTATGTTTCTCCCTTTATATGTTAGAGCGTGTTTATCCCTAGCTGTTTTCAGAATTTTCTCTTTATCCTTGTATTTTGCCAGTTTCACTATGGTATATCGTGCAGAAGATCCATTCAAGTTACATCTGAAGGGAGTTCTCTGTGCCTATTGGATTTCAATACTGTTTCCTTCCCCATATCAGGGAAGTTCTCAGTTATGATTTGTTCAATTACACCTTCAGCCCCTTTCTCTCTCTCTTCCTCTTCTGGAATTCCTATTATATGGATATTGTTCCATTTGATTGCATCACTTGGTTCACTAATTCTCCCCTCATACTCGTGGATATTTTATCTCTCTTTTTCTCACCTTCGTCTTTTTCCATAGTTTTATCTTCTAATTCACCTATTCTCTCCTCTGCTTCTTTAATCAGAGCTGTGGTTGCTTCCATTTTATTTTGAACTTAATTTATAATATTTTTTATCTCCTCATGATTATTCCTTAGTCCCTTGATCTCTGTAGCAATAGATTCTCTGCTGTCCTCTATACTTTTTTTCAAGCCCAGCAACTAATTTTTTTTTACTGTTATTCTAAATCCTTGTTCTGTTATATTGCTTAAATCTTTTTGATAACTTCGTTAGCTGTCTCTACTTCCTGGAGTTTCTTTTGAGAATTCTTCTGTTTCATCATTTTTGATATTCTCTGGTGTGGCGGGGAACTGCAGGGCTCTTCCCCTGTGCTGTCTGGATTAACTTGTGTTGGTGGGCAGGGCCGCAGTCAGGCCTGATGTCTGTCCCCAGCCATCCACTGGGGCAACAGTCAGACTGGTGTGTACCTTATCTTCCCATCTCCCAGGGGCAGGACTCACTGTAGAGTGGTGTGGCCCCTGTATGGGCTACTTGCACACTGCCAGGCTTGTGGGGCTACTTTGATTGGCGTATTAGCCGGGGTGGATCTGAAAGGTGCACAGGGACAGGAGGACAGCTCGCTTTGCCATCGGTGGTCCCCTGTGGGAGTGGCCCTGCAACACTGGGAAAGAGGCACACCCGTTGGAGGGATGGATCCACAGAAGCACAGCATTTTGTTTTCGCATGGTGCAAGCAAGTTACGTGAAGGGAACTGGTTCCCTTTGGAATTTCCCCTGGGGACGGGAGAGGGAGATGGCATTGTCCAGTGCCTTTGTTCCCCACCGAGCTGAGCTCTGTCTTCCAGGGCTCAACACCTCTCCCTCCTGGTGTCCTCTCACCCTCCCACTCTCCGAACAGAGCTGTTGACTTATAACATTCCAGATATTAAGTCCCGCTGGCTGTCAGAACTCATGCAGTCCAGCCCTTCTGCTTTTGCAAGCCAGACTCAGGGATTCCACCTTGCCGGGTGGGCTGCCCCTCCAAGGCCCTGGCTCCCTCCCGCCAGTCCATGTAGCATGTACCACCTCTCTGCCCTTCCTACCCTCTTCCGTGGGCCTCTTGTCTACACTTGGCTCTGGAGAGTCCATTCTGCTAGTCTTCTGGCAGTTTTCTGGGTTATTTACGCAGATATGGATCGAATCTATGAGGTGATCAGCAGGACGAGGTGAACCCAGCATCCTCCTATGCCGCCATCTTCCCACAACCTCAATTAAGATTAAGCTTGCAAGAATTTTTATTGGGATTGTTTTGAATATATATATATATATATATATATATATATATATATATATATTTGGTGAGAATAACTATATTAATAGATTTTCAATATGTGAACATGGTATGACTTCCATTGACATAAATCTTATTAAATTCTCCCAGCAACGTTTTGTAGTTGTCATTATGGGGGTCTTAGGGACATATTTTGTTACATTTACTCCTAGGTATTTTATTGGTTTTGTTGCTGCTATATATGGAATTTTTAAATTTAATTTCTCGATTGTTTGTTGCTGCTACTACATAAGAATACAATTTATTTTTTCTATATTAATCTCATATCCTATGGCATTGCTAAATTCATTTATTAATTCTAGTCGCTAATTCTAGATTCCCTGCAGCTTTTTACATAAGCATTTATACCATCTACAACTAGGGACAGTGTTTTTATAAGGAAAAACACAAATAGATGTCTTGTCACAGCAGTCAAGGAAAAGGACAAGGCCCCTGAAAGAAGTTGAAAACTCTGTGTCTTTCACATAGGGTATCTTCTTTCTTTTTTCATTCTTGGAAGTTTCCCACAATCATCACAGTCAAATACAGCTTCATGTAAATGACATATTCAGGTCCTTTCTGATAAGGGGATTTGAGAGGATGCCAGGGTCCAAGAACTGATTTGGAAAGTAACAAGACATATGTAGAGAGCAATGTAAATGTAACTGGTTTCTGACCATTAGGCCAAACATTTCCAAGTGAATGACAGACTCTGGTCCAGTAGTAAATCAGTCAGGAGGACCAATTTCAGAAGAAAGGTTAAATAAGAACAGGACCACTGGAGATGTGTCCTTTAGGCACTTTGCATCCACTAGCAAGGCTATTATCAAAAAGCAAACAATAACAAGTATTCATGAAGATGTGGAGAATTATAATCTTCATACATTGCTGATAGGAATGTATAACCATGCACTTGCCATTGAAAACAGTTTGGCAATTCCTCCAAAAGTTATACATAGAGCTACCATGTGACCTAATGATTTCCTTGTAGGTATATACTCAAAATAATTGAAAGCATATGTTCACAATATTTGTACACAAATGTTCATAATAGCAAAAGTGCCAACAACCCAAATATCCATCAACTGACAAATCAATAAACAAAATGTGGTATATTCTTGTAACAAAATATTCAATACACATAAAAAGGAATGAAGTCCTGAAAAATGCTACAACGTGGGTAAATTTGAAGACACTATCTAAATGAAAACCAAACCTAAAGGGCACGTATTATATGATTCCATTTATATGAAGTGCCCAGAATAGACAAATCTGTTGATACAAAAAGTAGAATAGTGGTGGTAGCTGGTGGGGGGTGGGGGATGGGCTTGACTACTAGAGGGTGTATATAAAGTTTCCTTTTGGGGTATTAAAAAGGAGAACATCAATAACCAGATGGAACAATTTATTATTAATAAATAAAACAGTTTGATTATCTCCCAATAAAACAAAAATATATAAACAGTAACATGGACATATTTAGGTAAAAGAAGTCTTTTTTTTTTAGTGTTTATTTATTTTCGAAGGAGAGAGAGACAGCGTGAGCGGGGAAGTGGTAGAGAGAGAAGAAGACACAGAATCCAAAGCAGACTCCAGGCTCTGAACTGCCAGCACAGAGCCCGACACAGGGCTCGAACTCACAAGCTGTGAGATCATGACCTGATCTGAAGTCAGACACTTAACCGACTGAGCCACCCAGGTGCCCCAGTCTTTTTTTAATATAATTTATTATCAAGTTAGCTAACATACAGTGTATACAGTGTTCTCTTGGCTTCAGGAGTAGATTCCTATATTCATTGCTTACATTACAGCACCCAGTGCTCATCCCAAAAAGTGCCCCCCTTAATACCCATCACCCATTTCCTCTCCCTGCACCCCCCCATCAACCCTCAACTTGTTCTCTGTATTTAAGTGTCTCTTACGATTTGCCTCCCTCTGTTTGAAACTATTTTTTCCTCTTCCCTCCCCCCATGGTCTTCTGTTAAGTTTGTCAAATTTCACATATGAGAGAAAACATGATATCTGTCGTTCTCTGACTGAGTTATTTCACTTTGCATAATAACCTTCAGTTCCATCCACGTTGTTGCACATGGCAAGAGTTCATCGGGAATACAAACTGGTGCAGTTGCTCTCAAAAACAGTATGGAAGTTTCTCAAAAAATCAAGAAGTCTTTTACTATATGACAAAGTTGACATGTCAATCTGAAAAGAAATCTGTGTCACTCAATATATTTTTCTCATTTCTTTGTGTTATGCTAACTTGGGAACCAGAAAATTAATGTAACTCCCAGAACTAGGCCTCTCAGCCCAAGGGGGAAGCATTTTATTTACAACATCCCTCCCTATTAAGAAGTTAATCTCCACCTATGCATGATAAAGCATGGGTACCATATGACAAAAGTTCGTAACAACCAGTCTTGTCATCTAAGAATAAGGAATATAAGCTTGAATCCCAGGTCTGCCATTTACTAGGTATGTTTTGGACACAGTTAGGAAGTAGATGAGTATGTAATACATGATAATCACACTCCAACATTCCCTTTTCCATAACTATTTAGACTATTTACATCATACTAAGCAATTTCTGATACACCAACATTTTGTGTCATCCGTCAGGAGGCCGTAGTTCAGTCAACCAACTGAGCAAATAATAAGAATCTAGCTGCATGAGACAACACATTGAATTTAGAATCTCTGCTGTGTGCAAAAATATTGATGAATTCAATTTAATTTATTAATTTAACAAATTGTTTAGCATGTACTCCATACCTGGTGCTGTTCTAGGTATTGGGGAATCACAACACTAAACAAAACAGCAAAAAAAATGTCTTCATAGAACTTGAATTTCTGTTGGAAAAACAAGACAAAGCTCAGGAGGAAACATCTGAAGGAGGCAAAGGAGTGATCTAGGCAGATATTTGAGGGTAGAGTCTTCCAATCAGAGGGAAAAGCAATGCAATGGACCTGAATTGAAAGCATGCCTGAAAAAAGTAGCTAAAATTATGCCATTTCCCAGCTTTAATATTCTCACACATATTTTCAAGATTTGCCGAAGTAACAAATAAATTGAAAAAGTAGGATTTGTAGGATACCATAGTAAAATATTTTTTTTATCTGCTGTCTATGTAAACCTACTTTTCACACTAGTTCTCCTGTCCCTTGAGTTGAATCTAGGGTATGTCCCATGACTTCCTTGCATGTCTGTAAGTAAAAATATCCTCCTGTCAGTTGTAGTCACAAAACAGTTTCCATTCAATTAAGGCAGAAAAGAAATAACAATTGTATAATTGTATAACTTGTATAACTGGTACCATTATGGCCATATAGTACTGGCACTTTCTATGTTGTGAAGGTATCTAAAGTTAACTCTTTCCCTTGTGTGGTTCCCTTTTTTGGTTCTCTAGGGCTTCCTCCATTGTTGAAAATCTCTTACTTGCTCTTCTCTTGAAATGTCAAAAAAATTAGTCTTGCCTTTTAGATTTCTCAGGGATGAGTTAGATACCTACTGTGTTAACAAGTTATGGGGACACTGAATAGACCCATTGACTTTTTTGCCTTAGGACTGAGGTGACAGTGAAGAACAGCAACTCCTTCTCTACAGTGGAAGCACTCATGAAATGCCAATAGTCCTCGCTAAAAATCCTCTTCAATCTCTGACAATCTTTTTGGCCTCTCAAATGTCTTTTGTAGTCTAAAAATGTGTAGTTATCTAGGGGTAACCAACTCAGTACTCATCCAAGTCCTTTGCATGACCTGTTTTTATCACCTTGTTTTACACTTTGGAATTTGACAGTAGTGGAAACCAATTATCTTGAGACCTCAACCAAAAATGTGACTGAAATAAGTTATTTTATATACATATATATATATATATATATATAGAGAGAGAGAGAGAGAGAGAGAGTATAAAATTCTGCAATTCATCTGATGTATGAGTTGTCTATTTCATTTTTTATAATTATAGTGTCCTCCCTCCCCACCTGGCATGCTGGGTTATAGATTTAGAGAAAATGAGTGACTGAAGGCAATGGGGAGAGAATGAAGACAATTGGTCTCCCTTGGAAGGTGCCTTCAGACAGGCTGTTACAGGTTTTCAAACAAAGCAAAATACTCTCACCCATAAAGGGGAAGATAAACTAATTTGGTAAGGAAGACATAGTAAGGAATGAAAGTGGGCTTACTATTAGAGTTCAATTTTTCCCCTTCCTTCTTTTGATCTCCTCTTCTTCCCAAATCCTTGTACTGCTCATTCCTCAAGGCCTAGCACTGACAACACAGCATCTGAGACCATGCTACTTGGAAGTGAACTCTCCCATCTTTGTCATTGATGGGCATTGAGGCACATGGAGTCTCAACCACTCTTATGGTCCTTAACAATGGATAGTCTGTCTTCTTCCTCTTTCCAGTATGTGTGTGGAAGGCAGGGGCTACTTTCTCAGGAAGTTAGGTACTAGGGTAACAGCAGGGGCCCACCCTCACTCTGCCTAAGTGACTTCTGTTAATGTTTAAATTGTGCATCTCCAGAAATCTTGGAAGCTCAGAAGAAGCTATTTGTTTATTGGCTTACAACTACACCTTCTTTCTGCCCACACAAAGTTGGGAGCAGAAGTTTTACTGACTCCTCTTCTGCTTATTCTGCTTACATGTAGTCAGAGACAACATTAACGTCATATTAATGGAATTATTGGCAGAAGATATCCCCACCTTATTATGAAGAAAGTGCTTGTTTGTGATCAGGTGCTGTGTCCTGAACAATTTCACAGCACATAAGCTCCATTTACATTTGAGTTTAACTTAAACACAACATATTTTATAGTTTTAGATTGGTAATGTATTCATACAATTCAATAATAAAAAATAATTAAGAGGGTGGTTCAATATTCATGAAACAATCAACATGATATTTCACATCAATAAGAGAAAGGATAAAAACCATATGATCATTTCAATAGATTCAGACAAAGCATTCAACAAGGTACAACATCCATTCGTGATAAAACCCCTCAACAGAGTAGGTCTAGAGGGAACATATCTCAACATAATAAAGGCCTTATATGAAAAACCCACAGTGAACATCATACTCAGTGAGGAAAAACTTAGAGCTTTTCCCCTAAGGTCAGTAACAAGACAACTATGTCCACTCTTAGCACTTTTATTCAATACAGTACTAGAAGTCCTAACCAAAGCAATCAGACAACATAAAGAAATAAAAGGCATCCAAATTGGTAAAGAAGAAGTAAAACTTTTACTATTTGCAGGTGACATGATACTCAATATAGAAAATCCTAAAGACTTCACCAAAAAATTACTAAAATTGATAAGTGAATTCAGTAAATTTGCAGCGTACAAAATTAATTTACAGAAATCTGTTGTATTCCTATACAGAAATCTGTTGCAATTCCATGAAGGAGTGGAAAGTGAGATTAAGAAAACAATTTCATTTATAATTGCACCAAAACAATAAAATATCTATGAATAAACTTAACCAAAGAGGTGAAAGTCTTCTACTCTGAAAACTACAAAACACTGATGAAAGAAATTCAAGACCACATAAAGAAATGGAAAGACATTCTATGCTCATGGATTGGAAGAACAAATACAGCAAAACCTTGGATTGTAAGTAACTTGTTCTGTGAGTGTTCTGCAAGACGAGCAAACATTTCCAATAAATTTTAATTTGATAAATGAGCGATGTCTTGCAATAGGACTAATACGTGATGCCAAACACCACATGATCACAACTGGTTCTGATCACAACTGTTCTCTTTCTTTCTCTCTCTCGCTGCAGGATTTTGGGTGATCGTCATAGTAATGTTACATTTCCATGAAATCCTAAAAAGGAGGCAAAAGGAAGTGTCATTGGATAGATTCCTTGTTAAAGTTGCATGAAAATAAAAAGATTCCATTGAGCCAATAGATAACGGTGATTACATTAGTGGTAGTGAAATTCATCATACACAATAACCCTCCTCTGTCTTGTCCCCCTCACATCAGCCACAAAGCTTTTCAAAGGTAAATGCAGGTTAATTTGTTATTTTTTTATATTTTGTATTTTTTATTACTGTGTATTATATTTCTTATAGGTAAATTCGCTTTGTTATGCAAGTGCTTTGTATTACAAACATGTGTCTGGAATGAATTATGCTTGCAAACCAAGGTTTTACTGTATTGTTAAAATGTATATACTACCCAAAGTAATCTACACATTTAGTTCAATCCCTATTAAAATGCCAACAGCATTTTCCACAGAACTAGAACAAACAATCCTAAAATTTGTATAAAACCACAAAAGATCCCAAATAGCCAAAGGAACCTTGAAAAAGAAAAGCAAAGCTGGAGGCATCACAATTCCACACTTCAAGTTATATCATTGAAAATGGTAGTAATTAAAACAGTATCGTACTGGCATAAAAATAGATCAATCAAATAGAATATTAGAAAAATAGAAATAAACCCAATATTATATGGTCAATTAATCTTTGACAAAGGAGGAATGAATATACAATGAGAAAAATACAGTCTCTTCAAACAATGGTGTTGGGAAAAATTGGAAAGCTACATACAAGAATGAAACTAAGCCACTTTCTTTTACCATACACAAAAATAAACTCAAAATGGATTAAAGACTGAGGCAACTGGGTGGCTCAGTCAGTTAAGCATACGACTTCAGCTCAGGTCATTATCCCATAGTCCATGAGTTCAAACTCCGCTTCTGGCTCTGTGATGAAAGCTCAGAGCCTGGAGCCTGCTTCAGATTCTGTGTCTCCCTCTCTCTCTTCCCCTCCCTACTCACACTCTATTCTCTCAAAAATAAATAAACATTAAAGAGTTTTAAAAAATGGATTAAAGACCAATGTGAGACCTGAAACCACAAAAATCCTTGAAGAGAGCACAGGTAGTAATTTCTATGACATCAACCATAGCAACATTTTTCTAGGTAGGTCTGCTGAGGCAAGGGAAACAAAACCAAAAATGAACTTTTGGGATTACATCAATATAAAAAGTTTCTACGCAGTGAAGTAAAAAATCAACAAAACAAAAAGGCAACCTACTGAATGAGAGGATATATTTTCAAATGACATACCCATTAAAGAGTTAGTATCCTAAATATATAAAGAATTGATACAACTCAAGACCCAAAAAACAAATAACCCAATTGAAAAATGGGCAGAAGACATGAACAGACAAAGAAGACATAGAGATGGCCAACGGACACATGAAAAGATCCTCAACGTCAATAAGCATCAGGGAAATGCAAGTCAAAACTACAATGAGATATCCCCTCACACTTGTCAGAATGGCTAAAATAGAATTAAAAAAAACACAAGAAATAGGAAGTGTTGGTGAGGATGTGGAGAAAAAAGAACCCTCTTACACTGTTGGTGGGAATGCAAAATAGTGTCACCATTGTGGAAAACAGTGTGGATTTTCTTCAAAAAGTTAAAAATACAACTACTCTATGACCCAGTAATCACACTACTGGGTATTTACCCAAAAAATACAAAAACTCTAATTCAACAGGATACATGCACCTTTATGTTTGTTTATAGCAGCATTACTTACAATAGTCAAATTATGGAAGCAGCCCATGTGTGCACTGACTGATGAATGAATAAAGAAGTGGTGTTTATATAGAGAGAATGGAATAATTTTCAGCCATAAAAAAGAACAAAATCTTGGGGTGCCTGGGTGGCTCAGTTGGTTGGACGTCTGACTTCAGCTTAGGTCATGATCTCGTGGTTTGTGGGTTCAAGCTCCATGTCGGGCTCTCAGCTCAGAGCCTGGAGCCTGCTTCAGATTCTGTGTCTCCATCTCTCTCTGCTCCTCCCCTGCTTACACTCTTCTGTCTCTCTCTCTCAAGAATAAATAAACATTAAAAAAATTAAAAAAGGATAAAATCTTACTATTTGTAACAGCATGGCTAGAGAGGATTATCCTAAGGAAAATAAGCCAGTCAAAGAAAGACAAACACCATATGATCTCACTAATATGTGGGATTTAGGAAACAAAACAAATAATCAAGAGAGAGAGAGAGAGAGAGAAACCAAGAAACAGATTCTTAACTATAGAGAAGAAACTGATGGTTACTAGAGGAGAATTGGATGGAAGGATGGCTGAAATAGGTGATGGGTTTTAAAGAGTACATTTATTATGATGAATAAAAATTTGATGACTTTATTTAACAAAAATATATATTTGTTTTCCTTTTCCTCAGCCCTTCCCTTCTCTTCCTGGACAATTCAGTTCTAACACCATTAGATAGGGAAAAGGAAGATAGGTGTTTTTGCCAGAGGAGAGAACAGAGTTATATTGGCCTGAGCAGGGTGAAGAAGACATCCAACCTGGGCAACCTTGGAGAGAGACTCATTGTAAAGATTTAGTGCCTAAGACTGTAAAGAGAGCTTCCTAGGTAGGAAACTATCCAGGTGAGGAGCATTGGGTTCTTTTTATTTGGTTGAAGAGAGTGTCCATGTGGAGGCAATATGTGGCAGACTTGAGCAGGATTTCAGATCTGAGCAGGGTGAGAAACATGTCCATGCAGAAGCCTGCTAGTATGGCTCTCAATTGATAAAGATATAGAAATATAGAAATATACATGTAAGTGTGTAAATGCATGTAAGTGTACCTATGTCTGTGTGTGTACATGTATATATAGAAATATTGCCTAATTCTTTCCACTGAGAGAGCCCAGGGGCCCAGTATGCCAATAGAAACAGACCTAGTGTCCATATCGTGTCTTTTAAATACTATTATTGAATAAAGAGAATAAGAACTCCTTGGAGAAATGGCTGATTACATGGTTGTGGTAGGTAAAGAACATAATGAGCCTGGAACATATTGCAATGCCAGAAAGCAAAGTGGCAAAAAAATGATGGCATACCAAAAGGACATATAAGCCGGTATTAACAGGCTCCTACAAATCAAATAAAGGACAATATGGTATCAAATTAAATAATGATAGAAGATAGTGTAATCCATTGGATCAAAAAAATATGATTCAGTATCTAAATAAATAAATATAAAAATAAACATTTAGATAGTTTCAAAATACCTACCCATAAAATATTTAATAATTACAAAGGGAAAAGACAATGGAATGGTCTGGAAGTCACCACCTTAAACAAATGGTCAAAGAAGACATTGTAAGTAATGGAACAAATTGAAATTGTGTCACCTGATAGGATAAACAGCACACCAAAGCAATGCTTCTGTGATATTCCTGCCAAAGATGCATAACATATGAATCCATTCTAGAAGAATGATCAGGCAAAATCAAATTGAAGGACACTGTAGAAAATAACTGGACTTGCAGCTTCATGAACTTACAGATTCATGAAAGTCAAGAAAAAAATGGAGGGTATATTCTATACTGAAGGAGATAAAGAGATCTGAAAGCAAAATGTAACAGGTGATTCTGAACTAGAATGTCATTTTGCTATAAAAGATATTGTTGATCGCTTCTCAGCCTTTTGGCTAAGATCAAGTGTAAAAGATATTGTTGAATAACTGGCAAAAAAATTATTGGGGCCTGAGTTTAGATGGTAGTAGTATATCATCAGTGTTAATTTTCTGATTTTGATATTTATGTTGTGGTTATGTAGGAAAATGTCTTTGTGGGAAATGTATACAAAATATGTTTGTGGTTATATTCATTTTCTACTACTGTAGCATATTGTCATGAATTCAGCAGCTTAAAACATCTCTTTATTAACTCTCAGGTCTATAGCTCAATAGTCTGGGAGGACTTGGCTAGTTTCCTGTTTAGGATCTCATGAGGTTAAAATGAAGGTGTTGATTGTTCTAGCCTCTTATCTGGAGGGTCAGGGGGAAGAATCCCCTTCAAACTTTATTCAGGTGGTTGGGAGAATTCAATCTCTTGAAGTGGTAGGATTAATGTCCCCATACCCTTGTTTACTTTTCCTCGCTGACTTTTGACAGGGCATTGCTCTCAGCTGCTAGAGGTTTCTCTGATATCCTTGCATTTGGTCCATGCCATTTTCAAAGCCAGCAATGGTAATGCATCCAAGCATTATCATGCTTTGAATTTCTCTGACTTTAACTTGTTAACAGCCATATAAATCTTTCTCCTTTTAAAGGGAGTGATTATGGACACCTGGGTGGCTCAGTGGATTAGGCATCTGACTCTTGATCTCAGTTCACGTCATGATCTCACAGTTCATGAGTTCAAGCCCCGCATGGCGCTCTGTGCTGAGGGCATGAAGCCTGCTTGGGATTCTGTCTGTCCTTCTCTCTGCCCCCACCTGCTCGTGCACTCTCTCTCTCTCTCTCAAAATAAATAAATAAACTTAAAAAAAAACTAATTAAACCTGAAATTATGAGAAAAGCAATAGAAAGCATAAAAATAATTTAATTCTTTAGAGCAAAGAAAGAGATGTTTCCCTAGAGCCTTCAGAAAGGAATACAGCTCTGCCAACATCATTATTTTTTGCAAATGAGACCTATGTCGGACTTCTGACCTAGATAATTGTGAAATAATATAAAACCTTTGTATTTAAAGTAATATACTAAGTTTGTGGTAATGTTTTATGGCAGCAATAGAAAACTAATACAGAAGAGGAAGAAATCTGTTCCAACTCATTTTACAACAACCAAACCAGAGAAATATAGTACAAATAAAGAAAACTAAGAGTAGTATCCCTCATATTACCAGATTAAATCTCTCTCTCTTTCTCACTCTTTCTCTCTCTCACTCTCACTCTCTCCCCAAGTGGGATTTATTCCAAGAATGAAAGGCTAATTCAATATTTGAAAATAAATCAGTCCACCACATTAAGAATCTAAAGAAAAAAAACTCTATGAGCATAGCCATAGATGCAGAGAAATCTTTTGACAAAATACAACATCTATTAATGATAAAAACTTTCAATTAAGTATAAATAGAAGTTAACTTCCACAACCTGATAAAGGGCTTCTACAAAAACATCCAGGTAACATATGTAGTGGTGAGGGACTCAATATTTTCTCTCAAGTCTGGGAGCAAGGCAAGCATATCCACTCTCAGCAGTCACCTTTGACATCATAATGAAAGTCTTATCAAGTGCAATAAAACAACAACAACAACAACAACAAAAGGAATGAAAAGCATATAGTTCGGAATGTAAAAATAAAATTATACCATGTAGCACTGTGTCAACTATACTTTAACAAATAAAGTTTCCTTCTTGTGGATGACATTATTTTCTATGTAGGAAACCCCAAGAATCAGATATTGGAAAAGAAGAAATAAAACAAAAACAACTAGAAATGCATAACCAAAAATATGAACTGCAACACATACCTCAGAACTTACAGAAAAATTAACTCAAAATGAAACAGATATGTAAATGTATTAAATGTAAATGTAAAGCAAAAAATATAAATTCTGGAAGAAAACATAGGAGATATTTGTGTGATGTTGACTTTGGCAACGAGTTTTAAGGTGTGACAACAAAAGAAAAGTTTTTATGTATGACATCCGTAAAAGAAAAAAAATGATAAATGGAACTTAAACAAAATGAAAATCTTTTGCTACATAAAAGGCCTGTTAAAAGAGTAAAAAGACAGCCACACTGGGAGAAAATATTTTCAGATTACATATTTTATAAAACACATTTCCTGAATATTTTTAAAAACTGTTAAAACACACCAAAAGAAAAAAAAACTCAATTAAGAAATTGTCAAAATATCTGAATATATCCAAATGGTACCTAAGCACATATGAAAATATGTTTGATATTGTTAGTCATTAGAGAAATGCATGTTAAAACCACAATGAAATACCGGTGTACACCTATTAGAATGGATAAAATTGAAAAACTCCACAATTGCAAATACTTGTGAAGATTTGTAACAAGAGGAATTTCCATGCATTGCTTGTAGAAATGTAAATGATACAGCTACTTTGGATAACATATCCACAGTTTAATATAAAGTTAATCATACATACACTTACCATATGACCCAGGAATCTCAGTTGTATGTATTTGTCCAAGTGAATTTCAAGTGTGTATTCACACAAAAACCTGTACACAAAATGTTCATTATAGTATTATTCATAATCACCAAAATCTGAAAACAACCCAGATGTCCTTCAACAAGTGAATATATAAATAAACCTTGGCACATCCATTAAATGGAATACTACTAAGCAATGAAAAGAAACAAACTCTTGTTTTATGAATAAATTTGAAGCATTATGTTAGTGAATAAAATCAGATCTTAAAGGCTGCATATAGGGGGCGCCTGGGTGGTTCAGTCAGTTAAGGTACAACTCTTGGTTTCAGCTCAGGTTATGATCTCATGGTTTGTGGGTTCAAGCTCCGCAACGGGCTCCATGCTGACAGCTTGGAGCCTGCTTGGGATCCTCTTTCTCCCTCTCTCTCCCCCTCCCCACTAGTGCTCTCTCTCTCTCAAAAATAAATTAAAATTTAGTAAAAAAAAAAAAAAGCTACATATAATATGATCACAGTTTATGACATTCTGAAAAAGGAAAAACTATAGAATCAGAATCAGTTCAGTGGCTCCCAGGAGCTGGGGGTGATGGATGTGACTGATAACAGAGTCTGCACAAGAGAATTTTTAGGGTGGTGAAACTCTGCTATATGTTACTGTTGTAGTTAATGTACATGTTAAAACCCATAGAACATACACCACCACCAAAGGTGACTCTTTCCCTATGCCAGTATTTTTCAACTGGGAGCAATTTTGCCCACCAGGGGTTATTTAGCAATGCCTGCAGACATTTTTCGTTCTCACACTGTGGAGGTGTGTGCTACTGGCATCCAGTGGGTAGAGGCCAGGAATACTAATAAACATCCAACAATTCACAGGGCAGCCATCCAAGCAAAGAATGATCAAGCCTAAAATGTCAATAATGCCAAAGTTGAGAAACCTTGATATATGCATGGAAACATTTTTTAAATCGGCCAGACTGTAAGAAGAACCCAGGATGGAATACAGACTGTAACAAATGCATTTAATTGTATCATAAATGTGTCTTAGTCCTTTTGAGCTATTATAATAAAATACTATAGACCTGGTAGTTTATAAATAATAAACATTTATTTTTCACAGTTCTAGAGGCTTGAACAAGTGTGCCAGCATGTTTGGATTCTGATGAAGGCCCTTTCCTGCATTGCAGACTGCTGATTTCTCACTGTGTCCTCTCATGGTGAAAGGGACTAGGGAGCTCCCTGGAGTCTCTTTTATAAGAACACAAACCTCATTCTTGAGTGTTCTACCCTCATGATCTAAGCACCTCTCAAAGGCCCTACTTCCTAATATCATCACACTGGGCATTAGGATTTCAACATATAAATTTGGTGGTGATGGGGACACAAACATTCAGACCATAGCAAAATGTATGCCATCACTTCACTAAAGTGGATGAAGAATAATGGAGCTGACCTAAGTAACTTTGGAAAACAGTGTTTTGACTGACTACTGCAAAGCTAAAGACAAAAAGAACCATACTCTCGGTGGTATATTTGTTTCTCACCGAATATTATATAGCAATTTATTACATGTATAGAAATACATTGCACGCATATGAGGGTTGAACAAATAAGTTAATATACATAATGGGAGCCAAGTTTCTCACTGTCAGAGAAAGAAGTTGCACATAAGAAAGTTTTAGAGTTAGAGATATCAATATGAACTTGTGTGTGTGTGTGTGTGTGTGTACACAGAGTAGTGTAAATATATTTACTAGTTCTGTCCACTGAGAAGGTCTAGACACAATGCTGTCCCTCTAGCAATGAACACATGTAAGGCCAAGATCTTCATTTCTAAATACCACTTTCTAATAAAAGGAATCAGGACTTCTTAGAGAAACAGCTGATTCTTGGGCCAGAGAAGGGAAAATACAAGATTAACCCGGAACATCTGATAGTACCAGAAAGTAAGGATGTGATTTAAAAACAGTATGCAAGTGTATTCATTTTCTATTGCTACATAACAACCACCAAGTTAGTGGCTTAAAACAGAAGTCCAGATGGGTTCAACTAGATTCTTTACTTACAGTCTCAAAAAAATGAAACAAAACAAAACAAAACAAAACAGCAATTAAGGGCCAACCAGCTTGGGCTCTTGTCTGGAGACTCTGAGAAAGAACATGCTTTCAGTCTCATTCAAGTTGTTAACACAATTCAGTTCCATACAGATGTAGGACTGAGGTCCCTGTTTTCTTCCTGGTTGTTAGGTGCAGGTTGTTTTCAGCTTCTAGAGACTCCCTATATTCCTTCACTTCTGGCCACCACCATTTACAAAGCCAGCAATGATAAATTAAATCCATTTCATTCTTTGAATATCCCTAACTTTCTCTTCTTTTCTTTTCTGCCTTCCGCTTCTGCCACCAGCTAGAGAAGTTTCTATGCTTCAACAGCTCATGTGATTATTTTGGGCCAACCAGAATAATCCAGGAAAATTTCCCAAGGTTAAAGTCAGCTTATTGTGTTAAATTACATCTGAAAAATCCCCTTACAGCAGTACCTACATTGGTGTTTTACTGGATAACCAAAAAACAGGAATATTTGGGATGTCTTGAAAATTCTGCCTAACACATTGGGCATATCAAAGGAATTTAAGCCAATCCAAATAAGCTTCTAGTGGCCAAAACTTGATCCATTTGAAAAAAATAAAGATATTATTGAATTATATCACAAAGAATAACAACATCCATACTGATATAAATAGATATATAGATGATAGGTAGATGATAAATAGGTAGATGTATAGATAAATAAATGATAGACAAATAGACAGATAGAAAAATAGATAAAATAGAACTTCCTTACTAAATAATTCCAAGTAATAAATGTAGTCAGTATGATAGATATAGAAAATCACCATTAGAACACCAAGGTAGTAATTGTTGCATGTAAGAACTACCGATGAATGCTAAACTTAATGAGTAAAACTTTAAGGAGAAACAGGATATTTGCATAGCCTCAAAGTATCTCCTCTCCAAATTTTAATTACTATGTTTTTTTTTAAAAAAAACATACACCCACAAATTATTTGATACTTCTCCCCCAGGAGGTCAAGCTTAATTTCCCTTCTCTTGAGTATGGCCTGGACTTAGTGACTCACTCACTTCTAAGAAATAGAATATGAAAATGGAGAAAGATCCTACAAAGGAAGAACTTGGCAGACATCATCTTAGTCAAGGAATCAAAGTTAACACCATCACTAATAAATCATGTTGATATCATATCACATGAATCATATCACAGAACATCACAGGAAAGGACACATTGCCTCTGTAGTATTCTTCCCCAAATCCCATAATCTCAATAATCATAAGAAAACATCAGACAAGCCCAAACTGAAGGACATCCTCTAAAATAGCTGACAGTACTCTTCAAAAAAATATCAAGGTTATGAAACAAAAGAACAACTTTCAGAAAATGTAGTAGAATCAGGAGACATGTTAAATAAATACAGTTAGTACCCTGGATTAAACCTTAGGAACAGAAAAAAAGGACTTTTGGGAAAACTTGTTAACATTTGTATAAAGTGTCTAGTTTAGTTAATAGTGTTGACTGTTAATTTCTTAATTTTAACAGGTGAAATATGTTAATATTTGGGAAATCTGGATTAAGAGTATACAGGAGCTCTCTTTACCATCGTTGTAACTCTTGTGTAAAATATTCCAAAACAGGGGCGCCTGGGTGGCTCAGTCGGTTGAGCCACTGATTTAGGCTCAGGTCATGATCTCACAGCTCGTGAGTTCGAGCCCCGCGTTGGGCTCTGTGCTGACAGCTCAGAGCCTGGAGCCTGCTTCAGATTTTATGTCTCCCTCTCTCTCTGCCCCTCCCCAACTCATGTTCTGTCTCTCTCTGTCTTAGAAATAAATAAACATTAAAAAAAATATTCCAAAATAAAAAGATTTTTTTAATGTAGGTCTCAGTTTACTTAATTCTTGTGAGATCTTATGAAAAAGGTAAGATAAAAGCTTGTAGTCAATTTACAACATTTAATCAGAAGTCTTCCTAATTATTTTGATTTTCTGTATACTATTTCTTTTGATGTGTCTAATAATGTTTTGAGTTAATCCTCTACTCATGCATATTTGTGTTGCTTTCAAGTTTTAGTATTATCATTATTATTCTAATTGACATTCATAAACAAACCTCACCTTTATAAAAATTGTGATTGTACATTATTCCCACCAGCAACATGTGCTAGTCCTATTTACTGACACCCAAACACAGAATCTTATCATATCAGTCTTTCTAATCTTTTCTGATTTGATAGGGAAAAGAAGGGTTTATTTTGTTTTCATTTGTATTTCTTTCACTGTTCAGTTTCTGCTTGTTTATTGGTCCTTTATGTTTCCCTTACTGTAAATTTCCTATTCATATCTTTAGTTCTGACAATGAAAAGAATAAGATGGAGTAACCATTGCTAAGAGAATAATTTAAAATGGGGCCAGCTGGGAAGATATTGAAGAGGTGGGGCTCATGCACATCTTCTGTCTCAAATTATCAGAATTTTTACTCAACTCAGCTAAAAGACAAGGCATCTGCTATATGATAAAATGGACATAAATGGGCTTTCTGCCTAACACTAGCCCTAGGAACCAGTCAAACATAGATTAGTGTAACTGTAGCAATACCAGCACCAATTGCATTTTCTTCAAAAAAACCTATATAAATCTCCTCATTCCTCTTCAAAAACTCTAACTTTCTTTGTCTCTCTGGAGCATGCTTTTGATGTTGTTCATATCTGTGTTTCCTGGATTGCAATCCCAAAAACTGCAAATAAGTATATATATTTTATTTTGTAGCTACCATTTTTTTTCCTTTGTTGGCATTTCATTTTGCTATTGAGTTATAAGAGCTACTAAAATATTAAGGCTAATTCCAAATCTGTAATACATGTTGTAAATATTGCATTGCATTGTTTATTTGTATTTTAACATGTTTTATAATATTACTTTGTTTTGAGGCATTTATAATAATCTTCATGGAATTTTCTGATTGCAGTAATATATGTACATAGCAGAAAAATAAAAAATAATTGAACATATTAATAGTAAAAAAATATTCAAACACTGGTGGTTGTAACAACTTCTCTAATATTCTAAGGTGAAAGCCATTGAATTGGCACTGAGGATACAACATGACATAGTTGTTAAAAACCATGACTTTGGATTTAGACAAATTGGATTAAATTCTTACCTTGCACATGAAAGTAAGGGAAAATTCTTCTCTGCCTGTCAAGTTCTTGCAGCTGGACTAAGAATTAAATTTACATATGACAGATTAACAGAAAAAAAAACCCACAAAGTTTTATTATGTGTGCACAGAGCCCCAATAATGAAATTGTCACCTAAAGAAGTAACCAAGGTGGGCAGTTTTTATACTTTTTAGACAAGGAGACAATAATCTGTGAGGAATTGACAGGAAAAAGAAAACGACTTTGGGAGCTTCAATTCGTAAGGAATTCTAAACAGAATTTGGACTCGGGTAGTTAATCAGTAAAAAGTAACAAGGGTTGTTTATACAGCCTTTTCAGTTCTAAATTTCTCATCTCTGGTGATAAATATATCTCTTTGTCTCCTGGTACAGGGAGAATGCCTTTCACATGGGATATTTATTTCTTGCTTTCAGGATGGACAGAGGAAGATCTGAACCTTCCTGCATAGGCCATCTCTGAAGTACCTTTTATTTAAAATACAATATGCAGGGGAAACTGGCTGACTCAGTAGAGCATGTGACTCTTGATCTCAGGATTGTGAGTTCAAGCTTCATGTTGTGTGTAGAGATTACTTAAAAATAAAATCTAAAGTAAAATAATCAATATACTCAAGTGGCACATTTTGGGGGAGCCAGCCCTTGGTCCCTACACACAATTAACTTAACTTTTTTGTCACTCAGGTATCCTATTTGTAAAAGGTAATTCTGATCTATTTCAAATGGTTACTTTTAAGACTCATTTGGGGCACTTGGGTGGCTCAGTAGGTTAAGCATCTGACTTCGGCTCAGGTCATGATCTCATGGTTCTTGGGTTCAAGCCCCACATTGGTCTTTCTGCTGTCAGTGCAGAGCCTGCTTCAGATCTTCTCTCTGTCTCTCAATCTCTCTCTCTCTCTCTCTCTCTCTCGGCCGCTCCTCCACTCGTTAGCTCTCTTTCAAAAAAATAAACAAGGGGTGCCTGGGTGGCTCAGTCGGTTAGGCATCCGACTTTGGCTCAGGTCATGATCTCATGGTCCATGGATTCGAGCCCCATGGCAGGCTCTGTGCTGACAGCTCAGACCCTAGAGCCTGCTTCAGATTCTGTGTCTCCCTCTCTCTCTTCCCCTCCCCCACTTGCGCTGTCTCTCTCTGTCTCTCAAAAATAATAAATGTTAAAAAAAAATTAAAAATAAACATAAAAAAGATTCATTTATTCAAGAAATTTATTGAGTGCTTACCAATTATTATTTAAGGCCAATAGTTGTTTTGTTTTGTTTTTGTTTTTTGTTTTTTAAGATAGAGCATGTGTGCATGAGCAGGGGAGAGGGGCAGAGGGAGAGAGAGAGAGAGAGAGAGAGAATCTGAAGCACGCTCCACATTCAGCCTGATGTGGGGCTTGATCCCACAACCCCAGGATCATGACCTGAGCAAAAATCAAGAGTCAGATGCTCCATCAACAAGGCCACCCAGGGACCCCTAAGGCCAGTAGTTCTTAAGTATTGTTGTCAGACTAGCAGCATCACCTAAGAACTTGTTAGAATTGCAGATTCTCAGGCCCCACTCCAGCCCAAATGAATCAGAATTCTGGAGGTGGGGCCCAACTATTTGTGTTTCCAAGTCGGCCATTTGATTATGAGTACGCTAAGGTTTGAAAACCACTGCTGTAGGCATGAGGGTCATAATGGATCCCAAAGTAGAAGAAATAGATTGAAGATTACAAATATGAAGCACTTGGCTCATGAGAACTCAATCAGAACAGACCTGAGAACCAATAAAATGGCATTATGTACTTACTACCTTTTCACATGTTTTTGTAAGACGGAAATTTCCAAGCACGTTTGTCACTGGTCCACCAAACAGCGTGAAAGGTAGGAGGAGCTTGCAATGCTCCACTACTGCAAGCAGTGAAGCTACCACAACTTGCAAGAGCGGTAATGAAATTACAGTAAGCATTCAGTCCCATAACAAGAACAGGAGCCAAATATCAAAAGAAAGATTCTTTTAAAAAATTGATCCCAAGGTAGAGAGTAGTATATTCCTGCCATGATGGGGTGTTTGCTTAATATGTATATGATATCAAGGTAGTAATATACCTTATTAGGCACTACTTAGTAGACCATGATAAAAAAGATGTTTTTGTTTTAACTGGGCATAATATATGGGAAATAATGATGCTGTACACAGTACTTAGCTTTATAGATTGATCTGTGGGATACAAACTGTGTGGGATAGAGTAAGGAATGTAATGTTTTAGCTTGAACTTAAATCCTGTGCCACTCTATAATTAACATATTCAGGTAAGTATTCTGACCTGTGTTAAAAAAAATCAACCTAATAAATTTGAAGATAAAATTGGCTTTATTAAGCATGAGGGTGGGACAAAGAAGTTATTATCAAAAGAAAAGATTGTTTCGGGCAACATCACCTCCCTTTAGGGGGAAAGGCAGAGGGTCTTAGGTAGTTTACCTCACCTTTCTTTGGAGGATGGAGAGGGCCCATGTGACAAACTGAGCCACCCAGGCACCACAGAAAGAAGCAAGAAATTTAAAAATCAGTTTAAGTTTATGTTCATATGTAAAGGGAGGTTATCACTAGCATTGTAACTATAATTAACTTCTGTGTAAATACATGAAATTTTTAAGGGGACCAGGAAGGAGAGAGATCTTAATAGAAAAAGTAACTATTAAAGTAGAAAAAGATTTTGATGCCATCTCACATCCTTAACAAGTTGCATTTTGACCTATTTATTCCCAAAAATATATATGCAACACACACATACAGCAGTCTAAATGAATGCTGTTAATAACTTTTTATTAACAGTGCAGGCTTTGCCACCAAGCCTCCACATGCTCTCATACATTGTTGAACTCAGCTGAACAATGTAATACAACTCTTCCAAAAAAAATAGATTCATCTCCACATTAAAAATGTTTACTAACTACACAATAATAGCTGTAACTCATGCTTATACATATGGATCTCCAAAATCACCATTTATGAAGTTCTTACAATGCACTGGGGCATAATTGGATATTTGCTTTTAATCCTCACAACAGATCTTTGACAGATGCTCTGTTATTGTCTCAATTTTACAGAGAAACTTAGGTATATAGTTTAAATAGCTTGCCCATAATCACACTGCTACTAAGAGCAGACCTGAATTTGAATCCATCTCTGTTTGACACCACCACTTGTATTGAGGGCCGGTAAGCTATAGGCCCCCTGAAATACTGGTATCCATCTGAGTTCTTTCACAATTTTTTTTTATTCTCAAAATGAAAAGGTTTTAGTGTTTAGTTTCCTATTGTTGCTGCAACAAATTACCACAAACTTAAAATAACAGTATTCTCTTAGAATTCTGGAGGCCAGAACTCCAAATTTTGAGTTCTACAAGGCTAAACTCAAGGTGTTGTCAGGTCTGATTCCTTTTAAAGGATCCAGGGGAGAATCCATTCCTTTCCTCTTCCAGCTTCTGTTGACTGCTGACATTCTTTGCCTTATGGTTGTGCCACTATATTTTCTGCTTCCATTATCACATTGCTTTTTCCTTTTCTGAAGTCAAATCTCCCTGTGCCTCTCTCTTATAAGGACACTGACAATTACATTTAGGACCCACTTGCGTTATCCAAGAAAATCTCCCCATCACAAGATTTTTAACTTAATCACATCAGCAGGATCCCTTTTACCATGTAAGGTAAAATTTACCTGTTCCAGGGATTTAGAAACTGGATATCCTTGGTGAACAATATTCAGCCTACTACAATGTTCAAATGATCCTATGATTTACACTGTCATATAAACACTGACTTCCAAAACTGTGTCTCTACCATATATCTCTCTTTTGAGCTCCATGCTATTTTATTCAACTTACTTTTGGACTTCACCACCTATATTCTCTACCTTGTACTAAATGTCTTCTCTTTCAGTTCTCTCTCCCTACCCAAAATCTCTCTGGGATCTTTATCTTAATTAATGTAGAAATGGAAAAATATTCCATGCTCATGGGTTAGAAGAACAAATATTCTTAAAATGTCTATACCACCCAAAGATATTTACAGATTTAATGCAATCCCTATAAAAATACAAAGTATTTTTTCACAGAACTAGAAAAAACAGTCCTAAAATTTGTATGGAACCTTAAAGACCCCGAATAGCCAAAGCAATTTTGAAAAAGAAAATCAAAACTGGAGGTATCACAACTCCAGACTTCAAGTTATATAACAAAGCTGTAGTAATGAAAGCAGTATGGTACTGGCACAAAAATAGACATATAGATCAATAGAAGAAGATAGAAAACCCAGAAATAAATCCACAATTATATGGTCAATTAATCTTTGACAAAGCAGGAATGAATATCCAATGGGGGGAAAAACAGTCTTTTCAACAAACAGTGCTGGGAAAACTAGACAGCTACATGAAAAAGAATTAACCTGGACTACTTTCTAAAAAATTTTTAATGTTTATTCATTTTTGAGAGAGAGAGAGAGAGAGAGAGAGAGAGAGAGAGAGAGAGAGAGATGGAGCATGAGCAGGGGAGGAGAAAAGAGAGAGGGAGACACAGAATCAGAAGCAGACTCCAGGCTCTGAGCTATCAGCACAGAGCCTGACACAGGACTCAAACCCACGAACTGTGAGATCATTACCTGAGCCGAAGTCCGACACTTAACCAACTAAGCTACCCAGGCACCCCAACTTGGACTACTTTCTTACACCATGTACAAAAATTCAAAATAGATTAAAGACTTAAATGTGAGGTGTGAAATAATAAAAATCCTAAAAGAGAGCATAGGTAGTAATTTTTGATGACATTGGCTCTAGCAACATTTTTCTAGATATGTCTCCTGAAACAAGAGAAATAAAGCAAAAAGAAACTATTGGGATTACGTCAACATTAAAAGCTTTTGCACAGTGAAAGAAACAAAACTAGAAGGCAACCTACTAAATGCGAGAAGATATTTGCAAAAGACATATCTGATAAAGGATTAGTATCCTAAATATATAAAGAACTTATACAACTATACACCCAAAAACCAAATAATCCAATTAAAAATGGGCAGAAGACATGAACAGACATTACTCCAAAGAAGGCATAGAGATGATCAACAGACACATGAAAAGATGTTGAACATCATTCATCATCAGGGGAATGCAAATCAAAACTACAATGAATATCACCTCACACTTGTCAAAATGGCCAAAAACAAAGAAACAACAAATGTTTACAAAGATGTGAAGAAAAAAGAACCCTCTTACACTGTTAGTGGGAATACAAACTGTGCCACCGCTGTGGAAAGCAGTATGGAGGTTCCTCAAAAAAGTTAAAAATAGAATTACCCTATAATCCAGTAATGACCCTACTGGGTATTTGCCCAAAAAATACAAAACCCTCATTAAAGGTATACATGCACCCCTATGTTTATAGCAGCATTATTTACAATAGCCAAATTATGGAAGCAACCCACATATCCATCAATAGATAAATGGATAAAGGAGTGATATATACATTGGAATATTATTCAGCCATGGAAAAAAATGAAATCTTGTCACTTACAATGGCATGGATGGAGCTAAAGAGTATAATGTAAAGCAAAATAAGTGAGTCAGAGAAAGACAAATACCATATGATCTCACTCATATGTGGAATTTAAGGGAAAAAAAGGAGCAAAGTAGAAAAGAGAGAGAGAGAAACCAAGAAATAGACTCTTGGTTATAGAGAACAAACTGATGGTTACCAGAAGGGAGGTGATTGGGGGGATGGGTAAATGGGTGATGCAAATTAAGGAGTGCACTTGTCATGATGAGCACTGGGTGATAAATGGAATTGTTGAATCGCTATATTGTACACCTGAAACTAATATAACACCATATGTTAACTATATTGGTCTAAAGTAAAATAAATTAAATTAAATTAATTAAATGAAATTAAATTAAGTTACATTAAAACACTAAGATTCAACAAGCTTCCTAAACCAGACTTTCTTAGTGTCCACACACAATCAGTTACCAAGACCTATTGATTGTACCTCCCTTAAACTACTCAACAGCCTCCTTTCTGAGCTCCCACCTAAAGTATTGTCCTATCCTACAAAAAGCTGATTCCAAGAACGCCTGTGTAGCTCAGTTTGTTAAGTGTCTGACTCTTGATTTCGGCTCAGGTCATGATCTTATGATCCATGGATTCAAGCCACATCAGGGTCCACACTGTCTGCTTGGCATTCTCTCTCTCCATCTCTCTCTGCCCCTACCCCACACACTCAGGCATTCACTCTTTCTCTCTCAAAATAGATAAATATACTTAAAAAAAAAAATGATTCCAGGGGCGCCTGGGTGGCTCAGTCGGTTAAACGTCCAACTTCGGCTCAGGTCATGATCTCACAGTTCGTGAGTTCGAGCCCTGCATCAGGCTCTATGCTGACAGCTTAGAGCCTGAAGCTTGCTTCAAATTCTGTGTCTCCCTCTCTCTCTGCTCCTCCCCCGCTCATTCTCTGTCTCTCTCTCCTTCAAAAATAAATAAAAACATTAAAAAAAATTTAAGGTGATTCCAGAATGTCATATTCAATAATCCTTAAACAGCTCTATGAATTCAGCATAACTTTGGGAAATCTTCATTCTACCTTTACAGAATTCTCAAAGAAGAACCTGACAAATAAAAAACATTTTTTTAATATATTTTCATATCAGTTTTTAGCTGTTATTGGAGATGAACTCCGTTTGTGGAATGTTTAGAACATTAGTATAAAATGTTGTTCTTGGAGGGTAACTTTATGTACACCACTATACTATAGTCCTGATATATTTCTAGTCTGAGTCCAGTTTCACCTTTGGATTTGCTGTAAATACAGGTTACGTTACTCTTATTTTGGATTCTTTTGCTTTACTCCCATCCTTGCTGCATCCTCACACCGCTTGTTACTCCATTCCTACCATTGCTGTATTTTCTTCCTGACTGTGAACACTTGCTCTAGGGCTTCTGACCACTGTTTTCATCCTGTTTTGGATGGTGGTTGAATGGGATAGGTCCAACCTTGGTCTCCGTGACTCCCCTTTTTTGATATGTTCCCTGCTGGCAAAGCAGTTCACATAGTCTTTTCACATCACCAATATCTCATACAATATATTCAATTCTTCTTATTAAACTATATATTTTTTGTCTTAACTCTCTAAGGTCGTTTCCTTTAATTGGATATTTAGATGTTCTCAAGCTCCACTCTTCCTCCCACAATAATCTAATCGTATCCATGGTGTGTAGATATTGCTATTTTTAAATTAAATTTAATTAATTAATTTTTAATGTTTATTTTTGAGAGAAAGAAAGACAGCAAGCAGGGAAGGGGCAAAGAGAGAGGGGGATACAGAATCTGAAGCAGGATCCAGGCTCTGAGCTGTTAGCACAGTACCCCACTCAGGCCTCGAACCCATGAACCACAAGATCATGACCTGAGCCAAAGTCCAATGCTCAACTGACTGAGCCACCCAGGAGCCCCTATTTTTTTTAATTTAGAGAGAGAGAGAGAGAGAGCATGTGAGAGGAGGAGAGGGGCAGAAAGAGAGAGAGAAAGAGAGAGAGAATCTTAAACATACTATATGCTGAGCCCCACCCCACCCTCCACCCTGACATGGGCTTGATCCCACAACCCTGGGATCATGACCTGAGCCAAAATCAAGAGTCAGGAGATCAATCAACCGAGCCACCCAGGTGCCCTGCTATTTTAACTTTTACAAAAAAGTCTTGATGACATGTAGTGGGCTGTCCCAACAAGTTGGCCTCTGGAATGATTTCTCAAACTATTTCCACAAGCAGAGTTCAAGAAGCTGCCCCTGTCTTTGTGTTCCTCTAAATTTGCATAATCTATCACCTCATGTTTGCAGATAACCGAATTTGTCAATCTTGACTCTAGATTCTCATTAGCCACCTTTTCTTCTGGAGAGCTGACCAGATATCTATGCTTTCTCCCACCACCTCCCCCCATTTTCACTAACTTTTTATTTTGAAAAAGTTCAAACCTCCAAAATATTTCAAGAATAATAAAGTGAATGTCCATATACTCGTAATCCCTGCATCTAGATTAGATTCAGCAATTAATATTTTGCCAATTGCTTTCTCTCTTATGCTACATATTTACTTTCTCTTTCTTCGTGTTGAAACATTTTGAAGCTAATCACAGATATTATAATACTTCAGCATTTTATCTCCTAACAATAAGGACAGTCTCCTAAACAAGCACAATACAATGATTGCTTCAGGAAATTTAGTATTAATGTAATACTATTTTCTTATCTACCATCCTTATTCAAAAATTATATTTAGTTGGTATGTCTTTTAATCTCTTTTAATCTAGAATAGTTCTCTCACCTTCATTCTTTCATGGCATTGACATTTTGGTGGAATGTGGAGCAATGAAATTCTCATACATTGTTTGTATGAGCACAAAATGTTGTACAACCAATTTGGAAAACTGTTGGCAATTTCATACAATGTCAAACAGTTGCTCTTTCTATCCCCCAGCAACTATACTACTAGATATTTACCCAAAAGAAATAAGAACACATATTCATAAAAAAAACTTATGCAAGAATGTTCATAGCAGCTATATTTATAATAGACAAAAATGGAGATAACACAAATGTTCAAAATATCTGAGTACATAAACAAATTGTAGTATATTCACACTGTGGAAAAGGACAGGAAACTTTTTGGAGTGATGGAAAATTTTTTGGAGTAATGGAAATGTCCTATTTTACACACAATTGTATACACTTAAGATCTGTGCATTTCACTGTATGTAAGTTTTACTTCAATTTTTTTAAAAGAGTGTCTATCTGAATATGCACATCATAAAGGCAGGAACTTTCTTTTGTTCACTGCTGTGTCTTAGGACCTAGCCAAGGGACAGGGCACTTAGCAGGAGCTCAATAAAGGAAGGAAAGGAAGCAGACCATGGAAATCATCTACATCAATGGTTGTCAAATGTGTAATGTAGACTCTGACTTTCAACCCTAGATGTAAAGGTATGTCTTGTATTTGAAACCTTATATTATTAATCCATTTCCTAGGTTACTAAGAATCCTTTTGATCAATTACAAGTGTTATGAAATAAGAAAATGTCCATTTCAATGAAAATTTTCTTACTCTAAACCTAAACTTTCCCAGTTTTTTTTCATACTGCCTCCACTTTACATGGTTAGCCTCCAGGATTAAGGGATAAATTCGCTAAGTGATGAGTATGTGTCCATACAAAGTTATGCAATATTGTCGGTTAACATTTATCTTAGTCCATGTGGCCAGTATTAGCAGGAAGTTGAATATAGAGTCTCAGGAGAAAAGTCTGGGTTGGATAAACTGATTTTGTCTAGCACAGTCTGATACACAGTAGGCATCCAGTGAATGAGTAAATAAATGAAATGTAAATTTGGAAGCTCTGGCAAATGTAACTGAAGGTATCTCCTACCAGTATTTTTCTATATCTGTGTATCTTTAAAAGCAGAATTAGGAATCAGTTTCATAATGTTCTTTGAAAATTATGTTTATTGCTATTTTATTTTTGAAAAATTAATATCACTTTGTAGTAGAATATTTAGAAAGTAGTTATGAAATGCCACCTTGTGACCAAAGACAGAAGTACAGCATTTCACACAAGGGAGAGTGGCCCAGAGAGGGGAAGCTTCTCAGCCAGTACCCTCAGAGGTCTAACACTTATACCAGGTTCTTCTCAGAAGTAAGATGGAACAGAATGCAAAGAACTGGAAGAGCCATCAGGCCCTATCTCAGCTAAAGAGATAGGAGAAACAGAATTATACTACTTTCACCTTTATGATCCTTTTCTAATTATAAAAAATCCATATCCTCATTTAAACAGTTAAAACTGGAAATACAGAGAACAAAGAGGAAGCTATAAATTTTCCATAATAATGCCATTTAGAAGTATTTTGATATTTCTCTTTAACTTCTGTGTGTGTGTGTGTGTGTGTGTGTGTGTGTGTGTGTGTGTTGCAGCTGGCTTTTTCATGAAACAGTATGATGGTCAGAAATACCTTTCCATGTCAGTGAGATGTTTCTACATCATATTTTGTAATTCATGAAAGAAAGACTTTCCTCATGATTTCAAATTTTAAGGCAGGTAGCTAAATAACATGGAAATGTAAAAAGGGAAATTTTCTCGTTCTACAATTCACACATGCCACCAGAGTGCATAAATGCTGGAAATGTATATGGAATTCAATTATTTATTTTATAATTATAAATGAATGACAGTTATTCCATTTAGTTTATGCACTATTTGCTTCTTTTATGCAAGGGATGAGGTTGAATGAAAGGAACAAGAATAGACTTTTGCTTTGGAAGGGTGATATGGAGTCAAGGAAGCACAGACTTTCTGAGTTTGTATTTGAGTATTATCTCAGCATCACCGGATGATGATGATGATGATGATGATGATGATTTTGATAATGATGATCAAAGGTCTAACGTTCTATGAGGGCCTGTTGTAAGCCAGGAATTTCACAGTTTTCTGCACTTACTTCCCACAACAGTCTTGTGGGTTTATGTAGAGTCATACTCATTTTAGAGATGAATGGACCACTCTGGGCTCACACTTTTTATACATAGAGAATCCAATTCTAGCCACTGCTTTTCCATTATACTGGCCTCATTTTTCAGATGATAGGTTTCCAGGGCTTGCTCATTGATCATTAGAAATCTTCACAGTATGTGGCCTGTACCCAACAGGAATCCACTGAGTATTCACTCAATACCATCCCTTGATGATGATAATGACATTGATGATGATGATGATGATGATGATGATGATAACAGCAGTGATGGTGATGGAGAGGAAATTTCCTCTTTGGTCTAAGAGTTCCATTTCCAGAGAGCTCATGAATGGTCTAGTCTCAAAGATAGTAGGTGTCCTCCAAGAAAAAATGATAAGTGATTAATGCAATGTTACACGCTGCAAGGGAAAGAGCCCAGCTTGGAACCCAAGTTTTTTTTTGACTCCAAGGCCATACACTTAACCACTTTGCCTTCCTAAACCCAAGAACTTGAATTTTATCTTCACCTTATTGCCCAACCAGTTTTTCAGGATATGAAAAATAAAAAGTGGTAATAATTCCTCAGATGACAGACCAAAAAAGCAACGGTAACAATTGTTTCCTCTACCATCAATGCCTTCAAATGCATCTTCATACCAACTTATGACTTAACTCCTCTGGCCCGCAAGTTGGGGGCTGAGCCCACAGTGCAAGGATGTTGTTCAAACAGGAGGTGACACCCCTTTTCTCCTGAACTGTAGGACCACATACTCTTGTAAGCTTCCTTTACCTGGGGTTTCCTATATCCCTGAGCCAGGGCTGATACAGACATCAGAAGCACTGCACCAGACACACACAGAGTTATTGCAGAACCACAGCAAGAGGCCCAGACACAACCGAGGCCTTCTGGGAGTCTGAGCAAGCTGGATAGTAGGAGAATGATAGAGGTCTTGCCTGAAATCTATACCCATTTTCATCCCAATTGTTTTGGGAGCTACTTCACTGGACTCTGAAAGAAAAGTCAACCTCTTCAGCTTTATCTCCAAGTTACCTGGCCAAACCCAGTTCAGACAATTGTATAGACAAAGATGATCATAAACCAATGTTTCTGGTTATGAATCTTTGGGGCTTTATCTCATCCCATACACAAAGTTCCTTAAAAGAGAAGGGGAGAAGGAAGCAAAGGTAAACTGCTCTGATCTGCAATGAGGACAGATGTTGTCCTCCAAGTATGTCCAGGGCAGCCCAGCCATCATCTTAAGAGTCTGTGCCTGCTGCAGGCTGGAACAGAGAAATCATAGTCAGAGCCACCCTCAGGAGGAGTGACTTGGGTGAGCACAGCCAAGTCTACCTCAGTGACTACCTGAGCACAGCCCCTCTGGAGAACCAGAATGGATTTACCCTGTCTTGTAGAACTGGTGCAATGAGGACATAGTTCATCTCACTCCAACCAGAGTAGAGCCCAACTAGCATCCATCCAGCTGTTGCAACTTTGAAGAATAGTTTGGATACATGAAGACCCCCCAAATTATATCACAATGAAAAAATGAAAACAAAGCCAAAAAGCATAGGACTGGCTAACCATTTTGTGTGCTGATCACAAAAAGGGAACCTGAATATATTTAACTCATATTAGGAGTGAATGCATGGCCAAACATGGTGTTCAGTCAAGAAAAATGTATCTAATATTACATTTCTTCCCTTGTCTTTTTATCTTGTATTTCATTATTAAGGGGAATCTTTTAAATTTTATGTATAAATCTGTCAATCTTTTCATAGTTCATACTTAAAAATATACTGTTGTAGACCTCTCTGAATTTCAATAAAATTCATCCATATTGTCTCCTAATTATTTTAGGGTTCATATTTGAAACAATGTAAAGCATACTGTATATACCAGTCATCCTCATGCTTCAGTGTGTATCATAATCCCCTAGAGGAACTTGCTGTTACTTTTACAGCCCACTTCCAGTCAATGAGTCTTAGGTCAGCCCCAGAAATCATTATTTTAAAGATGCTCTCCAGGGTGATTCTAATGCAGGTGATTATGCAAGACTTTGAGAAAACATTTGGAGTGCAATCTACATCATGCATTTTCGTTTTGGAATTGCTTGCCATGATACTAGAGAAATAAAAAGATTTGTTGAAGACTATTGAGTCAATAGCAGAATTTGGACAACACCAACTCCTTAGTAATAATCAAGAAATCAATTAAATATTAAAACATGTCTCAGTTAAACACAAGTATGTGAGGCTGTCAGGAAGAAAAGATAGTTTTTGTTCTGTAGGGGAAATAAAATTCTGAACATTCACATAGTAGCCTTTCTATTAGTGCATTTATACAGTTCAAGTCTTTTTTTCTTTTTTCACGTTTCAACTGGGGATGGGATGGGGTGAAGGAAACTATTCCCTTAGATCGGTTTCCTGTATTGTTTTGTGCAATTTATGCATATTCAGTCTTCTGAACCAGTAGGACGAGCCTGCCAGGCGCCTTCAGGGAGAGATTATCTCACAAGAGAAGGAAGACAAAACTTTAGTTAGTCCTTAGACCTAAAGCAGCAACTCTGACTACAGCACTTTTTTTACTCAAACTTATACCTTGGTCCTACTCCCAAAATAACCTCATCATGTCTGACTCCTAGTTAGAGGAAGGGTCCTGGGATTAAAAACAAAAGGAGCTGTTTTGCTAAAAACTCTGCAAGACACTGTGGCTCAAGCAATCCTAGGGCAGTCTCACCTGTGTTAAGGGTCACTATAAAGCAGACAAGCTTCAGAAAAGAATGGAGGTTCAACCCAGTAAGGACTCCAGGAAATTGAGTGGGATTTGGCACCCATGCACTCCAATGTGTCAGGAGCAGTGAGGGCCAGCAGAGAGTAAAGGACCCAGCAGAAGAGGTAGCAGTGCCCACCAGGCATGGCAGAACCCAGGGGAGGAGTGGGGTTCAACAGCAGATAACTGGCATGGAAGCCCCCAATGCCCTGCCTACTAGTGAACTTGTTCCTGAGCACAGGTAAGTCATGCCAGGGACCTCCCTCCAATAACTGATGTTCTGTAGTGGGTTGGGGTTCTGTATGCACAGGTGGGAATGAGTCTACTTGGCACAGCTCAGTGTTGCCTCATTTCTTCCTTATAGCAGCTCTGTGAGGCAAATGTTTTCCCTGTGAAAAGACTGAGTCTAAGCAAGTGTATCTGCAATAATTGCCAGTTTTATTCCTCTGGCTAAGAGATCCAGAGGTAGTTTGAGGTTTACATATTTCTTTTAGTTATTCCATCAAGAATTTAGGTGCCCCCATTGCCCTTATAAGCTGGTTGCAAATTATTTGACTCTTACTTATAAAACTTTTATTCTTTTTGTGTGTGTGACATGTGTTCATGAAAAAATACATATAAGCAAAAAGAAAAAAAGCTCACGCTACACAGAAATAAGCAGTTAAGTTTTTGATATATGTATGTATGTATACACACGCACGCACACACACAATTTGGGATTTAATCCTACATATGTGAGCTGATACTAAATATACTGCTTTGTAACCGGTTATGTTTTACTTTACAATATAGAATGAATATATTTTCATGCATATGTGTGAAACTTTCCAATTGAAAAACAGACCTGGAGAATGGGTCAAAATACAAAATCCAGTGAGATGCTGGTAACAAGGGAACTACCTAAAAAAAATTCCACCAGATGATTAAAATAAAACGAAAGTCAAAGATACATCAGAAAACGCTAACAGAAAGAAAGCAGGGGCCAGATTTAATATCAGACAAAAAAATTCAAGGCCTAAAGCACACAGGATAAGGTCGGCTGCGTGAATGTCTTTGCTTCCAATGCATCATCACAAACTTGTTTCTTACTCTTCTTATCTCTTCCCTAAGCCTTTCCAACTCATCTACTCCTCTTATCATTTCTTCAGGGTCCAAATGCCTCACAGGAGTGTCCTCTTTAAACCCCTGGCCAGGTTGGGTCAGCCCTCCTCTAAGATTTCCTTCTGCTTCCTGGCTTACACCTTCTTCGGAAGGTTGAGGATTTCCTTCTGCCTCCTGTGGTACAGCTTCTGAAGGGCGGCCTGCCTCTGCCTTTGGCATGTTCTGTGGTTTTCCTTCATTTTCTTCACAAGACTTTTGCATGTTGAGTATTTTTCTGTTATTTCTTTTGAATAAATTAATTCTAGAAAACAAGGAAACAAAACTAGATGCCAGACAAATAGACCAGCCATAGTATGGGTTCCCATAGCGACTGGTCTCTTCTCTTTCAGGTCCCTAATATGTCTAAGTTTTCCAACTAGAGAAGCCTAGGTCCTCAGGCTCAGAACTCCCCTGACTCCACCCCTTCCTCCACCTTCCTTCCCTCCCCGTTTCGCTCCAGCTCCATCTTCCCTTCTCCCGCTCCAGCCCACCATTTCCCAGCAGGCCCTGCTTACAGGCCTCTCCTAGCACACAAACGGAAGCAGCACAGAAGCAATTAACCCTCTCCTTAGAGGCCCGTCTCCAATATTCCCGCCCTCCTGGCTTTCCCAAGAGGTTCCAAACTCCAGCCACTCACCTGAGACCGGGTGGTGCAGTATCTGGCCTCCCCTCCCCCTTCCCGGTCTCTCCAACCTCCCCCGCCCCCGCCCCATTTCCGCTGCAGGCTCTGCAAAGGCCTCCGGCGCTTAATCCGGATGGGGAGAGGCTGTGGCGACCCCAGGATCTGCTTTGCTGTCATCCACACTCCCACTCCCACTCCCGTCCCCACCCGAAGGGACCTGAGGCAACCTTACACTGACCTGCAGGGATCCAGGGGATTTTCCTGCCTCTTCCCTCACTCGATCTGTGTCGCGTCCAAAGACCAAGAGTCCTGCAGAAGGACAGAAGTGCTTGCTGAGCAGGCCAGTACCTGAATCTCGGATCCTTTTCACGATTCTAGGCCTTGTTCATCTAAAGTTGTCCTCTCCTTCCTTTTAAGGCAACCCCGCCCTCCCTCCCCGGTGCCCCCCGGCTCCCTGCAGGCAGGGAGTGGAAGGCACATGTTATTTCCCAAATTGTTTCTGTTTCTCTAGGAACCCTCAATTGGTTAGCATTCTGCCTTTCCTCCCCCATCCCCCACCCCCACCAAACAGCCCCAAATCTCCTGCAAAAAATGGGAGTTTGGCGGACTGTAAATGTCAGGAAAACAGTGGCGACCCTGACTAGCTTTTGCTCTCTGGTTCCTAGACCTCAGGATCCCCAAGGCAGCGCCCGCTTTTATACTGACCTGAAAGGATCCGGGGCACTTTTCTCCTTCTCCAGCAATACGTAGCAGCTACAGGGAAACAGGCCCTGGACTATAAGGACTTCTGCACACGTCGACTCCTGGTCACGTGAGGGTCGCGTCATCAATGAGCTCCAGTCTTCAGTTACTCCTCCCATTTAACACTGCAGTCCGCCCCCTGCATTCCCTCCAGTTGATACTGTCAATCTTTTTTCGTATTTGCCAATCACAGACAATAGAACTGGTATCTTACTCTTGCAGTTGCTATTCGCCCTTCTTGGATTGCCAGGGAGGATCAGCTTTTAGGGGTTAATCGACCATTTCTCCTTCGTTTGGGAATTATCTCCTTCTCTCTCCTGCTTCAAATTCGCCCACCTCCTCTCCTCCGGGAAGACCTACAGTCCACCATTTCCCCTGGAGTCCTAACTAGCATTAAAACGGGCGAAGGTGGTAGATGGGGGAAGGTGGTGGGTAGAGGCGGCAGGAAAAGAATGTAGGAGTGAGAGTGTGGGATTTTTTTTACGACTTCTTTTGAATCTTTTAATGTTTTAAGTATGATATTAAATGATCATGATATTTTACAATGATACTTAAAAAAGATGCCTCATAGTCGATATTTGACACAATATGGAGGACAAGATAGTTTTATCAATTTTTAAGACTTCGGAAAAATTTCGTAATGGCTACAAATAAAATGACAGTTCGCACAACATATTGATGTGTTAGGAGAAAAAAATCTTATTAAAAGTGCACCTTTAAAAAAAACTGGCTCCCAGATTAATCTGTGGAAAGAAGCCCAGTTTTCTCTTGTTAACAATTTTATATAAATAATCAACTATTTTCTCTCTCTGGCTAAACTCAAGTTATCAAGTGTTAGAAGCCTGACTTTTTCATTGATGACTGATGGATGAATTCCGCTTGGGTTTCAAATAGACTTCAGACAGACCTCTTCTGTTCTCTAGGATCTGGTGCCTTGTTAATCAGATGAGTCCACAGAAAAGCCAGCTTTCCTCAGAGTGAACTTTATTTTGGAACTCAAATAGCTTTCATACACTCAAACATTCAGAAAGGAGAGAGTTCCCTGTATCTCACCATTTGGTCCCCTATATCTCACCATTTGGTGTGAGGCTTATTAGGTAGAATTTTCATTCATTCATAGCACTCTTAAGATATTCTGGTATCATTCACTTTGTTCCATTCAAAAAGAGAACTATCAACATGCATAATTGTTATGATCAGAAGCAGAGAGAACATCAGTGTTGCAAAAAAATATTAGTTAAAAGTGGAAAATGATACCCTAACAACTCATAATCTTGAGTACTTGAAGGTGTGTTGTTGCCAGAAATGGTATTCTGGCTAATGGAGTCAACTGGGGAGTCAGGGAAAGGAGGAAGTAAGGAATCTTTTGCCTAGGATGGTCACAGGGGGATGAGGCAGCCAACAACAAAGCCTGCCATGGGAAAGAAAAGGTTCAAAAACTAAATATTTTTTTCAGGCTTAATGCTTCATAATTTATATTTAAGCATGAATAATTTATTCCACAGTTGAGGGATACATTTTCTATTATTCAAGAGAGAGTCTTCAATGTAAATATAGACAGTGAATTATAAAGATGTAATCATTAACTACAACCAAATGTTTCCATTCTTTCACATGTTAAATGTGTTTATTTATTTTAGAGAGAGCGAGAGAGACAGAGTGTGAGCAGGGGAGGGACAGAGAGAGGGAGACACAGAATCCGAAGCAGGCTCCAGGCTCTGAGCTGTCAGCACAGAGCCCAACACACCCACAAACCAAATTGTGAGATCATGACCTGAGCCAAAGTCCAAAGCTTAAACCGACTGAGCCACCCTGGTGCCCCATCAGATGTTACATTTAATGGGGGACAACTCAGATTTTTAAAAAAATATTATCATGCAATAAAATTGGCCCTTTTTTGTGTGGATAGTTCTATGAAGTTTAACAAAAGTATAGATTTATGTAATCATCACCACAACCAGGATACAGTTCAGTCACCCCTCCAAAAAACTCCCTTATGCTACCCTTTTGTAGTCATATCTTACCCCCATCCTTAACTCTGGCAACCACTGGTCTATTCCCAATTCCTATAGTTTTGTCTTTTGCAAAATGTTATATAAAAGAAATCTACAATATATCACATTTAGAGACAGGCTTCTTTTACTCAGCAAAATGACCTGGAAAGTCATTTAAGCTATTTCATGTAGCACTGATAGTTCATTCTTTTCTTTTTGCTGAGTAACTTTCTGTTATATGGATGTAACAGTTTATTTGTCCATTTACCTGCAGAACATTTAAGTTATTCCTAGTTTTGAGTAATTATGAAGGGAGCTCCTATAAACATTTGTATATAGGTTTAGGACATTATTGCCTCACGCCTGACTGTTAAGGAAACTCCTTCTCTGACCTATCCGCTTTCAGTGCCTCCTTCTCCCTTTCCAATTTACCTAGCACATTACCATCAAATTCAACTTTACTCTTCCTTACTTTTAGCTTGTTATTCTCCTGCTCGAAAGTCCTGGATGGCAACCCCACCATCAGAGAAATAAATCCTAATTTCCTCATCCTGACATTCAACATTGATCAGAATTGATTCTCAGGACCCATGTTCACAGCCTTGTCATACACTTCTCTACTGCATCAAAAGGAACTCTCATTCACTGTGCCCCAAGTATGCCTTCTTCTCTCTTTGTCATCAACATGCCATTTTCTTCCTCCTGATTGCCCTCTACTTCCTCCTAAATCCTGGTCCTGCTCATTCTTAGGAGCCCAGACTTCATCACCCAGCCTCTAAAGCCACCACAACTGGAAGTGATCTCTCCCTTCCCTCTCTATTCTACATACAGAGTTTGTACCTCTTATATTGCCCTTCGTGAAAGTTGCCTTGTACCTTTGCACTTTTCTGTGTATTTGGAGGGAAGGCATATCTAATCAGGCACATCGTCAGATGTAGGTTGAAGATGGGGAGTGGGGGGGAGTTTCAGGCTTCAGGTTACATGCTGCTTGAGTGGCTCTTATAATTTTCAACGGTGCTTCTCCCAAAAAACTCAGAGTTTCAGAAGGAGCTGTTTGCAGATTGACTCACAGATGAACCTTCTTTCTGTCTGCACAAAAAAATGGAGCAGAAGTTTCATTGTCTTCTCCTCTGCTTATTCTCCTTACATGTAGTCTGAGCAACTTTGACACCATTTTTAAGGAAATATCGATAGAAAATATTGACCCTGTTTTCCTAAATACTGATGAGAGAGATCAGACACTCACTGGTGTACACTGACAGGAAGATCATACAGGTGTTTACCTTTATTCTTATCCCTGAGCAATTTCAGTGCATCAATATAACACGTAGCTACCTTCAAAATTAAATTAATCACAGTAGCTTTTAGATATAAGTAGATTTTTGAAACCAATATTACACTATATGTTAAATAACTAGAATCTAAATAAAAATTTGAAATAGAAAAATAAATATAAGTAGATACTTGAAGATAATAGCATTATATTAAAGTGAAAACTATTTTTAAAAAGGAATGAAAAATGTGCACATATTAATTTAACAATAAAGATGTGAGTTCTAGAAAGTAGATACCCTGAGCTTCTGACCTAATCAATGTCCTGTTTTCATGTACCAAGAGGACACTAGGGATGGCTGCAAAGCCCAAAGTCCTCCAAATGGTGTGAGGGCAGAAGAAAGGAAGGTAGCATTTTACCAACCTGGAGCTCTTGTACAAGACTGTGATATCCAGAATATTGTTTTCTATGTTCCCTTTATTTATGTTTTTAATGTTTATTTGAGAGAGAGCATTAGTGGGGGTGGGGGGGAAGAGAGACAGAGGGAGAGAGAGAGAGAGAGAGAGTGTGTGAGAGAGAGAGAGAGAGAGAGAGAGAGAGAGAGAGAGAGAGAGAGAGAGAGACTCCCAAGCGGGCTCCTCACTGTCAGGCTGTCAGTGCAGAGCCCAATGCATGGCTGGATCTGAACCATGGGATCATGACCTGAGCCAAAATCAAGAGTTGGATGCTTAACTGTCTGAGCCACCCAGGTGCCCCTCTGTGTTCCCTTTAGAAGTCACTTCCATAGTTTTTTGTTCTGAATCTCTATATTCAGGAACTCCTCCTGCATGTTTCTTTTTCATTGTTGTTTCAAAGCTCATCCCATAGAAGAGCTTGAGACAGCTATTCCTCTCCTTCACTTCTCTAGCACACTCTGTATGGATTGAAAGCATCCTTCCCAGCATGGCAAAATCTGCTCTACATCCAAAGATTTGGCTGCATAATGTAGATTCAAGTGGCCACCATATGAGATGATTCGCCCCTTCAGAGCACAAGGAGGCATAATACATTGGGTCTTTGTTCTACTGAGAGTAGTCCACTCATGTTCTGTTAAGTGAAACACAGAAAACATGATTTCCAATTAGACTGTATCTGTTTCAGAAAGTAAACCCTTCTACCATCCCTCCATACTATATTCCCTGACATTTGGAAATTTGGCATGGATATGTTTCAAAAGTTTCACAAACTACTCAGAATAGCCATTGGCCATGTTCAAGGAAATGAACCTATCTTGAAGCACAACTTTTCGTCTCTGGCAGATAATTCTGCCTGCTTCCTGAACTCACAGCTAAATGCTGCACACATTGTGGATTATTGTGGCAAAGAGTTTCTGGTTATCAGGGCATAATGCTTATGAATTGTTGTGAACCTGAAATGCTGTGTCATAACCACTGCCATTTCAAATGTTCCCATGGTATCCGTGTTGGCCACAGTTAATAGGAATCCTTGAGTTGGTCTGCTTAGACTTTTAATATGACAGTATGCTCAAGATCCACCTCAGGTAGATTCTTTAGATTGCCTTGCTTAATTAAACCTTGAGATCTACATCTATGTAGAGCCTCTTATTGGGTTCAGGGTAGGCACACATCAGCTGTACTACAGCTTGGGCCAGGCAACCTTTTCCTGTGGCAGAAGCTGAGTTGTTTGAGAGAAAGTGCCCTTGCTAACAGGCTTGGTGCTTTTAAAAATTAAATTTATAATAAAAAGAAAGTCTCTGCTGGCCTCTTGATTCTGCCTACATTACCTGTTCTACATTATCCTTTAGATGCTGTATTTTCCCATCCTAACACTTTCACCCTGTTTTGTTGGCTTTCTACTTTGTATCCCTCCCTTACCTAAAAGTGCCATAAGGACAAAAACTTTATCTGGCTCAACTTTGTAACCACTCCAATGTTGATAGAAACAATTAAGTTGGTGGAAATAATTTAAAATTTTTTTTTCAACGTTTTTATTTATTTTTGGGACAGAGAGAGACAGAGCATGAACGGGGGAGGGGCAGAGAGAGAGGGAGACACAGAATCGGAAACAGGCTCCAGGCTCCGAGCCATCAGCCCAGAGCCTGACGCGGGGCTCGAACTCACGGACCGCGAGATCGTGACCTGGCTGAAGTCGGACGCTTAACCGACTGCGCCACCCAGGCGCCCCGAAAATAATTTAAATCAATATGGGAATGATTAAATAAATTATCCATACTGTAGAAATTGTGTAGATATAAAAAGGAATGAAAAATGTACATATAAGTGACATTGAATTATATTAAAATAACATTTTGGGGGGGCCCTGGGTGGGTCAGTCAGTTGAGTGTCTGACTTCAGCTCAGGTCATGTTCTCACAGTTTGTGGGTTTGAGTCCCACATAGGGCTCTGTGCTGACAGCTCAGATCCTGGAGTCTGCTTCAGATTCTGTGTCTCTCTCTGCCCCTCCCCTGCTCATGCTGTATCTCTCTCTGTCTCTCAAAACTAAATAAATGTTAAAATAAATTAAAATTATATTTTTGAGTGAAGGAAGTGGCATAACAGTATTTAGAAAATACTCTTTCATGCACATACACATGATAAATAGATATATGTGTGCATAACTAGTTTATTAAGTAGTTCAAATTTTCTGGCATAACATGGAATGGTTTTATTTTTTCAAGTAATTGTTGTCAACTGTAGTCTGTCAAATTCTCCCTTTCTCACTGAATAATGAGTCCATGTAATGACATTTCAGTTTGTTTTCTCAGCTATTTAGTCAGTTTCATTCATTAAGAGAGTTTTATTATATGGGTTCTTGAAACTCAGCCTGGTGTATTTTTTTTAAAGTTTTTGTTCTGAAATTATTTTAGTTCTAATGAAGACTTTTAAGGATAGTACAAAGAGTTCCCATATACCCTATGTCCAGCTTTGTCTAATAATTATGTTACATTTATAAAAATAAAGACATTAACTTTTGTGCCCTACTGTTAACTAAATTACAGACTTTATTCACATTTCTCCAGGTTTTCTACAAATGACTTTTCTCTATTCCAAGATTCAACCCAGGATACAAAGTTAACACATCTTTTTAGTCTACTCTGCTCTGTTGTAGTTTCTCAGTCTTCCTTGGTTTTCATGACCTTGACACTTTTGAAGAGTAAGGTATTTTGTAGAATGTTCCTCAATTTGGGTTTGTCTCAAACCCAAATATTTTTCTCATAATTACACCAGAGTTACTGATTTGGAAGAAGAATATCACAGAGGTGAAATGCCATTTTCATCATAATATCAGGCTTACATGATATCAACATGACCAATCAATGGTGAAGTTAATTTTCATCACTTGGTTAAGATGATGTCTACTGGGTTTCTCCGCTTATAAAGTTACTGTTTTTCTCTTTTTTTTTACTCTATTTGTTAGAAGCAAGTTACCAAGTCTAGCTCACATTAAAGAGGAGAGGAATTAAGTTCTACCCCCTGGATGGGGGAGTACCAAAGAATTTGTAGATATGTGTTTGAAAACAACCATAGTAGGGTGCCTGTGTGGCTCAGTCAGTTAAGCGTCTGACTTTGGCTCAGGTTATTATCTCATGGTTTGTGAGTTGGGGCCCCATGTCCGGCTCTGTGCTGACAGTTCAGAGCCTGAAGCCTGCTTTGGATTCTGTCTCCCTCTCTCTGAGCCCCTCCCCCACTCATGCTCTGTCTCTTTCTGTCTCTTAAAAAATAAATAAACATTAAAAAAAATTTTAAAAATGAAAAGAAAATAACCATAGTAATTAATAAATAATAGGAGTCAAATAATTTGAAACTATGAAAAATATCCTGTGGATTTTTCCTGCAGCAATTATTACAATGATGTTCTTATGGTAAAATTTTTATATCACTCATTTCCTTCTACATTTAATATTTCCAAATTATTTATTATATTAAAGATTTGTCCTCCCCCTCCCCCGATTTACTTATTGATACAAACCTTTGTTTCTATCACTATTACTCATGAATTTTTAAATCTTTGGCATTATAATTCAATATGATCATTATTGTTTTTGGGTTTTTTCCCGCCAAATTATACCACCCTTGGCCATAGGGGCTCTTTCAGGTTAGCATACCATTATCCTTTTTCTGCTTCCTTGCTTTCTGGTACTACAAGATATTCCAGATTCATCTTGTATTTTCCTTTTTCCAATGGCCCAATAATCAGCCACTTCTCCAAGAAATCTTGGTTACTTTTATTGGATAATCATATATAATTAAGATCTGAATGCAAGGTGTATCTGTTGCTAATGGAGTGTCATTGTTTCTAGGACTTCTCAGCTGATAGAGCAAAGAGATGTATGTATACCTACATCTATTTATTGTGTCTGTATCTCTCCTTCCCTCCTTCTCCCCTCCCCACAATACATACATTCATACTTATGACTCTAATCCATTATGACAGGTATTAATTTAGCTTTTTCTCCACTTATTTTTAAAGTTTTTTAAAATTTATTTAAGTAATCTCTACACCCAATGTGGGGCTCAAACTTGCAACCCCAAGATCAAGAATTGCATGTTCTTCTGACTGAAACCTTTAGGCACCCCAGTCCCTCCACTTATTTTTAACTTCTGTCACTGACAGTGAGAAATCTGGTTCTCCTTATATATGATTGATTGATTGATTGATTGATTGACTGATTTAACCCTACTATATATTTAAAGTAGTTTCAGAATTGTTGTCATGTATATCTGTGGGAAACAAATTTCCCAATAAGAGCACAGAATTTATTTTGTCAGTTCTTTTTGTCTTCATCCTTATAATATACAGTGAAAACACAATTTTCCAAAGCATCTTAGGTCAGCTCTTTTCCCCCCACCCTTTCATAAGGTTAGGGCATTCATCTGTAATACAATGCCTCAGATTTGGATGATTTATATTTTTTTCATCCCTTTTCTTTCAATCTACTTGTGAATCTAAAGTGTGTCTCCTATAAACAGCATATAGTTGGATCTTTTTAAAATTCAGTCTGACAATTTTGCCTTTCATTTGAGTTGTTTAATTCATTCACATTTGATGTTATTGATATAATTGTAATTATTTCTGCCAACTCACTTTTAGTCTGTCATATGGCTCATGTATTTTTTGTTCCTCTATTCTTCCTTTCCTTCCTTTTCCTTACATTAATTGAATCTATTTTAATAAAGAATTTTAGTTTCTTTAATAACATTTTCATTATATTTTTCAAAAGTGTTTCCTTTGTGATTGTCCCAGGACTTGGCACATACATCTTAACTTACAGGATCTATTTCATATTTATACTAACTAAACTCCAGTAAGACATAGAAACATCATTCCCATACAGTCCTATTCCCTTTTTCCACTCATTTTGGTAATATTGTTATACATATCACATCAAAAAATTTTATAAGCCCATCCATTTTTATTATTACTTTACATAACTTTATGTCTTTTATGAAAGATGTGAGAAGAAGGATAGCAAGTAATATCCGTAGAATTATGTTAGTCTCCTTATTTATCACTTCTGGTTCTCTTCGTTTCTTCAGAGGTATTTTAGTTACCTTGTGGATTCATGTCCTTATCCTAATACAGCTTTGCTCCCACCCATATCCTTTGTGCTCTTATTGGCAGATATATTTCAGCTCTATATGTTATAGCCCCAAACAACACATTATAAATGTACTGTTTTAAACAGTTCCTTTTCAAAATCAGTTAAGCGAAGGAAAGGGAAAAATATGCACTTGTACTGTCTTTTAGAATTACATAATTACCTTTATGTGTGCTTTTATTTTCCATGGATTCAAATTACTGTCTGGGGGCATTCACATTCAGAACTAGAGAACTTTCTTTAGTATTATTTGTAAGGTGAGAATGCTAGCAACAGATTCTTTCATTTTTTATCTATTTCTTTATTTTGCCATCATTTTTGAAAATTAACTTTGATGAACACAGAATTCCTGGCTAACAGGTTGTATCTGTGAGCAGTTTGAATATGTTGTCTTCCTTCCTTCTGGCATCCATTATTTTGATGATAAATTAGCTATTAATCTTACTGTGGTTCTCTTATAAGTTAGGAGTTATTTTTCTCTTGGTTTTTTCAATATTTTCTTCTTGTTTTTGGCTTTTAGTATTTTACTATGTTGTGTCTGTTTGCCAATCTCTTGCATGTATTCTACTTGAAATCCACTGAGCTTCCTGGATATGTAGATGAATATTTTTCATTAAATCTGGGAAGTTTTCAAACCTTATTTCTTTGAATTTTTTCTCCTCCTTTTCCCTCTGCTTTTGGTATTCCCATTATGTACATGTTAGTCCAATTAATGCTATTCTATATTTCTCTGAGACTATTCAGTTTTCTTTTTTCTCTCTTCTTTAGATTACATAAAATCTATGAATCTTAGAATTTACAAATTATTTCTTCTACTAGCTCAAATCTACTGTTTGTTTCCTCTCATGAATTTTTTATTTCATTCTTTGTACTTTTCAGAATTTCCACTTGTTTCTTTTCATAATATCTCATTTTTATTTTTTTCTACTTGATTTAACATTGTTATCATACTTGCCTTTATTCTTTAATCACAGGGTTTTTCATTCTTGAAATATATTTATAGTGGCTACTTTGAAGTTTTTGTTAAATTTAACATCTGGTCACTCTTGCAGGCAGTTTCTATTGCCTGCTTTGCTCCTCATACATGGGCATACTTTCCTGGTTCTCTGCATGTCTTGCAATTTTTTAGGTAATACATTTTAGCAACTCTGAGTACTTGTGTTCTTCTCCTGGGGCTTATTATTGTTGTTGTTTGCTTGTTTGTTTAGTGGCTGGCTATTTTAGTCATGTCCATTTCTTCCCAGCTATGTAAAGACTCTTTCGTTGTTCCTGAGAGGGCACAGAATTGGGTATGCTCACAGTCACTGTTGTATGACAATGGTTGTGTCAGTTCTCTTCACTGTCTTTTTCCCTGAACATACTTAGCTGTTAAGCTCCACTAATAGCTGGCTGATTGTTCTGTTCTTTTTCTTTTGTTTTTAATTTAAAAAAATATGTTTCATTTATTTTTGAGAGAGAGTGCAAGTGGGGGAGGGGCAGAGACAGAGAGAGAAAGAGAGACAGAGAGAGACAGAATCCGAAGCAAGCTCCAGGCTCCGAGCTGTCAGCACAGAACCCAATGTGAGGTTTGAACTCATGAACCATGAGATCATGACCTGAGCTGAGGTCAGATGCTTAACTGACTGAGCCACCCAGGCACCCCTGTTTTTAATTTTTTTAATGTTTATTTATTTATTTATTTTGAGTGAGAGAGCAGGGGAGGGGCCGAGAGAGGGGGACAGAGGATCTGAAGCAGGCTCTGTGCTGACAGCAGAGAGCCCAATGTGGGGCTCAAACTCATGAACCTGGAGATCATGACCTGAGCCAAAGTCAGATGCTTAACCAACTGAGAAACCCAGGTGCCCTATTGCTATATTGTTTTTGAAACTGCTCTGGGGCATAAATTGCTTTACAGATTTATGGTATGAAATTTTGGCTCCTTTTCAGACATAGTTTTTGATGTCATTGTTTGATGTTTGTTTTGATCCCAATAAGAATCTACTTATCTGTCTCTTTTTCTAATCCTCTGATAAACTAGCTGGCATAATGTTAAGTTACATCTCTAATCTACTGACCTCCTCTTAATTGCATTTGACCACAATCTTCATTTCTTATCATGCTTTCAAACTTCAACCTCTCCACACTGTGTGACAGTGCTTTGGAAAGGGATTGGAGCTCTCCGCTTCAAAACCTGCCTCTCCCAATGGAAAAAAAAACAAAACAAACAAACAAACAAAAAAACCAAACCTCTGATACAAGGCTCTGGAGCTAGGGATGGGCACAGTGGCACAATTCTCTTTGAGTGACACTCCTGCTTTAGTACTTGTGCACTTGAATGGGGATGAAGTACCATCAAGTCTTCTTGACTTGCCTGTCCCAGGGAACTGGGGGCCCAGTATTCTTAGCACACTGTGCTGAAGGGAGAGCTTCTTTCTGATAAATTGGGCCTGGGCAGAAGGGAGCCCTCACCTTTTGGCTACACTCACCTAAAACTTATAGTCTGAGCAACAGATTAACTCAAAGCAGTATAAGAAGTTCCTTCTCTCCTGGAAAGATACAGTGACCCTTCAGATGTGAGCTGAGGTGAGAAGGGAACTGTGCTCTTGGCTGTACCCTTCTGGAGTATAATTTCCATTATGCTGAGCTGGGAAGGTGTAAGGATGGAGAAAGTCTTGGTTCAAATGTCACAGATTCTCATTGTTCTTATTGTTTTAGATTTTTTAAAGAAATGTATCATTTTTTTCCATTTCCTGTATACCCTTATGATAATTTTGAAAGAATTCAAATGGTTATATTAAAAAATAACTTTCAGCAATTTCACCGGGGAATGGATCCTCAGAGTTCCTCACATTACCATGCCAGAAGTGGAACACCAACCACAGTTATTTTAAATTCCCTGTCTGATAGTTTCAAGACCCATGTCATATTTGATTCTGGTTCTCATTATTGTTTTGTCTCTTCAGAATGTTTTCTTTTCTTGTCTTTGTATTTCTCATAATATTACCTGAAAACTTGGTAAGATAGTAATTACTGAGGTAAATAGAGTTTATGACTGAAGATGAACATGTCCTTCCTGCTAAGTTTTTAGTATGGAAGTTTAATCTAGTTAGAAGTTGGGCTTAGTTTGATGTTTTCTTCCAATTGGCTTTGCAGTTTTCTTTTGCTCTTCTGAGAAAGAATGTTTCTTGCTGTCCTCCACTGTTATTTTTACTCAGTGGTTGTTAGTGCGTGTTGCAGAGAGAGGGACAGGCATTCTCTGATGTTCTGATAAGGTCTTCATCTTAGGTAAGCACTGTGAACCTGAGTTTTAGTGATGTAACCTTTGCATGTATTCATGCCTCTCCTTCAGATACAATGCTGAACCTAGCACACATGCCTGCTCCCTCCCCTCATAGAGCTTTTTGTTTTTCCGTTTCCTTTCCTCAACTGCTGTGGGGTTCTACTTGTGTCTTCAAGATCTGGGTTCTGTTGTCTTTCTTCCTGCATGATTAAGTCTTTTGTTTATCAGGGGAGTTTAGTCTGGTTGGAATTTCATCAGTGACTGCTGTCTCAGTCTCTTAGCTGGCACTTTGGAGCAAGCTTTCTCAGATTCTCCCTGATCGTCCCTAGGAACACTTGAAGTTTTTGGAATAAAACCTGAATGTAAGCCCTTTATATCTGCAGCCCTCGGGGACTTCACACACTCATGCTAGCCCTCACTCAGTCTTTAGAAAGTCATTAGCATTTTCAAGCCAAATTTTCTTACTGGTCTACATGCTGTTTGGTAGTGTCTATCCCAGATAAGCAGATACTCAGGTTCTATTTCTCCCTCCACAAGTCTCTCTCTAGATTTTGTGATAATTGTTTGCCCTGTGAACTCAGTTCTCTGAGAGTTTTAAGAAAAATTGTTATTTTGCCATTTATACAACTTTCTTTCCTGTTGTAGTGTGAGTGCTATTCTTTTTAGCTCTCCATTTGGGGATGAAACCAAAAATTGTCTTGTTCATTTTACAAATTAAATAACACTTGATTTAAGGTTCCTTTTGGTTCCCATAAGAAGTACAAACTCTTTTGCTCTAGTGGCTTGCAGTGGACAGGGAGTTGATATCTATTCTCAGGAACATTTATTTTCTTATCCCAAAAGTATTTATGGGTTGGGAAGATTGTGAGGTAGAAGCAAAGTAGCTATCTCTTATATGACTATCCTTAGCAACATAGGTCATTCTTTGTTGGCTAAAAAGAACAGGTAATAGGTTCCATAGTCTCCAATGACAGAAACTCTTCATTGTTAGTCATAAAGCTTTATTGTTTGTTTTCTCTGTCCTTTTCACTTTTGAAGTATGAAGGAGAATTTTGTAGGGATGGAAATTAAACTCCATACCATAAAACTTTAAAGCATTGCTCCCTTTCAGAGCCAGTTAAAAACTTGATTTGAACAGATAATTTGAGTTTTGAAGTAGACATGTTGAACCCTTCTCTCAGAGTCTATTGAAATAGCCCCCAGAACAATAATAGGCATGGGGATGAAGTTAGGACAATTACTCCAGCCAACCTTGCTCCGACTCCCAGAAAGGCCTTGATTGTGCCTGGGCCTGTTTGGGTGGTTTTGTAGTGACATCAGTTCTGTATCTGCCTAGTGCAGTACTTCTAATGTTTGAGTCATTCCCGGCCCAAATGTATAAGAGATTCCAAGCAAAGGGAGCTTAAGAAAGAATGTGATCTTCCAACTCAGGAGAAAACAGGTGTTACCACCTGTCTGAATACCTACATGTACTATAGGAAGAGCCCATGACTTGGAGGCCAAGGCAATCGAGCCGTGAATTGGCATTAAATGTCTTTTAAAGGCATTAATAGTGGAGGAAGCAATGCCATTGTGAGCCTTGCTCTTTAGATCTGTCATCTGAAAAAAACATTACCACTATTCTGACATCTTAAAGGATTGGTTGGTCAATAGGGTGAAGATAAAATTCAAATCCTTGTATTTAGGAAAGCAAACTAGTTAAGCCTCATCGCCTTAGAGCCAAGTAAATCCAAGTTCCAATATTGGCCCTTCCCCTTACCAGTATGTGACTTTGCATAAATCACTTACACTCTATGAGCCTCAATTAAGTCACCTATATGGAAGGCATAATAACACCTTTCTCAGAATTGTTTGCCAGAATTGAAGAGTTAGAAATATGAAAAAAAATGGGCTGTGAACAGCAGTGATTTATATCACTTCTAGACCACGGTGTGGAAAAATGAGTGGGAGATCTCCATGTATGCTTTTCCTCTGTTGCAGTGGTATCGTGATTAGTCTGGATCTCTGGGAAACTAGAGGGAGCAGAACCTGTCCATACCCAATCCTCATGAAGTTTCAAAAATAAACCTTTGTTGTGGTAGGCCACTGATGTTTTGGGGTTGGTAGCTACCCTAGAATAAGCTTAGCCTAACCTGACAAATGAACAAATGGTCCTCAGAGTTAAACAACAGAATCACTGAAGGCTTGTTACAATACACATGAGATGTGATAAAGCTATATTAGGAGATAGGCAATAGATATGGAGATTGTGATGAGAAGAGAGAACTACTCAATTATGGTATCAGAAAGCCAGTGGATAATGACTAAGTTAATAAGTTAAAAAATAGCTGTTACAAGTCATATATCTGATAAGAGAATTGTAGCCAAGATCAAGAAAGAACTCAAAACTTGACAATAAAAAGGCAACCAACCCAATTTTAAAATGGGTAAAGGATTTAAATAGACATTTCTCCAAAGAGGATATACAAATGAACAATACACACATGAAAATATGCTCAACATCATTAGCCATTAGGAAAATGCAAATCAAGACCACAATGGATTCCACTTTATACTAAGATGGCCAAAATAAAAAATGCAGGCAATGACAAGTGTTAGCAAGGATGCAGAGAAGTTGGAACACTTGAACACAGGATCTGGATGGGACTGTCAAATGCCACAGTTGCTTTAGGAAACAGTTTGGCAGTTCCTCAAAAGGTTGTACATAGAATTACCACATAGCATAGCAATTCCACTCCTAGGTATATACTCAAGGAAATAAAACACATATTTAAATGCAAAAAGTTGACATTACTGTATAATATATATGAAAGTTGTTGAGAGTAAATCCTAATAGTTCTTATCACCATATTTTTTTTCTTTTTCGTTTCTTTTCTTTTTATTTCCTTTTTTGAGGAGGGAGATCCCTGCACAGAGGAGGGGACTTCTCGGGAGGGAAGCTTTTCATCTCAGGTCAGCTCCTCAGGGGTAGGGTCACACCTTGATCAAATACTATCAAAGTGTGGGGGAGAGCAAGGGCTCAGGGATTGGGGCACACACTCACCTTGCATGGCCCACTCGTACACTCATACAGTCGTGCATCCACTCAAAACTCAGCCTACATGAAACTTGCACGCAACACCATTGCACCACACAGGTGGTGCTGCTCCAGGCCCCTCTCCCAACAGGTGTTTTGTTTTGTTTTGTTTTGTTTTTTATCATATCTATATGAGATGATGGGTATACAACTAATTATTGTGGTAATTTACAAATATGTAAATCAATCCACATGCTGTACATCTTAAACATATAGCAATGCATGTAAATTATATTTCAATAAAATGAAAGATTTCAAGTAAAAAAAGAATGGAAAAACATTTTTGGTTCTTTCAGCAGAAATGAATAAGTAGTGTATCACATACTACACACCTGTGTTTACTTTAAAACAGACAAGAAACAAGTACGTTAAATTTAGAGTACCTCTTCATAAAAGGAATCAAAGCATTTAAATGAAGTTAATGCAACTTTGGACATAATCATTAGCATGCACTGAGGTTATCTACATAATAAGCTACGACAGAACCATAATTTCTGTACTTGTAAATATCATATTTTGTCTTCTCAATGAAGTTTATTTTAAAAGGCAAAAAATCCCATGTACATGAATTTTTAGTACTGATACATGCTACTATATGGATGAAACTTAAAAACTTCATGCTACTTGAAAGGAGTCATATATTGTATGATTCCATAGATATGAGATGTCTAGAATATGCAAATCTGTAGAGACAAAGTAGATCATTGTTTGCCAGGAGCTGGGGGGAGAAGAGAATGGGAACACCATTATATGCTAATGTGTATAAAGTTCTTTTCAGGGTGATGAAAATATCCTGGAACTAATAGTGGTGATGGTTTCAGAACTCTGCTAATATACTAAAAACCAATAAATTGTACACTTTAAAATTAAGGGTGAATGTTGTGGTATGTGAATTACATTTCAATGCAACTGTTTATAAAAAAAGAAATTGCAGCGTAAGTATATTATTCAGAAGTATGGAGATAAATACTAGAAGAAACCAAAAACGTTTATGGTAGTTGCCTTTGGAGGATGAGAATGTGGAATGGCAAGGCAGACTGAGATTTTTAATAATAAATTTTTTGCACTATTGGATTAAAAAAATTTACAGGTATCCATTTGATAAAAATGAGCTAAGAACAAAAGACACACACACCGACATTGTGAGGACAAGTCAAAAGAGATTCTTCTATATTGGATGTGCCAGGATTGTGAATTTTTGACAAGGTAGCTAGATGATTTTAATGCAGGTAGTCTGCTGGCAGCTAGCAAAATTTGAGACTACTACTATATCCAATGTTAAAATCATTTACCAATGAATTGTGATATAATCCCTGTACTGCTGTGTTCCTTTTGGAGTGTTAAGTTTCAGTTGCTAAAAAATGAAATTATGTGCTCAGGCTTACATATTCAATCAGAGACAGAACTGGAGCAAGAATTGAGGCATTCTGACTTGATAATGTACTGGCTTTTTTAAAAAAAAACTTCTATTATATGTTGTGGGTACCAAAATCAGTAAGATGAATTATTTGTTTTGAAAAGGGCAAGTCTAATGGGGTAATTATAATGTCTGAAAAGTATATTAATTAAAAATTTACAAAGCATTTTCCCACATTTCTTGTCAGTGTTAAAACTACAGTATAACATGGAAAGAGGGACTTTCTCCACAGTTTAGCAGGGAACATAGTGAGGATTCAACTCAGCAGAGACTCTCTGGAAATCAAAAAGGTTTTGTTACCTTGAGGATTCCAACCCACTAGCAGCAGTGAGGCCCTTAGGGGAGTGCAGGACCCATGAGAAGAAGCACAGTGCACATCAAACATAGTATTACTCAAGGTAAAGTGGCACCCACCTCTTAGCTTCCAGGACTTATTCCTGAACACAAGTGAGACTTCCTTCAGCCCTCCCCCAAACAGAGTTCTGTTTCTGTTACTGCAGGTCAGAGGGTAGGAGTCAACTCAATACAGCTCACATACTCAGTACCTCATCTGATCTTCTCCACAGCCCTGGAAGAGAAGTTTTATCCCCATTTCACAGATGATGAGACTGTTACAGAAATGGATCTGTAATAACTCTCAGGTTAATTCCTCCATTTTTGAGTCCCAGAGGGAATGTGAATTTAACACATCATTCACATCCTGCCAAAGTAATTTTAAGTGTCTCCACTGCGTTCATAAACTCACCGAACTGTTATTTTGATTGCTTTGTATGTGTTTTCCCATTTTTACATCTTTTATTATTTATTTTATGGTAAAAGTAATCTATGTTTTTTTCAGGAAAAAAGCAGATGAGAGAAGATAATCTCTTCCATTGCCACTACACAGAGAAAGCCACCATTTCTCTTTTGATACACTCATAGTTTCCCCTACTCATGGATGTATTATGTAACTATTTTTTTTTTTCAAAAATGGGCTGATGCTGTATATGCGGTTCTGAAAACTGTTTTTTTTATTATTATTTTACAATGTACCATGAACATATTTTCCATGCACATGGGTGAAAGTTCCCTACTTAAAGACAGAGTGCTGCAGTTGAGTGAAGGCTGCTGGTAACCGAGAGTGACACCTAAAGCAAAGTCTCAGCATAAGGTTAAAGCACATAGCCCGGCAAATGCCTACCAGGGAAAGCAGGGTCAGCAATATTCTCACTAGAGAAATCAGAATTGAAGGCCAAAGGCATTAAACATATGGGACATCTTCTAAGTCCTTCTGGCCCCTACCTCCACCCCTCATTCCTCTGACACCCCGTTGCCCCCTTGGGGCAAAGGGATCCTGTACATCTCTTTGCATCCAATGAAAACCACCCATTTTCTGTTTTTTCCTTAGCTCTTCCTGAGCCCTTGACACATCTCCACATTCTCTCATCATTTCCTCACTGCCCAAGTGCCTCTCCTGTAAGTCCTCCTGATAGTCCTTGGGGGAATCGTCTGTCCCCCTGTCCGTTTTTCTTTTTGCTTTCCTAGGCACATAATCTTCAGCTGGGCGCTTTTCGGCAGCCCGCGACTCACTCTCAGCCTTTGTCAGGGATTCTGGCTTGCCCTCACTGTGTGGTTTTCCCTCATTTTCAGACTTGCCTTGCTTTTCTTGCTTTTTCTCGTCTTCTGGTTGTCCCTCATCATCTGGCTGTCCCTCATTCTGGAGCTTTCCCTCATGCCCTGGCTTTCCCTTCACTTCCAGCTTTTCTTCCTCATCTGATTTTCCTTCATCTTCTGTATCTACTTCGTCTTCTGGCTTTCCCTCATTTTTGAAGTTTCCTTCATTTTCTGGCTTTCGTTCATTTTCTTTGTAGACCTTTTCCATGTTAAGATTCTCCCTCCTTTGCCTGTCCTAGGAGACAAAAAGGAGAACTTAGGTTGTATAATATAGGTCCTAAAAATATTTGCTTTTATGATTTAGAGTTTTCCTTACCCTACCCAAATTACAGGTGCACTCTTACCTATACATTTTTTCCCTTTCCTCCCCGCTTCCACATGTTTACATGAGCCAGCCTTACAGAAACTTTCACAGGTGCTTCTCTCTACATTTAAGTGGGGTGTGCTGAGAACTGTATAAGAGCAGATTTGTCCCTCAACTTTGCTCTGGCCTTAGCAATGCCCAGGACAATTTTAAATGGGTAGCCCCAACTCACACTGACCTGCAGGAATCCTGGCCAGTTTCTTTTTTTCCTTGCCTGCAGTTGTAAGACTTCTAGAACTGCAGATATAACAGATAATGGCCAGTTCTCAGATTTCAGAGCTATTATAATATCTTCAAGGGGCTTCACAGATGCCATGTCTCTCGTCTCTCACTTCTTTGTTCTTCCCTTGGTCCTCACCAGCCATAAAGCACCATGTTCCTTCCCTTAGGGTCCTGACATAGGCCATGTATTCTGAGACTGCAGTAGGGTGGCTTGGAGGAAGGTTGTCCTCCCCAACCTCTGCTCAAGCTTAAGTCACTGCTACTCCCAGGGGTCCTGGGACAGTTACCTTCTCCCACTGACCTGCACTGATACTGCAGGTCTTTCCTTTTCTTGTTTGGGTTGGTGCCTACAACTACCGACCTGAAGACCTATAAAGAGACAAGAGACAGATGGTAAATGAGAAGTGAATGACTGGCAACTGGGACGCTGTTTCTTTTCACACTATAGTTGTCAACACTTTCCCAACTCGTGCCACCCCCCAATCCTTTTCCTTGCTTCCCGGATCCCCCTTTACAGCCCCTCCCTAATACCTCCATTTTCTACCACTGGGCAATGGCAGAGAACAATTATTTCCAAAGAGTTACTATGTTTCTGAATCTTCCTCCCAAATTTATATCTCATTTGTTTTTGCACTAAAATGAGTGAGGTTCAGGACAGTGATGTTCAGAAGGCAGATCCTGCTGGGCTCAGGTATCTGCCTTCCCAACCCCCCACTGCAGGGTGCCCACATAGCACAAAGTCCATCACGTTTCTGAAAATGATGAAGATAGAGTCAGGAGGCAGGATTGAAACGTCCAGAGCACTCCTGACACCCCTTGCCTCTCTACATACACAGAATACCACATTTTCCTACAATGCAAGAGACAAATTATTTCCAAATTCAGTAGATTTGGCTCATCTTATCTTCTGTTAGTGTTCTTTAGTTTAGAAGCCACTCCTCCCCAACAGGGAGCTCCAGTCTCCAGACTGAACCTCTGTCTCCCTTCTTTGCAGCACCTCCTCCCCCCCTCCCCCGCTACCTGCAGGCCATCATTTTCGGCTACAAAATGGACGGAAGTTGGAGAAGAGATACAGAGAACACAGGCCCTCCCCACCTTTGGCTCACAGGCTGTGCCATCCTCCAGCTGCCCGGCATAGATCAGGCTATTTCCTCCTCATCGTCATCCCCCTCCCCCGGCCCTCTCTGCCAGACGTCTCTGGATAACCTGCCTCCTAGGAGATCCCAGTTGGTACCCATTCTCAACCCCTTGTCCCTCTCCACCTCCTCCCGCCAAGCCCTGGATTTCTTGTACCAAATACACACCCATTGGGAAAGGAAGGGATAGAGAGAATCCAGTCCTGGACCCGCTCGGGTCTTTGCCCTTTGCCATCCCCCACCCCAGGGGTCCGCAGGTGCCTGTGGATTTGTAGCCCTTCCAGAAAGATGCCTCCGTCTCCTCACATTTCTTTCTGCCATAAGCCCACATTTATCCGGGGAAATAAGAGCTGGTACCCAGACCTCTCCCTCAACACTCATACAATTTCCTGCGCCAAAATGAATGGTGGTGGGAGGGGGCGGCATCTGGAAAGCAGACAGGATCCTCTGTAGCCTCTATCAGTTACCATCCATACCCCAGTGCACCCCCCTCCCCCGTCCCCCGCAACTTCTCCTCTGGTTGTACCGACCTGCAGGGCTATAGGGCAGCTGCCCTCTGTCCCTCAGTCTGAAATCTTTCTCCACGGAAATAGGGAGCTGGTACCTGGAGGAGAGGGACTTCTGCACACGTAGGCCTCTGATCACGTGAAGGAAACGTCACCAGTGGGCTCGGGTCCCTAGTTCCCCTCCCACCAACAGAAAGTGCGTCAGGAGCCAGCCCACTTCTTCCCTTCACTAGCCCCCTTCCGCCTCGCTCTGCTTAAGTCCCCTCCTCTCACCGTTTGAGTCCCTGTCACCCATTTTGGTCTTTGCTAATCCCAAAGATCAAATGTGGCCCCTTCTCCCTGTGGTATGTGTTTGTTCTGTTTTATCAGGGAAGAGCTACATTTTCTCCTAGGGCAACTGGCCACTGGTACATTTCTGAGGATTGTTTTTTCTTTCTCTCTTTTGATCTCAGAGCACCTACCCCATCCTGTCAATCTACTCAACTTAGCCACTGATTTTCGTTTCTCCTCTCCTCCAGATCTTCACATAGCAGGTACATGGTGGATTGCCAGGTAGGGAAGCAGATAGTTGAAGTGGGGATTTTATTTTCTTCTAAATATTTTTTTTCAGTTTTATTTAATTTGCTCCCCTCAGCATGGGTTATTCTTATAAACAAAAATTAAATTAAGCTATTTTCATTTGGGGGCAAAGAATGTGTTTAGGATAGAAAAAAACCCAACAAGTTTCCAAAATTAAGTTCATTGCATTAATTTTTACTGTATGGAAAATGGCTTGAACTGGCTATACACAAAATATTTTTTTTGTAATTTTCATAAATAGGTAGTTCTTCCATGTTCTATTAAAAATACATGTATTTATTGTGCCTAAACAATCACTGAGTGTTAAGTAGACTTGCTGAAATCTGATGGCAGACACAATATCAATCTTCAACATTTGGTCCATGGCTATTTTCATTCAGAAGTTTAGCTGTTGTGGAAAGGTGGCTGAGGATCTGAGGGATGCAGATATGGTCTGATTTTCCCTGCCCTTTCGAGAAGCGGGGAATATGCAGTTTCCAGATCCTCTTCTCACCTTCCAGAGCCTCTCTTCCTTTGCATTCAGGCACCTGACTATTGCTTACTCCAAAATGAACATGGAGAGATGACCATGGTAGTGACCTGAGTAAATGTCTTTGGATCCTTCCCTCCCTCTTCCAAATTCTCACAGAAGTAAGTCAACCCCAGCAGAGATGGGAATGCTGTCCTAACAACTGAAAACCAAGACACATCCCTTCCAGCCCCCTGCAGTGGAAGTTTTCTATAAAACCCAGAGAAATGATTGCTCTGGGGAGAGCCTCCATACCTACCTGCTCTCTGCCCTTATTCAGAGTGTCCAAGTAGAAGTTTCTTTGACCCTGTCTGCTGCCTACTGCTTGACTTAGGAGGTGATGCCTGATGGGTTTCTAAATTGCAGTATCTTCGCCAGAGCACCTAGGAAGCACCAAAGCACCTTGCATGCTGCAAGGTTTCTGCTTCCCAGTCCATACCCATCCTGTGCCCTCTGAGCCAGGTTTGGTTCAGTGTCTAAGGAAGTCTGACATGGTGACTGTACTGATTTACGTAGACCATGCATTCTCAACTGATGAAGTCTTGGACCACCTGAAATGGTATGCAAGATTGCATATGCTTAGAAGGTACTAGAGTATGTGCACTTATGAAAAGGTCTGTACCTAGGAACCAGAGAAACCCTGATACATGAGCAGATTGATATCATGGAAAAGCAGAAGCTATAGGTAGAGAAAAGATATAGAGGAGATGGAGAAGAAGCTACTTGGGAGTGAGAAAAGGAAGACACAAATAGAAGCTGACCTATGTTAAAGTGAGAGCACTTTCTCCTTGGATTCCAGCATTCTTAACTAGAGAACCGTCTTAATCCTCTGGAATTATATTCAAAATGATGTGCATGTGTGTGTGGTTGGGAGCGATATGTACATTGTTACCGGGTGTGTACCTAGGCACCGGGTGTGTGCCTAGGATAGGATCCACTAGTATCATAAGATATTCAGATGGGTATGCAATATAAAAACAAGTGAAGGCCAACTAGCCTAGAGAATATACTTTTATAAATATCTTTTTTTCAAATAGGACTCTATTTTTAGGAGAAATTAACATAACATCAAAATTAGTTATTTTAAAGTGTATGACTCAGTGACATATAGTACATTCACAATGTTGTGAAACCATCTCCTCTATTCCATTCCAAAATATTTGCATTAACTCTGAAGGAGACCCCAAACCCATTAAGCAGTCACTACCAATTTTTCCCTTTTACTGGTTCCTAGGAATGACTAATCTGCTTTGTCTCCATGGAATTATCCAATTTAGATATTTCATATAAATGGAATCGTGCAATATGTGACCTTTCATGTTTGGTTTCTTTCACTTAGCATAATATATTCAAGGTCCATTCACATTGTAGTATGTACAGTATTTCATTCCTTTTTATGGCTGAATAATATTTAATTGTATGCCCATATTGTATTCTGTTTAGCCATTCAACATTGATGGATATTTGAGTTATTTCCATGTTTCTACCATTTTTTTAAATTTTTTAAAGTTTATTTATTTTTGAGACAGCATGAACGGGGGAGGGGCAGAGAGAGAGGGAGACACAGAATCCCGGAAGCAGGCTCCAGGCTCTGAGCCATCAGCGCAGAGCCCAACACGGGGCTCAAACTCACGAACCGCAAGATCGTGACCCGAGCTGAAGTCGGACGCCCAACCGACTGAGCCACCCAGGCGCCCCCATGTTTCTACCATTATAAGTGCGCCTTAAACACTTCTGTATAAGTGTTTGTGTGGGTGTATGTTTTTATTTCTCTTGGGTAATATTTAAGAATGGAATTGCTGGGTCATGTGGTAATTCTATGTAAAACTTTTTCAGGAACTGCCAAACTGCTCCACAGTGGCTGAAACATTTTGCACTCCTACCACCAATATATTAGGGTTCCAATTGCTCTCCATTCTCAAAGACAACTGTTAATTTTCACTTTTTTTATTTTTGCATTTTCCTAATAACTAATAATCTTAAGCATCTTTTCTTGTATTTATCAGATATTTATCGATTTCTTTGGAGAAATATCTACTCAAGACCCTTGTCCTTTTTTTAAATTGGCTTGCTTGTCATTTTCTTATTGAATTATAAGAGTTCTTCATATATTCTGGATACAAAACCCTTTTCAGATATATGATTTGCAAATATTTTCTTCCATTCTGTGGATTGCTTTTTTACTGTCTTGACAGTGTCTTCTTATCCACAGAAGTTTTTAATTTTTATGAAGTCCAATTTATATGTTTTTCTTTTTGTTGTTCTTCTTTTTGATGTCATATCTAAAACTTCATTGCCAAATTCAAGGACATGAAGATTTATACCTTTGTTTTCTTTCAAGAGTTTTAAAGTTTATCTCATATATTTAGCTCTTTGATACATTTTGAGTTAATTTTTGTATATTGTGTGAGTTTATTTTTGTAAATGACTTTATACAATTTAAAGGTTCTTTTGATTGTGGAACACAACACACTGTCACAAAAATAGATAGAAGGCAGAACCCTTTGTTACTTATAGCTCCAAAAGAGAGAAAGTTAGTTGTCAAGCAAAGCTACAGGCATTACACCTGGATAACAGCTAGTTGGATCTCTCAAGGGCAGTTTATGTATTACAGATTAGGTGGGGCTAGCTACATTTTTCTGGACCTTTGAGGATTGGCTAATTTGAATAATTTCTCAGGCTCCAGGGCATAGGGGCTGTTCTTTGTTGTCTGGAACCTGGCCCATGGGCAAATAGGGCTGGTGCATAGTGTCACAGAGTGTGAATGCATGATCTGGGAAGTGGTAAAAGTGTATACTTTATCATCTGTTCATGAAGGGCAACTAACCAGCCTCTAGCCAGGGCCTCACAATTGACTCGACAGCATTTTTACAAAAAATAAAAATAAAAATAAAAAAGATGATGTAGTTGATGACTAGATGTCTTGACATCCATCTTGAACTCCATTATTGGGATATTTGAGTGGCTCAAATAGTAGAAAAGATTTACAGAGAGCAGGACATAAGTTGCCCTAAACAACATAAAAAACCTTTTATTATGAGAATAAAAAGGAAGAAAACAAGTAGAAGAATAAGACGTTCTTATAGGCCAGCCATAACCAAGGTAGATGAGGGGTGGTCTAGGAGGTAGTTGCCTCATGAGGCAAGCAATAATCTCCATTAATTTTTAAAATGGCATTAATAGTTGTAACTTCTACAAGATTTCCCCTTTAGATATGGAAGTGTAGAAGTATACAGTATACCTTTTGGCAGAGAGAAAAACATATACCAGGTTATGAACTAAGTAAATAATGAACTGAAGAAATGTAATAGAATCCCCAATATCAAAGAAAGAAAAACAATAAATATATTGTGTTCAATTTGTCAGTATTTTAGGAAAGGCAGCATATAGGCATTGTTGAGATGATGGTCTCAGTGTCTGGGGTGAAGTCTTCCCCTGTTTAGAGAGCAAAGTCATTTCCAATGTAAGATCTTTGACTGGGACCATGTTATCTGAAGAAACATCATTTCCAGTGGCAAGCTTCTGGATTGGGGTGATGTCATCTAGGATGTGGGACTGTGGTATTATTTCCAAGTAGATACCTACTCGGGTTGATACGAGTCATGTTTTCATGGTTCTGGTATTATAAGGAGGCTGGGATGTGTGTAGACTCTAAAGGCAATGTAGGGCCTGGAAGATTGACTTATAAATTTATTTTTTTAATTATGATATGTTATCATAATATAAAATTTTCCTTCTTAACCATTTTTTAGTACACATATCAGTGGCATTAAGTACACTCACATTGTTGTGCAACCATCACCACCATCCATCTCCAGAACTTTCTTTGTCTCCCCAAACTGAAATTTTGTACCCATTAAACTAACTCCCCTTGCCCCACTCTTTTTATGCCCTGGCAAGCACCATTCTGCTTTCTGTCCCTAAGTGTTTGACTACTTTAGGTATTTTGAATAAATGAAATCACGAATCTTTTTCTGTCTGCCTTATTTCACTTAGCATAATGTCTTCAAGTTTTATCCATATTGTAGCCTGTGTCACAATTTCATTCCTTTTTAAGACTTAATAATGTTCCATTTTATGTATATACTAGATTTTGTTTATCTATTCATCTGTCAATGGACACTTAGGTTGTTTGCAACTTTTTCTCCCAGTTTATCGAGAGATAATTCACACACATTAGTGTATAAGTTTAAGATAGCATGATGCTTTGATTTACATATATTGTGAAATGATTACCACAGTAAGCTTAGTTAACATTCATCATCTCATACAGATACAATAAAAAGAAAAGAAAAGAATTTCTCCTTGTGATGAGAACACCTAGGATCTACTATCTTAATAACTTTTCTATAAATCATACAGCAGTGTTAACTATAGTCATCACACTTTACATTACATCCCCATGACTTATTTATTTTATAAATGGAAATTTTTACCTTTTGACCACTTTTCTACAATTTTCCCTCCCCTCACCCCCACTGCTGGTAACCACAAATCTGATCCCTTTTCTTATGAATTTGGTGGATTTAATGTATGTTATCAATGTTTTATAGCTTTCAATGTGCAGGTCTTGAATATCTTTGCCAAATTTATCCCTAAATATTTCATATTTCTGATGCTATTGTAAATGATATTGTTTTAAATTTTAATCTGGCTGTTCATTGTTGTACAGGACTGAATATTTTCCCCCAAAATTCATGTCTACCCAGCACTTCAAAATGTGATCTTATTTGTAAATAAGGTCTTTGTGGATGTAATTAATTAAGAATTGAGATGCGGGGTTCCTGGCTGGCTCAGTTGGTAGAGCATGGAACTCTTGATCTTAGGGTTGTGAGTTTGAGCCCCATGTTGGGCATAGAGATTACTTAAAAATAGAATATTAAAAAAAAAAAGAGTTGAGAAAGATCATAGTGGCTTAGGGTGGGCCCTAAATCCAATGGATGTATCCTTAGAAGAAACAAAGAACACATAGACAGACATACAGAAGAGAAGCAAAAATTAGAGTTAAAGTTGCCACAAGTCAAGGACTGTCTGAGGCCACTAGAAGCTAGAACAAGTAAGGAGGGATTCCTTTCTAGAGAATTTCAGAGAGAACATAGCACTGCTTACACCTTGATTTGGACTTCTGGCCTACAAAACTATAAGAGAATACTTTTCTGAGTGTTTTTTTAAAGCCACCAAGCTTATGGTAATTGGTTATAGCAGTCTCAGAAAATTAGAAAAACAACTAAATTTGTATTTCAATCTTGTATCCTGCAACGTTTCTGAACTTATTTATTAGCTCTAGTAGCTTTTTGTATACTACATAGAATTGCTACATAGATAATAGTTTTCTAGGAGTATTTTCTATTTCTTCCTTTGCAATCTGTATGACTTTTATTTCTTTTTCTTATTGTACTGACTAAAACTTCTAGTATAATTTTAAATATAATTTATGAAAGTGTTTATTTTGCTTTGTTTTTCATCTTAGGTGGGAAACATTTAGTCTTTACATACACATCCTTATGTATGTTTTTTGTAGATGTAGTTTATCAGGTTGAGGAAGGTCTCTTCTATATGTGGTTGCTGAGTATTTTAATCAGTAATAATTCTTTCAATTTTAGCAAATGTTTTTCATCACCCATTAAGATTATCTTATGTTTTTTTTCTCTTTTATGTTAATGTAGTGAATTACAATGATTTTCTAATTTAACACTATCTTGAATCCTTGGGATAAACCTTACTTAGTAATGGTGTATTATGTTTTGTATATATAACTGAATTTTAAAAAGGGCAGGTGCCTGGATGGCTCAGACAGTTGAGTGCCTGGCTCAGGTCATGATCCGAGGGTCATGGGTTCGAGCCCCATGTCAGGCTCTGCACTGAATGTGGAGCCTGCTTAAGATTCTCTCTCTCTTGAGGAGGGCACCTTTTGGGATGAGCACTGGGTGTTGTATGGAAACCAGTTTGACAATAAATTTCATATTAAAAAAACATAAAAACAACCAAAAACAAAATATTCTCTCTCTCTCTCCCCTGCTCATACTCTCTCTCTCTCTCTCTCTAAAAAAAAAATGAACATATATGTTCATGAGGGAGATTAGTTTATGGTTATCTTTCCTTGTAACATAATTGCCTGGTTAGTTATCTGAGTAATTTTAGCCTCATAGGGTGAGTTGGGAGCTATTCCTTCCTTTTCAATTTTCTAAAAGATTTTGAATAGAATTGGTATTATGTAATTCCTAAATGTTTGGTAGAATTAACAGTTAAGCCATCTTGACCTGTGGTTTTCTTTAGAGGAAGTATTTTAAATAAAATTTCCATTTATTTTCATGGTGAGCATAGCTTAATGTATAAAATTGTCAAATCACTATGCTGTATACCTGAAACTAATATAACATTGGATACCAAAAATACTTCAAATAAAAAACTTTTTTTAAAGATTTCTATTTATTTAATAGATATAGAGCTTCCTTCTATTCTAATATGTATGTTCAGTGCTATAAATTTCTGCCCAAGTGGTGCTTTTGCCACATCTCACAAATTACTATATGTTGAATTTTCATTTTCATTCAGTTCAAAATGCCTTATAATTTCCTCTTTGATTTCTTCCTTGGGTTATTTAGACATGTGCTGTTTGATGTTAAATATTTGGGATTTTTCCAGATATCTTTCTGTTATTAGTTTCTCATTTAATTCCGTTTTGCTCAGAAAACATATATTTTATGATATGAATCCTATTAAAATTTTTGAAACTTACTTTTTGGCCCTGAATATGGACTATCTTGGTAAGTGTTCCTTGTGCAAATGAAGCAAAGGTACATTCTACTGTTCTTGGTGGCAAGTTCTACAATTGTCAACTAGATAAGTTGTTTCATAGTGTTCTTCAAGTGATATATGTTCTTGCTGATTGTCTACTTGTTCTATCAATATTTTAGAGAAGGTGTTGAAATCTCTGACTGCAATTGTGGATTTGTCTGTTTCCCTTTCAGTGCTATCAGTTTTTCCTTCATCTATTTTAAAGCACTGTAACATGTGAATGTTAATGATTGCTATGTCCTTTTGACAAACTTAGCACTTAAAATTATGTAATGACTTTCTATAACTGTAATATCCCTGGTATTATTACTATTTTTTTTTAAATTTATTTTCAGAGAGAAAGAGAGAGCAGGGGAGGGGCAGAGAGAAAGAGGGAGACAGAGAATCTCAAGCAGGATTTGCACTGTTTGTATAAAGCCTGATGTGGGGTTCAAACCCACAAACTGTGAGATCATGACCTGAGCCAAAATCAAGAGTTGGATGCTTCACTGACTGAACCACCCAGGTGCCCCATCCCTGATACTATTCTCTGCCCTGAAATTTATTGTATCTGAATCAATATTGCCACTCAAGCTTTGTTTTGATTGATGTTAAGATTGCTCATTGTTTTTCCATTCCTTGTAATCAATTCGTATCTTTAAATTTAAAATACGGTTTTTATAGGCAGCATATATTTGTCTTCCTTTTATATACAATCTGATAATATCTGGTTTATATTTGAGGTATTTAGACCTTTTACATGAATGCAATTATTGATATTGATTTATTTGGGCTTAAATCAATCATCTTGCTATTTGTTTCCATTTGTCCCATCTGCTCTTTGTTCTTTTTCCTCTAACATTTTTCATTGACTATTTGAAGATTCCATTTTATCTCATATGTTGGCTCATCAGCTACAACTTTTTACATGATTGTTCTAAGGTTTATACATTTTTAATATTTCAGAATCTACCTTCAAGTGATATTAATGTATAGAATAAGAACTTCAAAATCCTGTACTCCTATTAACCCTCTCCTGGTCTTTGTGCTATTATTAACATACATTTTACTTTACATATGCTATAAATCCTACAATACACAGTACGCTGGGGGCAATTAGAAGGCTCATATTATTTGTTTCTGCTCTTTCAATTAACTTTCCCAACTCTCTGGACGTTAAATAACTGAAAACTGTTGTTTCATGTATTTTGTCCCGGTTTTAGTTGTTTCAGTTAGGGAGGTAAATCCATACCGTTATTCCATTTTCACTTGAAGCATAAATATGGCTTTGTGTTTTAAATGATAGTTAATCATGAAGGATTTATTTCGCCTCTAACCAAAGTTTCCTATGCTACCTGGACTCCTGTAAGAGTCCAGTGTCTGTGTATTCTCCCTGCTCTGCCTGACTAGAAAGTTCAAATTGCACTGCTTTCTTTGGTCACATTGTGGCCTTTAAATTTATTTTCTGAATTTCCTTCAATTGAATTGAATTTTTGAAAACAAACAGTAATTATTTTTATTCAAAAGTTATGAAACATTATTTGCATTATTATCTCAATTTACATAAGGATTCAAAGATGTACATACTTGTCATTTGCTGAATACCAGTAAATCCATACTTACTTTGTTGAATTTTTCATTCACCAGATACCTACTAGATGTGCATGATATGCTAAAACTCCAATGGCCCACCACATATCTATATCTCAAGCCTCTTTCTTGCACATCCGTTTTTTTTTTTTTTTTTTTTTTTGGAGAACCAGGGCACAATCCGTAATCTCACTGCCTTCTCTTTATCCAAATTTTTAGGCACTTATGGGAATAATTTGTTCTTTTCATGGACAATGGCCAGAGGGAGAAAAGGAGACTCACTACACAACACATAGAAATGATATAAATGGGCAAATATATGTCTGTTTCCCTTGAGGGAACCTGATGCTCTGTTCCCTTACTGGCTTTCACTCACTTTCTGCTGGTTGTTTGTTACCTGAACGTTGTATAGGGAGCCTAACCACTCACATACTACTCCCTCAGATGTCCCTTCAGATCCAAACACTACTAACAACCAAGGGAAGCTGGTTAACAGCAGTGTCTCTCTTCAAAGACTAGGATCCTGAACTGATCCTTCTCTGAGGTTAACAAGGCAACTTGGATCTGCCTTACATGGAAGAGATGTACATTTTTCTAGGCATATACATGCTTAAACTTCTATTACAGTATGGCATGAGTTCACATGTAAGCTTCCACTTTTTCTTCAAGGATGAAGAATATCCTTAGGCCAGTGAATCTAGGATGCTTCTGTTTTCCAGAAAATCTGGTGCTAATATTAACAATCAAGTTTAGGAAGTATGGTAGGGCATATGCTTCTCTGTTCATCAGTTCACCTGCCCTTTCAACTCTAGCTTTTCTCTGTATGAACTTGTCTTGCATGAATGTGCCTTATATCTCAAGCACCTGGAGAAGGGAGGGCTTTGGAATTGCTTACGCATCTGATTTATGATGTCTGGGGGTTGCCGTTACATGGTTTTCACCTGCTTATCCATTTTTTCCTTGGGTTTCACAACTGCTATTGTGACATTATATTCCAGAGCAGGGGTTGGCAATTTTTTTCTGTCAGGGCTAGATAATAAATATGTACACTTTGCGGGCAGGCAAAACTGTTTCTTTCACAACTATTCAACTCTGCCACTGTAGTGCAGACAGTGTGTAAATTCCTAAGTATGGTTGTATTCCAATAAGAACTTATTTATGGACACTAAGATTTGGATTTCATATAATTTTTCATGTCAAAAAATATTCTTGATTTTTTTCAACCATTTAAAAACATGAAATTTATTCTTAGCTCATTGGACACAAAAATAATAGGCCAAATCTGGCTCTTAGATTGTGGTTTGCAAACTTCCATTTTAGAATCTGAACTTCTTTAAATTTTTTTTATGTTTATATTACTTTTGAGAGAGAAAGAGAGACAGAGAGAGAGAGAAGGAGCAGAGAGAGGGAGACACAAGATCCAAAACAGGCTTCAGGCTCCAAGCTGTCAGCACAGAGCTCGATGTAGGGCTTGAACTCACAAACCGTGAGATCATAACCTGAGCTGGAGTTGGAGTCCAACCAACTGAGCCACCCAGGCACCCCTAGAATCCTAAATTCTAAGTTTATTTCCACAAGACTGTCTTCACATATAATATATACTTCACCTACATAGCACACTCCAAGGCAACTTCATTTCCCAAGTTCTATTGGAACTTAAACCCAACAGTCCTCCAATGGACTTCTCATAATTACCCACATTTGGGTATTCGTTGACATAATCTCCTGGCATTCAACTCAATGTAGGTTAATTCTTTATATTCCTAAACTTCAGGGGGCTGGAATGAGGAGGGACTGTCTCAGACTGAAAGTGAGCTGTGTTCCCTTACACATCCTGTATAGTCTAATGAACTAAGGAGGTTTCTTAGGAAAGAACTACACACCTAAAGAAATAGAGAACTAGACAGATAAGGTCTTTTCATGAAGCTAAAAAGGGAGAGGGAATTTACACTTTTATAGAAGAGTGAGGATTCACTTTATTGAGTGTTTTGGAAAAAAAATCAGTGGGATTTCCTCACCTTGAGGACTCCTGAACTGATGTACCCAGGGGAGAAGATGGGAATGGGGCACAGTAGCAGAGGAATGGAAGTACTTACCTCTTAGTCTACTAGACTTGTTTGGGAGTATAGGGAAGAACTGGCTTTGGAAACTTCCCCAAATAGCTGAAAGGGATATCTAGAGTTGGGTCATGCACACATTCCAGTGGGAACAAGAACTTGGAGAAAGCTTACACTTATTGCTTCACCAAGTACACACAGCAGCCCTTGGAGTTATCATCATCTTTCTGATGAGTATGATTTTTAAAAAGATGTGTCTCTTATCACTATTAGTTTATACTTCTAACTAGAGATCCAGAGGTAAGCTAAAACTGAGATTCTGTCACAAGTTTTTAGGTAAGTGCCCACATTGTTTTTATAGGTGGCTAAGCTCTTTCATTAGTAATGTGTTTAATTCTGAAATAAAATATAGGTAAGAAAATTAAAATTATTCATAATTCTACCATAAAAAGATAAACACTTTAACTTTTTGCTTTATATATTCTTAGACTGTCTTCATATACAAAATATAGGAGATCTGAAATAGAAAAGAATACAAAGAATGCTTTTTTAAACTGCTTTATTAACTTCACAATATATAATGAGCATCTTGCCATTCAATAGGGTAAGATTCCCTTGCTGACAGAATCTTACACATTGGGTCAAAATACAATATTCAATCAGAAGCGGTCATAGGAGATGCACAAGAAACAGGTTAACACCAAAAGGTTTACAACAAAGGTACACTGAAAACATGTAAGTTTAGGTAGGTGTGTTTTCCTATTAACTTCAAAGAAAACATCAGAATTCAAGGCATAAGACAAAACTCATCATGATGGTCACGGTGAGGGGGGTCAGTGCTAACTGCCCGCAGACTGTAACTGAATTGTTTTTCCCTCAGCTTTTCCATCAGCTGTCTCACCTCCTCCCCAATCCTTTCCATATTCTCTTCTCTCATTCTTGCCTGTGGCTCTCCAAGCCTCTGAATCATGTCCCATCTATACTGCAGGATGGGCTGCCTAACACGGAACTGCCTACGATTTACTCTAGGCACACAATATTCACCAGCTTCCAAAGGGTTGACCAAGGGCTCTCCTTTATTTGCAACTTGCTCCTCTTCATTCTTTTTTTCGTTTTCCTGGTTGGCATTTTCCATGTTGAGATTTTTTACTGCTTGTTCCTCTTTGGACGCCATTGCTCCTAAGAGACAAAAGACAGAGAAGGATTTATCAGGACTGATCAGCACCGAGGACAGAGGCCCTACTACGCACATTCCAAGATTCAGAGCCCTGGATCTCTTAGCCTTTTTAAAATTTCATTTTTCCCACCTGAGAGGCTCCCTACGCCCTCTAGGGGGCCCCCAGTAAGAGCCCTACCCCCTCCCAGTCGCTCCTCTCCCCTCCCTCGCGCAAAGCCCACCATTTTCCCTGCCGATCCAAGCCCAGGCCTCTGCGGGCACTAAGATGGAGGACGGGCTGTTTGGTGGGGCGGGGGATTTGGGGGTCTCAGGGCTTTCCCCCCTTTCCCCCCGCCCCCCCCTACTATCCCCCACACCGACCTGGGCCTATCCTTGCAGTCTCCTCCTCCCGATTCTAGCCGCGAGTGCGCCGCTGCGACACTTAGACCCGCACACCTGCAGAGGGCGGGAGTAAGGGAGCGGGGACTGATGCAACCAGCGCTTGGGTCCAACCCGTCGCCACCCAGCCCTTCCTAGGCCCCGGGACCCTACGGCCGTGCCACCCCTACGCCAAGACCCCCCATGCCCCGCGCAGACCACCATTTTCTACACCAAGAAGGACGGGGGCGGGGCCGGGCGTGCAGGAGGCAGGTGTTTGCTAAGGGTCTTTGCCTCACAGCGGTCCAGCCCTCCACCCTACCATTTTCTGCGGCCAAACGCGGTCCGCAGCTGGGCGTGAGGCTGCGGTCCTTCCGCGGCTTCGCCATCGGGCAGCTGGAACCCGAGGAGGGCTCCGCGGGCCGCGTGGGCTCTCCCACACTGAGCCCAGGGGACGCTCCCCCTCCTCCGGGTCCCTTACCTGCTCCCCCTCCGCCTCCAACCCTTTGGGGCTGCCCCTGTCCCGCACGCCCTCGGGGCCACCGGGAGCAGGTACCGAGAAGGGAGCGAGCGCCGGCCCAGTCTGACGCTAGAGCTAGGCGCTCGAGTCACCGTTGGCGGGTCACGTGAGGCCTTCGTCACCGCGAGCGGCACTACCCCCATCCCGCGCCCTTTGCTGCCCGCTAGGTGGCGCAGAGCTGATTGGTCTGCGCACCTTCCCTCTGCCGCCTCGTCCTTCGAAGTAACTCCAGGCTGGGCTCTGTGACTCTTCGTCTTTGTATATTCCTGGGCTTTTCTCTGCTTGCCTGGGAAGGGCAGTATCTTCTCAGGGGCCTGTTGACCATTCCCAGTTCTTCTCTGGGGACTTGCTTCTTCCCCTTCTTTGCTCCAAGGATATGCTTTCTTCCACTTGCTGTCTTTTCTGCTACTAGTGCTCTCTCTCCATTTTCCCTCCACTCTTAAAATGTGTAGGAGAGGGGCGCCTGGGTGGCTCAGTCGGTTAAGCTTCCGACTTTGGCTCAGGTCATGATCTCATGGTCCGTGAGTTCAAGCCCTGTGTCAGGCTCTGTGCTGACAGCTCAGAGCCTGGAGCCTGTTTCAGATTCTGTGTCTCCCTCTCTCTGACCCTGCCCCGTTCATGCTCCGTCTCTCTCTGTCTCAAAAATAAATAAACGTTAAAAAGAATTTTAAATGCGCAGAAGAGATGAGTGAGGAAAAGAGCCCAGGAGAGTGGATTTTTAAAAATTCTTAATATCTGTTTTGTTCTTTTTATATTAAATCCTCCCAAATCAATATACTTTAGTTATTTTTATTTGAAAATAAGAATTAAAGTTGGGGGGAACCCAACCATCTGTCTCTTCTGATAAGTCATTACATAAATATAGACTATACAGCCAGCTTCTTTTTTAAAACTTGGAAAAAAACAGGGCAGCTGATGGCTCCTCTTGTTAGGGGCCCCTAGATACCTGAATCCTTTCCATGAGATGAGCCAATTAGACCGTAGTGCAGCAGAGTCTTGATGAATTTTCAGAACTAAAACATCAAAAATTAAAATTCCTTCATAAATTTATAGTTCAAAAAGCAGTAAGTTTTTATTTACAAATCACATGATCATGTATTTAAAGAATCCTAAGGGATCTACAATAAACCTACTATAGAACTAGTACTTTAATTTCGTGGGTTTGCAGTTATAGATAGATATTATAAAAATCCATTGTATTCCTGTGTTTTAGTGATGAATAATTGGAAATTGAAATTATTATCTATATATAATTATAATGATAAAATATATAATTTCATGATAGCTTCTAAAAAGGTGAAATACTTACGTATAAATTTGATAAAACAAGGTCCTGGATCAGGAAATACAATACTGGTAAGCTAAATTCTCTCCAAATCAATCTATAAATTTAGTGTATTCAAAATCAAAACTTCAGCAGCCATATTTGTATAGCTTGACAAAATTACCCTCAAATTTATATGGAAACGAGAAAGACCTAGTATAAACAAAATAATTTGGAAAAAAAACCCACAAATGTGGAGAATTATACTATTTGATTTGTAGACGTAAAATGTAATAAAAGTAGGGGCGCCTGGGTGGCTCAGTCGGGTAAGCATCCGACCTTGGCTTAGGTCATGATCTCCCTGTTTCTGAGTTCGGCCTGTGTCAGGCTCTGTGCTGACAGCTCAGAACCTGGAACTTGCTTCAGATTCTGTGTCTCCTCCTCTCTGCCTCTCCCGTGCTCATGGTCTGTCTCTCTCTGTCTCTCAATAATAAATGAATGTTTTAAAAAAAATTAAAGATGTAATAAAAGTAGAGTAGTAATGGAGTATACATAGAAATTGAATTTAAATTTAAAAATTTCTGCTCTATGAAAGATATGGTTAAAAAATGAGGTGGGAAACCAAGAAAAAAATGTGTAACCAACAAAATGTTTGTGTCCAGAAAACATATAAAGACCTCCTAAAATTCAAAATAAGGCAAGCAATGCAATTAAAAATGATCAAAAGATTTGAACAAGCATTTCAGAAAAGTTCATGTACAAATCACCAAAGAGCTCATGGAAAGATGCTCAATGTTATTAATCATCAGGGAAATGTAAAACAAACAAACAAAAAACCCAATTAAGTACCACTACACAGCCATCAGAATTGCTAAAATTAAAAAGTCTGACAATCCCTAGTATTTTAGAGGATATGGAACAACTGGAGCACTCATTCCTCATTCATTGTTGATGAGAAGTTCAACCATTTTGAAAGACTTTTTGACAGTTTCTTTAAAAGTTAAACTTACATTTACCATAAGTCCAAGAAATTTCACTCTTAGGAATTTTCCCAAACAGAATTCAAACCATATTTCCTCAAAAATATTTGAATAAGAATGTTCATGGCAGTTTCATCTATGATAGCCCCAGACTGGATACAATCCAAATGTTCATCAACCAGGAAATGTATAAACAAATTGTGATATAGTCATATGCTAGGGTACAACTAAGGAATAATAAAGAATAAACTGCCGGTACAATCAATAGCATAGATAAATCTAAAAAAAAAAAAAAAAACTATTATACTCAGGGAAAGATATCAGACACAAAAGAGTGCTTTCTGTGTGATTCCATCTATATAAAGTTTGGGAAGAGGCAAAATTAATTTATATTGATGTAAATTGGGTCAAGTCAGTGTTTGCCTGGCTTGAAGGTTGGAATTATTTTTTTAATTGTAAAAGGGGCATAACAGAACTTTCTCAGCTGAGGGAAATGTTCTGTATCTTGATGAGGTAGTGACTCTACTGGCTAATACATTTGTTGAAATCATTGAACTGTATAGTTAAAGTGTATGTATCTTATTGTATGTAATTATATCCTGATAAAATTATATCCTGATAATTATATCCTTAAAATTCCTGATAAAAAATCCAGGATAAAAAATCCTGATTAAAAATGAAATATCTGGAAATAAATCTAATTAAATAGTTGCAAGACCTCTGCACTAAAAATTAAGAAATAATTTTGAGAAACATTCAAGAAGACCTAAATAATTATAGATATGCCTGGTTCATGGATTTAAGGATTAAATATTTTAAAAGTTTATTTATTTTAAGAGAGTGGGGGAGGAGCACAGAGACAGGGAGAGAGAGAATTCCAAGTGGGCTCCGTGGTGTCAGTGTAGAGCCTGATGCAGGGCTCAAACTCACGAACCCATGAGATCATGACCTGAGCCAAAACCAAGAGTCAGATGCATAACCAAATGAGCCATCCAGATGCCCCGAAAGATTCAATATTTTATAGTTGTCAATTATTCCCAATTTGATGTTTACATTCATGCAATCCATATAATTGGTCCCAATTTGATGTTTAAATTCATGCAATCTATATAAAAATCTTGGCTAGTTATTTTTTGTTGACAAGCAGATCCAAACTCTGTATATCCAAATGAAAAGAACCAAATATAGCCAAGGTAACAGTGAAGGGAGCATCGAGACTTCCACTTCTAGATACCAAATTTAGTACAATGCTATAGTGAGTAAATTATGAATAAATAGCATATGGTCTAAAAGATTAACATATTTGTGTACACACATGCATGCACAGACCTGTGAAACATACCTACACATGTCACTTGATTTATGACAAAGATGACAGTGCAGTGAAGTGGGGAAAGAATTTTTTTCCCCAAAAAGTGGTAGCAGATCAGCTGGATATCTATATGTGAAGAAATGATGTTGACTCCACCCTAAATAACACACAAAATAAACACCCAATGAATTGCAGATCGAAGTGGGAAAAGTAAAAATGTCATTCTAATGTAAAATACAGAGGAAATCATCTTCATGACTTTGGAGTAGGCATTATTGGGTTTTTTTTAAGTTTATTTATTTATTTTGGAGAGGGAGAGCACGTGTGAGCAGGGGAGGGGCAGAGAAAGACGGAGAGGAAGAATCCGAAGCAGGTTCTGTGCATGAACTGTGAGATCATGACCTGAGCCGAGATTAAGATTTGGATGTTTAGCCAACTGAGCTACTGAGGCACCCCTGGAGTAGGCAGTATTCTTAAAGAGAACACAAAAATCACTAATTATGAAGGATAAAAATGATTGTAAATTGTACTTTATTAATATCAGAAACTTCTGTTCATCAGGAGACCATTAAAAGAATAAGGAAGCAAGCCACAAACTAGGAAAGACATAAGGAACACATATATCTGACAAATGGCTCATATCTATAATGTATAAAGAATTCTTACAAATAAATTTTAAAAAGACAGATAATTCAATAGAAAAATGGGCAAACACCTTAAAACAATACCTCAAAAAACCAGAATATCCTAATATCTAATAAATTTGTGAAAATATGTTTAACTTCATCAGTTTGAAGAGAAATGCAAGTTAAACCAAAATGTGATACCACTATACACCCCCCACCCTTTCTACGGATGCCTAAAATAATAAAAACTGAAAATGTCAAGTGTTTTATGAGGTTGTGGTACAACATAAACTGGTACTACCACTTTGGAAAACTGTTTATCACAGTATATAAATGTAAACATACGTACACTTTATGACCAAGCAGTTGTACTCCAGATATACCTATAATAAAAATGTGTGTATTGGTTTACCAAACAACATTTACACATGTTTATAAAAGCACATATAATGTTTCCTGAAATTAGACATACTCAAATGTCCTTCTTCAGGAAAATGTATAAGTAAATCATATATTTACACAGTTGGATGTAATTCAGTAATAAAAATGTAAAAATTATGAGTACATGTAATATGGATATATCTCAAAAATATAATGTTGAGATAAAAAAGTCAGAGTGAAAAAGAATAATGTATATGAGTTTTATGAGTTTAGGGTAGGCAAAACTATGATGTTAGAGTTCAAGGTAGTGACAGCCTTGCATAATGACTGGAACAGAGCTTCTACAGTGTTGGTAGTGGTCTGGGGTTTTGTTTTGTTGCATTTTGAGTGTTGGTTAAGTAGCTTTAGTTTGTAAAACTTCACTGAGCTAGGTATTCATGATTTGCTCACTTTTGCATATGTATTTTATACAGTATTTAAAATTTTCCTTAATGCAAAACAAACTGACACAATTCTTCTCATAGTAAATTGTTAAACCTCAAAAATATTATCACACTATTGGTGGGTATGTAATTTGATATATTCTTTCTGGAAGGCTATTTGACAGTAATTATTAAAAGTCTTAGAAATGTTCATACTGCTTGATGTAGTCATTTAATTTTTTAGATGCTATTCTATTTTTAAAAAAATTAAACATGTGTTTAGAAATTTATAAAGATATTCATTGTAGCAAAACAAATATGAGGAAAATAATGGAAAACATAAGCAAAAATATAAATAAAATAAAAAAAAATAAGCAAATATGGATTAGTTGGCTTAAACATATCATTGCCTATTTGTATAATTGAGTTCTATAAAATAAGAAAAATATGCTATATATATATAATGGAATACTATTCAGCCACAAAAAAGGATAAAAATCTTGCCATTTGCAACAACATGGATGGAGTTAGAGAGTGTAATGCTAAGTGAAATAAATCAGTCAGAGAAAGACAAATACCATATGATTACACTTGTCTGTAGAATTTAATAAACAAAACAAAGGCACAAAGGAAAAAAAAAAGAGGGAAACAAGCCAAGAAACAGACTTTTAATTTAGAGAATAAACTGATGGTTACCAGAGAGGAGGTAGGTGGGAGGATGGGTGAAATAGGTGATGGGGATTAAAGAGTGCCCTTGTGATGAGCACCAAGTGATGTATGGAAGTACTGAATCACTATATTGTACACCTGAAACTAATATACCACTGTATATTAACTATATTGGAACTAAAATTAAAAATGTAATTAAAAATTAATTAATTAAAGTTAATAAAAGAAAGAAAATGTGCTATAAAGGGGTATTTAATGATTAAGAAATCTTTTCATGATTTACACTTTAAATAATAGAAAAGTTGATTAAAAACAATGTGCTCAGTGGAATTCTAATATACATGTATATACATATATATATATATATATAAACATAGACTGTAATAAATAGAATATAATCAATCTTTATTTCTGAATATACTTATATTGTCAATATTAAGACAAAAAACTTCTTTTTTAAGCCTTTTTTTTTTAGGTAAATCTCTACACCAGACATGGGGTTCAAACCCACAACCCCAAGGTCAAGAGTGTGCTCTCCACTGACTGAGCATGTAGGCACCCCCAAAACAAAAAAAATTCTATACATAAAACCACTAGAAACAAAAATAGTAAATAACAAACTAGGAAACATGTGCAGAACATATATCATGAATTCATTTTAACTTCATTTTTCACGTCAGAAAAAAAGTGATGAGGAAAAATCCTTCCTTTTACTCTATGTGGAAAATCTATCACTTGCTTCCCAAAATTGTTTAGGATACAGGATGAGCCACTACAATATACAGACCCCCAAAATACAATGGTTCAAACAAGAGAGAGAGAGGAAAATATATTTTTCTCATACAAAATAGTCCAGAGATAGAAAGGGACTTTTGGGCAGGTGGATTTGTCTGCTGTATGAGGTCAAGTGCTTTCTATTTTCCTGCTCTGTTATCTCCTAGAGTGTTGTACATACACTTTGAATTTTAGGACACAGGAAGGAGGAAAGAGAAATTATTAGGCAAACAATTTTCTTTTAAAAAATGATACAGAAGTTGCGTGCTCCACATAACATATTTCATGGCATAGAATTTGGACACAAAGACGTATTTGGCTGCAAGGGAGGCTGGGGAATGTTAGTTTCCAGTTGTCTGATGAAGAGTTCCTTTAAAACTTTGGGGAAGGGAGTCCTATTACTTAGAAGAAGATGGAGAAAGTTGTTACTGGGGAAAATTAACCATATTGGCTAAACGGAGTAATAGCAATAAGGTTACACTTATCAGTCAGACTTTGGCAAAGTTGTTCATTTGGAATACATCCACGCACAACTCAGTTTAGTGCAAAGCATAAGGTTTTCTCTATTCACATCTAAGAAAAATCAACTGATTGAATATCATTGTAGTATAAAGAGAACTTGACCATCCATATGTACTATAACTTTTGTTACAGTTACAGTATTTTTGTGAACATCATTGATTATTTCCTTAGGATGGATGCTTAGGAATGGATTTGTAGGCTCAATGGGGCTCCTATATTTTATTTTTTTTAAGTTTATTCATTTTATTTTGAGAGAGGCAGAGAGAAGAGGGAGAGAAATAATACAAAGCAGGCTCTGAGCTCTCAGCATGGAGCCAGATGCAGGGCTCAACACCACGAACTGTGAGATCATGACCAGAGCGGAAATCAAGAGCCAAATGATCAACTGACTGAGGGACCTATATTTTAAATGCACATGCCTGAGTTCCATAAAGAAAGGTTAACATATTTGGATTCTATTACCTGGAAATAAGTGAGAAAGCCATTGGGGAAGTTTGGAGCACAGATTTATTGATTTCATGTCAGAAAAAGTTTGCCCTGAACCTGCTTTGAAATCATAGACCATCAATAGACTTAAGCACCTCTAAAGGAGGAACAAGTGGGCTTGTACCCACAAAGCAGCATAAGACAGGTCAGAGTGATTAATGCTAAGGATGGGGGCTTGGGTTCAGTCAGATAGTTCTTTTCTCTGTTTCCAACCTAACTTCTAGATCTTTCCCATGTTCTGAGGCCCAGGTCAATGTCATTTTCCTCCTTGAGACTTTCTCTATTTCAGGCCAACATGGCCTTTGCCTTCTTGTAGCTTCTATTGGCCAGACAGTTCACCCTTTAATACAGCTATTTCCAAGTGGTCTCATGTGAAAGGCTATTTGGCCTAACCAGAGACAGTATATTTTTCACCAATGTTGTGCCTTTCTCTGAGACCTAGCCCTTAACATTAAGAGAACACAAAGAAGTGCTGGGCATGTGAAAGTTTCTCCCAAATAACTATTGACTCATCAGTGAACAAAGATGGGAGAAAATATGGGAACATTTGAGACAGTCCTCATTCTAAAACTTGGGTTAGTTCCTAGACTCAACATCAACTAGTGTGTATCCATGGACACCTTACTTAAATTTCTCAAAAGAAGAGAGGGAGAGGAGAGTGGGAGGAATATCAGAGAATTGTCTGCCCTAGTAGTTCAGATGAAAGGTCATGAGGGCCTAAAACAGCAAAATGACAAATTTAGCTGTCACATTGAAGAAAGATAGAGGCTTACTGGCTATAGAAGGGGTGAGAGTCAGACAAGGATCTAACATTTAAAGATAGAGCAACTAGACAAATTAATAAGGCAGGTTGGGTTAATTAGTGTTAAGAGCACAGGATCTCACTCAAAAATGACTATAAAATATCAACAGAGACTTGAAAGTCAATTTGGTCGCCATAGACCTGTAGTCACCAAATGATGTCTGGGTAGGGCAAAGTGTTAGAGTCAATATTTTAATCTCTTGGATATAGTTGCCAATTTGCAGGAATTAGAATAAAGAGGATCAAGTTGAACCATAAGTAAGCAGTTAGCAAAATCTAGACTCTAGGAAAGTCTAAAAGTCAAACAGCCCAATTTCTTCCATAGATAATGGGTAAGAAATAGAAAGAAATGGAGATAAAACCTGTACATTAATAGACTTTAAATAAATATAGCACCATTTTCTAAAGGAGAAGACTAAACTATAATATCCAGATATGCACACTTGGAAGATAAACCATAAAGAAACCAAAGAAAGAGATTACTACAAAATTTAGGACAGTGGTTACTTTCAGGGTAGAAAAGGCATGCTTCCATTAGGATGGGGCATATGGAGGAGTTTCTGGAGTGGCTGGAAGTTTTACTTATGAAGTTTTATTTATTTATTTATTTATTTATGAAGTTTTATGATCTGAGTTATAGTTAAAACAAGAGTGTTCACCTTATACTATTTCACTAATGTTTACATTTTTAATGTTTCTAGGTTATATTTTGTAATAAAAACTCTTTAAAACTTACATGATTTCTTTTTATTTACATGAATATGACCTAAGACACCTTTTCAAAAATTATTACATAATAGCAAGGGTAATGATGGTGAGCTCTTGGAGTCTCCTAGTGACCTCATGACAAACAAGATCAGGGTTGTTAAGAATCCTATCGTTTGGATTATCTCAGTGGTTTCCTAGTGTATGTAATTCAGGATTATCTGAATTTCTTTGTCCTGCGATTCCATGCAATTATTCAAGATATCATTGTGTTTTTCACTCAGGCAGCAGAAGGTACACATCTAGGATAAAACTACATAGCTACAGAGCTATGACAATTGAGGGGTTTCTGTATAGCCTTTTATAGTATAAAGTAGTTTCTTTGTTTTGCAGAGGCATTAGTCCCACATTGTGTTGTTTTTGTTTTGACCACTTTTCTTAAACAACTTTCAGAGATGTTATTTCCATACAATAAATCATATATATGAAGAGTACATTTCAAATGAGTCTGAGTATTGACAAGCGTATACTCCCACATAAACACTATTGTATTTAAGATATGAAACATATTCATTGCCCCCAGAAAGTCATGCCCTTTTGCAGCCATTACCCCACCAAACTTCATTCCAGGAAACCAGTAATCTGATTTCTATCACTATTGATAAGCTTTCCTGTTCAAGAATGTTGTCTAAATGGAATCATATTGCATGCATTCTTTTGTGCTCCGCTTTATCCATGTTATGGACTGAATCAATAGTTTGTTTTTTTTTTTATTGTTCAACTGTATGTGTTTAGTTATCTATTGCTGCATAACAAATAGCCCTAATATTTATTGGCTTACAACAACAAGCAATTATTATCTCACAGTTTCTGTGAGCCAAGAAATGGGCACAGATTAACTGGGTGGCTCTCCCATAAGGTCATACGCAAGATTGCAATCAAGATGTTGACCTGACTGCAATATCAGCTTAAGTCTCAACTAAAAGAGGGTCGACTTTCTAATTTACAAGGTTATTGGCAGGATTTTTGTTTGTAGAAAGCTTCTAGACTGAGGGCCTCATTTCCTCTATGGCTGTCCACATGTTTATGGATTATTCCCAATAATAAGCTTTTATAAACAAAACTGCTATGAAAATTCACATACAAATATTTTTTGTGAAAGAAAATTTTCATTTATTGCGAATAAATACCTAAAAGTAGAATAGCTGAATTTTAAGAAAATACCAAATAGTTTTCCAGAATAGTTGAATTTTGGAAATTAATATATATAATTGTAAGAAAAATTTCCCACCAGCAAAATATGAGTTCCTCTTGCTCCATATTCTCCAAAATGCTTGGAATTTTTTTGTCTTTTTATTTTATTTTATTATTTTTTAAAATTTTAATTTGAGTGTAGTTAACATACAGTGTCATATATTAGTGTGAGGTGTATAATATAGTGATTCAACACCTCTATACATTACTCAGTGTTGATCAAGGGGAGTGTACTCTTAATTCCCATCATCAATTTCACCCATCTCCCCTGCCCCACCTGCCCTCTGGTAACAATCTGTTTGTTCTCTTAGTTAAGAATCTGTTTTTTTGGCTTGTCTCTTTATTTTTTTCCTTTGTTTTGTTTCTTAAATTCCACATATGAGTGAAATCATAAAGTATTTTTCTTTCTCTAACTTATTTCGTTTAGCGTTATACTCTCTAAATCTTTCCACATTGTTACAAATGACTAGATTTCATTATTTTTATACCTGAGTAATATTCTATTATATACATACATGTGTCCATCTATAGATGGACATGTGGGCTTCTTCCATAATTTGGCTATTGTAAATAATGATTCAATAAACATAGGGGTGCATACATTCTTTTGAATTAGTATTTTCATATTCTTTGGGTAAATACCCAGTAGTGGGATTATTGGATCATATGGTAGTTCTATTTTTTTTTTTTTTAAGAAACCTCCATATTGTCTTCCACAGTGTTTGCACCAGTTTGCAATTCCACCAATAGTGCAAAAGGGTTGCTTTTTCTCCACATCCTCACCAACACTTGTTGGTTTTTTTTTTGTGTTTCTGATTTTAGCCATTCTGATGGTGTGAGGTGATATCTCATTGTGGTTTTGATTTTCATTTCCCTGATAATCAATGATGTTGAGCATTTTTCATGTGTCTATTGGCCATCTGGATGTCTTCTTTGGAGTAATGCCTGTTCATATCTTCTGCCCATTTTCCAATTGAATTATTTGTTTTAGTGGTGTTGAGTTGTGTAAGTTCTTTATATATTTTGGATACTAATGCTATATCAGATATGTTATTTGCAAATATCTTCTCCAATTCAGTAGGTTGTCTTTTAGTTTTGTTGGTTGTTTCCTTTGCTGTTCAGAAGCTTTTTATTTTGATGTAGTCCCAAAAGTTTATTTTGATTTTGTTTCCCTTGCCTGAGGAGACACATCTAGAAAAATGTTGCTGTGGCTGATGTCAGAGAAATTACTGCCTGTGCTCTTCTCTGGGTATTTGTGATTTCGAGTCTCACATCTAGGTCTTTAATCCATTTTGAGTTTATTTTTGTGTATGGTGTAAGAAAATGCAGTTTTATTCTTTTGCATATAGCTATACAGTTTTCCCATCACCATTTGTTGAAGAGACTGCCCTTTTCTTATTACATATTCTTTCCTTCTTTGTTGAAGATTAATTGATCATATAATCATGGGGTTATTTCTGGAATGTCTATTTTATTCCATTGATCTGTGTGTCCATTTTTGTGCCAGTAACATACTGTTTTGATTACTACATATTTGTAGTATAACTTGAAATCTAGAATTGTGTACCCCCACCTTTGTTTTTTTTTTTTCTTTTTCAAGATTGCTTAGCTATTTGGGATCTTTTGTAGTGCCATACAAATTTTAGGAATGTTTATTCTGCTTCTGTGAAGTATGTTGTTGACATTTGATAAAGATTGCAGAAATCTGAAGATTGTTTTGGGTAGTGTGAACATTTTTGCAATATTTGTGTTTCCGATCCATGAGCCAGGAATATTTTTCCATTTGTGTTGTCTTCAATTTCTTTCATCAATATTTTATAGTTATTTTGACATTATTAGCCTCTGTAATTGTAATCATTCTGTTAGATGTGTAATGGTATCTTAATATGGTTTTATTTTGTATTTCCGTAGGGTCTTACAATGCTGAGCATTTTTTCAGGTTCTTATTGTCAGTGTACATATCTACTTTTGTGAAATTTGTATCTAAATATTTTGCCCATATTATTGGTTGTTTGTCTTATACTTTTGAGATTTAGGACTTATTTATATACGTTTTAAATACAAACTAGTTGTCAACTATAAGCATTGAAACTATTTAACCTAGTCGTTAGCTTGTCATTTAATTTCTTAGTGATGTCTTTCAAGAATCAGAAGTTTTTAATTTTGTTGAAGTTCTATTGTGCAGCTGCTTTTTAAAATGATCTGTGCCCTTTTTTGTCTAACCCAAGACATCTTTGCCTATCCCAAGGCTTCAAAGACTTTCTGCTATGTTTATTTTAGAAGTTTCATACTTTTGGGTTTCATATTAGTGTGTATGATCCATTTCAAGTTACTTTTTGTGCATGATGTCAAGTGAATATCAATGATAACCTGTGAGATATCTTGGCACCTTTGTTGAAAACCAATTGACCATATATGTTTGGGTCTATTTCTGGACTATGCATTCTGTTCCATGGATCTATTCAATTCTGCACCCCACCATCACTGCCTTTGTCACTGCAGCTATATCATAACATAAAAATTTTGAGTCTTCCAGATTGTTTTTCATTTTTACAATTTTTTTTAGCTATTATAAAACCGTATAAATTTTGGAGACATCTTGTCAGTTTGTACAAAGATGGTTTCTTGGATTTTGATTGTGACTGTATTGACTATGTAGATCAGTTGGAAAGGAAGGTTAACATCTTAAAAATATTCAGTCTTCCCATTCATGACCATGATATATCTCTACATTTATTTATTTAGACTTTTTTTTCATTTCTCTCAATTGTGTTTTGTATTTTTTTTAAAGTTTATTTATTTATTTTGAGAGACAGAGTAAGAGAGAGCACACATGCATGTGAGCTTGGGAGGGGGTAAAGAGAGAGAGAGAAAGAGAGAGTGGTGGAGAGAGAATCCACACTGTCAGCACAGGGCCCAATGTGGGGTTCGATCTCATGAACTGTGAGATCATGACCTGAGCTGAAATCAAGAGTTGGATGTTTAACTCACTGAGCCACCCAGGCACCCCACTCATCACCTATTTAGCCCATCCCCCCACCTCCCCTCAGCAGCCTGTTTGTTGTCTACATTTAAGAATCTCTTGTGGTTTGCCTCTCTCTGTTTTTATCTTATTTTATTTTTCCTTCCCTTCTCCAATGTTGATCTGTTTTGTTTCTTCAAGTCCACATATGAGTGAAATTATATATTTGTCTTTCTCTGACTGACTTATTTTGCTTACCATAATATACTCTAGTTCTATTCATGTTGTTACAAATGGCAAGATTTCATTCCTTTTGATTGCCAAGTAATATCCCACTGTATATATATATACCATATCTTCTTTATCCATTCATCATACAATGGACATTTGGGCACTTTCCATATAATTTGGCTATTGGTGATAGTGCTGGTATAAACATGGGGGTGCATGTGCCTCTTCTAATCAGAATTTTGTATCCTTTAGATAAATACTTAGTATTGCAATTGCTAGGTCCTAGGGTAGTTCTATTTTTAACTTTTTGAGGAAACTCCTTATTTTTTTCCAGAGTGGCTGCACCAGTGTGCATTCCCACCAACAATGCAAATGGGTTCCCGTCTCTGTGCTTCCTTGCCAACATCTATTGTTTCCTGAGTTGTTAATTTTAGCCATTCTGAAAGGCACGAGGTGGTATCTCATTGTGTTTTGATTTGTATTTCCCTGATGATGAGTGATGTTGAGCATCTTCTCATTTGTCTGTTAGCCATATGGATGTCTTCTTTGAAGAAGTGCCTATTCATGTCTTCTGCCCTTAAACTGGCTTGTTTTTTGGGTGTTAAGTTTAAGTTCTTTATAGATTTTTGATACTAACCCTTTAACAGATATGTTGTTTGCAAATATCTTCTCCCATCCTGTTGGTTGTCTTTTGTTTTGTTGATTGTTTCCTAGACTGTGAAGAAGCTTTTTATTTTGATGAGGTCCCAATAGGTCATTTTTGCTTTTGTTTCCCTTGCCTCAGGAGACATGTTTAGTAAGAAGTTGTTGCAGCTGAGGTCAAAGTGATTGCTGTCTGTTTTCTCCTATAGGATTTTGATACTTTCCTGTCTTATATTTAGGTCTTTCATCTATTTTGAACTTATTTTTGTGTATGGTATAAGAAAGTGGTCTAGTTTCATTCTTCTACATGTTGCTGTCCAGTTTTCCCAACACCAGTTGAAAAGACTGTCTTTTTTCCATTGGATACTCTTTCCTGCTTTGTCAAAGATTAATTGGCCATACAAGTATAGGTCCATTTCTGGGTTCTCTATTCTGTTCCATTGATCTATGTGTCTGTTTTTGTGCCAGTACCATACTGTCTTGATAATTACAGCTTTGTAATACAGCTTGAAGTCTGGAATTGTGATGTCTCCATCTTTTTTGTTTGTTTGTTTTTTCCAGGTTACTTTGGCTATTCAAGACCTTTTCTGGTTCCATACAAATTTTGTAATTGTTTTTTCTAGCTCTGTGAAGAATGCTGGTGTTATTTTGATAGGGATTGCATTGAATGTGGAGGCTGCTTTGGGTAGTATAGATATTTTAACAATATTTGTTCTTCCAATCCATGAACATATAATTTTTTTTTATTTTTTTTGTGTCTTCTTCAATTTTTTTCACAAGCATTCTATAGTTTAAACTATGATAATTTTCAATTGACAGTCAATTTGTTTTTATTCTCACCCACTCTTTTCCTTCTGTATTATTTTGAAACAAATTTCAGGGCAACATATAATCCCATGTGTTGACATTTGATTTTTAGAAGATAAACTTTTTAAACTTAATTAAAATATTACTATTATTCTAAAATAATAATTCCTTAATATTAAAAATCTATTCAGTGTTGAAGTTTTCATTTGTCCCCAAAAATATCATGTTTAAAAAAATTTACATTTGTCTGAAAGAAGTTCCAACAACACTTTATTGATATGTCTTTTAGATCTCTTAATCCAAAGCTTTCCTCATTCATTGGTTTATTAAATTTATTTTCATTGGTAATAAACATAAACACATAATATAACATTTACCACTTTAACCATATTTATGTGTACATTTCAGCGGCATTAAATATATTCACAGGGTTGTGCAAACACCACCATCATCCATCTCCAGACGTTTTCATCTCCCCACACTGAAACTGTGTACCCATTAAACAAAAAACTCCTCATTCCTCCCTTCCCTCAGCTCCTGGCAACCATGATTATATTATCTGCCTCTATGAATTTGCCTATTCTAGGTACCTCACACAAGTGGAAACATACAATATTTGCCTTTTTGTTCCTGACTTATTTCACTTAGCATAATGTCTTCGAGGTTCATCTATGTCATAGTATGTGTCAGAATTTCATTTTTATTTTATTTTTAAAGACTGAATAACATCCTATTGTATGTATATACCATATTCGTTTATCCATTCATTTGTGGATGGACATTTCATGTTCTGAAATCTATTTTGTTGATGTTAATCTAATCATTCCCACTTTCTTATGATTAGTGTTTCCATACTATTTCTTTTTCAATTCTTTTGCTATCAACCCATCTGTGTCTTTATATCTAAAGTGTATGGCTCATAGAAAGTACATAAGTTGTTAGGATTTGTATCCAATCCATCAATTTCTCATTTTTACTTGGAGTGTTTAAACAATAGTTGCTTTAATTATTACTATGATTGGGTTTAAACCTAATGCCTTGCTATTTGTTTCTATAAATCCATTTCTCACTGTTCTTTTTTATCCTCTTTCCTTGTTTTTAAAAAACGTAATTGAAACTTTTTTACTATTCTGTTTTATTTCCACTTTTGGCTTATTAGCTATAACCCTTGGCTTTAATTTTAGTGCTTGCTCTAGAGTTTATTTACATTATGCATCATTAAATTATTAGTTTATTATCAACTAATACTATACCAATTCATGTAAGAACTATACAAATAGTACCCATCCATTTTCCACCCCTGCCCTTATTTACCTTGTATCTATGTTGTAAATTCCACGATACACTGTTATTTTTCTTTTGTATAGTCTATTATCTTTAAAATTGCTTAAATGGAAAAGGGAGTTAAGATGGTGGAGAAGTAGAGGGAAAGGTATTTTCCATGTCCCTCAAACGCAGCTGTATTGAGGTCAGATCACTTGGAACACCCAGGAAATTGATCTGCGGAGTGACAGAAGGAGCTCCATGGTTGGAGGGAGACAGCTTGGCAGGATAGAGGTGACTGTATGTGAATTGGAGGAGATAAGACAGGGTAGGCACAGAGGGGAGGGAACCCTTTTTATGCGGAGACAAAAGGGAGAGAAAGAGATGGCTTCAGTATCTAGTTAGCATAAGAAGAAACCTCTCGGGACCACAGACTAGGGAATGAGAAATACAGAGAGTACCAGTTTCTATTTTGTAAACAGCCTTAGGTGCCAAAACTCAGAAGTTTCAAAAGTGCACGACTTTCCTCTGACCAAAGCCAGAGCCCTGCACACGCACCTGCAGAGGAAGTAGCTGGCCGGCAGCGCTGTAACAATCTCCTCAGGGGTGCACTGGAAGAGAATAGTCCCCTTCCTCGAATACTGTGGGAAGAGGGTTCGTTGACTCCCCAAGGACAAAAGACCTTGCAAGCACCAGCCAAAGGCCTTTTATCGGCAGGGCTGAGTGGCACTACACCAGAACAGGGTCTGCATGGTAGAAGGTCCTTTAAGACATCAGGTTTTGAATCCCAAGTGCCTAGGAGGGGAAAGAGTACTGTCGAGCAGAGCAAGCTGACCGCCCTCATTATTCTGTGAGAGCTGCCTAAACAGTGTGGTTTAAGACACCCAGTCTGGGGAAGAGAGATTGGGGCATCACCATTTTTATTCCCAACACCAACAAGGTGAGACTTCTGAAAGCATCACAGAAGCTCCCAGTGGAGGTGGGACTCCCTTACACTAAACCCCGCCTCTCCCTGCCTGGCAACTGTTTATCTACTGGAGGAAGACTGACACTGAGCCAACACAGACAGACTCTTCCAGACCAGAACGGCCCCCCCCCCCCCGCCCCGTCCCAGGCACCAACAGACACCTGTTTTTTGTTTTTGTATGTCTGTCTGTTCTCTTCTCTTTTTCCTTTCTACCTTTTTCTTCTTTTCTTTTGGAATCAAGCTCCTAGTTTCTGATTTGTTTTTGGTCAATTCTTTTATATGTATAATACAATGTATACATATAATAAATATAGATTTTTTTATTTTCTATACTATACATAGAATAAAATTCTTTATATATAATTCTATATATATATACATAAATCGTACACAATTGTATAAATTGTGTAAAATTGTATAAATTGTATACAATTTATGTATATATATTTTTCAATTGTTTAATCATGCATTTTTACTCTATTCTTTTTACACCTTTTCTTCATCTTCTTCCTTTTTATTTTCCTTTCTCTCTCTCTCTGGATTTAGCCATATGGTTTTTTTGTTTGTTTGTTTGTTTGTTTTGTTTTGTTTTAATTCTCTGCTTGGTCTTCTTTTCTCTCCTTTCATTTTTCTCCTTGTCTTCCCCGCACTTTCCTTTTATTTGAGGGTTACTTCAATGAACAAATCAAAGCACACCTGGTTGAAGGTCCAAACACTCCACCACCCCAAAAAAGGAGGAGCTTTGCAAAAGACCAACCAGTGGGATATAGCAGCCAAACACAACAGAGTACATACAACACACACCAAAAACACTTCTTGAAGTGCCAGGCCCTGGACAGTGTATGACCCCTTTTTAATATACTAGTACTCACAGGTGCAGGACACCTAACAAGCTATTAAAACATGCAAAAGATAGAAACAGCCAAAATGAAGAAAAGGAAGAATTCTCCCAGGAAGAAAATTCAGGAAAAAATGACAGCCAGAAACTTGCTCAAAACAGATATAAACAATACATCTGAACAAGAATTTATAATTACAGTCATAAGGCTAATTGCTGGGCTTGAAAAAACCATAGAGGACAGAAAAGAATGTATTGTTGAAAAGATCAAAGACCTAGTAACTAGTCACAGTGAATTAAGAAATGCTATAAATGAGATGCAGAATAAACTAGATGCAATGGCAAAGAGGATGGAAGAAGGAGAGGAGAGAATAGGTGAAATAGAAGATAAAATTATAAAAAATGATGAAGCCGAAAAAAGAGGTAAAAGAAATTACTAGCTCATGAGGGGGAGAATTAGAGAGCTAAGTGATTCCATGAAACAAAACAATATCGGTATCATAGGAATTCCAGAAGAAGAAGAATGAAAGAAAGAAAAGGACAGAAGGTTTATTTGGACAAATTATAGCTGAAAACTTCCCAAATTTGGGGAAGGAAACAGGCATCCAAGTCCAAGAGGCACAGAGAACTCCTTTCAAAATCAACAAATACAGCTCAACACCATGATATATTATAGTGAAACTGGTAAAATACAAAGATAAAGAGAGAATTCTAAAAGCAGCTAGAGACAAATGGTCCTTAACCTGTAAAGGTAGACACATAAAGATAGTAGCATACCTGTGTACTAAAACTTGGCAGACCAGAAAGGAATAGCAGGAAGTATACAATGTGCTGAACAGGAAAACCGTGCAGCCAAGAATCCTTTATCCAGCAAGGCTGTCATTCAGAATAGAAAGAGATATAAAGGCTTTCCCAGACAAACACTAAAGGATATCATAACCACTGAGGGGATCCTAAGGGGGACTGTGTAGTGGAAAGCAACAAAGACTACAAAGGACCAGAGATATCACCATGAACAGATATCGCCTACAGATAAATACAATGGCACAAAATCTATATCTTTCAATATTCAGTCTGAATGTAAATGGACTAAATGCATCAGTCAAAAGGCATAGAGTATCAGAATGGATAAAAAAATCCAAGATCCATCTATATGCTGCCTACAGGAGACTCAATTTAGACCCGAAGAAACCAGCAGATTGAAAGTGAAGGGATTGAGAACCATCTATCATACTAATGGATGTCAACAGAAAGCTGGAGTAGCCATACTTATATCAGACAAACTAGATTTTAAAACAAAGACAATAACAATAGATGGATAAAGGCATTATATCATGATTAGGGGGTCCATCCATCAAGAAGAGGTAACAATTATAAATATTTATGCTCCCAACATGAGGGCACCCAAATATATAAATCAATTAACCACAAACCTAAGTGAATGTATAAATAAAAATACCATAATTTTAAGGGAATGTAGTATTCCACTTACAACAATGAACAGATTGTCTAGGCAGAAAATCAATAAGTAAACAATGGCTTTGAATGACACATTGAACCAGATGGACTTGACAGATATATTCAAAACTTTTCATCCTACAACAGCAGAATACACATTCTTCTTGAGTGAACATGGAACATTCTCCAAAATAGATCATACACTGGGTCACAAAACAGCCCTCAACAGGTAAAAAAAAAATTTAGATCATACCATGCATGTTTTCAAATTACACCATGAAACTCGAAATCAACCACAAGAAAAATTTTGGAAAGCCCCCAAATACAAAGAGGGTAAATAACATCCTACTAAAGAATGAATGGGTCAACCAGGAAATTAAAGAAGAAATTAAAAAAAAATATATGGAAGCAAATTAAAATGAAAATATGACAGTCAAAATGTTTTGGGATGTAGCAAAGGCAGTCCTAAGAGGAAAATACATTGCAATCAGGCCTATCTCAAGAAGCAAGAAAGGTCCCAAATATACAACCTAACTTTACACCTAAAGGAGCTAGAAAAGCAGCAGCAAAGAAAGCCCAAATACAGCAGAAGAGAAATAATAAAAATTGGAGCCAGAATAAATGATATACAATTCAAAAAAAAAAGAACAGATCATTGAATCTAAGAACTGTTTTTTTTAAATTTTTTTAATGTTTATTTATTTTTGAGAGAGAGAGACAGAGACAGAGTGTGAGCGGAGAAGGGGCAGAGATAGAGGGAGACACAGAACCTGAAGCAGGCCCCAGGCTGTCAGCCCAGAGCTTGACGCGGGGCTCGAACCCACGAACTGTGAGATCATGACCTGAGCTGAAGTCTGGCAGTTAACCGACTGAGCCACCCAGGCGCCCTAGAACTGTTTTTTGTTTTTTTTTTTTTTTTAAGAATAAACAAAATTGGTAATGCCTAGCCAGAATCCTCAAAAAGAAAAGAGAGATGACCCAAACAGACAAAATCACAAATGAAAGAGGAGAGATCACAATCAACACCACAGAAAGAGAATTATAAGAGAATACTATGAAGAATTATATGCGAACAAACTGGACAATCTGGAAGAAATGGACAAATTCCTAGGCACTCAAACACTACCAAAAGTCAAATGGGGAGACTTAAATGCAGAGAACAAACTGAGGGTGGATAAGGGTGTGGGGGAGAGGAGAAAATGGGTGATGGGCATTGAGGAGGGCACTTGTTGGGATGAGCACTGGGTGTTGTATGGAAGCCAATTTGACAATAAATTATATTCATAAAAAATAATAAATAAAATGGTTAATTCTATGTTCCATGAATATAACCTCAATAAAAAAATAAAATTTAAATTAAAAAAAAGAATATTTGAACAGACCCAAAACCAGAGAGGAAATTGAATCGGTTATCAAAAATCTCCCAACAAATAAGAGTCCTGGGCCAGATGGCTTTCCAAGGGAATTCTATCAGACATATATTTTATTTTACTTTTGGAAAATTATATTTTTATTATTTTAATTTTCTTAAATATAATTTTTGTCCAATTGGCTAGCATACAGTATGTAAAGTGTGCTCTTGGTTTTGGGGTAGATTCTTGTGGTTCATCAGATACATACAATACCCAGTGCTCATCCCAACAAGTGCCCTCCTCAATGCCCATCAGCCATTTTCCACTCTCTCCCATTCCCTCATCAATCTGCAGTTTGTTCTCTGTATTTAAGAGTCTCTTATGGTTTGCCTCCCTCCCTCTCTGTTTGTATCTATTTTTTTCCCTTCTCTTCCCCCATGCTCTTCTGTTAAGTTTCTCAGGATCCACATATGAGTGAAAATATATGACATCTGTCTTTCTCTGACTGAGTTATTTCACTCAGCATAACACCTCCCAGTTCCATCCACTTTGCTGCAAATGGCATGATTTCATACTTTCTCATTGCCAAGTAGTATTCCATTGTATATATAAACCACATCTTCTTTATCCATTCATCAGTTGATGAACATTTAGGCTCCTTCCATAATTTGGCTATAGTTGAAAACGCTGCTATAAACATTGGGGTACATATGCCCTTATGAATCAGCACTTCTGTATCCTTTGGATAAATTCCTAGCAGTGCTGCTGCTGGGTTGTATGGTAGTTCTATTTTTAATTTTTTGAGGAAACTCCACACTGTTTTCCAGAGTTGCTGCACCAGTATGCATTCCCACCAACAGTGCAAGAGAGTTTCCATTTCTCCACATCCTCACCAGCATCTGTTGTTTCCTGAATTGTTAATTTTAGCCACTCTGGTGTGAGGTAGTATTTCAGTGTGGTATTGGTTTGTATTTCCCTGATGATGAGTGATGTGGAGCATTTTTTCATGTGTCTGTTGACCATCTGGATGTCTTCTTTGGAAAAGTGTCTATTCATGTTTTCTGCCCATTTATTCACTGGATTATTTGTTTTTCGGGTGTGGAGTTTGGTAAGTTCTTTATAGATTTTGGATACTAAGCATTGATCGGATATGTCATTTGAAAATCGCTCTAACCATTCCTTTGGTTGCCTTTTAGTTTTGTTGATGGCTTCCTTTGCAGTGCAGAAGCTTTCTATATTGATGATGTCCCAATAGTTCATTTTTGTTTTAAATTCCCTTGCCTTTGGAAATATGTCGAGTAAGAAACTATTGCGGTTGAGGTTAAAGAGATTTTTGCCTGCTTTCTCTTCTAGGGTTTTGATGGTTTCCTGTCTCACATTTAGGTCTTTCATCCATTTTGAGTTTTTTTATGTATAATGAAAGAAAGTGATCTAGTTTCATTCTTTTGCATGTTGCTGTCCAGTTCTCCCAGCACTATTTGCTAAAGAGACTGTCTGTTTTCCATTGGATACTCTTTCCTGCTTTGTCAAAGATTAGTTGGCCATACACTTGTGGGTCCAATTCTGGGGTCTCTATTCTCTTCCATTGCTCTATGTGTCTGTTTTTATGCTAGTACCATACTGTCTTGATGATTACAGCTTTGTAGTAGAGGCTAAAATCTGGGATTGTGATGCTTCCCGCTTTGGTTTTCTTCTTCAATACTACTTTGGCTATTCAGGGTCTTTTGTGGTTCCATACAAATTCTAGGAGTGTTTGTTCTGGCTTTGAGAAGAAAGTTGGTGCAATTTTGATTGGGATTACATTGAATGTGTAGATTTCTTTGGGTAGTATTGACATTTTAACAACATTTATTCTTCCCATCCATGAGCATGGAAAGTTTTTCCATTTATTTGTGTCTTCTTCAATTTCCTTCATAAGCTTTCTACAGTTTTAAGCATGCATAACTTTTACATCCTTGGTTACATTTATTCCTAGGTATTTTATGGTTCTTGGTGCAATTGTGAATGGGATCAGTTTTTTTAATTTCTCTTTCTGTTGCTTCATTATTGGTGTATAGAAATGCAACCGATTTCTGTACATTGATTTTGTACCATGCAACTTTGGTGAATTCACATATCAGTGCTAGCAGCCTTTTTGTGGAGTCTTTTGGGTTTTCCATGTAGAGTATCATGTCATCGGAGAAAAGTGAAAGTTTGACTTTATCTTTGCCTATTTTGATACCTTTGATTTCATTTTGTTGCCTGATTGTTGAGGCTAGGATTTCTAACACTATGTTAAACAACAGTGGTGAGAGTGGACAGCCCTGTCATGATCTCAGGGGAAAACTCTCAGTTTTTCCCCATTGAAGATGATATTAGCTGTGTACTCTGATATATGGCTTTTATGATGTTTAGGTATGTTTCTTCTATCCCCACTTTCTTGAGGGTTTTTATTAAGAAATGATTCTGTATTTTGTCAAATGCTTTTTCTTCATCTATTGACAGAATCATATGGTTCTTTCCTTTCTTTTATTAATATGATGTATCACACTGATTGATTTGTGAATATTGAAGCAGCCCTGCAGCCCAGGAATGAATCCCACCTGATCATGGTGAACAATTATTTTTACATGCTGTTGACTTCGATTTGCTAGTATCTTGGTGAGAATTTTGCATCCATGTCCATACAGGGATATCGGCCTATAATTCTCCTTTTTAGTGCAGTCTCTGTATGGTTTGGGAATCAAGGTAATGCTGGCTTCATAGAATGAGTCTCAGAGTTTTCCTTCCAATTCTATTTTTTGGAACAGCTTGAGAGGGATAGGTATTAACTCTGCTTTAAATGTCTGGTAGAATTTCCCAGGGAAGCCATCTGGTCCAGGACTCTTATTTGTTCGGAGATTTTTGATAACTGATTCAATTTCTTCACTAGCTATTGGTCTGTTCAAATTTTCTTTTTCTTCCTGTTTGTGTTTTGGTAGTGTGGGGTGTCTAAGAATCAGGTATTTATTTATTTATTTATTTATTTATTTGTTTGTTTGTTTTTTAAGAATCAGGTATTTAAAGCTGAGTTCATACCTATTCTTCTCAAACCGTTCCAAAAAATAGAAACAGAAGGAAAACTTCCAAACTCATTCCGTGAAGCCAGCATTACCTTGCTTCTAGAACCAGACAAAGGCCCCATGAAAAAGGAGAACTCCAGGCCAATATCTGTGATTAACATGGATGCAAAAATTCTCAACAAGATACTCTCAAATCTAATTCAACAGTACATTAAAAGAATTACTTTCCATGATCAAGTGGGATTTATCCTGGGCTGCAGGGCTAGTTAAATATTTGCAAATAAATCAATGTGATACATCACATTAATAAAAGAAAGGATAAGAACTATATGACCCTGTCAACAGATGCAGAAAAAGCATTTGACAAAATACAGCATAATTTCTTAATAAAAACCATCAAGAAAGTCAGAATAGAAGGAACATACCTTACCATCATAAAAGCCATATATTAAAGCCTCACAGCTAATATCATCCATAATGGGGAAAGCTCTCAGTTTTTCAGAGATTAAGAGATCAGGAATGTGACAGGGATGTCCACTCTCACCAGTGTTGTTTAACGTAGTGTTGGAAGTCCTAGCCTCAACAATCAGACAACAAAACAAAATAAAAAGCATCCACTTTGGCAAAGAAGAAGTCAAACTATCACTCTTGAGATGATATGATACTCTATATGGAAAGCCCAAAGACTCTACCAAAAAACTGCTAGAGCTGATACATGAATTCAGCAACATCACAGGATATAAAGTCAATGTACAGAAATTGATTTGCATTTCTGTACACCAATAATGAAGCTACAGAAAGAGATATCAAGGAATTGATCCCATTACAACTGCATAAAAAACCATAAAATATTTAGGGATAAACCTGACCAAAGTGATAAAAGATTTGTATACTGAAAACTATAGAAAGGTTATGAAAGAAATTGAAGAAGACACAAAGAAATGGAAAAATATTCCACGCTCATGGATTGGAAGAACAAACATTGTTAAATTGTCAATACTACCCAAAGCAATCTATACATTCAATGCAATACTTATCAAAATAACACCAGCATCCTTCACAGAGCTAGAACAAATAATTCTAAAATTTGTATGGAACCACAAAAGACCCCTAATAGCCAACGTAATGCTCAGAAAGAAAACCAAAGCTGGAGACATCACAATCCCAGACTTCTTAACTTGTATTACAAAGCTGTAATCAACATGACAGTATGGTACTGGCAAAAAACAAAAAAACAAACAAAAAAACAAACAAACCCAAAACAGAAATGGACCAATAATTTTATGGCCAACTAATCTTCAACAAAAGAAGAAAGAGTATCCAATGGAAAAAAGGCAGTCTTTTTAGCAAATGGTACTGGAAAAACTTGGACAGCAACATGCAGAAGAATGAAACTGGACCACTTCCTTACACCATACACAAAAATAAGTTCAAAATGGATGAAAGACCTAAATGTGAGACAGGAAAATATCAAATCCTCCAGAAGAAAAAAGGCATCAACCTCTTTGACCTTGGCCGCAGCAACTTCTTATTTGACATGTCTCCGAAGGCAAGGGAAATAAAAGTAAAAATGAACTATTGCGACCTCACCAAGATAAAAAGCTTCTGTACAGCAAAGGGAACAATCAACAAAACTAACCATCAACTGATGGAATGGCAGAAGATATTTGCAAACGACATATTGGATAAAGGGTCAGTATTGAAAATCTATAAAGAACTTTCTAAACTCAACACCCAAAAAACCAATAATCCAGTGGAGAAATGGGCAGAAGTCATGAATAGACACTTCTCCAAAGAAGAGAATTGGCAAACAGACACATGAAAAGATGCTCAACATTGCTCGTCATCAGGAAAGTACAAATCAAAAAGACAATGAAAACACCTATCAGAGTGGTTAAAATTAACAATTCAGGAAACAACAGATGTTGGGAAGATGTGAATGGGGAACACTCTTGCATTGTTGGTGGGAATGCAAACGAATACAGTCACTAATGAAAACAGTGTAGAGGTTCCTCAAAAAATTAAAAATACAATTATCCTATGCCCCAGAAATTGCACTGCTAGGAATTTATCCAAAGGATACAAAAATGCTGATTTCAAAGGACACATACCCCCAATGTTTATAGCAATGCTACCAGCAATAGCCAAGTTATGGAAAGAGCCCAAATGTCCATTGTCTGATGAATGGATAAAGAAGATGTGGTACACACACACACACACACACACACACACACAATGGAATACTACTTGGCGATGAAAAAAATTAAATCTTCCTGTTTGCAGCAATGTGGATGGAACTGGAAGGTATTATGCTAAGTGAAATATGTCAGCCAGAGAAAGACAGATATCACATGATTTCACTCATGTGGAATTTGATAAACTTAACAGATGATCATAAAGGAAGGGAAGAAAAAATAAGATAAAAAAGAGAGAGGGAGGCAAACCACAAGAGACTCTTAAATACAGAGAACCAAATGAGGATTGATGGGGGTGGGGGACTGGGGGGCAGGTTAAATGGGTGATGGTAATTAAGGAGGGTACTTGTTAGGATGAGCACTGGGTATTATGTGTAAGTGACATATCACCTGATTCTATGCCTGAAGCCAAGACTACACTGTATGCTAACTTAAGAATAAAAAAATAAATAATAAAAAAAACAAAATTAAATGTAAAGATGATAAAAATAATAAAATAAAAAATGCTTTTAAATCCCCAAAATGCTCTTGTATATAACCACATGTATGTCATTTCCTGCATACCTCCTTCTATGTAGAGGTGCACTCCAGCAGGTGTCATTTTTCTTCCATGTCAGGAACTCATTTAATATTTCTTTCAGTAAAAGTCATAATGGCAAATACATTGACCTTTTGTTTGTTAGGAAAAGCCTTTATTCATCTTGATTTTTGAAGGATATTTTCAGTGGGTAAAAAATTCTCAGTGAACATTTTTTTTCTTTCAGTCCTTAAAAGATGTCATTCCATTGTCTTTTTTTCTTATAAATTCAGATGCTGTGTGGAGTCATTCTTAGATTTATACCTTTGTTTATAACATAACCTTTTTCTGTCACTGCTATTCAGATTTTCTCTTAGTAACTGCTTTTCAGGACTTTGATTATGATATACTATGATGTGGCATTCCTTTTTTAATGAAGATATAATTGACATGAAATATTATGTTCGTTCCAAATGTGCAACATAATGATTTGATATTGGTATATATTGCAAAATAATACCACAATAAGTCTAGTTAACATTCATCAACACATATAGTTACAATTGTTTCTTTGTTATGCCCATTTTTTTCCCTCCAACAACTTCCAACAAGTACGGGTGAATCATCTTACTCACAAAGTGCTAAAACCTCACTCACCAGCTCAGTGGGGAAACCGACCAATGAGGACGGGATACAATTCTTTTTTTTTTTTTTCCTTTGGATGAGAACTTTTAAGATCTACTCTCTTAGTAACTTTAAAATATACAATACAGGGGCAGCTGGGTGGCTCAGTTGGTTAAGTGACCGACTTCAGGTCAGGTCATGATCTCACAATTTGTGAGTTCAGGCCCCGCATAGGGCTCTGTGCTGACAGCTCAGATCCTGGAGCCTTCTTGGGATTCTATGTCTCTCTCTCTCTCTGCCCCATCCCTGCATGCACTCTGTCTCTGTCTCTGTCTCTCAAAAATGAATAAACATTAATTTTTTTTAAATATACAATACAGTGTTTTTCCATTTTAATAACTTATTTTATTTAACCCCATATATACAATATATGATCATTTCAACATATAATCAAAGTAGGAATGAGATGTTTACATTATTTTTTCCTACAATAAAGTATTTATAATTATTCTTTAAATTTTATTTATTTATTTTGAGAGACAGAGCACAATTGGGGAATAGGCAGAGAGAGAGGGAGATATGGTCCCAAGCAGGCCTTGTGCTATCAGTGCAAAGCCCAACATAGGGCTCCATCCCACAAACCATGAGATCATGACCTGAGTCAAAATCAAGAGTCAGACGCTTAACTGACTGAGCCACCCATGTGCCCCAGTTAATATTTTTTAAAGTTTATTTATTTATTCTGAGAGGGGGTGAAGGCCTCTAGGAGAGGGAAAGAGAGAAAATCCCAAACAGGCTCTGCAGAGTCAGCAGAGTTTAATGCAGGGCTCAATCTCACAACTGTGAGATCAAGACCTGAGCCAAAATCAAGAGTCTGATTCTTAATGGACTGAGCCACCTAGGCACCCCTACAATAGAGTATTATTAACTATAGTCACCATGCTGTACATTATATCCCTAGGACTTATTTATTTTATCACTGGAAGTTTGTACCTTTTTACCACCTTCACCCATTTTGCTCACACACCCCAACCACTGCATCTGGAAACCATCAATCTGTTCTCTGTATCTATGAGTTTGGTGTGTGTGTGTGTGTGTGTGTGTGTGTGTGTTTAATATTCCACATATAAGTAAGATCATACGGTATTTGCCTTTCTCTAACTTATTTCACATAGCATAATGCCTTTAAGGTCCATCCATGTTGTCACAAATGGCAGGATTTCTTTATTCTTTTATAGCTGAATAATATTCCATTGTGTATATATGCCACATTTTCTTTACTGATTCATCCATCAATGGACACTTTGTTTTTATGGCTTGGCTACTGTAAATAATGCTGCAATGAACATGGGAGTGATGTCACATTCTTTTTGTTTATCCTGCTGGAAGTTTATTGTGCTTCTTGGGTCTGTGATTTTATAACATTCAAAAAATTTAGAAATATATCAGGGGCACCTGGGTGGCTCAGTCGGTTAAGGCTCTGACTTCAGCTCAGGTAATGATTTTACGTTTTTTTGGTTTTGAGCCCTACATCGGGCTCTCTGTTGTCAGTGCAGAGCCTGCTTTGGACCCTCTGTCCCCCTCTTTCTCTGCCCCTACCCCACTTATTCTCTCAAAAATAAACATTTTGAAAAAAAGAAATATTTTATCTATTATATTTTTCAATATATTTTTTTTGTCACACACTATCTTCTTTGTCTGAATCATATTGCCAGTTATACTGCTTTATATTGATCCACAGGTCACTGAGGCTTTCTTCATTTTTTAAAAATGTTTATTTATTTTTGAGAGAGAGAGAGAGTGTGTGTGTGTGAGCAGGGGAGGTGCAGAGAGAGAGAGGGACAGTGGATCCAAAGCAGGCTCCACACTAACAGCAGAAAGCCTGATGTGGGTCTAGAACTCAGGAACAGCAAGATTATGACCTGAGTGACGTGTGATGCTCAACTGACTGAGCCACCCAGGCACCCCTCTCTTCATTTATTTTTTACTGTGATGCAGTTTCCATAGTTTCTATTATCATGTGTTCATTCACATTTTTTAAATAAAAAGTTTATTGGGATACAATTCATATATAATTTAATTCTGCAATTTAAACTGTATAAGTCAATGTTTTTTTAGTATGTGAACAGAATAGCGCAGGTATTACTACAATCAATGTTAGAACATTTTAATTACCTCTAAAGGAAGCCTACTTGAAGTAATTCCATATTTGTCCCCATACTCCCAAGCCTACACAACCACTAATCTAATTTCTATCTCTGTAGATTTGTCTATTCTGAACACTTCATACAAATGGAATCAGGCAAAATGTGATCTTTTCTGACAGTCTTATTTCATGTACTATATTGTTTTCAAGGTTCATTCATGTTGTAGCCTATATTAGTACTTAATGTATTTTATTGGCAAATAATATTCTATTGTATCAATCTACCACATTGTAATTATCCATTCATTAGTTGATGAACATTTGAGCTGTTTCCGTTTTGCCTATTTTGAATAAGGGTATTTATAAGCATTCATGCACAAATTTTTATGTGGACATATGTTTTCATTTCTCTGTGTACATACCTAGGAGTGAAATTGCTGGGTCATATTCTATATTTAACTTTTTGAGGAACTGCCAAAATGTCTTCTAAAACAGTTGCACCATTTTATATTCCCATCAGCAATGCATTAGTCCCAAATTTTCCACATCCTCATCAACATTGGTAATTATCATTTTAGTATAGTTATCCTAATGGGTATAAAGTGATATTTTATTGTGGTTTTGATTTGCATTTGCCTAATGGTTATAGTGATGTTGAACATCATTTCACGTGTTTGTCAGCCATATTTTTACCTTTTTGCTTATATGTCTATTCAGATCATTTGCTCATTTTTGATTAGGTTGTCTTTACATTACCCAGTATAATAGCTCTTTATATATGTTAGATACAAGCTCCTTGTCCGATATATGATTTAGAATTTTTTTCATATTCTGTTGAGTATGTTTTCATTTTCTTGATGATATCCTCTGAGGCATAAAAGTTTTAAATTTTGAAGATATCTGATTTATCTTTTATTTTTGTATGTGTGTGCTTTGGGTGTCATGTCTAAGAAACCATATCTAATCCAAGGTCACAAAGACTTATGCTTATGTTCTCTTCTAAGGGTTTTATGGGTTTTTTCTTACATTTAGGTCTGTGATTCATTTTGAGTTAATTTTTGTGTATGGTGAGAGGAGTTCAGCTTTATTCTGATGCATGTGGTTATCCTGGTCTCTCAGTACCCTTTGTTGAAAATTTGGTCTTTCCCCCATCAAATTATCTTGGTGCCATTCTAAAAAATCAAATGACAATGGAATATGGGTTTATTTCTGGAGTTTCAGTTGTATTCCATTGACTTGTATGTCTATCCTTTCCCTGTACCACACTGTTTTGATGATTATAGCGTTATAGTAAGATTTGAAATCAGGAAGTGTAATTCCTTCATCTTTATTCTTCTTTGACAAGACCGTGTTGGTTATTTTACATTCCTTGAAATTCCATATGTATTTGACAATCTACTGTTTCATTTCTTCAAAAAAGGTCATTAAACTTTTGAAAGGGATTGCATTGAATCTGTAGATCTCTTTGAGGAGTATTGCCATTTTAACAACTTAAGTCCTGGGGAGCCTGGGTGGCTCAGTCAGTTAAGCATCTGACTTGATTGTAGCTCAGGTCATGAACTCACATTTTATGGGTTTGAGCCCCACATGGATTCTTGGGATTCTCTCTCTCTCTCTGCCCCTCCCCAGTTTGCATGCACACTCTCTATCTCAAAATAAATAAATAAACTTTAAAAATTTTTAAGTCCTTAATTCATGAATATGGAATGTCTTTCATTTATTTAGGTATTTATTTTGTTTCAAAAAATCTTTGTAATTTTCAGAGTATAAGTTTTGCACTTTTTAAAAAATGTCTTCCTAAGTTTTTTATTCTTTTCTTTTGAGGTTATTTTTTATATTGTAAATAGAATTATTTCCATAATTTCCTTTTCAGATTGTTCATCATAGGTGTTTATAAACACTACTGGTTTTGTGTGTTGATTTCATACTCTGAAGTTTTGAATTCATTTATTAGTTCTGGTAACCTTCTTTTGGATTGTTTAGGATTTTCTATGTATAAGATCATGTTGCCTGCAAATAGAGACAGATTTACTTTTCCCTTTCCAATCTGGATCCTTTGGATTTCATGTTCTTGCCTAGTTGCCCTATCAGGAACCTCCAGTGCAATGCTGACTAGAGGTGGTGAAAGCATATATCTTTGTCTTGTTCCTGATCTTAGGGTAAAAGCATCCAATGTTTCACCACTAACTATAATGTTAGCTGTGGGTTTTTCTTATATGTCCATCAGGTTGAGGATGTTTCCTCTATTCCTAGATTTTTAGAGTTTTCTTTGCTATTATGAAGGGCTGTTGTATTTTTTAAAAATTTTGTTCAGTTCACTGAAATGAAATGGTGATATGGTGCTTGTTTCTTTTTTTTTAATTCTATTAATATGGTGTATACATATATTGAGTTTCCTGAGATTAACTCTGTTTGGTTGTGGCACATAATTGTTTATATTTGTTGCTAAATTCAGCTTGTTAGTATTTTATTGAGTGTATTTGCATCTATATCATAAGAGTTATTGATCTGTAGTTTTCTTGTGATGTCTTTTTCTAATTTGGGGATTAGGGTGATATTGGCCACCTAGAATGAGATGGGAAATGTCCTCTTCTTTTTTACTTTTTGGAAGAAGTGGTATTATTTCTTTTTAAGTGTTTGGTAAAATTCACTGGTAAGGTCATCTGAGGTTGTTTTTCTTTGCTTATTGGGAAATTTTTAAATTATTACTTCAATTTCTTTGCTTGTTATCAATCTATTCAAGTTTTCTAGTTCTTCTTAGGTTTGTTTTGGTAGTTTGTGTCTTTCTAGGAATTTGATCATTTCATCTGATTTGTTTAATTAACAGGCATGCAGATGTTTATAGCATTCTCTTACAATCTTTTCTAAAATTTCTGTAAAGGCAGTAGCAGTGGCTGCTCTTTCATTCCTGATTTTAGTATTTAGAATCTTCTTTTTTTTCTTAATGAGTCTAAAAGTCTGTCAATTTTGTTGTCCTTTTTCAATAAACAATTTTCGGTTTTGTTGAATTTCTCTAAATTTTTTCTCTTATGTATTTCATTAATTTCTGTTCTAATCCTTATTATCTCCTTCCTTCTAGTTCCTTTGGGTTTACTACACTCTTGTTTTTTCTCATTTCATAAGGTGGAAGACTATTGTTTTGAGATCTTTCTTTTTTTCAATGTATTTACTTGCAAATATAAATTTCACTTTAAGCACTACTTTACATGAATCCCGTAAGTTGTGGTATGATGTGTGTTAATTTTTATTTATGTCAAAGTATTTCCTAATTTCCTTGTGATTTCTTATGACATTCATTATTTCAAGTTGTGTTGTTTAATTTCTACATTTTTTTATTTTAGAAAGAGAGAGAGAAGGTGTGAGCAGGGGAGAGGGGCAGAGGGAGAGAAGAGAGAGGAGAGAGGAGGAGAAAGGTTCCATGCTCAGTGAGTATCTCAATGTGGGGTGTGATCTCACAACCCTGGGATCATGACCTGACCCGAAATCAAGAGTCAGATGCTCAACCAATTGAGCCATAAAGGCACCCTATTTCTGCATATTTTCAATTTACCAAATTTCTTTCCACTATTAATTTCTAATTTCACTCCATTGTGATCACAAACTGTACTTTGTATAGTGTTAGCCTTTTAAAAATTTTATTAAGGTGTTTTAATTGCTTAGCATTTGGCATATATGTAATTAGGTCCAGGTGGTAGGTTTCATCTTATTTAACTTTTGTCTACTTATTTTATTATTGAAAGTAGTATATTGAAATTTCTTACTATTGTTGTCTATTTATCACTTAAATTGGTCAGTTTTTGACTCATGCATGTATTTTTGAGGGTCTCTTATTAAGTGCATATACATATATAATTGATATATCTTCCTGATGGATTTATTTCTTTATCATTATAAAATCTGATTTTGGAAAATGTTTTGTTTTAAAGCTAGTTGTGTGATATTAGTATAGTCACCCCAGTTTTCTTGTGGTTGCTGTTTGCATGATTTTTCCATTCTTTTACTTTTAACTTATTTGTCCCTTTGAGTATAAATTTCTTCTGTAGACAGCATTTTCATGAATATTGCTTTTTATTTATTTTTTTAAAGTTTATTTCTTTTGAGAGAGTTCACAGGAGGGGCAGAGAGAGAAAGAGAATCCTAAGCAGGTTCTGCACTATTAGTGCAGAGCCTGAGGCAGGGCTTGAACTCAAGAACCATGAGATCATGACCTGAGCCAAAATCAAGAGTGAGTTGCTTAATCTACTGAACCACCCAAGCACCCCATGAATGTTGTTTTTTATACCCAGTTTTACAATCTCTAACCTAGATTGGATTGTTTACTCTATTTACATTTAATGTTATTATTGATAGAATTGTATTTACATCTGCCACATTCCTTTTTGTTTTATATACATCTCAAGTCTTTTTGTTATTCTTTTCCTACTTTACAGCTTCCTTTTTCATTAAGTTAAAATTTTTAGTGTAACATTTTTATTCCTTTGATATTTTTCACTATAGATTTTTATTTATTTTCTTAGTGGTTACTGTAGGTGCTATTATATACTCATCAAAATTTACTTCACATTTATATTAATTCCAGTGTAATACAGATATGTTACTTCACTATAACTCTATTCCTTCTTTTTTTGTACAATTATTGTTATACATCTTACACCTGTATATGTTAGGAAACCAAAAATGTATAGTTATAATTATTACTTAATATAATTTTATGCCTACTATGTAGAAACTGAGGAAAGAAAGGTGAACAAGTATGTCTGTAGAGTTTGCTATAGTGACATTCTTATTTTCCATTTCTTGTTGTCTTCAACTGTTCCTGTGGTTTCAAGTTACCACATGATATTGTTTACTTAACTTAATACAAGTGTCCTCCCACCTGCGTCATTTGTACTATTATTGTCAAATATACTACATTTCTATATGTAAATAAGACCAACAATAAAATTACTCAAGATTACTTTATACAATCACTTTAAAAGTCAGTTAAGATTTTTGAGAAGGGGAAGAAATGTGTTTTTATATAGTATTTTATAGTAATATAATTACTTTTACTGGTACTTTTTGCTTTTTGTGTGGATTTGAATTGCTGCCTGGACTAATTTGCTGTCAACTTGAAGGACTCTTTTTCATACTTCTTGTAAGGTGTATTTACAAGCAATGAATTCTCTCAGGTTTTGTTTCTCTGGGAATGTCTTTATTTCACTTTTATTATTTTTTCATAAGATAAATATTACACAACATAATTCGCCATTATAACCATTTTAAATTGTAGAATTCATTATCTTTTAGTACATTCACAGTGTTGTGCAGGTATCTATACTATCTAACTCCAGAATATTTCCATCATCCCAGAAGAAAACCCCAAGCCTTTTAAGCATTCTCTCTTCATTCTATTGTCTCCTAGTCCCTAGAAATCATTAATTTTCTTTCTGCCTCTATGAGTTTGCCTATTATGGATATTTTATATAAATGTAATAGTATAATATGTGGCCTTTTGTGCCTGGCTTGTAACTCATTTACTATTCTTTGCCTAGCCTCATGAAGTTCCACTTTATGTATGTGCAACTCAATATACAGCAACAGACCCAAGGGAAACTCTAAAAAAATTTTGGAGAATGATTTTTTGCACTAATCCCTCATTTCTGGTATTCTTCCCCACAAATTTCAGCCACTTTCACCTCCCAGAATTTCAACTCTTTCTTGTAAACTCAGGAAAGGAAACTTGCTCACCTTCCCTGTGCCACCATCCATAAGGTATCTTTCATCAAAACCCAAAGCAATCTTACAGCTCACCCTGATTGCTTTGCTTCTCTCAGGGACCACACCATTTGTGTTGCCAGTTGTCCAGAGTATGAAAACAATTGTAGTTGTTTGATATATTTGCCCAGTTATGTGGTTCTTCAAGATAGGAGGATATGCCCAATTCCAGTCTGCCCATAATTTTTGCCATTTGGTTTATTTTAGCATATTTTGTACAATTCTAGAACAGGTTGCTTATAGATTCCCTTCATCCCATGTGAAGTCCTACTGGAAAAGGAACCAGCAAGTCACCCATATGTCTACTTAACCCACAGCAAAGGTAGGAGTACAATGTATCTCTGTCTTCACCTTGCTATCTCTTTTGGATCAACCAGATTAAGCTGTGATCTAACTGAGGATTGTACACCAGTATTCCCTTTTCACACACCTCTGTCTTTATGTGATCCTTTTAGAAATACCACCTCTACTTGGTTTAAAAGAGGGAATAATCTATATTCTTTCTTTCATCCATGAAAAAGTTATAGAATTGACTTGCACCATGTGCCAACCCTGGAGTCAGAGCATCTTACTTAAAATTCTATATCCGTTATTTATTGTGTGACTTTGGGTAAGCAATTTAATCTCTGTACTTCTTAGTTTCCTATTAATAGTATTATAAATATTAATTTATAATAAGCATATGTAAAGTGATTACAAGAATTGCAGGTACATAAGTATTATGTAAGTGTGCAGTATCATTGGTGGCATTGTTATAATGAACAACACTGACCTCTCCACAAAGTCAATGGCTTCCACATTTCTTTATATCTTACCTTTACCTATCTCCTTGCACTGAGTTGGGGAGAGGGAAGGTTGGGGTGATTGTTGTGGGTAGTAGAGCTGGCTTAGAAATGCTTTTTGGTGGGGCGCCTGGGTGGCGCAGTCGGTTAAGCGTCCGACTTCAGCCAGGGTCACAATCTCGCGGTCTGGGAGTTCGAGCCCTGCGTCAGGCTCTGGGCTGATGGCTCAGATCCTGGAGCCTGTTTCAGATTCTGTGTCTCCCTCTCTCTCTGCCCCTCCCCCGTTCATGTTCTGTCTCTCTCTGTCCCAAAAATAAATAAATGTTGAAAAAAAAAAAGAAATGCTTTTTGGCAAGCTCTTATGAAGGTATCTGGTCCTAATTGTTGGAGTTTCTTTTTATGACACATAATGCCTCTTTGTCCTCACCTGTGAGTGCCATGAGTCAGTACTAAGGAAACAAGTCAAATCTAACTAAATATCTTACCTTGCTTGCATTGCATGCAGTTTCATACCAGCTTTTACTTAGAAATGGAGATATATTCCATGAGATGTTCAGAAAATCAACTAAAGATGTTCTTATCTAGTGAGATTGTTGGTGGATGAGATAAAATAATTCAGGGTAGTGATATGATCATATCTGTTGCTTGAAATCATTATTCTATTAGAAAGTAAAAAGCTGTAGGTCAAAGAGACCAGTAAATGTTGTGGATGTCCAGGAGTTTATGGCTGTTTTCATAAGGGGGTGGCACTAGAGCCAGAGTGAGAACTGGAAGGATTCCCAAAATCCTTACGAGGTAATCATTGAGACCTGTCATTTATTGGAGCACTTGGTATTTTTCAGTCATATACTAAATGGTTTATATAAATTATATCATTTAATTTTGACAACTTTATGAAGTATTAGCCTCATTTTATAGATGAGGCACAAGGAAGTTTTAATATCCAAGTTTTATATTCAAGGTTATACAGCAGGTAAGCAAATGCAATTAATTCAAAACCAGATCTGTTAAAAGATATGTTTCTTACAACAATGCTAAAATCTTCAGCATCTGGATCCTTCCAGCCATTTGAAAACCATGAGTCTAACCATCTGTATGAAAAGGTGTTCACAGAAGATTCAGGGACTCCCCACCCCACCAATTAATCTTATGCCTCTATCACAACTTACCATTTCTTAATAACTGTGACTATACTCCACTCTTTTTAAGACCTCTTTCTTTTAAGTATTTTCTGGAACTATTAACATCAATCTTGTTTGTGGCAACTTTGTATTCATAATGAGCTAAGGTCTTCCTTAAAAAAAAAAAAAAGCTTTAAGAACACATTCCTCTTTCTGTTGCATATATTTCAAATTAACATATCAACAACAAAGAATCCACTTAGATTAGTGCCAAAATCCTTAGCAACAAAAAATTCAGTGTGATAAGTGACTAAATGTGGCCAGTTTCTGTCACCTCATCTAATTCTCCAGTGTGGCTGAATGAGGTCTAAGAAAACATAAATAGGATGGCAATGTCTGGGACAAATGAAGATCTATTTGATTCTGAATAAGACTATTGAGGAAAGGTGGGATCTTTTGAATACAAGAAATAAAGAAAACTGCATAGTACAAACTGAGAGAGAGGGAATGATATTGAGATCAAACCAGTAAAGTTTTATGACTGATTTTTGAGCTCTGGAAATCTAAGGGCAAGGTGCTGTTGGATTATGGCCTTAGTAGTTCACCTAATGAAAGGGCCTCACATGCCGAGCTCCTCAGAAGGGTAGCATCCAGCTGCCCTGTATGTTTTAAACTTCCAAAAATGTGTCTGCCTGGAGGGTCTATATTTATCTTCTGACTCAGCAGCAGAAACAGGTGTCCTCGTTCTTTTTTCCCTCCTATCTTGACTCTTTTTCCAAATGTATTTATTGTTATTGTATTTTTGATTAATAAAAGAATACAATAAGTTGATGGAAAAAATGGAGAAGTAGGAAATTATCAGAATAAAAGTAAAAAACCGCCGTCTCAATCATTACTTTCTTTCCTAATTTACTCTACCCCCTACAATTTGGTTTTAAGAATTGAACAGAAAGGTATATGTGGCTATTAGTGACTGGTGGGGAGGTGGTCAAGGGAAAACTGCTACCTTTCTGTTGTAGTTTAGAAGAGGATGAGTAATCTCTCTCAACACAACCCTAAAAAGTAACAATGGTTAATACGACTCTAGGAAGCTGCAGCCCTTCTCTGGTAATCAGAGAAAGGCAAATTCCAACCATAGAGAGACGGGGCCACTATTGACCTCTGAAATTAGCAATGACAAAAATGAATGACAGGTCCTTGGTGTGGTGGGGAGGTGAGACACTGGTAAGTCGGTTCACTTCTGCAACACAGCTTGTGGGAGGGGAAAGTGGGGACCAGAGTTGGATGACATAATCCTCACGTGACCAGGAGCTGCCGCGAAGTCCTTATATTCACGGGCTTCTTTCTCCTCTGGGTCCCAGTTCCTTACTGTCCTGTAGGCGTTTGTGCTTGTGGCCAAGAGAAAGAGGACTTAAATTCCTTAAATCTCAGAAGGTTGGTTTGAGGGAACCGCTGGGACCCGTGGGGGTGGTAGTGGATGAATCCAGTGACTGGAATAAGTCCAGGCTCGCTTTTCCTCAAACCCTGCAAACTCGTTGGGATATTATTGTATTTTTTGAAAGGACAGGGTGGGGGAATAGGTGGAAGCTTCCTGAGAAACAGCCACAGACTTAGTGATAGTTTAGAAATAATCGGCTTCTCAGATTGGTAAGCTTTCTGTTTATCCTCCTCTTTCTCCACTTCCGTTGAGGAAATGAGTTGTGGACTGTTGTGTGGAGAAATGCTAGAATCCTGGGGTGGAGGCAGAAATTTAAACATAATTTGAAAACATTTTCTCCCATTCAATGCCTCCCTGAGGGCCATGGGAGGGGGCGGGGGTGCCAAGGAGACAGCCGCCTCGCAAGGACTAAGCCAGAGGTTGAGGGGTGGGGGGTGGGGACAGAGATCCAGAGGAAGGGATAAGAATAGGAGGGGAACCAGGAGGTAGGAAATTTTGGGCGACAATGGTTATGAAGATCCTGGACTCAAGATAATAACGAGTGTCTTGTCTCTGGGGCTGGTGGATCCACCGAGAGCTCCCTCCTCTCCTCCCCCTTCCTTTCTGTCTGCAGGTCCACGGGTCTGCGTTCACTGACATCTGGAGGCAAGAAAAAGAGGAGGAAACTATCCTTAATCCTCATAGGTCAGTGTCGGGGAGGCACTTAGCCCGGGGTCTCTGAGGGTGGTAGTTGGGAAGGGCAAGATCTGGGTAAAATTTGCAGCCTCACAGCTAAACTCTCGGTGCGTTCCCTTTCTCCCGCCGGTGGGAGAGGCCATTAGCCTTGTCTGCTGGGGAAATGGTGGGTTGCCGGGAGAGGGGGAAGGAGGAAGAGTGGTGGGGGGCGTGTGGGATAGGAAGGGGAGGCATCTCAAACTTCAAAGGGCTGGACCTGTGTGGCCCGAGTGGGAAATTAGGCGAGTAGGTTGTTCAAAGAGAAACTGACAAACCTGAATCAAAAGAAACGAGGCATTTTGCTCTATATTTTCTCCCCGGACTTAAGCTGGAAACATCATGCAAAAACCCTGTAAAGAAAATGAAGGAAAGCCCAAGTGCAGCGTGCCAAAGAGAGAGGAAGATCGCCCCTATGGAGAATTTGAACGTCAGCAAACAGAAGGGAATTTTAGGCAAAGGCTGCTTCAGTCTCTCGAGGAATTTAAAGAGGACATAAATTATAGGCATTTTAAGGATGAAGAAATGACAAGGGCGGGAGATGAGGTGGAAAGGTGTTTGGAAGAGATAAGGGGTCTGAGAAAGAAATTTAGGGCTCTGCATTCTAACCATAGGCATTCTCGGGACCGTCCTTATCCCATTTAATGCATTTCTCTGCTGAATTCAATTATTTTATGTTACTAATATTACCACCATTGGTTTCTTTTTGTCTGCATGTTCTTGCTAAATATTGCTGCCATTTTACTCCTATCCTTCAATGTTCCTTTGATTTGCATATGACTCCTGCTTCCAACATCTCATCTTTTGACCCAATTTCACTCATTTAATAAGGATGTTTCATTCATATGCATGGGAAGATGCTCACTGTATACTGTAAAGTGAAAATAATAAGTTGCCAAACAGTGTGTGTATGTGTATATATACACACATATATATACACATGCACACTTTATATGTACATTTATATATGACATAACGCAAAAGAAAAAGTTAGAATTATTATACACCGAAAGTTTAACAGTGAATTTCTGCGTGATATGTATTTTATTTCTTTTTTGCTTATCTGTGTCTTCTCATTTTCCAAAAAAAAAATGAATATATGTGCATGTGTGCGTGTATTATTTGTGTCACAAAGAACTAAAATAAACAGACACAATAAAAACTTGTCAATCACCTTTGAAGGGCAGTAAAACACTTAATCTCTTGATAAGAACTATAAAAAGAAATATAAACTTCAAATTACCTTTGGATCTCTTAGCCAGAGGAATAAAACTGGAATTATTACAGATATACTAGCTTAGACTCAGTCTTTTCATGGGGAAAATATTTGCTTCACAGAGCTGCTGTAAGGAAGAAATGAGGCAACTCTGAGCTGGGCCAGGTGGACTCATTCCCACCTGTGCATACAGAACCCCAACCCACTACAGAACATCAGTTATTGGAGGGAGGTCCCTGGCATGACTTACCTGTGCTCAGGAACAAGTTCACTAGTAGGCAGGGCATTGGGGGCTTCCATGCCAGTTATCTGCTGTTGAACCCCACTCCTCCCCTGGGTTCTGCCATGCCTGGTGGGCACTGCTACCTCTTCTGCTGGGTCCTTTACTCTCTGCTGGCCCTCACTGCTCCTGACACATTGGAGTGCATGGGTGCCAAATCCCACTCAATTTCCTGGAGTCCTTACTGGGTTGAACCTCCATTCTTTTCTGAAGCCTGTCTGCTATATAGTGACCCTTAACACAGGTGAGACTGCCCTGGGATTGCTTGAGCCACAGTGTCTTGCAGAGTTTTTAGCAAAACAGCCCCTTTTGTTTTTAATTCTAAGACCCTTCCTCTAACTAGGAGTCAGACATGATGAGGTCATTTGAGGAGTAGGACCAAGGTACAAGTTTGAATAAAAAAAGTGCTGTAGTCAGAGTTGCTGCCTTACCTCTAAACACTAAGGTTTTATCTTCCTTCTCTTGTGAGATGATCTCTCCATGAAGGCTCCTGGCAGGCCTGTCCTACTGGTTCAGAAGACTCTTGGAGGACATGTATAAATTGCAGAAAACAATGCAGGAAATAGATCTAAGAAACCAATCCTCATCTTTCTATCACTTCCCTTTCTGAAACATATGTAAAAATTATTTAAAAGACTAATATATATATGATATATATAATATATATAACATATATATAATATATATAACATATTATATATATACATATATAGAAATATATGTATATATACTTTTTAGTGTATATATGTACATTTATGTATGGTATATATTTTTAGTGCATGTGTAAGTGTATATATATATATATATATTTAGTCTTACAAAGGATGTATATGAACACACACACATATACACTTATATATATATGCATATATAAATGTATGTATACATATGTATACATATACACACTTAGGCATTATTTCTTAATTGGACTTCTTGAATTTTGCATCTCAATGTATTTCATTACATTCTTGATCAGTTACTTACATATAGTGGGCATTTAATAAATGTTTGCTTAATTAGAATCTAGTGTTCTTGGCCCAGTTTTACTTCTGATTGCATAAAATTGACAACAATCTATTTCTGTGCAAACTATAACTTTCGTTTTCAAATAGGACCTAACAGGAAAGGGATTATTTCCCAAATCAGTCTATAAAATTATTGTAACAGGGCACAACTGATGTCTCAAACAGATCTTTACATTATAATCATCTGGAGTGCTTACTCATGCTCTTACATACACTCTGAATCAGAATTTCTGCATTTGCCCCTGACCCTCCATTTTGGGTTTCCCATGAAATCATTGTCTCCATTATTGCTTCATAAACTCTCACTACAGACACTGTTTCAGCCAAGAGCAGTGCAGAACAGGTCTCCTTATAATCAAAGAGCCAAATGGTTTATATTTCATAATTAAGGGCTCCTGAAGGTCAAAATGGTGTTTATAATAGCCTGAAAATTGTGTATCCACCAAGTAAATCTATGTGAACACTAAACATTTATCCTTGGTAGGAGGAAAAAAAAAGAAAAAGAAAACAACAAATTGTTATCCACCTATGAAATAGGCAAATGTTTGTTTCCAATACTCAATTTTTTTCAAGATGTAGGGATTCTGATGCTCAATGAGAGAGGAAATTGCTGCATCCATAGTTTTTGCTTCTATTCACAATAAGTACCAAAAGGTGTACATTTTGCATATACCATGACTGAACAATTCAACTGTAGGAAAATAGTCATAGTGGTGAGCAAATGTTTAGCTATACACGTTTTTATTTAAAGATTTCACATATTTTCAAGGATTTTTTAAACCTAAGAATCAAGTACATGTACCGTCCAATCAAAAGGAAATGAACACAGACTCCTATTCACCAAGTACACAAAAATACATCCCACATGGATTAAAGATGAAAATGTAAAGAACAAGGAGCACCTGGGTTGCTCAGCCAGTGGAGCATGTGACTCTTCATCTGGGGTTTGTGAGTTTGAGCCCCACATTGTGTGTAGAGATTACTTAAAAATATTTTTTTTAAAAAAAGAAAGAAAATGTGAAGAATAAGAATAATATATTGCAATGCAAATTAACTAAAAATGTATAATCTTGTGATTGTCATTATCTTCTTAGTCATGAAAAAAATTCCAGAATTATGAAGGAAAAAATATAAAAGGTCCACATACAAGAAATAGGCTGTGAGAAAGTATTTTTAATACCATGACAGACAATGGGAAAATATCTCTATAACCCCAATAGATTTTTTCAAATGGAAAATAAAAAGGTAAACAAACCAATAAAAATATGTACATACCATATGATCCAGCACTTCCACTTCTTTGTATTACCATAGAGATATATGTACACACATGCACAGGAAAGCATAGATAGATGTTTATTTTGTCACTGTTTGTAAGTGCCAATATTATAGAAATAGCCTAGGTCATCAAAAGGGAAAGGTCAAATAAACAGTGGTCTATTTATGCCAAGAAAACTACACAGAAGTTAAAAAGAATGAGATTCTTATATTGAAGCATCTTCAGGAATATTGTTAAGTAAAGACATTACATACTTTCATGTTGTTATTGTCACAAATAATATTGTCACAAATAATGAATTACCTAGTCCATTTTAATATACTGCTTTAACCATACCTCCAATTTAAGTCTTCTCCTTACAATTAAACACTCACCAGTTTGATGGATATCCATCTAGAAATTAATGTATTTTTTTTAATTTTAATTAAATTTTACATTATGACTTTCAGGAGTTCTTAATTAGGAATCATAAGACATTATAAGGAGACTCCTTTTCCACAACTCGGCTGAAACAGGATATATGGTGAGTGTGCATATTAACATAGCTTTATAATTATTGTTTTATGCATTTGTCTTTTATGTTATATAAGAAAAAAAGAGGAGTTATAAACCAAATATGAAAAAAAACTATTTGCTTTTATATTTACCTGTGTAGTTACCTTTACTGTTGTTATTTCTTTATATGACTTTAAGTTACTTGTGTCTCTCTCTCAGCGTGAAAGTCTTATAGGAGTTTTCAGACGTCTGTAAACACAAATACAGATGAATCTATTTTCTATAGTATGAATGTAGCTTGCGTTGTTAAAATCATTCCCCTATTACTCAAAATTTAAGTTATTTCTATGCTTTGCCTACTAAAAATAATTCTGTCTGCAATGAACATGTTTGCACATATATTCAAATTATTGGTGCTTATATTTCTATAGAATGGTTTCTGGAAAGTAAAAATGTACATGATCCTTTACATTTTCCAGCCTCCCTTGCACATATGTTGGGGCCATCAAATGTAACATAAGACACTTCTAAGGCTTTTAAACAATTCAGAGTGATCTCTCCATCTCCTTTCAGTAACCTCGGAAACCATGTGTGCCATCTGGAACACATGACTGTGAGATGAATGCAGCCTGGATACCTGAATAATCAATGGAGCGAGCCATACAGGAGAACCAATAACTCTCATTAAACTATGACAAGAATGAGTAATAAACTGCTTTAAAAACCACTGAGATAGCCTAGTTCATCTTAATATATTGCTCTACCCACGCTTCCAATTTCAATCCCCTTCCCACAATTAAACACTGATCAGTTTGATGGATATCCATCTAGAAATTTATATATTTCTGTTTTGCATTTTATAAAGTTTATTTATTTATTTTGAAACAAAGAAAGAGCGTGCATGCATTTGAGTGGGGGATGGGCAGAGAGAGGAGAGAGAGAATCCCAAGCAGGCTCTGTGCTGTTAGCACAGAGTCCAACTGCAGGGCCAATTCCACAAACCCTGAGATCATGACCTGAGCTGAAACCCTGAGTCAGAGGATTAACTGACTAAGCCACCCAGGCATCCCCTGTTTTGCATTTTCATTAAATATTATAACATTACATCTACTGTCCTATTGTTTTTACTTAACAATATTCCTGGAGATGCTTCAATATAAGAATCTCATTTTTTAAATTACTGTGTAGTTTTCTTAGTATAGATAGACCACAGTTTATTTGACCTTTTCCTTTTGGTGACTTAAGCTATTTCTAGTATTTTGGTTCTTGGAAGCAATGCCATAAAAAGCATCTATTTATGCTTTCCTGTGCACATATGTGTATATATCTCTATGATAATATAAAGCAGTGAAAGTGCTGGATCATATGGTATGTGCGTATTTTACTGGTTTGTTTACCTACCAGAATGTATACCATAAACATATCCATCACCTCCAAAGTCTTGATGAGTATTGATCCAAAAATCCTCAAAGAAATACTAACAAACTAAGCCAGCAGAATATTAAAATATTTACTTCATGAAGAATTGAGGTTAACCCACGAAATTCAAGGGTGATTCAACATATGAAAATAAATTAATGTAATATATATTAAATTAATATAAGAAAGGAAAACATATTATTGTATCAATTGATACAAAAAAGAAGCATTTAGCAAACTCCAATACCCTTTCATGATAAAAACAGTCCATAAACTAGGAACATAAGCAGACTGTGTCAACATAATAAAGGGAATTTATGAAAAATTCAATGCTAGCTTATATTCAATAGTGAAATATTGAAAGTTTTCCATGTAAGATCGCAAATAAGTCAAGGATGTTTGCTTTCACAAGTTTTGTACTGGAAGTCCCAGCCAGAGAAATTAAGCAAGAAAAACATAATTGAATCCAAACTGGAAATAAAGAAGCAGAAATTATATTTGTCAATGGCATGGTCTTATATATAGAATATCCCAGGGGTGCCTGGGTGGCTAGGTCGGCTAAGCACCCTCCTTCAGCTTAGGCCATGATCTCAATGTTTGTGAGTTTGAGCCCTGCGTTGGGCTCTGTGCTGACAGCTCAGAGCCTGGAGCCTGCTTTGGATTTTCGGTCTCCTTCTCTCTCTACCCCTCCCCCACTTGTGCTCTGTCACTCTCTGTCTCTCAAAAATAAATAAACGTAAAACTTTCAAAAAAATCCAAATAATATGCAAGAAGGCTACCGGGACTCATAAATGAATGTGGTAAATTGCAGGATACAAGATCAGCCATCCAAAATTGGTTGTATTTCTATACACTAGCAATGAGCAATCCAACAATGAAATTACAAAACCAATTCTATGTACAAAAGCATGAAACATAATAAATACTCATAAATAAATTTAACCAACGTATCTCAAGATTTGTACACTGAAAAATGACAAAATTGATAAAAGTAATTAAGTAAGTCCTAAATAAATGGAAAGATGCCACATGTTCATGGATTGGAAGATTCAGTATTTGTTAAGATGGTAATAATTCCCAGAGCAATCAAAAAATTCAATGCAATCCCTATCAAAATAAGAAAAGTCTATTTTCCAGAAATGGAAAAGATGAGAATAAAATTCATATGGAATTGCAAGAAATCCCAAATAGACCCGAAAAAATCTCAAAAAAAGGTAGGAAGACTCATACTTTCTTATTTTAATACCCTGCAGGGGCACCTGGGTGGCTCAGTCAGTTAAGTGTTCGACCCTTGGTATTCGCTCAGGTCATGATTTCATGGTTCATGAGTTTGAGCCCCACTGTCAGCACAGAGCCTGCTTGGGATTCTCTCCCTGCATCTCTGCCCCTCCCTTGCTTGTTCTCTCTCTCTCTCAAAACTAAATTTAATAAAAAATAAAAAATAACACCCTACAAATTTAGACTCATCAAAACAGTGTACTACTGGCATAAGGATAGACATTTAGATCAATGGAATAGAACTGAGAGTCCAGAAATAAGCCCATACATCCATCGTCAATTAATTTTGGACAAGGGCAACAAGTCCATTCAATGGGAGAAAGAAACAACAGTGATGAGACAAATGAATACCCATATGCACAAGAATGAGATTAGACTTACCTCATGTTATCTCAAAAATAAACTCAAAATGGATTAAAGACAAATATAAGAGCTAAAACCATAAAATGTTTGGAAGAAGACTAGGAATAAATCTTCATGACCTTGTATTTGGCAATGGATTCTTAAAAATGACACCTAAAGCATCAAACACACACACACACACACACACACACACACACACACACACACACAGTAGATAAATTAATTGGACTTCATCAAGATTAAAAACCTAATGCACCAGATGACACTTTCAAGGAAGTGAAAAAACATCCTCCAAAATGGGAGAAATGTTCATAAATCATGTATCTGATAAGGGTCTAGTATCCAAAATATATAATGAGCTACAATTCAACAACAAAAAGACAAACAACCCAATTAAAAAATCAGCAAAGAACTTTAATAGACTTTTCCCCCAAAAAAGATACACAGCTCAAAGTAACACAGAAATATGTTCAAAATTATTAGTCATTAGGTAAATGCAAATCAAAGCCACAGTGAGATTCCTCTTTAAACTCACTAAGATGGCTCTAATCCATTAAAATAAAAATAATGTGTTGGTGAGGACATGGAGAAATTGTAACCCTTATGAATTGCTGGTGGGAATGTAAAATGGCACAGTCTCTGTAGAAAACAATTTGGCAGTTTTTAAAGTTAAACATAGAATTACTTGATGACCCAATAATTTCATTCCTAGGCATGAACCCCAAAGAATTTAAAATAGGTTTTCAAATAATGTGTATACACAAATGTTTATAGAAGCACTATTAACAACAGCCTGAAGGTGGAAACAACCCAAATGTCCATTAACTGATGAGCTGATAAACAAAATGTAGTACATTCATAAAATGGAATACTATTCAGCCCTAAAAAAAGGAATGAAGTACTGATAACTTGCTATTTTCAAGTTACATTTTCAAGGTACATTTTTCAAGGAGTGAACCTTGAAAAAATTATGCTAAGTGAAAGAAACCAAACGTGAAAGGTCACCTATTGGATGATTCTATATATGTCAAATGTCAGAATATGTAAATCCAATAAAGACAAAAAAACAAATTAGTGGTTTCCAGGGCTGGGAAAGGGCAGAAGAGGGAGTAACTGTTTAATTGGTAAAGGGAAAACTTTGGGGGGTAATAAAAACGTTTTAGAACCAGATAGAAGTGAACAATGTGAATATAGTAAATTCCACTTAAAATAGTTCATTTTATTTTATGTGAATTTCTCCTCAATACAAAATTAAACATATTTTAATTATTATAAATATTTCCAAATTTTTCTCCTAAGAGGTTGTAACCAATTAACAGTTGCATCAAAAATGCATGAGAGTCTCTGCTCCTCCTCACCATCACCAGGACTGTGTTAAAAACTTTTTTGATCTCTAGTCTTTCAGACTAACTCAGCTCATGAAGACTGGCCCTTTCTCTAAACTTTTTTTTGTTCTTTACCTTTTAGTCCACAATCATCCTCTAAATATGTTCGTGTTAAAGGGTTTTAACCTACCTTGCCAAAACATCATTTCCTACAGGTCAGTTTTATCCTCTTAAACCTAGCTCAGCACTAGAAAAATAGTGGATGCTTTCCATTTGTGTTTTTTTATATTTATACCCATGGAGTTATACCTGTGTTGAAGATATTATTCTAACTTTACTGAGAAAAAAAACTGAGGCTCAAAAATTTTATGTAACACATTTTAACACTGGAGTGTGTCAAACCTGATATTCTAGCTCCAATTTACTTATTGTTCTATATGTCCTCCTTATGAATTGATGAGACTTACTTATCAATGTCTATACATTCACGTTTTGATGGCCATTCTATGTTGTACATATATGGAGGTTCACTTAATGACAATCCCTGGTGAAGATGAGGATGGCAATGAACTCTTGTCCCTCAGACTGAGAAGTCTAGGTCCAGGAGCTGCATGGACTGACTATTGTCCAAGTCAGCATAGTATAGAATAACACGAAATTTAAATATTTGTTTAGCTTTTTCTGCTGAATTTGAAAGGCAATCTTTATCATATTCTAAAAACCACATTGTCCTAGATCTGTGTCAAACTCCAAATACTATTCATTAGTTATTTTCTCTATTCTCAGGGAACCACATTTAAAAATTTATTAATTTATCTCGCAGTACAAGTTTGCTTCTATTATTTATTTTCATCAATTTTTGGCCCCTTTTGAGTATTTATTTACTTATTTATAATTTACATCAAAGTTAGTTAGCATGTAGTGAAATAATGTTTTCAGGAGTAGATTCCAGTTGTTCATCCCCTATGTATAACACCCAGTGCTCATCACAACAAGTGTCTTCCTTAATGCTCCTTACCCATTTAGCCCATCTCCCAACCCACAACCCCTCCAGCAACCCTCAGTTGATTCTCTGTATTTAAGAGTCTTTTATGTTTTGTCCCCCTCCCTGGTTTTATATTATTTTCGCTTCCCTTCCCTTATGTTCATCTGTTTTGCATCTTAAATTCCAAGTATGAGTGAAATCATATGATATCTGTGTTTCTCTGACTGAATTATTTTGCTTAGCATAATACCCTCTAGTTCCATCCACGTTGTTGCAAATGGCAAGATTTCTTTCTTTTTGACTTCCAAGTAATACTCCATTGTATATGTATGTGTATCTTCTTTATCCATTCATCTATCGGTGGACATTTGGGCTCTTTCCATACTTTGGCTATTGTTGATGGCACTGCTATAAACACTGGTGTGCATGTGTCCCTTCATAACAACACACCTGTATCCTTTGGACACATACCTACTAGTGCAATTGCTGGTTCATAGGGTAGTTCTATTTTTAACTTTTGAGGAAACCTCGGTGTTTTCTATAGTGGCTGCACCAGTGTGCTTTCCCACCAGCAGTGCAAAAGAGATCCTCTTTCTCCACATCCTCACCAACATCTCTTGTTGACTGAGTTGTTAATTTTAGTCATTCTGACTGGTGTGACATGATATCTCTTTGTGGTTTTAACTTATATTTCCCTGATGATGAGTGATATTGAGCATTTTTTCATGTGTCTATTAGCCATCTGGATGTCTTCTATGGTAAAGTGTCTATTCATGTCTTTTGTGCATTTCTTCACTGGATTATTTGTTTTTTGGGGTGTTGAGTTTGATAAGTTTTTCATAGATTTTGGATACTAACCCTTTATCTGATATGTCATTTGCAAATATCTTCTACCATTCTATTGGTTGCCTTTTAATTTTGCTGATTGTTTCCTTCACTGTGCAGAAGCTTGTTATTTTGATGAGGTCCCAGTAGTTCATTTTTGGTTTTGTTTCCCTTGCCTCCAGAGACATGTTGAGTAAGATGTTGCTGTGGCCGAGGCCAAAGAGTGTTTTGCCTGCTTTCTCCTCCAGGATTTTGGTAGCTTCCTGTCTTACGTTTAGGTCTTTCATCCATTTTGATTTGATTTTTGTAGGCATAAGAAAATGGTCCAGGTTCATTTTTCTGCATGTCACTGTCCAATTTTCCCAACACCATTTGCTGAAGAGACTGTCTTTATTCCATTGGGTATTCTTTCCTGCTTTGTCAAAGATTAGTTGGCCATACGTTTGTGGGTCCATTTCTGGGTTCTTTATTCTGTTCCATTAATCTTTGTGTCTGTTTTAGTGCCAGTACCATACTGTCTTGATGATTACAGCTTTGTAATACATCTTGAAGTCCGGGATTGTGATGCCTCCAGCTTTGGTTTTCTCTTTCAAGATTGATTTGACTATTTGGGGTCTTTTCTGGTTCCATACAAATTTTAGGATTGTTTGTTCTAGCTCTGTGAAGAATGCTGGTGTTATTTTGATAGGGATTGCATTGAATATATAGACTGCTTTGGGTAGTATTGACATTGTAACAATATTTGTTCTTCCTATCCATGAGCATGGGATATTTTTTCCAATTTTTTTGTGTGTCTTCTTCAATTTCTTTCATAAGCTTTCTATAGATTTCAGTGTATAGATTTTCCACCTCTTTGGTTAGGTTTGTTCCTAGGTATATTATGGGTTTTGGTGCAATTGTAAATGGGATCGATTCCTTGATTTCTTTTTCTGTTGCTTCATTGTTGGTGTATAGGAATGCAACCAATTTCTGTGCATTGATTTTATATCCGACCACTTTGCTGAATTCATGTATCAGTTCTAGCAGGTTTTTGGTGGAATCTTTTGGATTTTCCATGTACAGTATCATGCCATCTGTGAAGAGGGAAAGTTTGGCTTCCTCCTTGCCGATTTGGATGCTTTTCATTCTTTTTTGTTGTCTGCTGAGGCTAGGATTTCAACACTATCTTGAATAACAATGGCAAGAGTGGACATCGTTGTCGTGTTCCTGACCTTAGGGGGAAAGCTCTCAGTTTTTCCCCACTGAGGATATTATCTGTGGGTCTTTAGTATATGGCTTTATGATCTTGAGGTTTGATCCTTCTATCCCTACTTCCTTTATCATGAAAGGATGCTGTATTTTGTCAAATGCTTTCTCTATTGAGAGGATTATGTGGTTCTTGCCCTTTCTTTTATTGATGTGTTGTATCACATTGATTGTTTTGCAGATATTGAACCAGCCCTGCATCACAAGTATAAATCCCACTTGGTCATGGTGAATAATTCTTTTAATGTATGGTTGGATTTGGTTGGCTAGTATCTTGTTGAGGATTTTTGCATCCATGTTCATCAGGAAATTGTTCTGTAGTTCTCCTTTATCATGGGGTCTTTGTCTGGTTTTTGAATCAATGTAATGTTGGCTTCATAGAATGAGTTTGGAAGTTTTTCTTTCATTTCTATCTTTTTTGGAACAACTTCAAAATACTAGATGTTAACTATTCTTTAAATATTTGGTAGAATACCCCTGGAAAGCCATCTGGCCCTGGACTCTTGTGTTGAGGGAGATTTTTGATTACCAATCTGATTTCCTTACTGGTTATGGATCTGTTCAAATTTTCTATTTCTTCTTGTTTCAGTTTTGGTACTTTATATGTTTCTAGGAATTTGTCCATTTCTCTCAGGTTGCCCAATTTATTGGCATATAATTGTTCATAATATTCTATTATTATTGTTTGTATTTCTGCAGTGTTGGTTGTGATCTGTCCTCTTTCGTTCTTGATTTTATTTATTTGGGTCCTTTGCTTTTTATTTTTGATCAAACTGGCTAGTGGTTTATCAATTTTGTTAATTCTTTCAAAGAACCAGCTCCTTGTTTCATTGATCTGTTCTACTGTTTTGTTTCTGTTTTTTTTTTATTTCGATAGTATTCATTTCTGCTCTAATCTTTAGTAGTTCCTGTCTTCCACTGATTTGGGGTTTTAGTTGCTGTTTTCTGTCCAGCTCTTTATTTAAGCTGTGAGGTTAGTTTGTGTATCTGAGACCTTTCTTCCTTCTTTAGGAAAGCCTGGGTTGCTATATACTTCCCTATTATGACTGTCTTTGCTGCGTCCCAGAGGTTTCGGGCTGTGGTGTTATCATTTTCATTGACTTCCATGTACTTTTTAATTTCCTTTTTAATTTCATGGTTAGCCCATTCATTCTTTAGTAGGAGGTTCTTTAGTCTATAAGTGTTTGTTGCTTTCCAATTTTTTTTTCTTGCGGTTGATTTCAAGTTTCATAGCATTGTAGTCTGAAATATGCAAGGTATGATCTTGATCTGTTTGTACTTGTTGAGGCTGATTTGTGTCCCAGTATGTGATCTATTCTGGAGAATGCTCCATGTTCACTCATGAAGAATGTGTGTTCTGCTGCTTTAATGTGGATTCTTGTGAATACATCTGTTAAGTCCTTCCAGTCCAGTGTGTCATTCAAAGCCATTGTTTCCTTGTTGATTTTCTGTTTAGATTATCTATCCATTACTGTAAGTGGGGTGTTGAAGTCCCCTACCATTATGGTATTATTATGAATGAGTTTCTGTATGTTTGTGATCAATTGATTTATATATTTGGGTGTCTCACTTTGGGGGCATAGATGTTTATAATTGTTAGGTCTTCTTGGTGGATAGACCCCTCAATTATGATGTAATGCCCTTCTTCATCTCTTGTTACAGTCTTTATTTTAAAATCTAGATTGTCTGATAACAGTATGGCTACTCTGGCTTTCTTTTGGCAACCATTAGCATGATAGATGGTTCTCCATGTAGGTACTTTCAATCTGAAGGTTACTTTAGGTCTCAAATAGGTCTCTTGTAAAAGGCATATAGATGGATATTTTTTCTTATCCATTCTGGTACCCTATGTCTTTTGTTTGGAACATTTAATCCATTGACATATAGAGTGAGTACTGAAAGATATGAACTTATTGCCATTGTGTTGCCTGTAGAGTTGGAATTTCTAGTGGTGTTCTCTCGTCCTTTCTAGTCTTTATTGCTTTTGGTCTTTTTTGTTTTGTTTCATCTTTTCTCCCCTCAGAGATTCCCCCATTAAAATTCTTGCTGGGCTGGTTTAGTGGTCATGAACTCCTTTAGTTTTTTTGTCTAGGAAACTTTTTATCTCTTCTATTTTGAGTGACAGACTTGCTGGATAAAGAATTCTTGGCTGCATATTTTTTCTGATTCAGCACATTGAATATATCATGCCATTCCTTTCTGGCCTGCCAAAATTCTGTGGATAGGTCTACTGCAAATCTGATCTGTCTTCCCTTGTAGGTTAAGAACTTTTTTTTTCCCTTGCTTTTTTCATGATTCTTCCCTTGTCTGTGTATTTTGTGAATTTGCCTATGATATGCCTTGTTGATGGTCAGTTTTTGTTGAATCTTATGGAAGTTCTTTGTGCTTCCTGGGTTTTGATGTCTGTGTCTTTCCCCAGGTTAGGAAAGTTTTCTACTATGATTTGCTCACATAAACCTTCTATAGCTTTTTCTCTCTCTTCATCTTATGGGATCCCTATGACTTGGATGTTATTCCTTTAATGAGTCACTGAGTTCTCTAATTCTTGTATCATGTTCTTTTGCCTTTGTTTCCCTTTTATTCTCCTTCATTAAATTTGTATTTTAATTACAGTCAGTTAGCATGCAATGTTATATAAGTTTCAGGTGTACAATAAAGTGATTCAATAAGTCTTTTAAAATTGTTTTTAAATGTTTATTTATTTTTGAGAGAGAGAGAGAGAGAGAGAGAGAGAATGAGGCATAGCATAGCATAGCATAGCATAGCGTAGCATAGCGTAGCATAGCATAGCATAGCATGAGGGGCAGAGCAAGAGGGAGATACAGAATCCGAAGAAGGCCTCAGGCTCTGAGCTGTCAGCACACCCATCTCTCCTCTGGTAGCCATCAATTTGTTCTCTATACTTAAGAGTCTGTTTTTGGTTTATCCCTTTGCCCTTTGTTTTGTTTCTTAAATTCCACATATAAGGGATATCATATGGTATTTGTCTTTCTCTGACTGACTTATTTCACTTAGTATTATACTGTCCAGCTACATCTATGTTGCTGCTAATGGCAAGATTTCATTCTTTTTAATGGCTGACACTATTCCACTGTGTGTGTGTGTGTGTGTGTGTGTGTACCACATCTTCCTTAGTCATGTATCTATCGATTGACATGTGGACTGCTTTCATAATTTGGCTATTGTAAATAGTGCTGGAATAAACATAGGGGTGCATATGTCTTTTCAAATTAGTGTTTTCATCCCATTTGGGTAAATACTCAGTAGTGGAATTACTGGATAATATGGTATTTTAATTTGTAAAGTTTTCAGGAAGCTCCATATTGTTTTCCACAATGGCTGTAATAATTTGCATTCACACCAACAGTGCAAGAGGATTCCTTTTTCTCCACATCCTTACCAACACTTGTTGTTTCTTATGTTGTTGATTTTAGCCATCCAGGTTGTCTACCAGTCATTTGGTGTATGGCGGTATCTCACTGTGGGTTTTTTTAATGTTTGTTTATTTTGAGAGAGAGATAAAGAGTACAAGTGGTGGAGAGGTAAAGAGGGAGGAAGAGAGAGACAGGGAGAGAGAATCTCAAGTAGGCTCCACACTGTCAGTGCAGAGCCTGACATCGGGCTCAATCTCACAATTGTGAGATCATGATTGAGCTGAAATCATGAGTCAGATGTTTAAGTGGCTGAGCCACCCAGGCGCCCCTTATTGTGGCCTTGATTTGCATTTTCCTGATGATAAGTGATGTTGATCATCTTTTCATGTGTCTGTTGGCCACCTGGATGTCTTCTTTGGAGAAATGCCTGTTCTCGTCTTCTGCCCATTTTCAACTGGATTATTTGTTTTTGTCGTGTTGAGTTGTATAAGTTCTTTATATATTTTGGATACTAACACTTTATCGGATTTGCAAATATCTTCTCCCATTCGGTAGGTTGTCTTTTATAGTTTTGTCGGTTGTTTCCTTTGCTGTGCAGAAGATTTTCATTTTGATATAGTCCCAAAAGTTTATTTTGATTTTGTTTCCCTTGCCTGAGGAGAAACACCTGGAAAAATGTTGCTGTGGCTGATTTCAGAGAAATTACTGCCTGTGCTCTCTTCTAGGATTTTTATGGTTTTGAGTCTCACATCTAGATTTTTAATGCATTTTGAGTTCATTTTTGTGTATGGTGTAAGAAAGTGGTCCAGTTTTTTTTTTTTTTTTATTTTGCATGTAGCTGTCCAGTTTTTCCAGCACCATTTGTTGAAGAGACTGTCTTTTTCCCATTGCATATTGTTTCCTTCTTTGTTAAAGATTAATTGGCCATATAATCATGGATCTATTTCTGGGATTTCTATTCTATTCCATTGATCTACATGTCTATTTTTGTGCCAGTACCTTACTATTTTGAATACCACAACTTTGTAGTAGAACTTGAAATCTGGGACTGTAATACCTCTAGTTTCGTTCTTCTTTTTTAGGATTGTTTTGCCTATTCAAGGTCTTCTCTAGTTCCATAAAAATGTTAAGATTATTTGTTCTAGTTCTGTGAAAATGTTGTTGAGATTTTGATAGTAATTTCATTAAATCTGCAGATTGTTTTGGGTAGTATGGGCATTTTTATAATATTTCTTCTTCCAACCCATAAGCATGGAATGTCTTTCAATTTTTTCTTATTTAAAAAAAATGTTTATTTATTTTTGAGATAGAGAGACAGAGACAGAGAGACAGACAGACATAGAGACAGAGTGTGAGCCAGGGAAGGACAGAGAGAGAGGGAGACACAGAATCTGAAAAAGGGTCCAGACTCTGAGTTGTTAGCATAGAGCCCGACGCAGGGCTTGAACTCACAAACTGCGAGATCATGACCTAAGCTAAAGTCAGATTCTTAACCAACCGAGCCACCCAGGCACCCCAATGTCTTTCTCTTTGTGCCATATTTAATTTATTTCATTAATGTTTTATAGTTTTCAGAATACATTTCTTTCACTTCCTGGTTAATTTTATTCCCAGATATTTTATTATTTTTGGTGCAATTGTAAATGGGATTGTTTTCTTAATTTCTCTTTCTGCTGCTTCATTATTAGCATGTAGAAACACAATGGATTTCTGTACACTAACTTTGTATCCATTCATATTGAACCCTACTGAATTCATCTATCAGTTGTAGTAGTTTTTTTTTTTTTTTGAGACTTTAGGGTTTTGTTTATTTAGTATCATGTTATCTGCAAATAGTGAACATTTTACTTCTTTCTTACCAAATTTGGGTGCCTTTTATTACTTTCTCTTCTATGATTGCTGTGACATAGGTACTATGTTGAATAAAAGTGGTGAGAATGGACATCCTTTTCTTGTTCTTGACCATAGAAGAAAAACTCTCAGTTTTTCCCCATTGAGTATGATGTTTACTGTGGGTTTTCATATAGGGCTTTTATTATTTTGTGGACTTATTATGTTATGGTGCAATTATATGCTCATATTTTAAATGCACAAAAATAAATATATGTATGTTGTTACAGAAATGTAGTACTGCATATGTTAACTTTCAATTTACTTTAAAAATATTTATTTATTTTGGGAAAAAGATTGAGCACATGTGAGGGAGGGGAAATGAGAGAAGGAGAGAATCCCAAACAAGTTCTTCACTGTCAGTGTAGAGCCTGACACAGAACTCAATCTCACAAACCATGAGATCATGACCTGAACCAAAAATCAAAAGTTGGACATTTAACTGACTGAGCCACCCAGGCGCCCCTCAATTTACCTTTTTTATTTTTATGTATGTATAATATAATGGTTACTTCCATTTCTAAATGGTACATACCATTGTTGTAGTTTGAATTGTTTTAACGGAATCATCAAGTTTGTCTTCTTTATCCTCTATTGCAACTAGGTGGAAAAATGTTTGGCTCATGAGAGTGTGCACACACATGTGTGAATGTGCATGTGTTTGTGCATGTGCTTGGATGCATGTCTGCTATTGCCTAGAACAATCCTCTCTTTCTGTTCCTTCGTTGCTGCTTTTCACTTGTTGTGTCTCTTTGACATTCAAGTCCAAGTCAAAGGATTGAAGCTAGGTATCCAAATCTATAAACTTTGGCATTGTAAGTCATTGCGACTAGCATTAAATACTTCCTAGGATGAGTACCTAAGAATGAGGTTTACAGGCTGAAGGGAATGCATATTTTAAATACTTAGCAATTGCTTAAATATGTACTTTCCAGAAAGGTTGACCAGTTCAGGTTCCATGACTTGGAAATAAGTGAGAAAGACCTTGGGGTTAAGTGCAGAACATGTTGAAAAGTGCTTACATTGAGCCTGCTTTAAGGTGATAACCACCGTCAAAAGACTTAACCCCCACCCCCCACCCCCAAGGAGGAACAAAGGGACTTCTAGCAAGGCAGCATGAGATAGGCCAGGGTGATTGTAAGGACACAGGACTTAGGTTCAGTCTGATTGTTCTGTCTTCTTTACCTTCATTTAGGTTCTTCCCACTCTCTGAGGCTCTTGTCAAGGTCTTTTTCCTCCTTGAAGTTTTCTCTGATTATTTTGTGCTAACTGGCCATTGCCATCTCTGAGTTCCTAATGGCCTAGCAGTACACCCTTTCCTTTAGATTCGTCCAAATAGTCTCTTATGAAGGAGGTTCTGCCTTTTCAGTTATCTCATCTATTTTACCCTTAGTGTGAACCCACAAGGAATGTGGCTCACTCTCAAGATACACTTGGAGAAGAGGCACAAGCGGGTTTGGGATTTGGGCTTCAGGTCTTTGGAGCAGTATATCCTAGGGTCTTAGGTGTGTAGAGTGTGGTCTAAATGGAAATTAGTGAAGACTCCAAGTAGACATAACTTGGCCCATTGATTCTTCACTACTTGGAATAAAGAATCCAGAGGAGGGCCAGATGCTGACTCTTTGAAAGTGGGGCTTTGGGCTAAGACTTTTTCTGCTCAGAATCTAAGGAGATAATGTCTTTGGAAATACTGCTTAAATTCTTTATTTTTATATATATACATATATATGTATAAAACTTTAGTTTTTATATTTATATAATAATATATAATTATATAATAAAATATATATTTATAATTTATATTTATATTTATATTTGTTATATTTAAATATATTTATAATATATTTATATTTGTTATTATATTTATAATAATATATATAAATATATAATTATATAAAATAATAATGAAAATATCTCCCTTGTGGTTTTGGGAGTATAACATGAGATAATGGGGGCATTAGCTGGGTGGCTTAGTTGGTTGAGTGTCTCACTCTTGATTTTGGCTCAGGTCACGATTCCAAGGCTGTGAGATCGAGCCCCACATTGGGCTGAGCATGCAGCCTGCATAAGATTCTTTCTTTCCTTCTGCTCTCTCCCTCTCTCCAAAAAAAGGGGAGAAATTGGAATAGTATCTATAGTGTCTACCTCATGACCTACACATATATGTCACCTCATATGTCATTCATCTGTTGATGGGAATTTGGATTGTTTCCATCTCTTTCCTATTGTGAATAAGACTGCAATTAATATTCATGTACACATATATGTCTGTGTCCCTGTGTTCAATTTTCTTCGGTGTATATCTAGGAATGGAAATGCTTGGCCATATGGTAATATATATTTAACTTTTGAAGTAACTGCCAAACTGTTTTTCCACAGCAGCTTCACCATTTTACATTCCTACCAGAAATATACAAATATTCCAATTATCCACACATCCTTGTCAAGACTTGTTATTTTCCATTTTTATTATACTTCTTTTCCATTTTTTATTATACCTATATCTAGCAGTGTGTGGGTGTGAAGTGGTATCTCATTGTGCCTTCACTTTGCATTTTGCTAATGATAAAAGATGTTGGACACATTTTCATGTACTTCTTGGTCATTAAGTATCTTCCTTGGAGATTTAAGTCCTTGCACCATTTTTAATTTGCTTGTTTGTCTTCTTGATGATTTGTAAGAGGCTTTTTTTTTATATTTTAAACATTAAAACATTCAATTGTGGTCAGAAAAGATATTCTGTATTCCTCTAATTTTTTCAAATGCATTGATATTTTTATTGTGGCCTAAATTATGTTCCATACTGGAGCATGTTCCATGTGCACTGAAGAAGAATGTTTATTCTTCTGTTGTGTAGCATGTTCTATATATATCTGTTAGGTCTAGTTGGTTTATAATATTGTTCGAGTCCTCCATCTTTACTGGTCAGTTGTCTAGATATTTTATCCATTATTGAAACTGGGGTGTTGAATTCTCCAAGTATTATTCTAGAACTACTTGTTTATTTCTTCAATTTTGTCATGTGTGCTTCACATATTCTTGGGATCTTTCATTTCCTACATATATGTTTTTAATTGTTATATTTTTTGATGAATTTAACTTTTTAGAAATACATAATAATTTTATTTTGTCACTTGTAACAGGTTTTTAAACTTAGAATATAATAATATAGATACTACAGTCTTGCTAACTATTCACATGAAATATGTTTTACCATCCTTTCACTTTCAATTTATATGTGACTTTGGATCTAAAGTGAGTTTCTTTTTTTAAGCTTATTTATTAATTTTGAGAGAGAGAGAGAGCCCACAAGTAGGGGAGGGGCAGAGAAAGAGGAAGAGACAGAATCCCAAGCAGACTCCTCTCTGTCAGCATGGAGCATGATGTGGAGCTTGAACTCTCCACAAACCATGGGAGTGTTACCTGGTCCGAAATCAGGAGTATGATGCTTAACCAACTGAGCCACGCAGGTGCCTCTTGAGTTTCTTATAGACAGCATATAATTAGATCATGAATTTTGTCCATTATGCCAATCTCTCCACCTTTTGATTGGAGAGTTTAATCTATTTACCTTTCAAATAATGACTAATAAAGAAGGGCTTACTGCTACCATTTTTTCCTGTATGTCTTATCCTTTATTTTGGTCCTCATTTCCTCCATTATTTCTTCCTTTCTGTTTAGTTGATTTTTGGTAGTAAGCTATTTTTTCCCCTTCTCATTTTTTTGTGTCTAATTTTAGATATTTGTGGTTACCACAGAGGTTACACTGAATATACCAAATCTGTAACAATCCAGTTTGAATTTATATCACCTTGATTTCAATAGTGTACAAAATCTCTGCTCCTATAGAACTCTGTCTACCTCTTTTATGTTTTGTCACAAATTACATATTTATCAATGTGTATCTAATAACATATATTCATAATTATTTTATGCATGTTTCTTTTTTATATCAAGCAGGCAGTAAAAAGTGAGTTATAAACCAAAAATACAACAATACTGGCTTATATATTTGCCCATAATTTACCTTTACCAGAGATCTTTATTTCTTCATATGATATTGAGTTACCATTTGATGTCCTTTCATTTGATGAACACCTTTTACTATTTCCTGTGGGGCAGGTTTCTTGGTAACAAACTCCCCCAGTTTTTGTTTTTCTGAGTATGTCTTAATTTTTCCCTCATTTTAAAAGGAGAGTTGTACCTGATATAGAATTTATGGTTTACAGTTTCTGTTTAATTTCAGCACTTTAAATATGTCATTGCACTACCTTCTGATCTCCATGGTTTCTGGTGAGAAATTGCATAATAATCTTATTATCTTTAACTTGTGAGAAGTCACTATTCTTGTTGCCTTCAAGAGTCTCCTTGCCCCTCAACAGTTCAATTTTTTTTGTCTTCGTGTAGATCTCTTTTTGTCTATCCTACTTGGACTTGTTGAGCTTCTTTGATGTGTAGATTTGTTTTTCATCAAATTTTGTAGTTTTGGCCATTATTTATATTTCATCTTGAGTCAGTTTCAGTAGTTTGTGTTTTATATGTATGTGTACATTTAATCTGTTATTGACTTTGTTGGCATATAGTTGTTTATAATAGTCCCTTATAACCCATTTTCATTTTAGTAAAGTTGATAGTATTGTCCCCTCTTATATTCTTGATGTTAGTAATTTGTCTTTTCTCTTTTCTTCAATCTAGTTAGAGTTTGTCAATTTCATTCCTCAAAGAAATAATTTCTGGTACTTTTAATTTTCTCTAATGTATTTCACTAATTTTTTTTCTGTAATTGTTGATATTCTGCCTTTAGGTTGTTTTCAGATTAATTTGCTCTTCTTTTTCTAGAGTTTTGTTTGTTTGTTTGTTTTGTTTTAGAAAATTGAGTTTTCAGCCTTTCTTTCTTTCTTTCTTTCTTTCTTTCTTTCTTTCTTTAAGTAAGCTTTATGCCAAATGTTGAGCTTGAGCTCACAACCCTGAGATCAAGAGTCACATTCTCTACTGACTAAACCAGCCAGGTGTCCACAACCATTATTTCTTTGGTTACTTTTTCTACCCTTTTCTCTTTCCTTTTCTTCAGGTACTCTCATTGCACATATGTTGGTATGCTTAAAGGTGTCTTACATTTTTTTGTCTCTGATTATTTTTCTTCATTCCTTTTTATCTTTCTTCTTCAGAATGCATAATGCCATTCTTCAACTTCACTCATGTTTTCTTGTTTCGGTTGAAATCTGTTGAACATCTCCAATGAATTTTTAATTTTCATTATTATATTTTTCAAATCCAACGTTTCTATTTTGTTTTTTTTATTTTCAAAATCTTTATTATATTTTCTATTTCATAATATATTGTCTTCATATCTTCCATTACTTCATTAAGCATGATTTCTTTTAGTGTTGGAAGATATTTATAATTTGAAATCTTTGTATGTTCAGTCTGACATGTGGACCTTCTCACAGGCAGTTTGTGTTGCTTTCGCTTTCCTATGTATGGATCTCATATTCCTCTTTGTTTGCATTGACAATGACACTCTTATTGACCAAAGTTAATCAGGCTCTTTTGAGCCCTCTTCTTGTTAGGCCTTGTCATTGGACTGTCAAGATTAGTTTTAGCAAAAAGTCCTATTGATTCCAGTTTTAGCAATAATCCTGATAAACTAGTTTAGCAAGAATCTTTCCACCCTTGAAATTTAATTAAGTTCTTCCTCCACCCTTGATATCTAATGAAGTTTCTCTTAGTAATTTTAATTCAATGACTTTTTCTCCCTGTCAATTGATAATAAAAATCCCCTGCTGGAAGTTGAGTTAAGAAAGGAGAGTAATAGGGGGCCCCTATGCTTGCCTCATCCGTTGAACAGAGCTAATAAAATATTAAATCATTCTGAACATTCAAAGAATTGATCTGAAAACTGAAAGAACAAACTGCACAACTAGAAGTTGAAAAGAGGTCATATGTGGAAGGTAGGAGGTGTGAAGCCATGATTAAGGGGAGAAAAGAATTGCCAGTGCTGCAGAGGGGAAGACTCCTGATCACAGAGAGTGGATAGAAATAGAGTAAGAGAGGGGGAGAGAGCAATGTGCAGAGGATTACACAAGAAAAACACTTTCTTAAAACCATTGACTGGAAAAATGAGAAGGGCTGATTATTATTGAAAGTTTTTTATAAACAAGGGAGCTCAAAGTCAGAAGCTTTAGAGGTCTGTGACATCGCTGATGTGGAGCCTTATGGGCATAGTGGTACTCCTGTGAAGAAGGAGGGCAGAAGCCAGGGAGTGGACAGCATGATCTGATGATCCCCTGGGTTGAGGAAAGGCACTTCCTCTTCTTGGAGTGCATTTGGGAGAGGGGACACTGCTTCTCAGGTGCAAAGAGCCAGCAGGTGCCATTGAGCTGTCCTGTTCATTAACATAGGTGCAGAAGCACCTGCTGAGGGGAGCTAACATGGACACTGGCTTTTTGCTCCCCTCTACCATAAACTCCAAGCCCCTGTGTGTTCATGCAACTGCCCTTCTGAGACAAACTGGCACCAGCCACAGTGTGGCAAAACCCTCCCCCAGAGGATCAGCAAGGGTCCACATTGCACCAGGTCCCTAAAATTTGGAGTTTTGAAGCCAAACCAGAATGTATGAGATTAAACACAGGAGCACTGTGCCACTGAGTGGGCAGATGACTTGGCCACAGATAAGGTGTAGGCAGGGATCTGAGGGATCCTTAGGTCACATAAGGGGAGATTGTTTGCTCTTATGTGAAGGCTTTCTGAAGAGCAGTGGGTGCAAAATTTCCTCTCCTGGGATGAGGGAGAAGGCTGATACCAATTTTATTCCCTGCCAATCAGCACAGACCCTCAGACTTCATTGAGCAGCATAGCACCCACAGTGGAGGCTTGAGCCACTTACAATAAGCCCCGCCTCCCTGCACTGCCCAGGTGTTTTGTTTTTGTTTTTTGTTTTTTTTTTAATACAGCAAGTGTGCCTGAGAACCAGAGCAAAAGTGGGCCGCTCCCCTAGAAATCCACCACAAACTTCCCATATGCACCAAGTCTATTGACCATAGAGTTCTGCAAAACTTTGGGTCTAGTGGGAATTGAATCTAGCCCTTTTTTAAATATGAAACGTATTGTCAAATTGGTTTCCATACAACACCCAGTGCTCATCCCAACAGAAGCCCTCCTCAATGCCCATCACCCACCCTCCCCTCTCTCCAACTCCCCATCAATCTTCAGTTTATTCTCAGTTTTTAAGAGTCTCTTATGCTTTGGCTCTCTTCCTCTCTTTTTTTTTCCTTCCCCTCCCCCATGGTCTTCTGTTAAGTTTCTCAGGATCCACATAAGAGTGAAAACATGGTATCTGTCTTTCTGTGATGACTTATTTCACTTAGCATAGCACTTTCCAGTTCCATCCAAGTTGCTACAAAAGGCCATATTTCATTCTTTCTCATTGCCAAGTAGTATTCCATTGTGTATATAAACCACAATTTCTTTATCCATTCATCAGTTGATGGACATTTAGACTCTTTCCATAATTTGGCTATTGTTGAAAGTGCTGCTATAAACATTGAGGTACAACTGCTCCTATGTATCAGCACTCTTGTATCCCTTGGGTAAATTCCTAGCAGTGTTATTGCTGGGCCATAGGGTAGATCTATTTTTAATTTTTTGAGGAGCCTCCACACTGTTTTCCAGAGTGGCTGCACCAGTTTGCATTGCTACCAACAGTGCAAGAGGGCTCTTGTTTCTCCACATCTTCTCAAGCATCTATAGTCTCCCCACATCCTCTCCAGCATCTATAGTCTCCTGATTTGTTCATTTTAACCTTTTTAAACAAGTAGACCAAAATACACCTAGTTAAAATACACTGGAAAAGGTCTAAACACTCTCTACTGTAGGCGAGGTGAAACTTTGGGCTGATTTGAGGGAAAGAACATCAGAAACACAACAGCAAAGTGTACACAGCATACACCAGAAACACTTCCTTAAGCTCCAAGTCCTGGTCAGTATATGTAATCTTCTTAATATACCCATTACTCTCAGGAGCATGTTTCTCAGGAAACATAACAGGCTTTCTAACACACAGAAAAGAGACACCTAGACCAAGACTGAAGAATCCATCCCAAAATGCCAAGATAGAGGAATTCATCACAAAGAAAGCACAGGGAAAGGTGATGGCCAGCAATCTAATCCAAACAGATATAAGTAGTATGTCTGAATGAGAATTTAAAGCAACAATCATCAGGGTACTAGTTGGGCTTGAGAGAAACATACAAGACACCAGGGAGTCCCTTAGCACAGAGATGAAAGACCTAAAAACTAGTCAGGCCAAAATAAAAAAAAATGGTATAACTGAAATGCAACAGTGGCTGTATGTAATGACCACAAGGATTGGAGAAACAGAGGAACTACGTGATATAGAAGATGAAATTATGGAAAATAATAAAACTGAGAAGCAGAAGGAAAGAAAAATATTAGATCATGGATGTAGACTTGGGGAATTCAGTGACTCCATAAAGCTTAATAGCATTCATATCATAGGAGTTCCAGAAGAAGAGAGGGGAAAAGAGGCCAAAAGGTTTATTTCATCAAATTTTAGATTAAAATTTCCCTAATCTGGGGAAGGAAAAAAACATCCAAATCCAGAAGGCACAGACAGCTCCCATCAAAATCAACAAAAGCAGGCAAACACCAAGACATATTATGGCAAAATTTGCCAAATACAGAAAAGGAAAATACCCAGAGAGCAGTAAGGGAAAAGAAATCCCAGACTTACAAGAGAAGACAAGGTTAGCAGCAGACCTATCCACAGAAACTTGGCAGACCAGAAGGTAGTGGAGTGATATAGTCAATATGATAAATGAGAAAAATATTCATCTAAGAATTCCTTATCCAGCAAGGCTTTCATTCAGAATAGAAGTAGAGATAGTTTCCCAGAAAAACAAAAACTAAAGGACTTTGTGATCACTAAACCAACCCTGCAAGAAATATTAAAGGGGACTCTTTGAGTGGGAAAGTAAGACCAAAAGCAACAAAGACTAGAAAAGAACAGAGAAAATCTCCAGAAACAATGACTTAACAAGTTATACAATGGCACTAAATTCATATTCATCAATAATCACTCAGAATGCAAATGGAATAAATGCTCTAATCAAAAGACATAGTGTATCAGAATGGATAAAAAAGCAAGACTCATGTATATACTGCCTACAAGATATTCATTTTAGACTTAAAGACACCAGCAGATTGAAAGTGAGGAGATGGAGAACAATTTGCCATGCTAATGGACATCAATAGTAAGCCACAGTAGCCATAATCATATCACAAAAACTAAAATTTAAACTAAAAAGTGTAACAAATAATGAAGGGCACTATATCGTAATAAAGAGGTCTATCCAACAATAAGATTTAACAATTGTAAATATTCATGCCCCCAAATTGGACCAACACAAACATATAAAACAATTAATAACAAACATAAAGAAACTCATTGATAATAATACGATAATAGTAATGGACTTTAACACCCCACTTACAACAATGGACAGATTCTCTAAGCAGAAAACCAGCAAGAAAACAATGGCTTTGAATGACACACTGGACCAGATGGACTTAACAGATATATTTAGAACATTTCAGCCTAAAGCAGCAGAATACATATTCTATTCCAGTGCACATGGAATATTCTCCAGAATAAATCACAAACTGGGTCAAAAATCAGGCCTCAACAAACACAAAAGGAATGAGATCATACCATGCATATTTTCTGACAACAATGCTATGAAACTTAAAGTCAATCACAAGAAAATATTTGCAAAGACCACAAATATATGGAGTATAAAGAACGTATACTAAAGAATGAATGAGTTAAGCAGAAATTTAAAGATGAACTAAAGAAATACATGGAGGGGGAAGATGGCAGCATAGGAGGACACAGGGCTCACCTCATCCTGCTGATCACTTAGATTCCACACACATCTGCCTAAATATCCAAAAAACCACCAGAAGAATAGTAGAATGGACTCTCCAGAGCTAAGCATAGACAAGAGGCCCACAGAAGAGGGTAGGAGGGGCAGAAAGGTGGTGAGTGCTACAGGGACTGGAGGGAGGAAGCTAGGGCACCGAAGGGGGAGTCCACCCTGCAAAGCAGAGCCCCCGCTTTTGCAGGCTTGCAAAAGCGGAGGGGCCTGATTCCATGAGTTCTGACAGCCAGTGGGACTTAACATCTGGAATGTTAAAAGTGAACAGCTATAAATGAGGTGAAAAGTAAAATGCAGGAGGGCATAGCAGGGATTGAAGAGGCAGGGGAGAGAACAGGTGACTTAGAAGATGAAATTATGGAAAAAGAAAAAGCTGAGAAAAGGAGAGATAAATAAAACCAGGAGTATGAGGTGAGAATTAGAGAACTAAGTGACGCAATCAAATGGAACAGTATGCATATCAAAGGAATTCCAGAAGCAGAAGAAGAGAGAGAAAGGGGCAGAAGGTGTACTTGAACAAATTACAGCTGAGAACTTCCCTGATCTGGGGAAGGAAAAAGGCAGTGAAATCCTAGAGGCACAGAGAACACCCTTCAGACATAACTTGATCTTCTGAATGACATATCATAGTGAAACTGGCAAAATACAAGGATAAAGAGACAATTCTGAAACCAGCTAGGGATAGACACACTATAACGTACAAAGGGAGACCCATAAGAGTTAGGGCAGACCTATCTAGTAGAACTTGGCAGGCAAGAAAGGAATGGCAGGAAATCTTCAATGTTCAGTGTGATGAACAGAAAAAATATGCAGCTGAGAATCCTTTATCCAGCAAGTCTGTCATTCAGAATACAAGGAGAGATAAAGGTTTTCCCAAACAAACAAAAACGGAAGGAATTCATCACCACTAAACCAGCCCCACAAGAAATCCTAAGGGGGACTCTGTGAGTGAAATGTTGCAAGGACCACAAATCAGCAGAGACATCACTACAAGCATGAAACCTACAGACATCACAACGACTCTAAACCCATATCTTTCCATGATAACACTGAATGTAAATGGACTAAATGCTGCAACCAAAAGACATAGGATTTCAGAATGGATAAAAAACAGGACCCATCTCTTTGCTGTCTACAAGAGACTCATTTTAGACCTGAGGACACCTTCAGATTGAAAGTGAGGACATGGAGAACTATCTATCATGCTACTGGAAGTCACAAGAAAACTGGAGTAGCCATACTTATAACAGACAAACTAGACTTTAAATTAAAGTCTGTAACAAGAGATGAAGAAGGGCATCATGTATAATTACAGGGTCTATCCATCAGGAAGAGATAACAATTATAAATGTCTATGCGCCGAATACAGGAGCCCCCAAATATATAAAACAATTAATCACAAACATAATCAACCATATTGATAAGATTGTGGTAATTGCAGGGGACTTTAATACTCCACTTACAACAACGGATAGATCATCTAGACACACGGTCAATACAGAAACAAGGGCCCTTAATGATACATTAGATCAGATGGACTTGACATATATTTAGAACTCTGCATCCCAAAGCAACAGAATATACTTTCTTCTCGAGTGCACATGGAACATCTCCAAGATAGATCACATACTGGGTCACAAAACAGCCCTTCATAAGTATACAAGAATTGAGATCAAAACATGCATACTTTCAGACCACAATGCTATGAAGCTTGAAATCAACCACAGGAAAAAGTCTGGAAAACCTCCAAAAACATGGAGGTTAAAGAACACCCTACTAAAGAATGAATGGGTCAACCAGGCAATTAGAGAAGAAATTAACAAATATATAGAAACAAATGACAATGAAAATACAAAAATACAAACGCTTTGGGATGCAGAGAAGGCAGTTCTGAGAGGAAAATACATTGCAATCCAAGCCTATCTCAAAAACAAGAAAAATCCCAAATATAAAATCTAATAGCACACCTAAAGGAAATAGAAGCAGAACAGCAAAGACACCCCAAACCCAGCAGAAGAATAGAAATAATAAAGACCAGAGTAGAAATAAGCAATACGGAATCTAAAAAAAAAAAACAAAAACAAAAACAAAAAAACAAACAAAAAAAAAACAACTATAGAGAAGATCAATGAAACCAAGAGTTGTTTTTTTGAAAAAATAAACAAAATTGATAAAAGTCTAGCCAGGCTTCTCAAAAAGAAAAGGGAGATGACCCAAATAGATAAAATCATGAGTGAGAATGGAATTATTACAACCAATCCCTCATAAATACAAGCAATTATCAGGGAATACTATAAAAATTATATGCCAACAGACTGGACAACCTGGAAGAAATGGAAAAATTCCTAAGCATCCACACATTTCCAAAACTCAAACAGGAAAAAATAGAAAACTTGAACAGACCCATAACTAGCGAAGAAATTGAATCAGTTATCAAAACTCTCCCAACATATAAGAGTCCAGGACCAGATGGCTTCCCAGGGGAGTTCTACCAGACATTTAAAGCAGAGATAATACCTATCCTTCTCAAGCTATTCCAAAAAATAGAAAGGGAAGGAAAACTTCTGGACTCATTGTATGAAGCCAGCATTCGTTTGATTCCCAAACCAGACAGAGTCCCGGCAAAAAAAGAGAACTATAGGCCAACATCCCTGTTGGATATGGATGTAAAAATTCTCAATAAGATACTAGCAAATCGAATTCAACAGCACATAAAAAGAATTATTCACCATGATCAAGTGGGATTCATTCCTGGGCTGCGGGCCTGGTTCAACATTCACAAATCAATCAATGTGACACATCACATTAATAAAAGAAAAGAGAAGAACCATAAGATCCTGTCAATCGATGCAGAAAAAGCATTTGACAAAATTCAGCATTCTTTCTTAATAAAAACCCTCAAGAATGTCGGGATAGAAGGAACATACTTAAACATCATCAAAGCCATTTATGAAAAAACACAGCTATTATTATCCTCAAAGGGGAAACTGAGAGCTTTCCCCCTGAGATCAGGAACACGACAGGGATGTCCACTCTCACCGCTGTTGTTTAACATAGAGTTGGAAGTGCTAGCATCAGCAATCAGACAACAAAAGGAAATCAAAGGCATCCAAATTGGCAATGATGATGTCAAGCTTTCACTTTTTGCAGATGACATGATACTCTACATGGAAAACCTGACAGACTCCACCAAAAGTCTGCTAGAACTGATACGTGAATTCAGCAAAGTTGCAGGACACAAAATTAAAGTACAGAAATCAGTTGCATTCTTATACACTAATAATGGAGCAACAGAAAGACAAATAAAGAAACTGATCCCATTCACAATTGAACCAAGAATCATAAAATACCTAGGAATAAGCCTAACCAAAGATGTAAAAGATCTGTATGCTGAAAACTATAAAAAGCTTATGAAAAAAATTGAAGAAGATACAAAGAAATGGAAAACATTCCATGCTCATGGATTGGAAGAATAAATAATGTTAAAATATCAATACTGCCCAAAGCAATCTACACATTCCAAGCAATCCCAATCAAATGCACCAGCATTATTCTTGAAGCTAGGACAAGCAATCCTAAAATTTGTATGGAACCACAAAAGACCCCGAATAGCCAAAGTAATTTTGAAAAAGAAGACCAAAGCATTAGGCATCACAATCCCAGACTTTAGCCTCTACTACAAAGCTGTAATCATGAAGACAGCATGGTATTGGCACAGAAGCAGACACATAGACCAATGGAATAGAATAGAGACTCCAGAATTGGACCCACAAAAGTATGGCCAACTAATCTTTGACAAATCAAGAAAGAATATCCAATGGGAAAAAGACAGTCTCTTTAACAAATGGTGCTGGGACAACTGGACAGCAACATGCAGAAGTTTGAAACTAGATGACTTTCTTACAACATTCACAAAAATAAACTCAAAATAGATAAAGGACCTGAATGTGAGACAGGAAACTATCAAAATCCTAGAGAAGAAAGCAGGAAAAAACCTCTCTGACCTCAGCCGTAGCAATTTCTTACTCGACACATCCCCAAAGGCAAGGGAATTAAAAGCATAAATGAACTATTGGGACCTCATCAAGATAAAAAACTTCTGCACTTCAAAGGAAACAATGAACAAAACTAAAAGGCAACCGAATGAATGGGAAAAGATATTTGCAAATGCCATATCGGACAAAGGGCGAGTATCCAAAGTCTATAAAGAACTCACCAAACTCCAAACCCGAAAGACAAACAATCCAGTGAAGAAATGGGCAGAAAACATGAGTAGACACTTCTCTAAAGAAGACATCCAGATGGCCAACAGGCACATGAAAAGATGCTCAACGTTGCTCCTCATCAGGGGAATACAAATCAAAACCACACTCAGATACCACCTCACGCCAGTCAGAGTGGCTAAAATGATCAAATCAGGAGACTATAGATGCTGGCGAGGATGTGGAGAAACAGGTGCACAGGTGGGTATGCAAACTGGTGTAGCCACTCTGGAAAACAGTGTGGAGGCTCCTCAAAAAATTAAAAATAGATCTTCCCTATGACCCAGCAATAGCACTGCTAGGAATTTACCCAAGGGATACAGGAGTATTGATGCATAGGATCACTTGTACCTCAACGTTTATAGCAGCACTTTCAACAATAGACAAATTATGGAAAAAGCCTAAATGTCCATCAACTGATGAATGGATAAAGAAATTGTGGTTTATATACACAATGGAATACTACTTGGCAATGAGAAAGAACGAAATATGGCCCTTTGTAGCAACCTGGATGGAACTGGAGAGTGCTATGCTAAGTGAAATAAGTCATAGAGAGGAAGATCGATACCATATGTGTTCACTCTTATGTTGATCCTGAGAAACTTAACAGAAACCCATGGGGGAGAGGAAGGAAAAAAAATGTTAGGGAGAGAGCCAAACCATAAGAGACTCTTAAAAACAGAATAAACTGAGGGCTGATGGGGAGTTGGAGGGAGGGGAGGGTGGGTGATGGGCAGTGAGGAGGGCTCCTGTTGGGATGAGCACTGGGTGTTGTATGGAAACCAATTTGACAAAAGTTTCATATTAAAAAAATAAAATAAAATATTTTTTAATTTAATAAAATAAAATAATTTTCAATATAAAAAAATACATGGAAACAAATAAAAATGAAAACAACAGTCCAAAACCTTTGGGATACAGCAAAAGTAGTCATAAGAAGGAAATGCATAGCAGTCAAGTTACATCAAGAAGGAAGAAAAGTCTCAAATACACAACCTAACCTTGCATCTAAAGGGGCTGGGAAAGGAGAAGCAAATAAAGCCAAAAGCCAGGAGAAGAAGGGAAATAGTAAAGATTAGAGCATAAATAATTGATAGAGAAACAAACAAACAAAAAACAGACCAGTGAAACTAAGAACTGGATCTTTGAAAGAATTAATAAGATTCATAAATCTCTAGCCATTCTTATCAAAAAGAAAAGAGAAAGGACCCAAATAATTAAAATCACAAATGAAAGAGGAGAGATCAAAACCAACACTGAAATGTACATAAATACAGAAAACTACAACAGAATATTATGAAAAATGATCTGCCAACAAATTGGTAAATCTGGAAGAAAAGGATGAATTCTGAGAAACATAAACTACCAAAACTAATACAGGAAGAAAAGAAAATTTGAACAGACCCATAACCAGCAAAGAAATTGAACCAGCAATAAAAAATATCTCAATAAGTAAAAGTCCAGAACCAGATGTCTTCCCAGGGGAATTCTACCCAACATTTAAAGAATAGTTAAGGGGCACCTGGGTGGCGCAGTCGGTTAAGTGTCCGACTTCAGCCAGGTCACGATCTCGCGGTCTGTGAGTTCGAGCCCCGCGTCAGGCTCTGGACTGATGGCTCAGAGCCTGGAGCCTGTTTCTGATTCTGTGTCTCCCTGTCTCTCTGCCCCTCCCCCGTTCATGCTCTGTCTCTCTCTGTCCCAAAAATAAATAAACGTTGAAAAAAAAATAAAAAAAAATAAAGAATAGTTAATACCTATTCTTCTCGAACTATTCTAAAAAATAGAACTGGATGAAAAACTTCCAAACTCATTCTACAAGGCCAACATTACCTTGATTCCAAAACCAAAGATCCCACTAAAAAAGGGAATTATATTCCCATATCCCTGATAAACATGAATGCAAAAAATCTCAACGTGATACAAGCATATCAAATCCTACAGTACATTAAAAGAATTATTGACCATGGTAAAGCTGGATTCATTCTTGGATTGCAAGGAATTTGAATATTCTCAAATCAATCAACGTGATACACCACATTAATTAAAGGATAAGAACCATATTGATCTTTTCAATAGATGCAGAAAAAGCATTTGTCAACGTACAGCATCCATTCTTGATTAAAACCCTCAACAAAGTAGGGATAGAGGAAACATCCCTCAACATCATAAAGGCCATATACAAAAGATCCACAGCTAATATTATCCTCAATAAGGGAAAACTGTCTAACAAGACAGTGATGTCCACTCTTACCATTGTTATTTAACATAGTACTAGAAATCCTAGCCTCAGCAATCAGACAACAAATGGAAATAAAAATCATCCAAATTGGCAAGGAAGAACTCAAAACTTCACTATTTGCAGATGACATGATACTCTATGTAGAAAACCCAAAAGACTTCACCAAAGAATTGTTAGAAATGATACATGAATTCATTAAAGTTGCAGAATACAAAATCAATGTACAGAAATCTATTGTATTTCACCACACCAATAATGAAGCAGCAGAAAGAGAAATCAAGGAATTGATCCTATTTACAATTGTACCAAAAAAACCATAAGACACCTAGGAATAAAACTAACTAAAGAGGCAAAAGACCTGTATTCTGAAAACTATAGAATACTTATGAAGGGAATTGAAAATGACACAAAGAAATGAAAAAAAAAATTCCATGCTCATGGATTAGAAAAACAAATATTGTTAACATGTCTATACTTCCCAAAGAAACCTACACATTTAATGCAATTATTATCTGAATACCAACAGTATTTTTTACAGAGCTAAAAGAAACAAACATGAAGTTTGTATGGAACCACAAAAAAACTTGAATAGCCAAAGCAATCTTGAAAAAGAAAACTAAAGATAGAGGCATCATAATTCTGGACTTCAAGTTATATTACAAGGCTGTAGTCATGAAGACAATATGGTACTGGCATAAAAACAGACACATAGATCAATGGAACAGAATAGAAATCCCAGAAATGGACCCACAACTATATGGTCAACTAATCTTTGACAAGGCAGGAAAGAATATCCCATGGAAAAAAGACAGTCTCTTTAACAAATGTGTTAGGAGAACTGGGCTACAACATACAAAGAATGAAAATGGACCACTTTCTTATACCATACAGAAAAATTAATTCAAAATGGAGGAAAGACCAAAATGTGAGACAAAAAACCATCACAATCCTGGAGGAGAACACAGGCAGCAACCTCTTTGACCCCAGCTGTAGTAATTTCTTATTAGACACATCTCCTGAGGCAAAGAAAACAAAAGCAAAAATTAACTATTGGGACTTATCAAGATAAAAAGGTTCTGGACAGTGAAAGAAACAATCAGCAAAACTAAAAGACCACCTACAGAATTGGAGAAGACATTTGCAAATGATATATCTGATAAAGTATTAATATCCATAATTTATAAAGATCTTATCAAACTCAACACCCCCCCCAAAAAAAAACAAAGAATCCGTGAAGAAATGGTCAGAAGACATGAATAGACATTTTTCCAAAGAAAACATACAACGGGCTAATAGACACATTAAAAAATATTAAACATCACTCATCATCAGGGAAATACAAATCAGAATCCTGATGAGATACCATCTCAGGCCTGTCAGAATGGCTTAAATTAACAACACAGGAGATATTGGCAAGGATGTGGAGAAAGGGGAAACCTCTTTCACTGTTGGTAGGAATGCAAATTGGTGTAGCCACTCTGGAGAACAGTATGGAGGCTCCTCAAAAAGTTAAAAATATAACTACCCAATGCCTCAGCAATTGCACTACTAGATATTTACCCAAAGGATACAAAAATACTGTTTCAAAGGGCACATGTATCTGTATGTTTATAGTAGCAGCAACATCAACATCCAAACTATGGGTAGAAGTGAAATGTCCACTGACTGATGAATGGATAAAGAAGATGTTGTATGTATGTATGTATATATTATATGTAATATATATATATATATATATATATATATATATATATATATATATAATATCCAGTCATCAAAAGAAATTATAACTCGCCATTTGCAATGATGTGGATGGCAGCAGAATGTGTTAAGCTAGGGTAAATAAGTCATTCAGAGAAAGACAAATACCATATGAATTCATTCATATGTATAGCTTAAGAAACAAAACAGGTGATCAAAGGGGAAGAAAAAAAAGGGAGGGAAAAACCATAATAGACTCAACTATAAAGTAAAAACTGAGGGTTGCTGGAGGGGAGGTGGGTGGGGGATAGGTTAAGTGGGTGATGGTTATTAAGGAGGGCACTTGTGTTGATCACTGGGTGTTATATATAAGTGATGAATCACTAAATTTTACTTCTGAAACCAATATTTTACTATATGTTAACTAACTAGAATTTAAATAAAATCTGTTGAAATCTGTACTGCTTAGGTAGTATATTTTAAAATCTTTGAATACTGATTTGACTCCCCACCTTCTACAGTATTTGTTTTGGTTGTTATTCTCTTGCTTGTTTTGTGACTTGACTAGGTTAGGTTAGTGAAGCTATTTCCCCCACCGTGTGAACATTTTGGTATCACTCCTCAGGGGGTTCAGATGGGCATGTGCACAGTCCTCCTGTGATTACAGTGGTTTCTGTCAACACTCTTTTTGATTGTCTCTTTCTCTGATCTCTGTATTAATCTGTTTGTTTCATTTGGTATTACACCTGGCTTGTTAGGCTCCTCTAAGTATAGGGTGATTGCTCTGTTTTCATCAAAGCCATGGGGCATAAAATGGTCAATAGTCTGATCCTATTAAATTCAATCAGGTGTAGTTTTTGTGGACAGTTCTAGAACTTTATTCAGACCCTCAGTAGACTCTTATTTACTAACTCTCTCCCTAATTCTCACTGGTGTACTAGCTGGCCTATAGTTTAACTTGTTGCTTTTAATTAAAGGAAGATATTGTTGTACAGTGTATGCTTAAGCTTGATCTTCTTTAGACTGTGTTTCAAATTGAGTCAGCTCTTCTAGGGAGAGCATAAAAGCTCTCTATTTTTATGGACTACTTCTCTCCCTGGGCAAAGACTGTGAGCTGCTACACTGGGCAGTTATTATTATTATTATTGTGTTGTTGCTGTTGTTGTTGTTGTTGTCATTTCTTCTGATATGAAACCTCTACTCTAAGAGCAATGAAGGGTGAGGGTAATCAGGACCCCTTTACTCTTGGTCTGCCTTTTTGGGTAAAGCCTTTGTCTTTTGGGTAGTGACTGCTGGAAGGGAATCCATAACTGCTTAGTCACATTCACTAAGAATTTAGTTTCTTCAACTCTATAGGGGAAAAGAAATGCTTGTGACTTGCCAACCTAAAACCTTGATTGGGAACTGAGGGGAAAGGAAGCCCTGTAATTTTGGCCATGGCTCCAGAGTAGAGTTTCTGTTACGATGAGCTAAGGATGAAGAGGAAGAAGGGAACAGGTCCTGGTTCAAATGACAGAAATCCTTGTTGTTTTTACCAAGTTTTGGTAGATTTTCCTCGAATAAATGTTTCCTCATTTACTGTTTAGCCTTAGGACAATTTCTAAATAATTAAATGGGTTTTTTTTAATAGTTTTGGTCTGCTCTGTTTGTTTAACTGTTGAGTGAGTCTTCATAGGTCTTCCTGTTGTCATCACAAAAGTGGACATTATGTCACTTTTTTTTCATGGCAATTCGATTAATTTAATAGATATAGGACTTACAGGATTTTCTATTTCTTCTTTTTTTTCTATTTTGTTAAGTTATGTTTTTTAATAAGTTCATAGATTAATCTAAATTTTTAAATTTATTGGTATGGGGCACCTGGGTTGAGGTTCAACCTCAGCTGGTTGAGTCCCCAACTATGGCTCAGGCCATGATCTCATGGTTTGTGAGTTCTAATCCCACATCAGGCTTGTTGCTGTCAATGCAGAGCCTGCTTCACATCCTCTGTCCTCTCTCTGACCCTGCCCTGCCCTGCCCTGCTCTCTCTCTCCCTCTCTCCTTCAATCCAATAATCAGGAAAGTTAGGTGTATAAATATATATAGGAATGTGCATATACAAATAGAGACATAAAGAAATTCACCACTGGTGACATTTGGAAATAGATGTGAGATTAAAGGCAAATTTTTTGTTGTTAATTACTTCAATGTCAGTTTTTACATTTTATTTTATTGTACAGTTCCAATCTTATTGCAGTTAAAACAATTCTGACTGGGGCACCTGGGTGGCTCAATCAGTTAAGCACCCAACTCTTGATCTCGGCTCAGGTCATGATCTCACAATTTGTGAGATAAAGACCCGTGTGGGGGTCTGCACAGACAGCATGAAGCCTGACTGGGATTCTCTCTCTCCTTTTCTCACTCCCCCTTCCCCCATTCATGATTCTTCTTCCTCTTTCTCACTCTCAAAATAAATAAACCAAAAAACCCAATTGTGACCATATGTTATCATGTTAATTTGGAATATGTAGAAAAGAATGTAATAATAATAATATTCATAACATACTTTTTATGTTCACCATGTTACAAAAAGTGTTCTAAGCTATTTATAGGTACTAAAACAATCTATTCCTCAGAATAAACCTGTGAAGCTACACTATTAATGTACCCATTTAACACAGAAGATAATCGAGGCACATAGAAGTTAAGCAAATTACCTGAGGTTGTATAGCTAGTAATTTGCAAAACCTGAAGAGAAAACCGTTGGGATCCAGGGATGTCTGGGTGGCTCAGTCGTTAAGCCTCTTATTTCTGCTCAGGTCATGATCGCTCAGTTCGTGAGTTTAAGCCCCGTGTCAGGCCCTGTGCTGACAGCTCATGGCCTAGAGCCTGCTGTGGATCCCATTTCCCTCTCTCTCTGCCCCTCTCCCACTAGCACTCTGTGTGTCACTCTCAAAAGTAAAGGAACTTTTAAAAATTAAAAAAAAAAAACTGTGAGGCTCAACATGAATGCTCTCAGCTTCTGAATAAAAGAAATGATATATTTATCAAAATAATCTTCAGAGCACATGAGAAGGGTAGGTGAACCCGCTGGTAAAGATTTTGGTGATTGGATTGGTGGTCACATGGGTGAAAAAGCTCCTGAATCTGGAGCACCGCCCCCACCCTCTTCTTTACTTGTAGTCAGTGTTTTGGGTTTTTTTGTTTTTGGTTTTAGTCTTTAGTTTTTTTTGTTTTTGTTTATTTGCTTGTGTTATTTGTGTGTTTTCATGTGTTTGTCTCCTGTTTGTCTTTCTGTTTTCCTTTACAAGGATACTCCAAGGAACAAAACAAAGCACACCTTGTGGAGGGTCCAAAATATCACTATGAGTAGGGTAATAAAATAACCAAAGTCACAGCAACAGAGAGAAAGTAACAATCTCCGAAAAAACACCTCTTGAAGGGCCAGGCCCTGGACAGTGTATGACCCAACTTTAATATAGCAGTGCTCACAGGTGCAGAGTACACAATAAGCTTTAAAAACACATAAGGGGTCTCGTGGACAGGGCGAGAGGGAAGACAGCGACGTAGGAAGACCCTGGGCTCACCGAGTCCTGCTGACCACTTAGATTAAACCTACACCTGCCTAAATAACCCAGAAAACTGCCAGAAGACTTGCAGAATGGATTCTCTGGAGCCAAGCACAGATGAGAGGCCCACAGAAGAGGGTAGGAAGGGCAGAGAGGTGGTGTGCTCTTCATGGAATGGCAGGAGGGAGAAGGGGCGGAGGGACAGCCCACCGGCCAAGCAGAGACCCCGAGTCTGGCTTGCAAAAGTGGAGGGGCCAGACAGAGTGTGTTTGGAGAGCAAGCGGGACTTAACATCTGGAAGGTTATAAGTTAACAGCTCTGCTCAGAGAGCAGGAAGGATGGAGGACAACGGGAGGGAGAGTTGTTGAGCCCTGGATGACAGAGCTCAGCTTGGCGGGGAAAAAAGGCACTCGCCACCGCCATCTCCCTCACACATCCCCCAACCAAAATCCCAAAGGGAACCAGTTCTTGTCAGGGCAATTGCTTGCACCTTGCAAACACCAAATGCTGTGCTTCTGTGGATCCATCCCTCCTGCAGTGGCGGGTCTGACATCCTCCTGGTGCCACAGGGCCCCTCCTGAAGCAGATCAACAAAGGATAAGTGAGCTGAGCCTCCCTTCCCACCCCTGTGCAACTTGCGGATCCACCCCAGCAAATACGCCAGATCCCCAGCACCACAAGCCTGTCAGTGTGCAAGTAGCCCAGATGGGCCATGCCACCCCACAGTGAATCTCGCCCCTAGGAGAGGGGAAGAGAAGATACACACCAGTCTGACTGTGGCCCCAGCAGTGGGCTGGGGGCAAACATCAGGTCAGACTGCAGCCCCAATCAACAACCCAAGTTATTCAAGACAGCACAGGGGAAGTGCCCTGCAGGTCCGCACCACTACAGGGACAACCCAAAATTATAAAACAGAAGAATTCCCCTCAAAAGAATCTCCAGGAAATAACAACAGCTAACGAACTGATCAAAAAGGATTTAAACAATATAACAGAAAGCAAATTTGGAATAATAGTCATAAAATTAATCACTGGGCTTGAAAACAGTATAGAAGACAGCAGAGAATCTATTGCTACATAGATCAAGGGACTAAGGAACAGTCAGGAGAAGCTAAAAATGCTATAAACAACTGCAAAATAAAATGGAAACAACCACACCTTGGATTGAAGAGGCAGAGGAGAGAATAGGTGAACAAGAAGATAAAATTATGGGAAAAGAAGAAGCTGAGGAAAAGAGAGATAAAAAAAATCCAGGAGTATGAGGGGAAAATGAGAGAACTAAGTGATGCACTAAAGAGAAATAATCTACACATAATTGGTATCCCAGAGGAGGAAGAGAGAGGGAAAGGTGCTGACGGTGTACTTGAAGAAATAATAGCTGAGAACTTCCCTGAACTGGGGAAGGAAAAAGGCATTGAAATCCAAGAGGCACAGAGAACTCCCTTCAGAAGTAACTTGAATCGATCTGCACGACATATCATAGTGAAACTGGCAAAATACAAGGATAAAGAGAAAATTCTGAAAGCAGCTAGGGATAAATGTGCTCTAACTTATAAAGGGAGACCGATAAGACTTGTGACAGATTTCTCTACTGAAACTTGGCAGGCCAGAAAGGAATGGCAGGAAATCTTCAATATGATGAACAGAAAAAATATGCAGCCGAGAATCCTTTCTCCAGCAAGTCTGTCATTTAGAATAGAAGGAGAGATAAAGGTCTTCCCAAACAAACAAAAACTGAAGGAATTCGTCACCACTAAACCAGCACTACAAGAGATCCTAAGGGGGATCCTGTGAGGCAAAGTACCAGAGACATTGCTACATGCATGAAACCTACAGAGATCACAATGACGCTAAACCCATATCTTTCTATCAAAACACTGAATATAACTGGACTAAATGCGCCAACCAAAAGACGTAGGGTATCAGAATGGAAAAAAAATAAGACCCATCTATTTTCTGTCTACAAAAGACTCATTTTAGACCTGAGGACACCTTCAGATTGAAAGTGAGGGGATGGAAAAAAAAAAGAGGTTAGAGTAGAAGAGAGTCAAAGCATAAGAGACCCTTAAAAACTGAGAACAACGTGAGGGTTGATGGGGGGTGGGAGGGAGGGGAAGGTGGGTGATGGGCATTGAGGAGGGCAACTTTTGGAATGAGCACTGGGTGTTGTATGGAAACCAATTTGGCAATAAACTTCACATATTGAAAATGGTATTATAAATAACTAATTCTAACACTGAAATAAAATCTAGATTAATGAAAAAAAATATAGTGAGGGGATGGAGAAATATTTACCATGCTACTGGAAGTCAAAAGAAAGCTGGAGTAGCCATACTTACAGCAGACAAACTAGACAGTAGGTTAAAGGCTGTAACAAGAGATGAAGAAAAGCACTATATAAAAATTACAGAGTCTATCCATCAGGAAGAGCTAAGAACTATAAATGTCTATGCGCCAAACACAGGAGCCCCCAAATATATAAAACAATTACTCACAAACATAAGCAACCTTATTGATAAGAATGTGATAATTGCAGGGGACATTAACACTCCACTTACAGAAATGGATAGATCATCTAGACACACGGCCAATAAAGAAACAAGGGCCCTGAATGATACATTGGATCAGATGGACTTGACAGTTATATTTAGATCTATGCATCCCAAAGCAACAGAATATACTTTCTTCTTGAATGCACGTGGAACATTCTCCAAGATAGATCACATACTGGGTCACAAAGCAGCCCTTCATAAGTATACAAGAATTGAGATCATACATTCACACTTTCAGACCACAATGCTATGAAGCTTGAAATCAACCACAGGAAAAAGTCTGGAAAACCTCCAAAAGCATGGAGGTTAAAGAATACTCTAGTATAGAATGAATGTGTCAACCACGCAATTAGAGAAGAAATTAGAAAATATATGGAAACTAATGAAAATGAAAATACAACAATCCAAATGCTTTGGGATGCAGTGAAGGCAGTCCTGAGAGGAAAATACATTGCAATCCAGGCCTATCTCAAAAACAAGAAAAATTCCAAATATAAAATCTAACATCACACTTAAACGAAATAGAAGCAGAACAGCAAAGAAAGCCTAAACCGAGCAGAAGAAGATAAATAATAAAGATCAGAGCAGAAATAAACAAAGTACAATCTAAAATAACTGTAGAGCAGAACAACGAAACCAAGAGTTTTTTTTTGAAAAAATAAAAAAAATTTATAAACGTCTAGCCAGGCTTCTCAAAAAGAAAAGGGAGATGACCCAAATACATAAAATCATGAATGAAAATGGAAGTATTACAACCAATCCCTCAGAGATACAAGCAATTATCAGGGAATACTAGGAAAAATTATATACCAAAAAACTGCACAACCTGGAAGAAATAGACAAATTCCTAAACATCCACAAACATCCAAAACTCAATCAGGAGGAAATAGAAAGCTTGAACAGACCCATAACCAGTGAAGAAATTGAATCAGTTATCAAAAATCTCCCAACGAATAAGAGTCCAGGACCAGATGGCTTCCCAAGAGAGTTCTACCAGACACTTAAAGCAGAGATAATACCTATCCTTCTCAAGCTATTCCAAAAAGTAGAAAGGGAAGGAAAACTTCCAGACTCAATCTAGGAAGCCAGTATTACTTTGATTCCTAAACCAGACAGAGACCCAGTAAAAAAAAGAGAACCACAGGCCAATACCCCTGATGAAAATGGATGCAAAAATTCTCAATAAGATACTAGCAAATCTAATTCACGAGCATATAAAAGGAATTATTCACCATGATGAAGTGGGATTCATTCCAGGGATGCAGGGCTGGTTCAACATTAACCAATCAATCAACGTGATACATCACATTAACAAAAAAAAGAGAAGAACCATATGATCCTGTCAATTGATGCAGAAAAGGCATTTGACAAAATTCAGCACTCTTTCTTAATAAAAACCCTTCAGAAAGTCGGGATAGAAGGAACATACATAAACATCATAAAACCATTTATGAAAAGCCCACAGCTAACATCATCCTCAATGGGGAAAAACTGAGAGCTTTTTCCCTGAGGTCAGGAACACGACAGGGATGTCCACTCTCACCGCTGTTGTTTAACATAGTGTTGGAAGCTCTAGCATTAGCAATCAGACAACAAAAGGAAATCAAAGGCATCAAAATTGGCAAAGATAAAGTCAAGCTTTCACTCTTTGCAGATGACGTGATATTATACATGGAAAACCCGATAGACGCCACCAAAAGTCTGCTAGAACTGATACATGAATTCAGCAAAGTCGCAGGATACAAAATCAATGTACAGAAATCAGTTGCATTCTTGTACACTAATAATGAAGCAACAGAAAGACAAATAAAGAAACGGATCCCATTCACAATCGCACCAAGAAGCATAAAATACCTAGGAATAAATCTAACCAAAGATGTAAAATATCTGTATGCTCAAAACTGTAGAAAGCATATGAAGGTAATTGAAGAAGATTTAAAGAAATGGAAAAACATTCCGTGCTCAGGGATTGGAATAAGAAATATTGTCAAAATGTCAATACTACCCAAAACTATCTACACATTCAATGCAATCCCAATCAAAATTGCACCAGCATTCTTCTTGAAGCTAGGACAAGCAATCTAAAATTCATATGGAACCACAAAAGGCCCTGAATAGCCAAAGTAATTTCGAAGTTGAAGACCAAAGCGTTAGGCATCACAATCCAAGACTTTAGCCTCTACTACAAAGCTGTAATCATCAAGACAGCATGGTATTGGCACAAAAACAGACACATAGACCAAAGGAAGAGAATAGAAATCCCAGAAATAGACCCACCAACATCTGGCCAACTAATCTTTGAGAAAGCAGGAAAGAACATCCAATGGGAAAAAGACAGTCTCTTTAACAAATGGTGCTGGGAGAACTGGACATCAACATGCAGAAGATTGAAACTAGACCACTTTCTCACACCATTCACAAAAATAAACTCAAAGTGGATAAAGGACCTGAATGTGAGACAGGAAACCATCAAAACCCTAGAGGAGAAAGCAGGAAAAGACCTCTCCGTCCTCAGTCATAGCAATTTCTTACTTGACACATCCCCAAAGGCAAGGGAGTTAAAAGCAAAAATGAATTACTGGGACCTTATGAAGATAAAAAGCTTCTGCACAGCAAAGGAAACAACCAACAAAACTAAAAGGTGACCAATGGAATGGGAAAAGATATTTGCAAATGACGTATCAGACAAAGGGCTAGTATCCAAAATGTATAGACAGCTCACCAAACTCCACACCCAGAAAACCAACAATCCAGTGAAGAAATGGGCAGAAAACATGAATAGACACTTCTCTAAAGAAGACCTCCAAATGGCCAACAGGCACATGAAAAGATGCTCAACGTCGCTCCTCATCAGGTAAATACAAATCAAAACCACACTCAGATATCACCTCACACCTGTCAGAGTGGCCAAAATGAACAAACCAGGAGACTATAGATGCTGGATAGGATGTGGAGAAATGGGAACCCTCTTGCACTGTTGGTGGGAATGCAAATTGGTACAGCCACACTGGAAAACAGTGTGGAGTTTCCTCAAGAAACTAAAACTAGAACTACCCTGTGACCCAGCAGTAGCACTGCTAGGAATTTACCCAAGGGATACAGGAGTACTGATGCATAGGGGCACTTGTACCCTAATGTTTATAGCAGCACTCTCAACAATAGTCAAATTATGGAAAGAGCCTAAATGTCCATCAACTGATTGATAAAGAAATTTTGGTTTATATACACAATAGAGTACTACATGGCAATGAGAAAGAATGAAATAGGGCCCTTTGTAGCAACGTGGATGGAACTGGAGAGTGTGATGCTAAGTGAAATAAGCCATACAGAGAAAGACAGATACCATATGGTTTCACTCTTATGTAGATCCTGAGAAACTTGGCAGAGCACCATGGGGGAGGGGAAGGAAGAAAAAAAAAGATTTTAGAGTGGGAAAGAGCCAAAGCATAAGAGACTCTTGAAAACTGAGAACAAACTGAGGGTTGATGGGGGGTGGGAGGGAGGGAAGGGTGGGTGATGCTTATTGAGAAGGGCACCTTTTGGGATGAGCACTGGGTGTTGTATGGAAACCAATTTGACAATAAATTTCATATATTGAAAAAATAAAATAAAATAAAATAAAATAAAACGTGTCTCTTGTAGGCAGCATAAAAATAAATAAATAAATAAATAAATAAATAAATAAATAAAAACACATAAGGGAGAGAAAACTATGCAAAATGATGAAATGGAAGAATTCTCAAAAGAAATTCCAGGAAATAGCGACAGTTTACAAACTGATCAAATCCGATTTCAGCAATATAATGGAACAAGAATTTAGAATAATTGTCATAAAATTAATCTCTGAGCTTGAAAAAAAGCATAGATGAAAGCAGAGAATCTATTGCTACAGAGACCAAGGAACTAAGACATAGTCATGATGAATTAAAAAATGCTATAAATTAGTTGAAAATGAAATGGAGGTGGCCACAGTGCGGATTAGAAGAGGCAAAGGGGAGAATCGGTGAATTAGAAGATAAAACTATGGAAAAAGAGGAATCTGAGAAAAAGAGAGATAAAAACAATTCAGGAGTACAATGGGAGAGTTAGAGAACTAAGTGATGCAAGCAAACGGAACAATAGCTGTATCATAGGAATTCCAGAAAAAGAGGAGACAGGGAAAGGGGCAGAAGTTGTATTTGAACAAATCATAGCTGAGAACTTCCCTGATCTGTGGAAGGAAAAAGGCATTGAAATCCAAGAGGCACAGAGAACACCCTTCAGACGTAATTTGAATTGTTCTTCTGCATGACATACCATGGTGAAACTGGCAAAATACAAGGATAAAGAGACAATTCTGAAAACAGCTAGGAATAAACACGCTATAACGTACTAAGGGAGACCCATAAGAGTAAGGGCAGACCTATCTACTGGAACTTGTCAGGCCAGAAAGGAATGGCAGGAAATCTTCAATGTTCAGTGTGATGAACAGAAAAATATATGCAGCTGAGAATCCTTTATCCAGCAAGTCTGTCATTCAGAATAGAAGGAGAGATAAAGGTCTTCCCAAACAAACAAAAACGGAAGGTATTCATCACCACTAAACCAGCCCTACAAGAGATCCTAAGGGGGACTCTGTGAGTGAAATGTTACAAGGACCAAAAAGTACCAGAGACATCACTACAAGCATGAAACCTACAGACATCACAATGACTCTAACGCATATCTTTCTATCAAAACACTGAATGTAAATGGACTAAATGCTCCAACCAAAAGACATAGGATTTCAGAGTGGATAAAAAACAAGACCCATCTATTTGCTGTCTACAAGAGATTCATTTTAGACCTTAGGACACTTTCAGAATCAAAGTGAGGGGATGGAGAACTATCTATAATGCTACTGGAAGTCACAAGAAAGCTGGAGTAGCCATACTTATAGCAGAAAAGCTAGACTTTAAATTAAAGGCTATAACAAGTAATAAAGAAGGGCATCATGTAGTAATTACAGGGTCTATCCATCAGGAAGACTAACAATTATAAATGTCTATGTGCCGAATATGGGAGCCACAAATATATAAAACAATTAATCACAAACATAAGCAACCTTATTGACAATAATGTGGTAAATGCAAGAGACTTTAATACTCCATGTACAAGAATGGATAGATCATCTAGACAGAGAATAAATAAGGAAACAAAGGCCCTGAATGACACATTGGATAAGATGGGCTTGACAGATATATTTAGAACTTTGCATCCCAAAGCAACAGAATATACTTTCTTCTTGAGTGCACATGGAACATTCTCCAAGATAGATTACATACTGGGTCACAAAACAGCCCTTCATAAATATACAAGAATTGAGATCAGACCATGCACACTTTCAGATCACAATGCTATGAAGCTTGAAATCAGCCACTGGAAAAAGTCTGGAAAACCTCCAAAAACATGGAGGTTAAAGAACACCCTACTAAGGAATGAATGGGTCAACCAGGCAATTAGAGAAGAAATTAAAAAATATATGGAAACAAATGAAAATGAAAAGACAACAATCCAAATGCTTTGGGATGCAGCGAAGGCAGTCCTGAGAGGAAAATACATTGCAATCCAGGCCTATGTCAAGAAACAAGAAAAATCCCAAATACAAAATCTAGCAGCACACCTAAAAGAAATAGAAGTGGAACTGCAAAGACACCTCAAACCCAGCAGAAGAATAGAAATAATAAAGGTCAGAGCCGAAATAAACAATATAGAATCAAAAAAAAAAAAAAAAAACCAGTAGAACAGATCAATGAAACCAAGAGGTTTTTGTTGTTGTTGTTGTTTGTTTTTTCTGTTTTGTTTTTTTGTTGTTGTTTTTGTTTGCTAAAATGAACAAAATTGATAAACCTCTAGCCAGGCTTCTCAAAAAGAAAAGGGAGATGACCCAAATAGATACAATCATGAATGGTAATGGAATTATGACAACCAATCCCTCTGAAATACAAGCAATTATCAGGGAATACTGTGAAAATTTATATGCCAACAGACTGGACAACCTGGAAGAAATGGACAAATTCCTAAGCACTTACACACTTCCAAAACTCAAATGAGAAGAAATAGAAAACTTGAACAGACCCATAACCAGTGAAGAAAATGAATCAGTTATCAAAAATCTCCCAACACATAAGAGTCCAGGACCAGATGGCTTCCCAGGGGAATGCTACCAGACATTTAAAGCAGAGATAATACCTACCCTTCTCAAGCTGTTACAAAAAACAGAAAGGGAAGGGAATCTCCCAGACTCATTCTATGAAGCCAACATTCCTTTGATTCCCAAACCAGACAGAGACCCAGCAAAAAAAAGAGAACTACAGGCCAATATCCCTGATGAATATGGATGCAAAAATTCTCAATAAGGAACTCGCAAATTGAATTCAACAGCATATGAAAAGAATTATTCACCATGAACAAGTGGGATTGATTCCTGGGCTGCAAGACTGGTTCAACATTCACAAATCAATCAATGTGATGCATCACATTAATAAAAGGAAAGAGAAGAACCATATGATCCTGTCAATCGATGCAGAAAAAGCATTTGACAAAATTCAATATCCTTTCTTAATAAAAACCCTCGAGAAAGTTGGGATAGAAGGAACATACTTAAACATCATCAAAGCCATTTATGAAAAACCACAGCTAATATCATCCTCAATAAGGAAAAACTGAGAGCTTTCCCCCTGAGATCAAGAACATGACAGGGATGTCCACTCTCACTGCTGTTGTGTAACATAGTGTTGGAAGTGCTGGCATCAGCAATCAGACAACTAAAGGAAATCAAAGGCATCAAGATTATCAGTGACGATGTCAAGCTTTCACTTCTTGCAGATGACATGATATTACACTTGGAAAACCCAATAGACTCCACCAAAAGTCTGCTAGAACTGATACATGAATTCACTTATGTCACAGGTTACAAAATGCATGTACATAAATCAGTTGCATTCTTATACACTAATAATGAAGCAACAGAAAGAGAAATAAAGACACTGATCCCAGTCACAATTGCACCAAGAAACATAAAATACCTAGGAATCAATCTAACCAAAGATGTAAAAGATCTGTATGCTGAAAACTATAAAAAGCTTATGAACGAAATTGAAGAAGATACAAAGAAATGGAAAAGATTACATGCTCATGGATTAGAAGAATTAATATTGTCAAAACGTCAATACTCCCCAAAGCAATCTACACATTCAATGCAATCCCAGTCAAAGTTGCAACAGCATTCTTCTCAAACCTAGAACAAGCAATCCTAAAATTTGTGTGGAACCACAAAAGACCCCGAATAGCCAAAGTAGTATTGAAGAAGACCTAAGCGGGAGGCATCACAATCCCAGACTTTAGCCTCTACAACAAAGCTGTAATCATCAAGACAGCATGGTATTGACACAAAAACAGACACATAGATCAATGAAATGGAGAACCCAGAATTGTACCCACAAATGCATGGCCAACTAATCTTTGACAAAGTAGGAAAGATTATCCAACAGAAAAGACAGTCTCTAACAAATGGTGCTGGGAAAACTGGACAGCAATATCCAGAAGAATGAAACTATACCACTCTCCTACACCATTCACAAAAATAAACTCAAAATGGATGAAGGACCTGAATATGAGACAGGAAACCATCAAAACCCTAGAGGAGAAAGCAGGAAAACATCTCTGTGACCTCAGCAACAACAATTTCTTACTTGACACATTTCCAAAGGCAAGGGAATCAAAAAAACACCCAGTGAAAAAATAGGCAGAAGACATAAATCGACACTTTTGTAAAGAAGACATCCAGATGGCCAACATACATATTAAAGATGCTCAATGTCACGCCTCATCAGGGAAATACAAATCGAAACCTCTCGCCGGTCAGAGTGGCTAAAATGAACAAACCAGGAGACTATAGATACTGAAGAGGATGTGGAGAAACGGGAACCCTCTTGCACTGGTGGCAATGCAAACTGGTGCAGCCACTCTGGAAAACAGTGTGGAGATTCCTCAAAAAACTAAAAATAGAACTACCCTAAGACCCAGCAATTGCATTACTAGGTATTTACCCAAGGGATACAAGAGTGCTGATCCATAGGGGCACTTGTACCCCAATGTTTATAGCAACACTTTCAACAATAGCCAAATTATGGTAAGAGCCTAAATGTCCACCAACTGACGAATGGGTAAAGAAGATGTGGTTTATATATATAATGGAATACTAGTTGGCAATGAGAAAGAATGAAATCTAGCCTTTTGTAGAAACATGGATCGAACTGGAGAGTGTTATGCTAAGTGAAATAAGTCAGTCAGAGAAAGACAGATACCATATGTTTTCACTCATATGTGGATCCTGAGAAACTTAACAGAAGACCCGGGGTGGGGGGAAGAGGTGGGGGAAAAAAGTTACAGAGAGGGAAGGAGGAAAACCATAAGAGACTCTTAATTCCGGAAACAAACTTAGGGTTGATGGTGAGTGGGAGAGAGGGGAAAGTGGGTGATCAGCATTGAGGAGAGTACCTGTTGTGATGAGCACTGGGTGTTGTATGGAAACCAATTTGACAATAAATTATATAAAAAAGAATAAATGTTAAGTAAAACAAGTAAATAAAATTTTAAAATAAATTCAGGAATGAATCCCACTTGATCATGGTGAATAATTCTTTTCATATGCTGTTGAATTCAATTTGCAAGTTCCTTATTGAGAATTTTTGCATCCATATTCATCAGGGATATTGGCCTGTAGTTCTCCTTTTTTTGCTGGGTCTCTGTCTGGTTTGGGAATCAAAGGAATGTTGGCTTCATAGAATGAGTCTGGGAGATTCCCTTCCCTTTCTGTTTTTTGTAACAGCTTGAGAAGGGTAGGTATTATCTCTGCTTTAAATGTCTGGTAGCATTCCCCTGGGAAGCCATCTGGTCCTGGACTCTTATGTGTTGGGAGATTTTTGATAACTGATTCATTTTCTTCACTGGTTATGGGTCTGTTCAAGTTTTCTATTTCTTCTCATTTGAGTTTTGGAAGTGTGTAAGTGCTTAGGAATTTGTCCATTTCTTCCAGGTTGTCCAGTCTGTTGGCATATAAATTTTCACAGTATTCCCTGATAATTGCTTGTATTTCAGAGGGATTGGTTGTCATAATTGCATTATCATTCATGATTGTATCTATTTGGGTCATCTCCCTTTTCTTTTTGAGAAGCCTGGCTAGGGGTTTTTTAATTTTGTTTAGTTTTTTAAAAAACCAACTCTGGTTTCATTGATCTGCTCTGCAGTTTTTTTTAGATTTCATATTGTTTATTTCTGCTGTGGTCTTTATCATTTCTCTTCTTCTGCTGGGTTTGGGGTGTCTTTGCTGTTCTGCTTTTATGTCCTTTAGGTGTGCTGTTAGATTTTGTATTTGGGATTTTTCTTGTTTCTTGAGATAGGCCTCGATTACAGTGTATTTTTTCCTCTCACGACTGCGTTCGCTGCATCCCAAAGGGTTTGGATTGTTCTCTTTTATTTTCATTTTTGTTTGCATATATTTTTTAATTTTTTCTCTAATTACATGGTTGGCCTATTCATTCCATAGTAAGGTGTTCTTCAACCTCCATGCTTTTGAAGATTTCTCAGACTTTTTCCTGTTTTTGATTTCAAAATTCATAGCATTCTGGTCTGAAAGTGTGCATAGTATGATCTCAATTTTTTTATACTTATTAAGTGCTATTTTGTGACCAAGTATGTGATTTATTTTGGAGAATGTTCCATGTGCACTCGAGAAGAAAGTATATATTGGTGGGGGGTGCGAGGGAGGGGAGGGTGGGTGTGGGCATTGAGGAGGTCACCTGTTGGGAAGAGCACTGGGTATTGTATGGAAACCATGTTGACAATAAATTTCATATTGAATAAGTAAGTAAATAAATAAAAAAATTTAAAGAATGATTATCAGAACAGCTGGAGACAGCCTTCTATTTTCTCAAATATAATTTTAAAATTATGTTACTTTTTCCTAGATATTTTAGTAGTGGTAAATTCCAATTTTATTGTTCCTTTTAAAGGGAACCATGTTTTTCTCACATTGCATAAAACTGAGCATAATGAAGATAATCAGGATACTAATTCTGGGAACCATAAAGGGAGATAACAAAGGAAAACTATGTAGTCCTTCATATTGAGGGCTTAACAGGTCTTCATAGTAAGTCCATGTTATCAGAAAGATGTAATTATGAGGGAGTAGGAACTATAAAGTAGAGGATACAAGGGCATACAGAGAAACTATCCAGTAGAAAATTAAGACACCCCTCAACAATAACAGGAGATACATAGTTGTTGTATGCATGCATATTTCATGGGAGAGAAATATGGTAGGTACATTCCTTCAATGTTTTTGATCTATACACATTTTCAAAAATGAATAGGTACTGTGTGCTCTCGTAACATGTTTTTAAAAATAATGACTGTATTTGTTTTCCTGCTTTAGCAAAACTTGTATATCTATTGGAAAAACTGGAAAAGTAGAGTAAAAGGCAACATTGTGAGCAGAGCCAGCACTGTGCCTTGAACATCACTGAACAGGAAGTCTGGGACAGAGAAACAGTGCTAATCTTGATAAATGGTGGAACAAAGTTTGGACATATTTATATTGAGGTACACTTGGGACATTCAGAAAGAGAATTACACTTGAAAATTGGATAAATGTCTGTAAGGCCAGAGAGCACTCTGGGCCAGAGATGTGAAATTGATAGAAGTGGATTGGATCAGCCAAGAACATGAAGACTGAGAAGAGAGAGGGCTTGCAATATTACAGAAGTAATATAGCTCAGTCTCTAAAAGTCTAGGTGTTGGAAACTGTGAGTACCAGTTGGGTCTAAGTCTCCACTCTGTCCCTCATTATCCCAAGTAAAAACAAACTTATGAGATGGTTATATAACATTCACATCAAGTATAAGAACAGATAAATTGTGAGTCTGAGAGAATCTTAAAAAGTATATTGTGCGTGAAATAAATGCCCCAATCAGAAGACATAGGATGATAGGGGGAATAAAAAAAAGCAAGACCCATCTATATGCTACTTACAAAACATTCATTTCAGACATAAAGACACCTTCATGTTGAAAGTGAGGGGATGGAGAGGTGCCTGGGTGGTTCAGTTGGTTGAGCATCCGACTTTGGCTCAAGTCACTATCTCACAGTTTGTGAGTTTGGGACCTATGTCGGGCTCTGTGCTGTCAGCTCAGAGCCTGGAGCCTGCCTCAGATTCTGTGTCTCCCTCTCTCTGCCCCTTCCCTGCTCTCTCTCTCTTTCTCTCTCTCAAAAATAAATAAACATTAAAAATTTTTAAAAAAGAAAGTGAGGGGATGGAGAAAAAAATATGCAAATGGATGTCAAGAGAAAGCTGGGGTAACGATACTTATATTGGACAAAATAGACATTAGAACAAACACTGTAACAAGAGACAAACAAGGAAGGACCCTGTATAATAATAAAGAGGACAATGCAACAAGAAGATATAATAATTGTAAATATTTATGCAGTCAACATAGGAACACCCAAATATATAAAACAATAACAAGCATAAAGGAAATAATCGATAGTAATACAATAATAGTAGGAGACTTTAACATTCCACTTACATCAATGGACAGATCATCCAAACAGAAAATCAACAAAGAAACAGTGGTATTGAATGACACACTGGACCAGATGGACTTAACAGATATATCCAGAACATTTCATCCTAAAGCACCAGAATACATATTCTTTTCAAGTGCACAATGAACACTCTCCAGAATAGATCATATATTAGGCCACGAAATAAGGCTCAACAAATTCAAAGAGTTTGAAGTCATACCATGCACCTTTACTGACCACAGTGCTATGAAACTAGAAGTCAACCACACACACACAAAAAAAATCTGGAGGGGTCCTTGGTGGCTCAGTACATTAAGCATCTGACTCTTGATTTCGGCTCAAGTCATGATCTCACAATTTATGGGTTCAATCCCACTTGGGATTCTCTGTCTCTGACTCTCTCTCTCTTAAAAATTAATAAGTAAACATTTTTTTTAAATCTGGAAATACATGGAGGTTAAATTAAATGCTACTTCACAATGAATGGGTCAACCAAGAAATTAAAGAATAAAGAAAAATATTGCAAATGGAAATTAAAGCACAATAGTCCAAAATCATTGTGATGCAACAAAATTGGTCCTAAGAGGTAAGTTTATAGTAATACAGGACTACTTGAAAAAGCAAAAAATAAATAAACAACCTAATCTTACACCTAAGGGAATTACAAAAGGAACAACAACCAGGGCCTAAATCCAGTGGAAGGAAGGAAATAATAAAGATTAGAGCAGAAATAAATGATATAGACACTAAAAAAACAATAGAGCATATCAATGAAACAAGGAACTGGTTCTTTGAAAAAAATTAATAAAGTTGATAAACCTCTAGCTAGAATATCAAAAAGAAAAGAGAAAATATCCAAATGAATAAAATCACAAATGAGAAAGGACAAATATCAACCAAAACCACAGAAATACAAACAATTATAAGTGAATATCATGAAAAACTATATCCCAACAAATTGGACAATCTAGAAGAAATGGCTAAATTTTTAGAAACATACAAACTACCAAAACTGTAACATGAAGAAATAGAAAACCAGAACAGACTGAAAATCAGCAAAGAAATTGAATCAGTAATCAAAAAACTCCCAAAAACCAAAAGTCCAGGGCCAGATGGGTTTATAGGCAGTTTCTACCAAACATTGAAAGAAAAGTTAATACTTAATTTTCTCAAACTATTCCAAAAAATAGAAAATGAAGGAAAACTTCCAAATTCATCTATGAGGCCAGCATTACCTTTATACAAAAACCAGAGGAAGACTCCACTAATAACGGGAAGTATAGGCCAATATCTCTGATGAACACAGATGCAAAAATTCTCAAAATACTAGCAAAGTGAATCCAATAATACTTTAAGAATGTCATTCACCATAATCAAGTGGAATTTATTCATGGGCTGCAGGGCTGGTTCAATATTTGCAAATCAATCAACGTACTACACCACATTAATAAAAGAAAGGATAAGAACCATATGATCCCTTCGATAGATGCTGAAAAATCATTTGACAAAATAAGCATTGTTTCCTAATAAAAACCCTCAAGAAATTAGGGATAGAAGGAACATACATACCTTAACATCATAAAAGCTATTTATGAAAGGTCTACAGCTAATACCATCCTCATGGGAAAAACTGAGAGCTTTTCCTCTACAGTCAGAAACAAGTCAGGGATGTCTACTCTCACCACTGTTAATTAACATAGTGCTGGAAGTTCTAGTCACAGCAGACAACAAAAAGAAATAAAAGACATACAAATCAGCAAGGAAGAAATCAAACTTTGACTACTTGCAGATGACATGATATTTTACATAGAAAACACAAAAGACTCCCCCCAAAAACTGCTAGAACTGATAAACGGATTCAGTAAAGTCACGGAATACAAAATGAATGTTGCATTTCTGCACACTAATAATGAAACAGCAGAAAGAGAAACTAAGGGAATCAATCCCATTTACAATTGCACCAAAAAAAAAAAAAATAGGATACCTAGGAATAAACTTCATCAAAGAGGAGAAAGACCTGTACAGCATCAGCAACATACACCATTGATTCAGAAACACTTTTCTGAGAAAAAAATATAACTGTCACATAAATTCTACATATGTGTTTTATGATGTTTTCCAATCTGAGAAATGTTGAGTGATTTAACAAAATAGATACTAACATAGAATAAGACAATTTAGGTCATGTAGTATGTGCATTGCTAGGATCTCTGACATTTTGATGTATTTCCTTGCAGTCTTTTTCTAAGCATATTTAGACTTACCATAGACTAAATTTGTCTCCTCCATACCAAATTAATATGTTGAAACTTAATCCCCCATGGATGGTAATCAGAGTTTGGGTCTTTGGAAAGTGATTATGTCCCGAGGGTGGAGCCCTCATGAATGGGATTGATGCCAGTATAAAAGAGGCCCCAGCATTCTCCCTTGCTCTTTACCTGATATGGAAAGAAAGGAGACTGGCAGTCTGTAAAACATGAAGTGGACCATCTCCAGATACCAAATCTGCCAGGGCCTTGATCTTGGACTTTGCAGCCCCCAGAAATATAAGAAATAAATTTCTGTTATTTAAGCCACCCAGCCTATAGTATTTTTGTTACTACAGCCCAAATGGACTAAAATGACACTTAATGTAATTGTAGTTCTGCTGCACTACCAGTGGTTCTCCAGCATTAGTCCACATCAGAATCTCTCAGGGGAGCATGATAATAACATATGTTTTGGGGGCCAATTGGAAGTGTGTTGATTCACAGAATGTAGGAAGGAGTGCCAAAGTCTACATTGTTAGCAAGAGAGAGAAAGTTCTAAAGCAAGCAGTCTGTGACACACTTGAAAATCACACTAAATTTTATTCATGTTTTAATTTGGCATGCCATCCAGACCCTACTAGACTCCTTAAGAAATGCAAATCTTTGCCTCTAGAGAAATGAAATGAATTATTTGATGTTCTTTAGTCAAGAGTCAGAACTGGATCAAGGACTTAAGGATCCCCAGAGTCATAATGTCCATAGTGAACATTTATTCAACATTTACAATATGTCAAACATTGCAACAGGCATTAGGAATATACGGTTGATAAAGAAACTGTACTTGCTATAAGAATGGCACAATTTTGCAGAGGAGTAACTGATATCACTTTTATTGATTTTTTTAAAAGTTTCTTTATTTTGAGAGAGAGAGGGAGAGACAGAACATGGGAGGGGCAGAGAGAAAGGGAGAGAGAAAATCCCAAGCAGGCTCTGCACTGTCAGTGCAGAGCCCAACATGGGGCTCAAACCCACAAATGTAAGATCATGACCTGTGCCAAAACCAAGAGTGGGAAGCTTAACTGACAAAACCACACAGGCACCCCTGGATTTTTTTAATCTTACAAAATATTTTAAACTCCTTCATGTAGGAATAAGATCAGGTTTTAGGGGTGTTACTCAGTTTTGATCTAATAAGGTGAAAATCTCTGTAATTTATACACTTCTTGTATGCCTGCTGCCCTAGTGGATGGGTCTGCCCAGAAGTCATCTCTGGCAAGATCATGAGAGGCATAAAAAAGCCAATGTTGTCACCATCTGAAGATTATTATTGAAAGTTCCACTGCTAAAATATATAGAAAGCCAACATAGTCTTTATTATAATTAAGATAATAGAGGTGCCTGGGTGGTTTATAGGTTAAGCTTCTGACTCTTGATCTTGGCTTAGGTCATGGTCTCATGGTTCTGGGTTCCAACCCTGTGTCAGGCTCCGTGCTGACAGGAGGGGCTTGCTTGGGATTCTCTCTCCCTCTCTGCTCCTCCTCTGCTTTCTCTCTCTTAAATAAATGAACTTAAAAACAAGATAACAATGGCTGGATCCAACTGTTCAAGCTATCATTTTATATTATTCATCATTTACTTTATTAATGAAGTCTTATATTCATGTCTTGACCCAGAATTCTCCATCCAAATGGACTCATATCTGAGTTTCTGGAGAGCAGAGGACTTACAAGTAAAACAGAAAAAGCCTATTTTTACTGAAACTTTGGGTTAAGATATTAATTGCTGAAGCATGTTTGTGTGGTACCCACCCTCATAAGTGTAACAGTAGAAATCAGTGGAGTTTTGTTACTTTGAAGACTCCAACACATCAAACACTGTCAACAGAGGGAAAAACATGAGGATGAAATGACAGTAGTGTCTAGAAGAAATGACAAAATCCAGGAAGGGTGGTACCCACTTTTTAGCTGTCTGAACTTGTCCTTGGCACATATTAGTAATCTCTCAACCCTTCCTGAGTATCTGTGGGGTTCGGGTTTCTGAGAAGGCAGGGGAGTGTGGTAGGGTCCAAGCTAACATAGTTCACGTGTTCAGTACCTCATCTGATCCACTGAGCAGCTCCAGAGGCAAATAGTATTTCCTTTTCATAGGTGATAAGGGTGACCCTTTAAAGTAATGTCATGGTAATAAACACTAGGGCTTATAGTGCTGATTAATAAATTCTAAAAAATAGGGGCACCTGGGTGGCTTAGTCGGTTAGGCGTCCATCTTCAGCTCAGATCATGATCTCATGGTTCATGGGCTCAAGCCCCATGTTGGGTTTTGTGCTGATAGCTCAGAGCCTGGAGCCTGCTTCAGATTCTGCATCTCCCTCTGTCTCTGCCCCTCCCCTACTTGTATTCTGTCTCTCACTGTCTCTCAAAAATAAACATTAAAAACAAATTAAAAAAAAGAAATTCTAAAAAATAATTTGAAATGCACTTTTTGTTCTTTCAACAAGTTTTTATTAAATGGTACTTTTTAAAAATTTTAATTACTTTGGCACCCCACCCCCAGGGCTTTAACTGGCTCCTGACCCCTCCCCACCTCCACAGAACCTTGAATGGCATTTTTTTAAAAAGCTGATTAACATATTACTTTAACTATTTTTTATTATATGTAGGGATACCAGTAATACATACAAATTCTGGGAAAGCATGGTTCTGAAAGAGAAAAAAAAATGTTTAATCATTTATAATTATGCCATATAAAAATAAACAGTCCCATTTTAGTATACATACTTAATAATCTTTGTTCAATACAAAATACATGATTAAAAAATGAAGCAACAACAAATTTACACATTGATTTGTAACTTTTTCACTTTATTTATTTTAATTTAATTGTAATTTGTTTTTAAATATGAAATTTATCGTCAAATTGGTTTCCATACAACACCCAGTGCTCATCCCAAAAGGTGCCTTCCTCAATACCCATCACCCACCCTCCCCTCCTTCCCACCCACTTTTTCACTTTAAAAATACATAATGAACTGTACACCTGAAACTAATGTAACATTGTGAGTCAACAATACTAAAATAAATAAATAATGAACATCTTTCTATTCAAATGTGTGAAACACCTCTGCTGACAAAGCTCTGTTGATTAGTCAGAATGCAATATTCAAATAGAAGCTGGCAATACTAAAAGTTTTGAAGCAACTGAGTTAGCAAAATTACATCAAGAAAAGGCAAAGAAACAGAAAACAAGCTTGAAAAGTATTATTTCCAGAGAAAATCTCAGTTTTTAAGGCATAAAGGAAAACTCAACGTGGTTTTAATGATGAGGGTAGTCCCCACTGAGGCCATGTGGACTATACCTTAACTTCATTTATTTACCTGAATTTAACTCTTTCATCTCTTCCACGAACCATTGTATATCATCTACATCTCCATCTATGATTTTTTTTAATGTCTACTTATTTTTGAGAGAGAGACAGAGTGCGGATGGGGGTTGGGGGTGGCAGAGAGAGAGGGAGACACAAAATCCAAAGCAAGCTGCAGGCTCTGAGCTGTCAGCATACAGCCCCACGCGGGGCTCAAACCCAGGAACTGTGAGATCATGACCTGAGATGAAATCGAATGCTTAACGGACTCAACCACCCAGGTGCCCCTCCATCTATGATGTTAATGTAACTGACAAGACTCCTGGGCACCCCTCTTCTAAGATCCTGGGAAAGTGGAGTCTGACTCCATTGTTGACTTCTGGCTCTTGGCCTTCATTCCCTCCCATAGGAGGAGCTTCCTCTCCATTCTGCAGAGAGACCTGCTCACCCTCCCTTTCTTCCCTTTTCCTTTTTTCCTGGAGGATATTTTCCATGTTGAAATCCCTCCCCCTGTCCCGCCCATTTATTCCCTTTAGACTCCATTACTTCTAGAAGACAATAGGAAAGCAAAAGGACTGAAATCTTGGTGGAAATCTCCGCCCTGGGACAGAGGCCTTACTAGGCACCTTTCAAGATTCTGATATCAAGAGTTTTTTTTTTAATTCTATTTTTTTCACCTGAGAGGACTCTTGCGCCCTCTAGTGGGGAATCCAGTCACAGCCTCCTCTCTTCCACTGGCTCCTCTCTCCTTCCTCCTCTGAAGCTCACCATTTTTCCTGTAGATCCTTCCTCAGGACTACTGCAGGCACCAAAAAGGAAGACCTGGAGGGAGGAGGGGCTCAGAAAGGGTGTGTTCCCATCTCCACCACACTTAGTCGCATGCACCAGTGCTTATCCTTGCAGTCTCCTCCCCCTCCACCTATGCATTCTCACTGGAAGGTGTGCAGCCCTGACTCTCTGACCCTCAGGCTTGCAGAGGGATGGGGTGAGGGGAACCTGTGCTGCTGCAGCCAAAAGCAAGCTGCAGACCCGTCACCCACCCCTCGTCTCCCAGCACTTTGTATCCTAACTTTGCCACTCCTTATCCATCCTGTTTCTCCAAAGCCACCCTCTGCCCTGCTACTCCTGGTCTTTTAAATACCCACAATGGTGCAAGAGGGGGCACTACTTAAAATAGAACTTTTGCATTCCATGTCTCTCTATTGCCTTCTCCTGTGATTTGTTTCCGCACCCTTACTACCAAAATGTTTTGCACCAAAATCAGCATGGGGCACAGGGAACGAGGCTTGTAGAAGTTAAAGCTTTCCAGAGTATACCCATATATCCATATTCATATTCTGCTTGTCCCCAAGACCAACCACAATGGAGTTTCGGTAAAAAGGGGGTGTCAAAAATGAGGATTGACCCAGTTGGGGGTTCTGCGCTCAGCTGCCAGCCATTGCAGGACCAGAGTTACACCAGCCTGCTCCAGTAGGAACACAAACCTACAGCGTTCCTCAATAGTTGCTTTGCCCTTATTCCTTGACTTGAAGTTTTTCCTCCTCTGCAGCAGGAATTATTACTCAGAGGATACAAAAGAAAAAGGGACTTGGGCCCAGATAGACTCCAGTCATGTGACAGCCATGTCACAGAGGAGTATAGGTAGGGCAGCAGGAACCTTCATCCCCTACTCCATCACCCTGGATATGGAATGTCTCTTTTTCCACCTTGGCATTTCAGGAAATAAGATACAGTCTTTGGCTTTTCTGATCGTCAATGAGAAGCAGCATTTCCTCTTGGAGTTACTGTCCATTTGCAATTCTTATGGAATTAGCTCTTTCTCTTGTTTCTCCTGCCCCCAACCTGTTCCTTCTCTAGGCCTCGTCTCATCATTGTCATTATTTTCCCCCTGAGGTCCTTGCTTTCACCTAAATAGGCATAAAGTTAGGTATCAGGAAAGGAGGCTGGCAGTGGAAAGTGGAACACTAACTTTCTTTTACATACTTTCTATTCCATTTTTTAAACTTAAAATGCTTTGTTTTTACATTAAAGAAATACAACAGTTACATTTTGGAAGGGAAAATAATGAGTATCCCAAGATTTCTCTTTTCACAGTAGTGCCTTGCTATTTGGCTAAATTAACATAAAACCAATAGAAAATATTTTCCATCAGTTACAAAGCAAGGGAAAAATTTTAAAACATGCTGAATGTTCACAATGTTTAAGACATACTCTTTGGGGAGAAAAGTATTTTATGATAAAAAATAAAATGTTCTATTAAATAAGAAATCCTTCATAACTTGGTCATGTTTATATTTGTCAATTAGAAAATGTTCTAATAACGCTTCTTGAATATATTTTTTTAATACAGGCTATTAGTTTGGAAATTTTAAACCTAAATTTTTCTAAAACAAATCAACACTTTATATGTTCAGTAAATTAGTCCCAGTAGAGCCTAACTGTCTTATTTTTGTCCCATTTTAGAGAAACACAAATAATGGTTTCATAAATAATTGTTTCAGTTATGTTCTGTTAGAAGGATGTAGCCTGCTAGGCCTCTTACCTCTGGCCTCCTTACCTCCAGGGAGCTCAGAAAGAGCCTAGCTTATCCTTGCTGCAGGGTTGCTGCCTGCCTTCCCATCCCCATCATGATGGCCCCCTGGCCAAGGCTAGGCCAGGGTTTAAGAAACTGTCACCCACTCAGGCCACAAGGGAGTGGCAGGAAATATTCAAAGCACTGAATAGGAAAAATATGCAGCCAAGAATCCTTTATCCAGCAAGGGTGTCATTTAGAATGGAAGGAGAGATAAAGGCTTTCCCAGACAAACAAAAGCTAAAGGAGTTCCTGACCACTAAACCAGCCCTTCCAGAGATCCTAAAGGGTACACTGAGAGTAGAAACAGCAAAACTACAGAAACCAGAGATAACACCACAAGTACAAAACCTACAGATAACACAATGACACTAAATCCGTATCTTTCAATGATCATTCTGAATGTAAATGGACTAAATTCCCCAATCAAAGGCATACACTATCAGAATGGATTAAAAAAAGAAAAACAATATCCGTCTATATGCTGCCTACAAGAGACTCATTTTAGATCTGAGGACACCTGCAGATTGAAAATGAAGGGATGGAGAACCATCTATCATGCTATGGGATGTCAAAAGGAAGCCAGAGTAGCCATACTTATATCAGACAAACTAGATTTTTCTTAATGTTTATTTTATTTTTGAGAGATCCAGAGTACAAACAGGGGGAGAGGCAGAAAGAGAGAGAGACACAGAATCCAAAGCAGGATCCAGGCTCTGAATTGTTAGCACAGAGCACGATACAGAGCTCAAGCCCATAAGCCATGAGATCATGACCTGACCCAAAGTCATATGCTTAACCAACTGAGCCAACCAGGCACCTCCAGACAAACTAGATTTTAAAACAAAGACTAACAAGAATTGAAGAAGGGCATTATATCATAATTAAGGGGTCTAACCATCAAGAAGAGCTAACAGTTGTAAATATTTATGCCCCCAGCAAGGGAACACAAATATATAAATCAATTAATCACAAAAATAAATAAATGTATAGATAGCAATACTGTGCTTGTAGGGGAATTTAATACTTCACTTGCCGCAATGGACAGATCATCTAGGCAGAAAATCAGTAAGGAAACGATGGTTCTGAATGACACATTGGACTGGATGGACTTAACAGATATATTCAGATCCTTTCATCCAAAAACAGAAGACACATTCTTCTTGAGTGCCACGGAACATTCTCCAAAATAGATCACGTGGGGGGGGTGTCACAAAACAGCGCTCAAAAAATATAAAGGAATTGAGATCATTCCATGCATATTTTCAGATCACAACGCTTTGGAAACTTGAAATCAACCGCAAGAAAAAAAATTGGAAAGCCTCTAAGTACATGAAAGTTAAATAACATCCTACTAAAGAATGAATGGGTTCACCAGGAAATTTAAGAAGAACTTATAAAAGATATGGAAGCAAATGAAAATGAGAACATGACAGTCCAAACCATTTGGGAGGCAGCAAAGGCAGTCCTAAGAGGGAAATGCATCACAGTCTAGGCCTATATCAAGAAGCAAGAAAAATCTCAAATACAGAATCTAACCTCACACCTAAAGGAGCTAGAGACAGAGCAGCAAAGAAACTCCAAAGCCAGCAGAAGTAGAGAAATAAAGATTAGAGCAAAAATAAACAATATAGAATCTACCCCCACCAAAACAAAACAAAACAAAACAAAACAAAAAAAAACAAAAAAAAAAAAAACCAGTAGAACACATCAATGTCCCTAAGATCTCGATTTTTGATAGAGTAAACAGAATTGATAAACCCCTAGACAGACATCTCAAAAAGAAAAGAAAGAGGATCCAAATAGATAAAATCACAAATGAAAGACGAGAGATTACAAACAACACCACAGAAATACAAACATTATTAGATAATACTATGAAAAAGTATATTCCAACAAACTGGACATCTGGAAGAAATGGACAAATTCCTAGATATCCACACACTACCAAGAGTCAAATGGGAAGAAACAGACCCATAACCAGTGAAGAAATTGAACTGGTTATCAAAAATCTCCCAACAAATAAGAGTCCTGGGCCAGATGGCATTCCAGGGGAATTCTACCAGACATTTAAAGCAGAGCTAGTACCTATTCTTCTCAAGCTGTTACAAAAGTAGAAACAGAAGGAACCTTCCAAACCCATTCTATGAAGTCAGCATTACCTTGATTCCCAAACCAAAGACTCCACTAAAAACGAGAATTACAGGCCAATATCCCTAACGAACACGGATGCAAAAATTCTCAATAATATACTAGCAAATCAAATTCAACAGTATATTAAAAGAATTATTAACCATGATCAAGTGGGATTCATTCCTGGGCTGCAGAGCTGGTTCAATATTGGCAAATCAATCAATGTGATACATCATATTAAAAGAAAGATAAGAACCATATAACCCTGTCAAAGGATGTTGAAAAAGCATTTGACAAGATACAGTATACTTTCTTTTTTTATATATATGAAATTTATTCTCAAATTGGTTTCCATACAACACCCAGTGCTCATCCCAAAAGGTGCCCTCCTCAATACCCATCACCCACCCTCCCCTCCCTCCCACCCCCCATCAACCCTCAGTTTGTTCTCAGTTTTCAAGAGTCTCTTATGCTTTGGCTCTCTCCCACTCTAAACTCTATTTTTTTTTCCTTCCCCTCCCTCATGGGTTTCTGTTAAGTTTCTCAGGATCCACATAAGAGTGAAAATATATGGTATCTGTCTTTCTATGTATGGCTTATTTCACTTAGCATCACACTCTCCAGTTCCATCCACGTTGCTACAAAGGGCCATATTTCATTCTTTCTCATTGCCACGTAGTACTCCATTGTGTATATAAACCACAAATTCTTTATCCATTCATTAGTTGATGGACATTTAGGCTCTTTCCATCATTTGGCTATTGTTGAAAGCACGGCTATAAACATCGGGGTACAAGTGCCCCTATGCATCAGTACTCCTGTATCCCTTGGGTAAATTCCTAGCAGTGCTATTGCTGGGTCATAGGGTAGGTCTATTTTAATTTTTTGAGGAACCTCCACACTGTTTTCCAGAGTGGCTGCACCAATTTGCATTCCCACCAACAGTGTAAGAGGGTTCACGTTTCTCCACATCCTCTCCAGCATCTATAGCCTCCCGATTTGTTCATTTTGGCCACTCTGACTGGCGTGAGGTGATATCTGAGTGTGGTTTTGATTTGTATTTCCCTGATGAGGAGCGACGTTGAGCATCTTTTCATGTGCCTGATGGCCATCCAGATGTCTTCTTTAGAGAAGTGTCTATTCATGTTTTCTTCCCATTTCTTCACTGGGTTATTTGTTTTTTGGGTGTGGAGTTTGGTGAGCTCTTTATAGATTTTGGATACTAGCCCTTTGTCCGATATGTCATTTGCAAATATCTTTTCCCATTCCGTTGGTTGCCTTTTAGTTTTGTTGGTTGTTTCCTTGGCTGTGCAGAATCTTTTTATCTTCATAAGGTCCCAGTAGTTCATTTTTGCTTTTAATTCCCTTGCCTTTGGGGATGTGTCAAGTAAGAGATTGCTGCGGCTGAGGTCAGAGAGGTCTTTTCCTGCTTTCTCCTCTAGGGTTTTGATGGTTTCCTGTCTCACATTCAGGTCCTTTATCCACTTTGAGTTTATTTTTGTGAATGGTGTGAGAAAGTGGCCTAGCTTCAATCTTCTGCATGTTGCTGTCCAGTTCTCCCAGCACCATTTGTTAAAGAGACTGTCTTTTTTCCATTGGATGTTCTTTCCTGCTTTCTCAAAGATTAGTTGGCCATACCTTTGTGGGTCTAGTTCTGGGGTTTCTATTCTCTTCCATTGGTCTGTATGTCTGCTTTTGTATCAATACAATGCTGTTTTGATGATTACAGCTTTGTAGTAGAGGCTAAAGTCTGGGATTGTGATGCCTCCTGCTTTGGTCTTCTTCTTCAAAATTACTTTGGCTATTCAGGGCCTTTTGTGGTTCCATATGAATATTAGGATTGCTTGTTCTAGTTTCGAAAAGAATGCTGGGGCAATTTTGATTGGGATTGCATTGAATTTGTAGATAGCTTTGGGTAGTATTGACATTTTGACAATATTTCTTATTCCAATCCATGATCATGGAATGTTTTTTCCATTTCTTTACATCTTCTTCACTTTCCTTCTTAAGCTTTCTATAGTTTCAGCATACAGATCTTTTACATCTTTGGTTACATTTAGCCCTAGGTATTTTATGCTTCTTGGTGCAATTGTGAATGGGATCAGTTTCTTTATTTGTCTTTCTGTTGCTTCATTATTAGTGTATAAGAATGCAACTGATATCTGTACATTGATTTTGTATCTTGCAAACTTGCTGAATTCATGTATCAGTTCTAGCAGACTTCTGGTGGAGTCTATCGGATTTTCCATGTATAATATCATGTCATCTGCAAAAAGTGTAAGCTTGATTTAATGTTTGCCAATTTTGATGCCTTTGATTTCCTTTTGTTGCCTGATTGCTGATGCTAGAACTTCCAACACTATGTTAAACAACAGCGGTGAGAGTGGACATCCCTGTCGTGTTCCTGACCTCAGGGAAAAAGCTCTCAGTTTTTCCCCATTGAGGATGATGTTAGCTGTGGGTGTTTCATAAATGGCTTTTATGATGTTTAAGTATGTTCCATCCATCCCGACTTTCTGAAGGGTTTTTATTAAGAAAGGGTGATGAATTTTGTCAAAGGCCTTTTCTGCATCGATTGACAGGATCATATGGTTCTTCTCTTTTCTTTTATTAATGTGATGTATCACGTTGATTGATTGGTGAATGTTGAACCAGCCCTGCAGCCCAGGAATGAATCCCACTTGATCATGGTGAATAATTCTTTTTATATGTTGTTGAATTCAATTTGCGAGTTCCTTACTGAGAATTTTTGCATCCATATTCATCAGGGAGATTGGCCTGTACTTCTCTTTTTTAACTGGGTATCTGTCTTGTTTAGGAATCAAAGGAATACTGGCTTCCTAGAATGAGTCTGAAAGTTTTCCTTCCCTTTCTATTTTTTGGAATAGCCTGAGAAGGATAGGTATTATCTCTATTTTAAACGTCTGGTAGAACTCCCCTGGGAAGCCATCTGGTCCTGGACTCCTATTTGTTGGGAGATTTTTGATAACTGATTCAATTTATTCGCTGGTTATGGGTCTGTTCAAGCTTTCTATTTCCTCCTGATTGACTTTTGGAAGCGTGTGGATGTTTAGGAATTTTCCCATTTCTTCCAGGTTGTCCAGTTTGTTGGCATATAATTTTTCATAGTATTCCCTGATAATTGCTTGTATTTCTGAGGGATTGGTTGTAATACTTCCATTATCATTCATGATTTTATCTATTTGGGTCATCTCCCTTTTCTTTTTGAGAAGCCTGGCTAGAGGTTTATCAATTTTGTTTGTTTTTCCACAAAACCAGCTCTTGGTTTCATTGATCTGCTCTACAGTTTTTTTTAGATTCTCTATTGTTTATTTCGACTCTGATCTTTATTATTTCTCTTCTTTTGCTGGGTTTGGGGTGTCTTTGCTGTTCTGCTTCTATATCCTTTAGGTGTGCTCTTAGATTTTATATTTGGGATGTTTCTTGTTTCTTGAGATAGGCCTGGATTGCAATGTATTTTCCTCTCAGGACTGCCTTCGCTGTGTCCCAAAGCGTTTGCATTGTTATATTTTCATTTTCATTAGTTTCCATATATTTTCTAATTTCTTCTCTAATTGCCTGGTTGACACATTCATTCTATAGTAGGGTGTTCTTTAACCTCCATGCTTTTGGAGGTTTTCCAGATTTTTTCCTGTGGTTGATTTCAAGCTTCATAGCATTGTGATCTGAAAGTGTGCATGGTATGATCTCAATTCTTTTCTACTTATGAAAGACCGTTTTGTGACCCAGTAGGTGATCTATCTTCGAGCATGTTCCATGTGCACTCGGGAAGAAAGTATATTCTGTTGCTTTGGGATGCAGAGTTCTAAATACATCTGTCAAGTCCATCTGATCGAATGTATCATTCAGGGTCCTTGTTTCTTTATTGACCATGTGTCTAGGTGATCTATCCATTGTTGCAAGTGGAGTACTAAAGTCCCCTACAATTACCACAGTCTTATCAATAAGGCTGCTTATGTTTGTGATTAATTGTTTTATATATTTGGGGGCTGCCGTGTTCGGTGCATAGACATTTATAATTTTTAGCTCTTCCTGATGGATAGACCCTTTAAATTATTATATAATGCCCTTCTTCATCTCTTGTTCCAGCCTTTAATTTAAAGTCTAGTTTGTCTGATATAAGTATGGCTACTCCAGCTTTCTTTTGACTTCCAGTAGCATGGTAAATAGTTCTCCCTCCCCTCACTCTCAATCTGAAGGTGTCCTCAGGTCTAAAATGAGTCTCTTGTAGACAGCAAAGAGATGGGTCTTGTTTTTTATCCATTCTGATACCTTATGCCTTTTGCTTGGCACATTTAGTCCATTTACATTCAGTGTTATTATAGAAAGATGCGGGTTTAGAGTCATTGTGATGTCTGTATGTTTTATGCTTGTAGTGATGTCTCTGGTACTTTATCTCACAGGATCCCCCTTAGAATACCTTGTAGGGCTGGTTTAGTGATGACAAATTCCTTCAGTTTTTGTTTTCTTGGGAAGACGTTATTTCTCCTTCTATTCTAAATGACAGACTTGCTGGAGAAAGGATTCTTGGCTGCATATTTTTTTCTGTTCAGCACACTGAAGATCTCGTGCCATTCCATTCTGGCCTGCCAAGTTTCAGAAAAGAGATCAGTCACGAGTTTTATAGGTATCCCTTTACGTTTTAGGGCACGTTTCTCCCTCACTGCTTTCAGAATTTTCTCTTTATCCTTGTATTTTGCCAGTTTCACTATGATATGTCATGCAGAAGATCGATTCAAGTTACGTCTGAAGGGAGTTCTCTGTGCCTCTTGGATTTCAATGCCTTTTTCCTTCCGCAGTTCAGGGACGTTCTCAGCTATTATTTCTTCAAGTACACCTTCAGCACCTTTCCCTCTCTCTTCCTCCTCTGGAATACCAATTATGCGTAGATTATTTCTCTTTAGTGCATCACTTAGTTCTCTAATTTTCCCCTCATACTCCTGGATTTTTTTATCTCTCTTTTTTTCAGCTCCCTCTTTTTCCATAATTTTATCTTCTAGTTCACCTATTCTCTCCTCTGCCTCTTCAGTCCGAGTCGTGGTTGTTTCCGTTTTATTTTGCAGCTCGTTTATAGCATTTTTAGCTTCTCCTGACTGTTCCTTAGTCCCTTGATCTCTGTAGCAAGAGATTCTCTGCTGTCCTCTATACTGTTTTTAAGCCCAACGATTAATTTTATGACTATTATTCTAAATTCACTTTCTGTTATATTTTTTAAATCGTTTTTGATCAGTTCGTTAGCTGTTGTTATTTCCTGGAGATTCTTTTGAAGGGAAATCTTCTGTTTGGTCATTTTGGATAGTCCCTGGAGTGGTGCAGACCTGCAGGGCACTTCTGTGCTGTCTTGAATAACTGGAGTTGGTGGAAGGGGTCGCAGTCAGACCTGGTGTCTGCCCCCTGCCCACCGATGGGGCCACAGACAGACTGGTGTGTACCTTCTCTTCCCCTCTCCTAGGGGCAGGATTCACTGTGGGGTGGCGTGGCCCTTCTGGGCTACTTGCACACTGCCAGGCTTGTGGTGTTGGGGATCTGGTGTATTAGCTGGGGTGGATCGTCAAGGTGCACGGGGGCGGGAGGGGCAGGCTTAGCTCACTTCTCCTTTGGTGACTCGATTCTAGGGGCCCTGCGGCACCGGGAGGGAGTCAGACCCACCGCTGGAGGGATTGCTGAGCAGAAGCACAGTGTTGGGTGTTTGCAGGTTCCCTGGCAGGAACTGGTTCCCTTTGGGATTTTGGCTGGGGGATGGGCGAGGGAGGTGGCACTGGCGAGCGCCTTTGTTCCCCGCCAAATTGAGCTCTGTTGTCTCATCCCGGTGCTCAACAACTCTTCCTCCTGTTGTCCTCCAGCCTTCACACTCTCCCAGCAGAGCTGTTAACTTATAACCTTCCAGATGTTAAGTCCCGCGTGCTGTATGAACACACTCCGTCTGGCGCCTCTGCTTTTGCAAGCCAGACTCAAGGTCTCTGCTTGGCCGGTGGGCTGCCCCTCCGCCCCTTCTCCCTCCCGCCAGTCCCTGGAGCGTGCACCGCCTCTCCGCCCTTCCTACCCTCTTCCATGGGCCTCTCGTCTGCAATTGGCTCCGGAGACTCCGTTCTGCTAGTCTTCTGGCGGTTTTCTGGGTTATTTAGCCAGGTGTAGGTGGCATCTAAGTGATCAGCAGGACCCAGTGAGCCCAGAGTCCTCCTACGCCGCCATCTTCCTACAGTATACTTTCTTAATAAAAAAACTCTGAAGAAACTCAGGATAGAAGGAACATAACTTAACATCATAAAAGCCATATATGAAATGCCCACAGCAAATATAATCCTTAGTGGGGAAAAACTGAGAGCTTTCCCCCTGATATCAGGGATGTCCACTCACACAACTGTTGTTTTTTTTAATTCTTTTTTTAACGTTTATTTATTTTTGAGACAGAGAGAGACAGAGCATGAACGGGGGAGGGTCAGAGTGAGAGAGGGAGACACAGAATCTGAAACAGACTCCAGGCTCTGAGCCATCAGCACAGAACCTGATGCGGGGCTTGAACTCACAAACCGCGAGATTATGACCTGAGCCGAAGTCGGACGCTTAACTGACTGAGCCACCCAGGCACCCCTCACGACTGTTGTTTAATATAGTGTTGGAAGTTGTAGCCTCAATAATCAGACAACAAAATGAAATAAAAGGCATCCAAATTGGCAAAGAAGTCAAACTTTCACTTTTCACAGATGGCATGATACTCTACATGGAAAACCCAAAATACTACACCAAAAACTTCTAGACCTGATACATGAATTCAGCAGTCACAGTATATAAAATCAATGTACACAAATCAGTTGCATTTCTGTACACTAACAATGAAGCAACAGACACAGATATCAGGGAATAGATTCCATTTACAATTGCATCAAAAAACAATAAAATACTTAGGAATAAACCTAACAAAAGAGGTAAAAGATCTGTACAGTGAAAACTATACAAACCTTGTGAAAGAAATTGAAAAAGACACAAAGAAATGGAAAAAAACATTTCATGCTAATGGATTAGAAGAACAAATATTGTTGAAATGTTGATACTACCCAAATCAGTCTACACATTCAATGCAATCATAATCAAAATAGCACCACCATTCTTCTCAAAGCTAGAACAAACAATCTTAAAATTTGTATGGAACCACAAAAGACCCCAAATACCCAACGTAATGCTCATAAAGAAAACCAAAGCAGGAGGCATCACAGTCATGGACTTTAGCCTCTACTACAAAGCTGTAATCTTCAAGACAGTATAGTATTGGCACAAAAACAGGTGCATAGGCCAATGGAGTAGAATAGAGACCCCAGAATTGGACCTACAAATGTATTGCCAACTAATCTTTGGCAAAGAAAGAAAAAGTATCCAGTGAAAAACAGTCCCTTTAGTAAATGGTGCTGGGAAAACTGGACAGCAACATGCAGAAGAATGAAACTGGACCACTTTCTTACACCATACACAAAAATAAATTCAAAATGGATGGAAGACCTAAATGTGAGACAGGAAACCATCAAAATCCCAGAAGAGAAAACAGGCAACAACCTCTTTGACATCAGCCACAACAACTTATTTGACACGTCTCTGAAGGCAAGGGAAACAAAAGCAAAAATTAACTATTCGAACCTCGTCAATATAAAAAGCTTCTGCACAGCAAAGTGAACAATCAACAAAACTAAAAGACAGCCTACAGAATGGGAGAATATATTTGCCAATGACATATTGGATAAAAGGTTAGTATCCAAAATCCATAAAGAACTTAACAAACTCAACACTTGAAAAACAAATAATCCAGTGAAGAATGGACAGAAGACATGAATAGACATTTTGCCAAAGAAGTCATCCAAATGGCTAACAGACACATGAAAAGATGCTCAACATTGCTCATCATCAAGGAAATAACAAATCAAAACTACATTGCGATACCACCTCATAGGGTTCAGAATTGCTAAAAATAACAACTCAGGAAACAACAGATGTTGGTGAGGATGTGGAGAAAAGGGAACTCTCTTGCATTGTTGGTGGGAATGCAAACTGGTGCAGCAACTCTGGAAAAAAGTGTGGAGGTTCCTCAAAAAATGAAAGATACAATTACCTTATGACCCAGCAATAGCACTAATAGGAATTTATCCAAAGGATACAAGAGTGCTGATTCATAGAGGCACATGTACCCAAATGTTTATAGCAGCACTATCAACAATAGCCAAAATGTAGAAAGAGCCCAAATGTCCAAATGTCCATCAACTGATGAATGGATAAAGAAGTGATATATATATATATATATATATATATATATATACCCACACACACACACACACATATACATATGTATATATACACACACAATGTAGTATTACTTATCAGTCAAAAAAAATGAAATCTTGCCATTTGCAATAACGTGGATGGAACTGGAGTGTATTACACTAAGTGAAATAAGTCAATAAGAGAAAGACATATATGTTTTCACTCATATGTGGAGTTGAGAAAATTAACAGAAGACCATGGGGGAAGGGAAAAAAATAATAGTTATAAACAGAGAGGGAGGCAAATCATAAGAGACTTTTAAATACAGAGAACAAACTGAGGGTGGAAGGGGTGGGGGGAGGGGAAAATGGGTGATGCGCATTGAGAAGGGCACTTGTTAAGATCACACACACACACACTTCGAGATATATATATATATATATATATATATATATATATATATGTATATATATATATATATTGAAACTCTCAACTCGCATTCACCCACTGACCATATCAGTTAACCTAGACCTGGTGTTCTCAACCTAGGAAGTCTATGGACCACCTGAAATTCTAAGCTAGTTTGTGCATGATTGGGGCTAGTGGGGTACATGAAATTTTGTGGGGAAAGGGTTGTACCTTAATAACCTGAGATGAGGAAGCTGAAGCTATGAGGAAGAGACAAGACATAGGAGGAGAAGGGGATGTGAGAGGAAGGGAGAATGAGACAGCAGCTGAGCCAAGTTAATGGCAGATCTCTACGTGCTGGTCCTGACAACTAGAGGTCCATTAGAAACTGGCTTTTGGTTCTCAGATTCCCTTAAGATAATAGTGTGCTTTCCTGTTCCTTAAATGCTTACCATGGATCCTGCTTCAGCTGAGCTCGCCTAAGTATCTATTCCTTACAACTAATGAGACTAACTTAAACAACAGTTATCTGTAATAAAACATTCTTAAAAATCAACAAAATAACAGTAGTTATCACTACCAGAAAACCGGTGAAAAGGTATCAAAAAGGTATTAACCATAGAATACATCTATATGGAGAACAAGTATAAGTTATAAGACTCACTAGCAGTCAAAACATACAAGTTAAAACTTCAAGGTACTCTTATTCACCAGTCAAGGTGAGTAATATTTTCTAAAAAATCAGGAGGGGAGCCAAGATGGAGGAACAGCATGGAAGTTTTTTGTGTGTCTCGCATCCATGAAATACAGCCAGACCAACACTAAACCATCCTGCACACCTAGAATACTGATTTGAAGATTAACACAACAATTGCACAACCTGAACCACAGAATTCAGCAGGTACGCAGTGCGGAGAGGTGAACATGGGGAGAGAGAATCTGCAGCAAGCAGGGAGCTGCTTTTGCAGGTGGAGAGAGGATGGAGATGGGGGGAGAGAATATGGGAAAAGCATCCCTCCCCAAAAGAAGTTGGAGAGAAAGTGGAAAATTAGAAACAGCTGCAGAGACTAAACTAAAAAGGGAGAAAGAAGAAAGGAGAGGGTTTAAATTCCATTAAGACTGAAAACAAAGGAAGCACAGAGTCTGCAACTCCACAGCTCAATATCTGGCTATGCTCTGGTGGAAAGGGTGAATTCCCAAGACCAGAGCAGGGTCTAGGATGTTCTTAAGCCACACGGGGAAAAGAAGTTCCACTGCTGGAAGGACATTTGGTAGAGACTGTTGAGGCCACCTGGTCCCAGCAGACCCCAGAGAACAGCCACAGTTGCTGGTGCTGGAACAAGGTCATTAAGGGTGAAGCCTAGTGTCAGATGTGTGTTGTGATATTCCATAATCCCTGAAATGCTGCTGATACACTATCTCAAGAACTTTTTCTGGGGTGGGCTGGCACCTGGCCACAGTCATGGGCATGGGTAGCAGCAGGGTCCAGCAAGTGTTCCTGGGTGCAGCCGACATTCAGCCATTGCTCATTAAGCCATTGCTCAGTGAGACCCTCCTGCAGAGAGTCGGAACAGGTCAAAGCCACAGTCTGTCAGAAGTAAGGAGCTGGGTAAAACAGCAGCATCTGAGACAAAACTGGGGAGAGAGGTACTGCCAGGGGCTTGGTCACGGACAGTGAAAAAGTGGGGAGTGGACAGAAGCTGAAGATAGAGGATGGGTGCACAATTGCTGCTTGGGGAGAACAGAGTTCCGATACTAGAGAACGGATATCTGACCAAAACACACCTAGGATCTAGCATCATTTATTCGACATTTTGTGTAAGTGTTTTTAATTTTTTAATTGTAATATTTTTTAATTTTAATTTTTTTCAATTTAAAATTTTCTACCCCATTAATTCCTTTTTCTTCCTTCACAATGACGAAATGAAGGAATTCACACCAAAAGAAAGAGCACAAAGAAACGACAGCCATGGGTTTAACCAACACAGATACAAGCAAGGTGTCTGAACCAGAATTTACAATCACAATAATAAGAATACTAGCTGGAGTAAAAAATAGATCAGAATCCCTTTACGTGGAGATTAAAAAGAAGTAAAAACTACTCAGGATGAAATAAAAAATGCTATAACTAAGCTGCAATCACGGATGGATGACACGGCGGCAAGGATGGATGAGGCAGAACAGAGAATCAGAGATACAGAGTACAAACTTATGAAGGAGAAACATAGAAAATGAAGCAGAAAAATAGAGGGATATTAAGACAAAAGAGCATGACTTAAGAATTAGAGAAATCAGTGATTCATTAAAAAGGAACAACATCAGAATCATAGGGGTCCCAGAAGAGGATCAGAGAGAAATATGGGTAGAAGGGTTTTGGGAGCAAATCATAGTGGAAAACTTTCCTAACCTGGGGAAAGACACAGACATCAAAATCCAGGAAGCACAGAGGACCCCCATTAGATTCAACAGAAACCGACCATCAACAAGGCATATCATAGTCAAATTCACAAAATACTCAGGAGAGAATCATGAAAGCAGCAAGGGAAAAAATATCCCTAACCTACAAGAGAATACAGATCAGGTTTGCAACAGACCTATCCACAGAAATTTGGCAGGCCAGAAAAGAGTGGCAGGATATATTCAATGTGCTGAATCAGAAAAATATGCGGCCAAGAATTCTTTAGCCAGCAAGGCTGTCATTCAAAATAGGAGAGATAAAAAGTTTCCCAGACAAACAAAAAGTAAAGGCGTTTGTGACCAATAAACCAGTCCTGCAAGAAATCTTAAGGGGGACTCTGTGAGGGGAGAAAAGATGAAAATATAAAGAAAGAAAGAAAGAAAGAAAGAAAGAAAGAAAGAAAGAAAGAAAGAAAGAAAGAAATACCAAAAGCAACAAAGATTAGAAAGGGCCAGAGAACACCATCAGAAACTCCAACCCTACAAGCAACATAATGGCACTAAATTCACAACTTTCAGTACACACTCTAAACATCAATGGACTCAATGCTCCAATCAAAAGACATAGTATAACAGAATGGATAAGAAAACAAGATCCATCTATGTGCTGTTTACAAGAGACCCACTTTAGACCTAAAGACACCTTCAGATTGAAAATAAGGGGATAGAGGGACGCCTGGGTGGCTCAGTTGGTTAGGCGTCCAACTTCGGCTCAGGTCACAATCTCGCGGTCCATGAGTTCGAGCCCCGTGTTGGGCTCTGAGCTAATGGCTCAGAGCCTGGAGCCTGCTTCCAATTCTGTGTCTCCCTCTCTCTCTGCCCCTCCCCCATTCATGCTCTGTCTCTTTCTGTCTCAAAAATAAATAAAAAACATTAAAAAATTTTTTTAAATAAAAAAGAAAATAAGGGGATGGAGAACCATCTATCATGCTAATGATCAACAAAAGAAAGCTAGAGTAGCCATACTTATCAGACAATATAGACTTTAAAATAAAGACTGTATCAAGAGATGCAGAAGGGCATTATATCATAATCAAAGAGTCTGTCCACCAAGAAGACCTAACAATTATAAATATTTATGCACCAAATGTAGCAGCACCCTAATATATGAATCAATTAATCACAAATATCAAGAAACTCATCAATAGTAATACTATAATAGTAGGAGACTTCAACACCCCACTCATAGCAATGGACAGATCATCTAATCAAAAAATCAACAAGGAAACAATGGCTTTGAATGACACATGGAAGAGATGGACTTATCAGATATATTTAGAACATTTCATCCTAAAGCAGAAGAATATACATTCTTCTCCAGTGCATATGGAATATTCTCCAGCATAGACCATATACTGGGACACAAAGCAGACCTAAACAAATACAAAATGATCGAGGTCATACCATGCAATTTTCAAATCACAACGCTATGAAACTCAAAATCAATGACAAGAAAAAATTTGGAAAGGTAACAAATACTTCGAGACTAAAGAACATCCTACTAAAGAATGAATGGGCTAACCAAGAAGTTAAACAGGAACTTAAAAAGTTCATGGAAGCCAATGAAAATGATAACAGCACAACCCAAAACCTCTGGGACGCAGCAAAGGCGGTCATAAGAGGAAAGTATATACTAATCCAGACCTTCCTAAAGAAGGAAGAAAGATCTCAGATACACAACCTAACCTTACACCTTAAAGAGCTGGAAAAAGAACAGCAAATAAAACCCAAAACCAGCAGAAGACAGGAAATAATACAGATTACAGCAGAATTTAATGCTATCAAAAACAAACAAACAAACAAAACAGTAGAACAGATCAATGAAACCAGAAGCTGGTTCTTTGAAAGAATTAACAAAATTGATAAACCACTAGTCAGTTTGATCAAGAAGAAAAAGGAAAGCACCCAAATAAATAAAATCAAGAATGAAAGAGGAGAGATGACAACAAACACAGCATAAATAAAAACAATAATAAGAGAATATTATGAGCAATTATACACCAATAAAATGGGCCATCTGGAAGAAATGGATGAATTCCTATAAACATATACACTACCACAACAGGAAGAAAGAAAATTTGAACACACCCATAACCAGTAAAGAAATCGAATTAGTAATCAAAAATCTCCCAAAAAGCAAGAATCCAGGGCCAGATGGTTTTCCAGGGGAATTCTACCAAAAATTTAAGGAAGAGTTAACAACTATTCTCTTGAAGCTGTTCCAAAAAAATAGAAAGAGAAGGAAAACTTGCAAACTCTTTCTATGAAGCCAGAATTACCTTGATTCCAAAACCAGACAGAGACCCCACTAAAAAGGAGAACGGTAGACCAATTTCCCTGATGAACATGGATGCAAAAATCCTCAACCAGATATTAACCAATCGGATCCAACAATACATTAAAAAAATTATTCACCACGACCAAGTGGGATTTATACCTGGGATGCAGGGCTGGTTCAATATCTGCAAAACAATTAACATGATTCATCACATCAATAAAAGAAAGGACAAGAACCATATGATCCTCTCAGTATATGCAGAGAAAGCATTTGACAAAATATAGCATCCTTTGTTGATAAACACCCTCAAGAAGGTAGGGATAGAAGAAGCATACCTCCAGATCATAAAAGCCATATTTGAATGACTTAATGCTAATATCATCCTCAATGGGGAAAAACTGAGAGCTTTCCCCCTAAGGTCAGGAACAAGACAGGGATGTCCACTCTCGCCACTGTTATTCAATGTAGTTTGGAAGTCTTAGCCTCTGCAATCAGACAACACAGAGAAATAAAAGGCATCCAAATGGGCCAGGAGGAGGTCAAAATTTCAGTCTTCACAGATGACTTGATACTCTATATGGAAAGCCCTAAAGATTCCACCAAAAAAACTGCTATAACTGATCCATGAATTCAGCAAAATTGTAGGATATAAATCAATGCACAGAAATCAGTTGCATTCCTATACACGAACAATGAAGCGACAGAAAGAGAAATCAAGGAATCGATCCCATTTGCATTTGCACCAAAACCCATAAAATACCGAGAAATAAATCTAACCAAAGAAGTGAAACATTTATACACTGAAAACTATAGAAACCTTATGAAAGAAATTGAAGAAGACACAAAAATTGGAAAATGATTTCATGCTCCTGGATAGGAAGAACAAATATTGTTAAAATGTCAATACTTCCCAAAGCAATCTACATATTCAATGCAATCCCTATCAAAATAACACCAGCATTCTTCACAGTGCTAGAACAAATAATCCTAAAATTTGTATGGAACTAGAAAAGACCCCGAATAGCCAAAGCAATCTTGAAAAAGAAAACCAAAGCAGGAGGCATCATAATCCCGGACTTCAAGCTATACTACAAAGCTGTAATCATCAAGACAGTATGGTACTGGCACAAGAACAGACACTCAGATCAATGGAACCAAATAGAAAACCCAGAAATGGGCCCACAAACATATGGCCAACTAATCTTTGACAAAGCAGGAAAGAATATCCAATGAAAAAAAAAAAGACATTCTCTTCAGCAAATGGTGCTAGGAAAACTGGACAGCGACATGCAGAAGAATGAACTTAGACTACTTTATTACACCATACACAAAAAGATAAACTCAAAATGAGATGAAAGACCTCAATGTAAGACAGGAAGCCATCAAAATCCTCGAGGAGAAGGCAGACAAAAACCTCTTTGACCTTGGTCACAGCAACTTCTTACTCAACACGTCTCCAGAGGCAAGGGGAGTAAAGAAAAAAATGAACTACTGGGACCTCATCAAAATAAAAATTCTCTACATATCAAAGGAAACAATAAGAAAAACTAAAAGGTAACTGAGAGAATGGAGAAGATATTTGCAAATTACATATGAGATAAAGGGTTAGTATCCAAAATCTATAAAGAACTTATCAAACTCAACAGCCAAAAACCAAATAACCCACTGAAGAAATGGGCAAAGACATGAATAGACACTTCTACAAAGAAGATATCCACATGGCCAACTGACACATGAAAAAATGCTCAACATCACCCATCATCAGGGAAATACAAATCAAAACCACAATGAAATACCACCTTACACCTATCAGAATGGCTAACATTAACAACTCAAGCAACAACAGATGTTGGCAAGGACGAGGAGAAAGAGGATCTCTTTTGCATTGCTGGTGGGAATGCAAGCTGGTGCAGCCACTCTGGAAAACAGTATGGAGGTTCCTCAAAAAACTAAAAATACGACTACCCTACGACCCAGCAATTGCACTACTAGGTATTTATCCAAGGGATACAGGTGTGCTGTTTCGAAGGGACACATGCACCCCCATGTTTATAGCAGCACTATCAACAATAGCCAAAGTATGGAAAGAGCTCAAATGTCCAACAATGGATGAATGGATAAAGAAGATGTGATATATACAGAGAGAGAGAATGGAGTATTACTCGGCAATCAAAAAGAATGAAATCTTGCCATTTGCAACAACGTGGATGGAACTGGAGAGTATTATGCTAAGTGAAACTAGTCAGTCAGAGAAAGACAAAAATCATATGACTTCACTCATATGAAGACTTCAAGAGACAAAACAGATGAACATAAGGGAAGGGAAACAAAAATAATATAAAAACAGGGATGGGGACAAAACAGAAGAGACTCATAAATATGGAGAACAAACTGAGGGTTACAGGAGGGGTTGTCAGAGGGGGGATGGGCTAAATGGGTAAAGGGTACTAAGGAATCTACTCCTGAAATCATTGTTTCACTATATGCTAACTAATTTGGATATAAATTTATAAATAAATAAATAAATAAATAAATAAATAAATAAATAAAATTAAGTAATAGAACAAAAAAAGAAATTATACCATCCATTTTATGTGAGGTTATTTGCAGGAGCAAGGTACATATACATTGAAAATTGGCAATATACATTGAAAATTCATAAGATTTTTCAAATTTTTAGATCTAGCAACTTCAATTTTTGAAAATTTTCTGTAGGGAATAATAATGATTTTGTGCAAAGATTTCAGTGATGGTTTGGCTTAACATAGAAAAAAACAGAGGCAATCTAAATATTAAACAACAAGGAATTTACTAAATAAATTACTGTTAATTTTAACATGGTGACATACAATAATAATAAGTCTGAGTTATCTTAAAAATATGTATTTCATTGTTTTGTGTATGCAATTTAGGTGAACTGCACAAAATTTGGAATATATACAAGAATTATAGACATGAAAATCCATATACCCATTAAACTTATATACTAATAAATCGAAATACTTTTGTATGATTTCCCCCACTAACATTGTAACCTATGTTAATATTCTATGAAGTAGGGATGTATATATTTCAAAGGTAAATGTGACTGGGTGCGATTTTACTTTATATGCTAACTTTAGGATCCAGCCAGATGTAACTCAATTGCACTAACACATCAAATCAGGGATGATAATTGAGAAGAAAAGTCTGGAAGAGACATATAGATTTCGGTTGACAATACCTAGTAAGCACCTAATTAGTATTGTTGAATGGATAAGTGGATAAAATATAAGTTTGAGAATCATCAAATACATAAAATGAGCATAGATTCTTGAGAGTTTTCTTTCCTTCTATATGCGTTTTTAAATATAACTAGGATAATTTTATGCACATTATTTTTTAACCTGCTTTTCAGTAATAATATTTATTGCCTTTATTTGCAAAAGTAAAGCATTTTCACTGGAATAAATGATTAAGGAACTATAAATAAATGCTCCTTGTCAAGCAGAGCCAGAAATATAATCCTTTCTTTTTCTCTTCGTGCATAATTTTAAAAGAATCGGTAACTAAAACTATTTTATAATCTGCTTAAAATATTATATTATTGTCAACAATATTACTTTTCCTGACAAAGATTATCCTAGAAAGAAAGGTTTCTCACCAGGTAAAATTTAGGGAAGAGATACTTCCTTTCCTATTTATGACTAGTACTACAGCTTGACTATCTCAAACTCAGATTGGAGGAAGGCATAGTCACAGCATGCTAAGGAGAGCCTTATTTTGTTTTGTTTTGTTTTATTATTTTTTTAAATATATTTATTTTGAGAGGGAGAGAGAATCTCAAGCAGGCTCTGCATTGTCAGTAGGGAGCCCTATGTGGGGCTGGAACTCACAAACCCTGAGATCATGACCTGAGATGAAATCAAGAGTCAAATGCTTAATAGTAACTGACTGAGCCACCCAGGTGCTCCTGGAGAGCCTCATTTTAATGCATACCAGGCACAAACAGGGCAAGCGAACCAAATGTGATGCATCCAAACATTGCAAGAACCCCACACCTCAAATAGGTAGTGGAGGTCTTAAATCAGATCCTACTCCACTAGAGAAGTACATGTGTGAAATATGTGCTATAAGATTGTACTGTTTGTGGACTATTCTTTATTGTAGAAGTTACACATACCCAGTGGGAAAATGTAAAAGAATCTACAAGGAAGTATGTAAAAAATGTATATAAATTACCCATAAGCCCACCAACCATCCAATCATATCCACTTCTACTATTTTGGTGTATATTGTTCCATAATATTTCATATATATATATATATATATATATATATATATATATATATAACTTTTTAAATTTTCTTAATGTTTATTTTTGAGAGAGAGAAAGAGCATGAGTGGGGGAGGGGCAGAGAGAGAGGGAGACAGAATGCAACGCAGTCTCCATGCTCAGAGCTGTCACCACAGCCTGATGCGGGGCTCAAACTCACGGACCGTGAGTACATGACCTGAGCTAAAGTCAGACGCTTAACTGACTAAGCGACCCAGGCACCCCAACACACACATTAGTTTTTTTAATTAGATCCTCTGCAAGTTACATTTTGTAACACTTCCATTCCAATAAACATATGGTTGACTTATATTTGTAGGATATTTTATTTCTTCTCCATGTTTTCAAAGGTTTGTCTCATTTTTCTAAATATTATTAATACATGACTATTAAATATAAAATGTAAGTATATAAATGTGGGAGATGCAGGATAGAAGCATCAAAGGGAAAGACTTCAAAAGGGAAGGGCTGGAGAAGGTTCAAGGTCTTAGGACATGTTTACACAACTGAACAGCTGGGCTGAGGCTCATAAGGAACACCTAGAGCCATTAACATTGTCCAGGGCTGGATCCTCCTTCACACCTGACCTTTCCTAGTGTTATAGAAACCAATTAACTAGAAATTCAACCTTGAAAAGCTAAACCATTAGATTGATTAACACACTTGCTTAGCTGACTTTATGCACGTAGTCTTTAGCAATTATCCTAATAAAAAGAAGCTTCATTCTGGAGTCCGGGACTCATTCCAACTCGAGTATGAGAACCTTCACTTAACTGCACTTTGTTTGTGGACTCATCTTTTGCAACTCAGGCCATACTCCCTGCAACATGTAAATGCAACACTTAAGAAGTGAAAGTTGCCTTTATATTAAATACTCATTCTTAAATATGTCTTGTGGGAATAGTTCAGTATATATTCATTCACATTTCTACTATGATATAGAAATACAGTAAGACCCCACGATAACATGACTTTTGATATACAGTAAAACCTTGGTTTGTGAGTATAACTCCTTCTGGAAACATGCTTGTAATCCAAAGCACTTGTATATCAAAGCGAATTTCAAGAACCATTGGCTCAGTTGTGAGCATGTGATGTTCAGCATTGTGTACTACTTGTATTGGAAGAGATTGCTCCTTTAACAAGTTCAATATTATTAGAAATGTTTGCTCATCTTGCAGAATATTCGCATTACAAGTTACTCGCAACCCGAGGTTTTACTGTAATATGATGGGCAATAGGGCCTAGAGAGAGGCGGAAATGAGAGGATAACATTTAAGCACCACTGCTGAGTAAACAACTGTGACAAGGTGGTCTCAAAACACTGCTGAGTCCCTGATGGATTTAAGTTGTGCATCCAGCTAATTAAACAGGCTCATATCAGTCATTCATGCATCTCTCAATAATATAACCTGGAATTTTATAGTAATTAATTTTGTGGACTTTATTATGTTATGGTGCAATTTAATTATATGCCTATATTTTAAATGCACAAAAATAAGGCACCTGGGCAGCTTGGTCGGTTAAGCATCTGACTCTCGACATTGGCTCAGTTCATGATCTCACAGTTCCTGAGTTGGAATCCTGCATCTGGCATGGCGCTGGCAGCAGGAGCCTGCTTGGCATTCTTCTCTACTTTTCTCTGCTCCTCCCCTTCTCTAAAAATAAATTAAGAAACTTAAAAAAAAAATGAATGCACACAAATAAATACATGTATGTTGTTACAGAAATGTAGTACTGCATATGTTAACTTTCTTTTTTTTTTTAATGCGAAATTTATTGTCAAATTGGTTTCCATACAACACCCAGTGCTCATCCCAAAAGGTGCCCTCCTCAATACCCATCACCCACCCTCCCCTCCCTCCCACCCCCCATCAACCCTCAGTTTGTTCTCAGTTTTTAAGAGTCTCTTATCCTTTGGCTCCCTCCCTCTCTAACCTCTTTTTTGCATATGTTAACTTTCAATTTACTTAAAAAAATTTTTTTTAACATTTATTCATTTTTTGATAGAGACAGAGTGCAAGTGGGGGAGGGGCAGAGAGAGAGGGAGACACAGAATCTGAAGCAGGCTTCAGGCTCTGAACTGACAACACAAAGCCTGACATGGGGCTCAAACTCATGGACCGTGAGATCATGACCTGAGCTGAAGTTGGATGTTTAACTGACTTAGCCATGCAGGCACCCCACTTTAAATTTACTTTTTGAAAAAAAAATGTTTATTTATTTATTTTGGGTAAAAGAGAGAGCACAAGTGGGTGAGGGGCAGTGAAAGAGGAAGAGAATCCCAAGCAGGATCCTCACTGTCAATGTAGAGCCTGACATGGGGCTTTATCTCACAAACTGTGAGATCATGACCTGAGCTGAAACAAGAGTCGGATTCTTAATGAACAGACTGAGTCCCCCAGGCACCTCTAAATTTACCTCTTTTTTAACCAGATTTCATCAAATGAAATTTGTATGTATGTATAATATAATGGTTACTTTCATTTCTAAATGGTATACACTATTGGTGTAGTTTGAATTGTTTTAACAATATCATGAAGTTTGTTTCTTTATCGTCTATTGCAATTATGTGGAAAACTGCTTGGCTCATGAGAATGTGCACATACATGTGTGAATGTGAATGTGTTTATGCACATGCTTGGGTGCATGTCTGCTACTGCCTAGAACAATTCTCTCTTTCTGTTCCATCATTGCTGTTTTTCACTTGTGGCTTCTCTTTGCATTCAAGTCCAAGTCAAAGGATTGAAGCTAGGAATCCAGATCTATAAACTTTGGCATTGTAAATCATTGTGACTGCCATTAAATACTTTCTAGGATGAGTAGCTAAGAATGGGTTTACAGGCTGAAGGGAATGCATATTTTAAATACTTAAGCAATTGCTTAAGTATGCACTTTCCAGAAAGGTTGACCAATTCAGTTTCCATGACCTGAAAATAAGTGAGAAATTCCTTGGGGTTAAGTGCAGAACATGCTAAAAAGTGCTTGGGGTGTCTGGGTGGCTCAGTCAGGTAAGTATCTGGCTTAGGCTCAGGTCATGATCTTGCGGTTTGTGAGTTCGAGCCCTGCGTCCGGCTCTGTGCTGACAGCTCAGAGCCTGGAGCCTGCTTCAGACTCTGTGTCTCCCTCTCTCTCTGCTCCTCCCCTGTTCACACTTTGTGTCTCTCTCTCTCTCAAAAAAAATAAATAAAAAGAGTTAAAAAATGTTAACCTAAGTCCCCCTAAGGAGGAACAAGTGGACTTCTACCCAGCAACGCAGCATGAGACAGGCCAGGGCGATGGTAAAGACCCAGGGTCTAGGTTCAGTTTGACTGTTCTCTTCTTTCCTTCCCACCCTCCATTTAGGTCCTGTGTACCTTCTAAGGCTCATGTTAACGTCTTTTTCCTTCTTGAAGGTTTCTCTGATTATTTTGTGCTAACTGGCCATTGCCTTCTCTGAGTTCCTGTTGGCCTGGCAGTCCACCCTTTCCTTTAAATTCCTCCAAAGGAATCTCATGTCTTATGTGAAGGAGGTTCCTCCTTTTCAGTAGTGGTATCATATCTGAAGAGTCTGACAGTTTGCTGCAAAAAATAATCCCCTTTTTAAAGGGATTTAATCAGTCTCGATCCCTGCAGACCTCCTCTGATTCCGCTTATCAGTTCTGTAGCGTCATCAGCTGGTGCTGGTCGCAGTGAGATGTCCTTTAACTCCTTGCTGTACCTTTAAATACTTGTGTCATTGCTTGACACCGGGCCTTGCTTGACACAGGCTTCTGCTTGACATGAGAGAGTTCATTTTGCTTTCTACACTTACTAAGGGTCACACAGTCAGTTCTAGGTCTGGCCTGGGACTAACATATCTTGTCAAGCCAGTGTTCTGTCTGGGAGACCCAAACCATTATATCTTGGGTTTTCTGGTACTCAAATACACATGCTTCCCAGAAGACAGAATAATATGAAAGAAGAGTAAGTGAAATAAAACAACATGAGGTGAAGGTTTTTTTTCTTTCCACATAATCTATTAACCTCTTTAATCTGTCTCACAAAAAGGCAACAAACCTTATTTAAAAAAAATACATGTATGTCACCTCCTGTTATTTTTTAAATGTTACCTCTAAGAACTATGTAACTTTTATTGGAAAATTTGTGACTTAAAGACTGAAGTGAGGCTGAAAGGTAATCAATATCTGTTGAAGACTATATGAGCCAAAGGCTTTGAGCCAAGTATCATTTAGAACTTCCAAAAGTCAGTTCTATGAGGCATACGTTATTATTACCTTTCAGATGAGGAAATTTTGGATCATAATATGTACCTGACAATTGATGATTCTGTAGGCAGCACAGCTTCCTGGCAAATATCACTACCAAGGCTCTGGAGTCAAATATTACTTTCTTTTTTTTTTTTATTTTCAATCATTTTCCCCAAATGAAATCCTAATATAATAATAGCTTGCACTTTTAGAGCACTTACAATATGCCAGGAAATACTCTCAGGACTGCACATGTGTTCATACATTTAACTAATTTTGTGTTTGTTTTTTCCAACTATAAAAAAACATGTTACTTTTGTTTTAAAAAAAAAGAGAATATAAAAGTATTAAGAACAAAGCGAAAACTACATTTAAAAATCTCACTCCTGTCCCAGGCTCTTTTTTTTTTTTTTTTTTTTCCAAACCCTTGCCAAACCAACCTTGTACACAACAGCCAAGGACCAGAGAAATGGAGGCTGGAGGAGGGGCAATGGATGGAGGAGTTCTTAATCTTGGGAGCTGAAGGCACGAAGCGGCAATTCTTAAAAGAAGTAGAAAAGTTAGTAGCTCCAGAAAGAAAAGATGCAGCTATTCCTCAGTAGTCAGAAAGGCGAATAACATTTTGCCATTTCGGATACGCAACAATAACAAAGAAGGACAAGGCCAGATGTATAACAGGGGAGGGACAGGGGGGCGGGCGCACTTCTGCCGCGCTTTTGGTCGGAGTGGAGATTGGGGACCCGAGCTCGCTGGTGACGTAGATCTCACGTGACCAGGAGTCGACGTGTACCGAAGTCCTGCTAGTCTGGTCCTTGTTCGCGTCTGGGTATCACCTTTTCTTTAGCAGGCAAACCGCAGAGCCTGAGGCCAGTGGAAAGAGGAGTTAACTTGACGGAATTCTGCAGGTTGGTATCAAAATAGGTGCTGCCTGGGGACTTCTAGGGTGGGAGTGGCCTAGGGCAGAGACCTGGTCAAAGCCATCTCTCCACCTCCTACCTCCAAGTCTACAGAAAGTGATGACCATTGGGAAAGGTCCTAGGGGTCCGGGAAGAAGGACAAGGAGAACTGTGATAGTTTAAAAATAATCATTCTCTGCCACTTCAGACTGCTTTCCCAACACCTCCCCTCCCCCCAACCCCTGCCCCAGTCTTAAAGATAGTTTTGGAAATAATCTGCTTTTCTTACTCCTTGTCTGTTGGGAAATTCCAGCTAAATTGTACTGTGGGGCGGGGGTGGGGGTGGAAGAAGTGGGAGAAGCAGAAAGTGGGAAAGTTGTCATAACCAAGTACCTTAATGAGGAAAAAGGTACAAGGTGCTGGTCGCCCCACCAAGCGTTCGCCCCTCCCCTACTGCCACCCCTCCCCCCATCTCCAACACATCCCACTCTACTCCCGTTTTCTGTTTGTCCGCAGGTCTGTTATTCTTAGCACTACACAAGGCTAGAAGAGGCAAGGAAGAAACTGTTCGGATCAGTACAGGTATATGAGAGAAATGTTATAAATACCCCTGGTGTCAAGGTGAGGCATGCACATGTCAGAGGTCGTGGGTCCAACTCTTCCTACCCGCCCCCCCCCCCCCCACTGCCTATTCTCCAACCTACGCTGTTCTAGGAGGGTCTTGGGTTTTGTCCGGCGTGGAAAAGTGGGGGGGGGGGGGGAAGACCTTGAAAAAAGGTGCAGGGAGGGACAAGAGACAGGTAAGGAGGTAGAAAATGGAGGTAAGAGCCGCCGGCTCAGGGAAACTCTGATTGCTGATTGAGTCTCCCAAGTGGAAGATATTTGATGATAGCTAAGAATCAAAGAAAGCAAATGCTGAGACCTCTGTCCAGAGCACTGGTCCATTCACCAAATATTTGACTTATGGTCACCTTGCTTCCTAGCAGTAATTGTATACAGAGAGGAATAAATCAAAAAAAAAAAAAAAAAAAAAAAAAAGGAAAAGGAAAGAAGGAAGAAAGGAAGGGAGAGACTCACAAGATGAAATCCTGTCAAAAAATTGAAGGAAAACCAGAAAATGAGAGTGAACCAAAGCTTGAGGAAGAGCCAAAGCCTGAGGAAAAGCCAGAGGTGGAAGAAGAGCCAGAGGAGGAGGAAAAAACGGAAGGAACTTTTAGAGAAAGACTGATTCAGTCTTTGCAAGAATTTAAAGAAGATATATACAACAGGCATTTAAGCAAGGAAGATATGTTTAGAGAAGTGAGTGAAATAGAGGAGATAAGGAGAGTAAGAAACAAACTTACAGTGATGCGTTGGAAGGTTAACCGAAACCATCCTTATCCCTATTTAATGTAGTTTGCCTTGATTTTATTTTTTTCTGATATTAACATTGCCATTTAGCTTTCCTTTGATTTGCATTTTCTTGATATACCTTTTTCCATCTTTCTACTTTTAATTTGTTGCTATTAGTGATTTTAGATGCATTTCTTGTTAACCTGCATCTCATTTTTATCATATTTTGAACAATACACAAGTCTCTGCCTTTTAATAGGAGAGCTTTACTCATTTGTACAAAAAGAGATTCCTGACAGGATATAAAATGAAAAAAAAAGTTACTAAGTAATATGTGAATATCATATTTTTGAAAGAAAGAATACATTTGTATATTATATGCACAGAAAAACGTGTGAAGGATGAAAGACAAAAAGTATAATCATTTGTAGGATTATGAGTAATTTTTTACTCTGCTTATTTGTATTTTTTCTTATTCCTAGAATGTACACACATTATTGTTAAAATAATAAAAGTTTTATAACAAAAAAGAAATAACTAACAGTATTTAATTTATTTCTAAACGCACTGGGGCACTTAATATTTGTTGAGAGAATTTTAGAAGCAAATGTGAATTCCAAATTACCACCAGACCACTTAGCTAGAAGAATAAATTTATATTTTTTTCTCATCTGTAAAATAGAGACTCTGATCTCTAAGGGATATATGAGGACCAAATAAGGTAATCACTGTGAGCTCTATTTTAGCAGGTTTTTCCCCCCCATCAGCCCATGCAGGATCCCAATTCCCAAGGGATTTGTATCAGCTATTTGGGATGATAGAGAAAGTAGTTCTCACCTGTACTTAAGAATAAATCCAGGCAACTGTTAGGTGAGTGCCACCTTTATGTTCCTTTCCTTCTGTGCCTGCCCAACCTCCCTTTATTATCCCTTTGATATTGTCATGTATATTGGATAGTTCTGCCCCTTCATCCAGGCCCCTGCCTATGGGCTGATAATGTTCTGGAATTCTCAAATAGTGAAGTCTAACATATTTCTTTGGAACACCCAGTGGGCTGAATCCTCAGACCCACAGAAGGGGGGAGAATGCCCATTTCTTAAATTTACATAGTTATGCAGGGCAACTTGGGCCATATCTTATAGGTATCTTGACAGTTAAGACTCCGACACAATGCATCAATTTGGGGATTGGACCAGAAGACAAGTCTGAGTAACAGATGTTATGCTTTAATCAGAATTGCTTCTCTTTGAGTCTAAAGATTATGGTTTTATCTTCTGACTATTTCCTTAGGGTGAGTGATCTCTCCCAGAAGACTGGTGACAGGCCCTCCTCACCAGTTCCACAGATGCCTCTAGACCTGGGTAAATTTTAAAGGGAGGTTCTGCTTCAGATTCTGTGTCTCCATCTCTCTCTGCCCCACCACTGCTCGCACTCTGTCTCTCTCTCATAAATAAATAAACATTAAACAAATTAAAGGGAAGTTCAAGTCAGATTTGGGGATACTGCCATCCTTACCTGGAAATGTGTATATCTGCATCCAAATCTACGTACCTATATAGATATCTGTATATGTATATATGGCTCACAGTTTTTCCAGTAGTGAGTTATTTAATTTTTCTGTGATGCTCTTTTTTGGGCAATTCATGACTTTAGACTATTCTTCAAAGTTGTAACAGCCTGATGGATGCTAGTCGGGCTGGATTCTGACTGGAGTAAAAAGCTTCCAGGGGCTCACTAAGTCAGTTTTCTAAGACAAGATGGATCCAATCCCCTGGCACTCAAAGGAGTGGTACTCAGGTAGGATATAGAAAGGCTCATTCAAACCACACTCCTCTCCATGGTGGGTCTGACTTTGGTTTCTCTGATTCAGATGAAGCAGGCACTAGACTCTCCTTTGCTGATGACCAGGCTGTCCTGGATATACTTACCTGGAGGATGACAAAAGTCCCTATAGCAGGTCATAGCACTACACTTCCTTTCTTCCTTTTATTTTCCTTCACAAGGGTACTTGATGAGAACTTTTTATATGGAAGAAGACCTCAAAATTGACTAACTAAAAGCATTGGTTGTGATAGTCTGTCCGAGCCATGACAACTGTGGATGCAATCAGGTTGGCATTAGAGGGCCTGGTGGTAGGTAGGAATAATTTTAGATTTTAGATAGTACACAAATATATTATATATAATTGTGATGTCCATGTGTTTATTTGAATGTATATTAATGAATACTCTGTTTCAGGCAAATGATTATAGTATAGATTCAGGGTGTTGTTATAAAGTTTCCTTTTAAAAAATAGTATTCAAATTAAGTTAGTAAGTCACTTTGAAGACAGACATGAGGTAGAACACAATACTAATAGCAGAGGTGGTACACAGATGTGGCAAAAATCATCTTAGTGGGAAACATTCCCCTAGCATAACTGATTTAGGGATAATATCTGGAAACACCTGTCAAGAATTATGCCATCTGGGATTTTACCCTACTTACAAATTAACAAATTAGCCTGCTACTGTTTAATGGATACTGGCAAAAGATGACTAGAATCCCAGGTCAGAGATTATAATATTACTCATGGCAAAAGCCATAGCCAGAGCTTCATATTGGTTTGTGTTATTTCTCCATGATCTTCAAGTTCCATGGGGTGACACAGGCTCTTTTATGGATGTCCGCACATGCAGTGCTTTGTGTAACAGGAAAGAAACCTTGTATTTGGAGATTTTATCACTTTCATGGTAAACAAAAGCAAGCTCTGTGTCCAGGGAAAGATGTTACCTTGTTCTTCCAAGTTGCTTGTTGCAAACACAACTCTGACACATGGCCTGCCTGCGTAGAGTGGTCAGGGTCTTACATTCTTGGGATACCCAATAAAAATGTGCAGGGATTCTCAGAATTCAAAGCAGATTGACTCTCCCAGTAAAGGTTTTCTCTGTGTAGTAAATTTTAATTTTTTAAAGGTTTATTCATTTTTTAGAGACAGAGACAGAGCATGAATGGGGGAGGGGTAGATAGAGAGAGAGCCACAAAATCCAAAGCAGGCTCCAGGCTCTGAGATGTCAGCACAGAGCCCGATGCGGGGCTCGAACCCACAAACTGTGAGATAATGACCTGAGCTGAAGTCAGACACTCAACCAACTGAGCCACCCAGGCACCCCTCTGTGCAGTAAATTTTAATGTGAATGGCAAGCCTTTCCTAACATCACCTTGGATTTATAATTCCAAGGTAAATAAAGCAGATAATGCATTATACTGTAGAGTGTCAACAGGGCATTTGTAACTTTCTAATTTTTACTTAATACATAGAATTTTGAATGAATCCCAATTAACTGAAAAGAACAACTAAGAAACTAAAAGTAAATAGTCTATGAGGAACTTTAATCTTACAATAAGACATAGCTACCATGATGCACAAAATAAAAGTAGAGGAGCACAACCAATGCATTTATCAGGATGCAAATGACAGGAGTAATTTTATGCAAATTTTTTCACTGAGAAACTGATAGGAGAGTGTGTGTTTAAAAGCCAGCCTCAAATCCCATACACACATAATCGTCTTTGCCTCTATAAAAGGAAAAGGCAAAAGCCAAGAGAAAAACTGGTCTGTTCCCTTTACAAGCAAAGTTAAAGGTAGGGTAAGGGTTGAGGGAGGGTGGGGCATCTCACACATACCAGTGTCCAAAAGCAGTTATTTGATGCTCTGACACCAGCGTTTTGCAACAGCCTTAGCAAAAACAGCTGCACCATTTGATGGATAATTTAGTTGGGTATGGAGTGTGTTTTGTGTACTTATTAGCCATTTGTACATTTTACTTTGAGAAATGTCTATTCAAATGTATTGCCTGCACCCCACTCCCCGCAGTATTTTCAGTACAGTGTGGGTAAAGAATCTTTAAAGGAATAAGGTAGATCCATATGTACTACCCGTTCACTATGCTGTGATTAAAAGAAAAATGAAGGACAGGAGATATAGTATAAAAATACATACACACACATACATATCCATACCCACAAACATCAAAATGAAGCCCTTTAGCTCACTAAAAGGAGTGATCATGTCTTTCTTTTATTATTTTTTTTAATGTTTATTTATTTCTGAGACAGAGAGAGACAGAGCATGAGTGGGGGAGGGGCAGAGAGAGAGGGAGACACAGAATCGGAAGCAGGCTCCAGGCTCTGAGCCATCAGCCCAGAGCCCGACGACGTGGGGCTCGAACTCACAGACCAGGAGATCGTGACCTGAGCTGAAGTCGGTCGCTCAACTGACTGAGCCACCCAGGCGCCCCGATCATGTCTTTTTAAATGGCATTTTGATATCTCACCAAGCTTCCTGCTATCTGGGTTTTTAAGAAATAATTATTTTTAAAAATTTCTCCTAATGGATAATTGTACCATCCTTGCTTTGTAACTGTCAAATTTTTTTCTTGGACCTAGAGTCCTTTTCCCTTCCATGAACTCTCAGTCCTTTCCAGATGTTATATCATTAGCCTATTACTTAATAAAAAATGAAAGTGAAGCTAAGAGAAAATGTCTTGGCCAAGGTCACCCAGCTATTAAATGCAATCAATGCCTGCCTAAGATCAAAGCCCTTGCTCCTAATATTTACTCTGTAACAGTTGGTATTTAATAAATATTAACAACAACAACATCATCCAACATCATTGTGATGCTGAAAGAATTCCTGTTATTTCTTCAAAGGTCCATTCCCTTTTGAGTCCTGATCTTGGTTCCCACGGTTCTCCCTGACTGAAGCATTCTCTCAATCACTCCTCACACACTTAGCCTGGATAACCCTTACTCATCCATCTCAGAATGGATGTTACTTCTTTTTTAAAAACTTCTTTTTTTATTGAGATATAATTCACATACCAGACAATTCACCTACTTAAAGTGCACAATTCAGTGGTTTTTACTATATTTAGATATGTGCAACTATCACCATAGTCAATTTTAGAACATTTTCAAGTCAAAAACAAACACCATAACCTTAGCTATGACCCCTCCTCCCATGTCTCTGTCCCTCCAGCTCTAAGAAAATACTAATCTACATTCAGACTCTACATATTTCCCTATCTTGGACATTTCATAAGAGTGTGCTGGTATAAAATGTCTTTGTGACTGGCTTCTTTTACTTAGCATATGTTTTCAAGGTTCATCAATTGTGCAGCAATTTCTTTTTATGGCTGAACAATATTCTATTGTATGGATATGCCACATTTTGTTTATCCATTAATCCATTGATGGATATTTGGGCTGTTTCCATCTTTTACTTATTATGAATAGTGCTGCTATGAACAAGTTTTATGAGGACTTATGTTCTTATTTCACTTGGGTAGATATCTGGGAATTTAATTGCTGGATCATACAGTAATTCCGTGCTTAATTGTTTCAGGAATTGCTATACTGTTTTCTAAAATGGCTGAACATTTGACATTCCCATCAGCAGTGTGTAAGGGTTCCATTTTCCCCATATTATTAAGAACACTTTTTATTATCTGACTTTTTGATTCTAGCCATTTTAATGGGTGAAATGGTATCTCATTGTGGTTTTGATTTGCATTTCCCTGATGACTAATGATGTTGGAAATTTCTTCATGTGTTTATTGGCCATTTGTATATCTTATTTGGAAAAATGTCTATTCAAATACTTTGCCCATTTTAAATTGGGATGTTTGCCTTTTTATTATTGAGTTACAAGTTTTTATTTCATTTACAAGTTCATATCAAATATATGACCTGTATATATTTTCTCCCATTCTGTGGGGTTGGCTTTTCACATTCCAGATGGTGTATTTTGATGCTCAAAAGATTTTAGTTTTGATGAAGTTCAATGTAGTTTTTCTTTTGTTGGTCATGCTTTTGGTGTCATATCTAAGAATCCTTAGCCATATCAAAGGTCATGAAGATTTACCCCTATGTTTTTTTTTTTAAACAATTTTTTAAATGTTTATTTATTTCTGAGACAGAGACAGACAGAGCATGAGTCGGGGAGGGGCAGAGAGAGAGGAAGACACAGAATCAGAAGCAGGCTCCAGGCTCTGAGCTGTCAGCACAGAATCTGACGCAGGGCTCAAACTCACAAACCATGAGATCATGACCTGAGCCGAAGTTGGTTGCTCAACCAACTGAGCCACCCAGGCACCCCTATGTTTTTTTCTATTAGTTGTATTATTTTATATTTTATATTTAGATCTCTGATTTGTTTTTAGTTAACTTTTTTGTGTATCCTGTGAGGTAGGGATCTAATTTTATTAGTTTGCAAGTCACTAATTGTTCTAGCACTATTTGTGAAAGGATGATTTTTTTTCCATTGAATGGTCTTGGCACCTTTGTTCAAAATTGGCTGACACATGATTTTATTTCTGCACTCTTGGTTCAATCCCACTGACCTATATGTCTATCTTGTATGAGTATCACATGGTCTTGATTATCACTGCTTTGTAGTAAGCTTCAAAACCAGAAAATGGTTTGATGTACTTTACTGTTTTCCAAGATTGTTTTGGCTATTTAAGGTTCCTTGCAATGCCATAAATTTTAGAATCAGTCCATCAACTTGCACGAAGTAATCAGATGGGATTCTGAAAGGCATTGCACTGAATCTGTAGATCAATTTGGGGAGTATTGCCATTTTAACAATATTAAAATTTTAAATCCAGGGGCTCCTGGGTGGCTCAGTCAGTTAAGCATCCGACTTCAGCTCAGGTCATGATCTTGCAGTTTGTGAGTTTGAGCCCTGCATCAGGCTCTGTGTTGACAGTCCAGAGCCTGGAGCCTGCTTCAGATTCTGTGTCTTCCTCACTCTCTGCCCCTCCCCCACTCGTGCGCTGTGTCTCTCTCTCTCAAAAATAAACATTAAAATTTTTTTAAAAACATTTTGAATTCATGAACATGGGATACCTTTTTCCATTTAATTGCATCTTTTTTTTTTCTTAAGTAAGCTCTATGACTAGTGTGAGCTTGAACTCATGTCTGTGAGATCAAGAGTCACATGTTCTACCAACAGAGCCAGCCAGGTGCCCCAAATTTTATAGATTCATTTTTTGGTAATCTCTACATCCAACATGGGGCTTGAACTCATGACCCACGAGATCGAGTTGCATGCTCTTCTGACTGAGCCAACGAGGCACCCCATCTTCTTTAATTTCTTTCAATAATGTTTTGCAGTATTCAAAATATAAATTTTGGACTTTCCTTATTAAATTTATTTCTAAGTATTTTATTCTTTTGATGCTAGTATACATAGAATTGTTGTCTTAATTTCCTTTTCAGATTGTTCATTGCAAGTGTATAGAAACGTAACTGAGTTTAGTATATTGACCTTGCATCCTACAACCATGCTGAAGTTACTTGTTCTATTAGTTTATCAGTGGATCCCATAAAACTTTCTATGTACAAGATCATGTCATCTGTAAATATAGTTCTACTTCTTATTTTTCAATCTGGATGCTTTTCATTTGTTTTTCTTGACTAATTGCCCTGGCTAAAACGTTCAGTGCAATGTTAAATAGAAATGGTGAGAACACACATCTTTGTCTTGTTCCTGATCCTACGGGTAAGGCATCCAGTATATTCAGCACTAAGTCTGATGCCAGCTGGGGTTTTTGGTAATGGATGCCCTTTATCATGTTGAGGAGGTTCCTGATTTAGGGATGTTAAACCAACCTTGCATTCTGGGATAAATCCCATGTAGTCGTGATGTGTAATTGCTTTTTTATGTTACCAGGATTGTTTTGCTCGTATTTCTTTGGGGGGATTTTTGCATCCCTTTCTATAAGAGATTCTAGTCGATAGTTTTTCTTGTCATGTGTTTGTCTGGTTTTGTCTGGTATTAGTGTAATACTGATCTCATAAAATGAGAGCTGTATTCTTTCACTTTCTATTTTTTGGAAGAGTCTGTGAAAGATTCTTATTTATTTTTTTAAATGTTTTTATTTTTATTTTTGAGACAGAGAGAGACAGAGAATGAGCAGGGTAGGGGAAGAGAGAGAGAGAGAGACAGAATCCAAAGCAGGCTCCAGGCTCTGAGCTGTCAGCACAGAGCCCGACGTGGGGCTCAAACTCATGGAGTGTGAGATCATGACCTGAGCTGAAGTCGGATGCTTAACCGTCTGAGCCACCCAGGTGCCCCAAAAGATTCTTCTTTAAATGTTTGGTAGAATTCAGTAGTGAAGACATGTAGGCCTACATTTTCTTTGTAGGTAGTTTTATTATTATTATTATTATTATTATTACTTATTCAATCTCTTCACTTGCTATAAATTTCTTCAGATTATCTATTTTTTTCTTGAGATAGTTTGGCAGTTTGTGTATTTCTGGTAATTTGTCCATTTCACCTAAGTTATCTAATATAATGGAATACAGTATTTTATATTATTCCTTTATGATCCTTTTTCATATCGATAAGGTCAGTAGTCATGACCTTTTTTTAAATTTCTGATTCTAGTAAATTGAGTTCTCTCTCTCTCTCCTCTCTCTCTCCCCACTCCTACCTCCATCAGTCTAGCTAAAGTTTGTCAATATTATTGATCTTTTCAAAGAACCAGTTTTGGTTTCACTAGTTTTCTCTACTTGTTCCATTCTCCATCTCATTAATTCATGCTTTACTTATTATTACCCCACTTTCTACTTGCTTTATGTTTAGTTTGCTCTTTTTTCCCCACAGTGTCTTAAGGTGGAAAGTTAGGATTTTGATTTGAGACTTTTCTTCTTTTTTAATATAGACATTTAAAACTATATATTTCCCTCTAAGCTCCATCCCAGAAGTTTGGAATATTGTATATCATGATACCAAAGTTCCATTCCATAAGCTTTGATATGCTGTATGTTGTGTCTCATTTTCATTCATTTCAAAGTATTTTCTGATTTCCTTTTTGATTTGTTGTTTGATGCACTGGCCATTTAAGAATGTTTTGCTTAATGTCGAGATATCCATGAGTTTCCTATTTTTTTTCTGTTATTGATATGAAATATTATTCAATTATGGTCAAAGAACATATCTTGTATCATTCCTAACTGTTAAATTTATTTGAGGTTTGTTTTATGGCCTATCACGTGGTCTACCATGAATAATGTTCCATGTGTATTTAAAAGAATGTGCATTATGCTGTTGCTGAGTGGGATATTCAACATATCTATTAGATCTAGTTAGTACATGGTGTTCTCAAGTCTTTTATTTCCTGGTTGATCTTCTTCCCATTTGGTCTATTTATTATCAAAAGTGGGGTATTAAAGTCTCCCAACTATTATTGTTGAATTGTCTATTTTCCCTTCCTTTTTGTCACTTTTTTTCTCATGTATTTTGTTGCTTATAATTGTTATATATTCCTTTTGGATTGAGTCTTGTCATTATAAAATGTCCCTCTTGCTTCTGGCTTTTGTTCTGGCATTGGAAACAAATCGGAACAAATTCCAAGAACTTGGAAGCTGTCGCTCCATCCTAACAACCAGTAAAACACTGAACAAACTGAAAAACAACTACTCTTCTTAGATCCATTAGAGAATTGAGGTCACTGAGCAAATCATTGCTCTGAAAAAGGAGACACAGACAGGCAAATACAGAGAATTATAATTTGTTGGCACAAAATCCATGAACAGAAACTTCTTCAGGAAACCAGTACTGAGGTAGGAAAACCTAAACTAAAATCAACAAATTGCCAGAAGTTTAATGTGGACATGTCCAGAGAGGCCTAGTCTTAGGGGGTGCTTCCACACTTTTATGAGTTTTACCTCCAGAAGCCCTGGGAGGTTCTCACAGTGAAGACTCTAGAATATCCTCTTGTGCTTCTGGCAAAGGGAGAGGAAAAGTAGCTGTTTTTTTTTTTTTTTAATTTTTGATATTTATTTATTTTGAGAGAGAGAGAGAAAGAGTGTGAGCAGGCAAGGGGCCGAGAGAGGAAGACATAGAATCCAAAGCAGGCTTCAGGCCCTGAGCTGTCAGCACAGAGCTTGATGTGGGGCTTGCACTCATGAACCACGAGATCATGACATGAACTGAAGTCGGATGCTTAACCGACTAAGCCACCCTGGAGCTCCAAAAGGTAGCTGTTTGTAAAACATGTGGAGCATTCTAGTCTTTGTAAGAAGGCTTTCCCTCAAGAGAAACTGTTTCACCAAGCCTAACCTACTAGAATTCTAACCTACTAGAATTTTATCAGAGCCCAGCTGACATGAAGGAAGGGAAATATCCAAATCCAATCCCCTCTATCCATCCTGTCTCACCTAAGTAAAGGTGGGGTAGGCAACTGAGAAGCACTTGTGAAGGCCGCAGCCCTGACCATACGCAGATGTTAGGCTCATCTAATTTCCAGTTTCAATAATGCCTTTGGGCATCAATTGCTCTGTAGACTAATGGAATCAAATTGGGTTCCTTTGAAGGAAGAGTTCCAAAGGTCAGTGTTTGATATTTGTTCCAATCCAAGGAGGAATACTCTTCCCAACCATGTCCTTCTGTGGCTCTTTAAAACAATATAGCCAGGCCACAGTTAACTGGTATCTTCATCGAATATATTAATCACTTCCTAAATGCCTCCGCCATAACCATCACTGTTTTTAGAGCACTTGTGGCTTGAATCTCTCCATGCTCTGTTCAAAATTAAGTAAGTTTCATCAGGAAAATGTTAGAACCTATAAGCTTTATGATTTTTTTCTCTTCCCAGGCAAAATCTCTGCTCCTGGACTCTGGATCTGGGAGTGAGGACAATGGCATTCTTCTTTCAGAATGACACTTCTGCTTTAGGAGCTAATGTCTCAGTGGAGATAGAAAGGAAACAGCAGCCTGAGGCTTACTTTTCATAGTGTGAAACCATACCTTGAGCCAAGCCAAAAGCAAATAGGGCACCTGTATTCTCAATCGTGTCACACCCACGGGACAACCCCCATTCCATCAGTGAGGGCTGGTTGGAAGGAGAGAGCACTCCCCTCTCAACTGCACTCACCTGGAGATTCTCACAGTGAACACTCTAGAATATCCCCTTTTTATAATTTTCACCAGTTTCACTGGAGAGTAGGTCACCAGAGCTCTTCATGCTGTCATGCCAGAAACTGACCTTCTACACATTGCTTCTTCCTGGAAAACTTCCCTGGGAACTGGATTAAGTCCTCATACTCAGGGCTCCAACTGCCCCTTCAGTACTTACTACACTCTTCCTCTGTTTCCTCCCATTAAATCATGAACTCCAAAAGAATATAAAGGCTATATCTACTGTGTTCTCTTTTATATCTCCAGGGCCTTGCTTAGCACATAGTAGATGCTCAATAAATTATGGTTGCACTGGGGTGCCTGGGTGGCTCAGTTGGTTAATTGTCCAACTCTTTATCTTGGCTCAGGTCATGATCTCATGGTTGGTGAGTTTGAGCCCTGTGTCCAGCCCCACGATGGCAGTGCAGAGCCTGCTTGGGATTCTCTGTCTCGATCTCTCTCTGCCCCTCCCTTGCTCACTCTCTATCTCACTCTTTCTCAAAATAAATAAATAAATATTTTTAAAATGATGGTTGAACTGAAATTATAGTTCTTATATTTTTAAAGTTTTACTTTTAAAAGTTTATTTTGAGAGAGAAAGAGTGCTTGTGTGCGCAAGCAGGGAAGGGACAGAAAGGGAGAGAGAGAGAGAGAGAGAGAGAGAGAGAGAGAGAGAGAGAGAATCCCAAGCAGTCTCCACACTGTCAGCATGGAGCCTGAAGTGGTGCTTGAACTCCCAGAACTGCGAGATCATGACCTGAGCCAAAATCAAGAATAGGATGCTCAACCGTTGGAAGCCACCCAGATGCCCCTTGTTCTTATATTTTTCTTACGTGGAAAGTGCTAAGTCCCGGGAATCAGTACTCCTAAATATGGTACTGAGATTGAGACATGAAATGGGCAGGCAGTGTCTAGCATAGAAAAAGTCTCAAACAATAGACGGATAAAAGAATGAATGAGATATAGATTTGGGATTTATTAGTAAATGAAACTGAGTAGAGGTTAACAGCATGGATTTAGGAAATAGGCTATATGAATTTGAATTCCTTCTCTATTATTTCTTATCTGTTGTTTAGCCTTGCTGTCCTGAAATTCCCTTATTTATAAAATGGAGGATAGTATTAGCACCTACCTCATAGGATTTGGGGGAGAATAAAATAATGAATATATATATATATATATATATATATATATATACACACACACATATATATATACACACACACAACAATGCCTGGCATATATCAACATTTATAGAAGTACTGTTTATTTTCACCACTATGTATGTTTGAGAAAACTAGGATAATTCTATACATGCTACTTCTAAACCTAAATTTAAAAGAAAAATAATTAATGATATTTTATTCTACTCATAAAAAGGTTACATTTTCCTTGAAGATAATTTAGAAGATAGGAGTAATCAACACCTGACGACCAGCATCAGAAATACACCTTTAATCTCAAAGACGAGGACAACTAAATGGTTGGGGATGAGGGAGGAGTAGAGGCACCAAGTCATTAGGCATAGGTTTCTAAGTATAAAATATAGTACAAGAAAGATACTGTCATGCTACTAATTCCTGAGTGTCAGATTCATGATGGGAAGTGTAGCCCCTGACTCAGGAGCTAGGGTATGGGTATAAAGGAGGGAGGAGAAAGGGAAGGTAAGAAGAGGTGTGCCTGCATGTGTGTGATAAAGAGAGAGTTTACTCTTTAATTAGAGATATATAAAAAATCAACTACCAACACATAAAAATTACCAGTTTTACTAGTCTTTAAAAAGAATTTCTTGCTTATTCTCATATCTACCTGATTTATTATAGAATATTTTGAAAATGTGGATAATCATAAATTAGAATATTTAGGACTTTGGCTTATCACCCATCACCACAAAAGCCAAAAGCAATTATAAATAAAATATTAGTGTATTTCCTTTGATTTTATATACATTAGGTATAAACCTGTAAGATATGTGATGTGATACGTGTGTATGTGATTTTGTGTGTGTGTGTGTGTGTGTAGAAACAAATAGTATTAGCCAAGAAATCATAGGTGGCTCTATTTCTAGTTCTGCCACTATTTTCTTTGGTAAACCGAGGCAAGCCTCTTAATTTTTCTGTATCTCAGTTTCCCAATTTCTAAAATAGGCTCTTGGATGAAAATAATTCTAAAGTTGTTACAGTTTTGACAATACATAATTTGTGAAAGCTTAGGACTGCTAGTGATACTGTAAATCATACTCTGTAATTCCAAAATTGGGCAAAGGCATAGAAGACATGACTATAAAGTCCAATGTTCTATAAGTCTGCTAATCCATTCTTTTGGCCTTACAGTTTATTTCATTCTATTTCCAATCCTTTCTGATGACATTGTACATCAGTACCTAATTGGTACACAGGTGAATAATTGTGGACAAACATCCTAAACTTTTTTTCTTGTAAAAATTAATTTCTTAGAAATCCTTAAGACAGGAAAAATATGGGTGGAACAAGGTGTGGAAATTCCATTTTAGGTCCTACACAAAACTTATTTTGTACTTAATAATTGTAATCAAACAAGTGTCACTTAACACGTTGACTGCCTTGTCTAGCTGGAAGGTAAGAAAGGGATTGTAAAAGCCACATATCAGTAAGGTATGTGATGGTTTTAGAACATGGCTACAGATTATTTGGCATCCCTCCTATCAAAAGTTGGAATCTATAGTCCCTCCTCTTGAATCTGACAAGAGAATTTATGATTGTTTTGACCAGTGGAGTACAGAATTTGATCTTATGTGACTTCCAAGTTTAGGTCATAAAAGGCCATATAGCTTCCACCTTGTTTACAGGGAAGATTTGCTTTAAAATCCCTGAGATGGCCATGTTGGATAGGCTGTATGTGGAAACTTTGGTTGACAGTCCCACTTGAACCTGTCCTTAAGCCATCTCAGTCTCAGCTGTTCCAGGATCCAGCTGTTTGAGTCATCTACAGCCTTTCAAGTTACCCTCAGCCAAGCCATCCTAGTTGAGGCCACAGACGTCCTAAAGCAGAGTAGTCCCTGATATGTATTTTCTGAACTTCTGACTCACAGTATCTGTGAGCATAAACATCAGTTATAGTTTACACCAGTGAATGTTGGGGAAGTTGTTACCCATCAATAGCAGATTGGAAGAGATACATGTCATGCTGCACATGATAGCCACAGGCACACAATAGTAAAGAAGCCAATGTGTTATTCAAGTCAGCCAAATGGAATTGGGCAAGTGTGAGAAAAGGTGATAAAACAAATGCAGAGTTTTAACTTAGCAGTTCATTTGGTGGGGGGAGGGGGTGGGAATTCATGTAAATTTTTGTATTTCTCGTATCTCATGGGAAAAAAAAATTTTCTCCAGTTTAACCAGATTCCTGCTCAGCTGGCTTCACTTACCTGTGACCATATGAGTTACAACCCCTGAACCAAAAGCGTCTGCTGGGCACTATGACCTTGCTAGGTGCTAAAATTGTATCATGAGCAGAATTTACATAGGACTATCAACAGTAAGGCAAGGTAAATTCACCTCATGAACATTGATGTATAAGTTTCCTGATACTCTTCTAAGTTCATCCACAAGTCTAGGGGAAAGTAGGAATGATGCTAGCTGAAGTCTGAAACTAGAAGGGTCAAGGGAATTCTCCTGGCCCACACATAGTCCAGTTCAATTAATCAGTTTAGGAAACTATTTGGGACATAACTTATTTTCCACCAGAGTCTTAAACAAGAGGAGTGAGTGGCCATGGGTCTTTGGTGTTTCAAGATATCATCTGCAGTCTCTGAAATAAAAAGAATAATATAACTCAGCTGTCTAATAGATAATGATGTTCTGTATATTTGTTGCTTTCACATTCAGACATCTCAGCCTTAAAGCTTTATTATTTCAGATTAGATCTCTTGAATGGAATACATTACCTATCAAATGTTCCAAATTCTTACAGTAGCACCCTTAAAATTTCATCAGGTCCATTCTCAATTCTTCAAAGTTATTTGCATCAAAGTTATAATGGCCATAACTTATAGAGATGTTAGAGATAGAGTAGGCATAATTTCCCATATATTTAATACTTAGTTTCAATTTAATAAGTGCTTAAATTTATTTATTTAAAACATTTTTTAATGTTTATTTATTTTTGAGAGAGAGAGAGAGAGAGAAAGACAGAGCATGAGCTGGGAGGGGAAGAGAATCTGAAGCAGGCTCCAGGCTCTGAGCTGTCAGCACAGAGACTGATGCAGGGCTCAAACTCACAAATCACAAGATCATGACCTGAACCAAAGTAGGACGATTAACCCACTGAGCCATCCAGGCGCCCCAATAAGTGCTTAAATTTAGAGAAAATGAGAGAACTACAATAAGATTGCAGCAATGAAGCATCAGGAAGATAGAACTATTCTAGGCTGGAACAGAGATACCCATACCCACAGAGTCCACCAGGTCTCAGACTACCATCTCCCAAGTGTGGAATTCACTCAGGAGAGAACAATAGGATACTAACTACAATCCAACTGGGTGTATTTCCAGCCAAATACATGTGAGCTATATCATGGCAACATGCAAAAAGATTTCAGCAAAGAGTTTTCTCTGCTGGGATACTAATCCAATATCTCCACAATTTGATTAAAGGAAAACTATTTAAGGCAAAATCACACAACAAGGTTTGTTCCCCCCAATAGCTGTCTCAATCGTGCTCTTTCTGTCAAGCCCCTCCCCTCTTTCTACTGGGCAATGGGCTTCTTTAACTACATCTTAATCCTGTTCCCCAACTTCTTAGTAACTTTTACTTACTAAAATAGTCTCAGTTGGACTGTTAAAAATTTGGGGTGTGTGGGTGGCTCGGTTGGTTAAGCGTCCAACTTCGGTTTATGTCACGATCTCATTCTTTGTGAGTTCCAGCCCTGTGTCAGGTTCTCTGCTGACAGCTCAGAGCCTGGAGCCTGCTTCAGATTCTGTCTCCCTCTCTCTCTTCCCCTCCCCCACTCGCACTCTGTCTCTTGCTGTCTCAAAAATAAACAAACATTAAAATTTTTTTTTAAATTTGGCTCTAAGTATTTTAAAATACCAATCTCAGTTTTCATTCAGAATCCTTCTCATCCCTGTAGGAGATCTATCTATCTATCTATCTATCTATCTCTTCTATATCTCTCTACAGTTATATCTGTAGATATAGAGATTGATTGATTGATTACAAGTTCTTGACTCCAACGATTATGGAGGCTGTGAAGTCCCACAGTGTGCTGTCTGTAACCTGGAGAGCCAGGAAAGCCAATAGTGTAGTTCAAAGGCTTGAGATCTGGAGAGCTGAGGTGTAGATACCAGTCTGAATTAGAAGTCCTCAGAACCAGGAATACCAAGGGCAAAAGATCAGTGTCACAGCTCAAGCATTCAGATAGAGAACAAATTCAATCTTCCTCTTCCTTTCTGTTCTATTCAGGCTCTCAGTGGATTGGCTGGTCCTCACCCACATTGGGGAGGGCCACCTGCTTTACTCAGTTCACCAGTTCAATTACAAACCTCTTCCAGAAACACCCTCACAGACATGCCCAGAAATAATGTTTAACCAGGTATATGGACATCCTGTGGCTTAGTCATGACACATAAAATTAACCATCACCACCCTCCCTCCTTGTGTTTATTCAGATGAGTTTGAAGGATGGGGATACAAAGACAACTCTTTATCTGGCTACCTAGTTAGTAAGACTGCTGTTCCTATGTGATTAATCATCACTGAGATTCAAGGTTTTTTTCTTAAGTTTGTTTATTTTGAGAGAGAGAGAGAGAGAGAGAGAGAGTACACAGGTGCACAAGCAGTGAGGGATGGGTAGAGAGAGGGAGAGAGACAGAATCCCAAGCAGGCTCTGCACTGTCAGCACAATGAACTGGGGCTTGAACTCACTAACTGTGAGATCATGACCTGAGCCGAAATCAAGAGTCTGACAATTAAGTGACTGAGTCACCCCGGTGCCCCTCAAGTTTAATTTCTATAGAGCCTTATGATGAGGACTCACACCCAAGCAGCTTCCTTAGGTTTTGTTGGCACCTTGGAAGACTGGGACACACCTTGCATGTGACTCCTAGCTGATGACCCTGGAAAGGCATTACTGTGATTCATAGGTCTCTTTGCCTTACTCTGTAACAGTTTATGGTAAGCCTTTATCTAAATAATTCCCCTCCCTAGTTCCAATCCCAGAGCCTGTAGGCATGATAGGATTTATTTCTCATGCCTCTCCAGAATTGAGAAGTTAGGTAGGGTGTCAATCCTAGCTCTTTTTCTACCTGGCAATACCACCACATCATCTTTCCAAAATGTTATTTCCAGTATCCTTGTAGCTTGTAGGTAGCTCAAAATCCCAGTGGTAAAGCAGAGGAATGAGAAATAAACCTTACCATCTTGTAGATATCCCTAAACTTTATGTGCAATTCTTTTGGGATTCCATTCCCTTACCATCTACCATAATCACAGGAGATAAGGAGAGGGGATAGGTTCTTTCCACAAACATTGCACTTCCCAAAATGTGAACCCAGTCTCCTCTTTCCCAGCACAATACTACCTTTCTATTATTTCAGGGTAAGAGCGATAAAACTAGTTCATTCTCCCTCTGTCCTTGAGGGCACATGAGTCTCTAACTAAGACTCTTCTGTCCTTCTAACTCAGCCTTGGGAAATTTTAAATTTTGCTCTCAGCAGGCTGTTAGCTATCTCCAAATTCTAAGACAATTCCAAGGACAAGAAAAGATCTCAATCAACACCTCACAACATGTTAGTAAAGATAACATCATTTCCAGGACATTTTTCACCTATCTTTAAAACATCAGTTCATTATGGGGCGCTGGGTGGCTCAGTCGGTTAAGGGTTAAGCGTCTGACTCTTGATTTTGGCTCAGGTCATGATCTCATGGTTTAGGAGTTCGAGCCCTGCATCAGGCTCTCCATTGTCACTGCTTGGGATTCTCTCTCTCTCTCCCTCCCTTCCTATCCCTCCCCACCAAAATAAATAAATAAACAAAAAAAAGCATTGTTTAAAAAAAATCACTTCATTATAACCAATCTCCCATGTAGCTTAATATCTTATCTGGAAAAATACATAAATGTATATTTTCATCTAAGAAAATTTGGTAGTTTCAAACAAAAGGCATTCAAGATGGATCAAAAAGACAACAGCACAGCATTTAGCCACTGAGATAAATAAAAATCCTCTTTTTAAACTTTATTGTCAATAGTTATTTCAAGGAATTCATTCTAGGTAATTCCTAATTTTCATAAAAGCTTTTTTGTATTGCTCTAAATACAGTCCCCTGAATGAAAAACAACTACTTAGCCTCAGTAGTGGATGCATTCAGTCAGCAAATATTCACTAATCACCTACTTTGTACAAGGAACCCTATAAGCCATTGGGTATGCAAAGTAGAATAAAGCAAGACATGTTTTGGGCCCTCGTGGATTTTAAAGACAAGTGGATTTAGCTAAGGAAAGAATTATGCTCTGCCTACTCTTCAAATCTTGTTAGAAACTATCTAATAATGGTAAAAAAAGCGCCAAGTTTTATTGAAGATTTATTAGGCTCTGTGTAAGTACTTGATATATGTGATTTACTTCCAACAATCCCTGTTTCACAGAGGAAGCACAGAGACCTTAATAAGTAATTGATCAAAAGTCACACTTCAAGTAAGTAGCAGATATGATTTACCACACAGCTCATGTTTTCAATCAGCATCAATTCAGCCAATGTCGTTAATAGACCTATCTGTATGAAGAGTTATGAACTGTTAAACAGAATCCAGGAATCACTAGCATTCCTTTAAAAGACATTTTTGGGTGTGATTATGTAATTTAAGCTTTTGGAACTTGTTAAAAAGAAAACCACAAGCCACAAATGGCATCACTTAGATTAAGGCCCCAAGTCAGTAAACCAAGAATTAATACCTAACCTAACTGCAGTTTTGACTCCCTAGGAATGTAACCTTTAACCAGTCTGTCAGGAATTTTCTGGTGAGTACCAATAAGGTAATCCATCACATGGACCCTCTTCATCCTCCCAAAGTAAAATCAGGTAATCCACGTACTAAGACCCTTTTGTCTCCAAATGAAGGTGGCTTCAAGTAAAATAATCCTCTTTTCTGTTTAGGACTTCCCCATCCTGCCCTCAAAAACCTTTCTTTTCCTGTAGCCTATTGGAGCCCCCCTCTGTTTGCTAGCTGAGATGCTTCTTAATTATTTAATAAAACCAATTAAATCTTCAAATGTACTTGGTTGAATTTTGTTTTTCAACAAGTATATATAAAAATATCTCCAAAAGTACATATGTGTAATTGTATATATCTCTAAAACCTCAAACTATGTATGCACTAGGCATATACTCTTCCTTTATTCAATATCCCAACTAGCTTAGCAGGCTAGGAGATTACATAGGAGTTTGGAACCAAAACCAGAGGCAGTAAGCACTTGTCTGACCTGTCTTGCCTCAATGCACATAACTTTTGGTTCCTTTATCACAACTAACACCTACTAAATATTTTTTATAATAAATGCAGCTTTCCTAAAGATATCTGCTTTCTAACTGTGATAAAATTTATTTAGTTACTTCAAGGTAGAGAAAGGAACACTTACACTCAAGGTGAGTTTCAGTCTAAAGTTTAGTTGCTTCACATAACCCTCTGTTTATTTCTAATATTTTTTGAAACACTTACATCAAAAGGCAGATGGCTTTGGAAGTAGTTTCTGCATATTGTATACTACTGATTATTCTAAGGAGATATTTGTAGGGATGGTTTGGAAAGTTTGTAAAGAAAAGAAGGGAGTTAAAAGGCTTCTTTTCTCCAAAGACTATGGTATCAAAAACGTCACAAATTTACATTAAATGACCAATATCTGACAACTGGACTTCTCCCTAAATATTTACAGATCATTTTGAAAATACCAACTGATGCCACTTTTTTCAAAGTAAAAATTTGAAACAAGGTAGTATGTTTCAAAGCGGATGTTAATGTTGTATGGAACGCAGATAAAATATTTTGTGTGATGCAGGTGAATATAATGAATGGGGCTTTTTCATTCTGCACGATGAAGCATTTTTTTTTCCAAAACTGAAATCTTACAATTTTTAATTTTTTGTGGTATGCTGACTTTTTACAAATGGAAATAAAGAGAAATTCTCCCGAAGAATTCACTCTTTGCCTCTCTTTCTGACAAGTCCCTTGCTCCCTCCCCACCCCAGCCCACTTTCTAAATTTCCTGGAAAGATGTGAATTCAGGGGGCGCGATGGCCCCCGGCGGAGTTGCAACTGCTGGGATGCAGGTGGGGGAAGTGGGGGCGTGGTCAGTGAGGGGAAGGGAACAGGCCGAAAGTGCATAAATCCTGGCCAAGTCGGGAGTGGGAAGGGCGAGAGTGTTGCAGATCCGCCAGGGTAACCTGAGAATGGTTGACTCCAACCGCTGGAAGATGAGGCACTAGTGGGCCTTCAGATTGGAGAGGACCAAGCTGAGCGACAGGAAGGTGCGCGCTGGAGCTCTGCGCACAAGCAGACGGAGGGGATTGCGTGTGCGTGTGCACTCGGCGAGGGGTGGGGGCGGGCACTCCCGCCGCACTAGCCGCGGGAGTTGGGGGGGGGGGTAGCTCATAGGTGACGCGGGGCCCTCACGTGACCTGGAGCTGCAGAGCGACGCAGACTTCGGTGCAGTCGTCACTCCCACCTGGGTACCAGCTCCCCGCTGCCCTGCGCCAGACTGGCTGGCACTGGGCCCAAGGAAAGCGGAGCAGGTGAGGGCTCCAGGGCCCGCGCGCTAACGCCAGGGCGACAACAGCAGGCCTACCCCTCAGGGAGGCGTAAAGGATCAGCGCAGCGGGTCCCGGCCAGGTTTCTCCACACCCAGCATTCTTGGGAACATCAGTAGTGGCTCCCTGGGGTGGGGGTGCTGGAGCGGCCTGGAGGGCAGCCAAGCCACTAAGAATGATGGGAAATCACCTCCGAGTTCGTACAGGAAAATGGTGAACCTCTGAGGCGGGCTGGGGGAGGCTAGGGGTTGGGGCTGGAGATGCGGATGGGGGGTGGCCAGGCGGTCCGGGACCCTGAAGGGACCAGGTGGTGGCTGGTCGGCGCCAAACGCTTCGCCACAGTCCAGGATCCCTCCACCCCGGCCCTCTGCAGGTCTGAGGGTCTAGGTGTCAAGTGTCGCGGCGGCGCACGCACGGCGAGAATCGGGTGAAAGAGGAGACTGCAAGGATAGGCCCAGGTCGGTGCGGGGGGACAGCGTGGGGGGCGGGTGCAGAGCCCAGTTTGAGATCCCCTCCCAATTCCCCCATCCCTGTCCCCTGTCCTCCATTTTGGTGCCTGCCGAGTTCGGGGAAAGAATCCTGGGAAAGGAAAAATGGTGGGCTTTAGGGGAGGGAGGGAGAAAGGAGAGAGCTGGAGGGAGAGGCTCGAATTGGAGGCCCCCTAGAGGACGCCTGAAGCTCCTAAGGTGGGGGAAATTAACAAAAACAAAACCAAAACAAAACAAAAAACACCTTTGCTATCAGAACTCTGAATCCTGCTGGTCAGTACACCAAGCATTCAGTCTCTCTCCTTGCCTTTGTTTTACTTGTGTTCAAAGAAAAACAACCAGGAAAAAAATCTCATGGCAAATATCCACCAGGAAAACCAAGAAATGGAGCAGCCCATGCAGAATGGAGAGGAAGACCGCCCTTTGGGAGGGGGCGAAGGCCACCAACCTGCAGGAAATAATAGACGGGGACAGGCTCGCCGACTTGCTCCTAATTTTCGATGGGCCATACCCAATAGGCAGGTCAATGATGGGATGGGTGGAGACGGAGATGATATGGAAATGTTCATGGAGGAGATGAGAGAAATCAGGAGAAAACTTAGGGAGCTGCAGTTGAGGAATTGTCTGCGTATCCTGATGGGGGAGCTCTCTAATCACCATGACCATCATGATGAATTTTGCCTTATGCCTTGACTCCTGCCATTTTCCATGAGATTAATACTGTGATTCACACTGTTTTCTTCTTGCATTTTCCTGGTAACACCTTTACTGATCCGTTTGCTGTGAACCTTACGTAATTTCCATGTGTCAGGTGGGTTCTGTGTTACCAGATTCCAATTGGAAATTGCCTTGGCACCCAGTCTAAGTTTCTGTCAACAGTAGAGTCACCTATTTGCATGGAAAAGTATAAAGTAATAAAGCAATTAAAAAGCAATCTATACATTCATTATTGTCTCATTTAAAAGCATATGTATATATTATATGACCCCCCCCGTACAAAAAAACAGAAATCAGATGTCCCATGGTGTTAATTGGGTCACATTTCTCTGTAGTTGGGTAATATGTGACTTTTTTCCTTTTATTACCTGGAGTTTTAGAAGTGAAAACAGTTTTTCAATGAGTCTGAATGTAGTACAGGTATGTAATACTGGTTCAACAAACCTTAAAGTAAACTCTTAAGTATTTTCCGGTTTTACCTGGAAGTATAAAGCCTCTCTTTATTACAGATGTATTCCTTTAAAGAGTCAGTTTTCTCTTCTGTGGAATGGGGAATAATGCTTGGCTTACAGGGCTTTTGAGTGGAATAGATGAGGTGTGAAACTTGGGCTGCTCCTATGGAACTCGATCTGGTACTTGGGAAGGACTAAAGGGAGTGTTCACCTATGCTCACAAGTCCAGAGGGCAAAAATAGGTGGCTTCCACCTTGTCATTCCTCTGATATTTGCAATACTGCTCCCCTGATCACTGCCATTCCTGTTGGGTATACTTTCCTTCCTGCTGGGTCCTGATTCTGTTTCTGTTGCTGATGTGTGTCCTCAAGGTAACAGAATCCCACTGATTTCTCTCCAGTCCCCAGTGTGATGCTAATCCCTGCCCTCTTGACTCCTATAAAAGTCTGAAGAATGTCTTTCTCCCCACTTTAAAGTTACATTTATCCAAGTGAGTACAATTCAATGGTTCATGGTCTTTTGTTGGTTCTTAACAAAATAGCCCTTTTTGGTATTATTTTCATGATCTTCTTCCAAGGACTCAGACATGAATAAACTAGGGCCTACCTCAGGAGACATATCTAGATGTCTCACCACAGTGTGTCCAGAATTGCACTGCTTCAGACCTCCAAAACAGATCAAAAGCTTTGTTTTGCCTGTGTTTCTACCCTTCGTGGGGATTTTCTCAAAAGAGAGCCTGGGAAGGCCAACTCAACCAGTTTAACAGACTTACCCGGAAGACCTCTAAATCACATTAGGGGGACACATTTTAAACCTAAAACACACTTCCGTTTATATCCCTCCACCCTGGAAAAATGAAATTGCTTTGTAAATTCTTAAAAACTATATTAAATATTTGGCATAATTTTTACGTGAGTGTATGCCCTTCTTGTGACTAATTTTGTCTTAATCATCTTGGAGCTTAGTTTCTAGTGTAGTGCCTGACATAGTAGATATTCAATTAGTAATCATTTTCATTGGTTAATTAACTATAATGGAGTTACGAACCCAGCTTAATATTGTTCCTGTCCTTAATTAAATGTCCTAAGGCAAGTAACTGTTTATTTGGAAAGTATTTTAATTTCCAAAGGAACATGGCAAGTCTCTAACCCAAAATCTAATTTTTTTTTAGACCTGGAATGTATCTGTGCTTATGTAAACACAGATCCCTTATTTGCATCATAATTACCTAGGGAAAATGTTAAAAATGGTGACACTTGCATACTCTTCCCACTTTTAACCCCCTTCCCCTTATCATCTCTTGAATCACCTGATCAGGAACTACTGTTGTGACAGTTCCTGAGGTGATTCTGGTGCATCTGAGTTATGACAACATAGGTATAATGGTAATTACACCATTTTACAGTATCATCTCAATTACCTTGCTTATTTGATAATACAATAAATATGCCTTTCCAAAATATAGTATTTCTAAAATTAGATTGCATTAAAACATCAATATATATTTATAAACCAATACTGCTTTTTATCTTTCCAAATATCTTATAAAGCTAATGCATTATCATGAATCTATTATTAATAATTATGTAATAATTATTAAATAAGTTAGGCATTATCATTTCTATGCAAGCCTGTACCCTTTTACACCAATGATTTTGTTTTAATCACCCTGGAGCTCAGTTTCTAGTACAGTACCTGGTACAGTAAATATTCAATAACAATCATTTATACTTTTGTTAATTATTAATATTAAATTTCTTAACAACTGTAATTTACCTAAAATAATATGTAGCAACAATTAGTGGGTCTTTGTGGGTGATTTACTTATTTATTTATTTATTTATTTATTTATCTTTTTACCATTTATTTATTATTGAGAGACAGAGACAGAGCATGAGCATGGGAGGGGCGAAGAGAGGAGGAGACACAGAATCTGAAGCAGGCTCCAGGCTCTGAGCTGTTAGCACAGAGCTGGATGTGGGCTGAACTCACAAACCGGTAGATCCTGACCTGAGCCAAAGTTGGATGCCTAACCAACTGAGCCACCCAGGCGCACTTGTGGGTGGTTTATTCCTTTACACCCTCACGTTTTAAAAGTTTCTGTGTGGAACATTTAAGTGTAATACTTCCATAATTATTTTTGTAATACAAGGTTATTACACATATTTGGGTTATGCAGAAAATATAAGGAAGAATATAAACAAAACCATAAGTTAATTGTCCAAAGAAAATACTTGTATTTTTTTTTTTTTTTTTTTTACTATTATATTTAGTCATGATAAAGCCAGGCTCAGCTTCTTAGGAGGAATACTTCCTTTTTCAAAACCCTCCAATGAAACACATTTAGTTTGTTATGTTTATTTTTTTAATCTTCTCTCATCAAAACTAATTGGATCACATTTGAACAACTTTCAATTAGCTTCTGTTTTTTAAAACTGTGAAAATAAGTCTTCATGTTTTCTAAGGTCAATTCTCAGTTGGCAGATTGGGACCATTAAGTGAATACATTTAATAAAACTGAACAGAATTATTTGTTTATGAAACTTAAAAGTCTCATAAGTAGAAAAAGGACTAGATTGCATGAATGAAATGGACAAAATACCATGTCTGTTTTCTGTCACCTTTCCTGACATCACATATATCATGTAATAAACATGCTGATTTTGATTAGAAATACTCCATTTTAAAATTTTCAAGCAGATTGCATGTAATGTAGTTGCTATCTCATGTGTGATCAGTTGTAATGCTTTCTAAGTGATATAAATCTACACAAGCAAATATGTATAGGCATCCCTATCAATTCAATTATTTCCTGTTTAGAGATTTACTCTTAGAAGCTGACAGAAAATATTTTTTATTTAGTGAATTTCATATGAAGAGAGAAATCCTCAGATATATGACAATTAAAAATAATCATTTTCACACAAATGAAAACGTTATTGTGTTTAATTGTAAATTATGCATGCTAAAGTGGCATGTTGTTGCTTTGGAACAGAAGAAAAAATGTATTAAGAAAAAAATTTAGAGGGAAGGAGTATGAGTGGGGGACAAGCAGAGGCAAAGGGAGAGAGATTCTCAAGCAGTCTCCATGCCCAGTGTGGAGCCCCCACGCAGGGGTTAATCTCACAACTGTGAGATCATGACCTGAGCCTAAATCAAGAGTCAGATGCTCAACTGGCTGGGCCACCCAGGCTCCCCCTTAAGAAAAATTTTAATCTTATTTTCAACACCCTGTTTCCTTTACTGAGCTCACATGAGTATAAATTAATTTTAGATTTTTTATGTATTTCTCCTAATTTCATAAGTATTACTTAATTTCCTTTTATATTAAAGTTTGATTTTTAAAAGAGGAAACAAACTAAATGTGTCAAAGACAGTGAAGAACTTTATGAAAACTTGTTGAAAAAACAAACAATAAATTTCAAATTACTTTGGAATTATTTAGCTAGTAATATAAACTTAGTAGCTATTATCATGACAATGCCTTAGTTCATTTTACTCTATTCATTGGTAAAATGGAGATAATTTCCAGGGCTGCTGTGAGAACTAAAAGAGGTAAAGAACACGTAAGCTGTGTTTTAATTGTTTATGTTCATCAGCACATGCAGGATAAAAGGCCTTCAGATTCCCCTCAGTTGTTGGAAGTAGCATACAAACTATGCCACAAGCCAACTTCATTCCTCTACTGTGGTGAACCAACCCCCCCACCCCACCTGCCACATCACTACAGATTTCTCTGGACACCTAAATGTGCCAGTGTTCCAGTTTGTCTACTACAGAGGTTTGCATGAAGACCTTCTACCTGATTTAGAGCACTAGTTTATGTAGGTACTATTTTGGTGATTCTTGGACTATGTTATGTTTATATTTTTAGCAAAGAGGCCTTTTTTCCAGTGTTTGTTTGTGGTTTTGTGTGCAGCCAGCCCTCTTTTCTCCATAATATTCAGATATTAGGGGCTGAGTCTTGATTTTTATCTATTCTGATGATTTCTGTCATGTGATTAGAGGGCTTAGACCATTTCCATTTAAAGTAATCATTAATATTGTTGTCCAACAACTTGGTAATCCTCTCTTCATTTTTTCAGTCTTTTTTCCCCTGTGTATTTCATTTTGAATTATTTCTATTGCTATGTCTTCATGTTCACTACTCTTTTCTTCTGTAATGTCTAATATGCCATTAACCCTGTCTAACATGTATTTCATTTCAGACATTGTAATTGTTATCTCTAGGTGTTCAATTTGGGTATCTCAAATTTTTTATATTCCATGTCTCTACTAAACATGTTCAGTCTTTCCTTCAGCTTCTTGAATGTATGCAATGCAGTTATACTGTTTGTTTTAATGTCCTTCTCTAATTCTACCATCTTTTTCATATCTTGGTCAGTTTTGATTAATTTTTCTCCTCATGGTGGGTTAGATTTTCCTGCTTCTTTGCAGGCCTCATAATTGTTGTTTGGATGCCACACATTGTTAATTTTAACTTTTGAGTGCTAGATATTTTGGGATCCCTATAAATATATTGGTTTTTATTCTGGGACACAGTTAAGTTACATGTAAACAGTTTGATATTTTAGGTTCTTGATTTTAATCTTTGTAAGGCTGGACCATAGTAGTGTTTAGTTTAGGGTTAATTGTACTCCACTAATGAGGAAAAATCCTCCTGAGTACTCTTTCTGATATCCCATGAATTATGAGATCTTCAACTCTAGCTATTATTCCTAAACATGTGTAAACTTAAATTGTTCCCTTTAATCCTTTTGTGGTGTTCTTTTCTTGGTTTGGGGTAGTTTCCTCACAAGCATTTAATGATCAGTACTCAGTACTCAGATAATTATTCATATGAGATCAGGTGTGCTCTGGGTGGTATGGCCATAGACTATTCAGATAATTATTCAAAGAGGACCCTCTTCAGGTCATCAAAATTCTTTCTCTGTGAGCTCTTTTTTTTTTTTTTTGGTACTCTTACCTGAAAACTCTAGCTGCCTTGGCCTCCCTAGGTCCTAATTTCTTCTCCTAATCTATGGAATACCCCTGGGCTCTCCCTGGATTCTCACTCCTTGCACTGTGGCCTGAAAACTTTCTCTAGGAAGTAGGCTGGAGCAATCATAAGAATAACCTCATTTCTTCCCAGTCTTTCAGGGATCATAGATCTTGTTGCTCAGTGTCCACTGACTTCAGAATAGTTGGTTCATAGATTTTTATTCAGCTTTTTAGTTATTTCAGATTGGAAGGTAATTCTAGTCTCTGTTACTCTATCCTGGTCAGGAGCAGAACGGTGTATGTTACAGATGTTGTAATCTGATCAAGTAAGTAAAGGTGTATAAATATATATGGGAATGTGCATATACAAATAGAAAAGACATAAAAGAATTCATCACTGATAGATTTTGAAAATGATTGTGTGATTTAAAACGATTTTTTTGTTACTTACTTTGATGTCTGTTATTTTAAATTTTTTTACACTTCCATCTTATTGCCACTAAAACAATTCTGAATATATATGTCATCATGTTAATGCAGAATATGCAGAAAGTAATGGTAATAATAACAATACTCATGACATACTTTTAGTGTGCACCATATTCCAGAGTGTTCTAAGCTGTTTATAGGTGCTAATCACTTTATTCCCCCAAAGAGCCTGTGAGGGCTATACCACTAATGTCCCCACTTTATATAGGAGGGAATTAAGGCACATGGAGATGAAGCAAATTCCCTGATTGTACATTTAGTAAGTTGCAAAACCTGGAGATAGCCAAAACTCTTGGGCTCTAGAATCAGTGCTCTCAGCCTCTTAACAAAACAAGTAATAAATCCATTAAAATTTTCATTGGAACAACTGGAGACAGTTACCTATGTTCTGAAATATAATTTAAAAATTATGTGTTTTTTCTAGATATTTTAGTAGTGGCAAATCCCAAACCCATTGTTTCTCCTAAAAGGAAATATTTTCTCTCAAACTAAATAAAACTGAGCATAATAGACAAAATCAGGCAATTGATGTTGGAAACCAAAAAGGAAAGAAGCGAAGGAAAAAAAAATGTAGTCTCTGATATTAAGGACTTGAGAGGTCATCATAGTAAATCCATCTTTTATGAAAAAGTTGAAATTAGAAGGGAGCAGAAACTCTGAAGAAGAAGTAAAAACACAGAGAAAAGCTATCCAGTAGAAAATTAACACACCTCTCAGTAATGGGAGAAGATAGGCATTTGCTGTATGAATGCATATTTTATGGGAAAGAAAAAAGACAAGCGGATTCCCTTCAATGTTTTTGATCCATACACATTTTCAAAATGAATAGGTATTATGTGGTAAATAATGTCTCCTAACTTGTTTTAAAAATAATGACTGGATTTATTTTCCTCTTTATTTATTTAAACTTTTTTTTAAATGTACTTATTTATATTCAGGTGGAGGGAGAGAGAGAGAGAGGGAGAGAATGAGAATCCCACGTTCAATGCGGGGCTCGACCTCACGAGAACCTGAGATCATGACCTGAGCGGAAATCAAGACTCAGATGCTTAACCTCAGATGCTTAACTGACTGTGTCACCCAGGAACCCAGATTTATTTTCCTCTTAAGACAAACTTGAATATCTATTGGAGAAACATATACAGCAGAGGAATCCTTTACATGTTAGCAAATGATGTTTTATTTTATTAGTTTTATAAGATGTTCTTTGGGGCACATTCCTTTGCAAGTTCCTGTGGGAGTTATTTAAAAGATAACAAAATGTAGGTTTTTGGGATTTTCTACATAGGCAATCATCTCATCTGCAAATAGGGACAGTTTTCTTTCTTCCTATATTTCTTCTTTTCCAATTTGTATGCCTTTCATTTCATGTTCTTGCCTTCCTGCAATGGCTAGACCTTCCAACACTATGTTGAATAAGAGTTAAGAGAGCAGACATTGTCTTGCTCCCTATCTTAGAGAGACAGACAGCATTCAGTCTTTTACCATTGAGTATAGTCTTATCTGTAAGTGTCATGAGGCTACTTATGAAATGCTAAGAGGCTTGGTTGTGTTGACTGCACCAGGCTATAGCCCCAAAGGAGTTCATGTTAAGCTAAGGGAAAGTAGAGGCAACCAGAGAAATCATCCCATGTCCCCAAGTTGTACACCCAGGACTAAAGAAGACTGTCACATTCTCTGTCCACTAGGGAATATCCTAAGGATTGCAGTTTGTGTCTGGGGGTTATATGGCCTGGGTATGAGTCCCAGCCTTGCCACTTAAAATTAGCTGGTGTTGTGAACAAACCCCTGCAGCCTCCATTTACTCTTTGGTAAAGTAGGCATAAAAGTGGTACCTACCTCATAGGTTTGTGGTGAGGATTAGATGATGCAAGAAGAGCATTTAACACAATCTTTGTCACACAGTATAAATAACTTTATTACTTACTTTTTACTATAAAAGTTACTTACAAAACCTGTACAAAATGAGAAACTTTTAGGAAGATCATGACAAAAATACGCAGAGGCAGAGACAAAGAAATTTGCTGTACCTTTATGTTTTCTGCTCTTATGTAAAATGGCATGGAGATTCATGGTTCTATGAGCAAAGCCAGAATACCAAAAGGTGACAGTAATGAAATATATAATCTTCTCCCTTGTAGCATGTTCTTTGTTCTTTTCTTCTGAGAGCTAGAGATAACAACTGAGTTTGAGAATCTTTCATCTTAGAGAGGCTGCATCTCCTTGAATTAAGTTGTCCGAAGTTGTTTCCAAATATGAAAGACCATGTGTGATGCTAATGTGATGAGCAGAAGAGAGAATTAGTTGCAACATGAAACAGTGATAGGGAATCATATCTGACCAACCACCCATTGTGATGGACGGGTCTTTCAAAGAGAGTGCTCTCTTCACTTTGCCAACATCAGAAAGTTCATCATTTTGTGTTGGAAGAGGAGCCTCCCCACAGCCACAAGCCCTCCAGGTTGTTGTCTCCTTTCACTCAGTCTAAATTCACAGTGATGGGTGACTTGGGCCAGAGGTTTAAAGAGAGTCTAACTAGAGGAGTTCAATGTCTGTTGGCCTGGCAGTGTGGCAGCTCATTACCTGCTTATAGTGTTCACTCTGAAACCTCCATTATCACCCTAGCATTCAGGCCTAGTCTCAGAGTCTGGGCTTACAGTTAAGTCTTGGGTGGAGGAGATACTGTTAGTTTTCCTAGGATATTTGTTCACTGGATGATTTTTATTTATTATTTTTGAGAGAGAGACAGAGCGTGAATGGGGGAGGGGCAGTGAGAGGGGGAGACACAGAATCCGAAGCAGGATCCAGGCTCTGAGCTGTCAGCACAGAGACCAAAGGGGGAGAGGGCCTCAAACTCAGGAACCGTGAGATCATGACCTGAGCCTAAATCAAATGCTTAACCAACTGAGCCACCCGGGCACCCCAATGTTCCTAATTTTGCAATGAGAAAGTTGTGATTCTTTTCTGCCAGCACATCAGGAGGGAAGAGAAGTACTGCAGCTTTCATCAAAAGTGTCTAGCCACTGGGGTGGCTCAGTTGGTTTGAGCATTCAGCTTCAGCTCAGGTCATGATCTGGCAGTTTGTGAGTTCAAGCCCCACATCAGGCTTGCTGCTGTCCACGTAGAGCCTGCTTCAGATCCTCTGTCCCTTTCTCTCTATCCCTCCTCTGCTCATGCTCTCTCAAAAACAAATAAGTATTAAAAAAAAGTGTCCAGCCACTGCTTTTACCACATGTGTATCTCATTATGGGCTTTTACCACAAATTCTTACACTCGATTTGGGCAGATTATGCTGGCCAGATGTGTGTGGGGGTTCCTCTTGCCCCAGGATCTTCCAGGAGAGACTTCATCCAAGGGCCCTCTTTCCATCCTCTTCCCCAACTATTCATAGGGAGCAGGGAGTATTTCTCAGAAGCCCTTTGCCCATCCCTCAATAAGGACAACTCCCCTCACTTTTCCAGGTGTCCTTAAATTAATTCTTTTAGGATCTTAAAGGCCTTAAATTAATTCTTTTAGAAAAAAAAACAATCTACCCCACGAATCACCTTACTCTATGACTAACTCTTTCCATGTCTCACACTGCTGGACTGAACAGAACTTGTGATTTCCACTTCTTTCCCAGAAACAGCCTTCTCCCAAAGGTGGATTCTTCCACCTCCCTGCTCTTCTGGATTGTCTCACCAGATTCAGAACAATGCTCGTCAGGAAGCACCCAATGTCTTCCTGTGGTCCAGTGAGGATGGTGCAGTCGCTTTCTGACTTGGGGCCTTAACCACTTTCCCTTCTAGCCTTAGTAGGCCAGTGAATACAGAAGCTGATTGGTACACTGGAAAGGAAAAGGAAGAGGGACTCATATTTTCTGAGGGTGGATCTGCTGAGAATCAGGAATCTGGCAGAGATTTACACCACTGGCAGTGGAGGAGACAGGAGACTGTGAACTACAGGTGTGAATATATTTGAGGGGCAGCATAATGTGGAGAATATGGAGAAAAGAAGAAAAATAATGCATGTTTCTATTTTGACTGTGAGTCCATGTCATTTCTATGTGGTAGAATGAGTGCTCTGATGGGGTTGGGGGAAGGGAATAAGACAATTACAACATTTTCATTCAATTGAGTCATGTACACCATACATGGAATTTAGGGTAAGGAAATGAAGTCACCACCCACTCCATCTCAGTGTTTTCTTAGTCCCTTATCTTACCCTCTTGTTTTAAATAAGAGTGTTTCCTTTGAGCTCCTGAATGGGCAAGATCAAAGCCTAATACTGTGTTAGACAGGACACTGGAGCAAGAAAGACAGATCTCCAGGGTTCCCGATGCCAGACTCAAAATAGTAACTCTGTGATGTTTACCTCTCAAGGATCAGTCTCCTCACCCCTCTTAGCCTCTCTTGAAAATAGATATTTGTGTCATGTGTGCACTTCATTGCTATGTGGTAGAGTGATGACCCGGCAAATGGAAACAGATGGGGACTGAGAGCTTGTGTTTCCTGATTTAGCATTCTGGTTGTCAGGCACCTCCCATCTTTCTGTGACCTTCTCAGGGAACCCCATATTCCTGACTGTTGTTTACATATCTCTATTATCTCAAAGCATGGGGGCAAAAGGGTAGGAAAGGGGACAAAGAGAGGGAACCCTGGAAAACCCACTGTTTTCTACTTTATTCCCCTGGAGGAACTGGGGAAAAGGAAGAAAATAATCACCCTATTTTTTCTTGTTCCACGTGGTCGTGTTCCCTTCCTTTTCCCTGTAGATAGCTTCAGAGGAGCACTTGTCCATTGAATACTTGAAAGATGAGGTACTACATAGTATCGAAAGTTATTTCTGTGGGGGCGCCTGGTGGCTCAGTTGGTTAAGCATTGAACTCTTGGTTTCGGCTTAGGTCATGGTCTCCTGGTTTGTGAGTTTGAGCCCTGTGTCATGCTCTGTGCTGATGGTGCAGAGTCTGCTTGGGACTCTATCTTCCTCTCTCTGCCCCTCCACCTGCTTGCTCTCTACCTCTCTCTCAAAAATAAATAAACATTTAAAAAAAAACAATAAGCAAACAAAAAAGCTATTTCTGTGTCTTTTGGACAGGACCCTGCAGTACCAGTCAGATCTTCTTGGGTCCTGGTGGCAGACTGCATTTGATTACTCTGGGATGACCTTATATTAGTGACCTCACTCTATGTGGTCTTTCCTGTCAGAGGCCTTTTCTCCCACCCAGCTAGACTGGATGTATTTTGGCCATAGAATAAAGCCATCTCCATCCAGAAAAACACTGAGTTTCTAGAAGGGAAATACATTTCCATGTAAGTCCAAGGAATAATTTTAAGTGTCATGCTTCAGGCTCACTAGTATTCTTCTTTCAATCACTATAATTCAGTTAAACAAAAGTTCACTGAGTTCCAGGCTTTGTGTGGGCTCTAGAGATATTTGTTGTTACATAGTAGGATACCTTCATGGTGAGTACCAGTGGACTTTGATACCACACAGTCCTGGGTAGGGTTCTGCCTCTGCTACCTACTAGCCTTGTAACACTTGACAGCTTTCTTAACCTCTCCATACCTTGAATTTCTGGTACATAAATGATGATAAAAACCTTAAAGGGCTCTTGTGAAAATCAAATATGTCAATGTCATTGAAGTACTTAGTATGGTATCTGGCATAGAAATGCAAGCTACAATGGACCTTCACTCTTTTTATTCAGCCATCTTGATGTTGAAACTACTCTGGTTCTGGCTATACCTGGTGGTAGTGTAATCAGTGTCAACATGTTTTACCATTTCAAATGTATTCCTTAACAGCCTAAATGTCCATCAACTGATGAATGGATAAAGAAATTGTGGTTTATATACACAGTGGAATACACGTGGCAATGAGAAAGAATGAAATATGGCCTTTTGTAGCAACATGGATGGAAATGGAGAGTGTTATGCTAAGTGAAATAAGTCATACAGAGAAAGACAGATACCATATGTTTTCACTCTTATGTGGATCCTGAGGAACTTAACAGAAGACCATGGGGGAGGGGAAGGAAAAAAAATAGGTTAGAGATGGAGGGAGTCAAAACATAAGAGACTCTTAAAAACTGAGAACAGGGGCGCCTGGGTGGCGCAGTCGGTTAAGCGTCCGACTTCAGCCAGGTCACGATCTCGCGGTCCGTGAGTTCGAGCCCCGCGTCAGGCTCTGGGCTGATGGCTCAGAGCCTGGAGCCTGTTTCCGATTCTGGGTCTCCCTCTCTCTCTGCCCCTCCCCCGTTCATGCTCTGTCTCTCTCTATCCCAAAAATAAATAAACGTTGAAAAAAAAATTAAAAAAAAAAAACTGAGAACAAACTGAGGGTTGATGGGGGGGTGGGAGAGAGGGGTGGGTGGGTGATGGGTATTGAGGAGGGCACCTGTTGGGATGAGCACTGGGTGTTGTATGGAAACCAATTTGATAATAAATTTCATATTAAAAAAATAAATAAAACTTAAAAAAACAGCAACAACAAAAACAAATGCATTCCTTTTATGAAGGGAAGCAAAACCTAAGCATTAATAAGTTGTGTTGAAAATGCAGATTTTGATAAAGTTTATAAGAATGACTCTACTTCAGTTTGTAGAACTGATATAAAGATGGAAAAAGAATTGATGGCTCTAAATTCTATAAGCCAATTGCATTTATTTAACAAATATTTATGGGACATCTATTGCATGCCAGGTGCCAGAAGCCCACAAAACATATATTCATCTGAGAACTTTCTCCTAGACTCCAGACCTATGTATTCAACTGCCTGTCAGAAATGTATATCTAGAGCAGTGGTTTTCAAATGGTGGTGATTTTGCTTCCCACATCAGGAGACATGTAGAAATGTCTGGAGACATTTTTGGTAGTCACAACTGGGAGTACTACTAAAATCTTGTGGGTAGTGGCTAAACACCCCACAATGCATAGAATAACTTTCATAACAAAGAGCCACAATGTCAGTAGTGCTGAGTTTGAGAAAACCTGTCCTAGAGTAAAGTAAATGTCACTACCCATCCTATATGCATAGATTTATGGTAGGACCCAACTTTGGAGTCCAACAACCCTGGATTAGAATAACCATGCTGCCTGTTACCAGGCATATGACCTTGCAAAATGTATTTAACCCCTATGACCCTTAGTAGAGCATGTGCTAGAGGAGGAATGAGCTATAACAGGAATAATGACACCTAATTTTAGAACAGCTGTAAGGAGTTAGAGAAACAGCATGTAACATTCCTAACACAATATCTAACAAGTAACAGGACATTGAAGTGTTAGTTTCCTTTCCAACCCCACTTCTTAGCTTCTGCTTCTGACATGACTTTAACCTAAACTACATAATCCTAAACAGCATAAATGTGCCCTAAAGAGCTTCTGAAAATGTGATGAAGGAAATTAAATTCACACAGAACCACATTGTGTGTAAGAGTCAATGCCACCTCTGTGTTGTAGAATTGTTTGGTGGAGGTGGGACAGGGGAAAACTTGTTATCTCATTTTAATAAAATCAATGTACCTTTACTGACCTCTTCGGGGTCCTTTTGGAGAGTTAACATCAGGGGTGCCCACTAACTGGGTATCTGCATTCATCTTGTCACTCAGTAAAGACAAATTCCCAGAGAAGCACAAAGAATGATGATGGGTCCTCTGAAGAATGCAATGGAGCAAAAGGAAGGAACTGTTTGTCCCCAACTGTTTTCTGCATGATGTTGGGTAAGATGTGTACTTTCTCTTGACTACTGACTCAGTTTTAGAGCATGAGATTTGAATTGGTCATCCAGAAGGCCAAATTTGTGTATAAGCTATTTAATTTCCATTCCCAAGCATTCCTGTTATTTAAATTCTCACATTCTAGTGTTACTGGAAAATGAGGTGAATTAAACTAAACTTGTAAATAATCTGTGGCATTTCTGAGGCAGAGGGAAAAAAAAGTACTGGTGGAGCCCTTCAGTGGTTCTTAACACTTCTTCTTGGAAGGGGCATATTCAATTTCCTCTTATATTTCAGTGGCCACATCCAGTCACATGGCCAAGCCTGATGTCAATGGAGTGGGATCAGTGGCCCTGGGAGGGACATCAGGGACCGGCTAATCCTTGTGACCCCATAGCTATACTTCTTACCCTAAAGAGCAGAATTTAATCACCTCAGCTTCCTCAACAAGAGAGGTTGTTGAGTACATACACATGAGGGCACAATACTGGGGAAGTGTAAATCTAATATTTTCTAAATGGGAAGCTGCTGGTTATATTGTGGGAGGGCAAGGGATAGAACCTCATCCAATCCTGTTACTTATCTGGAGAGGTAACTTAGACTCTATGAGTCTGAACTTGGTTATCTGTGATGTGGAACCCATGATATCTTTCTCACAATGCTGTCTTGAACAAATGAGAAAACCTGTCAAATACATATGAGCTGTAGTAGGACTTCAACACATATTATTCTTGGCCCACCTTCCTCCTTCCTCCCAGAGAGGAGATGATGTTGGCCTAATCAAAGAACATTATTGGCATGGGAGCATCTGGAAAGGTAGTAGCAAGAGCTGAAATATGTCCCCATAATGTATTTGCTTTGATGTCAGTTCTGAGTTTATGGGATGAGTTTCCAGTGGAAGTTGGGGAGAGAGAAAAATATCACTACACCATTTCCTGTTAAAGCATATGCTTTCCTGTCCCTTTAGTTTGTCATCTAGTTTGATACTGGAGGAAGTTCCCATTGATCCTCAGGCAGAAGAGACAGTACACAACAAAATAACATGGATACCAGATGGAAAACTGGAATCAGGACAAAGACACATCCCCGACTATAGAATGTTGGATAAATCACTCCCCTTGTGCTGACCTCAGCCCTAACACAATGATGCTCTATAACAGTGGCCTGAGATTTGGGTCAGAAAATTCAGTTTAAACATGGATATCATTAGTTGAAGGTTGAGAGATTGTTTTGTTTTGTTTTGTTTTGTTTTGTTTTTGGTCTGAAACTACATGTGCTAGGCAGAATTCTAAGACAATATCCAATGATCTTCATCCTTGGATAATTCTCTCCCCCTTTGAGTGTAGGTGGAACCAATGAATATGAAGAGATATCACTTCTGTAATTATGTTATATGATAAAATGGATAGTATCTACGTGGGCCTCACCTAATCAAACAAGTTATTTAAAATCATGGAATTTTCTTTGACTGTTTACAGAAAAGGAAGTGAGAGACTCAAGGCACAAGAAAAATTAACTTCACTATTGCTGGGTCAAAGATGGATGAGTCCACGTGGCAAGAAATTAGAGTAGGATCGGAAAGCACCTCTAGGATCTGAGAGCACCCCTAGCTGACAGCCATCAAGGAAATTGGGACTGTAGTCAAACACTCACGAGGAACAAGAATAATCTTGGAAGCAGATTTGCCCCAGAATCTCCAAAGACCTCAATCCAACCTACACGGACACCTTGATTCCAGCCTTGTGAACTCCTGAGGAGAGAACATGATCATGCTGTGCTAGACTTCTGCCTACAGGCTTATGAGCTAATACATGGGTATAGCTTTCAGCCATGAAGTTTGGGTGTAGATGGTAACTAGAGAAAATGCATTACCATGATAACAGTTTTTATAGTGCATGGTGGGGTTGAAGGTTATGAATATATTCACACTAGCATTTCGATGTACTTTCTACATTTCTAAATGGATTATGGGTTACTTGCTAATTAGAAATAAAGCCCTTAGAATTTATTCATGTAAAATATGTTATATTTCAGACTTTTAAAAAGTTATAGTAAATACTACAATAGGCAAACATGTATATAACCAAGGTTATGAAGTAAAAACATTACAGAAAGTAGATGCCTCCGTGTTACTCTGAATGCATTACTCCTAGAGAGACCCACTATCTAGGGATGTGAATACATCCCTAAACAAAACACATGGCTGCTTTGTGTATTTTTAGTTCTAATTATGTAAGTAATATATTTATATATTTCTTATTGAAAATTTTCTCTCTGAAAATAGTTTTTCTAAGATTTCTCTAATGAAGTGACCTTGGGACTGGTCATATTTTTAGGCATGCTGCTATGAGCATACTTGCACTTGTGCCCAGGACTCTGCAGTACAGACTTAAGAGTGTAGCAACTGACAGGACCTCATGACTTTTTCTTTTTAAAAAAAAAAAAAAGTTTATTTATTTTGAGAGAGAGAGAGAAAGAGTGCAAAAGTGAGGGAGGAGTAAAGAGAGAAGGAGAGAGAGGATCCCAAGCAGGCTCTGCACTGCAACAGAGCTGAACATGGGGCTTGATATCATGAGCCATGAGATCATGATCTGAGCTGAAATCATGAGTCAGACGCTTAACTGACTGAGCCACCCAGGTGCCTCACCTTATCTCCTTTTGTCATAGATATTGCCAAATGTCTCTGTAAAGAGGTTGTAACAATGTGTCCTCCCCCAGCAGTGTATGGAAGCAGTGTGCAGAATAAATACAAAGCCAATGACCAAGTTTTCTTTTGAAACTTAATAATTATTTCAATATATATTCTGAAGCATAAAGTTAACATAAAGCTGAACATTTAGAAATGGACAGGTGAAATGTACCATTTATAAAGAAATAGAGAAAAAGTGTCATCAACATTCTAACAAGGTATCCGATTAGCAAATATTAAAAATGCCATGAAACTCATTGTTTGCACAGATCTGGAAAGATGAGTGTTCTCATCTTGTTGTGGGTTGAGATACACATTAGTAAAGAAATTTCAAAGTTAAGCCAGATAGTACTAAAAAATATTAGATGCTCATGCTCTTTGACAAAGGAGTCTCACTTATGCTATCTATCCTCCTGATGCAGTTGGTGAGGCCCCTACATCATTACTCATCTATCCACACTGCTCAGGGCTGAGCTGTGCATTGCCCTAGCTGGTTCTGTATCTTAAGTCGTCCAGACCCTGTGCCATCCAGCCTTCAATTGAAACAGGAAAATCTGTCTTATAGCTGGATGCAGCCTTGATGGACCATCCATGGAGCCATCTCAAGCATAGATATGGAACAGCACTCCGGTTCCTCCTGGAATAATGTATTGACCTCTGATCTAACCCCTAAGTAAAATCTTCCATCCTCTTACCCTTGGGTCCTCAGATGCCCTCCTCTCCCTACTAGGTATAAGAAGCCCAATCCTTTCCACAAGTTTAACTTTTCACAAAGCATGGAAGAAACATGGGCTTTAGACATCTTTTACTTCCCACCCTGGCACAAACCTCCCCTGAGGTAAGAGGACGAAGCACCAAGCCTGTCTCCCTGGTGCAGGGAGGGTAAAAAAGAACAGTGATTAATCACCTCAGCAGTATGTGTCCTGATTCCTTTGCTAAAGCTCTGCCACCAGCAACTAAAGGTGCCCAGAATGCCCAGGTCCATCCCTGGCTCTGCCAGTGGGTGTGGGGAGAAACCTCTTTTCTGTCTGTGTCTGTGTTCAGGAGCACGTGCTTTGTACTAATATATATTCATGGAGAGAGGATAGTGATACCTCACTACCAGGGTTGTCATGAGGATTAAATCCAGCCACTAAGTGAAGAACATTGGACTTGGGCTCAGCTCAACCATCTGATCCATAAATTATAGCTGTCTTTCCTCCCCAGAGCAGGAAACTCATACAGCTCCTTGAATTGCTCCCTTAGCATATATCCATGCATATATGCATGGATATATCCATGTTAACCTGAATGCAGGTCAGAATCAACTTCGGGATCCTTTTCTAAACCCTCACCTGAAATTTCCTTGTTGGTGGAAATAGGGCTTCTATCAAAGGCCATTCAAATGATTAAGTTATAATAATACAGGTCTCAGAAAACAGATACCCTATTTAGCACCAACGGTATATGTGAATATCTCTTGCCCTTTCATTCCACAATACCAGGTATTATGATCTTATCTCTATTTTCAATCTATTTGTGTTCCCCAGACTTTCACCATTGGAAGAGTCTTCTCAGATGTTTGTTAAACTTACAGATTCACAGGCTTGTCCCCTAGAGTTGTCAGATTTAGTAAATAAACATACAGGATGCCCAGGTGAATTTGAATTTCAGACAAACAAAATAATATTGCATAAGATGTATTTACACTAGAAAGTTTTTGCTGTTTATCTGAAATTCAAATATATATGAGTTAAATTTAGTTTGGCAATGTTACATATGGGGGGCTCTGTGGGGTAGAACCAAGATGCTCCAGTCAATAGCCTCAGCCAACCCCCCAGCAGATGCCACATGGATCATCATCCATGCTGAGCGAGCTCTCTTGGATGTTCCAGCTAAGTGGAGCTTCCAGATGACTGCGGCCCCAGGTGGGAGATACCAAATAGAGCAGAAAGATACCCAGTGGAGCCCAGTTAACCCACAGAATCCTGAGAGATAAAAATGTCTATTGAAAGGGAACTTCTTTTGGATACATGTGGACAGGGATCTTTGACAAGACAGCAGATAGATAAGCATTACAGCCCTTGGCCTTTGCTATTGTGTCAATGCAGCACTGCTGAGTGGATAACTGTGTCCAACTCTGGGGTTTATTAATAGTAAAGACCTTTCCTGCAGATTCTAAGCTCTTTCTCTAATACAACTTTTATAAGAAAGTTGATATATTGTTCTCCTCATTATTTTTTTTCATATTTTTAGTTGTTTTACAGCTCAGATGTGGAGCAGGGATGTATGGTGGGTGGGTGGGGGCTTAAAAGCTCAAGCATTTTGGATCAAGACCATAGAAATAGCTGAGAGCTAGCAAGTCACAGAAAGGGGACAAGAGCTGTGGGACAATTGTAGGACCCACTCCTGAGGGAAGAGCAGAAAATTTGCTTCATAAGAGCAATTTACCACCAAAGGTTTGAAGGGACAAGGCCTGGTATATAGAGAAGATAGAATTATTTTGGTTAAGTATTGATGCCGCTCCATATGGAAGAAATTATCAGGAATGAATGATCAGAATCCTCAAGTACAAACAAATGTACTGTTCAACTGACTAAGTTTCTGCCTACTAAATTACTATAATATTCTAGGCCTGCTTCCTTGAAATAATTTCAAATTGCTGAAATGACATTTCGTGTATGTACCTAGATCATTCAGTCACATTATAGATGATCTTTTAGTTTTCCACTACAGATGGTTAACTGCTTAGCATGGTGTGGAATTTTACATGCCCACCCCTCTCAGTGCTAGCTCATCTTCAAGAACGCTAGGACACTTCCCTGGGGCTGAATGTACTGATAATACTCCCCTACTGTCTCTTTAAAGCAAACAAAAATCCTCACAGCAGGGGAATTCTTTGTTCCATCAACCTAGGCCAAGTTCCAACAACTCTCCTAGTTTCAGTCTAGAGCCTCTAATTACTATGATTTCTCCTGTGGTGGCCTGAAGAGCAAAGGTATTTTGTGTTCAGCGAGATTCCAAGGGGTGCGTGAGTCTTGCAGAAGCATTTCTAGTATGTACTAAAAAAGCCTATGCTTCGCAGTTGCCGTAGAAACCTGACGTCATAGGGCGACCGTGACGAATTTTTAATAAGCCCTGGTTTGGAGAGCAGGTCTCGACCTCAGAAGTTTGGGACTCAGCTGAGTGTGTGGGGTCCCGCTGAGGGGGCTGAACCGCCTTGGAGTGTGAGGAGACAGAAGAATCCAGATCCAGCTTTTCCCGCTTTGGGGCTCGGTGCCCCGGCTGTCTTGTATGTAAAGCAAAGCCATTGTGGTCCCTCCCAGCTCCAGTGAGTGTAAGTGTTCCTGCTGGGGTGTCCTGGAGCTGCTTTCCTCTAAAGACAAGGATGCGGGAGGTTAAGACAGGTAACTTAACCTCTCTGTGCAGCAGCTTCCCCCCTCTGTACAGTGGATATGAGAATGCTTCACTCAGGATCGCTGAGAACAGTCAGCAATTGGACTGAGCAAACCCATAGCCCTTTGGTTATTGCGGGGTCATAAATGCCTGCATGAATTCAGGCCATTTCTTATCCCTTTCCAATTTTGTTGTTAGGAGATAAAGAGGAGAAAAAAGGCTCTGGTGAGAAGCCCATTAAAACATGTGGTTGCTATGACCACCACCTGGTTGTATGTCATTGTCAGTAACCTAGTGCCTGGCTTGGTACTGGCCACATAGTCACACCAGTAAGGGATTGTAATAGCTGGATCTGTCTTTTCCTGTGGAGCTCTTCATACCAGCGGCCCAGCTCATATCAGGTGCCTGAAGAAGGCAGGTTTTGAGGATCTGAGTCCTGATGGCTACTGAAGTTTCTACTCCAGGTTCAAGGGCAGCAGTCCTCAGGAGAGCCCAAAACCTTGCATTCCTGGTGGAATATGAGGCCTGGATCAATGACTTTATTGATCTGAACAAAAGCATGTTTTAGAATAGCTCCTATGAAGTTCACAAACTAGCCTAAAAGTAGAGAAGTTGCGTTGATCTCATCTTGAGAGAAGAGGTTTACCAGGTGGAATGTCATTCCTTCAGTAGCTATATGGTTTGTAGTAGCCCCTGAGGCTCATTTTAGGGAAGTGTTTTGTCTGAAAGCACTGAATTATCCAGCTTGAGGAAGGAATGTGATCTTTAACATGCATTTGGAATAAATTTACCTAAGTTGTTCTCCCTGGGTAAATATTATTCAGTGATTCTCATATTTCTCACAGATGTGTGTTGAAAAATGCATTTGGTTAAAGTATTCCTAGTAATTTGAGAATGTAATATAGTTCCCTGGCTGCTGTGTTTTTATCCATTTTATAATGAAACATTTTAGGAAACCAGAAATTTTACAAATATTAAACATGTCAGTTATAAGAATTTATATTTTAAAAAATACTTCTGTGTTTTATTATTATATACTTATTATACTGAGCCTTATATCCTATAATAACTAGGTACTCTTAAATATAGTTATGTTTACTTTCCCAGTATATAACAGTTTCAGTTCTTTGTTACCTGGCCTCCACCCCACCCCCTGCCCACTATGTATCCAAGCAAGCACTTATCTTCTCTCACTGTAGATTAGTTTTCATGTCCTAGAATTTTATTTAAATGGAATCATAAAGGGTTTTTTTGCTTTTTTGGTTTTGGTCTGGCTTCATTCACTGAGCCTATTTATTTAGATTTACCTTTTTTTTTTTTTGCATGTATCAATAATTCATTCTCTTTTTTTAAGTTTATTTATTTTGAGGTGGTGGGGAGGGGCAGAGAGAAAGAATCCCAAGGAGGGATTGGGATGGGAGGCTCAAACTCATGAACCATGAGATCATGACCTGAGCTGAAGTCAGGCTCTTAACTGACTGAGCCACCCAGGCGACTAAATAGTTTATACTTTTTTAATTGATGAGTAGCATCCCAGTATATGGATATGTTACAATTTGTTTGAAATTTGTTTTTTTTTTAATTAAACCTCCAATGAACATTTGTGTATAACTTTTTGCATGGATATATGCTTTCTTTCTCTAGTATTTCCCCAGAGTATATACTTAAGAATGCAATGGCTGGATCATGTAGTAGATGTAAGACTAACATTGTTAAGAAACTACCAAACTGGTTGTACCATTTTTCCCTTGTCACCAGCAGTGTATGGGAGTGTCCTCTACAACCCTGCTAATGAATGGTATGGTCAATCTTTTTAATTATAGCCATTCTCATGGGGATGTAGTGGTATGAAATTATAGTTTTAATTTACAATTCCCTAATGATGTTGAGCATATTTTCATGTGGTTTTTTTTTTTGCCATTTCTACATCTTTGATGAAGTGTCTATTCAAAATTTTCCTCCATTTTTTTATTGTAGTGTCATTTTTTTTTCTAATTGACTTTATAGATTTTCTATATTCTAGATACAGGTCCTTTGTCAGATATGTAATTTGCATGTATATTCTGCCAATAAGCGCCTTGTTTTTTAATTATTTTAACAGTGTCTTAGGAAGAGCAGTTTTTGACTTGGAGGAAGTCCAATTTATATATTACTTCACTTACAGATTATAGTTTTGGTATCTCCTGTATGAAATCTTCACCTAATCCAAGGTCACAAGGACTTTTTCCTATGTTTCTTCTAAAAGATTGATAGCTTTAGGTTATATACTTAAGTCTGTGATCCATTTTGAGTGGACTTTTGTATATAGTGTGATACATGGGTAACAATTTATATTTGTGTATATGATATGCACTTGTCCTAGTACCATTTGTTGATAAGACTCCCATTTCTTCACTAAATTGTTTTTGCCCACTTTTCAAAAATCAGTTGTCCATATATGTGTGGGTCTGTTTCTGGACTCTTTAATCTTTTTCTTCAATCTACTTGTCTATCTTGATTCTAATACCATACTGCTTGATTACTATATGTTTTAAATGAGTCTTAAAATCTGAGAGTGTTCATCCTCCAACTTGATTCTTTTTCAGTTGTTTTTCATGGTCTAGATCCTCTGAATTTCCATATAAACTTCAGAATTGGCCTGCCAATTTCTTTAAAAATATTTGCTAGTATTTTTATTTGGATTGCATTGAATATATGGATGTATTTAAGGAGAAGTAACATTGAAATAATACTGAATCTTCCAACCTGTGAAGATAGTTGTCTGTCCATTCATTTAGGTCTTTAATTTTTCTAAGCAATATTTTGTAGTGTTCAGTGAACAAGCTTTGCACATATGTGGACAGATGATCCATAACTATTTCATACTTTTTGATGTTATTGTAAAATACATTGTTTTATAAATATTATTCCCAATTATTTTATTTTCACTAAGCTGTCAGCAGCCAAATATTTAATAATAACTGTTACAGGATCTTTTTGGTTGAAAGCACAGACCACTCTAGGATGAAAAAGTTACCTGATGGATAACATGCATTTGACTGTTTCTATATCAGCTTTTTGACATCATTGGCAATGTACTGAAACTAGGGAGAAAAATGTCACAGAGACAACTCTACAGGTCATCTCCAGAAAAATCAGTCACTAAAATGAAGTAGTTATGTGTGGTTAGAATTGAACCAGTTAAATTGTGGGGTTTTTCTTTTTTGTCCCTTGAATTGATGAATTCTGGGTACTTGAATGGTGAGACAGGGGAAGGAGAGAGCATGTACATATATGAGTATGTATGTTTGTATGTATGTGTATGTTGCTGAAGCTGGCAGGAATCTTTATTGGGAAGAATACTTCAGGTTAATTACTTTACTGTGGTTGTGTCAGTCCTGTTCACTTCCTAGCATATAATAGGAAGTAAATCACAGTGGTTGTTTTTTCTCCAGCTTTAGTTGGCCAGCATGGTTACCATGGTGACTCTGTGACTGCTGTGAGATTTGGTACAGATTGAGCATTGTTTTATAATTCTAGCCCAAATTGCTTATTAGTAACATGGTTGTTAAGTGTTGCTTTTCTGATTTCCTCATTCCTTCCTGCATTATCCATTGAAATTTGACTGAAGGTAGAGATTTCTCTTCTCCCTGTTTTATGTTTTTAAAATTTACATCACTATGAATAATAGATTTCTATTTTGCAGAAAGAGTTACCATTTGGTGCTACAATTATTTATTTTTATGCTTAAATGTCTCAGAATTGGCCAATGGAAGCCCCTTCAAGTTGACTTCTATGTCTATTTGACAACTGCTTAGAATTCTTTCAACATTTACTTTGTCTCCTGAGGCTATCTTCTAATCTATAGAAGGGAAATCACCTCAGATAATCATTTTGAGGAATTGAAGAGAAAAAGTCTGAAAATAACAACCTCCGGTGTGTGGCATCTAGTAGGCTCTCAGTGGGTGCTAATTCTCCATTCCAATTTTGCCTTCTTCACTCTGTCAATATGTTACCTCTGACATGAACATGATAGCAGGACTACCAGAGAGAATATTTGGACATGGAACAGCAAGCAGGGATGAGCCCCCATTCACATGATGTGAGAGCTTCAGTGTCACTGCTGTGTGTGTGAGGAGGCTGTGGGATGGAGGTAGAGAAGAGGCACAGCGTCATTGCACAGCTTCCTGTGAACTGGGTGGGGACAGGCAAGCACAAGCTCACTACCTGCTGTTGTGTTTCATGTGTTTTCCCTTCCTTTCACTTTCTGTTCTATTCCATGTGATGTCTGAACCCCTGAATCTTCCTTTCTAGTGGAACAACAGACAGGCATGTGAATTCTGAGCCCTGAAAACAGGAACCGATAGAGAAGAACAAAGTGTGATGTAGAGTGTGCTAGACTGGTTCCTAGAGCAAGAATGAAGAGATCAGGGTCCCATCATTGGGACACTTTAGGTAAGTCACTATGCTTCCACCAGCCTTGTCTATACAACAGGATAACAGTACCCAATTCTCCCAACCACCTGGGAGTATTATGAAATTTAAGTGTGATCCCATGTGGGAAAGCAATCTGTGGTCATATGTGTGAGGGAAGGACCAGTGTGCTTTTGAGTAATTACATTAACAGAGACACCACAGATATCATTGAACTCTGAATGGGAGACATAAAATTAATGGTACACAAACATCAGATGCTTAGGTCAGGATTTCTCCAAATGTAGTCTTGCAGAAGTCCAGGGGAGGGATGAGGGTGGATTGACCCAGTACTGCCACAGTGTGCAAATGACAAGGGGTAGCCTTGGACAGGATGTGTTGGTGATAGGACAGGTGGGGCCTGAGGTGGCTGTGCGTGGGGGTACATGAGGATAAGTCTGAATGAAGGATGAGCACTTGGCTTTTGTTCAGCCAAGTGCAGACACGGTGGTGGTGTTTCCTGAGATCGGTTGTTCCATGCACTTTTGAGACCTTCTCATGATAATTAGGTAAGCAAAAGTGGTTATGGTAAAAGCGATTTACAAAATGGATCATTTAATGAATAGGATTTAGTTGTAAAACTATTACACTTTATTAAACACACATGCAGACTATAAAACTATATAAATATCATATTGTAAGTATTTATTTAAAGTAGCTAGCATTTTTGAGCTGTTACTGTGCACCCAGCAGTGTTCTAATAGTGTATTAACTCAATTCTCAAAACAATAACCCATGACATAGGGGTGATTGTATTTTCCATTTTACAGAAGAGGAAACTGAGGCACAGGTTTTTTAATCTCCAAAGATCACAGAGAGCTAGGTATCCCAAAGTCTTTGCAGAATTTTTTAAATAATAGGATTGTGGACTATTTATTCTTGTAAAGACCAAAATTCAAAACAATGTTTATTTAAAACTGCTGTGTCTTCTATAGTAACGCACAACCCCAGTTTTCTACATGAGGCAATCGAGTGACTGTAAGGTGAAGAAAAAGAATTCAGACTCATATAGAACTAGGATTTGGACCTGGTCTGTCTCCAGAAGCCACATTCCTAACCAGTAGTACCCTTAGGTAGGAAGAAAAAGACATTTGTTGCACTATGTCAGCCTACTATGGGTGATGTTAGGTCAGGACCATCTGTATCTCTTTGGGTGGAAACTATGTTTCAGTAGGCGTTTGCAGTGTACCAAATGGTATTTATTTAAGAAAAACGAAAAGGTAGTAATTATAGACAAAAAATGTGTCAAAGATGAACAAAGCTAGACCCTGGTTAAAGTGGTAAGGACAGATTTTAATCAGCAATATATTTTTGCGACAGGGAAGAGTCCAGTATGAACTCATCTCAACTTCAATTTGTCTAGAGGTGACTGAGAAGTTTAAAGGGAACATGAGGGAATAGGGAGAGGAGTGAGTAGGAGTTAAGTAGATTCAAGGAAGTGAAAAATTACAAAAATAATGAAGTAGGTTTCATCCAGGTGAAACCCATCTGAGTTTGTTAACTGGCCTTTATTCAAGTTAGATTTCTATTCTCCCACAGAGGCTGGAGGCAGGGGCCGTATCTTCAGGTGCTAGCTGGAACAAACAGTAAATTGTTCTGGAAGCCTTGCGTTTTCTCAGGCGATCACTTTAAAGGGGTTTAGGCTCATCTTAGAGATGCAGCCTTCAGCTGTTAGAAACTATGGTAGTGTTTAGATCAAGACTTAATTGTCCAGGGTTGAGGTGTAGTCAAGAAGAGTGCTAAGAGGAGTATGCCTAGAGTTTTGTCCAGGAGAGAATCTTCGTCAAAGGTGATAATTATAAAAAAGAGAATAATCATGAAAATTACTATGAATTAGACAAATTCTGTTAAAATAATTCCTTGGACTTTCATGGTAATTTTTTTTTCCCTCTTATGAACCCAAAGTGCTTTTCAGATGGGAATCACATTGCTCTGTGTTCTAGGCTTTGTTGGATGGGAGGCAGGGCTGATGTAACCACTCTTGATAGGTGAGGCCAGAGGAGGTGTGGTATTTTACCCAGGGTCACCTAGAGTTAGTGGGTTAGGTTCGCCTATGGATCCAAGTATGTCTCTTGACTGGTGCTCAGTTTTCTGTACATCAAATATAGCACTAGCCTTGTTCTTATACGTAGTGAATCACTTTAAGAGCTCACAGGATATGTTCTCTTTAAAGTTAACCTGCAAGTAATATACAAAGACACTGAGTCTCTTCAAATAAAAAGAAATAGAGTATTTATTATCCTCTCCTTCCCTAATCTCTATTGGGAGGTTAGAAGAAAAATTCCTGGAATCATACATGTAGCATGTACTTTTCTGTGTCTGGCTTCTTTCAGTCAACATAAAGTATATTTACATTATCATTGTCCATAGTTTTAGATTTTTCATTTTCATTGGTTGTATAGCAAGTAGTACATTATGTGGGTATTTTACAATATATGTATCTGTTTTGGGAATTTATGTATTTTTACATTTTTGACTTATTTTGAGTAATGGTACTATGAATGTTCTTCTACATATTTTTTGATGGATATATATTTTCATTTCTCTTGGACATATACCAAAGAGTGGCACTTCTAAGTCATAGAGTATGCATATGTTGAGTACATCAGACAGTGCCAAGCAGTTTTTCAAGTGGTTGTTCCAGTCTATGTTCCTACCAGCAGTATGTGAGAGTTCCACTTTTTCCAAATTTTCGACAATACTTGGTATATTCCACCTTTTTCATTTTGTTATTCTGGTGGGCATGTAGTGTTATGTCATTTTGATTTTAACTTTAATTTCTCTGTTTTAATTTTTCTTTAACTGTCTCTAAAATATTTAATTTTTTTAATCTAAAGAAGGTCCATTTTCTTAACCTTCTAATTTATTTGCTGAAAAAACTGGATCATTTGTCCTGTGGAGTTTAAATTTTGGGTTTTGCTAATTATATCCTTATTGTGTTATTTGTTATATTCCTCCGGCTCCTCCCATTGCCTTTATTTATTTATGCCTTTATTTACTTACTTATTTGTTTATTTATTTATTATTTTTTTAGAGAGCACAAGCAGCAGAGGGGCAGAAGGAGAGGGAGAGAGAGAATCTAAAACAGACTCCACACCCAGCTCATAATTCAATGTTGGGCTCAATCTCACGACCCTGAGATTATGACCCAAGCCAAAATCAAGAGTTGGATGCCTAACCGACTAAGCCATCTAGGTGCCCCCTTTCTATTGACTTTAAGTTGATAATTAGGTTTAGAGGCTTGTTAAGATTCAGGTTTTTTGCAAGAGTACCTTAGATGTGGTGTTGTTTAGTTCTATAGTATTACACCATGAAGCTGATTTTGTCTAGTTGTCTCCTGTTGTGACACTAAGATTGATCACTTAATTTGAGTATTCTTAACCTAATCCATTGAGTATAAAATTACCCATGTGCTTTTCACCTTATGGTTTATACAATTTTTGAAGATTGTTGCCTGGGTCTGCATTTCATTAAAGACTACAAAATAGTGTTCTAATTCTGATTTCTTCTGCATTCATTAGCTAAAATTTTTTTATTGAAAAAAAAAACCCTAACCTAATTAACCTTTAGGTTGTGCTGAGCTTGGTTTGCACATGAAGAGAAGGATGAATGTGTAATTCTTTTGCAGTATTTCCACTTTTCTTTTTTTTATTATTTTTAATGTTTATTTATTTTTGACAGAGAGAGAGAGACAGTATGAATGGGGCAGGGGAAGAGAGAGAGGGAGACACAGAATACAAAGCAAGCTCTAGGCTCTGAGATGTCAGCACAGAGCCCAATGTGAGGCTCGAACTCAGGGACAGTGAGAACATGACCTGAGCCAAAGTCAGATGCTCAAATGACTGAGCCACCCAGGCGCACCTATTTCCACTTTTCAAAATAATGATTTGTTTCACTAGAATCCTCCAAAGGTGAGCAGTGAGTTCATTTTATTTTGTTTTGCATTTTGGTTACAGTGTCATCATGAACTCATAGATCTTTATATTTGATATGTTTTAATCCATTATGGTCATGAATCATTTTGATCTTCAAAATGTTCTATGTTTGGCCAGTGGAGGTTCCTTCAGATTGACTTTTGAGTCTTTTCCTTTCTTTTCTTTTTTTTCTTTTTTTTTTTTTATTTTTGAGAGAGAGAGAGAGTGCACAAGTGGGGGAAAGGCACAGAGGGAGAGAGAGAATCTCAAGCAGGCTCCATGCTCAGCATACAGCTCCAATCTTACAGCTTAATCTCATGACTGTGAGATCATGACCTGAGCCAAAATTAAGAGTTAGACACTTAACTGACTGAGCCACCCAGATACCACTGGCTTCTGAGGCTTATTTAACATGCTTTCTGGTAATATAGTTTGGCATAATTCATCTGATACAACTCCTACCGCAGACCTGGAATTAGCCATTTTTCCAAGGAAGCCTGGTTCCTTTTAGTGGGAAATGATTTTAGAGGGTTCAATCAGGGTACTAGAGGTGCTCATTGCCACTTGGTTAGCCATTGTTTCTTGACCATTTTAATGCATGCAGCCTGTAAATACTTATTATATATATTTTAAGATATTATTTTAAAATAGATGTTATTTTATAGAGCAGTTTTAGGCACATAGCAAAACTGAGTGGAAAGTATAGAGATTTCCCATATATGCCTTGCCCTGCACATACATAGCCTCTCCCATTATCAAAGTAGTACATTTGTTATCATTGGTGAAGCTATTTTAACACGTCATTATCACCCAAAGTCCACAGTTTACTATATGGTTCATTCTTGGTGTTGTGCATTTTATGGGTTTGGAAAGTGTATAATGATATGTATCTATCTGTATCTACACAGAAAGTACTCTGTACTTTCACTGCCCTAAAAATCCTCTGTGTTTCATGAATTCATCGCTTTTCCCACTCTAATCTCTGGCAACCACTGATCTTTTACTGTCACCATAGTTTTGCCTATTTCAAAATGTCATATGGTTGGAATCATATAGTGTGTAGCTTTTTCAGATTCGCTTCTTACACCTAATAACATGTATTTAAGGTTCTTCCGTGTTTTCATGCCTTGATTCTTCATTGCTTGTTATCACTGAAAATATTCCATTGTCTTTATGTACCACAGTTTATTTATCCATTATTTTGTAAGGACATCTTGGATTATTTCAGGTTTTGGCCATTATGAATAAAGCTGCTGTAAACATTTGTGTATAGGTTTTTGTGAGTACAAAACTTTTCAACTCCTTTGAGTACACAGTGGGGAGCATGATTGTTGGATCACATGGTAAGAGGATGTTTAGTTTTGTAAGAAACTGCCAAACTGTCCACAAAGGTGACTGTACTATTTTGTATTCCCATTACCAATGAATGAGAATTCTTATGTGCTACATTCATGACATCTTTTGGTGTTGTCAGTGTTCTGGATTTTGGTCATTCTAATAGGTGTGTAGTGGTTTCTTGTTTTAGTTTGCATTTCTTTGGTGACATATGATGTGGAGCATCTTTTTTTTAATGTTTCAAGTTTCATTTTAAATTCTAGTTGGTTAACATATAGTATAATATTAGTTTCAGGAGTGTAGTTTAGTGATTCAACACTTACATATAAGACATAGTGCTCATCACAAGTGCCCCCCTTAATACCCCTCACCCATTTAGCCCATCCCCCTGCCCATATCCCCTCAGTTTTTTCTCTATACTTAAGAGTCTCTTGGGGTGCCTGCTGGCTCAGTCAGTTGAGCGTCCAACTTCAGCTCAGGTCATGATCTCATGGTTTGCAAGTTTGAGCCCTACATTGGGCTCCCTGCTGTCAGTGGAGAGCCCAGTTTGGATCATATTTACCCCTCTCTTTCTGCCTCTCTGTCACTGGAGCTCTCTCAAAAATAAATAGTTAAAAAAAGAAAACCGAGTCTGTTATGATTTGCTTCCCACTCTTTTTTTTCTTTCCCCTATGTTCATCTCTTTTGTTTCTTAAAATCCACATATGATATTTGTCTTTCTCCGACTGACTTATTTTGCTTAGCATAACACACTCAAGCTCCATCCACTTCTTTGCAAATGGCAAGATTTCATTCTTTTTCATGGCTGAGTAATACCCCATTATATATTGGTATGTATGTGTATATACATCTATCATATCTTCTTTATCCATTCATCAGTTGATGGGCATCTGGGATATTTCTGTAATTTGGCTAATGGTGATAATGCTGCTATAAATATCGGGGTCCACATGCCCCTTTGGTCAGTATTTTTGTATCTTATGGGAAATACCCAGTGGTGTAATTGCTGGGTCATAGGGTAGTTTTATTTTTAACTATTTGAGGAAACAGTATACTGTTTTCCAGAGGGGTTGCACCAGTTTGCACTCCCATAAACAGTGTAAGAGTGCTCTCCCTTCTCCACATATTCCCCAATATCTGTTGTTTCCTGTGTTCTTAATTTTAGTCATACTGACAGGTGTGAAGTGATATCTCATCATCATGGTTTTAATTTGTATTTCCCTGATGATGAGTGATATTGAGCTTTTTTTTTCCCCATGGGTCTGTTAGCCATCTGTATTTCTTCTTTGAAAAATTGTCTATTGTCTTCTTCCCATTTTTTCAATATATGAAATTTATTGTCAAATTGGTTTCCATACAACACCCAGTGCTCATCCCAAAAGGTGCCCTCTTCAATACCCATCACCCACCCCCCATCAACCCTCAGTTTGTTCTCAGTTTTTAAGAGTCTATTATGCTTTGGCTCTCTCCCACTCTAACCTCTTTTTTTTTTTTTCCGTCTCCTCTCCCATGGGTTTCTGTTAAGTTTCTCAGGATCCACATCAGAGCGAAAACATATGGTATCTGTCTTACTCTGCATGGCTTATTTCACTTAGCATCACACTCTCCAGTTCCATCCACATTGCTACAACGGACCATATTTCATTCTTTCTCATTGCCAAATAGTATTGCCTTGTGTATATAAACCACAATTTCTTTATCCATTCATCAGTTGATGGACTTTTAGGCTCTTTCCATAATTGGGCTATTGTTGAGAGTGCTGCTATCAACATTGCGGTACAAGTGCCCCTATGCATCAGTACTCCTGTATCCCTTGGGTAAATTCCTAGCAGTGCTATTGCTGGGTCATAGGGTAGGTCTATTTTTAATTTTTTGAGGAACCTCCATACTGTTTTCCAGAGTGGCTGCACCAATTTGCATTCCCACCAACAGTGCAAGAGGGTTCCTGTTTCTCCACATCCTCTCCAGCATCTATAGCCTCCCGATTTTTTCATTTTGGCCACTCTGATTGGCGTGAGGTGATATCTGAGTGTGGTTTTGATTTGTATCTCGCTGATGAGGAGCGACGTTGAGCATCTTTTCATGTACCTGTTGGCCATCCAGATGTCTTCTTTAAAGAAGTGTCTATTCATGTTTTCTGCCCATTTCTTCACTGGGTTATTTGTTTTTCAGGTGTGGAGTTTGGTGAGCTCTTTATAGATTTTGGATACTCGCCCTTTGTCCAATATGTCATTTGCAAATATCTTTTCCCATTCCATTGGTTGCCTTTTAGTTTTGTTGATTGTTTCCTTTACTGTGTAGAAGCTTTTTATCTTCATGAGGTCCCAATAGTTCATTTTTGCTTTTAATTCCCTGGCCTTTGGGGATGTGTCAAGTAAGAAATTGCTGCAGCTGAGGTCAGAGAGGTCTTTTCCTGCTTTCTCCTCTAGGGTTTTGATGGTTTCCTATCTCATATTCAGGTCCTTTATCCATTTTCAGTTTATTTTTGTGAATGGTGTGAGAAAGCGGTCTAGTTTCAATCTTCTGCATGTTGCTGTCTGGTTCTCCCAGCACCATTTGTTAAAGAGACTGTCTTTTTTCCATTGGATATTCTTTCCTGCTTTGTCAAAGATTAGTTGGCCATACTTTTGTGGGTCTAGTTCTGGGGTTTCTATTCTCTTCCATTGGTCTATGTGTCTGTTTTTGTGCCAATACCATGCTGTCTTGATGATTACAGCTTTGTAGTAGAGGCTAAAGTCTCAGATTGTAATGCCTCCTGCTTTGGTCTTCTCTTCAAAATTACTTTGGCTATTCGGGGCCTTTTGTGGTTCCAAACAAATTTTAGGATTGCTTGTTCTAGCTTCGAGAAGAATGCTGGTGCAATTTTGATTGGGATTGCATTGAATGTGTAGATAGCTTTGGGTAGTATTGACATTTTGACAACATTTATTCTTCCAATCCATGAGCACGGAATGTTTTTCCATTTCTTTATATCTTCTTCAATTTGCTTCATAAGCTTTCTATAGTTTTCAGCATACAGATCTTTTACATCTTTGGTTAGATTCATCCCTAGGTATTTTATGCTTCTTGGTGCAATTGTGAATGGGATCAGTTTCTTTATTTGTCTTTCTGTTGCTTCATTATTAGTGTATAAGAATGCAACTGATTTCTGTACATTGATTTTGTATCCTGCGACTTTGGTGAATTCATGTATCAGTTCTAGCAGACTTCTGGTGGAGTCTATCAGATTTTCCGTGTATAATATCACGTCATCTGCAAAAAGTGAAAGGTTGACATCATCACTGCTAATTTTGATGCCTTTGATTTCCTTTTGTTGTCTGATTGCTGATGCTAGAACTTCCAACACTATGTTAAACAACAGCAGTGATAGTGGACATCCCTGTCGAGTTCCTGACCTCAGGGAAAAAGCTCTCAGCTTTTCCCCATTGAGGATGATGTTAGCTGTGGGCGTTTCATAAATGGCGTTTACAATGGCGTTAGTATATTCCTTCTATCCTGACTTTCTCCAGGGTTTTTATTAAGAAAGCATGCTGAATTTTGTCAAATTTTGTCAAACGCTTTTTCGGCATCGATTGACAGGATCATATGGTTCTTATCTTTTCTTTTATTAATGTGATGTATCGCGTTGATTGATTTGCAAATGTTGAACCAGCCCTGCAGCCCAGGAATGAATCCCACTTGATCATGGTGAATCATTCTTTTTATATGCTGTTGAATTCGATTTGCGAGTTCCTTATTGAGAATTTTTGCGTCCATATTCATCACGGACATTGGCTTGTAATTCTCTTTTTTTACTGGGTCTCTGTCTGGTTTAGGAATCAAAGTAATACTGGCTTCCTAGAATGAGTCTGGAAGGTTTCCTTCCCTTTCTATTTTTTGGAATAGCTTGAGAAGGATAGGTATTATCTCTGCTTTACATGTCTGGTAGAACTCCCCTGGGAAGCCATCTGGTCCTGGACTCTTATTCGTTGGGAGATTTTTGATAACTGATTCAATTTCTTCACTGGTTATGGGTCTGTTCAAGCTTTCTATTCCCTCCTGTTTGAGTTTTGGAAGTGTGTGGGTGTTTAGGAATTTGTCTATTTCTTCCAGGTTGTCCAATTTGTTGGAATATAATTTTTCATAGTATTCCCTGATAATTGCTTGTATTTCTGAGGGATTGGTTGTAATACTTCCATTTTCATTCATGATTTTATCTATTTGGGTCATCTCCCTTTTCTTTTTGAGACGCCTGGCTAGAGGTTTATCAATTTTGTTTCTTTTTTCAAAAAAACCAACTCTTGGTTTCATTGATCTGCTCTACAGTTTTTTTAGATTCTATATTGTTTATTTCTGTTCTGATGTTTATTATTTTCTTCTTCTGCTGGTTTAGGGTGTCTTTGCTGTTCTGCTTCTATTTCCTTTAGGTGTGCTGTTAGATTTTGTATTTGGTATTTTTCTTGTTTCTTGAGATAGGCCTGAATTGCAATGTATTTTCCTCTCAGGACTGCCTTTGCTGTATCCCAAAGCATTTGGATTGTTGTATTTTCATTTTCATTTGTTTCCATATATTTTTAAATTTCTTCTCTAATTGCCTGGTTGACCCATTCATTCTTTAGTGGGGTGTTCTTTAACCTCCATGTTTTTGGAGGTTTTCCAGACTTTTTCCTGTGGTTGATTTCAAGCTTCATAGCCTTGTGGTCTGAAAGTATGCATGTTTTGATCTCAATTCTTGTATACTTATGAAGGGCTGTTTTGTGACCCAGTATGTGATCTATCTTGGAGAATGTTCCATGTGCACTCGAGAAGAAAGTATATTCTGTTGCTTTGGGATGCAGAGTTCTAAATATATCTGTCAAGTTCATCTGATCCAATGTATCATTCAGGGCCCTTGTTTCTGTATTGACCATGTGTCTAGATGATCTATCCATTGTTGTAAGTGGAGTATTAAAGTCCCCTGCAATTACCACATTCTTATCAATAAGGTTGCTTATGTTTGTGACTAATTGTTTTATATATTTGGGGGCTCCCGTGTTCGGTGCATAGACGTTTATAATTGTTAGCTCTTCCTGATGGATAGTCCCTGTAAATGGTTATATATTGCCCTTCTTCATCTCTTGTTCCAGCCTTTAATTTAAAGTCTAGTTTGTCTGATATAAGTATGGCTACTCCAGCTTTCTTTTGACTTCCAGGAGCATGATAAATAGTTCTCCATCCCTTCACTTTCAATCTGAAGGTGTCCTCACGTCTAAAATGAGTCTTTTGTAAACAGCAAATAGATGGGTCTTATTTTTTTTTATCCATTCTGATACCCTATGTCTTTTGTTTGGAGCATTTAGTCCATTTACATTCAGTGTTATTATAGAAAGATATGGGTTTAGAGTCATTGTGATGTCTGTAGGTTTCATGCTTGTAGCGATGTCTCTGGTACTTTGTCTCACAGGATCCCCCTTAGGTTCTCTTGTAGGGCTGGTTTAGTGGTGACGAATTCCTTCAGTTTTTGTTTGTTTGGGAAGACCTTTATCTCTCCTTTTATTCTAAATGACAGACTTGCTGGAGAAAGGATTCTTGGCTGCATATTTTTTCTGTTCATCACATTGAAGATTTCCTGCCATTCCTTTCTGGCCTGCCAAGTTTCAGTAGAGAGATCCATCACGGGTCTTATCGGTCTCCCTTTATAAGTTAGAGCATGTTTATCCCTAGCTGCTTTCAGAATTTTCTCTTTATCCTTGTATTTTGACAGTTTCACTATGATATGTCGTGCAGAAGATCGATTCAAGTTACTTCTGAAGGGAGTTCTCTGTGCCTCTTGGATTTCAATGCCTTTTTCCTTCCCCAGTTCAGGGAAGTTCTCAACTATTATTTCTTCAATTACACCTTCAGCCCCTTTCTCTCTCTCTTCTTCTTCTTCTTCTGGAATTCCTATGATAGGGATAGTGTTCCGTTTGATTGCATTACTCAGTTCTCTAATTCTCTCCTCATACTCCTGGCTTTTTTAATCTCTCTTTTTCTCAGCTTCCTCTTTTTCCATAAAAGGGTGGATCCGTGAGGTGCACAGGGGTGGGAGGGGCAGGCTCAGGTCACTTTTCCTTTGGTGATCTGCTTTGGGAGGGGCCCTGCGGCACCGGGAGGGAGTCAGACCCGCTGCTGGAGGAATGGATCCTCAGAAGCACAGCGTTGGGTGTTTGTTCGGTGCAAGCAAGTTCCTTGGCAGGAACTGGTTCCCTTTGGGATTTTGGCTGGGGGATGGGTGAGGGAGATGGCGCTGGCAAGCGCCTTTGTTCCCTGCCAAACTGAACTCTGTTGTCCAGGGCTCAACAACTCTCCCTCCCATTGTCCTCCAGCCTTCCCGCTCTCTGAGCAGAGCTGTTAACTTATATCTTCCAGATGTTAAGTCCCGCTTGCTGTCAGAACACACTCCGTCTGGCCCCTCTGCTTTTGCAAGCCAGACTTGGGGGCTCTGCTTTGCAGGCAGGCTGCCCCTCTGCCCTGGCTCCCTCCCACCAGTCCGTGTAGCATGCACCGCCCCTTCGCCCTTCCTACCCTCTTCTGTGGGCCTCTCATCTATGCTTGGCTCCAGAGAATCCGTTCTGCTAGTCTTCTGGCTGTTTTCTGGGTTGTTTAGGCAGGTGTGGGTGGAATCCTAGTGATCAGCAGGACGCGGTGAGCCCAGCATCCTCCTTCGCCTCCGTCTTCCCTAGACTCCTCTTCCTCCAATTTCTTAATTGGCTTATTTGTTGTTTGGGTGTTGAGTTTGAGAAGTTCTTTATAGATTTTAGATACTAACCCTTTATCAGATATGTTATTTGCAAATATCTTCTCCCATTCTGTAGAATGCCGTTTAGTTTTGTTGATTGTTTCCTTCCCTGTGGAGATTTTTATCTTGAAGTCCCAATAGTTTATTTTTGCTTTTGTTTCCCTTGCCTCCAGAGATGTATCTAGTAAGTAGTTGGTATGGCTGAGGTCAAAGAGGTTGCTGCCTATGTTCTCCTCTAGGATTTTTATGGTTTCCTGTCTCACATTTAGGTCTTTCATCCATTTAAAACTTAGTTTTGTGTATAGGGTGAAAAGGTGGTCCAGTTTCATTCTTCTGCATGTTGCTGTTCAGTTTTCTCAGCACCATTTGTTGAAGAGACTGTCTTTTTTCCATTGGATATTCTTTCAGCTTTCTTGAAGATGCGTTGACCATATAAATTGTGGGTCCATTTCTGGGTTTTCTATTCTGTTCCATTGATCCTTGTGTCTGTTGTTGTGCTAGTACCATACTGTCTTGATGACTGCAGCTTTGTAATATAGCTTGAGGTCCAAAATTGTGATGCCTCCAGCTTTGGTTTCCTTTTTCAAGATTGCTTTGGCTATTCGAGGTCTTTTGTGGTTCCATACAGACTTTAGCACTGTTTCTTCTAGCTCTGTAAAAAATGCTGGCGGTATTTTGATGGAGATTACATTTAATGTGTAGATTGCTTTGGATGGTATAGACATTTTAACAATGTTTGTTCTTCCAATTCACGCGTATGGAATGTATTTCCATTTCTTTGTGTACCCTTCAATTTCTTTCATAAGTGTTCTATAGTTTTCAGAGTACAGGTTTTTACCTCTTTGGTTAGGTTTATTCCTATGTATCTTATGTTTTTTGGTGCAATTGTAAATGGGATTGGTTCCTTGATTTCTCTTTCTGTTGCTTCTTTGTTGTCATATAGAATTGCAACAGATTTCTGTATGTTGATTTTGTAACCTGAGACTTTACTGAATTTATGTATTAGTCTAGCAATATTATGGTGGAGTCTTGTGGGTTTTCTACATAAAAAATCATGGCATCTATGAATAGTGAAAGTTTTACCTCTTCTTTGCCATTTTGGATGCTTTTTATTTCTTTTGTTGTCTGATTGCTGAGGCTAGGACTTCCAGTACTATGTTTAACAACATTAGTGAGAGTGGACATCCCTGTCCTGTTCCTGACCTTAGGCAAAAAGCTCTCAGTTGTTCTCCATTGAGGATGATATTAACTGTGGGTCTTTATTATATGTCCTTTATGATGTTGAGGTATGTCCCATCTATCTTTACTTTGTGGAAAGTTTTTTTTTTTATTTTTTTTATTTTTTAACTTTTTTATGTGGAGGGTTTTTATCAAGAATGGATCCAGTATTTTGTCACATGCTTTTTCTGCATCTATTGACAGGATCATATGGTTCTTACACTTTCTTTTATTAACATGGTGCATTACATTGATTTGTGAAAATTGAACGAGCTCTGCAGCCCAGGAATAAATCCCACTTGATCATGGTGAATAATTTTTTAATATACTGTTGAAAATAGATTTACTAGTATCTTGTTGAGAATTTTTGCATCCATGTTCATCAGGGATATTGGCCTGTAATTCTCCTTTTTAGTGGCGTCTTTGTCTAGTTTTGGAATCAAAGTAATGCTGCCCTTGTAGAATGAGTTTGGAAGTTTTCTTTCCATTCCTCGTTTTTGGCACAATTTGAGAAGTATAGTTATGAACTCTTCTTCAAATGTTTGATAGAATTTTTTTGGGAAGACTTCTGGCCCTGGAAGTTTGTGTGTTGGGAAATTTTTGATTACTGATTCAATTTCTTTGGTGGTTATGAATCTGTAAAAATTTTCTATTTCTTCCTGTTTCAGTTTTGGTAGTTTATACATTTCTAGGAATTTATGCATTTCTTCCAGATTGCCCAATTTTTTGGCACGTGTTATTTCACAATATTCTCATAATTGTTTGTATTTCTGTGGTGTTGGCTGTGATCTCTCCTCTTTTATTTGTGATTTTATTTATTAGAGTCCTTTCCCTTTTCTTTTTGATAAGTCTGGCTAAGGGTTTATCAATTTTATTAATTCTTTTAAAGAAGCAGCTCCTTGTTTCATTGCTCTCTTCTGAGTTTTTTGTTTATTTGTTTGTTTTTTGTTTCTGTGTCATTTATTTCTGCTCTAACCTTTTTTTAAGTTTATTTATTTGTTTTGAGAGAGAGAGAGAGTATGCACAGGGGAGGGGCAGAGAGAGTCTCAAGCAGGCTCCGTGCTTTCAGTGAGGAGCCTGACACAAGATTTTTACCACGGACTGCAAGATTATGACCTTAGCCAAAATGAAGTCAGATGCTTAATTGAGCCACCCAGGTTCCCTTCTGCTCTAATCTTTATTATTTCCCTTATGATGGCTTTAGGCTTCATTTGTTATCTTTTTTCTAGCTCTGTTAGGTGTAAATTTAGGTTGTGTATTTGTTGCAGGGAGTACGGCGGGAGTTGCATAAGATGAGTCTGCAAACAAAGTGCAGTAAGTGAAGGTCCTCATACTCGAGTCCAAATGAGGCCCTGACTCCAGAATGAAGCTTCTTTTTGTTAGGATAATTGCTAAAGACTACGTGTATAAATTCAGCTAAGCAAGGGTGTTAATCAATCTAATAGTTTAGCTTTTCAAGGTTGAATTTTGAGTTAATTCGTTTCTATAACACTAGGAAGGGTCAGGGTGTGAAGGAGGATCTGGCCTTGGACAATGTTAATGGCTCTAGACAGTCCTTATGAGCCTCAGCCCAGCTGTTCAGCTGTGCAAACATGTCCTAAGGCCTTGAACCTTCTTCAGCCCTTCCCTTTTGAAGTATTTTCCTTTGATCCTTCTCTCCTGCATCTCCCACATGTATTTGAAATTTTTGTTGCTTCTTGAAGTAGGCCTGTATTGTATATACTTCCCTCCTATGAGTGTTTTGTGGCATCCCAAAGATTTTAGACTGCCATATTTTCATTTGCTTCATGTATTTTTTAGTGTCTTTTTAAAAATTTACATCCAAATTAGTTAGCATATAGTGCAAAAATGATTTCAGTAGATTCCCTAATGCCCCCTACGCATTTAGCCCATCCCCCCTCCCAGAACCCCTCCAGTAACCCTCTGTTTTGCTCTCCATATTTGTGAGTCTCTTGTGCTTCGTTCCCCTCCCTCTTTTATATTATTTTTGCTTCCCTTCCCTTATGTTCATCTGCTTTGTCTCTTAAAGTCCTCATATGAGTGAAGTCATACGATATTTGTCTTTCTCTGACTAATTTCACTTAGCATGATACCCTCTGGTTCCATCCACATTGTTGCAAATGGCAAGATTTCATTCTTTTTGATTGCTGAGTAATACTCCATTGTATATATGTACCACATTTTCTTTATCCATTCATCCGTTGATGGACATTTGGGCTCTTTCCATACTGTGGCTATTGTTGATAGTGCTGCTATAAACATGGGGGTGCATGTGTCCCTTCGAAACAGCAGACCTGTATCCCTTGGATAAATACCTAGTAGTGCAATTGCTGGGTGATAGGGTAGTTCTATTTTTAGTTTTTTTGAGGAACCTCCATACTGTTTTCCAGGGTGGCTGCACCAGTGTGCTTTCCCACCAACAATGCAAAAGAGATCCTCTTTCTCCACATTCTTGGCAACATCTGTTGTTGCCTGAGTTGTTAATGTTAGCTATTCTGACAGGTGTAAAGTGGTATCTCATTGTGGTTTTCATTTGTATTTCCCTGACGATGAGTGATGTGCATTTTTTCATGTCGATTGGCCATCTGGGTGTCTTCTTTGGAGAAGTATCTATTCATGTCTTTTGCCCATTTCTTCACTGGATGATGATGATGATGATGATGATGATGATGATTTTTGGTTGTTGAGTTTGATAAGTTCTTTATAGTTTTGGATACTAACCCTTTAGCTGATATCTCGTTTGCAAATATGTTCTACCATTCTGTTGGTTGCCTTTTAGTTTTGCTGATTGTTTCCTTTGCTGTGCAGAAGTTTTTATTTTGATGAGGTCCCAGTAGTTCATTTTTTCTTTACTCCCCTTGCCTCCAGAGACGTGTTGTGTTAGAAGTTGCTGTGGGCAAGATCAAAGAGGTTTTTGTCTGCTTTCTCCTCGAGGATTTTTATGGCTTCCTGTCTTACACTGAGGTCTTTCACTCATCCATTTTGAGTTTATTTTTGTGTATGGTGTAAGAAAGTGGTCCAGGTTCATTCTTCTGCATGTCGCTGTCCAGTTTTACCAGCACCACTTGCTGGAGAGACTGTCTTTATTCCACTGGATATTCTTTCCTGCTTTGTCAAAAATTAGTTGGCCATACATTTGTGGGTCCATTTCTGGGTTCTCTATTCTGTTACTTTGATCTCAGTGTCTGTTCTTGTGCCAGTACCATACTGTCTTGATGCTTACAGCTTTGTAGTGTAGCTTGAAGTCTGGGATTGTGATGCCCCCCTCTTTGGTTTTCTTTTTCAAGATTGCTTTGGCTATTCGGGGTCTTTTCTGGTTCCATACAAATTTTAAGAATCTTTGTTCTGGCTCTGTGAAGAATGCTGGTGTTATTTTGATAAGGATTGCATTGAATATGTAGATTGCTTTGGGTAGTATTGACATTTTATCAATATTTGTTCTTCCTATACAGGAGCATGGAATCTTTTTCCATTTTTTGTGTGTCTTCTTTAATTTCTTTCATAAGCTTTCTATGGATTTCAGTGGATAGATGTTTCACTTCTTTGGTTAGATTTATTCCTAGATATTTTATGGGTTTTGGTGCAATTATAAATGGGATCAATTCCTTGATTTCTCTTTCTGTTGCTTCATTGTTGGTGTATAGGAATGCAACCGATTTCTATGTGATTTTATATCCTGCAACTTTGCTGAATTCATGAATCAGTTCTAGCAGTTTTGGTGTAATCCTTTGGGTTTTCCACGTGGAGTATCATGTCATCTGGGAAGAGTGAGTGTTTGACCTCCTCCTGGCTGATTTGGATGCCTTTTATTTCTTTGTGTTGTCTGATTGCAGAAGCTAAGACTTCCAATACTATGTTGAGTAACAGTGGTGAGAGTGGACATCCCTGTCTTGTTCTTGACCTTAGGGGGAAAGCTTCATGTATTTTTTTAAAAAAAATGTTTATTTATTTATTTATTTATTTATTTATTTATTTATGAGAGATAGAGTGAGAGCAAGAGCAGGGGAGGGAAACAGACAGGGAGACAGAGAATCCCAAGCAGACGCTGTGCTGCCAGTGCAGAGCTCAATGTGGTGCTCGAACCCACAAACTGTGAGATCATGACCTGAGGTGAAATTAAGAGTTTGACCCTTAACCGACTGAGCCACCCAGGCCCCCATATTTCCATGTAATTTTAATTTCATCTTTGATTTCCTGGTCAATCCTTTCTTTCTTTAGTAAGATGTCTCTCACCTTCATATATTCGTGGTGTTTGCAATTTTTTTTCTTGTGGTTGCATTCTAGTTTCATAGCATTGTAGTTGGAAATTATGCATGGTATGATCTCAATCTTTTTGTGTTTGTTGAGGTCTGAGTTTTGACCTGTATCTGATATATTCTGGAGAATGTCCCATGTGCACTCAGAAAGAATGTGTATTCTGTTGCTGTATGATGAAATGTTCTGAATATATCTGGTAAGTCCATCTGGGCCAGCGTGTCATTGAAACCCATTGTTTCCTTGTTGATTTTCTGCTTAGATGATCTGTCCATTGCTGAAAGTGGGGATAAAAGTCCACTACTATTACTGTATTGTTCACAATGGGTTTCTTTATCTTTGTTATTAATTGTTTTATATATTTGTGTGCTTCAAGTTGTGGGCATAAATGTTTACAACTATTAGATCTTCTTGATGGATAGACTCCTTCATTATGATATAGTGCCCTTCTTCATCTTTTGTTACAGTCTTTAGTTTAAATTCTAGTTTGGTGTAATTATGGCTATTCTGGCTTACTTTTGATGTCCTTTAGCATGGTAAATGGTTCTTCATCCCCTCACTTTCAATCTGCATGTGTCTTTATGTCTAAAATGAATCTTTTTTGTAGGCAACATATAGAAAGTTCTTTTTTTTTATCCATCTTGATATCCTATGCCTTTTGATTGGAGCATTTAATCCACTTTACAGTCAAAGTGATTATTAATAGATATGAATTTAATTCCATTGTATTACCTGTTAAGTTGTTATTTCTGGAGATTTTCTCTGTTTTTTTCTAGTTTTTGTCACTTTTGGTCTCTCCTTTCTACTCAGAGTCCCCTTTAATACTTCTTGCAAGGTTGGTTTAATGGTCATGAGTTCCTTTAGTTTGTTTGCCTGGGAAACTCTTTCTCTTTTCTTCTAATCTGAATGACAGCCTTGCTGGTTTGAAGTATTCTTGGCTACATATTTTTCCCATTCAGCATGTTGAATATATCTTGCCATTCCTTTCTTGGTTACTAAGTTTCTGTGGATTCTGCTAACCTGATTTGTCTTCCCTTGTAAGTCAAGGATTTCTTTCCACTTTGTCTTCCCTTGTAAGTGAAGGATTTCTTTTCACTTGCTGCTTTTAAGACTTTTTCCTTATCTCTGTATTTGGAAAATTTTACTACAATATGTCATGGTTGCCTGACTTTTGTTGATTTTGATGTGTGGTCTCTGTGCCTCCTGCATTTGGTTATCTGGTTCCTTCCCCCAGTTAGGGAAGTTTTCAGGTATAATTTGCTGAAATAAACCTTCTGCCCCCTTTACCCTCTCTTCTTATTCTGGGACTCCTATGATATAAATGCTATTACACCTTATGGAATAACTGAGTTCCTTAAGTCTACGTTATGATCCAATATGTTTCTTTCTCTCTCCTTTTCAGCTTCACTATTTTCCATCATTTTATCTTCTATATATCTATCACTTATGTGCTTTTCTGCTTTTTCCATCCTTGTGGTCATTACATACAACTGGTTTCACATGGTGGTTATACCATTTTTTATTTCAACCTGGCTAGTTTTTAGGTCTTTTGTCTTGGTGGTAAAGGACTCCCTGCTGACTTCTATGGTTTTCTCAAGCCTGGATAGTATCCTTATGATTGTTGTTTTAAATTCTGGATCAGGCATATTACTTATATTTGTTTCAATTAGATCCCTGGCTGTGATCTTTTCTCGTTCTTTCTTTTGGGATTAATTTTTCCATCTTGGCATTTTGTCATGTCTCTGTCTTCTGTGTGTTAGGAAATCTTGCTATGTTTACTGCTCCTGACAGTAGTGACTTTATGAAGACGTGGTCTTATACTATCTAGGATCTGGTGCTTCAGGAAGTGTTTCTGGTGTATGTTGTATGCACTCTGCTTGTGTGTTTTGGCTGCTCTTTCCCTGAGGTTAATCCCCTTCAGAGTTTCTCCTTGTCTGCAGTGGGGAGTGTTTTCACCTTGTCCAGAGAGAGGAGAGTTTTAACTAGATGTGCTCTGGTCTGCTTGTTAAAAGAGACCAGATCCTATTTCCACTAGAGGTGAAGCTTGATAGCACTCTATGGTCAGTAGGTTTGGTGTGTGCAGGTGTTTGTGCTGGTCTTCTGGGGGAGGAGCCTGCTACCACCGTAGTTCTCGGGCACACTTGTACTAGTAAAGAAGCACCTGCAGAGCACAGGGGGGGCAGGGCTTGGTGTAGGTGGTGAGGCCTTCAGTGTTTGTGGTGTTCTGCTCACTGAAGTCAGTCCGTGGTGATGGGTGGGGGAAAGGGGGAGAAAAATAATGGTGCCAGCCATCTCCTTCATCCCCAGAGAGGGGAGTTCACACCACTTCTTCCCAGAAACCCTCACAGAATAGTGAACAATCTCCATTTGTGTGTCCCAGACATCCCATAGATCCATACCTTCACCTTGTCTGTGTCCAGGCCATATGCCTCCCTGGTGGTGCAGTGTTCTTGTTTTTTATCTTAGACATGCAGTTGAGTTTCAAAAATCCAAACTTTAAGGACTGATGGGCTGTGGACCCAAGCTGGTCTTCTGGGGGAGGGTCTTGCTTCATTGGGGCGGGTGCCATTTGTTCAGAAGGGCAGTCACACTAAGGTTCAGGAGCTTCGAGTTCAGAGTAGAGTGTAGCAAAAAGCTGGCAACCATGTTAGGTGCCCTCAGCAGGTGTCTTTACCCCTCTGCTAAGAAATGAGGCAGCGATAGTGCCTGTTGAATCTTTTGTCCCCTGAGAGGTAATGCTACCTCTCTCAGAGGCTCTCCAATAATAAAAAACTTTCTATTCCAGTGCATCCCAGGGTATCCTCAGATTGCACACTCTTCTTCTGGTCCTCTGCCCTCGTTCTCCACAGAAGCACTGCTGCATCCACTAGGCTCCATACCAACCATGGTGCAGACATCTAGAACTCCAGTTTTCGAGCTCCACTGGTTGTAAAAACTCAAGATAATCATCCCCTCTTATTTTCCCAATGGTTTTGGGGAAGTGTTTTTCTTGTGCGATCCCCTGTGTGCTGCTCTCTCTCTCTCTCTCTCTCACATTTCTCTGTGATGAGGGCCTTCTCCCCTCCGCAGCACCAATGATCCTTTTCTCCCCCAAATCACATCTCTGCACCTCCTTCCTTCCAGGATGTGGGACCTCTTGTCTCCCTCTAGTTATGTAGTTTGTTCTCTCAGTCCTCAGATCAATTTCTTGGTTGTTCAGAATGATTTGATATTTATCTGGCTGAGTTGAAGGGATGAGGCAAGCATAGGACCCCCTTGCTACTCTGCCATTTTAAACTAAACTCATAGAGCATTTTTTCATATGCCTACTTTACATCTGTATATCTTCTTTGGTGAGGTGTCTGTTAAGGTCTTTGGCACATTTTTTAATTGGGTTGCTTGTTTTCTTATTGTTAAATTTTAAGAGTTCCTTTTGTATTTTTGATAATAGTTCTTTATTAGATATGTCTTCTACAAATATTTTTTTTCCCAGTCCGTGTCTTGTCTTTTCATTCTCTTGATGCTGTTTTTCTTAGAGCAGAAGATTTTTATTTTATTTTATTTTATTTTATTTTATTTTATTTTATTTTTCAACGTTTATTTATTTTTGGGACAGAGAGAGACAGAGCATGAACGGGGGAGGGGCAGAGAGAGAGGGAGACACAGAATCGGAAACAGGCTCCAGGCTCTGAGCCATCAGCCCAGAGCCTGACGCGGGGCTCGAACTCCCGGACCGCGAGATCGTGACCTGGCTGAAGTCAGACGCTTAACCGACTGTGCCACCCAGGCGCCCCAGAAGATTTTTATTTTAATGAAATCAGCTTATCAATTATTTCTTTCATGGATCATGCTTTTGGTGTTGTATCTAAACAGTTATATCCAAGGTCATCTTGATTTTTTCCTGTGTCACCTTCTTTTCATTTAGGTTTATCATCCACCTAAAGTTATTTTTTGTGAGGGGCTTCTCAAAGAACCAGCTTTTTGTTTCATCGATTTTCTGTATTGATTTCTTGGTTTTAATTTCATGGATTTCTGCTCTAAACTTTATTATTTCTTTTCTTCCACTTTGGATTTAATTTGCTCTTCTTTTTTCTATTTTTTTTTTTTAGAGAGATTACACAAGCAGGTGAGAGGGACAGAGCGAGAGAGGGAGAGAGAGAGAGAGAGAGAGAGAGAGAGAGATTGAGAATCCTAAGCAGGCTCCACACTCAGTGCTGAGTTTGACATGGGGCTCAATCCCACAACCCTGGGATCGTGACCGGAGCTGAAACCAAGTGTCGGGTTCTCAACTGACTGAGCGACCCAGGTGCCCTTATTTTTTTCTAATTTTCTAAGGCAGAAGCTTATATTATTGATTTTGGATCTTTCTTCTTTCTAATATATTCATTAACTGCTATATATTTCTTTCTAAGCACTGATTTCATTGCATCCTACAAATCCTGGTAAGTTGTAATGTTTGTTTAGTTTTTAAATATTTAAAAATGTCTCTCGGAGCACCTGGGTGGCTCAGTTGGTTAAGTGACCGACTTTAGCTCAGGTCATGATATCGCAGTTCGTGAGTTCGAGCCCCGTGTCGGGCTCTGTGCTTACAGCTCAGAGCCTGGAGCCTGCTTCAGATTCTGTCTCTCTCTCTCTGCCCCTCCACTTCTCATACTCTGTGTCTCTCTGTCTCTCAATAATAAATAAACGTTAAAAAATTAAAAAAAAATTCTCTTGAGATTTCTTTTTTGACTCATACTTTATTTACAGATGTGTCGTTTAACCTCCAAGTATTGTGGTATTTTCCAGCTATCTTTCTTTATCGATTTCTCTTCAATCCCATTGTGGTCTGAGAGCAGACATTGCATGATTTCTCTCTTTTAAAATTTGTTCAGCATGTTTTATGGCCCAGAATGTGATCTGTCTTGGTGAATGTTACGTGTGAGTTTAAGAAGACTGTGTACCCTGCTGTTGTTAGATGAAGTAGTCTATAGATGTCCATTATATCCAATTGATTGATGGTGCTGTTGAGTTAAACTTGTTTTCCTAATTTTTTGCTTGCTAGATATGCCAATTTTTGATAGAGAGCTGTTGAAATGTCCAACTATAATAGATTTATATATTTCTCAAAGTTTTTCAGTTTTATCAGTTTTTCCTTTATATACTTTTAAAAAATATTTTTAAGTTTACTTATTTATTTTGAGAGAGAGTGAGTGAGCAGGGGAGGAGTTGAGAGAGGGGAAGAGACAGAGAATCCCAAGCAGGCTCTGCACTGGCAGCACCAAGCCCAGTGTAGGGCTTGAACTCATGAACTGTGAGATCATGACCTGAGCCAAAGTCAAGAGTCAGACACTCAACCGACTGAGCCACCCAGGCACCTCTGCTTTATATGTTGTGACACTATGTTGTTAGGCACATACATGTTAAGAATCATTATGTCTTCTTGGTGAACTGATCCCTTTATCATTATATGATGCCTTTTTTATTCCTTATAACTTCCTCTACTTTGATGTGTACTATGTTTAATATTAATATAGCCATTCCTGCTTTCTTTTGATTAGTGTTAGTATGGTATGTCTTTCTCCATCCATTTACTTTTTCAATTTTTTTTTATTTAAGTATAGTTGACACACAATATTATATTAGTTTCAGGTGTACAACATAGTGATTTGTCAGTTATATACATTACAAAATGCTCACCACAATAAGTGTAGTTATCATCTGTCTCCATATAGAATTATTGCAATATTATTGAGTATATTCTCTATGCTGTACTTCTCATCCCCATGACTTGCTTATTTTATAACTGGAAGTTTGTACCTCTTTATCCCTTTCACCTACTTTGCCCATCCCCCCACTCTCCTCCTATGTGGCAACTACCAGTTTGTTCTCCATGTTTATGAGTCTATTTCTATCTTTATGTTTGTTTTATTTTTTGGATTCCAACTATAAGTGAAATCATATGGTATTTGTCTTTTTCTGACTGACCTATTTCACTTAGCGTAATAATTTCTGTGTCCATTCATGTCGTCATAAGTGGCAAGGTTTCATTCTTTTTTATGTCTAAGTAATATTTCATTACACACATACACACATGCAAACACATATATAACAAATCTCTTTATCCATTCATCTATCAGTGGACACTTAGGTTGCTTTGATATTTTGGCTTTTGTAAATAATTCTTCAATGAACATGGGGTGTCCATCCATTTACTTTTAATCTATATGTGTCATTATACTTAAACAGGGTTTCTTGTAGGTATCATACTATGTCATTATACATAAAGAGGGTTTCTTGTAGATATCATATTGTTGGGTCTTACTTTTTGGTCTGCTTTGATAATCTCTGTCTTTTAATTGATACATTTAGTGATTATTGATATAGTTAGGTTAATATCTAGTATAGTTGGCACTGCTTTCTGTTTATTGCCCTTGTTCTCTACTTCTGTTTTTCTCCTATCCTTTTTCTGTATTTTTTAATTTTATTTTTTTTAATTTTTTAAAGTTTAGTTTTGAGAGAGAGAGAGACAGAGCATAAGCATGGGAAAGGCAGAGAGAGGGAGACAGAATCTGAAGCAGGCCCTAGGCTCTGAGCTGTCAGCACAGAGACCAATGCAGAGTTTGAACTCACAACTGTGAGATCATGAGCTGAGCTGAAGTCAGATGCTCAACCAAGTGAACCACCCAGGTGCCCCTGCATTTTGTAGTTTTAATTGAGAATTTTATATGACTCCATTTTCTCTTCTTTCTTGGAGTATATCAATTATATATTTTTTTAAGATTTTATATTTTTAAAGTAACTTTTACACCCAATGTGGGGCTCAAACTCACAAGCCTGAGATGAAGAGTTGCAAGTCTATTGACTGAGCCAACTAGGCACCCCTTTCCATTACATTAAAAAAAAAAAACAGCAAAAAAAACTTTGCTTAGTGGTTGTTCTAGAAGTTGCAATATTTATATTTAATCCAAATCTACAATCCCTCTATTTATATTTAATCCAAATCTACATTCCAATAACATTATACAGCTTCATGAGTAATGTAAGTACTTAATAATAACCAAATAATCCTAATTCCTCCCTCATATCCTAGTCTCATTGCTGGCATTCATTTTACTTAGACATAAGCATATAGATAGCCAAAGACAGTATTGCTATCATTAATTTGAATAAACTTGTTAGATCAATTAAGAATAAAGAAAGAAAAGTTTTTATTTTACCTTCACTTATTCCTTTAATGCTCTTCCTTTTTTACGTAGATCTGAGTTTTCTACCTATAGCATTTTCCCTGTCTCTAAAGAACTTCTAACACTTAATGCAAGGCACATCTACTGGCAACAAATTCCTTCATTTTCTATTTCTGAGGAAGTCTTTATTCCGTTTTTGAAGGATAATTTTACAGGGTACAGAATTCTAGGTTGGTAGTTAGTATCTCATATCTCTTATGGATCTAAGAAGAGTTCTTGATTTTTTTTCAGTTCATTCAGCTTTTTAACTTTTAAGAATGGAGTAGTAACTTCGAACTTCTTTTTAAAAATTTTTTATCATTTTATTTATTTTTGAGAGACAGAGACAGGGTGGGAGTGGGGGAGGGGCAGAGAGAGAGGGAGACACAGGATCTGAAGCAGGCTCCAGGCTCTGAGCTGTCAACACAGAGCCTGATGCAGGGCTCGAGCTCACAAACCGTGAAATCATGACCTGAGCCAAGTAGGACACTTAATCGACTGAACCACCCAGGCACCCCTATCCTTTCAGTTTTTAAAAATATAAGCAAATTTAACATGTATGTTAGTTTTTACCCCTGCTCATAGGTAAAATGTGGCTTATTCTACAACAGTGCAGTCCAATAGAAATTGCTGTGGAAATGAAAATTTTCTGTATCTCTGTTGCTCAATATTAACACAGTGAATGTTAGTGAGGAACTGAGTTTATGGTGTTATTTAAATATGGTTTATTAAGTTTAAATGCCATGTGTGGCTAGTGGTTTTTGTATTGGGCAGGAGCAACTTTGAATACTTTACATACTTTTCTACACCTTGTTTTTCACCGAACAATGTATCCTGGAGATCACTTCATAGTAGTATAGAAAGGGAGCACCCACTGGTTTTTATAGCTGTATAGTACTCTAGGATGTAGGTTTACCTTAGATTATTCAACCAATCCCTTATTGATTGACATCTGTCATGTGTCTAGTCTTATGCTACTATGAATTGTTCTTCAAGGGATGGTTTTATGCTTATGCTTTTTTGTCTTTTTGCATTTTTTTCTTTGGGGTAGATTCTTAGAAGAATGATTTCTGGTTCCAAGAATAAATACCTGTGTAATTTTACTAGATAGCATCAAATCCCCACCACAGAGATTTTACATTATCTCTAGCAATGCATCAGAATCCTGTTTCCTCACAGAGTATCTAAGATGAACTCTGAGGGAAGGTGAATATGATGTGAGAAATCTATGAAAACTATTTCACAAATCAGGAAAATTAGATGTTTGGACAAGGGTCTTAGTCCTCCTTGTCTTTGATACGCTTGCTCTATCCTTTTTTGTCTCCTATGGTTCTAGGTCCAGGCCCCTCCAACTGACAAAGGAGGCCTTAACATGAAGCAGAAACTTCATGTTTATCTGAGAATACTAAATGGAAGATCTTCCCTTTAGTGATAAGGCAGGCAAAAAATCCAGTTCAGAAATAAATCATACTCACCTAACAAAAGGCTAGAGGAGAAAGCAAAATCTATAGGTAGTTTTATGAGGAGAAACAAGATTGACGTTGCTTTTTACTTTCTGTGAGTGAGACCTTGGAGAAGGAAGTAAGAGCCTGTTCGCAATATGCAAAAAAGGTGTCAGTTACAAGGTGCAACCGTCTTCTAGGGTTAAAATTCTGACCTCTAAACACTGTGATTTTCTGTTTAGATGCTGAATTTCTGGGACTCAGGATGAAAATTGGACTAAACTTGCTTGAAATGGAGTCCATTTGAGGTCAAGCCTCAACACCTCATAGGGTGAGCATTAACATCCATTTTGCTGCCTGTGGACCTTTCCACTTATGCAGGTATGGAGATCAAGGGAGACAAAGTGTAGGATACAGATATTGAATTGAACTGACAGTGCCTGGTGCAAAGTAAACACCCAATACACATTGATAAATTAATGAGATGTAGATGTAGGAATAAGCAGAATAGGAAATTATGTATATGTTCTCTCAATATTTTTTATAAACATATGAATTTTCAAAAGAGAGTTGTGATCACTAAGTACTTACTGTTTAATAATCTCCTTTGAGGAAACATTTTATGTCTGATTATAAAAAATTATGTTTTTTCATTGGTAAAAATAACGTGTAGAAAATGGAGAAAGATGCCACCTAGCGATCAGAGTCAGAGTTGCAGGTGTAAAAGCCTCTTCTAGGGAACTTGGAAAAGGATGAGGTAATGGGAGAGAGTGAGGCTTGTGTATGGATTTTATTGTATAGGCAAAGCTTTCTGGAATTTTCTACACACTAGTTGTGATTCTGCTGTATTCTTTGTTGTTGATAAAGGAATTCTTATTTTCACAGTCTTTTAACCCCACTCAGTCACATAAGAGTGGGCCTTGGGCCTGGAACACATATCTATCAAGAGATAAAGAGTGCACATAGCCTGTGCTGGGTTTTTGCCTTGTGTGGGAATATCTTTCTCTGTTTCAGATTCAGTCAGTACTCCTTTGTTTTGCTTAAGATTGTTTGGCAATGGCCCTTAGGCACACCCCTACCTTTCGGTATTTGTCACATCACCAGTTAATGGTTTTGTTGTTTAAGATACATAAAGCAATATCAAAATTTGCATTAGAAATTAAAATTATTCTGTATGTTCTTTCTGTCTCCACCTTCTCCACCCACATAATACAAAGATAGTCACTGTTAGTTTATTCAAAACTATTCTCAGATTCTTTTTCTCTATATCTAATACACTAATTTTAACCACACACAGATATCTATAAACCCATGTTGATATATTCTTTGCATAATGAGACCCATATTCTATATTATTTTTTATATTTTTCTTTTTTTGACTGTCTTCATTTTTATTATTTTTTAAAGATAAGCTCTAGGCCCAACGTGGGGCTTGAACTCACAACCCTAAGATCAAGAGTCACATGCTCTACCAACTGAGCCAGCCAGGCACCCCCTACATTATATTTTTGACTTGTCTGACTGATTAAAGATGATTCTTTTTTCATATTATTTATTTATTTGTGGTGTGTTTCTAAGTATTTGTTGGGGATTTGTATTGTTTTTTATGTGCATTCTCTCTTTTTTTTCTATTGAGATATAGTTGATATATAACATTATATTAGTTTCAGGTACACAAAATAATAATTCAATACCTGTATATATTACAAAATGATCACTACAATAAGTCTAGTTAGCATTGATAACCACACATAAGTACAAATTTTTTTTCTTGTGATGAGAACTTTTAATATATATTCTCTTAGCTTCCCTGAACAAAATAAAATATTGTTTTACACATTTTAACTATATAAACACACAGCTATTTTCCAGCTTGCTGACGTCTTTAATATATACATAATATGTCATATATATTTTACATAATATATTATACATTAAATATATCTAATATTCTATATATTTATTATACATAATTACTTATAGAATATTATGCAATAACTATATACAATTAATAAATATATATGATGATATATGTTGTGTAATTTAAAATGAATATTATAATATGTAATGTATTTACTATATATTAATTATTACATATGTATATAATCTAACTTTATACCTGTTTATTAAAATTACATGTTGCATATGTCCCTCCTGGTCCTTACACTCAGGGAGTATTGTGAGGAATTCAAGAAGAAAAGCTCTTCAAGATTCCAGTGCAGTATTTGGTACATCATGCATAATGCCAATGTTTGCAGCCTTCCCGTTCCAGCTCTTCTGATCTTTAACAGGGAAGTTGTTTCTTAGTTTCAATAAAATTACTATATTTTAGTGAGCATTTGGGAATGTAAGAAGGGAAACACACACACACACACACAAACACATATTTTATGGGAAATTTGGTGCCATCTCTGTGATATGCAGTATAAAGGAGCTGGGCTGAGGGAAAATTCCTCACCCCTCATATGGGAACAATTGTGCATTTCTTCTCTGTTGATGCCCTCTTTACTCACATCAGAATTGCATGTAATCTTGAGTCTGGGACCTATTGGAAGCTCTAGGAAGAGGTAGTTGGGGGTTGGCAAGGAGCGATACTGCAGTGAGAGTCAGGAGCTCTTCCTGCGTCTCAGTACTGGAGCCATCCCAGGGTGAGTTCCTTCCTCTGCTGTGACCTGCACCATGATGCAGGTGTTCACTGAGCATCCATCACTCTTTATACCTTCAGTGGCCCAGGGGCTACAGAGGTCATGGTAATGGTTTCACAGGGTCCTCGTCCTTTAGAAGTTATAATGAACCTTGTAGAATCTTCTTAATGTATAAAGAGAAGGAATGGCTCACTGGAGTAGTCAGAGACTCTTCAAAGAGGAGGTGGGCCTGGCACAGTGATCAGGACTTGTGGATTATGAATAGGAGAGAAGTGACAAGGAGTCCAGAGTAACTGGTGAAGTGTGGGGGCTCCCAGGTGAGCAGACAGGCCTGAGAGGTAACTGATTGGATACTCCAGGGGGCTGAGGCCATTCTGGTTTGGTATCGATTAGAGATCTTAAAAGGACACATTTACTTCAATGGGATGCTACATAGCCCCCTTACACACTGAAATGACACAACTGTTGGTAAGAAGTAAAGTACATGTCTCACTAGTCCGTGGGGGCAGGAAAGAACCAGGATCACTGACAGTAGTAAAGCTGAGTTGATGTTTAGCTCCCTAAACCTTCATTAAAGCAGAAGCAGATATCAAGGGGAAGGATTTACTGTTAATGGATCCCTACGGTGTCTGGAAATAATATTCTCACTGACCCCACATTCTATAGAATCCCATCTTGTCAGCAAGTTTCTGCCTGCTTCTTCAGTGTCATTCTTTTTTTTTTTTTTTTTTTTTTTGAGAGACTTCCAGCAGGTGAGAGGGATGGGGGGCGGAGGGGTGGAGAGAGAGAGAATCTCAAACTGGCTCCACGTTCAGTGCAGAGCCCAATGCTGGCTCCATCCCAAGACCCTGGGATCATGACCTGAGCTGAAATCAAGTATCAGACACTCAACTGACTGAGCCACCCAGGTGCCCCCTGCAGTCGCATTCTTAACCAGAACATTTTCTCCACCTGTTAGCTCTCTCTCCATGCTTTCATTTGTTTCATCTCTGCATCCTACCAGAGATCACTCAGTGAGACTTTTCTCCTCTTTTGTTGCCTCAACTCCTTTCATGAGTTCAGTGGGTTATATCAGAGCACAACACTGGACAAGTTTAGGCAAAATTTAGCATTTACCTTCACTGTCTTTTACATGTGAAAGACACTTTGCACACTTATTTCTGCAGGGTTAAATGTGGCACCATGACCACAACTGGAATGGATTTTTTGACCAAACACCCACTTATTGTTGGGTCACTGTGTTGTGGTAGACACATAGCTCTGCATACTTTACTCAAATGTGCATTTTACTATTGTCCATACTATCTGACCTTTTCAAATGTGTTCACACTACCTGATCTTTTTAATTGTGTTCAGTAGAATCTCTGCACAGGATTTCACCTGGTATGTGATGGTTTGTTTCTGGATTTTAATCATGTTATCTGCACATGTTGCCACATACATGATTGGCTCTATCACTTTACTCTTTTTGGGTAGTTTCAGTGTTTTATTATGTGGACCCACAGTGCTCCTTTCACTTATCTCTAAATTCATATTTCTGCCAATTTACCAAAGGTTGAGATTAACAAAGATACAAAGGATGATTCCTAGTCTGTCTTGAGTCCTTTTACCTTACAGCAGAAGTATCTAATAACCAAGGAATGGATCTGATGAAATAAGATAGGTACATTTGCACAATTTGGAACATCTGGGAAGCATTGCATTCCAATAAAGATACTTTTAAGGAAAGAGAAAAGATCACTGAGGCCAAAGTAGCCAAATACCTTAAGAAGTGATATTTAGTTCTTAACCATCTATTTAAAATATGGGGGAAATGTGTACCCTTATCTCAGTATATCTGCCATTCATTCATTGATTTATACATTCATGAATAATAGGTGCCCCAAACCTAGTGGTAAATACCTGCATGCTCAGCACTTTCCATTGGTGTGGTCAATAAAATCCTGTTGCCACCTACCATTTATAGTGGTATAGTCTTCAGTATTTCTTCTACATATATTTAGAACCACATCAAATAGTGTTATACTTTTTGTTTCAACCAGCAAACAAAATTTGGAAATGTCAAGAGGAAAAGGAAAATATTTAACCATACTTTGTGCTTTCTGTTGTTTTTTTGTCCTTCCATATTTTTTCTAGATTTCTTCTTATATCGATGCCTTTCTGTTTCTTTTACCCATTCTTTAGGGTGTATCTGATGGTGACAAATTATTTTAGTTTTACTTCATTTAAGAATGTCTTTTTTACTGCTATTCCACCATGAGATACCACCTCACACCTGTCAGAATGGCTAGCATTAACAACTCAGGCAACAATAGATGTTGGCAAGGATGCGGAGAAAGAGGATCTCTTTTGCATTGCTGGTGGGAATGCAAGCTGGTGCAGCCACTCTGGAAAACAGTATGGAGGTTCCTCAAAAAACTAAAAATAGAACTACCCTATCACCCAGCAATTGCACTACTAGGAATTTATCCAAGGGATACAGGTGTGCTGTTTCAAAGGGACACATGCACCCCAATGTTTATAGCAGCATTATCAACAATAGCCAAAGTATGGAAAGAGCCCAAATGTCCATCGATGGATGTATGGATAAAGAAGATGTGGTATATACATACAATGGAGTATTACTTGGCAATCGAAAAGAATGAAATCTTGCCATTTGCAACAACGTGGATGGAACTGGAGGGTATTAAGTGAAACTAGAGAAAGACAAATATCGTATGACTTCACCCATATGAGGACTTTAAGAGACAAAAGAGATGAACATAATGGAAGGGAAACAAAAATAATATAAAAACAGGGAGGGGGGACAAAGCATAAGAAAGAGACTCATAAATATGAAGATCAAACAAAAGGTTACTGGAAGGGTTGTTTAGGAGGGGGGATGAGCTAAATGGGTAAAGGGCATTAAGGAATCTACTCCTGAAATCATTGTTGCACTATATGCTAACTAATTTGGATGTAAATTAAAAAATATATATATATAAATAAATAAAATAAAATAAAATAAAATAAAATAAAATTGTGAATTGCCAAAAAAAGAATGTCTTTTTTACTGCTATTAATTTTTCAAGGATAATTCAATTGGAGATAGAATTTGAGGTTGACAGTTCCTTTATTTCAGCACTTGAAAAATGTGCCATTTCCTTCTGGGCTTCACAATTTTTCAAAGAAATATGCTGTCCTTCATACCATATACATCCTGTAAGTAATGCATTCTTTCTTTGATTTCAAGATCATTATTATTATTTGTTTTTAGTTTCTTGGGCTTTCGTAGGAATGCCTTTAGTGTTTCTCCATTTAGTAGAATGCTAGTTTTTTGTCTGAGGCATGTACACATATTTTCACATTAAGAAATTACCTACCAAATCCAATTTTATTGAGTTTTTTAAAAACATGAGTGTTGATGCTATTAAATACCTTCCTGCATATGAATGTGTCATGTAATTGTTTCCTTGGCTCTGTGAATACACTAGGTTATATTCAATAAGTTTCTTGATATTGAAACACCTTTGCGTTTTTAGAATAAACTATAAGTTCATGATCGATTTTTATGTACTAATATGGGCCATCCTGGTGAAGATGACAGTGATTGCAGAGATTTTGTTGTCCTGTGTCCAGACTAACATCCAAATCCCTAGGTTGGTTTAGGCATGCATTCCATTTTGAAGTTGAGCTGATTTTTTATACTTTTTTTCTTTTTAAATTTTTGTTCTAGTTTTATTGATATACAATTGACATACAGTACTCTATAGGTTTAAGGGTAATACAGCATAATGATTGATTTATATATATTGTGAAACAGTTACAATAATTTTAGTTAAGATCTATCATCTCAAAAAGACACACAAAAAAAGAAAAGTTTTTTCATTGTGATGAAAAGTTTTAGGATCTATTCTATTAACAACTTTCAAATATACCCTACAACGTTAACTATAGTCATCATTTTGTACATTACATCCCTACTACTTATCTATTTTTAGTTTTTTTAAGTTTATTTATTTTGATAGAGAAAAATAGAGTGAGAGAGAGAGAGCAAGAGAGTGAGAGCACACAAACAGGGGAGGGGCAGAGAGAAGGAGAGACAGAATCCCAAGCAGACTCCACACCATCAACACACAGCTCCGTGTGGGGCTTAAACCCATGAAAGGTGAGATCATGACCTGAGCCGAGGTCAAGAGTCTGATGCTTAACAGACTAAGCCACCCCAGATGCCCCACTTAATCTATTTTTTTTTAATTTGTGTATAGTTGATATACAATGTAACATTAGTTTCAGGTATAGAACATAGTGATTCAAGATTGTATATATTATGCTGTACTGACCAGAAGTATAGCTACCATCTGTCACCACTACTTCCCTATCTTATAACTGGAAGTTTGTAATTTTATCCAGTTCCCCCTCCCCGTAGCCTCCATCCTTGGTAACCAAAAATCTGATCTCTTTTTCTGTTGGTTTTATTTTGTTTATTTGTTTAGATTCTGTATATAAATGAAATCATACAGTATTTGTCTTTTTTTGTCTTATTTAATTTAGGATAATGCCTTCAAGGTCCATCCATGTTATTGTTAGCTGATTTGTATTATAAGTACTCTGCACATGTATATTTTCCTTTCCTTTTACTATTTTAGTTGTACAAGGAAAATACTTCAAAGCTGTTTTAATCCACGTGTGTTGATTACCCTGGGCCCTGGTCTGAAGGAGCCTATGACTGAAGTTCTCCCTGAATCTAAGCGTTGAAGCATTTTCCCCTCTGGCTGCTGTGGGCTGAGTGCTGGCAACCTCATGCAGCTTTTACCTTTCTCTCTCAGGTGGGTCTCTGCTTGGCTAACTGGGAGGTTAAACCCATAAGCCTGCTTTCAGTTAAAGGTCAAGGTACATTTATTTGGAGAGAACAAAAAAAAGCATATTGTGAAAATACTTTTGTCTCATAACCTTCACTAAATCCTAGGAAGTAGAGAAATCATAGCACTACAGAATATAAGGTTTATTTGAGAGATATGCTTGTCCTTCCCCTAGGCATTTGTATGTCCCTGTAGCTGCTCAGTTAAGACTGTCATGTGGTAGATTCATAAATTAGTTCTGGAACCATCCTATTATCTAATTTCTTTGATTTAGGGATGTCCCCATTCTAACACTGAGCCCATTTCCTATAGGAAAGGCTGGGGATATTTAAGTTTTCTGATTACTTTTTTTAAGTTTCAAATCCAAGGCACTTTCATTGTAGATAAAAACAGAAAATACATGAAAACAAAATAAAACTCATTACAAATGTTTAAAAGTCTATTACTTATGGATAGGTACTAACAGTTGAATAAATTTGTAATTTTCATAAATTTACCATGAAAATATAACCATGTATATTTAATAGCAATGAAATGATATCCTACTTACAACTTTGTAAACTTTTTTACAACAAACATACTATGAAGGTCAATCCATGCCATTTAATATAAGGCCGTATAATAAAAATGGTAGTAGAAACACTAATGGTCTGGTATGATAATAATGATAAGAAAAGTTAATATTATTGCTGATTTCCCCATGCTCCACACTGTTGTAAGTGCTAAATCCATACCTACTCATTTCAACCTATGACGAGGAGCTGTTGTTGCTCAAATTTACACAGCAGGGAACTGAGGCTCAGTGAAGTCAGGGCTAGAAAGTCACAAAATTAAGATTTCAACAGATTTTTTGGGGCTTCTAAGCACCTACATTTAGCCAGTGTCCACTGCTGCTTTTCATTTTATAAGACCCTCAAACTTACTGTTGACAGGGTACAGCAAAAGAAAACTAATTAAGGTCCTATGTTTTTTTTTTCTTCAGTTAACTAGGAAAACATTTAAAATATTGATCATTAGTGTGGCTTGGAATTTGGAAAATGGTATCGTCTTATACCGTGGAAAATCCTCCTCCAGTATCTTGTCTCCCTTCCTCGGACCGAGGGATATTCTGATTCTAAAGTGAATGGCTTACCTGTGGTTGGGGCAGAAAATACTTATGTTTTTCAGCCGTTTCAATATTTTGTGTAATTGCAAGAGCAGTGGGTGTTTATTACAATTAAAAGTAGATGACATGGAAAGGGAAATCATAATACCTCAAAGTCCACTGCTTGAAGTAAAGCCCTTTTTTTTTTCAAATTTTTATCTAAATTCCAGTTAGTTAACATACAGCACAATACTGGTTTTAGGATTAGAATTCAGTAATTCATCACATACATATATCACCCATTGCTCATCATAACAAATGCCCTCCTAAGTGCCCATCACTCATCTAGCCCATACCCCACCTCACTCCCTCCATGAGCCCTCAGTTTGTTCTCTAACTTTAAGAATTTCTCATGGTTTGTTTCCCTTTCTCTTTTTTTCCCCTTCCCATGTTATCATCTGTTTCTTAAATTCCACATATGAGTGAATACAAAGTACACTCTAGCTCCATCCACATCATTGCAAATGGCAAGATTTCATGCTTTTTGATGGCTGAGTAATATTCCATTATATATATTTCTTTCATAAGTGTTTCTTTCATAACATTTCTTTCATAAGTGTTCTATAGTTTTCAGAGTACAGGTCTTTTACATCTTTGGTTAGGTTTATTCCTAGATATCTTATTGTTTTTGATGCAATTGCAAATGGGATTGATTACTTGATTTCTTTGCTGCTTGGTTATTTTGTAATTGCAACAGATTTCTGCATATTGATTTTGAATTCTGTGACTTTGCTGAATTCATGTATTAGTGCTAGGAAATTTTTTGCTTGAGTCTTTTGGGTTTTCTATATAGAGTATTGTGTCATTTACAAATAGTGGAAGCTTAACTTCTTCCTTTCCAATTTGGACGCCTTTTATCTTTTTTTGTTGTCTGATTTTTGAGGCTAAGACTTCCAGTGCTATGTCAAATAGTAATGGTGAGAGTGGACATCTTTGTCTTGTTCCTGACCATCGGGGAAAGGCTTTCTTTCCCAAAATTTATTCCACAGACTAATCATAAAAATAACAGAGTATGCCTGCACTCTTCAACACCATCAGGTCATGAAAACAATCTGGTACTTCCTCAAAATGTTCACCATAGAGTTACCATGTGACCCAGATATTCCACTCCTAGGTACACAGCCAGGAGAAATACCAACATATGTCAACATAAAAAGTTGTACATGAATGTACATAGCATCATTCATAAAGTCAAAAGTGGAAACAACTCAAATGTCCATCAGTTAATACATGGATAAATTGTCATATAATATAAATTGTCATATAATATTTGGCAATTAAAAGGAATGATGTAGGAGTGAATACATACCACAATATAGATGAACCTTGAAAATGTTAAGCCTAGTGAAAGAAGTCTAATATGTAAAAGACCACATGTTATATGGTTCCTTTTACATGAAGTGTCCAGAGAGAACCCATCAACATGCTGTACCCAAGCCATTCCGTTCTTTACATTCTGACTTGCTGAAAGCTCTTTCTGGTGGATTTGGGTAACAGCCCCACCCACTTTCCTGACCCATAATGTTCAAGCTGCAGTTCAGGTTTTTGTCACTAGATGACACCAACTTACCAGCATCATCAAAGTTCTCTACTGAGAATGGTCTGCAAAGAGAAAAAAAAAAAAAAAAAAATCTCTGGAACACCCTGGCTTTGAACATATAAAGAATGGTTCTAATCCTGTCTGATGAAATTGATAGGTATAAAATAAGATTGTGAAAATATGTAGTCTTGTGTCTGCAGATGATAAAACACCAGGTGACACTAGCACACATTGGCAGTCTGGCCTGTGTGCAAGCTCAGTACAAGTCAGAACAGAAGGGTTGTGACTGACAGAGAATGAGCATCAGAATGAGGAGTGGGCAGCAGTGCCCTGTGTTATGGAAAAAGGATGACAAACCAGGTGGGAGAAGATCTGGGCAGCCTGCGCAACAATGGAGCAATGGAGGGTGAGCACCTTGTTCTCTAGTAGGGACCCTCTGTACAGTCCACAGTGTACATCAGCAGATAGTGATGTGGAAGAGACAGATCAATGAACAAGTTGAAGTTTGGGGTCTGCAGTGAATGGATTTGCTTTAATATACATGTGAATTTTATAAGTAGAATTGAAATCATAGTAAACACAACCATTTCATATTTTTTACTGTATGTAAAATGTACTCATTTTAATTAATAAAAATAAATGTGATGTCTTTGGAAGTCATATCCAGGATGACAGCTCTGAGAGTGAGACCAGGGGGCTCCACAAAGGGGAGGGAGGATGGAGGTTGGGAGCTTGACTTCACGGGATCAGCCATATTTCTGGATTTTCACCTACCTGGAACACTCTGTCTGTATCCATAGCTTTTCTAGGATATAAAAAAAATAGATTTTCTGGAATATCCGTACCTGAGATTGGAGATCCATCTCCAGTCTGACTAGAAAGGAAAGCCACAACTGTGAGAGTATATGGAGGTGATAGAGCTAGAGGGGATATAGAAACATACACACACACAGAATAAATTCATTTTTTAAGTTTATTTATTTATTTTGAGAGATAAAGCATGTGAGTAGGGAAGAGGCAGAGAAAGAGGGAGAAAAAGAATCCCAAGCAGCCTCCATGCTCAGACCAACTCTGGACTCCACCTCACAACTGTGAGATCACGAACTGGGCCAATATCAAGAGTTGGATCCTTAATGAACTGAGCCACCCAGGCACCCTACAATTCAATTTTTTAAGAGGAAATTGAATGGTTTAATTTGTGGAGTCAACAGTTGTTTGTTCTTGATTACAGCATTCAACAGGTAAATCACATTCACATCTTGGTACATAAGTGGTACCCTGCCACTTCCTCGAGACAGTTGATCCAGATAGAATTATTCCTGGCCAACACTTACCTATGTGTCTGCCAGAAATTTCCCTCTGTCCCTTGAATAGACATGTAAACTCTCTCTTATCAAGAATTCCTGGTAAATGTATTTTCTTCAATTCAATAGCCATATACAGTAGAGTACCACGGATTTGTCAATGGATTTGATATATTATGAACCCCAGATCAAGATCTCACATTATTTAACCTTGTCTTTTATGATCCAAAGGGAAGTTTAGAATCCAGCAGGGTCTCAGTGTCACCAATTTTCACTGAAGAGTTATTAAGCCATGGAAAGGGTTTGCTAATTTTATGCTGGCTCTGGGTATTTACTTTGAACACAGTTTATTTGAATAAGGTTTTGAACATTTGCTCTGTATGTCATTTTGTAGGCTTAAAATAAAAAAAAAACACAGGAGTTTAAATTTGCTCATCTAGGGTTTACATTTTTGGTAATGAAAATGCATTATTTGAGTAAAGAAAGCTATAAAACCCTAACCAAAAATTAAAAGTAAAATACAGGGTATTGGATCCCAAGAAAACAAGAGTTTCCTCTGGCAGAAGTCAGGCTGACTGCACATAATAATTAGGTATAATTGACAATGCCTTTTCCACAGATTTTTTTGCCAAGTTTGTATATTTTCAGTAGCTTAAGTTTTCCCCTTTTCTCTGATTTTCATTACTACCATCACTAGGAGGAAAATTTAAAACATCTCAAAAACAGCTATTTCCAAGTAACACTATTCCAAGTAACAGCTATTTCCCAGCACACACTCCTTATATTTCCTCTGGTTTCAAATATTAAAGAGATCTCAGCTCAGACAAGAAGGATCTTTGCCATACAGCCACCAGCTCATGCATCCTCCTCTTTATTCTGAGAGGCTCCAGTTTACATGAAAATTACAAGGTAAAGTATTTCTCCAAGTTTCTAATATAACTAATCACTCCTTTTCTTCAAAATTAGAGGTCTATGATTCCTTTTTGAACATGCCTTCAAAGTGGAGGTCTTTGGTCATGAGCTCCTCTTCAACATTATCTAGTGCCTGCTGGTGATGTGCCAGTTCTATAGGTTCCTACTCTGTCTTGAAAGCTTTGTTGTTGTCTGTGGGCATGTTCTTGGTGGCTCTAGTTTTCTGCTGCTGAGTCATATGTGATTGGCCAGCAGCAGCATCTTGGCCCAAAATCAGAGTAAATGCTCTGAAGCCCAAATACATTGGGGAAATACCAGGATGCAGAACTAATCCAGAATGCATCTAATGAAAATAGCTTGATTCATTGCTGTAGTCTAGATTTAAAATGATGGGTCAGTGAAAAAGAGATCTTGCCTTATGATAGAGCCTGAAAATATAATGCTGATCCATTAACCAATAAGAATCATAGGGAGGGCATTTGGTTCATTGTGTCTATGAGAATACTGGGATGAGTCCTTCATTTTACTTTTTTTTTAAATAATCCATTCTCATGTTGTTGAAGTAATATTTTCTGTATTGTTAATTGTAAAAAATATTGTGCCTATTATTTGATTGTAATGTTCTCTGAAAGCATGTTCTAACTCCAGGTACCTATGAATGGGGCTTTATTCAGAAATAGGGTCTTTGCAAACACAATCAAATTAAGATTAGGTCGTTAGAGTGGCTCCTAATCTGTATAATTTATGGAATTATAAGAAGGTGAAAATGCCACTGAAGGCAAGGACACTAAGGGAGAACATGTGATTGACAGAGGCAGAGACTAATGTTGCTGCAAGCAGTGAACACCAAGGACTGATGGTCACCACCAGAGGCCAGGAAGAACAAGGAGGATTCTTCCTAGTGTCTTAAGGTACAAGGCCCTACTGACACCTTGATTTCAGACTTTCAGAATCCAAAACTATGAGAAACTCAATTTCTGTTATGTAAAGCTACTAGTTTGTGTATTTTATTATAACAGTCCATGGAAACTAATATAGTACCTTAGTTTTGTTTCTTTCTCTTAGATTTGTTGCATTGGTGTGATTAACAATAAGGTGGTATCTTATGACATGAGCAGCAGTAGCACGTGCTGGTTAGATGATTTTACACAGGAGCCACACTTTGTGTTCAAATATAAGCCTTGAAATGTCCTAACCCTGTCCTTGCTGTGCCTCAGTTTCCTGATATTGAAACTGTTCCTTCTCATAAGTTGTGGTGAGGATTAATGAGTAAGGATAGATTTAGCCCTCACATCAGTATTGGGCAGGGTGCTTGGGTGGCTCAGTACGTTAAGTGTCTGACTCTTGATTTTGGCTTGGGTCATGATCCTAGTTGCTCAGCATGGAGCTTCCTTGAGATTCTCTCTCTCTCTCTCTCTCTCTCTCTCTCTCTCTCTCTCTCTGCCTCCCTCTGCCCCTCTCCTCAGCTCTGTGTCTCTAAAAAAACAGTATTGGGCAACAATAAATATTAATCATGTTACTATTAATATCATGACAGAATGGACCATTAATTTTCAACTGCCATTTGTATTATGTGCATTTATATTATATGGCTTGCATTGACTTTCACAATATAATATTTATCATAAAAAGCAGCTTACAAAGCTGAAAGTAGATTTTATCATTTCTTTTCTTAAATATAGTTACATTTTCAAAGTAAAATTTCTGAAAAAAATATGCAAATGGAAACAGTGCTTATCCCTGAGTAAAAGACTTTTAAGGGTTTCCAATGATTTTTTTCCTGCCCTGTATTTTCCATTTCTCTTTACAACAAAAGTACATGGGTTTAGAAGTGAAAAAAGAACAAGAAAAAATAAATATCCTCCACCATTCCTGTAGGATAGTGAGTATGCATCAGCATCAGATGCAGAATATCCCTAAAGAAAGGGTATAAGGTAATAAGGTGGTTACAATATTAATGTTAGAATCTACTCATGACAACCCTACTTGGGTGGCTCAGGGTCAATACAGATACTCAGGGAAAGTGAAAGCAAGTCCCACAAATAAATATTACATTAAGAAAACCCCTGGTATCTCTACTTCTCAGGAATTAGTGAAGGTCATGAGAGGAAAACACTTTTCTCTTCTTTCCAAATAAAGCCCTTTGAACCGAAAGCAGTCTCATGGGTTTAACCTTCCAGTTAGCCAAACAGGGAACCCGCAAGGGAGGCAAAGAGGGAGACTGCAGGACACTGCCCAGAGCTTAGCTCCAGAGCTTCCAGAGGGCAGATGCTTCAACAGTGGGATTCAAGGGGAACTTCAGTCACAGGCTCCCTCAGCCCAGGGCCCAGGGCAACCAACACATGGGAATTAAAACAGGTTTGAAGCACCTTCCTTGTGCAACTAAAATAGTAAAAGGAAAGGAAAATTATATATATATATATATATATATATATATATATATATATATATATATGCCCAGCACATACCATACAAAGAAGTTCAAGTTTAAAACCAGATGCATGCCTTACCCATCCTAGGGATTTGAGTGTTAGTCTGGACACTGGAAAATGAACTCCCTGTAATTACTGTCATCTTTCACCAGTTTGGCTCAGATTAGGTTCTGGAGGTATAGGTCCAGATGAATAACAGTGTGAATGAAAGCCAGAAAATTAGGCCTGGGGGAAAGGAAGATGTTTCATGTTCAGAATGTACCTGACAATAATTTATTATGACTGGAGCCTGGGAACTAACTGTAAGACATAACATAGCTGATTAATAACATGACTGAAAACAGTATCACATCTGCTGATTCTGTTAGTGCTCCTAAAGCATGTAAAGTGAGAAAATGGGCATGTCCATGTCAGAAGCTCTGAAAGAGAGTACACATGGCAAGGAGACATAAATGACAGATCATCTGTTGAGATGTGAATGTGGATATGTTTTCCTTATGTTTCTTCCTTCCTCCTTTCCAGTAGGTAGTCAGGTATCTCTGAAAAAAAAAAAAAAAACAAATACGTATAAAACATAGTTTATGTCTTACATATACCTACATCTTTATCTCATGTTTATTAAATGTGAATTAGATGTCTGCTCTAAGTCACTGTCAGTCCAATTCTATATCTATATCCATATCTTCCCTGTCTTGACAGTGAGACTGGATAACTGGAAATTTCCATAGGCAGCACGGTGGATGTTAGTGCCCATCCCATGGTGTGCTGAGGTTTGACCTCAAATGGACTCCATTCCAAGCAAGTTTTATCAAAGCTTGACACTGTGTCTTGGAAACCCAGTATCTCAACAGGAAATAATTTGGTTGAGGAGGGAGGTAGTACCTGGGAAACTGGCATTGAGAGGCTACAGTCTTCTATGGAGACTCACACCCAGATGGAGAGTGAAGGATGAGGTAACACTTGTGTGGTTTCAGTCCTAGACCTCTCATGAATGCAAACACTTGTGTGGTTTCAGTCCTAGATCTTTCATGGGTGCAAACTAGAGGTTTTACTTTCTCTTTAGTCCATGGCCAGGTTGTGTGGTAGATTTCAGAAATGAGTTTGTGTCTGCCTTATCCCTAGGATGGTGGCCCCTCCCATTCAGCCCTCTGGGGGGAGGGTCCATCTGAAGTGACATGGAGTTTCCACTTCATTTAAGACCTTGTCTCCTAGTTGTGGGACCAGATCCACAGGAGGAAGAGGAGAGATAGAGTTCTCAAAGACTGGAGCATAAGAGTGGAGCCCTGATATCAACATCTAAATCTCCTGACTTGGTGACACAGTTTTCATATGTCTCTCACAATATAACAAAGAGAAACTTAACATGTCTGACTTCCTATTCCTTCTATTTCCCTTGCTGCTGTGACCTATAGGTTAGAAATTTCTGCTTAGCCCTGCATGTAGGCATGTTAGTAATTGAAGGAATTTTGCTTGCAGATTCACAAAAACCACTCTTTATTCAAAACCTACCTCACCCAAGGAGATAAGTAAGTAGCAAGAGTAGTCATCATCTCAATTCCTCAAGATTGTGGAATTATCTTAACTCGGGGGGAGTTGAAACCATGTTTCATAGGGTTAATGAGGCTGAAACTCGCAGAAAATTTAAAGCTTGTGTATCAGGGAACCATTTCTCTATAATAAGCTATTGTGTCTTCTTAGACTCCACTAACAAACGCATTAGCTGTGTCTACAGAAGCCTGGACTCAATGTCAACTGATACGGCTCCAGTCTAGGAACAAGCAGGACTGAATTCTTTACCAGAGATAAAAAGGCCAAGACACTATCAAGTTTATACTGGCTCTCAAAGCATGTCTACAGCTCCTTCATCTTGTCCTAAGATAACCTTCTGATGCCAGGGTCTGAATTTTGCCTCATTTTGATGTTAAGTCTCCATTAAGAAGTGAAAATTGGATATATGTTACATATATGTTTGCTTAATGCACATGCTCCAACTTTCCTCATGAATAGTCATTTTTCCTCATCCTTCCCATCAATATATATGTAATCTCAACTCCTGTGATTATAAAATACTGATTCTCATCCCTTTGGGGAGGCTGATTTGAGGCTTGTCTTCCCATCTCCTCATTTGTCTGCCTCTCAAATAAACTCTTCCCTGCTGCATACCTGATGTCTCAGTGGTTGGCTTTCCTGTGCTTTAGGTATACAGACATGGGTTTGGTTACAACATAGTCACCTCCACAACTGTTCCACTTATGCCTGACACACCAGTATAACTCACCTCTTTCTCCTGTCTACAGAAGTACACCGAGTGAAATTCCTCAATAAACCAGTGGTGAAGGAAAATTTTCCAGCTATAACTAACAACCCAGAAACAATCAGGGAGTGAAATAACAAAAACTCAATAAGCTGTGTAAACTGTAAAGATCTAGTTGGATTTTTAAAATGATTCATTATTATGGAAGCATCCCATCAAAGAAATAGAAAGGTGGTGTTAGGAGATACACAAACCCATCAAAGAAATGGGAAGGTGGTCTTAGGAGATACACAAAAGGGAAAGTTTTTATAGAAGGAAGTTTCAGCAGGAAAGAGTTACAGTTGGAATCTGAAAGGAGTCTACTAGAGAAACATGAGGTACTGATGTTTTAATGAAGTCAAGGGGAATTTTCTAGCAAAACTCCTTCTGGCTCAGGGAAGATCAGCCCTTTGTCCTATTCAGTCCTTCACCTGACTAGATGAGGCCCACTCACTTAATGGGAAGCTAACTGTCTTATTCAAATTCTACCCCTTAAATGTAAATATTATTCAAAACACTTTCAAAGAAATATCCAGAATAATGTTTGATCAAATATCTGGGCACTGTGGCTCCACCAAATTGATACATACAATCTATCATCACAATTATTAATTTGCCTAGATTTCCATATTAGATTTGAGATGTGATTAGCAATGTACTGAACCTAGGGAGTAAAATGTCCCCTAGAAAAAAACTACAGTTCATCAGAAAATCATTCACTAAAATAAAATAGTTTAGTGTTTTTCAACTTTATTTGTGTGGTTCAAATTGAATTATGGAGTTTCTTGGGGTTTCACCTTGATGAATTCCTGGTTTCTTGGGTGGTAAAAAACAGGGAGAGATCATGTATGAGTGTGTGTGTGTGTGTGTGTGTGTGTGTGTGTGTGTGTGTATTTTTGAAGCTGTGAGGAATATTTATTGTGAGGAATGTGTGAGACGAATTACTGTGGGTTATGTCAATCTTCCTCAGTTCCTAGCACATGTTAGGAGTCAAGTCAGGTTGGTTGCTGTTTGTTTTTTCCTAGTTCTCTTTGGCCAGCTTGGTTACCATGGTGATCCAGTAACTGCTGTTGGGTTTTGTACAGACTGAAATGCATTTATGATTTTTGCTTAAAGCACTCATCACTGTGATATTTGTTAACTGTCACTTTTATAATGTTGTAATTCCTTGTAGATTTAGAAATTGACATTCAAAATTTAGGTAGAGCTTTTCCCTTTTCCCCTATCATTGACCTATTTAGTCATGTATTTATTTTATTAGTATGAATCATATTTTTGTATTTTACTCAAATAGTTAACCTTTGACATTATAATTATGTATTTTGATTGTCACACTGTCACAGAATTGGGCAGTGTTAGCCCGTTCAAATTGGCTTCTGTGTCCACTTGCTGCCTCCTGTGAATTCTCTGAACATGAGCTTTGCTGTGTGAGTCTGATTATCTCCCAATCTGTAGAAAGAAAGTACACTAAAACCTTGGATTGCTAGTAACTTGTTCTGTGAGTGTTCCACAAGATGTGCAAACATTTCTAATAAATTTTAACTTGATAAATGAGTGATGTCTTGCAATATGAGTAGTATGTGAAGCCAAATGTCACATGATCACAACTGAGCCAATGGTTCTCTCTCTCTCTTTCTCTCTCTGTCTGCAGGATTGTGGGTGATCGTCTCCCATGCTCAGATGCTCAGGCTCAGGCCGCGGTGTTTGGCAGAAATCAGTGAGTTTTCAGAATGTTGGAAGGTGCCCACAACTGGTACTAGTGTATTTTTTGTCACTTCAAAGCACCCATGGACAGTCCCTTTCTTTTCCACAAAAGAGTAAGCTTAGGAATGCTTTGCTTCATTCTAGTTTAGGCTGCCTGTATGTATAGACCTTTACCTCTGCTGCCTTATTGCCAGTTACATTAAATCCAGTATATGACAAGAGTTTATCAATACTGTACTGTAGTCAACATCTGTATGAGTGTATACAATGGCCCCCATGAATAAAAAGATTCTATTGAGCCAAGAGATAGCAGTGATTTCATTAGTGATAGTGAAAATTGTACTACACAATGACCCTCCTCTCTTGTCTCCCTCACACCAGCCACGAAGGTTTTCAAAGGTAAGTGCAGGTTAATTTGTTTATTTTTCTTTATATTTTGTATTTTCTTAATTATTTTGTATTATGTTACAGTCTTGTAATCATTTTTATGTGAATATTTTTGGGTTTTGTAATGAATTATCAGAGTTTCCATTATTTCTTATGGGGGAATTCACTTTGATATACAAATGCTTTGGATTATAAACATGTTTCCAGAACAAATTATGCTCACAAACCAAGCTTTTACTATAATGTTTTTAGGGGTGCCTGGGTGGCTCAGTTGGTTAAGTGTCCAACTCTTGATTATGGTTCAGGTCATGATCTCATGGTTTGTGGGTTTGAGCCCTGCATTGGGCTCTGTACTGACAGTGTAGAGCCTACTTGGGATTCTCTCTCTTTCTCCCTCTCACTGTCCCTCTCCCGCTTGTGCTCTCTCTCTCTCTCTCTCTCTCACTCAAAACAAATAAAAAATGTTAAAAACACAAATAAACTTTATTTTTAAATTAATTTTTATTGTTTATTTTTTAAATTTTTGAAGTTTTATTTATTTTTGAGAAAGAGAGAGAGAGACAGAGCGAGCAGGCAAGCAGATGAGGGGCAGAAAGGAGGGAGACACAGATCCCCAAGCAGGCTCCAGGCTCTTAGCTGTCAGCATAGAACCTGACGCCGGGCTTGAACTCACAAACTGCGATATCATGACCTGAACTGAAGTCAAACACTCAACTGACTGAGCCACCCAGACGCCCCTAAAATAAGAAAGTAATATTTCACCTCAGAGCAATCTTCTGAGGATTTAAAGACAAAAAGTTTAGCAATGCTTATTTAATTCTGTTGAAGTGATGCTTTGGATATGAACATCATAATATGACTACTAGAAAGAATACTTGGACAGAGAGCAGCAAGCAGGAATGGGCCAACATTTCCATGATGTGAGAGCTTCAGGGTCACTGCTATGTGAGGGAGGGGTCTAGGGGATGGAGCTGGGGAAGAGGCACAGCATCATTTCAAAGCTTCCAGTGACCTGAGTAGGGACTGGCAACCACATCCTGTCCCATTTCCCTTGCCTTTCATGTGCTCTCTCTTTCTCTCCCTTTCCTCTCTATTCCATGTGCTATCTGATCCCCTGACTGTCCCTTCTAGTTGAACATCAAAGCAGTGTGTGGACTCTGACCCCAGAAAGAAAAGTTGAAAGAGAAAAACCAAATATGATGTTCAGTGTGCTTGACAATTTCCTGGAGCAAGAGTGAAGAGAACAGGATCCCATCACTGAGACATTTTAGGTAAGTCACTGCCCTTCCTGCAGTGTCTTCTGTACAAAGGTAACAATATTCAGTGTTCCCAGCCATCCAGGAGTATTAAGTGTGAACCCATGTAGGAAAGGAATATGTGGTCATAGTTGTAAGGGAAAAACTGGTGCCCTTTTGAGTAATTCTATTAACAGAGACATCCCACATATCACAGTACTCAGCATTAAACTAATGATACACAAACGTCAGATGTTTATGTCAGGAGTTTTGCAAGTATTGTCCATCAAAATTGGAACAGGTGATTGTTAAAAGAGCAGGTAAATAGGTCCACCCTAGGTCTGTTGTACCCAAACGAGTAAGGTGGGTTGGGAGGTGTCTAAATTTTAAATAGCTTCTTTTGTATATTGTGGTATTTATCCAAGTTAGAAAGTCACTACTGTGAATTGCAACAAGGTGTTCTTAAAATTTTGAATCCTTTCATGTCTTATTTTAGTATAGATTTGTCCTGCAACAGAGCTTTTTGTATCTGTGTCTGCTCCCAGTGTATTAAAAGGGAACAGTTTTTTTATCTTCAGTCATTCTTATTCAATGTTTCATGTGAGGGAGGCTACAGTAGTTTCCTAAGGGTACCATAACAAAGTACCACAAACTGGATGGCTTAAATTATAGAAATTTATAGTTTCACACTTCTGGGGGCTAAAGCCTGTAATGAAGGTGTTCCCAGAGCCAGGTTCCCTCAACGTCCTTTTGGGGACTCTACCCATGCCTCTTTATATCTTTTCGTGGTTTGTTGGCAAACTGCATATTTTGGCTTGCAGTTGTATGACTCCAAACTCTGCTTTCATGGTATTATCCCTGTTCTGTCTTCATATGGCTGTCTTCTTATAAAGATTCTGATCACATTGATTGATTTGGGGACAGACTATATTCTAGTATGATCTCATCTCAACTAATTATATCTACAACAACCATACTTCAAATATGGTTACATTGAGGTACTGAGTGTTAAGATTTCAACATATCTTTTTTTATGGTGACACACCTCAACCCCATATCAGGCACTGCTGTGAATGCAACACACCAAACAAGATGAATGAGTGTCCCTAGTGCTTTGTATGTAGCTTGAAAAAATTGGTAATAAGCAGGAAAGGAAATGAATAAGCACGACAATTTCATATTGGAATTAACGGTTTCAAAAAGAGAATGTTTCAAAAACATTTTTTTTGAATAGAAAATGAAAAAAAAGTTAGAGAGGGAGGGAGGCAAACCATAAGAGACTCTTAAAAACTGAGAATAAACTGAGGGCTGATGGGGGGTGGGAGGGAGGGGAGGATGGGTGATGGGTATTGAGGAGGACACCTGTTGGGATGAGCACTGGGTGTTGCATGGAAACCAATTTGGCAATAAATTTCATATTAAGAAAGAAAGAAAGAAAGAAAGAAAGAAAGAAAGAAAGAAAGAAAGAAATCTATGGAAGAGTTTAGAGAAAGTAGCATTTTTGACATTAGAAGCTGTAGTGAGGGATTACATGATGGATGGGGTGGAATAGTATTATCTCTTGTAAATTCAGGATGCTTCTTCATGAGGCAAAATTGTTCTAAATTTAAAAATTAAAGAGTCTTTTTATGACTGTTGAATATGATAAGCCAAAGTGGATAATGTTTTAAAACTTATAATGGATTACATGTCTAGAACTGAACTCTAAAATAAAATAGACACTTTACGTTCTAAAAAGAAAAGAAAAGAAAAGAAAGTGAAGTAAAATAAGATAAAATAAATAAAATAAAATAAAATAAAATAAAATAAAATAAAATAAATTAAAATAAAATATTTTCCTCAAAAAAATGATGGGACAGGGATTATTATAGATGGGGTGATTCATGAAACTATCTCAGAAAGTGATATTTGAGCTGAGTCCTGAAAAACAAGAGGAAACCAGGCTGGGGCTGGCCTTTTGGTTTGTGATATGTGTGGCACCAGCTGTTTCAGGAGCAAACAACGAGCTCAAGTGCATGGAGCCTGGCAGACAAAGTGTGGGTGGTAGGACATGAGGTAAAAGGGCAGAAAGGAGCTACATCATTTGGGCCATGTAAGGAGTTTGGAGTCATTCTGAGAGTGGTTGGGTCATGTAAGGAATTTGGAGTCATTCTGAGAATGGAGAGTTACAGTATTAGAATGACATAATCTGATTCATGTGCTCAACAACATATGAGTCACAAGGTGGCTCTCCTATTGTGATGAGAATGTTCTGGACAGGGACAAGATATCTGTGGGGATTATCATTAAGAGAATCTTGCAGCTATCCAGCAGAGGGATGAGGGTAGCTTGGTCCAATGGTGCTGCAGTGTGCAGGGGGCAAGGGTGGCTGTGGGCAGGGCATGTTGGGGGTAGGACATTGGGACCTGTAGTGGCTGTGGGTGAGGGTATACAAGGATAATCCAGGATCCTTGATGAACCTGTGACTATTCAGATTTGTGCAGAAATGGTGGTACTGTTTCCTGAGATCAGTTACTACAAGCCCTTTTTATTTATTTTTATTTATTTTTTTTTAATTTTTTTTCAACGTTTATTTATTTTTGGGACAGAGAGAGACAGAGCATGAACGGGGGAGGGGCAGAGAGAGAGGGAGACACAGAATCGGAAACAGGCTCCAGGCTCTGAGCCATCAGCCCAGAGCCTGACGCGGGGCTCGGACTCACGGACCGCGAGATCCTGACCTGGCTGAAGTCGGACGCTTAACCGACTGCGCCACCCAGGCGCCCCTACAAGCCCTTTTTAGATGTTATCATGATAATTATTTAGGCACCCAATAGTGGTTATAGTGAAATTTAGTGATTTAAAACACATATACCAGTTGATAGGATTCAGTTTTAAGTTTATTGACCTTCATTAAAAACACATGAAAAGTTTTTATAAAGCTACCAAAACTGTTAGAATCTGTACTTGCATATATTTATAAAAATTATAACATTTATTGAACTGTTACTGTGTGTCTCACTCTAATTGTGTTCCCGTATTAAGTCATTACAATGACAATTCTTGAGGAAGGGCAGATTGTTTCCTCATTTACAGAAGAGGAAACTGAGGCACAGAGAGTTTCTTTCACTCTCCCAGGGTTCAGAGAAAGCTAGATTTCCCAATGTCTCTGCAGTAGAAGTTCTTAAATGATATGATTTATGATTATTTATTCTTGTAAAAAGCAAAACATGAGGATATATTTTTGTTTTAAGCTTTTTTATTCTTCGGTAAGTATTGCATAATTGCAATTTTGCAAGTCAGGCAATTGAGTGACTCTAACGTGAAGTAAAAGTAATCAAACTCACATCATCTGTAAGCAGAGGACTATGGTTTATAACCAGTCTGTCTCCAGAGTCCATACTCCTGACCAGTTCAGTTACAAAGAAGAGACATTTGTTGAACTGTGGCAGCCCATGGTGGGTGATGTTAGACCAGACCCATATCTCTTTCGGTAGTGTCAAAAAGAAAACTACAGGTCAAAATGGAGTCACTTATGCTAGGCCAAGTCACCAAACTTGGGCTTAATACCTAACCTAACCTAATTACCTAACCTAATTACATTTTTAACCTCCCCCAAAATTTCATCTTGACTCGCCAGTCAGGACGATTCTGGTCTAAACCAATAAAATAATCCATCACATGGGCCTCTGATCCCCCAAAGGAAGAAGAGGTAATCCACCTATTAAACCTGTTTGTACCAAAATGAAGGTGACCTCTCCTGAAATAATCCTATTTTCTGTTAAAGACTTCCTTGTCCTCCTTTAAAATCTTTTTCCTTCCTCTAGCCCTGTCTGGAGCCTCTCTCTACTTGTTAGATGGGATGCTATCAGATTCATAAATTACTTTAAAAATCCAATTACATATATGGATTTACTCAGTCAAATTTTTGATATTTACAGTGGAAACTATGCTTTAGTACACATTTATCCATATAAAGAGGGTATTGTTTAATAAAAATGAGAAGATAATAATTATAACAACCAAAATGCAATAATCCTCACAGTTACTACATACTAGACAACTTACTATTTTTTATCTTTGTTCACTTTGTTCTTCTAGGCTTGTGGTGGTATCTCATTATGGTTTTAAGTTACTTTCTGTGAACTCTTAAGTTTTTTTTTTTTTTTCATTCAAATGTCCTATTGCTTTCATGTTCCATTGACTAGATTCACAAACTGGATCTTTGTCCCATGGTTTTCCATTCTGAATGATGTGATTGTATCTCTAGTGTGTTGTTTATTCTGGTCCTTTGGCCCCTCTTAGGTCTTTTAAATTGGTAGTAAGATATAGAGTCTTGTTCAGATTTTGTTTTTTAGGAAAGAGTACCTCAGATATGGTGTTGTACTTCCTGTAGTGTTAAATCAGGAGCTTTGTCATGTCTGGTTATCTCTCCTCCTGTGTTGTTGAGATTTATCATTGGGTTCAGATTTTGTCAGCCTGATTCATCCATTATGAAATTTCCCATTCACTTTTTAACTCAGGTTTTTTGTAGCTTCTTAAAGATTGTTGCCTAGATCTACATTTCATTAACATATACAAAGAGTAATGTTTTAATTTTTTAATTTCATCTGCACTTATATTAGGTAGAATTCTTCTGTGAAACAAAGTACCCCTCAGCGACTACATGGTTATACTGAAGAATAGTCCATATAGAAGGGAAGGATGAATGCTTACTTCTTTTGCAGTATTTCCACTTTTCAAAAAAATGTGTTGTTTTTCCAGAATACTTCAAAGGTAAACAGTGAGTTTGTTTTATGCTTTTTGTTGTTCTTTTATAGTGTCATAATGAGCTTTAAATGCTTATATATTTGAGATTGTAATTAACTTATTGCAGACATTAAAAGTTTTGATATTTAAACTTTCCTGTCTTTGGCCTGTGGGAGTTCCTTTGGGTTGGCTTTTATGTCTTTCACATGCTTTCTGGTATGAGAGTTTGGTCCAGATTCACTTGGTACAATCCCTATCCAGCTCTGCAATTAGGCATTTCTCCAAGAAATCCTGGTTCCATATAGAGAGAAATGTTTTTAGAGGATTCAATCTGGAAACTAAAAATGCTCATTGCTATTTGTTTGGTCACTGTTTCTTGCGTTGGAGCCTGTAGATATGAATTATAATTTTTATGAAAATACATCTCATCCTTGTCAACACTGATCTGCTCCTCTGTGATGTTATAGGTAGTCATTTTTCTCAGTTTTTGTTTTAACCCTCCAGTTAAGAAAATATAATAAAATACAATATGTATTTTAGTTTTATCCCCTGTTCATAGGTAAAAGGTGGCATATTCTACACCAGTGTTGTAAAATAGATATTTCTGCAGAAATGAAAATATTCTGTGTCCATGCTGCTGAATATGGTAGCCACTAGCTACCGTGGGTGTTAAGGTTCTAAAATATGGCTACTACCACTGAGAAACTAATGTTTAATTTCACTGAAATTTAAATAGCCCTGTATGACTAGAGGGTATGCTATTGGATGACAGCAGCTCCACACATTTTTCTGCACTTTGCTTTTTTCCCAAACAATTATCCTGGATATCATTCCATAGCAGTGCAGAGGTGAAGTCTTCATTGGTTTTCTAGCTGAATGGTACACCAGGACATAGATGTGTCATAGCTTCTTAATTTAGGCCCTTATTAGTAGACAGCTGTCTTTTTTCTAGTCTTCTGCTGTTATGAATTTTTCTATAAATGAATATCTTTACACTTTGGCTATTTTATATTTTGCATTGCTTCTTTGGAATAGATTCTTAAAAGAGAGGTTACTGGTTCCAAGAGGAAACAGATATGTGATTTTACTAGACAGCCATCAAATCCCATCCACTGGGTTTCTACCAATTTACATTTCCTCCAGTGATGCATGGAAATTCCCATTTCTTCACAGAATACCTGACTAAGAAGAAGTACTTTTTTTTTCTTGGCATGTCTTATCATGAGTTAGGTTGAACAATTTTTACATGTTTTAGAGTCTTTTTTTTCTGATAAAATACCTGTTTGTATTCATCACCCCTTTTTCTTCCCTGGTGTTGTTCCCTTTACTTTTTCATGATTCTTGATATATCAGGAATACAACCTTTGTGATGTAAGTTGTAAATATTTTCCCCAATTTGTAACTTTTCATTTGACTGTGCTTATGTTTTTTTTTTTTGCTTTTGCCATGCAATTTTTAAATAAAATTAAATGCATCACTGTTTTCTCTAAATGCTTCTGGAATTTTAGTCATAGTTGGAAAAGTTTCCTATACCATCAAGTTATAGAGGAATTTTACTATATGTACTTCTGTGTACAGGAGAGAGATGAGAAAGAGATGGATCATTTTGGGGTGTTAGGAATAAGAAGAACAGTGTAGATGTGACCATGTTGTGAGCAATCTGTGAAAACCATGTCACCAAGTCAGGAGAATTTGATGTTGAGATTAGGGTCTTGATCTTCTGCTTATCTTTGAAAATTCAGTCTCTCCTCTTTCCCCTGTGGATGTGGATTCAGGTTTCCACAAGTGGGACATGAGTTCTTTAATGAAATAGAAACTCCATGCCATGCCATAGGTCCCCTCACATAACTGAAGAGGAGGGGATAAGATAGGGACAAAATCATTTCCAAAATCTACCACACCATCAGTCCCTGCACTAATGTGAAAGTAAAACCTCTAGTTTGTACCCATGAAAGAACAAAGACTGAAACCATACAAGTGTTACCTTGTCCTTCACTCTCTATCTGGCAGTAAGTTCTCCTCAGGAGACGGTTGTAGCCTCTTAGTGCTATTGAAGAGGATGGAGGTATTGGTTCCAAGTTGGCTCAGTTTCCCAAGTACAACCTCTCCCCTTACAATCACATTGTTTCCTGTTTAGATGCCATGTTTCCGGGACTCAGGGTCAACCTTGGATGAATGTTGCTTGGAATGGAGTCTTTTTGAGGTTAAACCTCACCACCACCCCACAGGGTGGGCACTAACAACCATCTTGCTGCTTGTAGACGTTTCTAGTTATCCAGTCTAGATGCTAAGAGAAGGAAGATGTGGATGCAGATGTGGAATTGGAATGACTTTGCCTGGCACATAGTAAACATTTAATTCACATTTAATAAGCATGATATGAAGATATAGATAAGTAGGATCTGAAAGTATGTATATGTTCTTTCATTATTTTAATACACATATGAATTTTTCAAGGAACATTGGGATCACATAGCAGTTATTGTTTAATAATCTGGTTTGAAGAAAACTTTTTGTTTCCATTTCTAAAAATTATGTCTTTTCATTAGAATAGATAACCTATAGAAATTGAAAATGATGTGTCTATGTAGATTTGTGGACCCTGTGGTAGGTCATCTGTAAAATGGGTAGGTTGATACTTACCTCACAGAGTTGTTGTGAGGAGAAATGAATAACTAATAGGACATATTTGAAACATAATACTGTAAAACTTCCACACACATATGTGTGGTGTCTCCTGTGTTCTCCCCTCAACAAAAGAGATGACTTAACCATAAGCAACTCATAGATTTCATTAGGCTTTGACACAGCAGAAAAGGAAATGTACACATATTTATACATTGGATTAGCTTTAGTGCCATTTCTTTGTAGATGAGTTACCTGATTAGGGTAATGAGGAAGCAAATCACCCCCTCATTACTGGTGTGTGTGTGTGTGTGTGTGTGTGTGTGTGTGTGTGTACACAACATAATAATTTATTTGTATCTATATCATGGAATGATCATCACAGTAAGTGTTGTTAACATTTATCACCTTACATAGTTACAGATTTTTGTGTGTGTGATGAGGACTTTTTAGATCTAGTATTTTGACAACTTTCAAATATGCAATACAAATATTATTAATTATATCACCATGCTGTACATGACGTCCTCATGGGTTGTTTATTGTATGAATAGAAGTTTGTACCCTTTGACCCACCTCACCCATTTTGCCCACCCCTCAGCCATGGCTTCAGGAAACCAGCAATGTCTCTTCTATATCTATATGCTCAGGTTTTTAGTTTGTTTGTTTAGATTCTGTACCTGAGGTCATATGGTATTTGTGGTTGCCTGACTTACCTCATTTAATACACTAGGCTGGAAGTCCATCCATGTTGCCACAAATGGCAAGATTTTATTCTTTTTTTAATGGCTGAATAATACTCTTTTGTGTATATATAAAGCACATTTTTTAAATCCATTCTCGTCTATTGACACTTAGGTTGTTTCTCTATCATGGCTGTTGTTAATAATGCTGCAATTAACGTGGAGGGTGCATATATCTTTTCAAGTTAGTGTTTTTGTTTTCATCAGATAAGTACCCAGAAGTAGAATTGCTGGATCATATGGTAGTTCTATTTTTGTTTTTGTTTTTGTTTTGTTTTTTGATGAACTTCTATAATGGTATTTTATAGTGGCTACACCAGTTTCCATTTCTAGTAACAGGACACAAGGGTGCCATTTTCCTCATATTCTTCAACACTTGTTATCTGTTTTTGTTTTCATGATAGCCATTCTAAACATGGGAGAGATAAATCTCATTGTGGTTTTGTTTTGCATTTCTCTGATGATTAGTGATGTGAGATATTTTTATGTATTGTTTACCATCTCTATGTCTCCTTGGAATACTGCCTATTCAGACCTAATGTCCCTTTGTAGATTGCATTGTTTGTTTGTTTTTTTCCTTTTTGCTATTGAGTTGCATGCATTTGTATATATATTTTGGGTATAAACCTCTTATCAGATATTATAGCTATTTGATTTTATTTCTGGTCTTCTTTTTTAATTTCCATTTTGAAATTGCAATAGCAGTCTCCCATTGACTGCCGGAAAGGAGACCATACAGAATAACAGAGTGTGAAGATGGGTCTGCTGTACAACAGACTGAAAATTGGAGACATGAGTCTCAAATACTGGATTGGTCCTTACCTACAGGTCTGTGGGTAGTGACTTCCGCTGTGCTGGCCTCAGGCCTTACAGAGAAAGACTGCATATCCCAATGGTTAGAGTGGGAGAAAATTGGGCACATTTAATTACTGGTTTCATAATCTTTAGCAAATTTTGACTCTTCAGATATATGAGACATACATGTAATGTATATGCATTACATTTGCATACATGGAAAATATTATGGGTATGTAATGGACTGAATTGTGTCCACACAAAATTCATGCATTGAAATCCTAACACCCAGTACCGTAAAATGTGATAGTTTTTGGAGACAAGACATTCAAAGGGAAATTAAGATAAAATGAAATTGTATGGGTGGGCCCTATACCAATATAAATGGTGCCTTTATAAAAAGGAGAATATGTCACAGAAAGACAGATTTAGTGGTATCTATGTGAGGATACAGTGAATAGGCAACCATCTACAAGCCAAGAAGAAAAGCCTCAGAAGAAACCAAATTTGCTGACACTTTGACGTTGGACTTTTAGCTTTCACAATTTTGAGAACATTTATTTCTATGGTTTAAGTTAGCCAGTAATCTGTGTAATTTTGTTATGAAAGCCCTAGCAAACTAATAAAGGAAGGAAATGCACAAATATGATACTTAAAAAAAATTAATGAGTGGTGGGGTTGCAGTTTATTTATTTTTACCTGGAATTAGCTATAATTTTCACTTTCTCTAAATTACTATAGATGATTTTTCAAAATCAGAATTGAAACCATGGTTGTTTTGAAATATTACAGATTTGAGATAGTTATAGAAAAAAAAGTATATCAGACTTCTCTGCCTTAATATTCATAAGTAAACACTACATAGAGAAGTGACACTCACTTTGCCTTCTTCTATGATGTCCCAGATATGACCAGTTCCAATAATTGGGGATTTTGCTCTTGAAATCTTTATCATTTCTCCTTCAGTGAATGAAATATTACATTGTTTTATTACAAGTGTTATTTATAGATGCCTGGCTATTTAATCGAAAAGGAGGAAGGAAGAAATATAAAAAGAACAAATTCACATCTCAAAAAAGTGATCTCCATTTCTGCCTCCTTGACACATGTGTTCTCTTTCAGAGCTTCTAACATGGACACACCCATTTTCTCACTTTACATGCTGTAGGGAACACTTACAGAATGAGCAGATACTATGTTCACTCACTTAAATCAGCTGTGTTCACACTTAGAGTTCCCAAGCTCCAGCTAGCCCCAAATTGTGTCTCAACGTTTCCTGAACCTGAAACATCTTCATTTGTTCAGGCCGAATTTTCTGGCTTTCATTCACACTGTTACTTACCTAGGCCTGTACATGTGGAGCTACTCTGGAATATCCTGGTGAGTTTGGACAGTGATTGTAGGGAGTTAATTTTCCTGTGTCCAGACTAACGCCCAAATCCTTAGTTTGGTTTAGGGATGCATACCATTTTGGTTTTGAGCTGATTTGTATTACAACTGCTGGGCACATTAATATTTTAATTTATGTTTACTATTTTAGTTACACAATGAGGGTACTTCAGAGGTGTTTCAATCTATGTGTGTTTGCTTACTTGCACCCTGGGCTAAAGGAGCTTTTGTTCAGACTTCTCCCTGAATCTCTATGTTGAAGCATCTCCCCTCTGGAAGCTGGGCCATCATGCACCCTCCCCCTTTCCCTCCCCTGTGGGTTCCCTGATTGGCTAACTGGAAGTTTAAACCTATGAGCCTGCTTTTAGTTCAAGGGACTTTTATTTGTAGAGAACAGAAAGAAGCATTTTGATAGTAATTTTCTCTCATGACCTTCACTAAATCCTGGGAAGTGCAAACATCATAGGACTGTGAAATGTAAGTGTTTATTTGAAAGACATGCTTGCCTTTCCCTTAGGCATCTGTTGTGTCCCTAAAGCCACCTAATTAAGACTGTCATGTGGTAGATTCAAAAATTAATTTTATGACACCTTATTACACTATACCCTTGCTTTAGAGATTTTCTACATCTGATGCAGACTCACTCTCCAGTCGGAATGGCTGAGGATATTTATTTTTCTCTTATTTTTTCGCTTCTAAACCCAAGTGCTTTTGTTGTAAATAAAAATGTAAAATACAGGACATGAGGAAAAATAAATCATTGGAAACCCTTAAAAGTCTATTACTCAGGGATAAGCACTGTTTCCATTTGCACATATATATTTTTCAGAGATTTTACTATGCAAATATAACTATACTTAAGAAATGAGATAATATTCTACCTACAGTTTTGTAAACTGATTTTTATGATAAATATTATATTATGAAAGTCAATGAATGCCATACAATGTGAATGCACATAATAAAAATGGCAGTTGAAACTTTAATGGTCCATTCTGAAATGATATTAGTAATATGATTAATATTCATTGTTGCTGTCCCCTGTCCAATACTGCTGTAAATGCTAAACCTATACTTATTCACTAATTCTTACTACAACCTATCAGGAGGAGCTATTGTTGCCTGACTTTAAATATCAAGGAACTGAAGCACAGTAAGAGCAGGCCTGGTAAGATTCAAGACATAAATTCAAAAACAGGCTGTGTGGCTCCTGAGTAAATACGTCTTATCAGTATATGATATTGCTGCTCATATCATAAGATACCACCTTATTTTAATCACACCAAGGCAACAAATCCAGAAATAAAGAAACAAAACTAAGGTACTGTATTAGTTTACATGGACTTCTGTAATAAAGTATACAGACTGGTGACTTAAAACAACAGAAATTGACTTTCTTGCAGTTCTGGAAGCTGAAAGTCTGAAATCCAGTGTCAGTGGGGTCTTGCACATTGAGACATTAGAGACAATCCTCCTTGCCTCTTTCTGGCCTCTCGTGGTGAACATTAGTCCTTGATGTTCATTGCTTGCGGCAATAATATTCCAACCTCTACCTCTGTTATTGCATGTTTTCCCTGTGTGTCCCATTCTTGTTCTTCAATGGCATTTTCACCTTCTTATAATGCCATAAGTCATGTTGGATTGGGCCTGACCGAATGAACTCACGTTAACCTGATGCATTTGCAAGGACACTATTTCCAAATAGGGTCTTATTCATAAGTTTTAGAACCTCAGCAACTTTTGTGAGCAAATACAATCATATAGCAGGTACAATGATTTTTCCCATCTAACTAGGCAGAAAATATTATTTCAATAACCAGAGGATGGGATTAAAAAACAAACAAACAAACTAAGAGTACCTATTCTCCTCTGACTCATCCCATTATGCTCACAGACATGATGAAAGACAATGTAGGAAAGGTCCTTCTTATGATTCTTTTATTAATTAATTTTATTTATTTGTTTTATTTAAGTATATTTGACATAGAATGTTATATTAGTTTCAGTTTTACAACATATTGATTAGACAATTCTATTCATGACACAATGCTCACCCTGGTGAATATAGTCACCATACCACATTATTACAACATTGTTGATTATATTCTTTATGCTGTTCTTTTCTTCTCCATGACTTATTCATTTTTTAACTGGAAGTTGGTAACTCTTCATTCCTTTTATGTATTTCACCTATCCTCTCACCTACCCTACCCCCTCTGGCAACCACCAGTTTATACTTGGTACTTAAGAGTCTACTTTTTGTTGTTATTGTTTCTTTGCTTGTTCATTTGTTCTTCTAGTTTTGACATATAATTCATATAATTGAAATCATGTGGTATTTATCTTTCTCTGTCTGACTTATTTCCCTTAACATAATTCCCTTTAGGTCCATTCATGTTCTCACAAATAGCAAGATCTCACCTTTGTTATGGCTGAGTAATATTACATTTTATGTATATACTACATATACTCAGTATGAATCTTATTGGTAAATGGATCAATATGATATTTTCAGGCTTTGTCGCAAGCAAGGTACTGTTTCCCCAGAAACTGTCTTTTAAGACTATGTGACAAGAAGGAATTCAACCACTTACATTAGAGGCACCCTGGGTGAGTTCTCCATCCTGTTACTTCCTCAGTATCTTTGGGTTTCAGAGCATTTACTCTTATTCTGGGTCAGGATAATGCTGCTGACCAATCACAAATGATGCAGGAACAGATATCTGGAGCCACCATGGCCATGCCCAGGCACCAACACAGGTTTCAAGACAGAGTAGGAAGTTTCAGAACTGACACATCACTAGTGGGTACTAAATGATATCAAAGATGAGCTCATGGATGAAGACTGGTGAGTCCAGTAGTGAAAATAAGAGAAAGGGGAAACCCAAAGCTAGGGAAAATATACAAAACTTAGCAAAAACTCCATTGGTGGAAAAAGCCTTGCCAATTATACCTAATTATTATGTACTTTCGGCCTGCCTTCTAAACACAAAAAACTCTTTTCTTTCCTTGGTATCAAAACACGCATTTAACCTTTAATTTTTTGTTAGTGTTTTTAATTCTTTCTTTAGACAAATGATGCATTTCATTGCTGAAAATGTAGCAGTTATGGATGAACAAATTGAAGCTCCCTATGTTGTTCATTTTGAGCCTACAGAATGACATACAGAACAAATGTGTCAAAACCTTTTTCAAATAAGTTCTTTTCAGAGTAAATACCCCGAGTCAGCACAGACTTAGTAAAGCTATATTGTTTAACAATGTTCAGTGAAAATCAGTGACCCTGAGACATGCCACATTTCAAGTGCTTTGGGAATCATCAAAGACACATTCAACAATGCAAGATCTTCATCTGGAGTTCAGAATATATCAAATCCATTGACAAGTCAGTGGTGCTGTACTGTATATATCTACTTGGTTGAAGATATGACTTTATTTTTTGTAAGAGAGTTTCCATATCTAAGTGAGAAGGGAGAGAGAGCAAACTGGCAAACATATAGTTAAGGCTTTCCCAGGAATAATGCCTTTTGGATCAACTGTCCCAAGGGAGTGGCAGATGCCATTTATGTACCAAGAGGTGAATGTAATTTCCCTGTTGAATGCTGTAATCAAGAACAAACAACTGTTGACTCTACAAATTAAACAATACCGTGTTCGTTTTAATTTTTTTTTAATTGACTGTGTGTCTTTCTTTGTCCCCTACAGCTCTACCACCTCCAAAACACGCTTACAGTTATAGCTTACTGTCAGTTCAGACCAGAGCTGGACCTCCAATATCAGGATTAGATATCCCATAAAATGTGGGTGTTTTTTTAGTATCAGAAAAGTGATAGATACAGAGGGATTGTTTGAGTTGAGTGAAATTCCAAAGAGCTGCCTGATTCCATGAAGTTAAGCTCCCAACCTCCATCCTCCCTCCCCTTGCAGAGTCTCCTTTGCTGAGACTCTCAGAGTTGCCATCCTGGATCTCAACACTGAGTAACATCACACTTATTTCCATTTCTGTAGCTCTCTTTTAATGAAGAGTACATTTTGCAAAGACTATAAAAATATGAAAGAGTTTGTATACTGTGATACCAATTTTACAAGGAAAATTCATAAATATATTAGCAGATCCATTTGCTGTTGACCCAAGACTACATGGTGTTCATTGATTTCCTTCTTTCTTCATCACTTTCTGCTGAGGTACAGTGTGGACTGTACAGAGGGTCCTTACCAGAGAATGGCATGTTCACCCTCTATTACCCCACCCTTATATAGGCTGCACATACCTTCTTCCCACTCTCTGTCTTTCATCCTCTGTCAATGACACAAGAGACGGCTGCCCAGACCCCAATCTTATGCCCCATTCTCTTTCATCACCTACCCCCTCTTCTTACTGCACCACCCCTGGAATACCTGCCACAGTGGGGCAAATCACATCACTGCCATCAAGCTTTTCAATGTAGCCAGGCCCTGAAATATATGCTTTCATAATTTTATTTTACACCTACCAGTTTATTTCAGACAGAAGTAGAATCATATTGTGTAGGTTCAAAGCCTGGAGTTTGGGGAGAATATTGTGTTTAGTATTACTACTTGAAGACACCAAGGAAATATTTGATGGTAATGGTGCTTTGGTGCCACCTTGTGATAAAAGTCTGAACTGCAGCTTGAACATCTCAAGGAAGGAAAGTGGGAGGGAGGGCCTGTGACCTAAACACCTCAGACTGAGCTTTCTAGAAGTCTCGATGGAAAGGGTGGAATTCCTTGGGTATATTGGGCATATTGATGGAATTCTCTAGGCATTTCATATAAATGGAATCATACAATATGCTATCTTTTCAATATTCAGCTTCTTTCTCTTGGCTTAACATTTTCAAGGTTCAAACATAATCAGTATGTCATTCCTGTTTTAAAAGTTTAATTTTATTTATTTAATTAACATACAGAGTTATATTAGTTTCAGGTGTATCATAATTCAACAATTCCATACGTCACCCAGTGCTCATCACAACAAGTGTACTCCTTAATCCCCATCACCTATTTCACCCATTTTCCCTCCCACTTCCCCTCTGGTAAACATCAGTTTGTTGTCTATAGTTAAGTTTCTTGATTTCTCTCTCTCTGCTCATTTGTTTTGTTTCTTAAATGCCACATATGAGTGAAATCATATAGTATTTTTCTTTCTCTGACATTTCACTTAGCATTGTACTCACTAGCTCCATCCATGTCCTTGCAAATGGCAAGTTTTCATTCTTTTTATGGCTGAATAATATTCCATTGTGTATATATACCACATCTTTATCCATTCATCTATCAATGGACACTTGGACTGCTTCAATAATTTTGGCTATTGTAAATAATGCCTCTATAAACATAGGGGTTCATGTATCACTTTGAATTAGTGGTTTGTATTTTGGAGATAGATATCCAGAAATGCAATTACTGGATCATACAGTAGTCCTATTTTTAGCCTTTTGAGGAAACTCCATACTGTTTTATGCAGTAGCTGCATCAGTTTGCATTCTCAACAGTGGAGGAGGGTTCCTTTTTCCCCACATCCTCTCCAACACTTGTTTCTTATGGTGAGAGTGGACATTCTTGTCTTGCTCCTAACCTTATGGGGAAAGCTCTCAGTTTTTCCCCATTGAGTGTGATGATGGCTGTGGGTTTTTCATATATGGCCTTTTTTATGTTGAGGTACGTTCCTCTAAACCTACTTTGTTGAGGGCTTTTATAATGAGTTGATGTTGTACTTTGTCCATGCTTTGTCAAATGTTGTACTTTGCATCTATTGAAATGATCATATGGGTTTCATCCTTTTTCTTAATCATGTGATGTATAACGTTGATTGATTTGTGAATATTGAGCCACCCTGACATACCAGGAATAAATCCCACTTGATTGTGGTGAATGATTTTTTAAAATATATTGTTGACTTTGGTTTGCTAGTATTTCATTGAGGATTTTTGCATCTATGTACATCAAAGATATTGGCCTGTAGTTCTCTTTCTTTGTGGTGTCTTTATCTCGTTTTGGTATCAGTGTAATGCTGGCCTTATATAATGAAATTGGAAGTTTGCCTTCCTTTTCTATTTTTTTGAAATAGTTTGAGAAGAATAGGTATTAACTCTTCTTTGAATGTTTGCTAGAATTTGCCTCTGAAGCTTTCTGGTCCTGGACTTTTGTTCGTTGGAAGGCTTTTGAATATTGATTCAATCTCTCTGCCTGTAATTTGTCTATTCAAATTTCTATTTTTTCCTGCTTTAGTTTTGGTCGGTTATATGTTTCTAGGAATTTATCCATTTCCTCTAGGTTGTCCAGTTTGTTGGCATATAGGTTTTTATAGTATTCTGTTTTAATTGTATTTCCATGGTCTAGGTTGTTATTTATCCTCTTTTGCATGTAATTTCATTTATTTGAGATCTTTCTCTTTGTTTCTTAATGAGTCTGACTAGAGGTTTATTAATGTTGTTGATCTTTTCAAAGAACCAACTCCTGATTTCATTGATCTGTTCTGTTTGGTTTGTTTGTTTGTTTCTATATAATTTATTTATGCTCTAATCTTTATTATTTCCTTCCCTTCCTTCTGCTGTTTTTGAGCTTTGTTGTTCTCTTCCTAGCTCCTTAAGATGTAAAGTTAGGTTGTTTATTTGATATTTTTCCTGCTTTTTGAGGTGGGCAAAGTATTGTGATAAACTATCTTTTTTTAGAACCACTTTTGCTGCATCCTAAATGTTTTGGACTATTGTATTTTCATTCTTTTCCATGTACTTTTGGATTTCTTCTTTGATTTTCTGCTTGACCCATTCATTGTTTAGTAGCATGTTATTTAACCTCCATGTGTTTGTGTTCTTTCCAGACTTTTTCATATGGTTGATTTCTAGTTTCATAGCATTGTGGCAGAAAAGATCCATGTCCTATATAACTTGGATCTTTTTAAAATTGTTGAGACATGTTTTGTGGCCTAATATGTAATCTATTCTGGAGAATGTTCCTTGTGCACTTGAAAAGAATGTGTATTCTGCTGTTTTAGGATGGAATGTTCTAAATAAATCCATCTGGTCCAGTGTGTCATTCAAAGCCACAGTTTCCTTTTTGATATTCTGTTTGGATGATTTGTCCATTGTTGTAATTGGAATGTTAAAGTCCCCTATTATTATTATATTACTATGGATTAGTTACTTTATGCATATTATTAACTGTTTTGTGTATTTGGGTGCTCCATGTTCAATGCATAAATATTTACAATTGTTATATTCTCTTGTTGGGTTGTCCTCTTTTTTATTATACAATGTCCTTCTTTGTCTCTTGTTATAGTCTTTGTTTTAAAATCTCTTTGGTCTAATATAAGTATTGCTATTCAGCATTTCTTTTGACATCCATTTGCATGATAAATTTCAATCTTTAGCTGTCTCTAGGTCTAAAATTAGTCTCCTATAGGCAGCATATAGATAAGTCTTGTTTTTCTTTTATCCATTCTTTCACTTTATGTTTTTTATTGGAGCATTTATTCCATTTACATTCAAAGTAATTATTGATAGATATATATTTATTGCCATTTGATCACCTGTGTTGTGGTTGTTTCTTCTCTTTCTCTGATCCTTTATTCTTTTTCTTTGTTTCAGGGTTTGCTGGTTTTCTTTAGTGATATATTTGGATTTCTTTCTTTTCATTCTTTGCATATATACTAGTTGTTTTGATTTGTGGTCACCATTAGGTTTGTATATAACCTCTTCTACATAAAGTATATATTAAATTGATGGTCATTTTAGCTTTACCCCACTCTTAATCCTTTCCTTCCCACATTTTAGGTATATGGTGTGATATTTTGCATCCTTTTATTTTGTTACTTCCTTAACTAATTATTTTATAAAATATTTATTTTTACTGCTTTGTGATTCCTACTTTCATACCATCACTTTTGGTCTTTTCTTTACACTCAAATAGTCCTGTTGAATATTTCTTGCAGGGGGAAGCCATTCATTGCTTTTAGACAATGGCAGACTTCTCTAAGATGAGCCCTAAGGGCTACTACAAACCATGTAGCTGCTGAGGAATGATATTCCAACTGCTAAACCTCTTTTCGCATGATGAGATCAAGGTAGCTTCTCTACTTTTAGGCTAGTTAGTGAAACTCAAAGGAGCTGTTCCAGAGCATACTTTTATTCATATCTATGAACTCACTTGAGCTAGGATTCATATCCCACCAGGTATGTGAAGGGTTGGGTTCTCCCGAGGACTGTTGCCCTTGAATCTGGAGTAGAAGCTTCAGCAGCCATCAGGACACAGATCCTCAGAATCAGCCTCCATCAGGCACCTGATATGAGTTTGGCTATCAGCATGAAGAGCTGAACAAGGGGCGATAAATCCAGCTATTACTACGTTTTCCTGGTGTAACTGTATTTCCCTGATGTGCCAGGCATTAGGTTAGTGACAATGACATTGATACAATTAAGTAGTGATTATAACAGCTGCATGTCATAATGGACCTGGGACCACCAGGGCCACATGTCATGGGACCACCAGGGCCTTTTTCTCTTCCTGTCCTCATCTACACCTTAACAACAAAGTTGAAAAGGAAAAAGAAGTGGCCTGAATTCATATAGACATTCACAATCCTGCAGTAACCACAGGGCCACGGGCTTGCTCATGTGTATCACTGACTGTTCTTAGTGATCCTGTTTGTGAAGCATTATCACCCCCATTTTACAGAGGGAGAGGCTGGGACTCAAGAGTTTTTACTTGCCTTCACTCCTGCACCCCTGCCTTTATAGGAAAGCAGTTCCAGGACACCCTTCAAGCAGTACCCATGCTCATTGTGGCCAGACTGATGCCAATGGTTTGACTTATGAAATAGGTGGGTCATTGAGCCCCACAACAGGAAAGAAGTGACTTGAATCTGGATCCCTTAGTCTCCCAACAGCCCAGGGTAGTTCAGCCCCCTTCACGGGGACCCACATTCTTAGCTGAGTCCCAAACATCTGAAGATGGGGCCTGTTTTCCTCACCATAAAAAGCCGTTTACAAAACTGTCAGTAGGATATTTCCTCATTACTGTAATCAAATATAATTACATTTACATAGTAAAATTTCTAAAAAAAATTGCAATGAAAAATGCTTATCTGTAAGTAATAGACATTAAGGGTTCTAATTATTTTTTTCCTCCCCTATCTTTTCCATTTTTATTTGTAATAAAAGCACTTGGGTTTAGAAGCAAAAAATAATGAGAAAAAAATAAATATTCCCATCCATGCCAATAAGAATGTGGTCAGATATAGAATATTCCTAAAGCAAGGAATTAGGTAATACAGTAGCCACAGCATTAAGTTATGAATCTATGACATAACAGTCCCAGTGAGTGGCTTCAGGGACACTACAGATGTCTAAGGAAGAATAATTATGTCTCTCAAATAAACCTTACATGTGTCAGTCCTAGGATGTCTCCACTCCCCAGGGTTTAGTGAAGGTCATAAGACAAAAGTACTTTCACAACATGATTCTTTCTGTTGTCTTCAAATAATCAGGTTCATGGGTTTAACCTCCCAGTTAGTCAAGCAGGGAACCCACAGAGGAGGGAATGGGAGGCAAGTGCCTGAGATGGCCCAGGACTCAGCCCACAGCTTCTAGACGGGAGATGCTTCAACAGCAGGATTCAGGGGGAAGTTTAGTCACAGACTTCTTTAGCCCAGGGCCCAGAGCAACCAACACAGGTGAATTAAAATATTAATTTAAAGTATCTTACTTGTGCAACCAAAATAATAAAAGGAAAGGAAAATATTTACATGCACAGCACTTTTAATAGTAATCAGCTCAAGTTCAAATTAGGAGGCATCTTTAAACCGATCTAAGGTTTTGGGTGTTAGTCTAGACACAGAAAATGGCACTTCCTACAATCACTGCCTTATCTTACCAGGATGGTCCAGATTAGGGTCTGGATATTTAGGCCTAGATGAGTAACATTGTGAATGAAAGCCAGAAAACTATTCCCAAAGGGAAGATGTTTCATAGTCAAGAAACACTGAAACACTGTTTTGGGTTGATGGAGCCTGGGAACTCTAAGACTGAACACAGATGATAAAAAAGTGACTGAACATAGTATCTGCTGATTATATGAGTGCTTCCTACAGCATGTAAAGTGAGAAAATGGTGTGACCATGTTAGAAGTTCTGCAAAAGAACATACATATATCTTACCTACAGCCTTGTAAACATTTTTTATCATAAATGTTATATTATGAAGGTCAATCCATGCCATACACCATAAATGCACACAATAATAAAAATGGCAGTCAAAACTTTAATTGTCCATTCTGATGTGGTAGTAATGATAGCATGATTTACATTTATTGTTGCTTTTTCCTTGCCCAAAACTGGCTTTAGTGCTAAAGCTATACTTACTCATTAAGCTTCACAACAATTTATGAGGAACAACTATTTTTTTTTTTTGCCCAACTTTCAAAATCTGGGAACTGAGGTACAGCACAGGCAGGGCTGGCAAGTTATTTTTTCACTTTACTTTTTTATAATATAATTTATCGTCAAGTTGGCTAACATACAGTGTGTACAGTGTACTCCTGGTTTTGGGGTTAGACTACCGTGATTCATTGCTCACACACAACACCCAGTGCTCATCCCAACAAGTGCCCTCCTCAATGCCCATCACCCATTTTTCCCTCTCCCCTACCTGCCCCCATCAACCCTCAGTTTGTTTTCTGTATTTAAGGGTCTCTTATGGTTTGCCTCCCTCCCTCTCTGTAACTATTTTTACCCCTCCTTCCTCCATGGTCTTCTGCTAAGTTTCTCAACTTCCACATATGAGTGAAAACATATATGTCCTTCTATGACTGACTTATTTCACTTAGCATAATACCTTCCAGTTCTATCTATGTTGCTGCAAATGGCATCATTTCATTCTTTCTCATTAGCAAGTTGAATTCCATTGTATATAAAACTACGTCTTCTTTATGCATTCATCAGCTGATGGACATTTATGCCCTGTCCATAATTTGGCTATTGTTGATAGTGCTGCTAAGTTTTAAGGTTTAGATGTGAACTGACGCTGTGTAGCTTCTTAGTAAGTGCATGTAACCAGTAAATGCTACTGCTACTGCTGCTCCTGTCATAAGATAGAGCCTTATTGTTAATCACAGCAAAGCAACAAATCCAAAAAAGAAACAAAAACTAAGGTTCTCTATTAGTTTCCATGTGCAATAAAATATACAAGCTAGTAGCTTAACATAACATAAATTGAGTTTCTCACAGTTCTGGATGATAAAAATTTGAAATTAAGGTGCCAGTAGGGCCTTGCACATTGGTACACTAGGGAGAATCCGTGCCTCTTCCTGGCTTCTGGTGGCGACCATCAATCCCTGATGTTCCTTGCTTGCAGCAATGTCACTGTAGACTTTGCTTCTGTCATCACATGTTCTGCCCACATATTCTTGTCTTCAATGGCATTTCCAGTTCCTTATCATGCCATAAATTGTATTGGATTAGGGCCTGCACTAATGACCTCATTTTACTTTACCTGATTACATCTTCAAAGACCCTCTTTCCAAGTCCTCATTCATAGGTATCTGGGTTTAAAACTTGAACGTACTTTTGGCAGTACAACTAAATAACAGGTACAGTGATTATTTTTCCCACTTAACCAGTCGGAAAATATTTCTTCAACAAACTGGAAGTTGATTTTTCAAAAAAAATCTAAAAGGAATGTAGTACCTTACTTCTTCTCTGACTCATCCCACAATGCTCACAGACATGATGAAATGTAATGTTACAGATAGCCTCTCTATGATTCTTTCTTTCTTATGTATTTATTTATTTTTAAATTGAAGTATAATTATCATACAATGTTATATTACATTCATATGTACAACATATTGATTTGACAATTCTATGCATTACTCAATGTTCACCAGGGTAAGTGTAGCCACCATATGACATTAATGCAATATTATTGACAATATTCCCTATGCTGTGTTTTCCATCTCTGTGATCTATTTTTTTTTATAACTGGAAGCTTGTTCCTCTTAATCCCTTTTATCTGTTTTTCCCATTTCTCCACCCACTTCCCCTCTGGCAATCACCGTTTCTCCTCTATATTGAGTCTGATTTTTGCTTGTTCCTTTGTTTTGTTTATTTTTAAGATTCTAAACGTGACTGAAATCATATGGTATTCATCTTTCTTTTGTTTTTTTAATTTTGTTTAAGTTTCTTTATTTTTGACAGAGACAGAGTGCGAGCATGAGCTCAGGAGAGGCAGAGAGAGAGGGAGACACAGAACCCAAAGCAGGCTCCAGGCTCCAAGCCGTCAGCACGGAGCTCAACGCGGGGCTCAAACTCATGGACTGCGAGGTCATGACCTGGGCCGAAGTTGGACGCTTAACCAGGCGCCCCTGGTATTCATCTTTCTGTCTGAGATATTTCAATTACCATTATACCCCCTAGGTCCCTCCATGTTGTCACAATGATAAGATCTCGTTTTTTATGGCTGAGTAATATTCCATATTCTACACAAACTCACACTCACACACACACATACACACCCCATCTGCTTTGTATGTTTCTTATTTGTAAATGGATCAACATGTCACTTCAGGCTTCATCAGAAACAAGATCCACTGTTTCTCTCTTTAAGCCTATGCTACAGCAAGGAATTTATTCACATTAGATGAATCCTAGGTGAGTTATTCATCCTGGTACTTCCTCAATGTCTTCAGGCTTCAGAGTATTTGCTCTGATTCTGGGCCAGGATAATGCCACTGACTGAATGTTTAGTGAATGTTGCAGGAGCAGAAGTGTGGAGCCACCATAGCCATGTTCACAGACACCAACAAAGCTTTCAAGATGGAATGGGAATCTATGGATCACCAGTGGGCACTAGATAATGTCGAAGAGGAGCTCATGGCCAAGACATCCACTTTGAAGCCATATTCAGAAAGGAATTACAGACTTATACTTTTTGAAGGCCAAAGGGATCAGCTTTGTCAGAAACTTGGAGTACTGCATAACCCTGTAGCTATCATGTGAGCTGGAGCCTCTCAGAATAAAAAGGAGGATACATGAGCTATACATGTTAACTATTCCTCACTATTATGGGCAGTTTGGCTGATTTCTCACCACAGTAAACTCTTGTTTTCTTTGGATACAAACACCCTGAATTTTACCTTTAATTTTTTGTTAGTGTTTTTATAACTTCATTTATACAAATAATGCATTTTCATTATCAAAAATGTAGTAACTATGGATGAACAAAGTGAAGCTCCCTGTATTGTTCATTTTGTGTTTGCAGAATGACATGCAGAGCAAATATGTTGTAAGTCTTATTCTTTTTTTTTTCTTTTCTTTTCTTTTCTTTATTATTATTATTTTTTTAATATATGAAATTTATTGTCAAATTGGTTTCCATACAACACCCAGTGCTCATCCCAAAAGGTGCCCTCCTCAATACCCATCACCCACCCTCCCCTCCCTCCCACCCCCCATCAACCCGCAGTTTGTTCTCAGTTTTTAAGAGTCTCTTATGCTTTGGTTCTCTCCCACTCTAACCTCTTTTTTTTTTTCCTTCCCCTCCTCCATGGGTTTCTGTTAAGTTTCTCAGGATCCACATAAGAGTGAAACCATATGGTATCTGTCTTTCTCTGTATGGCTTATTTCACTTAGCATCACACTCTCCAGTTCCATCCAGTTGCTACAAAGGGCCATATTTCGTGCTTTCTCATTGCCATGTAGTACTCCATTGTGTATATAAACCACAATTTCTTTACCCATTCATCAGTTGATGGACATTTAGGCTCTTTCCATAATTTGGCTATTGTTGAGAGTGCTGTTATAAACATTGGGGTACAAGTGCCCCTATACATCAGTACTCCTGTATCCCTTGGGTAAATTCCTAGCAGTGCTATTGCTGGGTCATAGGGTAGGTCTATTTTTAATTTTCTGAGGAACCTCCACACTGCTTTCCAGAGTGGCTGCACCAATTTGCATTCCCACCAACAGTGCAAGAGGGTTCCCGTTTCTCCACATCCTCACCAACATCTATAGTCTCCTGATTTGTTCATTTTGGCCACTCTGACTGGCGTGAGGTGATACCTGAGTGTGGTTTTGATTTGTATTTCCCTGATGAGGCGCGACATTGAGCATCTTTTCATGTGCCTGTTGGCCATCCGGATGTCTTCTTTAGAGAAGTGTCTATTCATGTTTTCTGCCCATTTCTTCACTGGGTTATTTGTTTTTCGGGTGTGGAGTTTGGTGAGCTCTTTATAGATTTTGGATACTAACCCTTTGTCTGATATGTCATTTGCAAATATCTTTTCCCATTCCATTGGTTGCCTTTTAGTTTTGTTGATTGTTTCCTTTGCTCTGCAGAAGTTTTTATCTTCATAAGGTCCCAGTAATTCATTTTTGCTTTTAATTCCCTTGCCTTTGGGGATGTGTCAACTAAGAAATTGCTAGGCTGAGGTCAGAGAGGTCTTTTCCTGCTTTCTCTTCTAGGGTTTTGATGGTTTCCTGTATCACATTCAGGTCCTTTATCCATTTTGAGTTTATTTTTGTGAATGGTGTCAGAAAGTGGTCTAGTTTCAACCTTCTGCATGTTGCTGTCCAGTTCTCCCAGCACCATTTGTTAAAGAGGCTGTCTTTTTTCCATTGGATGTTCTTTCCTGCTTTTTCAAAGATTAGTTGGCCATACGTTTGTGGGTCTAGTTCTGGGGTTTCTATTCTATTCCATTGGTCTCTGTATCTGTTTTTGTGCCAATACCATGCTGTCTTGATGATGACAGCTTTGTAGTAGAGGCTAAAGTCTGGGATTGTGATGCCTCCTGCTTTTGGTCTTCTGCAAAATTACTTTGGCTATTCGGGGCCTTTTGTGGTTCCATATGAATTTTAGGATTGCTTGTTCTAGTTTCGAGAAGAATGCTCGTGCAATTTTGGTTCGGATTGCATTGAATGTGTAGATAGCTTTGGGTAGTATTGACATTTTGACAATATTTATTCTTCCAATCCATGAGCAGGGAATGTCTTTCCATTTATTTAAATCTTCTTCAATTACCTTCATAAGCTTTCTATAGTTTTCAGCATATATATCTTTTACATCTTTGGTTAGATTTATTCCTAGGTGTTTTATGCTTCTTGGTGCAATTGTGAATGGGATCAGTTTCTTTATTTGTCTTTCTGTTGCTTCATTTTTAGTGTATCAGAATGCAACTGATTTCTGTAAATTGATTTTGTATCCTGAAACTTTGCTGAATTCATGTATCAGTTATAGCAAACTTTTGGTGGAGTCTATCGGATTTTCCATGTATAATATCATGTCATCTTCAAAAAGCGAAAGCTTGACTTCATCTTTGCCGATTTTGATGCCTTTGATTTCCTTTTGTTGTCTGATTGCTGATGCTAGAACTTCCAACACTATGTTAAACAACAGTGGTGAGAGTGGGCATCCCTGTCTTGTTCCTGATCTCAGGGAAAAAGCTCTCAGTTTTTCCCCATTGAGGATGATGTTAGCTGTGGGCTTTTCATAAATGGCTTTTATGATGTTTAAGTATGTTCCTTCTATCCCGACTTTCTCAAGGGTTTTTATTAAGAAAGGGTGCTGGATTCTGTCACAGGCCTTTTCTGCATCGATTGACAGGATCATATGGTTCTTCTCTTTTCTTTTATTAATGTGATGTATCACGTTGATTGATTTGTGAATGTTGAACCAGCCCTGCATCCCAAGAAGGAATCCCATTTGATCCTGGTGAATCATTCTTGTTATATGCTTTTGAATTCGAATTGCTAGTATCTTATTGAGAATTTTTGCATCCATATTCATCAGGGATATTGGCCTGTAGTTCTCTTTTATTGCTGGGTCTCTGTCTGGTTTAGGAATCAAAGGAATACTGGCTTCATAGAATGAGTCTGGAAGGTTTCCTTCCCTTTCTATTTCTTGGAATAGCTTGAGAAGGATAGGTATTATCTCTGCTTTAAACATCTGGTAGAACTCCCCTGGGAAGCCATCTGGTCCCGGACCCTTATTTGTTGGGAGATTTTTGATAACTGATTCAATTTCTTCGCTGGTTATGGGTCTGTTCAAGCTTTCTATTTCCTCCTGATTGAGTTTTGGAAGCGTGTGGGCGTTTAGGAATTTGTCCATTTCTTCCAGGTGGTCCAGTTTGTTGGCATATAATTTTTCATAGTATTCCCTGGTAATTGTTTGTATCTCTGAGGGATTGGTTGTAATAATTCCATTTTCATTCATGATTTTATCTATTTGGGTCATCTCCCTTTTCTTTTTGAGAAGCCTGGCTAGAGGTTTGTGAATTTTGTTTATTTTTTCAAAAAACCAACTCTTGGTTTCATTGATCTGCTCTACAGTTTTTTTAGATTCTATATTGTTTATTTCTGCTCTGATCTTTATTATTTCTCTTCTTCTGCTGGGTTTAGGCTGTCTTTGCTGTTCTGCTTCTATTTCCTTTGGGTGTGCTGTTAGATTTTGTATTTGAGATTTTTCTTGTTTCTTGAGATAGGCCTGGATTGCAATGTATTTTCCTCTCAGGACTGCCTTCGCTGCATCCCAAAGCGTTTGGATTGTTGTATTTTCATTTTAGTTTGTTTTCATATATTTTAAAATTTCTTTTCTAATTGCCTGGTTGACCTACTCATTCTTTAGTAGGGTCTTCTTTAACCTCCATGCTTTTGGAGGTTTTCCAGACTTTTTCCTGTGGTTGATTTTAAGCTTCATAGCATTGTGGTCTGAAAGTATGCATGGTATAATTTCAATTCTTGTATACTTATGAAGGGCTGTTTTGTGACCCAGTATTGATCTATCTTGGAGAATGTTCCACATAGACTCGAGAAGAAAGTATATTCTGTTGCTTTGGGATGCAGAGTTCTAAATATATCTGTCAAGTCCATCTGATCCAATGTCTCATTCAGGGCCCTTGTTTCTTTATTGACCATGTGTCTAGATGATCTATCCATTTCTGTAAGTGGTGTGTTAAAGTCCCCTGCAATTACCACATTCTTATCAATAATGTTGCTTATGTTTATGAGTAATTGTTTTATATATTTGGGGGCCCCGGTATTCAGCGCATAGACATTTATAATTGTTAGCTCTTCCTGGTGGATAGACCCTGTAATTATTATATAATACCCTTCTTCATCTCTTGTTACAGCCTTTAATTTAAAATCTAGTTTCTCTCATTTAAGTATGGCTACTCCAGTTTTCTTTTGGCTTCCAGTAGCATGATAAATATTTCTCCATCTCGTCACTCTCAATCTAAAGGTGTCCTCAGGTCTAAAATGAGTCTCTTGTAGACAGCAAATAGATAGGTCTTGTTTTTTTTATCCATTCTGATACCCTATGTCTTTTGGTTGGCGCATTTAATCCATTTACATTCAGTGTTATTATAGAAAGATACGGGTTTAGAGTCATGTGATGTCTGTATGTTTTATGCTTGTAGTGATGTCTCTGGTACTTTGTCTCACAGGATCCCCCTTAGGATCTTTTGTAGGGCAGGTTTAGTGGTGACGAATTCCTTCAGTTTTTGCTTGTTTGGGAAGACCTTTATCTCTCCTTCTATTCTAAATGACAGACTTGCTGGAGAAAGGATTCTCAGCTGCATATTTTTTCTGTTCATCACATTGAAGATCTCCTGCCATTCCTTTCTGGCCTGCCATGTTTCGGAAGTGACATCAGTCACGAGTCTTATAGGTCTCCCTTTATATGATTGGGCACGTTTATCCCTTGCTGCTTTCAGAATTTTCTCTTCATCCTTGTATTTTGCCAGTTTCACTATGATATGTCATGCAGAAAATCGAGTCAAGTTACGTCTGAAGGGAGTTCTCTGTGCCTCTTGGATTTCAATGCCTTTTTCCTTCCCCAGTTCAGGGAAGTTCTCAGCTACTATTTTTTCAAGTACCCCTTCAGCACCTTTCCCTCTCTCTTCCTCCTCTGGGATACCAATTATGCGTATATTATTTCTTTTTAGTGTACCACTTAGTTCTCTATTTTTCCCCTCATACTCCTGGAATTTTTGTATCTCTCTTTTTCTCAGCTTTCTCTTTTTCCATAACTTTATCTTCTAGTTCACCTATTCTCTCCTCTGCCTCTTCAATCCGAGCCGTCATTTCCATTTTGTTTTGCATTTCATTTAAAGCGTTTTTCAGCTCCTCCTGACTGTTCCTTAGTGTCTTGATCGCTGTAGCAAGAGATTCTCTGCTGTCCTCTATACTGTTTTCAAGCCCAGCGATTAATTTTATGACTATTGTTCTAAATTCACTTTCTGTTATGTTATTTAAATCCTTTTTGATCAGTTCATTAGCTCTTGTTATTTCCTGGAGATTCTTTTGAGGGGGATTCTTCCGTTTGGTCATTTTGGATAGTCCCTGGAGTGGTGTGGACCTGCAGGGCACTTCCCCTGTGCTGTGGTGTATAACTGGAGTTGGTGGGTGGAGCCGCAGTCAGACCTGACGTCTGCCCCCAGCCCACCGATGGGGCCACAGTCAGACTGGTGTGTGCCTTCTCTTCCCCTCTCTTAGGGGCAGGATTCACTGTGGGGTGGCGTGGCCCGTCTGGGCTACATGCACACTGCCAGGCTTGTGGTGCTGGGGATCTGGCGTATTAGCTGGGGTGGGTACACAAGGTGCACGGGGGCAGGAGTGGCATGCTTAGCTCGCTTCTCCTTAGGTCGTCCACTTCAAGAGGGGCCCTGTGGCAGCGGGATGGAGTCAGACCCATTGCCTGAGGGTTGGTTCCACAGAAGCACAGCGTTGGGTGTTTGCGCGGAGCAAGCAAGTTCCCTGGCAGGAACTGGTTCCCTTTGGGATTTTGGCTGGGGGATGGGCGAGGGAGATGGTGCTGGTGAGCACCTTTGTTCCCCACCAAACTGAGCTCTGTCCTCCAGGGGCTCAGCAGCTCTCCCTCCCTTTGTCCTCCTGCCTTCCCGCTTTCTGAGCAGAGCTGTTAACTTATGACCTCCCAGATGCTAAGTCGCGCTTGCTGTTGGAACACACTCCATCCGGCCCCTCCGCTTTTGCAAGCCAGACTCGGGGCTCTGCTTGGCGGCGGGCCGCCCCTCTGCCCTGGTTCCCTCCCGCCAGTCCGTGCAGCACGCACCGCCTCTCCGCCCTTCCTACCCTCTTCCGTGGGCCTCTCGTCTGCACTTGGCTCTGGAGACTCCGTTCTGCTAGTCTTCTGGTGGTTTTCTGGGTTAGTTAGGCAGGTGTAGGTGGAATCTAAGTGATCAGCAGGACGCGGGGTGAGCCCAGCGTCCTCCTATGCCGCCATCTTCCTGAACCTCCTCTATTAGCTCTTCTTTAAACATTTGGTAGAATTCACCTGTGAAGGTGTCTGGTACTGGACTCTTGTTTGTAGTTTTTAAATTACTGATTCAATTTTACTGCTAGTACTTGGTCTTTCTTTTGGTATGTATCTATTAAAAAGCCCTACTAAGTATATATGAATCCATACTGATAAAACAGTGAATTAATAACAGATTGGTTCCATGAGAAAAGTTGTTTTAAATAATTATAAATAATATATGATGTAGATACCCTGCCTCCATGATGTGAACCTTAATTCTGTCTCCACCACTGAATGCAGGGCACATTTAATGATTCATGTCTAAAGAATAAAGTAGGTGAATGGAAAATAGTTACTGTACACTAGAGAAACTAGACAAACATCACCTTAACCTTGTGATGATGGCCAATATCTCTAGTCACCCAGAGATGTCACATGGGTATCACCTTCTTGCAAATATGAGGTAAAGAGAAGGGCACTTCAACTCTGACTTTCTTTCCCAAAACCCATAACCACAATCTAATCAGGAGAAAAAATAGCAAACTATTCCTACACTCCTCATGATTGTTGGGGTTATCAAACAGTCTGGCAGTTCCTCAAACAGTTCAACAAAGAGTTATATGACTAAGCAATACCACTACTAAGTACAGAGCCAGAAGAAATGACAACATATGTCTACATAAAAATATTATGCAAATGTATATCATTATTCATAATAGTGGAAAGTGGAAACAACCTAAATTCTCAGCATTTAATGAATGCATAAATAAAATGTGGTGTATTATATGTCAACAGAAAGGAATGAAGTACCGATAACATGCTACTATATGGATGACACTTGAAAATGTTAAGCCATGTAAGAGAAGTCTAATACGCAAAAGAACACATACTGCATGATTGCATTTATGTGAAGTATCCAGAGAGAGCTTATCAATATGTTGTACCCCAGGAATTCCCCCCTTACCCTCCTGACTTCCAGAAACTCTGGTTGATTTGGGTCACAGCTCCTCCTTCCCATTTTCCTGCCAGGGAATATTCAAGATGCAGTTTTGGGTTTTATCACTAGATGACACCAACGTACCACTGTCATCAAACTTCTGTACTAAGAAGTGTCTACAAGGAGTAAAAAAATAACAATGATGTCCAAAAACGTGGGCTTTGAATCTATACAAAATGACTCTAATTCTGTCTGAAAAACTGTTATGTGTAAAAGAAGATTGGGAAAACATACTACATCGCTTATAGATGATAAAACACCAGTTGTCAGTGGCACACTTTGGCAGTCCATGGCCTGACTGGAAAGGACAGTGCAGGTCATAACAGGAGGAAGCTGACTGAGAGGATATGGCATCAGAGAGGGGTGTGGGTAGCTGTGTCATTGATAGGGGATGACAGACAGGGGGTGGGATAAGATCTAGTCAGCCTGGAAAATGTTGGTGTAATGGAAGATGAACACCCTGTTCTCTGGTAAGGACTCTATGTACAGTCCACACTGCACATCAGCTGTCAGTGATGACGAAAGAGACAAATCAATAAACTCTATGTAGTTTGAGGTCAAAAGAAAATGGATCTTATTTAATATACATATGAATTTTCCAGGTAAAATTGATATCATGTAAAACATTTCATGATACTTTTTACTCTCTGCATAATATACAATTTTTCATGAGGAAATAACAGCAAAAATAGAGATAAATGTGTGATGTCACCAAATGGTGAGATGTAGGATTACAGCTATGACAGTCTAAGACCAGGGGGCTCCACAAGGAAGAGGAAAGACAGAGTTTGGGAGCTTGACTTCAAGGGATCAGCCAGATTTCTGGGTTTTCACTTAACTGGAACAATTCCTCTGTATCCACCACATGCCTAGAATATAAGAAAAACAGGTCACACACATCTATTTAGAAGTATCTTTTTCATTTTCTATAGTTTATTTTTTCTTACTGAAAAGATGAAAATTTTAGATAAAGAAATAAAAAGTTTTCTTCAAACCAGATTATGAAACAATAACCATTGTGATCAAATGCTCTTTGAAAAATTCACATGTGAATAAAAAGACTGGAAGAACATATAGATAATTTATTTATATCCTATTGATGCCTACATCTACATCTCATGTTTATTAAATGTGAATTAAATGTCCACTCTGTGCCAGAAAATGTCACTTCAGTTCCTTATCTGCATCCATATCTTCCCTGTCCTGATCTCTAGACTGGGTAACTGGAAATGTCCACAGGTGGGAAGATGGATGTTAGTGGCCACTCCATGGGGTAATGAGGTTGTCCTAAACCAGACTCCATTTTAAGCAATTTTTGATCAAGCCTGACCATGAGTCCTGGAAACCCAGCATTTTAACAGGAAATAATTCAGTCCAGAGGGGACATTGTTCCTTGAGAATGTGAAGCCACTTGTAACCCAGACCTCCGTTGTCTTGAAGAGCACTCAGAGGCTACTACCCTCTCCTGAGGAGACCTCACTCCCAGATAGAAAAAAGGACAAGGTAACACTTGTGTGCTTTCAGTCTTGGATCTCCTGTGGGTGAAAACCAGAGGTTTTACTTTCTCTTTAGTCCATCGCCAGTTTGTGTGGTAGATTTCAGAAATGATTTTGTGTTTTTCTTATCCTAGGAAGTTTATCCCTCCTATTTAGTCCTCTGAGGGGTCCATCTGAGGTGACTTGGAGTTTTTGCTTCATTGAAGACCTTGTTTCCCAGTTGTAGGAGCCTGGACTCAGATCCACAGGGTAAAGAGGAGAAACTGAGTTCTTAAAGACAAGCCCAAGACCAGGACTCTGATCTCAACATCTAATTCTCCTCAGTTAGTGACATGGTTTCCATACATTTCTCACAAGATGGTCACCTCCCCAATTGTTCCTCTTATGTGTGACACCCTAGTATGATCCACCCTTTTCTTGTCCACAGAAGCACAGGCAGTGAAATTCCTCTATAACCTGATGGTGGAGGAAAGCTATGACTAACAATCCAGAAGCAGGTAGGGAGTGAATTAACAAAAATTAAACCAGTAAATTGTAAAGATCTAATTGGATTTTTTAAATGATTTATGAATCTGGCAGCATCTTGTCAAACAAATAGAGGGTCCCTCCAAAGAGATGTAAAAAATGGGAAGTTTTATAGAAGGAAGGTGGGGCAGGAAAGTTATTAGCAAAAGAAAATGATTGTTTCAGTCAAGTTGGCTTTTCTATAGGGTGGCAAGCAAGTGGTCTTATACTGATTGCTTCAACTATTTGGGGGGATGGAGAGGGCCCACGTGGCAGACTGATTAGCACTGACTGAAAATTCCTGATTGACTGGTTAAGCCTACATTTCTGGGGGAGGCTGAAACTGTGATTAGATTATGTATTAAGCCCAGGTTTGAGAACACGGTCCAAGTAACACCATTTTGGGGTTCTATGTTTTTGTTTTTAACATGGGAAAGAGCGATGTATTTTATTTCATTATAAAAATTACATAGCAGAAACAAAAAAATAAGAAAATACAATGAAAATGTACAATTTGTAATATTTTAGACTTGCCTCCTTGAAACAACTCTGAGACGTCTTAAATGACTGTGTGTGTACTATTTAGATCATTCAGTCACATGATTATAGATAATCCCTTAGTATTCTGCCACAGACCGCTGACTAACTGCTTACCATAGCCTTGGTTTTATACCATAGCCTTGGCCCTTCACCTGCAGGGGCCAGCTCATCTCCAAGAATCCTAGGATACTTCCCTGGGGCTCTGATAAAACTCCCCTACTGTCTCTTTAAAGCAAACAAACTTCCATATTACAGGAACATTCTTGGTTCCATTAACCTGGGCAGCGTTCCGCCAATAGCATGGGTCCCAGTCTAGTGCTTCTAATTGCAAGGCTTTCTCACGCAAAAGCCTAAACAACGAAAGTGTTTTGCTTTTGGCAAAACGCCACGGGGTGAATTGTTCAAGGAACACATTTCTGGTGTGGGGGAACCTGCCGGGGCTTCGCGGATGCCATAGAAATCTGACGTCAGTATGGCGACCATGACGACTTTTCAGTCGTCAGAGACAGACATACCCTAGCGTGAAAATCAGAACTGACCTTAGGTGTTTGGGACTTAGCTGAGGTCGTGTGTCACCATAGTTGGGGCTGAACCGCCCTGGGGTGTGGAGAGACAAAGCAATGCAGATACAACTCTGTTTCCCACTTAAGGGTTTGATAACGGGGCTGTAACAATTATGTGTTACAGGCTGTGTCGTAGGTAAAGCTGCTGGGGTCCTGCCCTACCTCAGTGAGTTTGGGTTCTGTTTCAAGGGTGTTCTGGAGCTGCTCTCCTCTAAAGGCAAGAGCACAGGAGGGAAGACAGGTAAGGACTCTGAGCCCCAGCTTCCCTCTCTGTCAAATGGGGATGAGAAAGCTTCACCCACAGGATTGCTGAGAACAGTGATACATTTGAGCAAGCTCCTGGCTCTGTAGTTACTGCAGGATCATGAATGTATGAATTCAGGCCACTTCTTACACCTTTTCAACGTTGTTGTTAGGGGATAGATGAGGAAATGAGAAGAAAAAGGCCCTTTTGAGAACTCCATTATAACATGTTGTTAGCACCGTGACCCAATTGAATCAGTGTCAGCGTCACTAAACCAGTGACTGGTATGGTGCTGGGTACAAAGTTATTCCGTTAAGTAGTAGTGATTGCTGGCTCTGTCTCTCAGTGTGCAGCTCTTCATGCCAGTGGCTGAGCTAATACCAGGTGCCTGAAGGATGCAGGTTCTGAGCACTGTGTCCTGATAGCTGCTGAAGTTTCGACTCTAGATTCAAGGGCAGCGGTCCTCAAGAGACCCCATCACTTCACATCTCTAATGTAATAACATCTGTCACAGGAGTATTCAAATATCTGAATAAAAGCATATTTTGGAATAGCTCATTTGAGGTTCACAAACTAGCCTAAAAGAAGAGGAGCTACTTTGATCTCATCATGGGAGAAGAGGTTTAGCAGGTGGAATTTCATTCCATCAGCAGCTACATAGTGTGTAGTAACTGATGGGGCCCATATTAGGGATGGCTTTCTGCTAAAAAGCAATACATTGTCCAGTTGTAGAAGGAAATTGGTCTTTAATATGCATTTGAAATGTATAACCTAAATTGTTCTTGCTGTATAAATAATTGGCAAATCACCTGTATCTCCTAGATGGGTGTGGAAATGTACAGTTTTTACATCTTCTTAGCAATTTGACATTGTAATGTAGATTCTTCCCTGGTCCTCATGATTTTCCCCCAATTTATAAAGAAATTCTTTAAAGAGTTAGAAAATTTTCATGTGTTAGTTCAAAATTTCAGTGACTAGATTTTAATATATTAAAAAATATTTATTACACTAGAGTTTGCCCTATTATGATACTCAGCCTCTTTCAGTAATATAAACAGTTACTTTTAAATATCATTATAATTATTCCTAATACATAATATTTTATTTCTGTACTTAAGGAAATAGACATCAAATTTCTTTAATATTTGGATAAATTACATTGCTAATGATCATTTTGATAAGACAGTGTAAATCTGTTAATACTGTAAGAAGGTACATGGGAGTTTTTCACCTGATTAAAATGTATCAAAAAATTATGAATGTATATATATATGCCAAATATTTCACTGAGGTGTGGTTGACATACAATACACTGTATATATACATCTCTAATAAGTTTTTATATCTACATGCATTTGTGAATCCAATTCTGCAGTCAAGATAAGAAAGATATCCATCACCTCAAAAAGCTAATTTGTATACCTTTGTAATGTTTCCATCTACCACTCTAGCCTCCCTCTTTACATCACCCTATCCCATTTTTAGGTGACCACTGATCTTCTGTCACTATGCATTTTTTCCTATAATTTTATGTGAATAGACTCCTACAATGTGTATTCCTTTTTTATCATTCTGCTTTCCATCAAGCTATTTCCAGATTTATCTGTGTGTTGAGTATATGAACATTTCCTTCTTTTTCATTGTTAGCCAACATTCCATTATGTGGGTATACCACAATTATATCTATCCATTCACCTGGTAATGCATACTGTTGTTTGTTTTCCAATTTGCAGCTTTTGTAGAAAAAGGTGTTATGGACATTTGTGTATAATCTTTACTTAGACATATGCTTTATTTCCCTTGAGTAGATACATTTGGAGTGCAACAGATGGATCATATATGGCAGGTAGAGGATCAACAATGAAATAAACTTACAGAATGTTTTCCAAAGCATTGGCACAATTTTTCATTGCCACCAGCAATGTGTGTGAATTGCATCCTTTACAACCATGTAGGACTTGGTATGGTTAATTTGTTTATTTTAACCATTTACAGAGGGGTGCAGAGAGATTACATTTCCCTAATGACTAATGATGTTCAGCATCATTTCATGTCCTTATTTGATTTTTTTTGATGAAGTATTTTTTCAAATATGTTTTTTTCCATTATTTACTGGAGTGTCTGTTTTATTATTGACCTCTGTGACATTTTTTAATCTGGATTTAAGTCCTTTATCAGATATATGGTTTACAAATATTTTCTCCAAGTCAGTGACTTAATATTTTAATTCTCTCAACAATATCTTTGGCAGAACAAAAGCTTTCGATTTTGAGGAAGTCTAATCTTTCAATTTGTTCATTTCTGGTTTTGATTTTGCCTTTGATGTCATATCTAGGAAATACTCAGATAGTCTAGGGTAGCAATCATTTCTCATCCTTTTGAGGTTTTGTACTTTCAGCTTTTATAATTAGGCCTATGATTCATCTTGAGTTGGGTTTTGTTTATGGTACAATACATGGATCACAGTTGATGTTTGTGTATATGGAGACCCATGTGTCCCAGAACCCTTTGTTGAAAATATTATCCTTTCTCCACTGAATTGCCTTTGTAGCTTCATCAAAGATCATTTGTCCATATATGTGCAGGTCTATTTTTAGACTCGTCATATTCCTTTGATATATAGTTTTTCCTTTATCCCAATACCACATTATCTTAAATACTATGGATTTAAAATGAGTCTTAAAATAAGGTAGTACTTTTCCTCCCACTTTAATCTTTTTTTAAGTTTTTTTTAATGTTTATTCATTTTTGAGAGATAGAACAGAGCATGAGCTGGGGAGGGGCAGAGAGAGAGGGAAACAGAATCCAAAGCAGGCCCCAGGCGCTGAGCTGTCAGCACAGAGCCCAACGCGGGGCTCGCACTCACTGGTCACGAGATCATGACCTGAGCCAAAGTCAGACTCCCAACCGACTGAGCCACCCAGGTGCCCCCTTTAATTGTCTTTTTAAAAGTTGTTTTCATAGTCTTCGACCTATGCATTTCCACATGACTTTTAGGATAAGCTTGTCCACTTCTTTTACAAAAGTTTCTGCTAGTATTTATTAGGATTGTATTTAATCTATAGATCGATTTGGGGAGAATAGACCTCTTAACAATACTGAGTCTTCTGACCCAAGAAGATGATATATCCCTTCATTTATTTAGGCATTATTAATTTCTCTTAGGGATGTTTTGCAGTGTTCAGAGTATAGGCCTTGAATATGTTGACATGCATGTGCCACGTAGTTATCTCTATATAGTTCACAGTTATTGATGTTGTTGTCAATGTAGTATTTTGTATTACAGTTTCCAGTTCTTATATTTTCACTAAACTGTCCATAGCAAAATGTTCCTGTGAAATCTTTTTCACTGACATCACAAATTATTTTAGGAAGCAAAAGATTATTGATCTTTAACACGTGTATTATTCAGCGTTCTCCAGAGGAACAGAACCAATAAGATGATGATATTTATTTAGAGATTTATTTTAAGGAATTTACTCATGTGATCGTGGAGAATCTGATGGGGGAAGACAGAAGACTGGAGACTCAGGAAAGAGTTACAGTAGAGTCTGAATGCAATATGCTAATGAACCACAAGGTGCTGATGTTGTAGATGAAGTCAAAAGGATTTTATTGGCAAAACTCTCTCTGGCTCAGGGCTGATTAGCACTTTGTTCTGTTCAGTCCTCCACCTAATTGGATAAGGCCCACCTACTTTGTGGGAAGCTAATTGCTTTACTGGAATTCTACCCATTTAAATGTAAATCTCATTCAAAATAACTCTCACAGATATATCCAGAATAAGATTTGATCAAATATCTGGGCACAGTGGTCCCACCAGATTGACATATACAATTTATGATCACAATATTCATTTACCTAGATTTCCATATTAGTTTTAGATGTGATTGGAAATGTACTGAACCTGGGGAGTAAAATGTCCCCCAGAAAAATCTACAGGTCATCTTCAGAAAATCATTCACTAAAATGAAATAGCTTAGTAGCTTTCAACTTTATTTGTGTGGTTCACGTTGAATTGTGGAGTTTTCTCTCTATCCCCAAACAAATCCACCTCAATGAATTCCTGGGTCTTTGGACAGCAAGAAAAAGAGGGGGAGAGCATGTATAACTGTGTGTGTGTGTGTGTGTGTGTGTGTGTGTGTGTGTGTGTTGGTGAAGCTGTAAGGAATATTGTGAGGAATATGTGAGATGAATTACTATGGGTTATGTCAGTTGTCAGTTTCTAACACATGTTCGAAGACAAGTCAGGATGGTTGCTGTTTGTTTTATCTCAGCTTTCCTCGGCCAACATGGTTACCATGGTGACTCAATGACCACTGTGGAACTTGGTACAGTCTGAAAATGCATTTATAATTTTTGTATGAATCACTAATTTTTCTAATAGTTGTTAAGTGTTGCTTTTATATTGCTGTCATTTGTTATAGATTAATAATTTGACATTCAAATGTTGGATAGAGTTTTTCTATTCTCTCCTATCATTTACTTATTTATTCATGTATTTATTTTCTTAGTATGACTCATGGATTCCTATTTTGCTTAAAGATTTACCCTCTGACATTATAATTATATATTTTGATACTCACATTGTTAAAGAGTTGGGCAGTATCAGCCCCTTCAAATAGGCTTCTGTGTCCATTTTTGCCTCCCATAAGTTCTATGCATATGCTTTGCTCTATGAGCCTGAGTGTCTTCGGATCTGTAGAAAAAAAAGTAGTGTTGCCAACCTCACAGTAATGCTTTAAGGATTTAAAGTATTTAAAGTTTAAAACTAGCAACATACAGTGTGTGGCAAGTAGAAAGCTCTCAAAATGTTAGTTGCCCAATCTAGCTTTTCCTCCTTCATTTGCTACCTCTGACATGAACATCATGGCATGACTACCAGAGAGAATACTTGTATATGGAACAGCATGCAGGGATTATCTCCCATTTACATGGTATGAGAGCTTCATTGTCACTGCTGTGTGAGGGAGGGGACTGTGGGATGAGCTAGGGAAGAAGCACAGCATCATTACACAGCTTCCAGTGACTTGAGTGAGGACAGGCAAGCACATGCTTACCTCTTTCCCCTGCATTTCAGGTACTTTCCCTTCCTCTCACTTTTCCCTCTGTTCCATGTGCTGTCTTACCCCCTGACTCTACCTTCTAGTGAAACAGCAGAGAAGGATGTGGACTCTGAGTTTCTGAAACAGGAGCCAAAATAGAAGAACCAAGTGTGACATCCACTGTGCTAGACAATTTTCTGAAGCCAGAGTGAAGAGCTAGGGGTCCCATCATTGGGGCCATTTAGATTAAGTTACTACCCTTCTTGCAATGTCTTCTATACAACAGGATAACAATACCCAATGTTCCCAACCGCCCAGGAATGATGTGGACATTAGGTGTGATCCCATGTGAGAAACGAATCTGTAGTCACAGGTGGGAGGGAAGGATGAATGCCCTTTTGAGTAATTATATTAACAGAGACACCCAAATATCAAAAACTCTGCATGGTAGGCATTAAGTTAGTGGTACACAAATGTCAGATGTTTAGGTCAGGAGATTCTAAGTGTGATCTAAGGACCACTTCATAAAAATTGGCCAGGGATGATTGTTAAAATATCAGGTACATGAGCCCACCTTATGTCTGCTGTGTCCAAAAGAGGGTGGTGGGTTGGGAGGTGTCCACATTTTGAATAATGTTTCTTGTGTATTGTGGTATAAATTCAAGTTAGAAAGTCACTGCTATGCATTGCAATAAGGTGTTCTTAAATTTTGAATCCTTAAAATTGGTGTAAATTTGTCCTGCAACACAGCTTTAGACATTTGTATTTACTCCCAGTAGATCAAAATGGGAAAAAAATGTTTTTCTTCATACTTATTCAGTGTTTGATATAGGAGTGACACAGCAGTTTCCTAAGACTTCCATAACATAGTGCTATAAACTGGCTGGTTTAAAGAATAGAAATTCATTGTCTCACTGTTCTGGAGGATAGAAGCTTAAAATCAAATTGTTGCTAAGGCTATGCTCCCTCAGAATCCTTTTGGGGACAGTATCCATGCTTCTTTCTAGCTTGTGCTGGTTTGTTGGAAATCTCTGCATTTCTTGGCTTGTAGTGGTATAACTCCAATCTCTGCCTTCATTGTCACATGGTGTTGTCCCTGTTCTCTCTTCACATGGCTATTATAAGGACACCAGTCACATTGGTTTAGGGATGCACCCTACTCCAGTATGACCTCGTCTTAACTAATTACATCTGCAATTCATAGTTCCACATAAAGTTATCTTGAATTCCTGAAGGTTAAGACGTCAACATCTCTTTTTTGAGGCACAATTGAACAAATCACAGCCACTGTGGATGCAACACACTGAACAATAGAAGACAGTGTCCTTGGTGCTTTGTTTCTAGCTTGGGAAAACTGGCAATAAGCAGGTAAGCAAATCAGTATGTAGGACAGTTTCATATGGGAGTGAGTCCTCTAAAGAGAATAAACAAATCCATTGAGTAGGAAATGATGGGGACAGGTATTACTATAGATGGGGTTTTCAGTGAAGCTCTTTCTCAGGAAGTGACATTTGAGCTGAATCCCAAACAAGAGGAATCCAGGCCTAGGTTGGCATTTTGGTTTGTGATGTGCATGGCACCAGTTGTTATAAGAGGAGACAGTGAACTCAAGTGGCTGGAGCCTGGTAAACAAAGTAAAGAAGGTAGGAAATAAGGTCAAAGGGCAGACCAGAGCCAGGTAATTTGGGATCTTTAAGGTGTTAGGAGTCATTCTGAGGGTGGAGGGTTATAGTATGTGAATGACATCTGATTCATGTGCTCACAAGGTGATTCTCCCTCTGTGAGGAGAATGGACTGGACAGGGACAAGATGGCTGTAGGGATAACTGAGAGGTGGTACCAGCAGTGGTTGTGTGTGAGGATAAAGCAAGATCCTGATGAGCCTGCAGGTATTGGTGCAGAAATTTTGCTGTTTCCTGAGGTCAGTTGCTCCAGGAACTTTTGAGATGTTGTCATGATAATTAGGTATCCAACAATCCTTAATGTCAAAGTTAGTGATATAAAACACATATCAATTGATAGATAAGATTCAGTTGTAAGATTATTAAACTTCATTAATGACACACGAAAAGATCTTATAAAACTATAAAAACAGATTCTACACTTGCATATATTCATAAAAATTGTAGCATTTATTGAGCTGTCACTGTGTGCTTCGCTGTATTCTAAGTGTGTTCACCTATTAACTCAATCAATTCTCAAGACAAGAACCCATGAGGAAGGGCCGATTGCTTCCTCATTTACAGAAGAGGAAACTGAAGCACAAAGAAGTTCTTTCACTTTCCGGGGGTTCAGAGATAGCCAACCATCCTAATGTTTCTGCAGAATTTTTAAATGACATGGTTCTGGGGCATCTGGGTGGCTCAGTCGGTTAAGCGACTGACTTGGGCTCAGGTCATGATCTCACAGTTTGTGAGTTCGAGCCCTGCATGGGGCTCTGTGCTGACAGCTCGGAGCCTGGAGCCTGCTTCATATTTTGTGTCTCCTTCTCTGTCTGCTCCTCCCCGACCTGTGCTCTGTCTCTCAAAAAAGAAATAAACATTAAAAAATATTTAAAATGATGTAGTTCTGGACCATTCATTCTTGTAAAAACAAAAATGGAAGGATATGTTTTTGTTTTAAGCTTTTTTAGTCTGCAGTCACTACTGTGTACTTGCAATTTTGCAGACGAGGCAATTGAGTGACTGGAAGGTGAAGTAAAAATAATCAAACTCACACTTTAATTAAAAAACTAGGGTTTACACCTAGTCTGTCTCCAGAGCCCATACTTATGACCAGTACACTTAGGAAGAATAAAGATAAATTTGTTGAACTGTGTCAGCCCAAGGTGGGTGATGTTAGACCAGGCCCATATCTGTTTTGGTGGTGTCAAAAGGAAAACCACAGGCCTAAAATGGAGTCACTTATGCTAGATCAAGTCACCAAACTTGGGCTTAATACCTGAACTAATTACATTTTTAACCTCCCTCAGTCTTTACTGATCAGTCTGGATTATTCTGGTCAGCACCAATAAGGTAATCTGTCACATGGGCTCCCCCAAAATAAGAGGAGGTAATTTACCTGGTAAGACCTGTTTGTCCCCAAAGGAAGGTGACCTCACCTGAATTAATCCCTTTTTCTGTTTATGACTTCCTTGTCCTTCCCTTAAAACTCTTTCTCTTTCTTAGCCCTGTGGAGCCTCTCTCTACTTGCTAGATGAGATGCTGCCCGATTTATGAGTCATTTAATAAAACCAATTTGGTCTTCAAATTTACTAAGTTGAATTTTTGTTATTTAACAATGAAAATTAGACTTCAATAGGCATTTTTACATGTACAGAGTATATTTGTTTATGAAAAATGAGAAGATAATAATTATAACAACCAAATTGCAATAATCCTCACAGTTATTATATATTAGACAACTTGCTAGTTTTCATCTTTTACATTTTGTTTTTGTAGGCTTATGTTGGTATCTCATTGTCATTGAAACTTAATTTCTGTGAGCTCTTAAATTTCTTTTCATCTAAATATTCTGTTGTTTCATGTTCCACTGATTATCTTCACAAACTGGATTTTTGTCCTGTGGCTTTGCATTCTGGATGATGTGATTGTATCTCTACTGTGTTCTTTATTCTGTTCCTCTGGCCCTCCTGTTTTCTTCAAAATGGTAATTAGATATAGAGTCTTGTTCAGATTCCATTTTTTATGAAAGAGTACCTCAGATATAATGGTATACTTCTTATAGTGTTATATCAGAAACCTCATTATGTCTGGTGTCTCTCATCCTGTGTCATTGAGATGTATCATTGGGTTCAAGTGTTGTCAGCCTGATCTATTGATTACAAAACTTCCCATCCACATTTTAACTCCAGTTTTTTGTAGCTTCTTAAAGACAATTGCCTAGATCTATATTTAATTAACAGATGAGAGAGTTATGTTTTAATTCTATAATTTCATCTGCATTTATTAGCTAGAATTCTATAAAACCAACTACCTTTCATCAGCTATGTGGTTACACTGAGATATGATCCACACAGACCATAAATAGGAAAAGTGCTTACTTCTTTTGCAGGATTTTCCTAATTTTCAAAATAATGAGTTATTTCCCTAGTATCCTCCAAATGTGAATAGTGCATTGGCTTTTTTTGTTGTTAGAGTGTTATCATGAACTCTGGATATTTATATACTTGAGGTTGTAATCAACTGCAGTCATTGATTTATTTGATGTTGAAATTGTTGTGCCTTTGGCCTATGGGAGCCTCTTTGTGTTGGACTTTATGTCTTTGATATGTTTTCTAGTGTGAGATTGGTCCAGACTCACCTGGTACAATCCCCACCTAGCCCTAGAATTAGCGATTACTGCAAGGAAGTCTGGTGCCAGGTAAGTGGTAATGTTTTGACAGCATTTAGGCTGGGTACCAGAGATGCTCATTGCTACTGGGTTGTTCATGTTTCTTGTGCTTTATAGAATGTAGGACCTGTACGTGTAAATTACAATTTTTATGAAAATATACCTCATCATCTTGTATCCCTGGCTACTCCTGTCACCTTATATGTAATATTTTTTCTCAGTTTAATTTCAACCTTTGAGTTTTTAAAAATACCTAAAGGAAAAATGTCACCCCCGAGAAAGAAGGAGAGAAGATGGAGGTGTAGGAGGACGCTGGGCTCACCTCCTCCTGCTGATCACTTAGATTCCACCCACATCTGCCTAAATAACCCAGAAAACCACCAGATGACTAGCAGAATGGACTCTCCAGAGCCAAGCATAGACAAGAGGCCCACAGAAGAGGGTAAGAAGGGCAGAGAGGTGGAGCGCACTACATGGACTGGCAGGAGGGAGCCAGGACGGTGGAGAGACAGCCCAGCTGGCAAGGCAGAATCCCTGAGTCTGGCTTGCAAAAGTGGAGGGGCTGGATTGCATAAGTTCTGACAGCCAGCAGGACTTAACATCTGGAATGTTAAAAGCCAGCAGCTATGCTCAGAGCGTGGGAGGGCCAGAGGACACCAGGAGGGAGAGGAGTTGAGCCCTGGAAGACAGAGCTCAGCTCAGCTCAGCGGGGAACAAAGCAGATGGCCAGCGCCATCTCCCTCTCACATCCCCCAGCTGAAAGCCCAAAGGGAACCAGTTCACCGAACTTGCTTTCACTGCACAAACACCCAATGCCGTGCTTCTGTGGATCCATCCCTCCGACAGGTCGGATTCCCTGCCAGTAACGTGGAGCCCCTCCCACAGGGGACCACTGATGGCAAAGCGAGCTGAGCCTAGCCCTCCCACCCCTGTGCACATTGTGGATCCACCCTGGCTAATACGCCACATCCCATCAAAGCAGCACCACAAGCCTGGCAGTGTGCAAGTAGACCAGACAGGGGCCACAGCACTCCACAGTGAGTCCTCCTCCTGAGAGAGGGGAAGATAAGGTACAAACCAGTCTGACTGTGGCCCCCAGGAGTGGGCTGGGGACAGACATCAGGTCTGACTGTGGCCCCGCCGACCAACACAAGTCACTCCAGAAAGCACAGGGGAAGTGCCCTGCATTTCCACGCCACCACAGGGACTACCCAAAATGATGAAACAGAAGAATTCTCCTTAAAAGAAACTCCAGGAAGTAGCAACAGCTAACGAATTGATCAAAAATTATTTAAGCAAAATAACGGAACAAGAATTTAGAATAATAGTCATAAAATTAATCGCTGGGCTTGAGAAAAGCATAGAGGACAACAGAGACTCTTGCTACAGACATCAAGGGACTAAGAAGTAGTCATGAGGAGCTAAAAAATGTTATAAATGAGGTGCAAAATAAAATGGAGGCAACCACAATCAGATTGAAGAGGCAGAGGAGAGAATAGGTGAATTAGAAGATAAAATTATGGAAAAAGGGGAAGCTGAGAAAAAGAGAGATAAAAAAAGAATCCAGGAGTATGAGGGGAGAAATAGAGAACTAAGTGATGCAATCAAATGTAACAATATCTGTATAATAGGAATTTTCAGAAGAGGAAGACAGAGAGAAAGGGGCTGAAGGTGTACTTGAACAAATCATAACTGAGAACTTCCCTGATCTGGGGAAGGAAAAAGGCATTGAAATCCAAGAGGCACAGAGAACTCCCTTCAAATGTAACTTGAATCGATCTTCCACATGACATATCATAGTGAAACTGGCAAAATAGAAGGATAAAGAGAAAATTCTGAGGCAACTAGGGATAAACACCCTCTAACATATAAAGGAAAACAGATAAGACGAGTGGCAGACCTATCTACTGAAACTTGAGAGGCCAGAAAAGAATGGCAGGAAATCTTCAATGTTCAATGTAATGAACAGAAAAAATATGCAGCCAAGAATCCTCTATCCAGCAAGTCTGTCATTCAGAATAGGAGAGATAAAGGTCTTCCCAAGCAAACAAAAACTGAAGGAATTCATCACCACTAAGCCAGCCCTACAAGAGATCCTAAGGGGCATTCTGAGAGTCAAATGTTGCAAGGACCACAAAGTACCAGAGACATCACAACAAGCATGAAACCTACAGACATCACAATGAGTCTAAACCCATATCTTTCTATAATAACACTGAATGTAAATGGACTAAATGCTCCAACCAAAAGACATAGGGTATCAGAATGGATAAAAAAACAAGACCCATCTATTTGCTGTCTACAAGAGACTCACTTTAGACCTGAAGACACCTTCAGATTGAAAGTGAGGGGATGTAAAACTAGCTATCATGCTACTGGAAGTCAAAAGAAAGTTGGAGTAGCCATACTTATATCAGACAAACTAGACTCTAAATTAAGGCTGTAACAAGAGATGGAGAAGGGCATTATATAATACTTACAGGGTCTATCCATCAGGAAGAGCTAACAATTTATAAATGTCTATGTGCCGAATACGGGAGCCCCCAAATATATAAAACAATTACTCATAAACATAAGCAACTTTATTGATAAGAATGTGGTAATTGCAGGGGACTTTAACACACCACTTACAACAATGGATAGATCAAGTAGACACACGGTCAATAAAGAAACAAGGGTCCTGAAGGATACATTGGATCAGATAAACTTGGAAGATATATTTAGAACTCTGCATCCCAAAGCAACAGAATATACTTTCTCCTCAAGTGCACATGGAACATTCTCCAAATTAGATCACATACTGGGTCACAAAACAGCCCTTTATAAGTATACACGAATTGAGATCATACCATGCACACTTTCAGACCACAATGCTATGAAGCTTGAAATCAACCACAGGAAAAAATCTGGAAAACCTCCAAAAGCATGGAGGTTAAAGAACACCCTACTAAAGAATGAATGGGTCAACCAGGCAGTCAGAGAAGAAATTAGAAAATATATGGAAACAAATGAAAATGAAAATACAACAAACCAAATGTTTTGGGATGCAGCGAAGGCAGTCCTGAGAGGAAAATACATTGCAATCCAGGCCTATCTCAAAAACAAGAAAAATCCCCAACACAAAATCTAACAGCACACCTAAAGGAAATAGAAGCAGAACAGCAAAGACAGCCTAAACCCAGCAGAAGAAGAGGAATAATAAAGATCAGAGCATAAATAAACAATATAGAATCTGAAAAAACTGTAGAGCAGATCAATGAAACCAAGAGTTGTTTTTTTGAAAAAATAAACAAAATTGACAAACCTCTATCCAGGCTTCTCAAAAACTAAAAGATGACACAAATAGATACAATCATGAGTGACAATAGAATTATTACACCCAATCCCTCAGAAATACAAGCAATTATCAGGGAATACTATGAAAAACTATATGCCAACAAACTGGACCACCTGGAAGAAATGGACAAATTCCTAAACACCCACACGTTTCCAAAACTCAAACAGGAAGAAATAGAAAACTTGAACAGATCCATAACCAGTGAAGAAATTGAATTAGTTATCAAAAATCTCCCAACACATAAGAGTCCAGGACCAGATGGCTTCCCAGGGGAATTCTACCAGACATTTAAAGCAGAGATAATACATATCCTTCTCAAGCTATTCAAAAAAATAGAAAGGGAAGGAAAACTTCCAGACTCATTCTATGAAGCCAGCATTACTTTGATTCCTAAACCAGACAGAGACCCAGCAAAAAAAGAGGACTACAGGCCAATGTCCCTGATGAATATGGATGCAAAAATTCTCAATAAGATACTAGCAAATCGAATTCAACAGCATAACAGCATATAAAAAGAATTATTCACCATGATCAAGTGGGACTCATTCCTGGGCTACAGGGCTGGATCAATATCCACAAATCAATCAACATGATACATCACATTAATAAAAGAAAAGAAAAGAACTATATGATCCTATCAATTGATGCAGAAAAGGCATTTGACAAAATTCAGCATCCTTTCTTAATAAAAACACTTGAGAAAGTCGGGAGAGCAGGAACATACTTAAACATCATAAAATCCATGTATGAAAAGCCCACAGCTAATATCATCCTCAATGGGGAAAAACTGAGAGCTTTCCCCCTAAGATCAGGAACACGACAGGGATGTCCACTCTCACCGCTGTTGTTTAACATAGTGTTGGAAGTGCTAGCATCAGCAATCAGACAACAAAAGGAAATCAAAGGCATCAAAACTGGCAAAGATGAAGTCAAGCTTTCACTTTTTGCAGATGACATGATATTGTACATGGAAAACCTGACAGACTCCACCAAAAGTCTGCTAGAACTGATACATGAATTCAGCAAAGTTGAAGGATACAAAATCAATGTACAGAAATCAGTTGCATTCTTATACACTAATAAAGAAGCAACAGAAAGACAAATAAAGAAACTGATCCCATTCACAATTGCACCAAGAAGCTTAAAATACCTAGGAATAAATCTAACCAAAGATGTCAAAGATCTGTACGCTGAAAACTATAGAAAGCTTATGAAGAAAATTGAAGAAGATATAAATAAAAGGAAAAACATTCCGTGCTCGTGGATTGGAAGAATAAATATTGTTAAAATGTCAATACTACCCAAAGCTATCTACCCATTCAATGAAATCCCAATCAAAATTGCATCAGCATTCTTCTCGAAACTAGAACAAGCAATCCTAAAATTCGTATGGAACCACAAAAGGCTCCAAATAGCCAAAGTAATTTTGAAAAAGAAGAGCAAAGCAGGAGGCATCACAATCCCAGACTTTAGCCTCTACTACAAAGCTGTCATCATCAAGACAGCATGGTATTGGCCCAAAAACAGACACATAGACCAAAGGAAGAGAATACAAACTCTAGAATTGGGCCCACAAAAGTATGGCCAACTAATCTTTGAGAAAGCAGGAAAGAATATCCAATGGAAAAAAAATAAATGGTGCTGGGAGAACTGGACAGCAACATGCAGAAGGATGAAACTAGACCACTTTCTTACACAATTCACAAAAATAAACTCAAAATGGATAAAGGACCTCAATGTGAGACAGGAAACAATCAAAACCCTAGAGGAAAAAGCAGGAAAAAAAGCTTCTCTGACCTCAGACGCAGCAATTTCTTACTTGACACATCTCCCTTACTTGGCAAGGGAATTAAAAGCAAAAATGAAATATTGGGACCTCATCAAGTTAAGAATCTTCTGCCTTGCAAAGGAAACAATCAACAAAACTAAAAGGCAACCAACGGAATGGGAAGGATATTTGCAAATGACATATCAGAAAAAGGTCTAGTATCCAAAATCTATAAAGAGCTCACCAAACTCCACACCCGAAAAACAAATAATCCAGTGAAGAAATGGGCAGAAAACATGAATAAACACTTCTCTAAAGAAGACATCCAGATGGCCAACAGGCACATGAAAAGATGCTCAACGTCGCTCCTCATCAGAGAAATACAAATCAAAACCACACTCAGATACCACCTCATGCCAGTCAAAGTAGCTAAAATGAACAAATAAGGAGACTATAGATGCTGGCAAGGGTGTGGAGAAACGGGAACCCTTTTGCACTGTTGGTGGGAATGCAAATTGGTGCAGCCGCTCTGGAAAACAGTGTGGAGGTTCCTCAAAAAATTAAAAATAGATCTTCCCTATGACCCAGCAATAGCACTGCTCGGAATTTACCCAAGGGATACAGGGATGCTGATGCATAGGGGCACTTGGACCCCAATGTTTATAGCAGCACTTTCAACAATAGCCAAATAATGGAAAGCCTAAATATCCCTCAACTGATGAATGGATAAAGAAATTGTGGTTTATATACACAATGGAGTACTACATGGTAATGAGAAAGCATGAAATATGGCCCTTTGTAGCAACGTGGATGGAACTGGAGAGTGTGATGCTAAGTGAAATAAGCCATACAGAGAAAGACAGATACCATATGTTTTCACTCTTATGTGGATCCTGAGAAACTTAACAGAAACCCATGGAGGAGGGGAAGGAAAAAAAAAAAGAAGTTAGAGTGGGAGAGAACCAAAGCATAAGAGACTCTTAAAAACTGAGAACAAACTGAGGGTTGATGGGGGGTGGGAGGGGGTGGAGGGTGGGTGATGGATATTGACGAGGGCACCTTTTGGGATGAGTACTGGGTGTTGTATGGAAACCAATTTGACAATAAATTTCATATATTGAAGAAAAAAAATAAAAAGAAAGAAAGAAAGAAAGAAAGAAAGAAAGAAAGAAAGAAAGAAAGAAAAATTAAAAAAAAGAAATTGTGGTTTATATATAGAATGGAATACTACGTGGCAATGAGAAAGGATGAAATATGGCCTTTTGTAGCAACATGGATGGAACTGAAGAGTGTTATGCTAAGTTAGTCATACAGAGAAAGACAGATACTATATATTTTCACTCTTATGTGGATCCTGAGAAACTTAACAGAAGACCATGGGGGAGGGGAAGGAGGAAAAAAAAAAACGGTTAGAGAGGGAGGGAGCCAAACCATAAGAGACTCTTAAAAAGTGAGAACTGAGGGTTGATGGGGGGTGGGAGGGAGGGGAGGATGGGTGATGGGTATTGAGGAGGGCACCTTTTGGGATGAGCACTGGGTGTTGTATGGAAAACAATTTGACAATAAATTTCATATTAAAAAAAATACCTAAAGTATGAACACTGGGTATTGTATGGAAGCCAATTTGACAATCAATTTCATATTTAAATAAATAAAAATAAAAATAAAAAGTACCTAATCCTAGTCTAAACCTAATCCTAACCCAAACCTCTGACCCCTAACCATAACCATAACCATAACTATAACCATAACCTTAAACTTATCCCTCTGGAGGGGTCTCTGAACTGCAGGATAATACGCACATATCCTCACACTGGCCCTAATCCTAACCCTTATTCTCTTCCTAAACCGAACCCTAATCTTAGATCTGAGGGGGAAAAAAAAAAGATCTTGTACACACACACACACACACACACACACGCCCGCGCACATGATCTAATATTACTCAGCCATCAAAAAATAATGAAATCTTGCCATTTAGCAACATGGATGGAACAGAGAGTATTATCCTAAACAGAGTAAGTCAGTCAGAGACAAACAAATGTCATATGATTTCACTCATAGGTGGAATTTAAAAAATAAAACAAACAAGCAAATGGAAAAAAAAGACACAGGCAAACCAAGAAACAACTCCTAACTATAGAGAACATACTGATGGTTACAAGGGGAGGTGGGTGGGGATGATTGGTTAAATAGGTGATGAGAATTAAGGAGTGTGCTTGTGATGAGTACCAGATGTATTGAAGTGTTGAATCAGTATATTGTACAACATAATCTAATATTATACTATTAGTTAACCTACTGGAATTAAAAAAATTATTAAATAAATTTGTGTAATAGTTGTTGGGCTATTTATTATTATTTATTATTCTTCCCCGCCTCCCCTGTAACCTACGGCAAACAGTGATCTTCTTATTGTTTCCATAATTTTGCCTTTTTCAGAATGTTATGTAGCTGGGATATGTAATACATAACTTTTTCTGATAGGCTTCTTTCACTTAGTAATATGCACTTAAGATTCCATCTTGGCTTCTCATAGCTTGATAGCTCATTTCTTTTCAGCATTAAATAATATTCCATTCTATGGATATATCACAGTTCATTTATTAGTTTACCTACTGAAGGATATCTTGTATGCTTCTAAGTTTGGCAATGTGAATATATAGCTGCTAACATCTGGGTGTTCAACATCTGAGTGCAGGTTTTTGTATACATTTAAAAGTTGGGCTCATTTGAGTAAATGCCAAGGAGTGTGATTTCAGGATCATATGGTCAAAAGTATGGTTAGGTTTGTAACAAATTGCCAAATTGTCTTCCACTATAGCTGTAGCATTGTGCTTTGACACTCACGGTGAATATCTGTTTTCCTACATCTATGTTAGCACTTGGTATTTTTGATTTTTGTAATTCTAATAGGTATGTAGTAGCACTTAACTGTTGATTTAATTTGCAATTCCCTAAAGACTTAGTAATGCTGATCATTTTTTCATATGCTTATTTGCTATCCATATATCTTCTCATGTGAGATGTCCCTTCAGAATTATCAAAATATTTATTTTTTTTATTGTAGGTACAAAAACTTAATCTGAGTGTAGGAGTGCTGACAATACTGACTCCATCTTTGCCCCTCCAACTTGTTCATGTTTGAACTCTCTCGGGGCTATGTATTCCAGGCCCCTTGGAGATACATATACATACATTAGAAATGCTTCCCAGGGGCGCCTGGGTGGCTCAGTCGGTTGAGCATCCGACTTAGGCTCAGGTCATGATCTTGTGGTCTGTGAAGTCCAGCCCTGCGTTGGGCTCTGTGCTGACAGCTCAGAGCCTGGAGCTGCTTCGAATTCTGTCTCCCCCTCTCTCTGCCCCTCCCCCGCTCATGCTCTGTCTCTCTCTGTGTCAAAAGTAAATAAACAAAAAATAAATAAATAAACGTTAAAAAAAAAGAAATGCTTCCCAAAGTTGGGATGGGGAGAGACTTCTTTTTGCCTCCCAAGAATCTGGTAGAGATTACATAGTCTTTTTTCTTCTGATGCACGGGTGGTGCAACAAGATCTAATTAAAGGTTAGCGGTCAATTAGGTACCTGCAAGTCCTTTGGGATACATACAAATCGTTTGATCTCACTGCAGTGTCCTTCTGCATATCCCTCTATAAAATCTAAATCTAAGACTAAGGCCAGGATTTTGTAGAGAAAATTATGCAGCTGCCATAGATCATTCTCCACCCAATCCTCCCTGTCAGTAAAGTTACCCTGAATAAAACTCTGTGTAAACTGTATTGAGTAGGCTGCTTTGTTTTCTGGTTTCAAAGTGGCTTCTCAGTTTTCAGGATACTTCTAACATAGATCCACTCTCTCAGCACATTTTGAAGGGTATACTACAGTATTGTAAACTGTAAGCAAAGTTTTGTATGGCAGATTTACTGAGCTTTTTTTTTTCATCTTATGTAACAAAAACATTATTCCTGTTAAGAGCAATTCTTCCTTTTCCCCTCCTCCAGTCCCTACAAAGGACATTCTACTTTCTGCTTCTATGAGATGTACTAATTGAGAACCTTTATCTAAGTGGAATTATGCAGTAGTTCTCTTTTTGTGACTGACTTATTTTACTTAGCATAGTGTCTCCCAGGTTCATCTATGTTGTTGCAGTTGGCATGATTTCATCCTTTTTAAGGCCGAATAATATTCCATTATATGTAAATACCATATTTTCTTTATCTATTCATCCATCAAAATAAATTATTATGAATAATAATTATGAATAACACTGAAGCGAACATGAAAGGACAAGCATTTCTTTGAGATCCAAATTTCAAATTTTAATTTCCCAGACATGGGAGAGCTGGATTATATGTTAATTCCATTTCTTATTTTTAATTTGAGAGAGAGAGAGTGGGGAGAAGGGGGAGGGAGAGAGAGAAAGGGAGAGAGAAAATCCCAAGTAGGCTCCACATTCAGTGCAGAGCCCCACATGGGGCTGGATCCCACAACCCTGGGATCATGACCTGAGCAGAAATCAAGAGTTGGATGCTCAACCCACTGAGCCACTCAAGAGCCCCTGGTAATTCTATTTCTAATGTGGGGGAACCTCCATATTCTTTTCCATAGTGGATACACCATTTTATGTTGCCAGCAATAGTGTATAAGTGTTCCAATTTTTCCACATCCTCATCGACACTATTTTTCTTTACATTTTTAGGCTTTTTTTTTTAAAGTTTCATTTAAGTTGCAGTTAGTTAATATATGGTGTAATATTAGTTTCAGGTGTACAATTCAGTGATTCAACACTTACATACAACACTTGGTGCTCATCACAATAAGTGCCCTCCTTAATAAAGGAACACTGTTTTGTTTTTTTTTTTAATGTAATGACCATTCTAACATGTGTGAGGTGATATGTCATTGTGGTTTTGATTTGCATTTCCTGATGATTAGGGATGTTGAACTTCCTTTCATATACCTGATATGCATTTTTATATCTTCTTTGGAGAAATGTCTATTTAATTCCTTTGCCCTTTTTTATTAGGTTATTTAGTTTTTTCTATTCAGTTGTGTATATATACACATACATATATATTACTTTTTTGCTATTCAGTTGTGTATATATACACATACATATATTTTTTAGATAGTAACCCCCTTATAGGATATCTGGTTTGAAAATATTTTTTCCCACTCCATAGTTTGCATTAGTCTCTGTTGATTGTTTCATTTGAATTGCAGAAAAATTTAAGTTTGGTGTCATTTCACTAAACTTTTTTGCTTTTGTTACCTGTGCTTTTTGTGTCATGCCAATAAATCATTGACAAGACCAGTATCATGAAATTTTTACCTGTACTCTCTTCTAAGAGACTTACAGTTTCAGGCCTTTTGTTTATGTATTTAATCCACTTTTAGTTGATTTTTGTGTATGGTGTAACAGAGGGGTCCTTTTTCATTCTTTTGCATTTAGATGCCAAGTCAATTTGATTTGACAGTCTAACTGTTCAAAATTGTGTATTGGTGACCCCCTTGTTGAAGACAAGTTGACCATAAATGTGTGTTTATTTCTGGGCTCTCTGTCTATATGTCTTCTTTCTGCCAGCATCATACTATTTTGACTACTGTAGACTTATAATATATTTGAAATGAGAGTATATTAAGCCTCTGGATTTGTTCCTTTTTTTCTCAATACGTTTTGGCTATTCATCCGAGTCCTTTGGTGGTTCTACATGAATTTTAGGAAGTTTCTTTTTCTATTTCTGTAAAAGTACCATTGGGAATTTTCATAGGGATTGCCTTGAATCTGTACGTTGCTTTAAACAGATTTGGCATTTTCACAATACTAAGTCTTCTGATTTATGAGCTCTGGGTGTCTATGCATTTATTTATATCTTCTATAATCTCTCCACTGTTTTGTACTTTTCAGTGTAAGTTTCGCTCCCCCTTGGTTAAGTTTATTCCAAAATATTTCATTTTGTTTCATGCTATTGTGAATAGTCTGATTTTTATTAATTTCTTCTTGGGATAGTTCATTGATAGTGTATGGAAACAAAGCTGATTTTTGTATGTTGTTTTTATATCTTGCATCATTAATAAAGTTGTTTATTAGTACAAATTTTTTTTTTAGTTTACTTATTTATTTTGAGAGAGAGAGAGAGCAGGGGAGGGGCAGAGAGAGAGAATCACAAGCAGGCTCCATGCCACCAGAGCAGAGCCCGATATGGGGCTCAATCTCATGAACCATGAGATCATGACCTGAGCTGAAATCAAGAGTCTGATGCTTAACCAACTGAGCTACACAGACATCCCCACCATAGCTTTTTTTGTTGTTATCACTTGCATAACATATTTTTCTCTTTTCCTTAACTTTCAAACTATTTTTGAATTTGGAAGTAGGGATTCTCTTGTGGACAGCATAGAGTTGAATCATGTTGTTTTTTAATCCATTACACTTTTGGTGGGAATGTAAATTGATACAACCATTATGGAAAGGAGTATGAAATTTCCCCAATATTTTCTTTTTAGTCATTAATTTCAATTCATTTTCATATTGTGCTTTATTGATTTTTTCTAGTTTATATTTTTTCTTCTCTTCTGACTTCTTTTTTTTAAAATTTTTTTTGGTTATTGTCTTAGTGGTAACCCTGAGAATTTCAATTAACCTCATCAATTTATAAGCGTCTAGTTTGAATTAATACAAACTTAGATACAATTTTGTACCAAACTGCTACTATATGGAGTTCTTACTCCCCATTTTTGTTGCTTTTGTGGTATATTACATCTTAATACCTTGTGTATTAACAAAAAATAGATTTATGATGATTTTTAAGCATTATTGTTTTTTTATTAATGTTTTTTTTTAAATTAATGTTTATCTTTGAGTGAGAGAGAGCGTGCAATTGATGGAGGAGCAGAGAGAGAGGGAGATACAGAATTTGAAGCAGGTTCCAGGCTCCTAGCTATTAGCACAGAGCCTGATGTGAGGCTCAAACTCATGAGCTGTGAGATCATGATCTGAGCCAAATTCGGATGCCCAACTGACTGAGCCACCCAGGTACCTCTAAGCATTAATGTTTTAAATCATACAGGAAACTAGAAAAAAATGGGATTTATAAACCAAAAAGTCTTTAATTCTATTTTTTGTATTTTCTATGTAGTTATCTTTACTTTTGTTTTTTTTAGTTTCAAGTTTTTATTTAAATTTCCATTAGTTAACATATAATGTAATAGTAGTTTCAGGAGTAGAATTTAGTGATTCATCATTTACATATAACACCCAGTACTCATCGCAATTGCCCTCCTTCACCCATCACCCATTTAACCCATGCCCCTGCCCACCTCCCCTCCAGCAATCCTCAGTTTGTTCTCTATAGTAAAGAGTCTGTTTTATGGTTTGCCTCTGTTTTTTCCCCTATGTTCATCCGTTTCATTTATTAAATTCCACATATGAGTGACATCATATGGTATTTGTCTTTCTCTGATTGACTTATTTCACTTACTGTAATACACTGTAGCTCCATCCATATCATTTGACAAGATTTCATTATTTTGTGGGTAATATTCCATCATATGTATATATACACAACTTCCTTATGTATCTATTAATTGATGGACATTTGGACTCTGTCCATAATTTAACTATTGTTGATAATGTTGCTAGAAACATTGGGTTGCATGACCCTTTGGATCAGAATTTTTGTATCCTTTGGGTAAATGCCTACTAGTGTAATTACTGGATCATAGACTAATGTTATGTTTCAAATGTGGCTTTGATTTACTCCCTAGTGTCCTTTACTTTCAACCTGATGGAAATCTGTTAGTAATTCTTGTAACACAGGTCTACTATTAACAAACTCTTCAAGATTTTATCTACAAATATCTTAATTTACTTTTATTCTTGAAGGACAGTTTTCCTGCATATAGAATTCTTAGTTGACAGCTTTTCCTTTCCACTCTTTGTTAACCTATTCTCTTCTGGACTACATGGTTTCTTGATGAAAAATTTGCTGATATTATCTTACTTTGGATCTTTTGTACATGATGATTGCTTCATTTACTTTCAAAATTTTGTCTTTTTTTGGCCCCTGACAGTTTAATTATAATGTGTCTCAGTGTGGTTTCTTTGGTTTATCCTACTTGCCACTTGTTGAGAACTTGGATGTATAGATTCATGAATTTCAGCATGCTTGGAGAATTTTCAGCCATTCTATGTTCAAATTGCCTTTCTGACCTTTTGTCTTTTTCCTTTTGTTGAGACTCCCCTATTGCCTGTATTAGGTATACTTGCAACACACATAAGTATCTAAGGCTATGCTCGTTTCTCTTTTATTCATTTTCCTCTCTGCTAGTAAGTCTGGAAATTTAAAATTGATTGATCATCAAGTTTACTAATTCTTCTGTCTACTCTAACCTGCTGTTGAACACTTTGGTGAAATGTTTATTTTAGTTGTTGTACTTTTTACCTTCAGAATTTTGGTTTCTTTTTATACTTTCTATACTTTGGCTATTGTCTATTTGATTACAATATATTCTCCAGATTTCCTTTATTCTTTATCCATAATTGCCTTTAGTTGTTTGAGAATATTGATGGCACTCAATTTCAAATTTGAAAGCCTAATGTTTGGACCTTGTAAGTGACAATTACTATTATTCATTTTATGTCCATCACTTGTAAATTTGTTGAAAATTGGACATTTTGAATATTATAGTATGGTAACTTTGGAAATGAGATTCTCTCTCTTTCAGGAGCTTGAGTTCTATATGTTGTGGATTATAGTTGTTTTTAAAATTCTTTTCATTATAACTGTGTATTTTGAAGGGGCAACTGGGTAGCTCAGTCAGTTAAGCATCTGACTTTTGGTTTTGCTGAGGTCATTATCTCACAGTTTGTGACCTCAAGCCCTGCATCTGGCTCTGCGTTGGCAGTGGGGAGCCTACTTGGGATTCTGTATCCTCTCTCTGACCCTCCCACACTTGCATAGTCTCTGTCTCTATAAAAATAAATAAATAAACTTTAAAAAAACACTGTGCATTTGTGATGTATGTCCATTGAATTTACATACATTAGATCAGTGGTAAGCTAGTGGTTTTGAGAGATTTCCTTAAATTCCTGTGCTTCCCAATGTACAATGACTGGCATATTGTTTTTTAATATATGAAATTTATTGTCAAATTGGTTTCCATACAACACCCAGTGCTCATCCCAAAAGGTGCCCACCTCAATACCCATCACCCACCCTCTCCTCCCTCCCACCCCCCATCAACCCTCAGTTTGTTCTCAGTTCTTAACAGTCTCTTATGCTTTGGCTCTCTCCCACTCTAACCTCTTTTTTTTTTTCTTTCCCCTCCCCCATGGGTTCCTGTTAAGTTTCTCAGGATCCACATAAGAGTGAAACCATATGGTATCTGTCTTTCTCTGTATGGCTTATTTCACTTAGCATCACACTCTCCAGTTCCATCCACGTTGCTACAAAGGGCCATATTTCATTTTTTCTCATTGCCATGTAGTATTCCATTGTGTATATAAACCACAATTTCTTTATCCATTCATCAGTTGATGGACATTTAGGCTCTTTCCATAATTTGGCTATTGTTGAGAGTGCTGCTATGAACATTGGGGTACAAGTGCCCCTATGCATCAGTACTCCTGTATCCCTTGGATAAATTCCTAGCAGTGCTATTGCTGGGTCATAGGGTAGGTCTATTTTTAATTTTCTGAGGAACCTCCACACTGCTTTCCAGAGCGGCTGCACCAATTTGCATTCCCACCAACAGTGCAAGAGGGTTCCCGTTTCTCCACATCCTCTCCAGCATCTATAGTCTCCTGATTTGTTCATTTTGGCCACTCTGACTGGCGTGAGGTGATACCTGAGTGTGGTTTTGATTTGTATTTCCCTGATAAGGAGCGACGCTGAACATCTTTTCATGTGCCTGTTGGCCATCCGGATGTCTTCTTTAGAGAAGTGTCTATTCATGTTTTCTGCCCATTTCTTCACTGGGTTATTTGTTTTTCGGGTGTGGAGTTTGGTGAGCTCTTTATAGATTTTGGATACTAGCCCTTTGTCCGATATGTCATTTGCAAATATCTTTTCCCATTCCGTTGGTTACCTTTTAGTTTTGTTGATTGTTTCCTTTGCTGTGCAGAAGCTTTTTACCTTCATAAGGTCGAGTAGTTCATTTTGGTTTTTAATTCCCTTGCCTTTGGGTATGTGTCAAGTAAGAGATTGCTACGGCTGAGTTCAGAGAGGTCTTTTCCTGCTTTCTCCTCTAGGGTTTTGATGGTTTCCTGTCTCACATTCAGGTCCTTTATCCATTTTGAGTTTATTTTTGTGAATGGTGTCAGAAAGTAGTCTAGTTTCAATCTTCTGCATGTTGCTGTCCAGTTCTCCCAGCACCATTTGTTAAAAAGACTGTCTCTTTTCCTTTGGATGTTCTTTCCTGCTTTGTCAAAGATGAGTTGGCCATACGTTTGTGGGTCTAGTTCTGGGGTTTCTATTCTATTCCATTGGTCTATGTGTCTGTTTTTGTGCCAATACCATGCTGTCTTGATGATGACAGCTTTGTAGTAGAGGCTAAAGTCTGGGATTGTGATGCCTCCTGCTTTGGTCTTCTTCTGCAAAATTACTTTGGCTATTTGGGGCCTTTTGTGGTTCCATATGAATTTTAGGATTGCTTGTTCTAGCTTTGAGAAGAATGCTGGTGCAATTTTGATTGGGATTGCATTATATGTGTAGATAGCTTTGGGTAGTATTGACATTTTGACAATATTTATTCTTCCAATCCAGAGCACGGAATGTTTTTCCATTTCTTTATATCTTCTTCAATTTCCTTCATAAGCTTTCTATAGTTTTCAGCATACAGATCTTTGACATCTTTGGTTAGATTTATCCCTAGGTATTTTATGCTTCTTGGTGCAATTGTGAATGGGATCAGTTTCTTTATTTGTCTTTCTGTTGCCTCATTGCTAGTGTATAAGAATGCAACTGATTTCTGTACATTGATTTTGTATTCTGCAACTTTGCTGAATTCATGTATCAGTTCTAGCAGACTTCTGGTGGAGTCTTTCGGATTTTCCATGTATAATATAATGTCATCTGCAAAAAGCGAAAGCTTGACTTCTGCTTTGTGAATTTTGATGCATTTGATTTCCTTTTCTTGCCTGATTTTGATGCTAGAACTTCCAACACTATGTTAAACAACAGCGGTGAGAGTGGACATCCCTGTCGTGTTCCTGATCTCAGGGAAAAAGATCTCAGTTTTTCCCCATTGAGGATGATGTTAGCTGTGGGCTTTTCACACATGGCTTTTATGATCTTTAAGTATGTTCCTTCTATCCCAACTTTCTCAAGGGTTTTTATTAAGAAAGGGTGCTGAGTTTTGTCAAATGCCTTTTCTGCATCGATTGACAGGATCATATGGTTCTTATATTTTCTTTTATTAAAGTGATGTATCACGTTGATTGATTTTTGAATGTTTACCAGCCCTGCATCCCAGGAATGAATCCCACTTGATCACGGTGAATCATTCTTTTTATATGCTGTTGATTTCGATTTGCTAATATCTTATTGAGAATTTTTGCATCCATATTCATCAGGGATATTGGCCTGTAGTTCTCTTTTTTTACTGGGTCTCTGTCTGGTTTAGGAATCAAAGGAATACTGGCTTCATAGAATGAGTCTGGAAGGTTTCCTTCCCTTTCTATTTCTTGGAATAGCTTGAGAAGGATAGGTATTATCTCTGCTTTAAACGTCTGGTAGAACTCCCCTGGGAAGCCATCTGGTCCTGGACTCTTATTTGTTGGGAGATTTTTGATAACTGATTCAATTCCTTCGCTGGTTATGGGTCTGTTCAAGCTTTCCTTTTCCTCCTGATTGAGTTTTGGAAGAGTGTGGGTGTTCAGGAATTTGTCCATTTCTTCCAGGTTGTCCAGTTTGTTGGCATATAATTTTTCATAGTATTCCCTGATAATTGTTTGTATCTCTGAGGGATTGGTTGTAATAATTCCATTTTCATTCATGATTTTATCTACTTGGGTCATCTCCCTTTTCTTTTTGAGAAGCCTGGCTAGAGGTTTGTCAATTTTGTTTATTTTTTCAAAAAACCAACTCTTGGTTTCGTTGATCTGCTCTACAGTTTTTTTAGATTCTATATTGTTTATTTCTGCTCTGATCTTTATTATTTCTCTTCTTCTGCTGGGTTTAGGCTGTCTTTGCTGTTCTGCTTATATTTCCTTTAGGTGTGCTGTTAGATTTTTTATGTGGGATTTTTCTTGTTTCTTGACATAGGCCTGGATTGCAATGTATTTTCCTCTCAGGACTGCCTTCACTGCGTCCCAAAGCGTTTGGATTGTTGTCTTTGCATTTTTGTTTGTTTCCATATATTTTTTAATTTCTTCTCTAATTGCCTGGTTGACCCACTCATTCTTTAGTAGGGTGTTTTTTAACCTCCATGCTCTTGGAGGTTTTCCAGACTTTTTTCTGTGGTTGATTTCAAGCTTCATAGCATTGTGTCCTGAAAGTTTGCATGGTATGATTGCAATTCTTGTATACTTATGAAGGGGCTGTTGTGTGACCCAGTATGTGATCTAATTTGGAGAATGTTCCATGTGCACTCGAGAAGAAAGTATATTTTGTTGCTTTGGGATGCAGAGTTCTAAATATATCTGTCAAGTCCATCTGATCCAATGTATCATTCAGGGCCCTTGTTTCTTTATTGACCATGTGTCTACTTGATCTATCCATTGTTGTAAGTGGTGTGTTAAAGTCCCCTACAATTACCACATTCTTATCAATAAGGTTGCTTACGTTTATGAGTGATTGTTTTATACATTTGGGGGCTCCCGTATTCGGTGCATAGACATTTATACTTGTTAGATCTTCCTGATGGATAGATCCTGGAATTATTATATAATGCCCTTCTCCATCTCTTGTACAGCCTTAACTTAAAGTCTAGTTTGTCTGATATAAGTATGGCTACTCCAGCTTTCTTTTGACTTCCAGTAGCATGATAGATAGTTCTCCATCCCCTCACTCTCAATCTGAAGGTGTCCTCAGGTCTAAAATGAGTCTCTTTTTTCTCTTTATCCTTGTCTTTGGTCAATTTCACTATGATATGTCGTGCAGAAGATTGATTCGAGTTACGTCTGAAGGGAGTTCTCTGTGCTTCTTGGATTTCAATGCCTTTTTCCTTCCCCAGTTCAGGGAAAGGTCTCAGCTATTTTTTTTTCAAGTACACCTTCAGCCCCTTTCCCTCTCTCTTCCTCCTCTGGAATACCAATTATGCGTAGATTATTTCTTTTTAGTGTTCTTTTTAGTGCATCACTTAGTTCTCTAATTTTCCCCTCATACTCCTGGATTTTTTTATCTCTCTTTTTCTCAGCTTCCTCTTTTTCCATAATTTATCTTCTAGTTCACCTATTCTCTCCTCTGTCTCTTCAATCTGAGCTGTGGTCATTTCCATTTTATTTTGCAGCTCGTTTATAGAAATTTTTAGCTCCTCCTGACTATTCCTTAGTCCCTTGATCTCTGTAGCAATAGATTCTCTGCTGTCCTCTATACTGTTTTCTAACCCAGCGATTAATTTTATGGCTATTATTCTAAATTCACTTTCTGTTATATTGTTTAAATCGTTTTTGATCAGTTCGTTAGCTGTTGTTATTTCCTGGAGATTCTTTTGCGGGGAATTCTTCCGTTTGTTCATTTTGGATAGTCCCTGGAGTGGTGTGGACCTGCAGGGCACTTCCCCTGTGCTGTCTTGAATAACTGGAGTTGGTGGGCGGGGCCACAGTCAGACCTGATGTCTGCCCCCAGCCCACTGCTGGGGCCACAGTCAGACTGGTGTGTACCTTCTCTTCCCCTCTCCCAGGGGCAGGATTCACTGTGGGGTGGCGTGGCCCATCTGGGCTACTTGCACACTGCCAGGCTTGTGGTGCTGGAGATCTGGCATATTAGCTGGGGTGGATAGGTAAGGTGCACGGGTGTGGGAGTGGCAGGCTTAGCTTGTTTCTCCTTTGGTGATCCACTTCGGGAGGGGCCCTGTGACAGCAGGAGGGAGTCAGACCCACTGCCAGAGGGATGGATCAGCAGAAGCACAGCATTGGGTGTTTGCGCGGTGCAAGCAAGTTCCCTGGCAGGAACCGGTTCCCTTTGGGATTTTGGCTGGGCGAGGGAGATGGCGCTGGTGAGTGCCTTTGTTCCCCGCCAAGCTGAGCTCTGTCGTCAGAGGCTCAACAACTCTCCCTCCTGTTGTCCTCCAGCCCTCCCGCTCTCCGAACAGAGCTGGTAGCTTATAACCTTCCAGATGTTAAGTCCCACTGGCTGTCTGAACACACTCCATCTGGCCCCTCCGCTTTTGCCAGCCAGACTCGGGGTCTCTGCTTGGCCGGCAGGCTGTCCCTCCACCCCGGCTCCCTCCCGCCAGTCTGTGTACCAAGCATTGCCTCACCGTCCTTCTTACCCTCTTCCGTGGACGTCTTGTGTATGCTTGGCTCCAGAGAATCCATTCTGCTTGTCTTCTGGTGATTTTCTGTGTTATTTACGCAAGTGTGGGTGGAATCTAAGTGATCTGCAGGATGCAGTGTAGGTCCTCCTACACCTCCACGTGTTTTTTAAATTTCTTTTTTGAGGTCCTGGTTGATCCATTCATTTTTTAGTATCACTTTGTTTAAACTGCATGTATTTGTGGTCTTTACAAATTTTTTTTTCTTGTGAATGACTTCACGTTTCATAGCGTTTTGGTCAGAAAATATGATGGTATTATCTCAATCTTTTTGTACTTGTTGAGGTCTGATTTGTGACCTACTTTGTGATCTATTCTGGAGAATGTACCATGTACTTCTGTAAAGAATGTGCCTTTTCTGATTTAGGATAGAATTTTCTGTATATATCTGTTAAATCCATCTGGTCCAGTGTTTCTTTCAAAGCCTTTGTCTCCTTGTTGATATCCTGCTTAGATTATCTTTCCACTGATGTAATGTGGTGATTAAGTCCCCTACTATTTTTATATTATTGTGAATGTTACCTTTATATTTGTTATTAATTGTTTTATATATTTGGGTTTTCCAAATTGGGGGTATAAATATTTACAGTTGTTAGATCTTATTTGATAGTACCCTTTGTTATTATATAGTGCACTTCTTCAATTTTTGTTACAGTTTTTGGGTTAAAATCTAGTTTGTCTGATATAAATACTGCTGTTCTGGCTTTCTTTTGACATCCATATGCATGATAAATATTTCTCCTTCCCCTCACTTTCAACTTGTAGTTACCTTTAGGTCCAAAATGACTCTCTTGTAGGCAGCATTTTGATGGGTCTTGTTTTTTATATACTCAATCACCCTTTGTCTTTTGATTGAAGTATTCAGTCTACTTACTTTCAGAGTAATTATTTTTTTTAAATTTTTAATGTTTATTTATGTTTGAAAGAGAGAGAGACAGAGCACAAGTTGGAGAGGGGCAAAGAGAGAGGGAGACACAAAATCTGAAACAGGCTCCAGGCTCTGAGCTGTCAGCACATAGCCCAACTCAAGGGCTTGAAATCATGAACGGTGAGATCATGACCTGAGCTGAAGTCAGATGCCCAGTTGACTGATGCCCAATCGACTGAGCCACCCAGGTGCCCCCAGAGTAATTACTGATAGATATTTGTTTATTGCTATTTTATTACTTGTTTTGTTGTTGTTTTTGGAGATTTCTCTGATCCTTTATTGCCTTTGTCACTTTTGTTCTCTCCTTTGCAACCAAAGAGTCCCCTTTAATATTTCTTGCAAGGTTGATTTAGTGATCACAAACTCCTTTAGTTTTTGTTTGTCCTGGAAACTCTTTATCTCTTCTTCTATTCTGAATTATAGCCTTGCTAGATAGAATATTCTTGGCTGCATTTTTTTTTCCACTCAGCATGTTGAATATATCATGTCATTGCCTTCTGTCTTGCCAAGTTTCAGTTATGAGATCTGCAGCTAGCCTCATGGGTCTTCCCTTGAAGTTATGGAATTATTTTGTCATGTTGCTTTTAGGAGTTTTTCTATATTGCTATATTTTACAAATTTAATTACAATGTGTGTTTTTGTTGGCTTGCATTTAAATTTTGATGGAGTTCTCTGTGCCTTCTGGATCTAGATGTCTGTTTCCTTCCCCAGATTCAGGATGTTTCCAGATATTATTTCCTCCAATAAGTTTTATGTCCCCTTTTCTCTTTCTTCTTCTTCTGGGACTACTATACTACAAATGTTACTATGTTTAATGGTGACACTGAGTTCCCTGAGTCTATTCTCATAGTCTTTCTCTCTTTTGTTCATATACATTTATTGTTTTATCTTGTATGCCAATTCTATATTCATTTTATATTGATTCCTCTGTTTATTTCATCCTTGTGTTCATAAGATAAAGTCTGTTTTGAATCTGTTATTGCATTTTTTATTTCTGAATGATTGTTTTTAACTCTTTTATCTCTGTGGTAAGGGCCTCTCTGAAGTCTTCCATTCTTTTATCAAGCTCAGCAAGTATCTTATGATTGTTGTTTCAAATTCTCCATCAGGTCTGTTACTTATATCTGTTTTGATTAGATCTCAGGCCAAGCCCCACCTTGTTTCATTTGGGATGAATTCTTCTCTTTTGGCATTTTGTCTAAGTCCCTGTCATCTTCCCTGTGTTGGATAAGTTTGCTATGTTTCCTGCTCAGGGCCATTAAAGAGAAATTAAGGTGAAATAAAATAATATGGGTGGGCTCTAACCCAATATAATTGGTGTTTTTATAAAAGATTAGGTCAAAGAAAAGATGAACCTAGGGTTGACCATGAAGATACAGTGAGAGGATTGCAATATGCAAGGAGAGAGCCCTTAAAGAAACCAAATCTGCAGACATTTTGACCTGGGTCTTTTGGTTTCCTGAACTGCAAGGGAACAAATTTCTAATGTTTAAGCCACTCAGTCTGTGGTATTTTTTTAATTTTATATTTCATTTTTAAAAATTTACATCCAAATTAGTTAGCACATAGTGAAACAATGATTTCAGTAGTAGATTCCTTAATGCCCCTTACCCATTTAGTCCACCCCCCTCCCACAATCCCTCCCATAACCCTCAGTTTGTTCTCCATATTTATGAGTCTCTTCTGTTTTGTCCCCCTCCTTGTTTTTATATTATTTTTGTTTCCCTTCCCTTATGTTCATCTCTTTTGTCTCTTAAAGTCCTCATATGAGTGAAGTCAGATGATTTTTGTCTTTCTCTGACTAATTTCACTAACATAATACCTTCCAGTCCCATTCACGTAGTTGCAAATGGAATGATTTCATTATTTTTGATTGCCAAATAATACTCCATTGTGTGTGTGTGTGTGTGTGTGTGTGTGTGTGTGTACACACACACACACACACACACAGACATATATACCACATCTTCTTTATCCGTTCATCCATAGATGGACATTAGGGCTTTTTCCATACTTTGGCTATTGTTGATAGTGCTGCTATAAACATGGGGTGCATATGTCCCTTCGAAACAGCACACCTGTACCCATGGATAAATGCCTAGTAGTGCAATTGTTGAGTCGTAGGGTAGTCCTATTTTCAGTTTTTTGAGGAACCTCCATACTGTTTTTTAGAGTGGCGGCACCAGCTTGCATTACCACCAGTAATGCAAAAGAGAACCGCTTTCTCCGCATCCTCGCCAACATCTGTGGTTGCCTGACTTCTTAATGTTAGCCTTTCTGACAGGTGTAAGGTGGTATCTCATTGTGGTTTTGATTTGTATTTTCCTGATGATGAGTGATGTTGAGCATTTTTTCATGTGTCGCTTGGCCATCTGGATGTCTTCCTTGGAGAAGTGTCTATTCATGTCTTTTGCCCATTTCTTCACTGGATTATTTGTTTTTTGGGTGTTGGGTTTGATTAGTTCTTTATAGATTTTGGATACTAACCCTTCATCTGATATGTCATTTGCAAATATCTTCTACCATTCTGTCGGTTGCCTTTTAGTTTTTCTGATTGTTTCCTTTGCTGTGCAGAAGATTTTTATTTTGACGAGGTCCCAGTAGTTCATTTTTGCTTTTGTTTCCTTTGCCTCCAGAGACATGTTGAGTAAGAAGTTGCTGCGGACAAGATCAAAGAGGTTTCTGCCTGCTTTCTCCTCGAGGATTTTGATGGCTTCCTGTCTTACATTGAGGTCTTTCATCCATTTTTAGTTTATTTTTGTGCATGGTGTAAGAAAGTGGTCCAGGTTCATTCTTCCACATGTTGCTGTCCAGTTTTCTGAGCCCTACTTGCTGAAGAGACTGTCTTTTTATTCCATTGGATATTCTTTCCTGCTTTGGCAAAGATGAGTTGGCCATATGTTTGTGGATCCATTTCTGGGTTCTCTATTCTGTTCCTTTGATCTCAGTGTCTGTTCTTGTGCCAGTACCATACTGCCTTGATGACTACAGCTTTGTAGTATAGCTTGAAGTCTAGGATTGTGATGCTTCCTTCATTGGTTTTCTTTTTCAAGATTGTTTTGGCTTGTTGGGGTCTTTTCTAGTTCCATACAAATTTTAGGATTATTTTTTCTAGCTCTGTGAAGAATGCTTGTTTTACTTTCATAGGGATTGCATTGAATCTGTAGATTGTTTTGGGTAACATTGACATTTTAACACTATTTGTTCTTCCTATCCAGGAGCATGGAATCTTTTCCCATTTTTTTGTGTGTCTTCTTCAATTTCTTTCATAAGCTTTCTATAGTTTTCAGTGTATAGATTTTTCACCTCTTTTGTTACATTTATTCCTAGGTATTTTATGTTTTTTTTGTGCAACTGTAAATGGATTCAATTCCTTGATTTCCCTTTCTGTCGCTTCATTGTTGGTGTATAGGAATGCAACAGATTTCTGTGCATTGATTTTATATTCTGTGACTACTGAATTCATGGATAAGTTCTAGCAGTTTTTTGGTGGAGGCTTTGGGTTTTCCATATAGAGTATCATGTCATCTGCAAAGAGTAAAAGTTTGATCTCCTCCTGGCTGATTTGGATGCCTTTTATTTTTTGTGTTATCTGATTGCAGAGGCTAAGACTTCCAATACTATGTTGAATAACAGTGGCAAGAGTGGACATCCCTGTCTTGTTCCTGACCTTAGGGGGAAAGCTCTCAGTTTTTCCCCATTCAGGATGATATTTGTGTTGGGTTGCTCATATATGGCTTTTATGATCTTGATGTATGATGCTTCTATCCCTATCTTCTTGAGGGTTTTTATCAAGAAAGGATGCTGTATTTTGTCAAATGCTTTCTCTGCATCTATTGAAAAGATCATATGGTTCTTGTCCTTTCTTTTATTGATGTGAGGAATCACATTGATTGTTTTGCAAATATTGAACCAGTCCTGCATCCCAGGTATAAATCCCGCTTGGTCGTGATGAATAATTTTTTAATGTATTCTTAGATCCGGTTGGCTAATATCTTGTTGAAGATTTTTTCATCCATGTTCATCAGGGAAATTGATCCATACTTCTCCTTTTTAATGGGGTCTCTGGTTTTGGAATCAAGACAATGCTGGCTTTATAGAAAGAGTTTGGAAGTTTTTCTTCCATTTCTCTTTTTTGGAACAGTTTCAAGAGAATAGGTGTTAACTCTTCCTTAAATGTTTGGTACAATTCCCCTGGAAAGCCATCTGGCCCTGGACTCTTGTTTTTTGGCAGATTTTTGATTACTAATTCAATTTCCTTACTGGTTATGGGCTTGTTCAATTTTTCTATTTCTTCCTGTTTCAGTTTTGGTAGTGTATATGTTTCTAGGAATTTTTCAATTTCTACCAGATGGCCCATTTTATTGGCATATAATTTCTCATAATATTCTCTTATTATGTTTTTATTTCTGCTGTGTTGACTGTGATCTCTCCTCTTTCATTCTTCATTTTATTTATTGAGTCCTTTCCTTTTTCTTCTTGATCAAATTGGCTAGTTGTTTATCAATTTTGTTAATTCTTTCAAAGAACCAGCTTCTGGTTTCATTGATCTGTTCTACTATTTTTTTTTGTTTCAATAGCATTAATTTCTGCTCTAATTTTTATTATTTCCTGTCTTCTGCTGTGTTGGGGTTTTATTTGTTGTTCTTTTTCCAGCTCCTTAAGGCATAAGGTTAGGTTGTGTATCTAAGATCTTTCTTCCTTCTTTAGGAAGGACTGGATTGGTATATACTTTCCTCTTAAAACTGCCTTTCCTGTGTCCCAGAGGTTTTGGGTTGTGGTGTTATCATTTTTGTTGATTTCCATATACTTTTTAATTTCTCCTTTAACTGCTTGGTTAGCGCATTCATTCTTTAGTAGGATGTTCTTCAGTCTCCAAGTATTTGTTACCTTTCCAATTTTTTCTTGTGGTTGATTTAAACTTTCATAGCGTTGTGGTCTGAAAATATGCATGATATGATCTCCATCTTTTTGTACTTAAGGCTGATTTGTTTCGCAGTATATGGTCTATTCTGGAGAAAGTTCCATGTCACTAGAGAAGAATGTATATTCTGCTGCTATAGGATGAAATGTTCTGAATATATCTGTTAAGTCCATCTGGTTCAGTGTGTCATTCAAAGCCATTGTTTCCTTGTTGATTTTTTGATTAGATGATCTGTCCATTGCTGTGAGTGGGGTGTTGAAGCCTCCTACTATTACGGTATTACTATCGATGAGTTTCTTGATGTTTGTAATTAATTGATTTATATATTTGGATGCTTCCACATTTGGCTCATAAATTTTTACAATTGTTAGGTCTTCTTGGTGGATATACCCCTTAATTATGATATAATGCCTTTCTGCATCTCTTGATACAGTATTTTAAAGTCTAGATTGTCTGATATAAGTATGGCTACTCTGGCTTTCTTTTGTTGACCATTAGCATGATAGATGGTTCTCCATCCCCTTATTTTCAATCTCAAGTTGACTTTAGGTCTAAAGTGGGTCTCTTGTAAACAGCACATAGATGGATCTTGTTTTTTTATCCATTCTGTTACCCTATGTCTTTTGATTGGAGCATTGAGTTCATTGATGGTTAGAATGAACACTGAAAGATATTAATTTATTGCCATTATAATGCTTGTAGAGTTGGAATTTCTGGTGATTTTCTCTGGTAATTTCTAATTATTGTTGCTTTGAGATATATATATATATAGATATAGATATAGATATAGATAGGTATACATAGGTATACATATGTATACATATATATATCTATATCTATATATAGATAGATAGATAGATAGATAGATATATTCATCTTTTCTCCCCTCAGAAAGTCCCCCCCTTAAAATTTCGTGCAAGGCTGGCTTAGTGGTCACAAACTCTTTTAATTTTTGTTTGGGAAACTTTTTCTCTCTCCTTCTATTTGGAATGACAGCCTTGCTGGATAAAGAATTCTTGGCTGCATATTTTTCTGATTCAGCACACTGAATATATCCCGCCACTCCCTTCTGGCCTGCCAAATTTCTGGCCTGCTGCAAACCTGATCTGTCTTCCCTTGTAGGTTAGAGAGTTTTTTTCCCCTTGCTGCCTTAGTGATTCTCTCCCTGCCTGAGTATTTTGTGAATTTGACTATGATATGCCTTGCTGATGGTTGGTTTTTGTTGAATCTAATGGGGGTCCTCTGTGCTTCTTGGATTTTGATGTCTGTGTCTTTCCCCAGGTTAGGAAAGTTTTCTGCTATGATTTGCTCACATAACTCTTCTACCCCTATTTCTCTCTCTTCCTCTTCTGGGACCCCTATGATTCTGATGTTGTTCCTTTTTAATAAGTCACTGATGTCTCTAATGCTTAAATTGTGCTTTTTTGCCTTAATCTCCCTCTTTTTTTCTGCTTCGTTATGCTCTGTAAGTTTGTCCTCTATATCGCTGATTCTCTGTTCTGCCTCATCCATCTTTGCTGCCACTGAATCCATCTGTGATTGCAGCTCAGTTATAGTATTTTTAATTTCATTCTGGCTATTTTTTTACTTCTTTTATCTCTGCAGAAAGGGATTCTAATCTATTTTTTACTCCAGCTAGTATTCTTATTATCGTGATTCTAAATTCTGGTTCAGACATCTTGCTTATATCTGTGTTGGTTAAATCCCTGGCTGTCTTTTCTTCATGCTCTTTCTTTTTGGGTGAAATCCTTCGTTTTGTCATTTTGAAGGGAGAAAAGGAATTAATGAGGTAGAAAAATTGGAATTAAAAATAAAATTAAAAATATTAAAATTAAAAATTAAACACACACACACAGTCACATCAAATAGATGATGCTAGAACCTAGGTGTGTTTTGTTCTGGATGTTGAAAGTGGTTTGGCAAAGTAGAGAAAAAAAAGGGGGGGAGAAAAAAAAGGAAATATTTTGAGAATTTGAAAAAATGAATACACTGAAGCAGACTAAAATGAGATAATGGGGGAAAATAGAATTTGAAAAAAATATACACAAAAGTAAAGAACATAGTAGAAAAAATTAAAGAAAAATATTTTAATAAATATTAAAAATAAATATGATTTTTTAAATTTTCTGTATTTAAGAAAAGAGAAAAATGGAGAAGAGAAAGAGGATAAGAAAATAAAAAGAAGAAAAGAAAAAAAAGAAATCATTTGAAAATTTCAAAAATTGAATACACTGTAGTAGACTAAAATAAAATGATGGAAGTAAAATAGAATTTGAAACAATTACCTAAAAGCAAAATATATAGTAAAAAATTAAATAAAAATATTTTTAATAGAAATTGAAGATAAAAATGAAGTTTTATCTCTGCATACAAGAAAAAGAAAAGAAATGACAAATAAAAAAAAGAAAGAAAAAAAGGAATTTTTTTTAAAATTCAAAAATGTGAATACACTGAGGTAGACTAAAATAAAATGATGGAAGTAAAATAGAATTTGGAAAAAAAAATTACAGGGGCGCCTGGGTGGCGCAGTCAGTTGGGCGTCCGACTTCAGCCAGGTCACCATCTCGCGGTCTGGGAGTTCGAGCCCCGCGTCGGGCTCTGGGCTGATGGCTCAGAGCCTGGAGCCTGTTTCCGATTCTGTGTCTCCCTCTCTCTCTGCCCCTCCCCCGTTCATGCTCTGTCTCTCTCTGTCCCAAAAATAAATAAACGTTGAAAAAAATTTTTGAAAAAAATTACACAAAAGTAAAAAATATAGTAATAAGGTTAAAGAAAAAATATTTTTATAAAAACTGAAAATAAAAATGCATTTTTTTGTATTCAAGAAAAAGAAAAAAAGTGTAAAAGAGGGAAAAAAAGAAAGAAAATTGAATAGATGAACCTGCTAACAGATTGACGTAGGACTGAAATTACTTCATTTTCCCCTAGATCTCAGTCTATGTAGCGCTTTATAGCCCATAAACTAAGCCAGCGGTGAGACTTATGCTGTTCTTGAAGAGCGTATTTGGCCCAGTTGGGTGGGGCTCATTGTAACAGCTCTGCTCTCCACTAGATGGCGCCACTAGCCTACTGGGGCGGATTGTTGAGGCGCTCATAGGTGCATAGCGCATGGGTGGGAGTGGCGAAAATGGGCCACCTAGCTACCCAGTCTGTTTTCCCGCATCAGCAATTGTGCACCTGCCCTCTGTCTTCAGCTTTAGTCCACTCCCCACTTTTTCACTCTCCGTGACCAGGCCCCAGGCGATACCTCGCTCCCAATTTTTGTCTCAGCTGCGGCTGTTTTTCCTGGTCCCTTACTTCTGAAGGACTGTGGCTCTGACCCATTCTGCCCCTCTGCAGAAGGGTCTCACCAAACAATGGCCGAATGTCACTTGCACCTAGGAATGCTTGCTGGACCCTGCTGTTGCTGGTGCCCCAAGACTGCAGCCAGGTGCCAGCCCGCCCCAGGAAAAGTTCACAAGATAGTGTACCAGCAGCATTTCAGGCAATATGGAAAATCACAACACATATCTGGCCCCAGGCTTCACCCTTAATGACATTGTTCCAGCACCAGCAAATGTGGCCATTTTCTGGGGTCTGCTGGACCAGGTGACTTCAACAGTCTCTACCAAATGTCCTTCCAGCAGTGGAACCGCTTTTCCCGGTGTGGCCTGAGAACCTCCCAGACCCCACTGTTCCTGGGGATTTGCCCTTCCCACCAGAGCACCGCCAGGTATCGAGCTGCAGAGTTGCAGACTTTGCACTCCCCTTGTTTAGAGTCTTAATGGAATTTAAACCCTCTTCTTTCTCCTTTCTCCCCTTTTAGTTTAGTCCCTGTAGCTGTTTCCAATTTTCCACTTTCTTTCCAGCTGCTTTTGGGGAGGGGTGGTTTTCCCATATTCTCCCCCCTCCCCAGTCTCTGTTCTCTCTCTGCCTGCAAAAGTGGCTCCCTACCCTCCACAACTCGCTCCCCAAATTCACCTCTCCATGCTGTGTACCTGCTGAATTCTGTGGTACAGGTTGTGCAGATTGTTGTGTTAATCCTCCAATCAGTTTTCTAGGTGTGTGGGATGGTTTAGTGTTGGTCTGGCTGTATTTCATTGATGCAAGACACAAAAAAGCTTCCATGCTGTTCTGCCATCTTGGCTCCTCCCAAGTCTGTGGTATTTTGTTATGAAAGCCCTAGCAAACTGAAACAGGAAGGAAATGACAGACATGATACTTAAAAAAATTAATCATTGGTGGTATTGCAGATTAATTATTTTTATCTGGGTCTCACCATAGTTTTCACTTTCTCTGAATAAGTATGGATGATTTTTCAAAATCAGAATTAAATCTCATAGAAATGGTGGTGGTTTTGAAATATTACAGATATCAGATAGCTATAGACATAAGTATATCTGACTACTTTGTACTGATATTAAGGGATAAAACATAGACAGTTGATACTCACTTTACCCTCTTCCATGATTTCCCAGTTGTGACCACTATCAAGAATTGGGCTTTTTTACTTTTGAGATCTTTCCATATACTTTCTCTTTCAGTGAAATATATTGTTTCACAACATGTTTTATTCATAGATGCCTGGCTACCTAATGGAAAAGTAGGAAGGGAGAAACATAAGAAGAACAAATCCACATTCATATCTCAAAAGATAACCTGTTTATGCTCTCTTGCTATGTGTAGTCTCGTTCAGAGCTTCTGAAACGGACACACCCATTTTCTCACTTGCATGCTATGGGGAGGGCTAACACAAACAGTAGATACTATTTTCAGTCACTTTTTATTGCTGTGTTCAGTCTTGGAGTTTCCAAGTTGCAGCTAGCCCAAAACATGTCACAATGTCTCCTGACCCTGAAACATCTTCCTTTTGTGCAGGACTAATTTTCTGGCTTTCATTCACACTGCTACTCATGTGGGCCTGTACATACGGACTAATCTGGGCCATCCTGGTTTAGAGAATTGATTCTAGAGATTTCATTTATTTCATTTTTCTGTGTCCAGACTAATCCCTAGTTTGGTTTAAGGATGTATCTTATTTTGAACTTCAGCTGATTTCTATTACAAGTGCTGGGCACATAAAGGTTTTCCTATCCTTTTACCATGTTGTTGTTTTAAAAAAATTTTCATTTATTTTTGAGAGACAAAGAGCATGAGCAGGGGAGGAACAGACAGAAAGGCAGATGGAGGATCTGAAGCTGGCTCTGTGCTGACAACAGCACATCTGATGTGGGGTTTGAACTCACGAACTGTGAGATCATGACCTGAGCCAAAGCCAGATGCACAACTGATGGAGCCACCCAGGCACCCCTATCCTTTAACTATTTTAGTTGCACAAGTAAGATGCTTCAAAGCTGTTTTATTCCACATGTGTTGGTTTCCCTGAGCCCTGGGCTGAAGGAGCCTGTGACTAAACTTCCCCCTGCATCCTGCTATGGAAGCATCTCCCCTCTGGAAACTGTAGGCTGATAGAGTGTGGAGCCATCTCATGCACCCATATGCTTTTGTTCCCCTGTGGGTTCCTGCTTGACTAACTGGGAGATTAAAACTATGAGACTGCTTTTAGTTCAAGGGGTTTTATTTAGAGAGAAGAAAAAGAAGAATGTTGTAGGGGCACTGGGTGGCTCAATTGGTTGAGTGTCTGACTTCACCTCAGGTCATGATCTCACAGTCTGTGGTTCAAGCCCCATGTCAGGCTCTGTGCTGACAGCTCAGAGCCTGGAGCCTGCTTCGGATTCTGTGTCTCCCTCTCTCTCTGCTCCTCTCCTGCTCACACTGTCTCAAAAGTAAATAAATGTTTAAAAAATTAAAAAAGAAAAAAGCATGTTGTGAAAGTACTTTTTTTTCATGACCTTCACTAAATCTTAGGAAATTGAGACATCCTAGGACTACAAAATGTAAGGTTTATTTGAGAGATATACTTACCTTTCCCCTAAGCATCTGTAGGATCACTGAAATTTCCCATTTGGGACTATCATGTGGTAGATTAAAAAATTAATGCTACAATAACTTTATTACCTAATTTCCTTGCTTTAGAAATATTGTACATCTGGCACTGACTCATTCTTCTATGGGAATACTGGGGATACGTTTTTTTCTTGTTATTTTTTTCCTTTGAAACCCAAATGCTTTTATTATAAATAAAAATGGAAAATACAAGTAACAAAAACTCATTAGAAACCCTTAAAGTCTATTATTGTTCACAGATAAGCACTGTTTCCATTTGCATATATTTTTTTTCAGAAAGGTTATTATGCAAATGTAACTATATTTGAGAAGATAAATTAGATTATATCCTACTTACAGCTTTGCAAACTGCTTTATTATGACAAATATTATATTATCAAAGTCAGTGAATCCTATACAGCATGAATGCAACATACATTTGGGGAGACCATAACAAGCAAACAAGAACCATGATGATTTTTCCAAGTTACAGAAAATATCAATATCCCAGAGGATTGATTTAAAAAAATATTAAAAGTAAGGTAGTGTCTACTTTTCCTCTACCTCATCTCATTATGCTAACACACAAGATTGAAGGCAATGTACCAAATACCTTCCCTATGATTGTTATCGGTAAATTGATCAACATGACATTTTCTGGCTTTGTTACAAGCAAGCTTCCATTTCCCAGACCATCTCATGTAAGGCTATGCTACAAAAAAAAAAAAAAAATCAAAGTACTCACATGATGCATCTTGGGGGAGTTCTTCATCCTGGTATTTCCTTAGTGTCTTTGGGCTTCAGAGCATTTACTCTGATTCTGGGCCAAGATAATGCCACTGACCAATCAGGAATAATGCAGGAGCAGATGACTGGAGACACCAAGGCCATGCCCAGACACACCAACAAAGCTTTCAAAACAAAGTGGTAAGCTTTGGAGCTGACAGATCACCAGTGGCCACTAGATGATGTAGAAGAGGAGCTCATGGCCAAAAACCTCCACTTCCAAAGCATGTTAATTAAAGGAATCACACACTTGTATTTTTTGAAAACCAAGGAGGAAATAGGTGACAGAAATTTGGAGTAGCCCTTAACCTTGTAATTTTCTTGTGAGCTGATTCTCTCAGAATAAAAAGGAAAATGCATGAACTGGTGGGTGTGCATCAAGGATCATTCTTGTCTGAGCTGAGATTCCATTTATGTTTGAAACTATAGTAAATATGAGGAGTGTGAAGAAGTGACTTATCTGGAAATAGCTATATTTAATGGATACATTTTTTTATGTGTGTGTGACTCTAGTAGTAAAAATCAGAGAAAGAGAGAAAACTGAAACTGTGATAATATGCAGTACTTAGCAAAAATTAAATTTGTGTAAAAAACATTGTCAATTATATCAAATTATTATGTGTAGTCAGCCTGACATCCATCAACAGTGAACTCTTGTTTTCCTGGAATCCAAGTACACTTCATGTTATCTTTAATTTTTTGTTACTGTTTTTATAGCTTTCTTTACATAAATAATGCATTTTTATTGTGGAAAATGTAGCAACTATGAATAAACAAGTTGAAGCTCCTTGTTTGGTTCATTTGGATCCTATAGCGTGACATACAAAGCAAATATGTCAAGACGTTATTGAAATAAACTTTTTTCAGAGTTAGTACCCAGAGCCAGTACAGACTTATCAAACTTTCTATATTACTTAATACTATCCAGCAAAAATCAGTGACCCTGAACATCCTGGGTTTTCAGGTGTCTTTGGGATCATCAAAGGTGGGTTAAATAATGCAAGATCTTGATCTGGAGTTCAGAATATATCAAATCCATTGACAAATAAGTGATGTTCCACTGTATATGGATACTAAACAGAAGAAATGACCTTATTTCACAGCTATTATAGATAAGATGCAGTTTACATATCTCTCTAAGAAATGAGAGGGGACAGTTGCTGGCAGATGCATAATCAAAGGTTGTCCAGGAATAATTTCATCTGGATCAATTATCCTGATGAAGAGGTAGGGTACCATTTATGTACCAAGAGGTGAATGGAATTTTCCTGTTGAATACTGTAATCAAGAGCAAACGACTCTTCACTTTACAAATTAAACCATCCTGTTTTCTCTTAAAAATTTTTAATTGGCTGCGTATATGTGTTTCTTGTGCTTCTATGTCCCCTCCAGCTCTACTACCTTCTATACATACTCATAGTTATAGTTTAAACTCTGTACAGACCAGCATGGGACCTCCAATCTCAGCATTAGATATCCCCCCAAATGTGTTTTTAAGTATTCTATGCAAATAATGGATACAGGGGGACTGTTCCAGTTAACTGAAAATCTGAAATCTGGCTGGTTCCATGAAGTGAAGCTCCCAACCTCCATCCCCCCTACCCTTTGTGGAGCCCCCTGTTCTGAGACTCTCAGGGATGCCATCTTGAATCTAACCAACATGTGACATTTATCTTCATTTTTGTTCTTTTTTTCATTAAAAGGAATACATTTTACAAAGAGTAGAAAATGTCACAAAATAAATATGATATCAATTATCCTTGGAAAATTCATATGCATATAAAAGAAGATCCATTTTCTTTTGACCCAAAGCTACATTGTGTTTATTGATTTATCTCTTGCCTCATCACTATCAACTGATGTACAGTGTGGACTATCGAGAGGGTCCCCACCAGGGAAGAGGACATTCTCCCTCCACTACCTCAATATTGTACAGGCTGCCCAGACCTTCTCTCACCCGCCCTGTCATACCTTGTTCATGACACAGGACACAGATTCTCAGAATCTGCTCACACTACCCATCCTCTCTCAGCTACCTACCCCCTGTTCTGCCCTGCACCACCCTTGAAATACCTGCAACCAGCTTCCAAGATGTACCACTACCATGTATTTCGTCTTCAGGCACTGAAATATGTTTTCACGATGTTCTTTTATACATACCGTTTTTTTCAGACAGAATTAGAATTATTCTTCATAATTTTAATGCCTGAGATTTTGGAAGATCATTTATTATTTATGTATGTATTTATTTATTTATTTATTTTTACTCTTTGCCTATGCTTCTTAGAAAAGTTTGATGATAGTGGTACTTTGGTGCTCCCTTGTGACAAAAGACTGAACTGCAGCTTGAACATGTCACATTGGGGAAGGAAAGCGGGAGGTAGAGGCTATGATCCAAAGATTGAACTTTCTGGAATTCAGCATGAAAAGGGTGGAATTCTTAGGGTGCAGTGCATTGATAGCTTTCTGTAGACATTTTATATAAATGGAATCATACAACATGTTTTCTTTTGCATATTCAGCTTCTTTTACTTGGTTTAATGTTTTCAAGCTTCAAACATTGTAGAATGTATCAGTATTACATTCTTTTTAATGGCCAAATATACTACATTTCGTTTAGACATTCGTTAATAGATGGATATTTGAGTTGTGTCCACTTTTGACTATTATGAATAATGATGCTATGTACATTCCTACACTAGTTTTTATGTAGGTGTATATTGTCATTTTTCCTGGCTTTGTACCTAGGAGTGCAATTGCTGAGTCATATGCTAACTCTCTGTTGGACAGTTTGAGGAGCATTCAGACTGTTTTTATGACCCAGAGTTGAGGAGTACATGTATAGTCTGTCTTTTTTTTCCTCATTGGACACTTGTTATGGGTTTTGAAAAAGAATACCATAGAGTTGAAGTTCTTATCAACTCATACTTAGGAGGACATGAAACCCACATGACATCACTGGGCCACTGGAGATGCTGACCTTCATCACAGGGTTAGGATGGTGTTTGCCTGGTTTCTCCAGTGTACAATAACTACTTTCCATTCACCTGTTTTTTGAGGGGAGTCACTAAGTCTGTCCCGCCCTCAGGGGTGGGAGTCAGATATGGTGCACCTCATTGGAGGCAGGGTATCTACATATATTATTTGAAGTTATTTAAAGATAGTTTATCTCATGGTATACAGTATGGATTCATGTATGCTTATTTTCTTAAGTTTTTTTTCAAATGGATACATCCCAAAAGGAGGTCTAGCATCATGATTTCCCTGGTACAGAAAGTGGATTTGACTGAACATTCAGGAAACTGTAAAAGAGTTCCCTAATTCTACCATTATATATCACTGCCATTATATTATCTATATATGGTATGTTAGATAATGCTTTTAGATAATATATATAACCATGGCATAGTTTGGAACATTATATTTTCTTATGATTTTATTCCATAATTGATTTTCTTGAAAAAATAAAAAAAATATGATGGAAATTATTGAAGTGATGATAACAACTAACATGCAGAGAACATTTGAGAAATCCTTTCAATGAAGCAAAATTATAAGACGTTAGAGAAAATGTGTGCTTCATTTGAAAGCCCATTGTGAGAAGCACAGTCCTCCACTTACCTGACTCTGACTCTATGAAAAGTATTTTACAACTCTAGCTTTTATGTAACTGATCCCATTGTAATACAATCCTTGTCTTATCCAAGCAATTGAATTCTGATCTGGGGATAGGAAATACTTTTCCTTTGTAAAAATAATTGCTTGCATCCATTGAGTAATCATTTCAACATTACTGATATGTACATGTGATAAAGAGGTGGCTGTTGAGTTGGCAAGTGTAATTTCCATGGAAGCATGGGTGAACATGGCCCAGTGGTATAATGGATGAAGACTGAGTTGGAGAGGAGATGCAGAGGGGTATGAATTGAGTATGGAGAATTCTTCTTGGAATTTTGATGCAAAGGCGAAAATATATGTACAGAGGAGAATCACTAGAACTGTGGAGAGGGACCCAAGGCATTAAAGCATATTTGTAAACTATTAATTATAAGACACTTGAGCAGGCTGAAATCTTAAAGGGAAGGAGCCATTTCTTCTTTGATTTAGCATCTGAACTTACCACTCCAACCTTTCCACATTTTACTTCCTAATTTCCATTCTGGAGAAACCTAAACCTTAACTAAAAGGATGGTATAGAGTTTGGTATTAATGTCTGTTAAGTGGATGAATGGACAAATGGTGTCTAACGTGTCCTAGGAAATTACTGATTTTTGCATCTTACAGCAGAGCTCTTCAGGCAGCTGATGAACCCATGGTGTTGGGTGGCTGAGACAATGTAGCTTCTCAGCACTCAGCAACTGATGGCTGCAATATGGGAAGCATTTTAAGTGTGGAGGACCATCCTGAGTATTGCAGTTGCCATAGAAAGCTGACACCATTGTGGGATGTTAATGGTTTTTTAATAGAGACAGACATGTCCTGGACAAAAAAGCATGTCTGCCTTCAGGTGGTTAGAACTCACTTGGGAGTCTCCATGATGCGGGCTGAAGTGCCCTGAGGTGTTGGGAGAGAACAAGATTCAGGTCAAGTCTCCTCTTTCTGGATTTGGGAGGTAGTGCCCTAGCTTGTAACTATGGGAAGCAATTGGGGTCCCATCCAACCCCAATGAGCATGGGTCCTGCTCCAGGGGTGTCTTGGGGTTACTTTCAATGCAGGATCATGGGAGGTAAGACACGTGATGATGACTCTGAGCCCAAGCTTCCCCCTCTGTACAATGGGGATGAAAATGCTTCACCCATGGGATCACTGAGAATAGTCAGTGATGCACAGGAGCAAGCCCATGGTCCTGTGGTTATTGAGGATCATGAATGCTTGTATGAATTCAGGCCACTTGTTAGGAGATAGTCAAGGAAAGGAGAAAAAAAGGGCCCTGGTGCACCGGGGTGGATCAGTTGGTTGAACATCTGACTCTTGGTTTTGGCTCAGGTTATGGTCCTATGATTGTGGGATTGAGCCCCACATTGTGCTCCCCACTGAACATGGAGCCTGCTTGAGATTCTCTCACACTCTCCCTCTGCCCCTCTCCCCAGGCCATGTGTACTCCCTCTCTCTCTAAAAAAAAGGGGGGGCAGGTGAAAAATCCATTAAAATGTGGTTGTTATGACCATGACTCAGTTGTATCAGTGTCATTGTCACTAAACTACTGTCTAGCATGGTGATGGCCACATAGTTACTCCAGCAAAATATAGTAATGCTGGATCTGTCTCTCTCTGTGCAGTTCTTCATGATGGTGGCCAAGCTCATATCAGAGGCCTGAAGGAGGTAGTTTCTGAGGGTCTGTGTCCTGATTGCTCCCAAAGCTTCTATTTCAGATTCAAGAGCATCAGTCTTCAAGAAACCCCAGCATCTCACATCCCTTGTGGACTGATGTTTGGCACAGGTGAGTTCACACCTGAAAAACACAGTGAATCCTATACAGTATGAATGCAACATACATTTGGGGAGACAATACAAGCAAACAAGAAGCATGATGATTTTTCCAAGTTCCTCCTGTGACAGTGGACTTGTTTTGATTTCCTATAGTTTTACTTGAAATGAATTATACAGGTTACATTTTACTTTCAGGTGGCTTGTTACATTCAGCCATTGATTGATTGATCTGAATTAATCATGATAAAAATAACACACTATGCCTGCACGCTTCAACATTGTAAGAGTCTTGAAAACACTTTGACAGTCCTAAAATGGTTCAACAGAGAATTACAGTATGATCCAGCAATTTCACTCCTAGTTACAGAGCCAGGACCAGTAACAATACATATCTACATAAAATATATTATACTTATATGCATGGCATCATTATTCATAAGAGCCAAAAGTGAAAACAACTCAAATGTCCACCAATTAATGAATTGACAAATAAAATGTGGAATATTATCTGGCAATAAAAAGGGATGCAATACTGACACATAATGCAGTATGAATGAAACTTGAAAACATTAAGCCAAGTGAAAGAAGTTCAATACACAAAAGCAAGAAATTGTATGATATAATTTGTATGATGTGTCCAGAGAGAGACCATCAATATACTGAAACAACAACTCCCCGCCCATTTTTATCCTGATTTACAGTAAACTCTGTCTGATGGGTTTGATTCATAGGCCCTTTTTCCCACAATACTGCTGAGAAATGTTCAAACAGCTGTGCAGTTTTTGACAAAAGGTGGCAACAACATACCACCATCATCAACCTTCTCCTTTAAGTGCTTACAAAGAGCAAAAATAATAAAGTAAAAATAATCTCCCCAAATCCAGGCTTTGTACCTAAATGGACTAATACTGTCTTCATGGTCACCACAATGACGTCACGTTTTTATGGCAACCATGATGCCTAGTTTTCCTCACTAAAGGAGGCTGAAAAAACTTGTAGCTGTAACAAAAAGAATGTTGAAATATAAACTCTGAGGCCTGCAGACGATGAAACACCAGGTGGCAGTGCTGCAGCTTGACAGTTGGCAGGTATGTGAACATTGGTGCAGAGCATAAAAGGTGGTGGTGACAGAGAGATGCTGAGGCCTCAGACTGTGGTCTGGGTAGCTGTGTCAATCAATTTTTGGATCACAAAAAATTCTCTCCTGTCTTTTCTTCTAGAAGTTTTATATTTTATCTTTTATAATTAGTTCTGGTATTTCTACTGAGTTGATTTTGTGTATGGTTCAGTGCATGGATCACAGTTTACTTCTGTGCGTATGGACACATTTGTCCTAGCACCATTCCACTGAATCACCTTTGTAGCTTTGTCAAAGATCAATTTTCTATTCTCTCTATCATATTCTCTCTGCCCCTCCCTTGCTTGTGCTCTCTCTCAAAATAAATAAATAAACATTAAAAAATTACTCTGGACTTCCCCTATTTCTCCCTGCTCAAGTTATATGTTAGCAGTCATCCTCCAAGCATATGTTCTACCGAAATACAACTGCAGGGTTTATATGTGAGTCTATTTCTGGACCCTTCTGTTTGTTTCTTTGATACATATATCTACCTTAATTCCAACACCACAGTTTTGAGTACTATGAATTTATAATCAGTCTTAAAATAAGATAGTATTTATCCTCCAAATTTATTGTTTTCAGTTATTTTTATAACCTAGACCCTTTGCATTTCTACCTAGCACAAGACTGCATTTCTAGTACAAGACTGTCAATTTAATTTTAAAAATGTATGTTAGTATTTTATGAGAGTGCATTGAATCTCTAGATCAGTTTGGAGAGAATAGACATCTTACAATACTAGTCTTCTGATTCCTGAAAATGATTCTTCTCCATTTATTTAGGCCTTGTTTAATTTCTTTCAGCAGTTTTTTGCAGTGTTCAGAGTACAGTCATGCACATCTGTGGGTGTAATGTGGTTCATAGGTTATCTCTGATGTGAAAATATTGGGGTTCAGAGCGAATGGTCAAGAAAAAATTCTAAAGGTGTCTTTGGTGCAAAAAGGGTAGTTTTATTAAAGCACAAGGGACAAAGACCCGTGGGCAGAAAGAGCTGTACTGGGGTTGTGAGGAGTAGTTGATAACATACTCTCAAGTTGGGAGATGGCTATGGATACTGTAACTAAGGAATTTGGAAGCAAGGTTTTCAGGACCTTGAAAGGCTAGGTGTTTTTAGAATAAGATCATTTACTACTGTCTAGTAAAACCCTACTCATGAAACTGCAGATTCATTTCAGTAGGTTATATGCTTGGAAGATGATTGCTAACATATAACTTGAGGGGGGAGAAATAAGGGAAGTCCAGGGTAATTTTTTTTAATGTTTACTTACTTACTTATTTATTTATTTATTTAGTGAGAAAACACAAGCAGGATAGGGGCAGAGAGAATAGGAGAGAGAATCCCAAGCAGGCTCCAAGCTGTCAGCACAGAGTGAGGACCTCAATCTCATGACCCATGAAATCATGGCCTGAGCTGATATCTAGAGTCAGACGCTTAACTGACTGAGCCACTCAGGCTCCCCTGGAATTTTTATATATTAAATGGGACTTACAGGATCCTGGAGGTCAGGGTAATGTTAAGATAAGTTTGCCTTTTGTCCTTAACAAAGTATTAACATTGAGGTATTGATTTCCTAGAGGAAAGTCACTCTGCCTATCTCAAAGACTTGTCAATGGTCTGTAAGTTGTAAGGGAATTTAATATTTTCTTATGCTTTTGTTCTCTACATCAGTCTCTATGTGGTTTATACTTTTTAATCCTATTGTCAATAGCAATATTTTAATAACACAATTTTCACTGAATTGTCAGCTGCCAAATGTTATTGGGGAAGCTTTTGCATGAAGGCACAAGTTATTCTAGGATGGAAAAGATACTTGACATTTAAAACCTATATTAGTTGGCGTTCTCCAGAAGAACAGAACGAATGAGATGATGAAATATAGATAGAAAATTATTTTAAGGAATTGACTCACGAAATTGTGGAGTCTTGGCAGAATCTGATGGGGGAGGCCAGCTGGCTGGAAACTCAGGAAAGAGGTAAAATTGGAATCTGAAGGCAATCTGATAGAGAACTATGAGTTGCTGATGTTGTTGTGAGGCCAAAGGCAGTCTCCTGAATAATTCCCTCTGGTTCATGGAAGATCTTTGCTCATTTCTATTCAGGCCTTCTACTGATTTAATGAGGCCCACTCACTTTATGGAGTGCAAAATGTTTTATTCAAAGTCTACCCATTTAAGTGTAAATCTTATCCAAAAGCACTCTCACAGAAACATCCAGAATAATATTTTATCAAATATCTGGGCACTGTGGCCCCAACAAAAGGGCACATAGAATTTATCATCACAATATTCATTTGCTCAGATTTTTATATTAGATTTTAGATGTGATTGGAAATGTACTGATACTAGGGACTAAAAGTTTCCATAGAAAGTTCTACAAGTCATCTTCAGAAAATCAGTCACTAGTCATGATGAGCACTGTGTTTTGTATGTAAGTGATGAATTATTAAGTATTACACCCAAAATTAATATTACACTGTATAACTAACTGGAATCTAAATGAAAACTTGAAAAAGAAAAAAAAATCAGTCACTAAATGAAATGGTTGAATAGCTTTCAACTTTTTTGTGTGGTTAGAATGTAATTATGGAGGTACTTGTTATTCCCAAACAAATCCACTTTGATGAACTCCTGTTTTGGGGGTGTTATAAAAAAGAGGAGAGAGAGAGAGAGAGAGAGAGAGAGAGAGAGAGAGTGTGTGTGTGTGTGTGTGTGTGTGTGTGTGTGTGTTGGTGAAGTTGTGAGGAATACTTATTGTGAGGAATATGAAGTGAGCTACTGTGAGTTATGTCAGTCCTCCTCAGTTGCTAGTGCATTAGGAGACAAATCAGAATGGCTGCTGTATGTTTTTTCCCAGCTTTCTTTGGCCAGCATGTTTACTATGGTTACCATGGTGACTCACTGACTGCTATGGGACTTGGTTCAGGCTGAAAATTCATTTATGATTTATGTTCCAACCATTCCAATCCAATGATAGTTGTTGAGTGTCGCTTTTATAATTCTGCCAGTTTTTCTACTTTTATATATTGACACTGAAACATTGGGTAGAGCCTTTGCATTCTCACAAAGCATTTACTTATTTATTTGTATGTATGTATGCATGTGTGTATGCATGTACGTATGTATGTATATATGTCTTTACTATGACAATGGATTACCATTTTGCTCAAAGAGTTACTAGTGTTTGACATTATAATTATGTCTTTTGGTGCTCAAATTTTAACAGACTTGGCCAGTGTTAGCCCCTGAAATTGGCTTTTGTGTTTATTTGCCACATCTGTAGAATTGTTTGAACATGGAGTTTACTCTGTTGGCTTCGTATCTCACATTCTGTAGAAAGACAGTAATGTTGCCAACCTCAGAGTAATGCTTTCAGAATTTCAAGACCAAAAGCTTGAAAAAAAACAACCAAGGAGCCTGAGCGGCTCAGTTGGTTAAGCATCCGACTTTGTCTCAGGTCATTATCTCACAGTTTGTGAGGGGCCCCGTATCAGGCTTTCTGCTCTCAACGCAGAGTTCACTTCACATTCTCTCTTCCTCTCTCTCTCTCTCCCTCTCTCTCTCTCTCTCTCTCTCTCTCTCCCACTCATTCTCTTTTTCTACCTTTCTCAGAAATAAGAAAAAACCCATTAAAATAGTGCTGAAATAGCAACCTACACATTGTGGAATCAACAAAATCCTCAGAACATTAGTAGCTTGTCCCAGCATTACCTCCTTCATTCTATTAAGCTGACGCCTCTAACATGAACATCATAGCATGACTACAAGAGAGAATACCTGCACTGGAACAGCAAGCAGGAATAAGTCCCCATTTACATGATGTGAGAACTTCAGTATCACTGTTGTGTGAGGGATGGGGCTGTGTGATGGATCTTGAAAAGAGGCACTGCTTCCTTGCACACTTTCCAGTGACCTAAGTGGGGACAGCACATGACCTGTGTTTCATGTGCTTTCCCTTATTTCCACTTCCCTCTCTATACCAAGTGATGTTTGATCCCCTGACTCTCCCTTATAGTGGAATAAGAGAGAAGTGTATGGACTCTGAGCCCCAGAAACAGGGCATGAAAGAGAAGAACAAAGTGTGAGGTTCAGTCTGGTAGACAATTTCCTGAAGCAAAAGTAAAGAAATCAGTGTTCCAATAATTGGTACCCTTTAAGTCGCTTCAGTATCTTCTATTCAACAAGATAGCAATACTCGATTCTCCCAACCACCCAGGAATATAATGGTATTTAGGTGTGTTCCCATATGAGAAAGTAATCTATGAACTTGTTTGGGGCAGGGACAAACCAGTGTCCTTCTGAGTAATTATGTTAACAGAGACTGCCCACATATGACAGAACTCTGCATAGTAGATGTTACATTAATGGTACAAAAACCATCTTATGTTTAGGTCAGGATTTCTTCAAGTGTGGTCAATAAACCACTTGATCATCAACAAGGAGTACTTGTTAAAATAGCAGATATACGGGCCAACCATAAGTCTGCTGTATCCACAACAGTGAGCTGGGGTAGAAGGTATTTACATTTTGAATAATTTCTTCTGTTTATTGTGGTATTCACCTAAATACAAAAACACTGCTGTGGATTTCAAGTAAGGTGTTCTTAAAATATTGCCTCCTTTCATGTCTTATTTTGGTGCCAATTTCTCCTGCAACTCAGCTTTAGGTATCTGTGCCTGCTCCCAGTGTATCAGAAAGGAAACAATTCTTTCTCTTCCGTTATATTTATTCAGTGTATGATATGAAAGACACTGCAGTATTTTCCTAAGGCTCTCATAACAAAAGAAAACAATCTAGGTAGCTTAAACAATAGAAATTGTCTCACATTCTGTAGGCTACAAGCCTAAAATCAAGATGCTGTCAGGACCATGTTCCCTCAGAATCCTTTTGGGAGATTCTATCCATGCTTCTTCCTTGCCTTTGGTGATTTACTGACAATCTCTGCATTTCTTGGCTTGCAACTGTATGACTCCCGTTTCTGCCTTCATTGCCTCATGGAGTTATCCCTGTTCTGTCTTCACATGGCTGTCTTCTTATAAGGACACAATGGTTTACAGGCACACCCTACTCCACTATGACCTCATCTTAACTAATTACATCTGCAACATCCAGAGTCCCGCAGATTACATTCTGAGATACTGAGGATTAAGACTTCAACATGTCTTGTTTTGGGTGACACAATTCAACCTATAACAGCCTATAACTGAACTAGTCACGGGATAAAGAGTGAACAAGACAATGTAGTATCCCTGGCACTTTGTTTCTACCTTGGGAAAACTGGCAATGCATAGGTAAGGAAATCAATAATCAGGATAATTATTTATGAAAAAGAATGCTTTAAGGGAAATAAATAAATCCACTGAGTAGCACATGATGAGGACAGGGATTATTATAGATGGAGTTGTCAGTCAAGATCTTTCTCAGGAAATGACATTTGAGCTGAGTCCTGAAAGACAAGAGGAAACCAGGCTTGGACTGGGCCTTTTTTTTTTTTTTGGAAGTGTTTCTGCCACCAGTTGCTGAAGGAGCAGATGATGAACACAAGTGGCTGGAGCCTGGCAAAGTGCAGATAGTAGGAGATACAACTTAAGGGAAGACAGGATCCACATAATTGGGGCCATGTCAGGAGGTTGGAGTCATTCTGAGGGTGGAGTGTTACAGTATAGAAGTGATACAATCTGATTCATGTGCTCACAAGGTGACTCTCCCACTGTAAGGAGAATAGACCGAAAAGGACAAGATGGCTGTGGGGATAATTTTAGGAGAATTTTGGAGAAGTCAAAAGAGGGATAGGGTGGATTGGCCCATTGCAGCAGTGCACAGGGGACAGGGGATGTTTCTGCACAGGGTATGTCAGCTGTAGAACAGACAGGGCCTGCAGTGGCTGTCAGTGTGTGTGTGCGTATGTGTGTGTGTATAATGCAGGATCCAGGATAAGCCTTCAGTTTTTGTTAGGCTAGAATCAGAAATGGTGGTGCTGTGTCCTGGAATCCATTGTTCCAAGTTCTTTTGAGTCATTCTCATGACAATTAGTTATGTATCCAATGGTGGTTATAGTGAACGTTAGTTATTTAAAACAGTCATTGGTTGTAGAATTGGATTAAGTTTTAAGAATATTAAACTTTATTAAAGACACATGAAAATCTTTTGCAAAACTATCAAAAGTATAAGAATCTGAATTTGCATATATTTATAAAACTTTTGGCACTTGCCAAGCTGTTAACCTCACCAGGTTTGAACCTCACTAGCTAAGGCTATGTGCCTTGACATTTTCTAAGTGTGTTCATGTATTAATTTCAACAATTCTCAAAACAGCAACCCATGAAGAGGGTCCTGTTGTTTTCCCATTTAACAGAAGAGGAAACTGAGTCACAGAGAAGTTCTTTCACACTACCAGGGTTCAGAGATAGCCACTTTTTCTGTCTCTGCAGTAGATTTTTTTTAAACGATGTGATTTCAGACCATTTATTCTTATAAAAACCAAAAACACTTTGCTTACTTTGATTATGTTTTTTGCTTTGCCATTTCATTTTTAATGGAATTAAAAAATGTTATTCTTTTCCCATTTGCTTCTGGATTTTTAGTCATAGCTGGAAAAGCTTCCTCTACTGCCAGGTTATAGAGAAATTTTACTAGATGTACTTCTGTGGACAGGATAAAGACAAGAAGGGGATCATATTGGGATGTTTGGCATGGGAGGAACAGTTGGGTAAATGAGCTTTCTTGTGAGAAATCTGTGAAAACAATGTCACTAAATCAGGAGAATTAGATGTTGAGATTAGGATCTCAGTTTTGTGCTTGTCTTTGAGAACTCAGTCTCCTCTCTTTCTCCTGTGAATGTGGGTTCAGGCCCCCACACTGGAAGGCAACGTTTTAAATAAAGTGAAACCTCCATGTCACCTGAGATGGACCCTCAGGGAACTTAATGGGAGGGGCCAACATCTTAGAGTGGTGTCCTCAGACAGACACAAAATCATTTCTGAAATCTACCATGCAACTTGGCCACAGACTAAAGAGAAAGTAAAACCTTTAGTTTGCACCCATGGGAGAACCAAACCTGAAATCATATAAGTGCTACCTCATCCTTCACTATCTGGGAGTGAGGTCTCCTCACAAGGTCATAACCTCTTAATGCTATTCAGGAGTACCAAGGCGTCATTTACAAGTGACCTCAGTTGCCCAAGGTACAATCACTTACCACATAATCACATTATTTCTTGTTGAGATGCCGAGTTTCCAGAGTCTGGGTCAGGCTTGGATTAAACTTGCTTGGAATGGAGTCCATTTGAGGTCAAATCTTACCACCCCTTGGAGTATGTACTGATATCAATCGTGTTTTCAGTGGACACTTCCATATATGTAGTAATACAATTTTATTAAATACAGTCACCTACTTGTACATACTGTACATGATGTCCCTGTGACTTACTTACTTTATAATTAGATGTTTGTGCCTTTGACCACCTTCCTCCATTTTGCTCACAACTTCAAATGCCACCTCAGGCAACTACCAAAGTCTTTTTTATATACCTGTATTCGTTTCTTTCTTTTTTTTTCTTTTAACTTCCCACATGTAAACAAGATCACACGGTGTTTGTCTTTCTCTATTTGATCAATTTTATTGAGCATAATGCCTTTGAGGTCCATCCATGTTTTGGCAAATAGTACAATTTTATTCCTTTTTATAGAGGAAAAATATTTCATTGTATATACATACCACACTTTTTTAAATCCCTTCATCATATATTCATGGACACTTACATTATCTCCACGTCTTGGTTATTGGTAATAATGCTGCAGTAAACACAGGATGCATATATCTTTTCATGTTGGCTATTTGTTTTCATCACATATTTATAAGTGGAATTGCTGGATCATACGGTAGTTCTATTTTTACTTTTTTTTTTTTTAGAAACGTCCATAATTTTATCCATAGTGGCTGAACCAATATGTATTCTTACAAATGGTATACAAGAGTTCCCTTTACATTCTCCAACACTTGTATATCTCTTTTTTATTAAAAATTAAAAAAAAATTCTGAGGCGCCTGGATGGTTCAGTTGGTTGAGTGTCCAACTTCAGCTCAGGTCATGATCTCACAGCTCACAGGTTTGAGCCCCACATTGGGCTCTGTGCTGACAACTCAGAGCCTGAAACCTACTTTGGATTCTGTGTCTCCATCTCTCTCTGCCCCTCCCCCACTCACGTTCTGTTAAAAATAATTAAAAATAATTTTTAAGAGTGCAAGCAGGGGAGGGGAAGAGAGAGTGGGAGACACAGAATATGAAGCAAACTCCAAGCTCCGAGCTATCAGCATAGAGCCCAACGTGGGGCTAGAACTCACAAACCGTGAGATCATGACCTGAGCCAAATTTGGCTGCTTAACTGACTGAGCCACCCAGGCACCCCTCTTTTCTTTTTTATGATTGACATTTCAATACAAGAGAGGTGATATCATTATGGTTTTATTTTGCATTCCCTTGATGATTATTGATGCTGAGCACATTTTCAGGTATTGTTGGCCATTTCTTTGTCTCTGTGGAATATTTATTCAGATCCTCTGCTGCTGACTTTTTTTGCTTTTTTTTTCATTTTTAAATTTATTTATTTATTTATTTTTAATTCAAGGTAGTTAACACACAATGTACTATTGATTTCAGGAGTAGAGCCCAGTGATTCCTCATTTACATATAACACCCAGTTCTCATCCCAACAAGTGCCCTTCTTAATGCCCTTCACCCACTTAGCCTATCCACCACCCACCTCTCCTCCAGTAACCCTCAGTATGTTCTCTTTAAGAATTTCTTATGGTTTGCATCCCTCTCTGTTTTTATCTTATTTTTCCTTCCCTTCCCCCATGTTCATCTATCTTGTTTCTTAAATTCCACATATGAGTGAAATCATATGATATTTGTCTTTCTCTGACTGACTTATTTTGCTTAGCATAATATACTTAATCCCATCCATGCCATTGCAAATGGGAAGATTTCATTCTTCTTGATCGCTGAATAGTATTCCACTGTATGTATATGTATGTATATGTATATGTATATGTATATGTATATGTATATGTATATATCACATCTTCTTTTTGTTTGTGTGTTTGTTTGTTACTTAAATTTAAATAACTAAATTCAAGTTAGTTAACATACAGTGTAGTCTTGGCTTCAGGAGTAGAACCCAGTGATTCAACTCTTTCATATGATACCCATTGCTCATCCCAAAAAAGTGCCCTCCTTAATGCCCATCACCCATTTAACCCATCACTCCCACCTCCCCTCCAGCAGTGCTGTTTGTTGTCTGTATTTAAGAGTCTCTTATGATTTGCCTCATTCTCTGTTTTTAAGTATTTTTCTTCTTCTTCCCCTATGTTCATCTGTTGAGTTTCTCAATTTCCACGTATGAATGAAGTCATATGATATGTCTTTCTCTGATTGACTTATTTCACTTAGCATAATATACTCTTGTTCCATCACGTTGCAAATGGCAAGATTTCTTTCTTTTTGATTGCTGAGTAGTATTCCATTTGTATATATACAACATCTTTAACCATTCATCTGTTGATGGACATTTGGGCTCTTTCCATAATTTGACTATTTTTGATAGTGCTGCTATAAACATTGTGGTGCATGTGCCCCTTTGAATCAGAATTTTTGTATCCTTTGGATAAATTCCTAGTAGTGCATTTGCTGGGTCATAGATAGTTCTATTTTTAATTTTTTGAGGAACCTCCATACAGTTTTCCAGAATGGCTGCACCAGTGTACATTCCTACGAACAGTGCAAGAAGGTTCCCCTTTCTCCATATTCTTGTTGACATCTGTTGTTTCCTGAATTCTTAATTTTAGCCATTCTGACAGATGTGATGTGGTATCTCATTGTGGTTTTGATTTGTATTTCTCTGATGATGAGTGATGTTGAGCATTTTTTATATGAAATTTATTGTCAAATTGGTTTCCATACAACACCCAGTGCTCATCCCAAAAGGTGCCCTCCTCAATACCCATCACCACCCTCTCCTCCCTCCCACCCCCCATCAACCCTCAGTTTGTTCTCAGTTCTTAACAGTCTCTTATGCTTTGGCTCTCTCCCACTCTAACCTCTTTTTTTTTTTCTTTCCCCTCCCCCATGGGTTCCTGTTAAGTTTCTCAGGATCCACATAAGAGTGAAACCATATGGTATCTGTCTTTCTCTGTATGGCTTATTTCACTTAGCATCACACTCTCCAGTTCCATCCACGTTGCTACAAAGGGCCATATTTCATTTTTTCTCATTGCCATGTAGTATTCCATTGTGTATATAAACCACAATTTCTTTATCCATTCATCAGTTGATGGACATTTAGGCTCTTTCCATAATTTGGCTATTGTTGAGAGTGCTGCTATGAACATTGGGGTACAAGTGCCCCTATGCATCAGTACTCCTGTATCCCTTGGATAAATTCCTAGCAGTGCTATTGCTGGGTCATAGGGTAGGTCTATTTTTAATTTTCTGAGGAACCTCCACACTGCTTTCCAGAGCGGCTGCACCAATTTGCATTCCCACCAACAGTGCAAGAGGGTTCCCGTTTCTCCACATCCTCTCCAGCATCTATAGTCTCCTGATTTGTTCATTTTGGCCACTCTGACTGGCGTGAGGTGATACCTGAGTGTGGTTTTGATTTGTATTTCCCTGATAAGGAGCGACGCTGAACATCTTTTCATGTGCCTGTTGGCCATCCGGATGTCTTCTTTAGAGAAGTGTCTATTCATGTTTTCTGCCCATTTCTTCACTGGGTTATTTGTTTTTCGGGTGTGGAGTTTGGTGAGCTCTTTGTAGATTTTGGATACTAGCCCTTTGTCCGATATGTCATTTGCAAATATCTTTTCCCATTCCGTCGGTTGCCTTTTAGTTTTGTTGGTTGTTTCCTTTGCTGTGCAGAAGCTTTTTATCTTCATAAGGTCCCAGTAATTCACTTTTGCTTTTAATTCCCTTGCCTTTGGGTATGTGTCAAGTAAGAGATTGCTACGGCTGAGGTCAGAGAGGTCTTTTCCTGCTTTCTCTTCTAGGGTTTTGATGGTTTCCTGTCTCACATTCAGGTCCTTTATCCATTTTGAGTTTATTTTTGTGAATGGTGTGAGAAAGTGGTCTAGTTTCTTCTTTCTGAATGTTGCTGTCCAGTTCTCCCAGCACCATTTGTTAAAGAGGCTGTCTTTTTTCCATTGGATGTTCTTTCCTGCTTTGTCAAAGATGAGTTGGCCATACGTTTGTGGGTCTAGTTCTGGGGTTTCTATTCTATTCCATTGGTCTATGTGTCTGTTTTTGTGCCAATACCATGCTGTCTTGATGATGACAGCTTTGTAGTAGAGGCTAAAGTCTGGGATTGTGATGCCTCCGGCTTTGGTCTTCTTCTTCAAAATTACTTTGGCTATTCGGGGCCTTTCGTGGTTCCATATGAATTTTAGGATGGCTTGTTCTAGTTTCGAGAAGAATGCTGGTGCAATATTGATTGGGATTGCACTGAATGTGTAGACAGCTTTGGGTAGTATTGACATTTTGACAATATTTATTCTTCCAATCGATGAGCAAGGAATGTCTTTCCATGTCTTTAAATCTTCTTCAATTACCTTCATAAGCTTTCTATAGTTTTCAGCATACAGATCCTTTACATCTTTGGTTAGATTTATTCCTAGGTATTTTATGCTTCTTGGTGCAATTGTGAATGGGATCAGTTTATTTGTCTTTCTGTTGCTTCATTGTTAGTGTATAAGAATGCAACTGATTTCTGTACATTGATTTTGTATCCTGCAACTTTGCTGAATTCATGTATCAGTTCTAGCAGACTTTTGGTGGAGTCTATCGGATTTTCCATGTATAATATCATGTCATCTGCAAAAAGCGAAAGCTTGACTTCATCTTTGCCAATTTTGATGCCTTTGATTTCCTTTTGTTGTCTGATTGCTGATGCTAGAACTTCCAGCACTATGTTAAACAACAGCGGTGAGAGTGAGCATCCCTGTCGTGTTCCTGATCTCAGGGAAAAAGCTCTCAGTTTTTCCCTGTTGAGGATGATGTTAGCTGTGGGCTTTTCATAAATGGCTTTTATGATCTTTAAGTATGTTCCTTCTATCCTGACTTTCTCAATGGTTTTTATTAAGAAAGGGTGCTGGATTTTGTCAAAGGCCTTTTCTGCATCGATTGACAGGATCATATGGTTCTTCTCTTTTTTTTTTGTTAATGTGATGTATCACGTTGATTGATTTGCGAATGTTGAACCAGCCCTGCATCCCAGGAATGAATCCCACTTGATCATGGTGAATAATTCTTTTTATATGCCGTTGAATTCGATTTGCTAGTATCTTATTGAGAATTTTTGCATCCATATTCATCAGCGATATTGGCCTGTAGTTCTCTTTTTTTACTGGGTCTCTGTCTGGTTTAGGAATCAAAGGAATACTGGCTTCATAGAATGAGTCTGGAAGGTTTCCTTCCCTTTCTATTTCTTGGAATAGCTTGAGAAGGATAGGTATTATCTCTGCTTTAAACGTCTGGTAGAACTCCCCTGGGAAGCCATCTGGTCCTGGACTCTTATTTGTTGGGAGATTTTTGATGACTGATTCAATTTCTTCGCTGGTTATGGGTCTGTTCAAGCTTTCTATTTCCTCCTGATTGAGTTTTGAAGAGTGTGGGTGTTCAGGAATTTGTCCATTTCTTCCAGGTTGTCCAATTTGTTGGCATATAATTTTTCATACTATTCCCTGATAATTGTTTGTATCTCTGAGGGATTCGTTGTAATAATCCCATATTCATTCATGATTTTATCTATTTGGGTCATCTCCTTTTTCTTTTTGAGAAGCCTGGCTAGAGGTTTGTCAATTTTATTTTTTCAAAAAACCAACTCTTGGTTTCGTTGATCTGCTCTACAGTTTTTTTAGATTCTATATTGTTTATTTCTGTTCTGATCTTTATTATTCCTCTTCTTCTGCTGGGTTTAGGCTGCCTTTGCTGTTCTGCTTCTATTTCCTTTAGGTGTGCTGTTAGATTTTGTATTTGGGATTTTTCTTGTTTCTTGAGATAGGCCTGGATTGCAATGTATTTTCCTCTCAGGACTGCCTTCGCTGCATCCCAAAGTGTTTGGATTGTTGTCTTTTCATTTTCGTTTGTTTCCATATATTTTTTAATTTCTTCTCTAATTGCCTGGTTGACCCACTCATTCGTTAGTAGGGTGTTCTTTAACCTCCATGCTTTTGGAGGTTTTCCAGACTTTTTCCTGTGGTTGATTTCAAGCTTCATAGCATTGTGGTCTGAAAGTATGCATGGTATAATTTCAATTCTGGTAAACTTATGAAGGGCTGTTTTGTGACCCAGTATATGGTCTATCTTGGAGAATGTTCCATGTGCACTCGAGAAGAAAGTATATTCTGTTGCTTTGGGATGCAGAGTTCTAAATATATCTGTCAAGTCCATCTGATCCAATGTCTCATTCAGGGCCCTTGTTTCTTTATTGACCGTGTGTCTAGATGATCTATCCATTTCTGTAAGTGGGGTGTTAAAGTCCCCTGCAATTACCACATTCTTATCAATAAGGTTGCTTATGTTTATGCGTAGTTGTTTTATATATTTGGGGGCTCCGGTATTCGGCGCATAGACATTTATAATTGTTAGCTCTTCCTGATGGATAGACCCTGTAATTATTATATAATGTCCTTCTTCATCTCTTGTTACAACCTTTAATTTAAAGTCTAGTTTGTCTGATATAAGTATGGCTGCTCCAGCTTTCTTTTGGCTTCCAGTAGCATGATACATAGTTCTCCATCCCCTCACTCTCAATCTAAAGGTGTCCTCAGGTCTAAAATGAGTCTCTTGTAGACAGCAAATAGATGGGTCTTGTTTTTTTATCCATTCTGATACCCTATGTCTTTTGGTTGGCGCATTTAATCCATTTACATTCAGTGTTATTATAGAAAGATACGGGTTTAGAGTCATTGTGATGTCTGTATGTCTTATGCTTGTAGGGATGTCTCTGGTACTTTGTCTCACAGGGTCCCCCTTAGAATCTCTTGTAGGGCTGGTTTAGTGGTGACAAATTCCTTCAGTTTTTGTTTGTTTGGGAAGACCTTTATCTCTCCTTCTATTCTAAATGACAGACTTGCTGGATAAAGGATTCTCGGCTGCATATTTTTTCTGTCTAGCACACTGAAAATCTCGTGCCAATTCTTTCTGGCCTGCCAAGTTTCAAAAGAGAGACCAGTCACGAGTCTTATAGGTCTCCCTTTATGTGTGAGGGCACGTTTACCCCTTGCTGCTTTCAGAATTTTCTCTTTATCCTTCTATTTTGCCAGTTTCACTATGATATGTCGTGCAGAAGATCGATTCAAGTTACATCTGAAGGGAGTTCTCTGTGCCTCTTGGATTTCAATGCCTTTTTCCTTCCCCAGTTCAGGGAAGTTCTCAGCTATTATTTCTTCAAGTACCCCTTCAGCACCTTTCCCTCTCTCTTCCTCCTCTGGGATACCAATTATGCGTATGTTATTTCTTTTTAGTGTATCACTTAGTTCTCTAATTTTCCCCTCATAGTCCTGGATTTTTTTGTGTCTCTTTCTCTCAGCTTCCTCTTTTTCCATAACTTTATCTTCTAGTTCACCTATTCTCTCCTCTGCCTCTTCAATCCGAGCCGTCGTGGTTTCCATTTTGTTTTGCATTTCATTAAAAGCGTTTTTCAGCTCCTAGTGACTGTTCCTTAGTCCCTTGATCTCTGTAGCAAGAGATTCTCTGCCGTCCTCTATACTGTTTTCAAGCCCAGCGATTAATTTTATGACTATTATTCTAAATTCACTTTCTGTTATATTATTCAAATCCTTTTTGATCAGCTCATTAGCTGTTGTTATTTCCTGGAGATTCTTCTGAGGGGAATTCTTCCGCTTGGTCATTTTGGATAGTCCCTGGCATGGTGAGGACCTGCAGGGCACTTCCCCTGTGCTGTGGTGTATAACTGGAGTTGGTGGGCGGGGCCGCAGTCCAACCTGATGTCTGCCCCCAGCCCACTGCTGGGGCCACAGTCAGACTGGTGTGTGCCTTCTCTTCCCCTCTCCTAGGGGCAGGATTCACTGTGGGGTGGTGTGGCCCGTCTGGGCTACTTGCACACTGCCAGGCTTGTGATGCTGGGGATCTGGCGTATTAGCTGGAGTGGGTAGGCAAGGTGCACAGGGGCAGGAGGGGCAGGCTTAGCTGGCTTCTCCTTAGGTGATCCACTTCAGGAGGGGCCCTGTGGCAGCGGGAGGGAGTCAGATCCGCTGCCGGAGGTTTGGCTCCGCAGAAGCACAGAGTTGGGTGTTTGCGTGGAGGGAGCAAGTTCCCTGGCAGGAACTGGTTCTCTTTGGAATTTTGGCTGGGGGATGGGCGGGGGAGATGGCGCTGGCGAGCACCTTTGTTCCCCACCAAACTGAGCTCTGTCCTCCGGGGGCTCAGCAGCTCTCCCTCCCTTTGTCCTCCAGCCTTCCCGCTTTCTGAGCAGAGCTGTTAACTTATGACCTCCCAGAGGCTAAGTCGCGCTTGCTGTTAGAACACAGTCCGTCAGGCCCCTCCACTTTTGCCAGCCAGACTCGGGGGCTCTGCTTGGCCAGCGAGCCGCCCCTCCACCCCGGCTCCCTCCCGCCAGTCCGTGGAGCCTGCACCGCCTCGCCGCCCTTCCTACCCTCTTCCGTGGGCCTCTCGTCTGCGCTTGGCTCTGGCGACTCCGTTCTGCTAATCATCTGGTGGTTTTCTGGGTTAGTTAGGCAGGTGTAGGTGGAATCTAAGTGATCAGCAGTATGCACGGTGAGCCCAGCGTCCTCCTACGCCGCCATCTTCCCTCATCCATTGAGCATTTTTTCATGTGTCTGTTTGCCATATGGATGTCTTCCTTAGAAAAGTGTCAATTCATGTCTTCTGCCCATTTGTTCACTGGATTATTTGTTTTTGGGTGTTGAATTTGATAAGTTCTTTAAGATTTTGGATATTAACCCTTTATCCAATATGTCATTTGTTACTATTTATCACATTTTGTCAGTTGCCTCTTAGTTTTGTTGTTTCCATCACTGTGCAGAAGATTTTTATCTTGATGAGGTTGCAATAGTTAATTTTTGCTTTTATTTCCAATGCCTCTGGAGACATGTCTGGTAAGAAGTTGCTGCACCCAAGGTCAAAGAAGTTGCTGCCTGTTTTTTTCTGTAGGATTTTGATGGTTTCCTGTCTCACATTTAGGTTTTTCCCCATTTTGAATTTATTTTTGTTTACTGTGTAAGAAAGTGGTCCAGGTTAATTCTTCTGCATATTGCTGTCCAGTTTTGCCAGCACCATTTGCTGACGAGACTGTCTTTTTTCCATGGACACTCTTTCTTACTTTGTTGAAGATTAGTTGGTCACACATCTGTGGATCCATTTCTGGGTTTTGTTCCACTGATCTATGTGTCTGTTTTTGTGCCAGCACCATAATGTCTTGATGATTACAGCTTTGTAATACAGCTTATAGCCCAGAAGTGTGATGCCTTCTGCTTTGGTTTTCTTTTTCAGAATTGCTTTGGCTATTCAGGATATTTTATGGTTGTATACAAATTTTAGAATTGCTTGTTCTAGCTCTGTGAATAATGTTGTTATTATTTTGATAGGGATTGTCTGTAACAAGAGATGAAGAAGGTGTTGTATCATAAATAAGGGGTGTATCCATCAAGAAGATGTAACAATTGTCTTTATGTCCCCAACATAGAAGCACTGAAATATATAAATCAATCAATCATAAACATAAAGAGATTCATTGATAATAATACAATAATAGTAGCAGACTTTAATATCCACTTATAGCAATGGACAGATCATCTAAGCAGAAAATCAACAAGGAAACAATGGCTTTGAATGAAACACTGCTCTGAAAGGACTTAACAGATATATTCAGAACATATTATCCCAAATTAGCAGGATATACATTCTTCTCAAGTACGCATGGAACATTCTCCAGAATAGATGACATATTGGGTCACAAAACAGCCTTCAACAAATACAAAAAGATTGAGACCAGACCAGGCACATTTTCAGCTCACATGTTGCATATTAACCTCTTATCAGATATCATTACTTTTATTGGATGTAATTCTCATATTTTTTACCTTACATTTTAACATTGGAATGTCAGCAACCCATTGATTCACAGAAAAGAGACAGTACAGAATAACAGAGTATAAAAATGAGTTTGCTGTAAAACAGAGTGAAATCAGGAAAGCTGGGTCACACATATCAGATCAGTTCTTCCTGTGGTACCATGGGTAGTCATATGCCCTATGCTGGCTTCAGCCATAATATAGAAGAAAGATTGTAAACCTAATGATTATGGATGTGGACTTTGGATTCAGCATAACTTGTCAACTTATCAAGCTTGGGAAAATTTAATAACTGGTTTCATAATCTTAAACAAATTCTGAGTCATCTATGGCACACAATATAATACATATGTGTAATGTAATGAATATACATTACAGATTCATGCATAGAAATACCAGGAGAAAACACAGAGACATGATTTTTTTAATTAATGAATAGTAGGATTGCTGATCAATTACATATTTCATTCTGGACTTAAATATTTTTCCACAATTTCTAAATTAATAAGAATCATTTTAAAAATCAGAATTAAATCTGATAGAATCATTGCTTGTTACAAAATATTTTAAACAGAAACTATAAAATAGAACACATTTCTATCTTCCTATTAAACAATAAATTATTATATATAACTGTATTGTAGTTGAAGTATTTTCTAAACGCATTAACCTTCTTCTTATCAAGAGGTCATCACTCACAGGAATATGGATTTTCCAATGTAATACACTTATTTATAGTTTTACTACATATGTATATATCCCTATGTGAAATATGTTATTATTTTCTTACATATTTTATGTATAATCTATGCCTGGCTGTAGTCAGAGTGTGTGTTTATGTGTAGGTACAGATTTTAAACATTTTTTATTGTTTCTTTAAAAGATTTCAAAAGAAATTTTTAAAGTTTTTTTTAATGTTTATTTTTGAGAGAGAAAGAAAGACAGAGCATGAGTGGGTGAGGGGCACAGAGAGAGGGAGACACGGAATCCCAAGCAGGCTCTAGGCCCCTAGCTATCACCACAGAGCTTGTCACCAGGCTTGAACTCATGAACCACGAGATCATGACCTGAGCTGAAGTCAGATGTTTACTGACTGAGCCACCCATGTGCGCTGATTTCAGGAGAAATTTTATTGATGTATGATTTTCATCATACTCCTGTAATTTATAAATTTATTCCAATCCACTTTGGCAAAATGAGCTTAAACTACAATCATACTTTTTTTTTAAATATGATAATGATTGTCAAATTGGTTTCAATACAACACCCAGTGCTCATCCCAACAGGTGCCCTCCTCAATGCCCATTACCCACTTTCCCCTCCCTACCACCCCACATCAACCCTCAGTTTACTCTCAGGTTTTTTTTAGCTTTCTTTTTTTGGTTTTTATTTTATTATTTTTTAAATATGAAATTTATTGTCAAATTGATTTTCCATAAACACCCAGTGCTTATCCCAAAAGGTGCCCTCCTCAATGAGGGTGCAATCATCCACCCTCTCCTCCCTCCCACCCCCCATCAACCCTCAGTTTCTTCTCAGTTTTTAAGAGTCTCTTATGCTTTGGCTCCCTCCCTCTCTAACCTCTTTTTTTCTTTTTTTGTTTACTTCCCCTCCCCCATAGTCTTCTGTTAAGTTTCTCAGGATTCACATAAGAGTGAAAACATGGTATCTGTCTTTCTCTGTATGACTTATTTCACTTAGCATAACACTCTCCAGTTCCATCCACGTTGCTACAAAAGGCCATATTTCATTCTTTCTCATTGCCAACCAGTATTACATTGTATATATAAACCACAATTTCTTTATCCATTCATCACTTGATGGATTTAGACTCTTTCCATGATTTGTCTATTGTTGAAAGTGCTGCTATAAACATTGAGGTACAAGTGCCCCTATGCATCAGCACTACTCTATCCCTTGGGTAAATTCCTAGCAGTGCTATTGCTGGGTCATAGGGTAGATCTATTTCTAATTTTCTGAGGATGCTCCACACTGCTTTCCAGAGTGGCTGCACCAGTTTGCATTCCCAACAGTGCAAGAGGGTTCCCGTTTCTCCACATCCTCGCCAGCATCTATAGTCTCCTGATTTGTTCATTTTAGCCACTCTGACAGGCGTGAGGTGGTATCTGAGTGTGGTTTTGATTTGTATTTCCCTGATGAAGGGCAGCGTTGAGCATCTTTTCATGTGCCTGTTGGCCATCGGGATGTCTTCTTTAGAGAAGTGTCTATTCATGTTTTCTGCCCATTTCTTCACTGGATTATTTGTTTTTCGGGCGTGGAGTTTGGTGAGCTTTTTATAGATTTTGTATACTAGCCCTTTGTCCAATATGTCATTTGCAACTATCTTTTCCCATTCCATTGGTTGCTTTTTAGGTTTGTTGATTGTTTCCTTGGCAGTGCAGAAGCATTTTATCTTGATGAGGTCCTAATAGGTCATTTTTACTTTTAATTCCCTTGCCTTTGGGGATGTGTCAAGTAAGAAATAGCTGCAGCTGAGGTCAGAGAGTTTTTTCCCTGCTTTCTCCTCTAGGATATTGATGGTTTCCTGTCTCACATTCAGGTACTTTATCCATTTTTATTTTTATTTTTTTTTGTGAATGGTGTCAGAAAGTTGTCTAGTTTCATCTTTCTGCATGTTGCTGTCCAGTTCTTCCAGCACCATTTGTTAAAGAGACTGTCTTTTTTCCATTGGCTATTCTTTCCTGCTTTCTCAAAGATTAGTTGGCCATACTTTTGTGGGTCCAATTCTGGAGTCTCAATTCTATTCCATTGGTCTATATGTCTGTTTTTGTATCAATACTGTGCTGTATTGATGATTACAGCTTTGTAGTAGAGGCTAAAGTCTGGGATTGAGATGCCTCCCACATTTGTCTTCTTCTTCAAAATAACTTTGCCTATTTGGAGTCTTTTGTGGTTCCATACAAATTTTAGGATTGCTTGTTCTAGTTTCGAGAAGAATTCTGGTGCGATTTTGATTGGAATTGCATTGAATTTGTAGATTTCTTTGGATAGTATTGACATTTTAATAATATTTATTCTTCCAATCCATGAGCACGGGATGTTTTCCCATTTCTTTGTATCTTCTTCAATTTCCTTCATAAGCTTTTTCATAGTTTTTAGCATACAGATCTTTTACATCTTTGGTTAGGTTTATTCCTAGGTATTTTATGCTTCTTGGTGCAGTTGTGAATGGGATCAGTTTCTTTGTCTTTCTGTTGCTTCTTTATTAGTGTATAAGAATGCAACTCATTTCTGTACATTAATTTTGCATCCTACAACTTTGCTGAATTCATGTATCAGATCTAGCAGACTTTTGGTGAAGTCTATCGGATTTTCCATGTATAATATCATGTCATCTGCAAAAAGTGAAAGCTTGACTTCATCTTTGCCAATTTTGATGCCTTTGGTTTCCTTTTGTTGTCTTATTGCTGATGCGAGAACTTCCAACACTATGTTAAACAACAGCGGTGAGAGTGGACATCCCTGTTGTGTTCCTGATTTAGGGGGAAAGCTCTCGGTGTTTCCCCATTGAGGATGATGTTAGCTGTGGGCTTTTCATGAATGGCTTTTATGATGTTTAAGTATGTTCCTTATATCCTGACTTTCTCGAGAGTTTTTATTAAAGGATGCTGAATTTTGTCAAATCTTTTTCTGCATCAGTTGACAGGATCACATGGTTTTCTTTTATTGATGTGATGTATCAAATTCATTGATTTAGGAATATTGAACCAGCCCTGCAGCCCAGGAATGAATCCCAGTTGATTATGGTGAATAATTCTTTTTATATGCTGTTGAATTCAATTTGCTAGTATCTTGTTGAGAATTTTTGCATCCATATTCATCAGGGATATTGGCCTGTACTTCTCTTTTTTTGCTGGGTCTCTGGTTTGGGAATCACAGTAATGCTGGCTTCATAGAATGAGTCTAGAAGTTTTCCTTCCCTTTCTATTTTTGAACAGCTTGAGAAGGACAGGTATTATCTCTGCTTTAAATGTCTGGTAGAATTAGAATTCCCCAGGGAAGCCATCTGGTCTTTGACTCTTACTTGTTGAGAGATTTTTGATAACCGATTCCATTTCTTTGCTGGTTATGGGTCTGTCTGTTCAAGTGTTCTATTTCTTCCTGTTTGAGTTTTGGAAGTGTGTGGATGCTTAGGAATTTGTCCATTTCTTCCTGGTTGTCCAGTTTGTTGGCATATAATTTTTTATATTATTCCCTGATAATTGCTTGTATTTCTGAGGGATTGGTTGTCATAATTCCATTTTCATTCATGATTTTATCTATTTGGGTCATCTCCCTTTTCTTTTTGAGAAGCCTGGCTAGAGGTTTATCAATTTTGCTTTTTTTTTTTCAAAAAACAAAACAAAACAAAACAAAACAACTCTTGGTTTCATTGATCTGCTCTAAAGTTGTTTTTTTTTTCAGATTCTATGTTGTTTATTTCTGCTCTGATATTTATTATTCCTCTTCTTCTGCTGGGTTTGGGGTGTCTCTACTGTTCTGCTTCTATTTCCTTTAGGTATGCTGTTAGATTTTGTATTTGGGATTTTTCTTGTTTCTGGAGATATGCCTGGATTGCAATGTATTTTCCTCTCAGGACTGCCTTCGCTGCATCCCAAAGCATTTGGATTGTTGTCATTTCATTTTCATTTGTTTCCAAGTATTTTTAATTTCTTCTCTAATTGCCTGGTTGATCCATTCATTCTTTAGTTAGGTGTTCTTTAATCTTCATGCTTTTGGAGGTTTTCCAGACTTTTTCCTGTGGTTGATTTCAAGCTTCATAGCATTGTGATCTGAAAGTGTGCATGGTATGATCTCAATTCTTGTATACTTATGAAGGGCTGTTTTGTGACCCAGTATGTGATCTATCTTGGAGAATGTTCCATGTGCACTCATGAGGAAAGTGGATTCTATTTTTTTTTTGGATGCAGAGTTTAAATATATCTGTCAAATCCATCTGATCCAATGTATCATTCAGGGTCTTTGTTTCTTTATTGATCCTGTGTCTAGATGATCTATCCATTGTTGTAAGTGGAGTATTAAACTGCCCTGCAATGACCACATTCTTATAAATAAGGTTGCTTATGTTTCTGATTACTTGTTTTATATATTTGGGTGTTTCCATATTCAGTGCATAGATATTTGTCATTATTAGCTCTTCCTCATGGGTAGACCCTGTAATTATTATATAATGCCCTTATTCATCTCTTTTTACAGCTTTTAATTTAATTCTAGTTTGTCTGATATAAGTATGGCTACTCCAGCTTTCTTGTGACTTCCAGTAGCATGATAGATAGTTCTCCATCCCCTCACTTTCAATCTGAAGGTGTCCTCAGTTCTACAATGAGTCTCTTGTAGACAGCAAAAAGAAGGGTCTTTGTTTTTTTTAATTCATTTTGATACCCTATGTCTTTTGGTTGGCGCATTTAGTCCATTTACATTGTTATTATTGAAAGATACGGGTTTAGAGTCATTGTGATGTCTGTAGGTTTCATGCTTGTAGTGATGTCTCTGCTGATTTGTGGTCCTTGCAACATTTCACTCACAGAGTCCCCCTTAGGATCTCTTGTAGGGATGGTTTAGTGGTGATGAACTCCTTCAGTTTTTGTTTCTTTGGGAAAGCCTTTATCTCTCCTTCTATTCTGAATGACAGACTTGCTGGATAAAGGATTCTCAGCTATATATTTTTCCTGTTCATCACATTGAAGATTTCCTGTCATTTCTTTCTGGTCTGCCAAGTTTCAGTAGACAGGTCTGCTACTACCCTTAGGTGTCTACCTTTGTAAGTTAAGGTCTTTTTATCCCTAACTGCTTTCAGAATTCTCTTTTTATCCTTGTTTTTGCCAGTTTCACTACGATACATCATACAGAAGTTCGATTCAAGTTACCTCTGAAGGGAGTTTTCTGTGCCGTTTGGATTTCAATGCCTTTTTCCTTTCCCAGATCAGGGAAGTTCTCAGCTATGATTTGTTCAAGTACACCTTCAGCCTCTTTCTCTCGCTCTTCCTCTTCTGGAATTCCTATGATACTGATATTGTTCCATTTGATTGCATCACTTAGTTCTCTAATTCTCTCCTCCTACTCCTGGATTTTTTTTATCTCTCTTTTTCTCAGCTTCCTCTTTTTCCATAATTTTATCTTCTAATTCACCTATTCTCTCCTCTGCCTCTTCAATCCGTGCTATGGCCGCCTCCATTTATTTTGCACCTCATTTATAACATTTTTAAATTCTTCATGATGATTTTTTTGTCCCTTGATCTTTGTAGCACTAGATTCTCTGCTGTCTGTAGCAATATATTCTCTGCTGTCCTCTATGTTTTCTTGAAGCCCAGCGATTAATTTTATGCCTATTATTCTAAATTTTTGTTCCATTATATTGTTTAAATCGGTTTTGATCAGTTTATTAGTTGCTGCTACTTTCTGGAGTTTCTTTTGAGGAGAATTCTTCCATTTCATCATTTTTGGTAGTCCCTGCAGTAGCTCTCAACTGCAGGGCACTTCCCCTGTGCTGTCCGAGGTAACTTGTATTGGTGGGTGGGGCTGCAGCCAGACCCAATGTCTGCCCCCTGCCCATAGCTGGGGCCACAGACAGACTGGTGTGTACCTTATCTTCCTCTCTCCCTGGGGCAGGACTCACTGTGGAGTGGTGTGGCCCCTGTCTGGGCTGCTTGCATACTGCCAGGCTTGTGGTGCTGCTACAATGGGATCTGGCCAAGGGCGTATTAGATGGAGTGAATCCACAAGATGCACAGGGGTGGTAGGGGCAGACTTAGCTAGCTTTGCCAGCAGTGGTCACCTGCCGGAGAGGCCCTGCAGCACCGGAAGGGAGGTGGGCCCTTCAGAGGGATGGATCCACAGAAGCACAGTGTTGGGTATTGGCGAGGTGCAAGCAAGTTCGGTGATGGGAACTGGTTCCCTTTGGGATTTCAGCCGGGGATGGGAGAGGGAAATGGCACTTACCTGTGCCTTTGTTCCCCCACTAAGCTCTGTCCTGAGCTCAACAACTCTCCCTCTTGGCGTCCTCTCGCCCTCCCTGCTCTTAGAGAGCAGAGCTGTTGACTTTTAACATTTCAGATGTTAAGTCCCACTGACTGTCAGAACTCACACATTCCGGCCCCTCCGTTTTTGCAAGCCAGACTTCGGGGGCTCTGCCTTGTCAGGCTGGCTGCCCCTCTACCGCCCCAGCTCCCTACTACCAGTCCAAGTAGCACGCACTGCCTCTCTGCCCTTCCTACCCTCTTCCGTGGGCCTCTTGTCTATGATTGGCTCTGGAGAGTCCATTCTGTCAGTCTTCTGGCGGTTTTCTGGGTTATTTAGGCAGATGTGGGTGAAATCTAAGTGATCAGCAGGGCCAGGTGAGCCAAGCATCCTCCTAGGCCACCATCTTCCAGAAAACCATTTCCAAGATGAGCTACAATCATACTTTTTAAGGCAATGAGAGGGTAATCCTTCAAACTGCTCTGAGACACATGGAAAGCCATTTCCTCAGAAGGTGGCTTGGTGCATATGCAATAAAAAGAAGGAATGTTATTCATTTTGAGAGGTTTTCTTTTTAAAAGTGTCCTGAAGTACTTTCTTCTGCAATAGGGATAGTCTTGCAAGGAAACCACTTTTCTTGAGTACACACAGACAGGACTCCTTCATCAGACATCAGTCACTTATTCATTGCAGTCTGTGAACTTTCTGACTGTCCCTGCACAGCACTGTTGATTGGAAAGGTTTCCCCAGTTCTGGGGGTCTTTAATAGAAAGCCCACATGCTTTGTGGAAAATCTAAGTCACATTCTCCAACGTGACCTTTATTAAGAATAAAGTCAGCGCATTTACTTCTTATTTTTTGTCCTATTTCTTGGTTGGTTTAGAGCCCAGATGTGGAAAAAAAGTGTGTTTGGGGGGTTATAGGGGCCCAAACATTTGGGATCCAGCAACAGATAGAAAAGGGAATAAGAGATGTGGGTGTATAGTTAGATGCACCCGTGAGGACAGAGGAAAACATGCTTCAAAAGGAAGCTTGCTACAGGAGTTCTGAAGGGAGAGGCCTGGGCTGGGCAGTCCATTTGTCCTTTCAACCTCAATGATTATGTAAGTAATTTCTAGGTAGAGGAGTGAGTATACAGAGAGGTTAGATGTGTTTGTCATGAATGTCCTTATACCTGGAAGAAATACTGGGAATAGAAGATAAGAATTCCCAGAATAAAACAAATGTATGGTTCAAATGACTAAGTTTCTGCCTAATAACTAACTAAGTTTCTGCCTAATAATTCCCTTAAATAACTGAGACTCTTAAATGACATTTTTTGTGTATGTATCTAGACCATTCAGTCACATGATTATATACAGTCTCTGTGTTTTCTGCCACAAATGGCTAACTGCTTAGCATGGCCTTGGATTTACATGTTCACTCTTGAGGACTAGCTCATCTCCAAGTGCCCTATGATACCTCTGTGTACTGTTAATACTCTCCTACTGTCTCTTTGAAGCAAAATAATTTCTGATGACAGTGGCCATTCTCTGTTCCATCAATCTAGGCAGAGTTCTGACAATTGCCAGGGTCCCAGTCAAGTGTCTCTAGTTACTGTCACTTCTTATGTGTGATCTGAAGAATAAATCTCTTTTGCATTCAGTGAAAGAGCAGGAGTGGTTGGATGTGTTGAGGCATTTCTTTGTGGAAGACAAGCCTATGCACCCCAGTTGTAATAGAAACCTTACATCAACATGGTCATTTTGAGGACTTTTTATAGACACATATATGTCTTGGCAGGAATTAGAAATTCTGCTTTCAGATATTTAGGTCTCAGCCAAGGGTGTGTGTCCCCACAGTGGGAGCTGAATGATCCTGGGGTGTGGAAGACAAAAGGAATCCAGATCCTAGTCACCCCTTTCATGTAATGCTTTGAATCTCTTTACAGTATGTCTAGGCTATAAAGCCATTGGAGTCTCTCTCATCAGGCCCCAGTGGGTGCGGATCCAACTCCAACTGCTTTCTTTAAAGGCAAAGGTGTAGGATGGAGGACAGGGAAAACGCTGAACCCCAGATCCCCCCTCTATTAAATGGGGATGAAAATGCTTCACCCACAGGATTGTTGAGAACAGTCAATGATACACTTGAGCAAGCCCATGGCCCTGTGGGTACTGCAGTATTATGAATGTCCATATGAATTCAGGCCACTTCTTACTCATTTTCACGTATGTTGTTAGGGGAGAAATGAGGAAAGATGACAAAAAAGGCTCTTTGAGAAGTGCATTATAACATACAGTTGCTGTGATCAGGACTCAATTGTATGAATGCCATTGTCATTAAATAAGCATCGAGCAGGGTGAGGGCTCATAGTTACACCAACAAAGCATAGTGGTTGCTGGATCTGTCTCTTTCTGTGCATCTCTTCATGTAGGTGGCTGAGCTAGTATCAGGTGCCTGAAGGAGGCAGGTTCTGAGTATCTGTGTCATGTGGCTGCTGAAGCTCCTACTCCAGATTCAAGGGCAGCAGTCCCCAGGATAAACCAACACCATTCATGCCTAGTAGGATATGATGTCTGGTTCAAGAGAGTGTATAGATTTGTACAGAAACATGCTATGGAATAGCTCCTGTAAGGTTCACAAACTTTCCTAAAAGTAGAGGAGCTGTTTTGATCTCATCATGAGAGAAGTTTAGCGGGTGGAATGTCATTCCATCACCAGCTACAAGCTGCATAGTAGCCCGTGAAACCCATCTTACATACAAGGGTTTTTGTTTGTTTATTTTTGCTAAAAAAACAATAAATTATCCATTTTTAAGAAGGAAATTGGTCTTTGCTATGCATTCACAACAAACAAGACTAAATTATTCTTAATGTACAAAAAATCATCTATAATTCCCATGTATCTCATGGATGGGTGTGGTTGTGCAAGTGTTAGATCTTCCTACCAATTGGACATTATACCCTAGATATTTCCCTGATGCCCATGGCTTTTTCCTTCTTAAAGAGCCAGACATTTTTCAAGTGTTAGTTTGAAATGTCAGTAAGTAGAATTAAATATATATATTTTATATATTTATACATAATTGATACACAATGTTACATTATTTTCAAGGGTACAATATATGATTCCACAAGTATATAAGTTATTCTATGTTCACCACAAGTATAGCTACCATATGTCATCATACAACACTATTACAATGCCATATAACTATATTCCCTATGCTGTATCTTACATCCTCATGACTTATTAATTCCATAAGTATAGGCCTGTACATTTCACTTCCCTTTAAAATTTAATATTTAAAAAATATTTATTGCCCTTGACTTAGCCCAATTATAATACTCAGCTTCATCGCATAAAGTGACCAGTTTTTTTTAATATCATTATGATTTTTTCCTAATACATATAGAATATTTTTTCTTTACTTCAGAAGGAAAGGACATCAACTTCCTCTAAATATTTGAATAAATATTTCCTTGCAAATGATGATTTCCTCTTTATATGTAGTGTGGACCAGTTTGTTTAGATATGATATGGGTCTGCTAATACTATAAGAACATGATCATGAGAATCTTTGCCTGTTTTATTTAATTACATCAGAGAATTATCAATATATAAATATATGTCAAATACTTCTTTTAGGTATGGCTGATATACAATACTTATACATATTTAAAGTATATGCTTTTTTCCCCTTCCCTTCCCCATGGTCTTCTATTAAGTTTCTCAGGATCCACATAAGAGTGAAAAAATATGGTATCTGTCTTTCTCTGTATGACTTATTTCACTTAGCAAAAAAGTTACATAGAGGGAAGGAGCCAAACCATAAGAGACTCTTAAAAACTGAGAATGAACTGAGGATTGATGAGGGGTGGGAGGGAGGGTAAAATGGATAATGGGCATTGAAGAGGGCACTTGTTGGGATGAGCACTGGGTGTTGTATGGAAACCAATTTGACAATAAATGTCATATTTAAAAAATAAAGTATATGCTTTAATAAGTATATATATGTATATATATATATATATATATATATATATATATATATATATATATCTGTGTATTTAGAACTACTGTCAAGATAATGAACATATTCATCACCTCAAAAATCTTCTTTGATCCCTTTGTAATATCCCCATCTACCTCCCTCCAACCTCCCTGTCCACATCACCCTACCTCATTCCCAGGCAATCACTGATCTGTCACTATGGATAATTGTTTTGTTCTTATAATTTTATCTGAATGGAATCCTACAATGAATACGTTTCTGTCAATCTTCTTACCTTCAACCTAATTATTTCTACATTCATGCATTTTTTGTATGTATAAATATCTCCTTCTTTGTTATCATTGACTAATATTCCATTATATGGATACACCCCTATTTGTTCTTTCCATTCACCTGGTAATGGATATTTGGATTACTTCCATTTTGAGGCTCTTGCAGATAATGCTTCTATGAACTTTTAGGTGTAACTTCTTGCTTGGACATATGGTTGCTTTCTCTAATACTTAGGTGTATTTACTTAAAGGAGTTATAAAGATAACTTTTCGAGAAAGTGCTAAACTGTTTTCCAAAGTGGTCGCAACACTTTTCATTGCCAGCAGCAGTGTATGAGAGAACTCAATCCCCCACAACCCTGCCAGAACTTGGGATGGTCAGTGTTTTTATTTTAGCTATTCACAGAGGGTTGTTGTGGGATTGCATTTCCCTCATGGCTAATGATGTTAAGCATCTTTTGATATACTTATTTGAAATTTGTATATTCTCTTTTGGTTTAGTATTTTTTCAATACGTTGCCCAATTGTTTATTGAGTGTCTGTTTCTTCTTTTTGTCATTTGTGAGATTTTTTTTACACTGAATAGAAGTCTTTTATGAGATACATGATTTGTAAATATTTTATTTTTGGAGAGGGAAACTTTTGAACTTAAATTTTAGTCAGCATACAGTATAGCATTGGTTTCAAGAGTAGAGTTCAGTGATTCATCACTTACATAAAATAACCAATGCTCATCACTAAAAGTGCCCTTCTTGATACCCATCACCCATCTAGCCCATCTCCCACCCACCTTCCTCCATCAAAATAGAGTTTCTTCTCTATCATTAAGAGTCTCTTGTGGTTTATTTCCCTCTTCTCTTCCTCCCCTTCCCATACGTTCATCTGTTTTGTTTCTTAAAGTCCACATATGAGGGAAATCATACGTTATTTGTCTTTCTCTGATTGACTCATTTTGCTTACCATAATACATTCTAACTCCATCCATGTCATTCCAAATGGCAATATTTCATTCTTTTTCATGGGTGAGTCATATTATAATATATACATATACATATGTATATATGTATCTTCTTTTCCCGTTCTTCAGTAGATTGGCATTTGTGCATTCTCCATAGTTTGACTATTGTTGATAATGCTGCTATAAACACTGAGATACATGACCCCTTCAAATATGTATTTTTGTATGCTTTAGGTAAACACCTACTAGTAAAATTGCTGGATTGTAGGGTAGTTATATTTTTAGTTTTTTGAGGAACATCCATTAAGTTCTCCAGAGTGGCTGCACCAGTTTGCATTCCCGCCATCAGTGCAAGTGTTCCCTTTCTTTACTTCCTCACCAACACCTATTGTTTCCTGTGTTTTTAATTTTAGCCATTCTTACATGTGTGAGGTGATATTTCATTGTGGTTTTGATTTTTATTTCCTTGATGATGAATGATGTTGAGCATCTTTTCATATGTCTGTTAGTCCTCTAGATGTCTTCTTTGGAAAAGTGCCTATTCATGTCTTCTTCCCACTTTAACTGGGTTGTTTGTTTTTTGGGTATTGAGGTTGATAAAGTATTTATAGATTTTGGATACTACACCTTTATGAGATAAATCACTTATAAATATCTTCTCCCATTCCATATGCTGACTTTTAGTTTTGTTGATTCCTTCACTGTTCAGAAACTTTTTATCTACATGAGGTCCCAATACATCATATTTGCTTTTGTTTCCTTACCTTTGGTGACGTGTCTAAAAATAAGTTGCTGAGGCCAATGTCAAAAAGGTTACTGCCTGTGTTTTCCTGTAGGATTTTGATGGTATTCTATCTCACATGTAGTTCTTTCATTCATTTTGAATTTATTTTTATGTATGGTATAAGAAAGTGGTCCAGGTTCATTCTTCTGCATGTCACTGTCCAGTTTTCCCAACACCATTTTCTGAAAAGACTGTCTTTATTCCACTGGATAGTGTTTCCTGCTTCGTCAATGATTAGTTGGCCATATGTTTGTGGGTCAATTTCTGCATTCTCTATTCTGTTCCATTGATCAATGTGTCTGTTTTTGTGCCAGTACCATACTGGCTTGATGATTACAGCTTTGTAATATTGCTTGAAATCTGAAATCATGATGCCTCAAGATTTGATTTTCTTTTTCAGGATTGCTTTAGATATTGGGATCTTTTGTGGTTCCATACAAATTTAAGATTGTTTGTTCTAGCTGTACACAAAATTCTGGTGTTATTTTGATAGGTATATCATTACACATATAGATTGCTTTGGGTAGTATAGACATTTTAACAATGTTTGTTCTTCTAATCCATGGGCATGATATGCTTTTTCATTTTTTGTGTCGTCTTAAATTTCTTTCATAAGTGTTCTACAGTTTTCAGAGTACAAAATTTTACTTCTTTAGTTAGGTTTATTTCCACTTGTCTTATTATTTATGGTACAATTGCAAATGGGATCGATTCTTTGAATTTTTTTCTGCTGCTTCATTATTGCTATATAGAAATGCAGCAGATTTATGCATGCTGATTTTACATCCTGTAACTTTCCTGAATTCATATATTAGTTCTCACATTATTTTGATGGACTCTTTGGGATTTTCTACATAGAGTATCATGTCATGTGCAAATAGTGGAAGTTTGATTTCTTTCTTGCCAATTTGTATGTCTTTTATTTCTTTTTATTTTCTGATTGCTGAGATTAACACTTCCAGTACTATGTTAAATAGTAATCGTGAGAGTGGACATCCATATCTTGTTCTTTATTATAGGGAAATGGCTCTCAGTTTTTCCCCTTTGAGGATGATATTAGCTGTGTGTCTTTTGTATATGGCCTTCATGATGATGAGGTATGTGTCTTCTATCCTTACTTTTTTTTTTATCAAGAAGAGATGCTATATTTTGTGAAATGCTTCATCTGCATCTATTGAAAGGATGATATGGTTCTTATCCCTTCCTGTATTAATGTGGTGTATCACAATGATTGATTTGAAAGACGTTGAACCAGCCCTGCAGACCAGAATAAATCCCACTTGATCATGGTGAATAATTCTTTTAAAATACTGTTGAAAATCAATTTACCAGTGTCTTGTTGACAATTTTTGCATCCGTGTTCATCAGAGTTATTGGCCTATAAATCTCCTTTATAGTGAGGTCTTTGCCTGGTTTTGGAATAAAGGTAATGCTGGTTATGTAAAATGAGTTTCTAAGCTTTCCTTCCATTTATATTTTTTTGGAACACTTCAAAAAGAATAGTTATTTATTCATCTTTAAATGTATGGTAGAATTTCTCTGGGAAGCAATCTGGCACAGGACTCTTATTTGTTGGAAGATTTTTGATTTCTGATTCAATTTCTTTGCTGGTTTTTGGTCTATTGAATTTTTCTATTCCTATGAGTTTTGGTACTATGTGAATTTGTAGGAATGTGTCCATTACTTCCAGATAGCCCAGTTTGTTGGTATGATTTTTAATAGTATTTTCTTATAATTGTTTGTATTTCTGTGTTGTTGGTTGTGATCTCTCTAGTTTCAGCCATAATTTTCTCTATTTGGGTCCTTTCATTTTCTTTATGATAAATCTCTCTAGGGGATCATCCATTTCCTTAATTCTTTCAAAGAACCAGCTCTTACTTTTTATCGGTCTGTTCTACTGTTGTTTGTTTGTTTGTTTCTATATTGTTTATTTCTGCTGTAATCTTAATTATTTCCCTTCTGCTGTCTTTAGGCTTTATTTGCTGTTCCTTTTCTAGCTATTTTAGTATAAGGTTAGGTTGTATATTTGGGACCTTTCTTGCTCCTTGAGATAGGCCTGTATTGCAGTATACTTCCCTCTTAAAACTGCCTTTGCTGCATCCCAAGGATTTGGACTTGTGTTTTCATATATTTGCTTCCATGTATTTTTAAATTTCTTCTTTAATTTCCTGATTAACTCATTAATTCTTTAGTAAGATGTTCTTTAACTCCCATGTATTTGAGGGCTTTCCAAATTTTTTCTTCTGGTTGGCTTCAAGTTTCATAGCATTGTGATCTGAAAATATGCATGGTATGATCTCAATCTTTTTTATACTTGTTGAGGGCTAATTTGTGAGTGGTTATGTAATCTATTTTGGAGAATGTTCCATGTCCACTAAAAAATAATGTGTATTCTGCTGCTTTAGGATGAAATTTTCTGAATATATTTGTTAAGTCCATACGGACCATGCTGTCATTCAAAGCCATTGTTTCCTTATATATTTTTTGCTTAGATGATCTTTCCATTGTTGTAAGTGGAGTATTAAAGTCCCCTGATATTATTGTATTGTTATCAATGTGTTTCTTTATGTTTGTTATTAATTGGTTTATGTATTTGTATTATTTCATGTTGGGGGCATAAATTGTATGCTCTTGATTTACAGACCTCTTAATCGTGATATAATAGCTTTCATTTCTTTTGCAGTCTTTGTTTTAAAATCTTGTTGTCTGATATAAGCATGACTAGTCCAGCTTTATTTTGACATCCATTAGTATGACAGATTGTTCTCCATCCCCTCACTTTCAATTTGCCGGTGACTTTAGTTACAAAATGAGACTCATAGGCAGCATATAGATGGACCTTGTTCTTTTTATATCCATTCTGACACTGGATGTCTTTTGGTTGGAGCATTTAGGTCATTTACATTCAGAGTGATTATTAAAAGATATGAATTTAGTGCCATAGTATTACCTATAGAGTTGGTGTTTTTGGTGATGCTCTCTGGTCCTTTTTTATCTTTGTCGCTTTGATTTTTTAGTTTTATCCACTAAAATAAGCCCCGTTAAAATTTCTTGCAGGGTTGGTTTAGTGGTCACAAACTTCTTTAGTGTTTGTTTTTCTGAGAAACTTTTTATCTGTCCTTCTATTTTGAATGAAAGACTTGCTGGATAAATAATTCTTGGCTGAATATTTTTCCCATTCAGCACTTTGACTATTTCCTGCCACTATTTTCTGGCCTGCCATGTTTCTGGGGACAAATCTACTGAGAACCTGATCTGTCTTCCCTTGTAGGTTAAGGACTTTTTCTCCATTGCTGCTTTCAGGATTTTTTCTTTCTGTATCTCATGAATTTGATTATGATATGCCTTGGCAATGATCAGCTTCTGTTGAATTTAATGGCAACTCTCTGTGCTTCTTGAATTTTGATATCTATGTCCTTACACAGATTAAGGAAGTTTTCAGGTATAATTTGTTTCAATAAGCCTTCTGCCCCTCTTTCTTTCATTTCATCTTCTGGAATTCCTATGATAAGAATGTTATTATATTTTTATAAGTTGCTGAGTTCCCTAAGTCTGCCTTCATGATCCATGATCTTTCTTTCCCTATTCTTTTCAGCTTCATTATTTTCCATAATTTTATTGTCTCTATCACTGATTCGCTCCCCTGCTTTGTCCATCCTCATTTTTATGGCCTCCATTTGGGATTGCATCTCAGTTACAGCATTTTTTAATTTTGGCCTGACTAGATTTTAATTATTTTATCTCTGCAGTAAATTATTCTCTAGGGTCTTGTATGATTTTTTTCAAGCTCAGGTTATATTTTTATAATTGTTGTTTTAAATTGTAATTCAGACATTTAATTTTTTTAATGTTTATTTATTTTTGAGAGAGAGAGAGAGACAGAGTATGAGTGGAGGAAGGGGAGAAAGAGAGGGAGACACAGAATCCCAAGGAGGATCCAGACTCTGAGCTGTCAGCACAGAGCTCAATGTGGAACTTGAACCCACGAGCAGTGAGATCATGACCTGAGCCAAAGTTGGACGCTTAACCAACTGAGCCACCCAGTGCCCCTGTAGTTCAGACATATTACTTAAATCTGCATTGATTACATCTCTATCATTTCTTCATTTTCTTTCTTTTGGGTGAAATCCTCTGTCTTGTCATTTTGAAGAGAACATGCACAAAAAAGAAAAAGAAAACAATTAAAATTCAAAAATTGAATAAATTAATTAAAAATAAGATACATAAAGGAAGCTAGATCCCAGGTGTGCTTTGGTCTGCTTGTTATGAGAAACCTCCATGGATCGTTTTTCTAGTTTTTAGACATGCATCTTTGTTCTCTAAGACTTCCAATGAATTTCATGGCTGTTGAGAATGACTTTATATTTATCTACTACCTGTATTCCATGTTGGAGGCAAGCTTAGAGTCACCCTACTCCTCCACCATCTTACCTCCAACTTGTGTAAATATTTTCTTTCACTCAATGGATTGTTGTTTGCTTTATCCAGCACTGTCTTTGGAAGAACAAGTTTTATTTTCTGAAAATCTAGTTTTACAATTTGTTCATTCATGGTTTTGATTTTGACTTTGATGTCATATCTAAAAAGTTTTCAGCTAACCTGGGATCACGGTATTATTTTCCTCTAGACTTTTTCATCTTTTAACTTTTGTAATATAGCCTGTAATTAATTTTAGTTGACTTTTCCACTTGGTATATGTTTGTGTATAGGGAGACCCATTTTCCCTGCACCATTTGTTGTAAAGATTATTTCTTTCTCCATTGTATTGCCTTTTTAGCTTTTTCAGAAATCAGTTGTCTGTATATGTTTAGATCCATTTCTGGACTCTTCATTTTTTCCTTTGATAATACATTTGTACCTTTATCTTAATACCACACTCTCCTGATTACTTTGAGCTGACAATTAATCTTGAAGTAGATGGTGCCTATAAACTTTTTGAAAGTTATTTTCATACTATAAGCCTTTTGAATTTTTACATGACTTTTTGAACAAGACTGTAAATTTCTTTTAAAAATATATGCTAGTAATTTTACTGGTATTTCATGGAATCTATACATCAGTTTGGAGGTAATAGACATCTTAACAATACTGAGTCTTCAGACCCCTCAATACAGTATATCTTTCCATTTATTTAGTCCTTGTTTATCTCAGCAATGTTTTGCACTGTTCACAATGTAGGCCTTGCACATCTGTAGACATAGATGTGCTTCATAGATTATATATGTTCATATTTGTTGATGTTATTCTCCATGATGGTATTTTTTATTACAATTCACAGGAATTATATTTTCCCTGAACTATCAGTAGCCAAATGTTCCTGGTAAATCTTTTTGTTTGAAGACACAAGTTATTCTAGGACAGAGAAGCTACTTGATACTTAACACCTGTATTAGTCAAGCCTCTCCATATAAAGACAACCAATAGGATGTAGATCTATAGAGATTTATTATAAGGAATTGACTCATGAGATTGTTGAGGCTTGGCAGAATCTGGTGTGGGATGCTGGCAAGATAATTATTCAAGAAAGAGTTGCTGTTGGGGTCTGAAGGCAGGCCATTAGAGAACCATGAAGTGCTGATGTTGGTGATAAAGTCAAAGGCAGTCTGCTTTCAAATTCCCACTAGCTCAGGGGAGTACAGCCCTTCTTTCTGTTCAGACTTTAACCTGACTGGATGAGGTCCACCTAAATTATGAAGTGCTAAATGCTTTATTCAGTCTCCTCATTTAAATGTAAGTTTCATTGGGGCGCCTGGGTGGCTCAGTCAGTTAAGCGTCCGACTTCAGCTAGGGTCATGATCTCACAGTACATGAGTTCGAGCCCCGTGTCGGGCTCTGTGCTGACAGATCAGAGCCTGGAGTTTGCTTTGGATTCTGTGTCTCCCTCTCTCTCTGCCTGTCCCCTGCTCATGCTCTGTCTGTGTCTCAAAAACAAATAAAAACATTAAACATTTTTAAAGATTTTAAATGTAAGTTTCATTAAAAAAAACACTCACTGAGACTTCAAGCATATATATCTTAGAACTGTGACCATGCCAAGTTGACATATAAAATTTATGATCACAGGGCGCCTTGATGGCTCAGTCAGCTAAGTGCCCAACTTTGGCTTAGGTCACAATCTCACAGTTTGTGAAGTCAAACCCTGTGTCGGGCTCTGTGCTGACAGCTTGGAGCCTGTAGCCTATTTTGGATTCTCTCTCCCTCTCTCCCTGCCCCTTCCCCGCTCACACCCTGTTTCATTGTTTGTCAAAAATGAATAAACTTCAAAAAAAATAAAATTTATGATAACAATATTTATTTAACTAGATTTCTATGTTAGCTTTTAGATGTGATTAGCAGTGTACTTAACCTGGAATGTAAAATGTCCCTCAGAAAATTCTACTAGTAATTTTCCAAAAATTAGTCACTAACATGAAAGAATTTTGAAACTTTAAACTTTGTGTGTTAGAATTGAATTGTGGAGTTTACTTCTTTATCTGTAAACAAACTCACCTTGAAGTGGTTTTGGGTTCATGGGTAGTAAAATAAAAAGAAAGAAAGAAGGCATATATGAATGTGCATATGTTGTGGGGGGGTGAAACTGGGAAGAATATTTATTGTGATGAATATGTGAGGTGAATTACTGTGAGTTAAGTCAGTCTTCAGTTCCAAGCACGTGTTAGGAGACAAGTTAGTATGGTTGTTGCTTTTTTCCCAGCATTCCTTGGCCAACATCATTACCATGGTGACTCAGAGATTCCTGTGAGACTTGGTAGAAACTGAAAATATATTTACAATTCTTGCCTGAATCATTCAAGTCTAATAATTGATAAGTGTTGTTTTAAGGATTCTGTCACTTTCTAGATGTATAAATTGTCATTCACATGTTGGGTAGAGCTTTTGCCTTCTGCTCTATCATTTATTTATTCATGTATACATTTTATGAGTATGACTTATGGATTCCTACTTTGCTCAAAGATTACAATTTGATACTATAACTGAATTTGGATGCTTACATTGTCACATAATTAGCCAGTGTAAGTTGATATGCCCATATGTCACCTTCTTACAATTCTTTGAGCATGGACTGTGTTCTATGAACACAATATGTGGAAAGAAAGTAATATTGCCCACCTCAAAGCAATTATTTGAGAATTTAAAGAGAAAATTCAGAAAACAGCATTTTACACTGTATGGCTTGTAGAAAGCCTATCAGATGCTAGCTGCTTGCTCTATCTTTGCCCTCTTCATTCAGTCAACATGATGTGTCTGACATGACTACATGTCATGTTTCATAACATGACTACCAGAGAGAATACTTAGACATGGAATAGCAAACAGGGATGAACCCATATTTCCATGATGTGAGAGCTTAAGTGTCACTGCTGTGTGAGGGATGTGGCTGTGAGATGGAACTAGGGAAGAGGCACAGTGTCATTGCACAGTTTTCAGTGATGTGAGTGGGCACAGAAAAGCACATCCTCACCCCTTCTTCCTGTGTTTATGTTTTTTGCCATAATGTCACGTCCTACTATATTCCATGTGCTGTCTGACCCCCTGACACTGCCTTCTAGTTGTACAGCAAAGAAGAGTATAGACTCAAGCGTCAAAAATAGGAGTTGACAGAGATGAACCATGTATGAGGGCTGATGTGCTAGATAAGTTGTTGGAGCCAGAGTGAAGAGATCATGGTCCCATCATTGGGACACTTTAGTTAAGTCATTGCCATTCTTCTAGTGTTTTCTAAACAACAGTATGACAATACCCAGTGCTCCCAACCACCCAGGAATATTGTGGATTTTAAGTGTGATCCCCTGTGGGAATACAATTTGTGGTTATAGGTGGGAGGGAAGGACCAATGCAGTTTTGACTAATTATATTAGCAGAGACATCCCTCATATCACAGAACCCTGTATGGTGGGCATTACATTTTTTGGTATGCAAACATCAGATGTCTAGGTCAGGATTTTTTCCAAGTGTGATCCATGTGCCACCTCATCAATGTCAGTAGGGTGTGCTTATTAAAATGCTGGATATATTGGCCCACACTATGTTTACTGTATCCAAAATAAAAAAGTTTCAGGATATCTATCCATGTTTCTTTGCAGCTTCTTATATTTTCCTAGCAATGTCTACATTCCTTGGCTTGTGCCTGTATGATTCCAATCTCTGCCATAACCATAACATGATACTATTGCTGTTCTGTCTTGACACGGCTGTCTTCTTACAACGACACTGGTTATATACTCTAATATGACCTCATCTTAAGTATACTGCAACAACCATAGTTCCAGATAAGGTTACATTTGGGTAACTATGTATTAAGTCTTCAATATATCTTTTTGGGGTGATGCAATTCAACCTATAATGGCCACTGAACTAATCACTGGGGGTGCAACACAGTGAACAATACTAGGCAGTGTCCCTAGTGCCTTATTCTATCTTGGGGAAACTGTCAATAAGCAGGTAAGAAAATCAATAAGCAGGACAATTGTATATGGGAATGAGTACTCCAAAGACAATAAATGAATCCATTTAGTAGGATGTGATGGGGACAGGGATTATTGTAGTTGGGATTGTTGGTCTAACACTTTCTCAGAAAATGGCATTTGAGCAGAGCCCTGAACAACAAGAAACAATGTCTGGCTGGCCTTTTGGTATGTGATGTGTGTGGCACCAGTATTTCCAGAAAAGATGATGAGCTCAAGTGACTGCAGGCTGGCAAACAATGTACAGATGGTAGGAGATGAGGTCCAAAGGCAGGCAAAAACCACATCATTTGGGACATGAAATTTGAATTTATTCAATTGGAGGTTTACAGTATGGGAATGACATGACATGATTCATGCTCAGTGGTGACTCTGGCCACTGTAAAGAGAATAGACTGGAGAGGGATAGGATAGCTGTGGGACTAACCATTAGAGGAATCTTGCAAAAGTCTAGAGAAGGGATTGTGCCAGTCTTGCAGCAGTGTGAAGGGTACAGGAATGGCCCTTGACATGGGCATGTTGGAGTTAAGACAGGCAGGCACTACAGTGTGTGTGTGGGGGGGGGGGGTAAGACAGGATCGTAGATGAGCCCTCAGCATTTTGTACAACCACATGCAGAAATAGTGGTGCTGTTTTCTAAGATCCATTGTTCCAACCACTTTTGAGTAATTCACATGAGAATTAGGTATCCAATGGTGGTTATAGTGAAAGTAAGTGATTTAAAACATGCATTAGTTGGGGGCACCTTGGTGGCTTAGTCAGTTAAGGATCCAACTCTTGATTTTGGCTCAGGTAATGACCTCACAGTCATGAGACTGATCCTATGTAAGGCTCAGCATGGAGTGAGGAGCCTGCTTCAGATTCTCTCTTTTTTTTAAAATATGAAATTTATTATCAAATTGGTTTCCATACAACACCCAGTGCTCATCCCAACAAGTGCTCTCCTCAATACCCATCATCCATCCTCCCCTCCCTCCCACCCCCATCAATCCTCAGTTTGTTCTCAGTTTTTAAGAGTCTCTTATGTTTTGGCTCCCTCCCTCTCTAACTTCTTCTTTTTCCTTCCCCTCCCCCATGGTCTTCTGGTAAGTTTCTCAGGATCCACATAAGAGTGGCAACATATGGTATGTCTTTCTCTGTATGACTCATTTCACTTAGCATAACACTCTCCAGTTCCATCCACATTGCTACAAAAGGTCATATTTCATTCTTTCTTATTGCCATGTAGTATTCCATTGTGTATATAAACCACAATTTCTTTATCCATTCATCCATTCCATAATTTGGCTATTGTTGAAAGTGTTGCTATAAATATTGGGGTACAAGTGCCCCTATGCATCTTTACTCCTGTATCCCTTGGGTAAATTCCTAGCAGTGCTATTGCTGGGTCATAGGGTAGATCTATTTCTAATTTTCTGAGGAAGCTCCACACTGTTTTCCTAGTGGTTGCATCAGTTTGCATTCCCACCAAAAGTGCAAGGGGGTTCCCATTTCTCCACATCCTCGCCAGCATCTATAATCACCTGATTTGTTCATTTTAGCCAGTCTGACTAGCGTGAGGTGATATCTGAGTGTGGTTTCGATTTTTATTTCCCTGATGAGGAGCGATGTTGAGCATCTTTTCATGTTCCTCTTGGCCATCGGGATGTCTTCTTTAGAGAAGCGTCTATTCATGTTTTCTGCCCATTTCTTCACTGGATTATTTGTTTTTCGGGTGTGGAGTTTGGTGAGCTCTTTATACATTTTGGATACTAGCCTTTTGTCCAATATGTCATTTGCAACCCTCTTTTCCCATTCCATTTGTTGCCTTTTAGTTTTGTTGATTGCTTCCTTGGAAGTGCAGAGGCTTTTTATTTCCATGAGGTCCCAATAGTTCATTTATGCTTTTAATTCCCTTGCCTTTGGGTATGTGTCAAGTAAGAAATTGCTGCGTCTGAGGTCAGAGAGGTTTTTCCCTGCTTTCTCCTCTAGGATTTTGATAGTTTCCTGTCTCACATTCAGGTCCTTTATCCATTTTGAGTTTACTTTTGTGAATGGTGTAAGAAAGTGATCTAGTTTCATCTTTCTGCATGTTGCTGTCCAGTGCTCCCAGCACCATTTGTTAAAGAGACTTTTCTCCATTGGCTATTCTGTCCTGCTTTCTGAAAGATTAGTTGGCCATACTTTTATAGGGCTAATTCTGGGGTTTCCGTTCTATTCAATTGGTCTATGTGTCGGTTTTTGTGCCAATACCATGATGTATTCATGATTACAGCTTTGTAGTAGAGGCTAAAGTCTCGGATTGTGATGCCTCCTGCTTTGGTCTTCTTCTTCAAAATTACTTTGGCTATTCGGGGTTTTTTGTGGTTCCATACAAATTTTAGGATTGCTTGTTCTAGCTTTGAGAAGAATGCTGGTGCAATTTTGATTGGGATTGCTTTGAATGTGTAGATAGCTTTGGGTAGTAGTGACATTTTAACAATATTTATTCTTCCAATCCATGAGCATGGAATGTTTTTCCATTTCTCTATGTCTTCTTCAATTTCCTTCATAAGCTTTCTATAGTTTTCAGCATACAGATCTTTTACATCTTTGGTTAGGTTTAATCCTAGGTATTTTATGCTTCTTGGTGCAATTGTGAATGGGATCAGTTTCTTTATTTGTCTTTCTGTTGCCTCATTATTAGTGTATAAGAATGCAACTGATTTCTGTACACTGATTTTGTATCCTGCAACTTTGCTGAATTCATGTATCAGTTCTAGCAGACCTTTGGTGGAGTCTATCGCGTTTTCCATGTATAATATAATGTCATCTGCAAAAAGTGAAAGCTTGACATCATCCTTGCCAATTTTGATGCCTTTGATTTCCTTTTGTTGTCTGATTGATGAGGCTAGCACTTCCAACACTATGTTACACAATAGCAGTGAAAGTGGACATCCCTGTCATGTTCCCAATCTCAGGGGGAACCTCTCAGTTTTTCCCTATTGAGGATGATATTAGCTATGGGCTTTTCATAAATGGCTTTTATGATGTTTCAGTATGTTCCTTCTAGTTGGGATTCTCTATCTCTGCCCCCTCCCCATTTGTTCTCTTTCTCTCTCTCTCTCAAAATAAATAAACGTTAAAAATTAAAAAAGAATGAAACGCATCAGTTGAATAAGATTCAGTTGTAAGATTATTATCCTTTTAAGGAAACATGAATAGTATTTCTGAAACTATCAACTGTGTTAGAATCTGAACTTGCATATATTTATTTAAAAAAACTTCTAGCTTTTATTAAGCTGTTACTGTGTGACTTGCACTAAGTGTGTTCATGAATTCGCTAAATCAATTACAACCCACCAACTGATGAGGAGTAGCCAATTTTTTTGCTCATTTTGCAGAAGAGGAAAATGAGACATAAAAAAATTTCTTTCATTCTCCTAGTTTCCAGTGACAGGCATCTATCCCAATATCTCTTCAGTAGAATTTTAAATGATAGGATTCCTAACAATGTGTCCTTATAATACCTGAAGACAAGATATGTATCAATATTTCTCATATCAATCTGAAGAAAAGAGAGAAAAAACAATTATGTAAAATGAAAATAGACATGGGAAACTCAGTGGCTCATCAAATATAATAACACTTTCATTGTAGATATCACAGAGGAAGAAGAGAAAGAAAAGGGTACAGAAAATTTATTTGAATAAATAATAGCTGAAAAGTCACTGTTATGGGAAGAGAAGAAATATCCCAATCCAGAAGGCACAAAAAATCCCCAGAAAAATCAACAAAAGCAGATCCACACCAAGACATATTGTAATTAAAGTGGCAATATGTTGTGATAAAAAATTAAAATAACAAGACAAAAGAAAACCCTTACATATAAGGGAAAGCCCATAAGGCTATCAGGGATTTTATAGCAGAAACATTCCAAGCCACAAGGGAGTGGCATAATATTTTCAAAGTGCTGACTGGGAAATATCTATAGCCATGAATGTTTTATCCAGCAAGGTATCATTCAGAATAGAAATAAAGATAAAGTGTTTCCCAGAAAAACAAACTTTAAGGAGTTCCTAAAATCTAAATCAGCCTTGCAAGAAATATTAAAGGAGACTCTTTGAGTGGAAAAGAATGGCCACCAAAATTGAAAACAAACACCAAAACAAAAAACAAATAAACAAGAAAGGATAAGAGAAAATCTCCAGAAACAATGTCAAAACAAGTAATAGAATGAAACTAAATAAATATCTATCAATAATTACTTTGAATGTAAATGAACTAAATGCTCCAATCAAAAGACAAAGCGTGCCAGAATAGATTTTTAAAAAAATAAAGAATAAGACCTATATATATGTTGCCTACAATAGGCTCATTTTAGACCTAAAGACACTAGCAGAGTGAAAGAGAGGGGATGGAGAAATATTTATCACACAGATGGATATCAAACGAAAACTGGAGTAGCAATACTTATTTATAAAATAAAGATTGTAAAGGGACAAATAAGGGCACTATATCATAATAAAGGGGCCAATTGAACAAGATGATCTAACAAGTATAAATATTTATTCCCCAAAATGGAAGCACACAAATATCTAAAACAATTACAAACATGAAAGAACTAATTGATAATAATACAACAAAGTAGAGGACTTTAACACCACATTTACATCAATGCACAGATCATCTAAACAACAAATCAAAAGGAAACAATGACTTTGAATAACACACTGGACAAGAAGTACTTAGCAGAAATATTTAGAACATTCAACCCTAAAACAGCAGAACACACACTCTCTTCAGATGCACATGGGACATTCTCCAGAATGATCACATATTAAGTCACAAATAAGACCTCAACAAATACAAAAAGATTGAAATCCTACCACACGTCTCTTCTGACCACAACACTATGAAGCTTGCAGTGAATCACAAGAAAATATTTGGAAAGACCACGTATACGTGGAAGTTAAACAACATGCTACTAAACAATGAATGTGTCAACAAGGAAATCAAAGAAGAAAGAAAGAAATACATGTAAACAAATAAAAATGAAAACACAATGGTCCAGAACCTTTGGGATGCAGCAAAAGTGGTCCTAAGATGGAAGTGTGTAGCATTACAGTCCTACATCAAGAAGCAAGAAAAGTCTCAAATAAATAACCTAAACTTATACCTAAAGGAGCTAGAAAAGTGACAACAAATGAAGCCTACATTCAGCAGAAGGAAGGAAATAATAAAGCTTATACCAGAAAGAAATGATATAGAAACTATAAAAAGAAAAAAAAACAATTAGAACAGATCAATGAAACAAGAAACTAGTTCATTAAAAAAACAAATAATATTGACAAATCTCTAGCCATAATTAACAAAAAGGAAAGAGAATAAACCAAAATAAATAAAATCACAAATGAGAGAGGATAAATAGCAACCAACACTACAGAAACACAAACAATTAAAAGAGAATATTATGAAAAACTATATGCCAATAATTGGACTAGCTACATGAAAGAAATGGATAAACTAAAAACATATAAATGGCCAAATCTGAAATATAAATAGAAAACTTGAATGTAACAATAACCAGCAAAGAAATTGAATCAGTAATCAAAAAAATCCCAGCAAAAGAAAATCCAGGGCCAGAATTCTACCAGATGTTTAAAGAAGACTAAATACCAATTCTTCTCAAACTATTCCAAAAAACAGAAATGGAAGGAAGATATACAAAATCATTCGATGAGACCAGCATTACCCTGATTCCAAAACCAGACAAAGAGAAATCCCCTACACAAGAAAAATTCAGGCCAATATCCCCCATGAATATAGATGCAAAAATTTTGGATGATAAAATACTAGCAAACAAAATCCAACAACAAATTAAAAGAATCATTCACCATGATCAAATGGGATTTATTCCTGTGTTTCCAGAGTAGTTCAATATTCTCAAATCAATCAATGTGACATACCACATTAGTAAAACTAAGGATAAGAACACTATGATAATTTCTAGATGCAGTAAAAGCATTTGACAGTGTGAAACATCCATTTACAGTAAAAACCCTCAACAAAGTGGGCATACAGGAAACACCCGAACATAATAAAGGCCATATGTGAAAAACCCACAGCTAATATTATCCTCAATGGGAAAAAACTCCTCTTAGGTCAGGAACAAGGCAAGGATGTCCACACTGACCACTCTTATTTAGCATAGGAATGGAGGTCCTCACTCTTATTTAACATAGAAATGGAGGCCCTAGCCATAGCAATCAGAAAACAAAAAATAAAAGGCATCCAAATCATCAAAAAAGAAGGGAAACTTTCGCTATTTTCAGATGACATGATACTCTATATAGAAAACCCAAAGTAATTCACCAAAAAATTGCTGGAACTGATACACAAATTCAGCAAAGTCACAGGATACAAAAATCAACACACAGAAACCTGTTGCATTTGTATACACCAATAATGAAGGAACAGAAATAGAAATTGAGGAATCAATCCCATTTACAATTTCACCCAAAACACTAAGGTAGCTAGGAATAAACTTAAGCAAAGAGGTCGAAAGACATGTACTCTAAACAGTATAAAACATTGATGAAAGAAATTGAAGAAGAGACAAATGGAATCCATGCCCATGGGTTAGAAGAACAAATATTGTTAAAATGTCCATATTATCCAAAGCAATCTACATAATTAATGCAATCCATATAAAAATACCATCAGAATTTTGCATTGAGCTAAAACAATCAATCCTAAATTTGTATGGAACCACAAAAGACCCCAAATAGTCAAAGCAAACTTGAAAAAGAAAAGTCAAGCTGGAGACATCACAATTATAGACTTGAGTTTATATCAAAAAGCTGTAGTGATCAAATAGTATGGTACTGGCACAAACATAGACATATAGATCAATGGAACAAAATGGAAAACCCAGAAATGAACTCATAACTATATGGTCAATTAATGTTTGATAAAGCAGGAATAATATGCCTAATGGAAAAAAAGACAATATCTTCAACAAATGGTCATGGGAAAACTAGACTGCATCCTGCAAAAGAATGAAACTGGACCATGTTCTTACCCTATACACAAAAATAAACTCAAAATGGATTAAAGAATTAAATGTGAGACATCAAACTATTACAATTCTAGAGGAGAGGACAGGCAGTAACCTTTTTAACATCAGCCACAGAACATTTTTCTAGATATATCTCCTGAGGCAAGGGAAATAAAAGCAAAAATAAACTATTGTGATTTCATCAAAATAAAAGTCTTCTGCACAGTGACAGATACAATGAACAAAACTAAAAGGTAACATATGGAATGGAAGATGATATTTGACAATGACACATTCAATGAAAGGTTAGTACCAAAAATGTGTAGAGAACATATAAAACTCAATGCCCCCAAAAATGGACCATCCAATTGAAAAATGGTCAGGAGTCATGAATATACTTTTTTCCCAAGAAGACATACATATAGCCAACAGACACATAAAAGATGCTCAACTTCACTCTTCATCAGAGAAATACAAATCAAAACCACAATGAGATACCACCTTACACCTGTTAGAATGGCTAAAATCAATAACACAGGAAACAACAGATGTTGGTGAGGATGTGGAAAAAGGGGACCACTCTTGCACTGTTGGTGGGAAAACAAGATGGTACAGCCACTCTGAAGAACAGTATGGAGTTCCCCAAAAAGTTAAAAATAGAACTACCCTACAATCCTATAATTGCACTACTAGGTATCTACCCAAAGGATACAAAAATACTGATTAGAAGGGACACATATATCCCGATGTTTATAGCAGTATTATCAACAATATCCAAATTATGGAAAGAGTCCAAATGTCCATTGACTGATAAATGGATAAAGAAGATAAGTTCTATATATACAATGGAGTATTACTCAGCCATCAAAAATAATGAAATATTGCCATTGGCAATGACATGGATGGAGCTAGAGGGTATTATGCTAAGTGAAATAAGTCGGTCAGAAAAAGACAAATACCATATTATTTCACTCATATGTAGAAATCACGAAACAAAACAGATGAGCAAAACGGGGGAAAAGCGAGAGAGGCAAACCAATAAATAGACTCTTAACTATAGAGTACAAACTGATAGTTACCAGAGGGGAGATGTGGGGGTTAATTAGGTGATGGGGATTAAGGAGTGCACTTATTGTGATGAGCACCAGGTGTTTTATGGAAGTGTTGAATCACTATATTGTACACTTCAAATTAATATTACATTGTAAACTAACTGGAATTTAAATAAAAACCTAGCAGCCCCTGGTTAACTGTCCCACTTTTGGTTTCAGCTTGCATCTTGATCTCATGGTCTGTGAGTTCAAGCCCCTTTTGGGCTCTGTGCTGACAGGGCAGAGCCTGCTTGGGATTCTCTCCCTCCATCTCTCTCTGCCCCTCCCCTGATCTCTCTCTCTCAAAATAAATAAACTTAAAAAAGAAACATAAATAAAACCCCAAGAAATGAAATAAATGATATAGAACACCTCCATCCAAGAAAAAAAAGAGTAAATCAATGAAACCAGAAGCTGGTTCTTGGAAACAATCAATAAAATTGATAAATCTGTAGCCAGGCTTATTAGGAAAAAAGAGAAAGAATTCCAGTAAATAAAATCACAAATGAGAGTGAAGAAGTAACAACCAACACTACAGAAATACAAACAATAATAAGAGTATAAAAACCTATATGTCAACATATTGGACTACTTAGAAGAAATGGTTAAATTCCTACAAATATACAACCTATGAAAATAGAAAAATGAAAAAAATAGAAAATTTGAACAGACGAATTACCAGAAAAGAAATTGCAGCAGTAATCAAAAAAAAAATCCCAACAAAGAAAAATCCAGGAAAATATGACTTCACAGGTGAAATCTACCAAACATTTAAAGAGAAGTTACTACCTATTCATCTCAAACTATCCCCAAAAATAGAAATGGAAAGAAAATTTCCCAACTAATTCCATGAGGCCACATTACCCTGATTCTAAAACCCAAGACCCTGCTAAAAAAGAGAACTACAGTTGACACCAGGGTGGCTCAGTCAGTTAAGTGTCCAACTCTTAATTTTTGCTCAAGTTCACGAATCTTGCTGTTAATGAGATGGAGCCCCATGTTGGGCTCTGTGCTGACAGCTGGGAGCCTGCTTGGTATTTTCTGTCTTCCCTCTCTCTAACTCTCCCCCACTAGCAGTGCTCTTTCTCTCAAAATAAACTTAAAAAAAAAAAACTACAGGCCATTATCTCTATGAACATAGATTCAAAATCTGAAGATAAATAAAATAAAATAAATAAAATACTAGCAAACCTCATCCAACACTACATTAGTGAATTACTAATTCGTGAATTAGTTAATTACACTACATTAGTGAAACCTTATCCAACATTAAATTAGTGAAGATAAAAATATAAAATACTAGCAAACCTTATCCAACACTACATTAAAAAAAATGATTCACTGCCATGAAGTGGGATTTATTCCTGGGTTGCAAGGGTGGTTCAATGTTCTGAATTCAATCAGCGTGTTATGTCACAGCAATAAGAGACAGGATAAGAACCATATGATCATTTCCCTTGATGCAGAAAAAGCATTTGACAAAATACAACAGACATTCATCATAAAACATTTGGGGTACCTGGGTGGCTCAGTCAGTTAAGAGTCTGGCTCTTCACCTAAATGTCCATCAACTGATGAATGGATAAAGAAATTGTGGTTTATATACACAATGGAATACTACGTGGCAATGAGAAAGAATGAAATATGGCCTTTTGTAGCAATGTGGTTGGAACTGGAGAGTGTGATGCTAAGTGAAATAAGCCATACAGAGAAAGAGAGATACCATATGGTTTCACTCTTATGTGGATCTTGAGAAACTTAACAGAAACCCATGGGGGAGGGGAAGGGATAAAAAAAGAGGTTAGAGTGAGAGAGAGCCAAAGCATAAGAGACTATTAAAAACTGAGAACAAACTAAGGGTTGATGGGGGTGGGAGGGAGGAGAGGATGGGTGATGGGTATTGAGGTGGGCACCTTTTGGGATGAGCACTGGGTGTTGTATGGAAACCAATTTGACAATAAATTTCATATATTGAAATAAAAAAAAAAAAGAGTCTGGCTCTTCAGCTCAGGTGATGATCGCAAGGTTCATGAGCACAAGCCCAGCATCAGGCTCTGCACTCAGTGCACAGTCTGCTTGGAATTCTCTCCTTCTCTCTCTCTGCCCCTCCCCCACTTGCTCTCCCTCTTTCTCAAAACAAATAAATATTCTTAAAAATAAACACTCAACAAAATAGGTTTAGAGGGGACATACCTCAACATAATATGGGTCATATATGAAAATTCTACAGCTAATATCGTTCTTAATGGGGAATACCTGAGAGGTTTTTCTCTAAGGTCAGGAACATGGCAAGGATGTCCACTTCCAACACTTTTATTCAACAGAGTACTGGAAGTGCTAGCCACAACAGTCAGCCTACAAAAAGAAATAAAAGGCATCCAAATGGGCAAGGAAGAGGTAAAACTTTCACTATTTTCAGATAACATGATACTCTGTGTAGAAAACACAAAAGACTCCACCAAAAAATTTTGTTCTAGAACTGATAAACAAATTGGGTAAAGTCGCAGAATACAAAATCAATCTACCAAAATCTATTGCATTTCTATACACCAATAATGAAGTAGAAGAAAGAGAAATTGAGAAAATCACATTTATAATTATAACAAAAATAATAAGATACCTAGGATAAACCTAACCAAAGAGGTGAAAGACCAAAACTATGAAAAGTATAAAACACTGATGAAAGCAAATGAAGATGACACAAAGAAATAGAATCCATGCTCATGCATTGGAAGAATATCCATACTGTTAAAATATCCATACTACTCAAATTAATTTACACATCTAATGTAACACCTATCAAATTACAAACAGCATTTTTTCACAGAACTAAAACAATTTGTGTGGAACCACACACACACACACAAACACATAGCCAAGGCAACCTTGAAAAAGAAAAGGAATGCTTATGAAATCATAATTCCAGACTAAAGTTATATTACAAAGCTGTAGGAATCAAAACAGTATGGTACTGCCAGTAATATAGACACATAGATCAATGGAACTGAATAGAAAACCCAGAAATGAAACCATAACAATATGGTCATTTAGTGTTTGACAAAGCAGGAAAGAATACCCAATGGAAAAAAAAAACTTTTCAACAAATGGTGTTGGAAAAACTGGACAGCAACATGCAAAAGAATGAAATTGGACCAATTATTTTAAGTTAATTATTTTTTAGTTTACATCCAAGTTAGTTAGCATATAGTGCAATAATGATTTCAGGAGTGGAATCCAGTGATTCACCCCCTATATATAACACCCAGTACTCATCCCAGCAAGTGTCCTCCTTAATGCCCCTTGCCCATTTAGCTCATCTTTCTACTCAAAACCCTTCCAGCAACCCTCAGTTCGTTCTCTGTATTTAAGAATCTCTTATGTTTTGTCCCTCTCTGTGTTTTTATATATTTTTGTTTCCCTTCCCTTATGTTCATCTGTTTTGTATCTTTTTTTAAAAAATAATATTTATTCATTTTTGAGAGACAGAGACAGAGTGTGAGTGGGGGAGGGGCAGAGGGAGGGAGACACAGAATCTGAAGCAGGCTTCAGCCTCCAAGCTATTAGCACAGAGCCCGACATGGGGCTTGAACTCACAAACTGTGAGATCATGAACTGAGCTGAAGTTGGAGACTTAACCAATTGAGCTACCCAGGTGCTCCTCATCTGTTTTGTATCTTAAATTCCACATATGAGTGAAGTCACATGAAATTTGTCTTTCTCTGATGGACTAATTTTGCTTAGCATAATACACTCTAGTTCCATCCATGTTGTTGCAAATGGAAAGTTTCATTCCTTTTCATCACCCAGTAACATCCCATTGTATGTGTGTGTGTGTGTGTGTGTATATATATATATATATATAATCACTTCTTTATCCATTCATCAGTCAATGGACATTTGGGCTCTTTCCATAATTTGGCTATTGTCGATAGCACCGCTATATACATTGGTGTGCATGTGCCCCTTCAAATAATCGCTCCTGCATCCTTTGGATAAATACCTAGTAGTGCAATTTCTGGGTCGCAAGATTGTTCTATTTTTAATTTTTTGACCAACCTCCATACTGTTTTCCAGAGTGGCTGCACCAGTTTGCATTCCCACGAGCAGTGCAAAAGGGTTCTGCTTTCTCTGAATCCTCGCCAACATCTGTTGTTGCTTGAGTTGTTAATTTCAGCCATTCTGATAGGTGTGAGATGGTATCTCATTGCAGTTTTGATTTGTGTTTCCCTGATGGTGAGTAATGTTGGCATGTTTTCATGTGCCTGTTAGCCATCTGGATGTCTTCTTTGGGAAAGTGTTCATTCATGTCTGCTGTTCATTTCTACACCGGATTTTTTGTTTTCTTGCATGACTAGTTTGATACTGTACTTATAGATTTTGGATACTAACCCTTTAACTCATATGTCATTTGCAAATATCTTCTCCCATTCCATATGTTGCTTTTTAGTTTTGTTGATTGTTTCCTTTTCTGCAGAAGTGTTTTTTGTTTGTTTGTTTGTTTGTTTTTTAATCTTGATGAGGTCCCAATAGTTCATTTTTGTTTTTGTTTCCCTTGCTTCTGGAGACATGTTGAGTAAGAAGTTGCTGTGGATGAGGTCAAATATTTTTTTGTCTGCTTTCTCCTCTAGGATTTTGATGGCTTCCTGTCTTACATTTAGGTCTTTCATCCATTTTGATTTGATTTTTGTGTATAGTGTAAGAAAGTGTTCCAGGTTCATTCTTCTGCATGTTGCTGTCCAATTTTTCCAACACCATTTGCTGAACAGACTGTATTTCATTGGATATTCTTTCCTGATTTGTCAATGATAAGTAGGCCATACATTTGTGGGTTCATTTCTGGGTTCTCTATTCTGTTCCATTCATCAATGTGTCTGTTTTTGTGCCAGTACCATACTGTTTTGATGATTAGAACTTTGTAATACATCTTGAAATCTGGAATTGTGACGTCTCCAGCTTTGGTGTTCTTTTTCAGGATTGCTTTGGCTATTTGGGGTCTTTTCTGGTTCCATACAAATTTAAGGATTGTTTGTTTTAGCTATGTGAAGAATGCTGGTATAATTTTGATAGGGATTGCATTGAATATGTAGATTGCTTTGGGTAGTATCGACATTTTAACAATATTTTTTCTTCCAATCCATAAGCATGGGATATTTTTCATTTTTGTGTAGATGTGTCTTCTTCAATTTCCTCCAGAAGCTTTTCATAGTATTCAGTGTATAGATTTTTCACCTATTTGGTTAGGTTTTTTTCCTAGGTATTTTACTGTAATGGGTGCAATTGTAAATGGGATAGATTTCTTTATTTCTTTTTCTGTTGCTTTCTATTGGTATATAGAAATGCAACCGATTTTTGTGCATTGATTTTATATACTCTGACTTTGCTGAATTCATGGATCATTTCTAGCAGTTGTGTGGGGGGGGAGGATATTTTGGGTTTTCCACATAGAGTATCATGTCATCTGTGAAGAGTGAAAGTTTCACTCCCTCCTTGCCCATTTGGATGCCTTTTATTTCTTTGTGTTATCAGATTGCTGAGGCTAGGATTTCCAACACGATGGTGAATAACAGTAGTGAGAGTGGACATCTTTGTCGTGTTCTTGACCTTAGGGGGAAAGCTCTCAGGTTTTCCCCTTTGAGGATGGTATTAATGGTGGGTCATTAGTATGTGGCTTTTATGATCTTGAAGTATGATCCATCTATCCCTACTTGTTTGAGGGTTTTTATCAAGAAAGGATGCTGTATTTTGACAAATGCTTTCTCTGCATCTATTGAGAGGATCATGTGATTCTGATTCTTTATTTTATTAATGTGATGTATCACATTGTTTGATTTGTGGATATTGAGCCAGCCATGCATCCCAGGTATAAATCTCACTTGATCATGGTGAATAGTTCTTTTCATGTATTGTTGCATCTGGTTGGCTAGTATTGTGTTGAGAATTTTTACATCCATTTTGAATCAAGGTAATGCTGGCCTCATAGAATGAGTTTGGAAGTTTTCCTTCCATTCCTATTTTTTGGAACAGCTTCAAAAAAATAGGTGTTAACTCTTCCTTAAATGTCTGGTAGAATTCCCCTGGAAAGTGATCTGGCCCTGGACTCTT